>NC_080677.1:135856967-137238217 GCF_030445035.2 Dasypus novemcinctus | reverse complement strand
CTGTGAGAAAATAAATTCGTGTTGTTTAAGCCAACCAGTTTGTCATAGCAATCCTGGCAAACTAAGACAGCTGGGGAGTGAGGACAAGGAGAGAATTATCAAATGAATAATTGAAGAATATTTCTGCAAATGGAAGGATCCAATGGTCCAAACTGAAAGGACCCTTTAAATGCCCAGAACAATAAATCAGAAAAGACACCACAGCATATTCTCATAAATATTAGGATACTGATGATAAAGAGAAGATTCTAAAAGCTTCCAGGTTAAAAAACAGATCAAACAAATGGACAGAAATTAAAACAGCATTCGACTTCTGGGCCAGTCTGGTTCCTCTGAGAAAGAGATGAGAAGACAGGATTTAAAATGTAACGATTTCAATAAGGAATCACCCAAGTGAGACAAAATGGGATAGAGCCAGAAAAGACTGGGGGAACCTTCAGACTTCAATGCTTATCTGACTCCAAGTGAAGGACAGAGAGAAAAGTAAAGTTTGGTGAAAGCGTCCCAGCCTGCTGTGCAGTCTAGGGAAGGTTCACCAGGGTCAGAGAGGAGTTCTGTGGCTCCCAAGAGCAGCCCTGCCCTAGAACCCTTGTTGGGCTCAATCCTGGCTGGGGAAAGCAGCCCGTGGGAAGATGGCCTAGCAAGTGTGGTGACAGATATCAGAGAGAGGCAGCTGGGACCCATGGAAATGTGGGAGGCACATTCTCATGAGCCACAATTTTAGAACGAACTGGAAGGTAGAATTCAGCCTTGGGAATTCTGAGAGAATTTCATATCTAGTCAAATTTATCAATCAGGTACAAAGAAAGAATAGAGATTTTTTAAAAATAAATTTATTTTGAAATAATTTCAACCTTAGGAAACAATTGCAAAAAATGATAAAAAACCTTTATCAAGAACTCCAAATACCCCCACCCAGATACTCAGATCCACTGACTTTTAATATTTTACCACATTTGCTCTCCCTCCCTCCCTTCCTTTCTTCCTTCCTTCCCATCTATATGCCTGCCTACAAATCTATGTACCTGCTTCTATTTTCTAAACATTTGAGAGGAGATTGTATACATCATCCTCCTTGATCACTTAATACTTCCATGCAAGAATGGAAATATTTTTAATTATACAAGGTCTCAAAAATTATCTTCAAAGCATACTTTTTTGAGGGAAGCTCCTGAAGGATGTGTTACACTTAAAGAAGGGATTAACCAAAAAAGGGAAAGTCATGGAATCTAGGAGCAGAAGATCCAACTAGAGAGAGAGGGGCAGGGAATCCTCAGGTCAATATAATAAATTAAATCCAAAAGCTTTTTACTATTAATATATTGAGAGGAATGTAGACTTCTCTCAGAGAGGCAGGGTATGAATTTGAGATGGATAAAGAAAATTATGTGAATGGGAAAACAAGTCAATTATTAACTCCAGGATAAACAAAAAGTTGTACAAGAAAGGAAATACTGTCATCTAGTACACTGTGCAGCTTAGTTGTGAGAAATATTTCCATGATCATAATGTAAATACTGAACACTGATTGAACGAAATGTATTACACATTTTTTGATGTATAATTTCCTATTGGGAAGAACAAGGAAAGAGGGAGTTTGTGAGTGTATTTGTGTGCAGCCGTTTGTAGAGTATTATGGACCCCACTCCTCACCTTCTAAGGTAGGAAGTCAGTGAATAATGTCTAAAATGGAAACTTCAAAAAATGGCAGCACAAGCTTTTTAATTTTTTTTTAATATGGGACTAAATACCATAGGACACAGTTTGCAATGGTGCAAGTGTTCCTCCTGGGGAGGGAGAACAGGGAGTGGGAAGGATGGGGCAGGAGCTGTTTTTTTCAGGGTATCCCTTGCAGTAGTGTGACTTTTTAAACTATGTGTACTACTTTGCTCACCATTAAAGTTACATTTAAAAAGGATATGCAGTATCCCAAGAAAACACGGCAATACGAACACACGTGCACATACACACACACATACCTATATGTAGCCAGAAATATGAAAGAATCAAGCAAAAGAAAAGCAAGTCCCTTAATGTGGAGCATCGATGGATCCTACTGAATGAAGAGACATGACAGAAAATACAATTCGCAGCTTCCTTCCGGGCCTCAGGGTGGTTGACAGTCATTTTTGAATCAGTGTGCTTTTGCCCTGGACCTTTCAGTACAGTTTCGACTGTGTTTGGATTAACACTGTCTGTAACACCAGAACATATTTTCTTCTGAAAGTGCTCACGACACCAAGATAGGAGTTATTTCTGGGAATGATGGGCCAAATGAATACATCTTTGATTATTTTCAGAGGAAGCAGGGAAAAACATGCAAAATGTAAATCCAGTATTGTTGACGATATGTTCAAAGGGTATTTCCCTAGCGTGAGCTCTGTTAAACACAGCCTGCAGTGCCTCAGGCAACAAGGCACACATGGTTGTAAACTCATATTGCAACTGAGATCAGAATCGAGCTCTGATCTGATCGTTGCTCTGCTGCTGGAGAAATTTAATGATAGTTAAAAATGTTTAGAGGTTAATTTGTTTGGTCAGAATTGCAATCCCCAAGGTCAGAAATACTGCAGTATTAGTAGCAAACAGAATTTGGTGAATCGAGTAGAATGATGAATCATGAAAACAGCTAACATTTAAAAGAGAAATATTAGAGCTGAAAAGTGCTCTTAGAGTTCATTTAGTAATATTCCCTCATTTTATAGGTGAAAATTTTGGGTCCCAAAGAGATCGTGAGTTGCTTAAGGTCAATCAATCGTTTGTGCATTCAGAAGCACTCTTTATTGAGCATCTACTGTGTAACAGACATTAGGTTCAGTGCAGAGGTACAGGGAGAGAAGTGACAATCCAAGCCCCCAAGGAGCTCAGACACTGGAGAGTGATGACAACACAGTCTGGGGAGGACTCAGTTAGAGATATTCACAGGATACCTGCCATAGAAACACCAAAGCTGGGGGTAGAAAACCTGTCCAAGGGCAGGGAAGTTGCTCAGGAAAAGGTAAAGCTTGAGTCAAGTCTTCAAGGCCCAGGAGGGGTTGGGCTGATAAAGAAAGGTCTCAGCAAGGGGGATCAGCATTTCATGCTGATGGAGAAAGCCTGATGCCTTGGGGAACTGTAAGTAAGGAGAGAGCAGAAGATGGGATCCAGTTCCTGGAGGGCTTTTATACCAGTGCTAAGGAGTTTGGGTTTTATCTTCAAGGTAATGTCAGCAACCTTTGGTGGAGGTTAGGTATTTAGGTCTTTGAGTCATGATCAGGTTTGTATTATTAGAAAGATCCATCCAGCAGCATTTTAGAGATAGGTGTGTGTGTAGAGGGTGGGGTGCCTGGAAGATGGACCTGTGGTAATCCAGAGGAGGAAGGAGGACAGTGGGCATGAAAAGATGGACGGAAAGATAGTGAGATGCAATGGATTGGTTAGAAGAGGGAGTAGGGAGCAGGGAAAGGAGTGGTCCGTGGTAACTCCTAGGTCCCGGTGCTGCACATCTTGTTTGCAGCTCCAGCTCCACCCTCCACCCTTCTCCACTCTTCTCTGGGCCCTGGGAGGCTGGTCCGAATGGAGCATGAATGGGCTCCCTTCCCTTCCAGCTTTCAGGCTGGTTTGGCCAACGGGAGCATCAGAGGAAGACGCCGAGGGCCGGGGAAGCGTGAGGTTGGGTATTTGTGGTAGCCCGCTCCTTGCCAGGTTGGCCCTGCTTGCCGGCATCCCTCTCCTGAAGGTCAGCTTCCAAAGGGCAGCTTTTTCCTACAGCTCTCCTCTCCAGGTTTCAGGTACCCTTTCAGGCTTAGGGCTGGTAAGAGCTCCTAGCTCTTATTGGCACCAGGTACTGCAACCTACCTGGATACTTTTCTTAAACTCTGCCCACACCTTATAAATAGACCCTTTATTAAACTCAAATTGCCCAGCTTGCACATGATCCTCGCCTTCTGCTGGGGCTCTGACTAATACAGGCGCTGGCTGGGCGACTGGGAGGTGAGGAGTCCAGGCTTGCCCCTTCGCCTCGTTCCCCTGCTAATCATCACGTCCTGTAGTTTCTATCCCTTCAACAGCCTTTCTGGCTCTGCCTCACAGTCACTATCCTAATGGAAGTCTGCATTTTTCATTGTCTTGTCTTTGCAACATCCTCTTTCCTAGTCTCCCAGTTTCTATTCTTGCTCCTCCTCCAACCCATCCCCACCCAGTGCCAATCATCCTGCCCTTTCCTGTGTGGAGATCCTGGGAGGTTCCCTGCCATCAGCAGGACTGCTCAGGGAAACTACAGACCCCTGTGCTCAGTTCTCTCAGGCTAATGAACTTGAAAGAAGGAAGGAAGGGAGGAAAGAGTGGGGAAAGAAAGGAGGAAGGGAAGGAGGCAGGAAGGAAGAAAAGAAAGAATAAAGAGGAAGGAGAGGGAAGTGGATTTGGCTCAATGGATACGGGATCCACCTACCACATGGGAGGTCCAGGGTTCAAACCTAGGGCCTCCTGACCCGTGTGGAGCTGGCCCGTGCACAGTGCTGATGCGTGCAAGGAGTGCCCTGCCACACAGGGGTGTCCCCCGCGTAGGGGAGCCCCCACGCGCAAGGAGTGCACCCCGTAAGGAGAGCCGCCCAGCGCGAAAGAAAGTGCAGCCTGCCCAGGAGTGGCGCCGCACACACGGAGAGCTGACACAGCAAGATGACGCAACAAAAAGAAACACAGATTCCCGTGCCGCTGACAAGAATATAAGCAGACAGAGAAGAACACACAATGAATGGACACAGAGAGCAGACAACTGGGAAGGGGAGAGAAATAAAAAAAAAAAAAGAGGAAGGAGAACTATGGAGTTCGTGGTCTCATTTTCCTTCCACCTTCTGGAATTACTTTCAGGCAGCTCAAGGGAAAGGCCCTTTTCTTGGTCTGTCTCTCCTTCTGCCAAAAGCGGAAGGCACTGTTTTTTGCCTCCTCTGCAGAATGAATTCTACCAGGGCTCTGCTGGTGTGGGGGTCCCTGCCAAAATTAGCAAGCAAGGGGAATGTTAGAAACAACAGCTTGTGCAAGTGGGGTGCGCGGACCAGCAGGTCTCCACGCCACCTTGGCTGGCCTAGGCACCCTCTCTGCCTGAGGACACATCTGGGAAAGGAGGTTCTCACCTCCATTTGTAGGCAGGGAAACCAGTAGTGAGCAAAACGGATGCCGCAGCATTTGCTTTTCCCACTTTGACAGATGTTTGCGCTGATATTTAGACACACATGTTCGCGCCTGTGTGCCTTAATTTAAAGTCAGCCATGATGCCGGTCATGCTCGGGGGCAGAAGGGTCACAAGATCCCCGCCCAGGAGGTTTCCAATCTAAGTAAAAGAGACAAAACAATTCAAGGAGAGAAAAAGTAAATGAGACAGTGCTTTAAACCTCAGAGGGGTGAGGTTATTGGCTCTCCTCTTCTTATTCATTCTTTTTTGCCTTCAGGGTAAACGTTCAACACGACCTTGCTGTGTAAACCCTTATATGAAATGCTAGGTTAATACAAGTTCACGGTGTCCAGTTAAAGTAGACGGTAAGGATTTCAAATGGGAAAGGCTACCCAGTCTTGAAGGTGGTTTCGACTCCAGCCATATCTCAGGCTTCTGCCTGGAGTGGTTGGCGGGGTAGAGGTGCAGAGATCCCGCGCAGCGGTCAAGTGTGTTCCGGGTACCCACCGCGTGTCCCAGCATCTTCCCGCGCAGGCGCCCTTGCTGCGGGGAGGCTGTAATTTCTGCCCTGCGGGAGCCGTAGTACCATATCCTTTCCTCTGAAATGGCCAGTCTTCCCTGTCTTGCCTCTTCTCAGCAAGATGTTACACCTACAGAGCAGACATGACTGTGCTTGGCTCTTTAGGTTGCAACAGGCCAGGACACACAGGTTAGTCAAGTTAATGGAGTTTGACTGGAAGAGTGTGGAGTGTGTTTTCCCATCCCCAGTGCCCTTAAAGAACGTCTGCTGAATGAAGGAGAGGCGCGCGGGAGAAACAGCACCCTCCTGGAACACTGCCCGACTGGGGATAGTTTTTTCAAAGGTCCTAGGTAGTGCAACTGGGTTCTTTTTTTTTTTTTTTTTTAAGATTTTAAAATTTATTCCTCTCCCCTTTCCCCCCACATCCCATTGTTTGCTTTCTGTGTCCATTCGCTCTATGTTCTTCTGTGTCTGCTTGCATTCTTGTCAGTGGTACTGGGAATCTGTGTCTCTTTTTGTTGCGTCACCTTGCTGCATCAGCTCTCCGTGTGTGTGGCACCACTCCTGGGCGGGCTGCGCTTTTTTCACGCAGGGTGGCTCTCCTTGAGGGGCACACTCCTTGCACGTGGGGCTCCCCTACGCGGGGGACACCCCTGTGTGGCAGGGCACTCCTTGTGTGCATCAGCACTGTGCGTGGGCCAGCTCACCACACGGGTCAGGAGGCCCTGCATTTGAACCCTGGACCTCCCTTGTGGTAGGCGGATGCTCTATCAGTTGAGCCAAATCTGCTTCCCTGCAAATGGGTTCTTATGACCTTGGAAGTCATTCATGAAGTCTGGAAGAGGGAGCTTCCCTTATATCTAACCTAAATATTTTTTTTTGTCTTTGTTTTTTTAATGTTACGTTAAAAAAAATATGAGTCCCTATATACCCCCCCACCCCCCTCACCCCACTCCTCCCCCCATAACAACCTCCTCCATCATCATGAGACATTCACTGCACTTGGTGAGTACATCTCTGAGCACCGCTGTACCTCATGGTCAATGGTCTACACCATAGCCCACACTCTCCCACAGTCCACCCAGTGAGCCATGGGAGGACATACAATGTCTGTTAACTGTCCCTGCAGCACCACCCAGGACAACTCCAACCCCTGAAAATGCCCCCACATCACATCTCTTCCTCCCACTCCCTGCCCCCAGCAGCCACCATGGCTACTTTCTCCACACCAATGCCAAACAACTTCTATTACTACTAATCACAATAGTTCATGAATAGAATATCAGTAAGTCCACTCTAATCCATACTCTATTCCTCCATCCTGTGACCTTAGAATGATTGTGTCCACTCCACATAACCTAAATATTTTTGATGCTGTTTAAACATAATAAAGGAGGCCTGAGAGGGAAGCAGATGTGGCTCAAGCAACTGGACTCCCATCTACCATATAGAAGGTCCAGAGTTTGATGCCCAGGGCCTCCTGCTGAAGGCAAGCTGGCCCATGTGGAGTGCTGGCCTGTGCAGGAGTGCTGGCCCACACGGAGAGCTGGTGCAGCAAGATGACACAACAAAAAGAGACACAGAGGAGAGATAATAAGAGATGCAGCAGATCAGGGAGCTGAGGTGGCACGAGAGAATGATCGCCTCTTTCCCACTCTGGAAGGTCCCAGTATTGGTTCCCAGAGCCTCCTAATGAGAATAAATCTTTTTAAAAAAAGAAGAATGTCTGAGAGGTTATTCTAGCTTCTTCTAAGTACTCAGGATACAACATTTTGTGAGGGGGCTGTCCAGAAGGAGTGGTCCATTCTTCTTTCACACATATTTCACAATCTTCTGGAAGACTGGCCCTCCTGATGCCCAAGAGTTTTAATTTCACCTGATAGTGAGGCCAACTGTTTGGGGTCACGAACTCCAGAATCTGTTTCCCAGATAAGTTAGGCTTCAGGCATTCTTTTCTTAGGTTGACAGACTAGGTTGAATGAAGGACATGCTTTCATTTATCCCATTCCCTATAATTCTACTGGATGGCAGAATGTGAACAGGTACTGGCCTGGGAAGGGCACAGATGGCAAATGTGGTCTTGTGTAGGCATTTGGCAGAGGGACGATGGTAGCTAGTGTTTGTGGGCTGATTTATATTTTATAATGCATTTTTG
Source organism: Dasypus novemcinctus (assembly GCF_030445035.2). Lineage (NCBI taxonomy): Eukaryota > Metazoa > Chordata > Mammalia > Cingulata > Dasypodidae > Dasypus > Dasypus novemcinctus. The sequence goes on along the minus strand of NC_080677.1, from coordinate 137,230,393 downwards.
GACATATGATCCTAATTACCCTTTACAACAACCTTGTAGATAAAAAGCATCCTTTCTGCATTTGCAGGTGAGAAGATGGAGGTGTGTAGAGATTTAGTGATTGATCCATGGTGTGACAGTTTGAAGTTCTTCTATGAATCCTAGAAAGAAAAAAAAAATGTTTTTGAACTAATCCATTCCTCTTGATTGGACTATGTCCGTGAGGCGTGACTCAGGTTGGTTTCTGCCCTCTTGCTGGGGCTTACATAAATGGAGACACAGAGCAAGAGCTCTGCCATTTTGACCCAGCCATGTGAGAGAGAGGACTCCAGTTTGCCTACAGGTGCAGAAAGGCAGAGAAGCTGAGAGAGGTCCTGGAGCATGGAATCAGCAGAGCACGGAAGCACAGAAAGAGGCCGCTGAGGGGCAGGGCCCAAGGAGCAGCTCAAGGCTGAGGAGAGGAACCTGCCATATGCCTGACTGCCATGGGACAGGATGCCGGGATGACCAGTAACTGACTTTGATGAGAAAGCTCTCTGTTGGTGCCTTGATTTGGACATTTCTCAGCCTTGGAACAGTAAGCTTTTACCGCAAATAAAAATTCCATTATAGAAGCCAACCCATTTCTGATACTTTGCATTGGCAGCCCTTTGGCAAAAAAAAACAAAAACAAAACAAACAAAAAAACACATGGTCACACAGCTTCAAAGTGGATGGAGTTGAGTCTTGAATCCAAGTCTTCTGATGCCAAACACTCCCTCTACTATTAAACCATGGTGCATGGAATAATAATCTTATTTTAAAAGTAATCTAGTGAGGGAAATGGATGTGGCTCAAGCAATTGCACTCCTGCCTACCACATGGGAGGTCCTGGTTTTGGTTTCCAGTGCCTCCTAAAGAAGGTAAGAGCCAAATGACGCAACCAGATGATGAAACAAGATGACACAACCAGAAATACAAGGAGGAAAACATAATGAGAGATACACAAAGCAGGGAGCAGAGGTGGCTCAAATAATTAGGTGCTTCCCTCCCACATGGAAGGTCCTGGGTTCAGTTCCCAGTGCCTCCTGAAAAAAGGAACATGAACAGATACAGCAAGTGCAAATAACAAGGGGGTGGGGAGAAAGAAAAAAAATGGGATTAGGCCTCCTTTCAAAGTATAGAGATTATGAATGTATATCCACAAATTGTATATATGACAAATGCATTTATCTGGTATATATTTATGATGCATTTACTACATACCAGTTATGTTTTAGATCTAAGAAAGTGTCACAGGAGCCCTGAAGGTCAGCTTGCAAAAGTCCTTTTCTTGGGAGCCCTGGCATCCCTGAGGACTTGCCAGGGATAGGATACCAGACTTCAGACCTCTTCCTAATCTTGGGAATCAATTTTTCAATATCTTTTTCACTGTATCCTCAAAAGACTCAGGCTTCCCCAGCATCTACTCCTTCTTACCCCCACCCTGAAAGAATCTATTTAAAGTCCCCCCACTTCCCCTAAATAAATTCCAAGACACAGGTAGGCTCCTCAAGCTTGCATCACAACAATCCTCTGGGGGAAGGAGGACAAAGGCTTGAGATATGGGAAGAAGGAAAATCCACAAAGAACAGAACCTCAATTATTATCTCAAGAAACGGTCTTGTTCTCCACATCATACTCCTTTGAATGCCAGTACTTCATTTTATCCTAAAACAAAAAAGCAAAACAACAACAACAATAAATAAAAACCCAAATCCAACTCCAAAAAGGATCATTGAAAAGTGTAGCGTTTGCTGGAGTTGGCTGGGGCGGGCTCAGCAGACAGCCTTCTACTTCAGGTCTTGCAGTGAAACATCTCGTTGAACCTCCATGCGGGCCAGCCTTGCATTCCCTTCCCTAGTCTCTTCCATGCCACCTCTGCCCCTGGCACCTTCAGCCTTCTCCTCCCTCTCAATGACTTTTCAAAACTATGGCTGTTGTCCCAAATGCCACAGCTCTTTTTCCATGGCTTGCATTCGCCGTTCAGTGAATAAAGGCCCAGAAGTTCCTCAGGTAAGCGCCTGAGGGATGCGTGGGAGGGCAAGTGTCAGTTATTCTCCACACAAAGAACCATCACAGCTTCCACTGACTGAGCTCCTGCTAAGATCCATGTGTCCTATATCATCACCATCACTATAATCATTGGTAATATTATTTCTTACACGGGAAAAGTACTGTATTACTTGATTTTACATGCGTCATGTAACTCAATCCTTCCAACAACCCTATAAAGATGGATAGTATTATCACCCCCATTTTACAGATGGAGGAAACGGAGTCTTAGAGGAGCTAGGTAACTTGCCCAAGTTCACACCACTAGGAGGAAGTAGGTACATCCAGCATCACCCCAGGCATTCCACCTGCAGAGCTGGCCTTCTGCATCACCAAGCCACCCCGCTACTGGCTTTTCTATCTCAATCTTCAAAGCAGCCCTGGGCAGCAGTGTCCGAGATGTTGCCCAAGTCCTGTCAAGAAGTGGAACTCAGGTATATCTGGCTAGCTGGTGGCCTTTAGCGGAAGGGAATAAGAGGACAGGCTGGCGTTTCTCTCAGAGCTTGGGCCCTTGCCCAGGCCCATGAACCGAGGGCTAGGATGGGCTATAGGCTGAAACAGAAGGTGCTATGGCTACTCAAACCCTTTGATATTCCTGGGCACACATGATGTCGCTCTGCTGCCCAGGTAAATGGTCTAATACAATGTGGCAGAAGTGGGGTGCCTGCATTTCTACACAGCATGCCCCGGATGCATAAAACACACCAGTTTTCAGCCTCTCTTTGGCTCCTCGAAGTAGAAGCTGTGAAGGCAGAGGTGGCAACAATCCCCTGCAGTCCAGCAGCTCCTGAGGGATCCTGGGGTGGTGAGTATCTGTGTGTGGAGTCCACCCTGGCCCCCCCGCTGCTTCTCAGCTGTAACTTCCTCAAAGGGCCTGAAGCAGGCATACTCCAAGCAGTGATGGACTGGGCTAGCTCAGGTTAGGTGAGGACTGAGCAGCTCTCTGTGAGGACCCTAAATGTATTAGTTAGGGTTCTCTAGGGAAACAGGATCGACCAGAGATATCTGTCAATAGTAGGCAATTTTATAAGAGTCTCTCATATGACCACGGGGATGATGCTTAAGTCCAGGTTCTGCAGGCAGGCTGCAACCAGGAGCTCCAATGAAAGTGCAGTGAAGGTTCTTGATGAGTTCTGGGAGACGCTGGCTGTCCAAAGACGAGCTGGGAAATTCTCACTCAATGCTGGAATCACTTTCCCTTTTAAGGCATTCAACTGATCAGATAAAGCATCACTCATAGCAGATGGCAATCTCCCTGATTGACGTAATTGTAATCAGCTGTCTATGATTTACCACTGCAGTAAAGTCAATGGTGACTAAAGTCCATAAATGCCCTTGTATTACAGTTAGCCGGGTGCTTGCTTGACCAAACAACTGGGCACAATTACCTGGCCGAGTTGACATATTAGCCTAACCACCACACCAAGTAACTGGGGGGCTGTGCAGGGGGCAGAAGTGTGCATTAGTAGATGGGGCACAGTTACACCTTTGGGGCAGGTATGATCCTGAAGCTCATTTTATACCAGGAAATGGATTCAAAGAACTTGCCCAGGTTTAATCACAGTTGAGTCAAGGAATGGAGATGCAAACCCAGCCCTGGCTGTATTCATTGTAAGCGCAATGCTTTTACTAAATTGCTCTGCAATTCTTTCCCCACACCAAATGAGTGGACTGGGGTGTCTAAGAATGTCTTCCAACTTTAATACCCTGTGATGGGAGCAGATGTGGCTCTGTGGTTGAACACCAGCTTCCCACATATGAGGTCCCAGGTTCAATCCCTGGTCCCGGTACCTCAAAAAAAAAAACCAAAAACCTGTGATTTACTAGGACCACAGGGAAAAAAATCTGCTCAGTGTTTTTCTTCTCTTTTTCTGTTTTGTGCAACAGACGAGCCCAGAGGAAAAATGAGGATGAGAAGAGAAGAAAGGAAAAGAAAAAAAAAACCAAAAACCCAGTGAGCTGGCAGGTTTCCAAGGACAGGAACTGCCCAAAGACTGCAGGGAAAATGCTTTTCAGAATGCCCTTGCTCTCCAGCCAAAGCTGTTTTTCCAGGCTCGTGTGATGCATGGAATGAGACTTTTCTTTTTGTACTGAAATCAGACACACCCAAGGCCTGAGTCTGCACTGAGATATAATTCCTAAAACATGAAAACCCTTTCTTCACCTTTGCAGATCTGCCCAGACCACCTGTGTTGACTGGATGAAACTCAAAAGCGTTACTCATTTCAAAAGTCAAAAGGTCTGTGCCCTCAAGGATAGTGGATAAACCTGAACAAAGAAAGAAAGAAAAAAGCTATAAGGACACATGAAGCAAGTAAAAAGTATTAGAGACTCTCTCCTTTGGAAGGAGAATAATCCAAGTGTCAATGATAAAGTTTTTTTCTTAAGCTTCATCATTTGCTCAAAATTATGTCACATTATAGTTTGCTTTCTATTTAGACTGTACCTTTCATGTACAACTCTGTTTTTCCCAGAGTTGGAAATTCCTTTTTTTTTTTTTTCAGGTACTGGGGCTGGGGATTGAACTTGAGACCTTGTATGTGGGAAGCCAGCGCTCAACCACTGAGCCACATCAGCTTCCCTGAGTTGGTTTTTCCATTTGTTTTGCTTGCTCTTTGTTTTTGGCTTTTTTTTTAGGAGGGACCAGAAACCGAAGCCAGGACTTCCCATGTGGGAAACAGGTCCTCAACTGGCTGAGCCACATCCACTCCCCAGAAATATATTTTTAAAAGATACAAAATGGTTACAGCAAAAAAAGTTATCTCTACCCCCCATTTTTTATCCACCAGCCATCTCATTTTCCTACCCAGAGGAGACCAATATTATTAATATTTTGGAACCTTTCCAGATTTATTTTAACTGAAGGGTGGCATACTAGATTATACCACTTGCAACTTTTTTTTTTTTTACTTAAAAAAATGTTTTAGAGATTGTCCCATAGCAGCACATAAAGAGATTTTCCTTTCTTTTTCATGACAGAGCAGTCCATTGCACCTACTTGATCCAGTTTCGTATTGCTGGGAAGGCTGCATCCAGTCTTCAGCTGTTACAAACAATACTGCAGTGAATAACTTTATGTAAGAAACACTTTGCCCATGTGTGAGTATATATGAAGGGCATAGTCCTAGAAGGAGAATCATTGGGTCAAACAATGTGTGTTTTTGCAATTTTAATGATTATTTGGGTTTTCTCAAATTGCCCTCCATAGAGGCTGTACAAATTTACACTCCTACCCATGATGTATGAGAGCGATTCTTTCATCAGGCGTTTGTCAACTCACTGTATTATCAACTTTTTATTTTGCTAGTCTTTTTGTTCAGGTCTTTTACTTAGTCTCCAATGAGGTTGTCAGATTTTTAAAAATGATGAGGTGAGCATGTGCTTTCCTGTTCTTTAGTAATATTTTAGAAAGACCTACCCTGTTCTTTAATTACATAAAAATATTCTCTCACAGCTTACTCTAATATTTTTATATTTTTATTTCTTCATCTAGAATATATCCTGGTGTAAGGAAAGTCTCAACAACAATTATTTAATTGTCTCATCCCCCCCTGGTGATTGGAAACACCACCTCCTTTGTCATGCTCTAAAGTTGGACTTTGAAATTCTCCCTCTGACAGCACATGAAGAACAGATGAAGATGTTGGGACACTAGTCAGGAGCTCCTATAACTGCCTAGGCAAGAGGTGATGAGAGCTTGGGCTAGGGGGGTGGTGGTAGAGATGGAGAGCAGATGGATTCCACAAATATTTAGGAGAGAAAATCAACAGGATTGATGATGGTTTAGATATGGGGCCTTAGAGGTTGGTGCTAAGGAATACTTCCAGGTTTCTAGAATCTGTAATACCACAGGTGGTGAGTCCTGCAGATAATAAGAAAGTTGGATGTTATTAAAGATCCAGAGACTCCACAAGACCCAGATAAGGAAGCATGGCCAGGTTTTAGAGGGCCTAGACAACTCGCAGTCAACTGCTCTCTGGCTCCTTTGTGCTCTGGGGTCACATGGGATCTAGGACCTGAGGTGCCATGAGCCTCTCTTCCTACCCAGTTCCTCAGTAAGGTTCTTGGGTGTTACTCCCAACAACTTCATTACTTCAGCCCAGTTTACAGATCGATTCCTCTGGAATAAATGTCCACCCCTTATGGATTGGGGTTGCCACTTCTGTATCGTGGACCTAGTAGTCTCGTCAGTGAGGGCATAAGAGCAGGGAAAATATGACCTTGGCTTTTACTGTTAGGAATTTCATTCAGCTACTAGGAACATAAACTAAACACAACGATAGCTAAAACAAGGTAGAAATGAATTCTTCCCATCCTAAAAGAAGACCGAAAGCCATCAGTACAAGGCTGTCATGTCAGCTCCAAAAAGTCACCAAAGATCCAGATTCCTGTATATTTTTGCTGTCATCCTTCCTCTGACTTCCACTGTCCCAGTTGCCTCAGGGTTCAGGATGTCTGCTGGAATTCTAGATATTGTATTTAGATTCCAGGGATGAAGCAAGAAGAAAAAAGGAAAGGCAAAATGGACTCACAGCAGCTATCTTCCTACTTTTAATAAGCCCTTCAGAAGTCCCACCCAACAACTTCTGCTTATATCTCATTGGCCAGAACTTAGTCTCATGGCCATACCTACAGCAAGGGAGCTGGGAAATAGAGTCTTTTAGCTGGCACATTGCTGCCCTGATTAAAAATAAAATTATTAATATTTTTCTAAACATACAAATTGGTGTATGTGAGCAAATTACTCTCTCTCTCTTAGGCTCAGTTTCCTATCTATCAAATGGAAATATTGCATGAATTAAGTGTGGATATCTATCTAAAGTAAAGATCCTGTAATGTAGCAAGCTTTCAATAAATAATATATGAATAAATATAAATAATATAAATAAAGAAATCATTTATTAAAACCCATGCTTTTTAGTAAGACCCATACTTTAACCCTGATAACATGTACCACGTGTCAGTGAGAGCCAAGCCAGGAGGAAGCAGAGTCTATGGAGGCGACTGGCCTGTTAGGAAGATATTCAGGGAAATGAGCAAATAAACAGTTTGAGGAAAATTGGAGCCAAGTTTCTTGCTGTCCAAGAAGGGGTTTACTCATAGTGGAGAGGGAGAAAGCTAGAAAGAACCTGAGGTGCTGGACTGAAATTGGAGGTATTGCTCTCAATTCATTGGTTCATTAATAATACAAAGATATATAGAAATAGCTATATAGATGTTCACGTGTGTGTGCATGTGGAGTGAATGTATCTGTATACACTGGTGTGCAATTTCCTAGGTGTGTTCACTGCGAAAGCCTGGGAGCAGTGATACCTCAGTAGGAATGAACTCAATAAGCATCCCAAACTGGTTTCCAGATAGGATTCTTCACCAAAAGTCACAAGGGCTCCTTAGAGAAAGGCTAATCCAGGACTGGGGCAGGGAAAGTAAAAGATGATCGTTTCGTACCAGGAAAAAATGAAAGGAAATGCTCAAAGAATGATGGAAACATGTTGAAAGGACACAGGAGCCAGCTTGAAGGGGACCCCACTGGCCAAATCTGGGACACTTTGAGTATCAAAACAAACAATGATAGAAAAGGATAATAGTCCATTGAATAAAATAGGAAGCCAAAGCCACGAGCCCATGCTAGAATAAAGAAATGAAAAAATGAAACAAGGGGAAGCTCTTCCTTCCTGGAGAATGCCGACTAAAGTACAGGGAATGGTGGAAATAGAAAAATCACCATTTGATGTGGTTCAGGATGTTGGTGTAGGATCCAAATATCTCTCCACAAAATACTTGTCAATGATAAATGGAGGAAAAAAATAGTGAATTTACAGTGGGCAGCCGCTACAGGACCAGGTGATCAGGGGTGGCGTCAGAGGGGTGGGATAGCTTGTACCTCCTGATGAAATCCACCAAGAAGAACCCAGCATCATTCCTGTCCTATCCCTGCCAAGAATTGATGGCCTAAATGTGGGAAATATTAAGCGATCCCAGGTTGAGGATCATCCTGCAGAATTGTGCTCATTAAAGCTGTCCAGGTCACGAGAAATCCAGAATCGGAAAGGACAAAAGGACATTGTTGGGATAGATGGTAAAATTTCAATGTGGTCCGTATACTGGATGATAGTGTAGAATGACTGGATTGGGGTGAGGTTGGAGACCCCCCTGGTTGGGGGGTTTGCCCGTGGCGTGGACGTGCGGACTGGACATCAGGTGTGCAGCCTACCCTCAAAGGGTACACAGGAGTGCAAGTTTGAAATTATTTCAAAAATAATAAATAGAAAGGGAGAGAGGGTGAATGCTGGGCTTCCTGACCCCTGACCAGGTGTGCCCTGGGAATGCTCCTGGATGCTTCCCCTCCAGTCTTGCCTTGTATCCCAAAAAGCTGCCTTAGGAATTGACTCGCACTGGAGAGACTCGTCACTGCCCCCTCCTTTCCTGGGGGAAGTGGCTTTCCGTCCCCACTGGCAGCTGGGCCCCTGTGATACCTGCAAGGAAGACCTCTCTGCTGAAGGCAAAGCCCTTCTGTTTGGGGTGTCACACTGCCTCCCCCTACCGGTGTCTGTGAGGGGTGTCCCAGGCGCTCTGTTCCCTGGGGCATGTGTATGCTCAAGCCGGTCGAAGGAGGCTTGGCAGGGAGAGATTGCCCCTCCTTTTTTTTACTATAGAATTTCCTGAGCTTCTTTCAGGAGCTACATGGACTTTGTTTGCAAACCCTGGCAGCCCTTCCTACCCTTGCAAGCAGGGAGAGCAGGACTTAGTTGCCATGATTTGTGAGGGCAAAATCCCTGTGCGTTGAATCTATTATAGAACCTGAGGCTCCTGCTTCTCCTCCTACCACAGTGTTCAGTTGTGTTCATGGCTTTTTTTCCCCCTTCTTCCTTCAAGTTCCTCTTTCCCTCCCCCCTCCCTCCCTTCCTTTCTTCTCTTTCTTTCTCTTTCCCTTTCTGTCACTCCTCACTCTTTCCTCACTTCCTCCCTCCCTCCTCTCTCTCTCTCTCACTCTCTCCCCCACGCTCACTGCTCTGCCCCATCTCCCTCTAACTACTCCTTGTTGTTCTCTTCAATGTATCACATTGTTTAATGGCCAGGAGCTCAAAATAATAACGCAGAATTAAGGACTTTCAGGTAGAATAGAAAAAACAGAGGGGGGGGGGGTGTCAGTTGAATTTGGTGGAAATTACCCGGATTTTAAAAGACATTTTCTTAATGTACCTAAAAGAATTACTGTTGTTTCCCCCCCAACCACGACTCCTCGGGCCTGCAGGCCACCTGCAGACCTGGCATGCGCTGTAGGCAAGTGATGGGGCCGGGAGCCCCGCTCTGCTGTGGGCCCACAGCGCTGCCAAACCCGGTCGGAGAGGGACGGGGAAGGGCAAGGAGGCCTGTGCGGTGGCAAAGCGATGCGATGCCTCTCTCCCAGCCCTCCCTCCCTGACCTGGACGCTTAACCAGAGGAACCCTGATCCTTAGCTTTTATTTGGGCCTTCCCACAAGATTTGTCCGAAGAAAAAGAACCCTGCTGAATTTTTAAGGCTTTGTCCTGTTAAAATGACATATTAATTCATTAGCTCCTCTCAATTTATATCGTATACAGGGTGGGGTGGGGATAAGGTGGGAAAGGAATGAAGCTGATGAAAGGATGGGGGGTTGGAGGAATGGAGAGCTGGTGGGGAGGAATGGGACTAATGGAAAAACCACAAGAGCAGGTTAAGCTCTGGCCAGAGGAGAGAAAGGCAAGTATCTAAAACGGAGCCTGGGAAGGAGGCCACGCTGCCGAAGGCCAGGCTCCTTGCTGAGCCTTGATTCTCACAGGCCCTGGGGAGGGTGGTTTTCTACCTACTTTAGCAGCGTGGAAAACAAAGCACAGAGGAGCTGAGTGATCTGCGCGCCCTCACACCTTTACCAGCGGGCCCAGGATTTGAACTCAGGGCTTTCTGCTGGACCGCCGGAGTCGCTGGAACGCTCAGGAGGGCTGTCTCCCCAGGGAAGGTTGAAAACACGTTCAGTGGATGAAAGGACTGGGGCCCGGAGCGTGGGGACCGAGGGGGAGGTGGTGACCTGCCTGGTGGGAGGCAGCTGCGCGCGTCCCCGAAGGCTCGCGGAGGGCGGGCGCGAACAGGTGCGGCCGCCCTGGCAGCACCTGTCCCTGAGCCCGCGGGGCCGCAGCCGGAGCTGTCGCTGGTCTCCTAGGCGATGCCGCCGCCCCGCGCGGGCTCGGGCAGGCCCTTTGCATGCCAGTTCCGTGCCCAGAGGCCGGGGTGAGGGCTGCGAGGCGGGCGCTCCTCGGCCGAGGCATGAGGCCCGCGCTGCTGCCCCTGGCGCTGCTGCCCCTGCTGCTGTGGCCCGCGCCGGCCCCCGGCGCCCGAGACCGGGAGGTGTTCTGCGGAGGTGAGTGCCCGGGGGCGGGGCGCGGGCCGAGGGGCTTTGTTCCCAGGGACGCCGGGCCAGTCCCCTCCTCCCCCACGGGCGGCGAGGGCCGTTCCTGCGCTCACTGGCCGCTCACCGATTCCCCTTCCTCTCTGGTCCCTGAGGGCCCCCCGCAGTGTACCCAAACGAGAAGCCCTTTGGGGTTCCTAACTATGCTGGTGGACTCTTCGAAGCCGGCTACCCCCAGGGCTCCTGGAGAGTCTAACGCTGGACAGCAGCTGCTTTGGAGTTCCACCGACTAGGGTTCGAATCCTGCCTCTGCCATTTACTGGCTGTGTGACCTTGAGCAAGCCAGTTCGACTCTCTGAGCCTCATTTTTCTCACCCGCAAAATGGTGTGAAAATAGTTTCTCACTGAGGTTGTTGTAAGAATCAAATAGACTCATCTCTTGAAATGAAATCTTACACAGATGCCCGATAAGAGGGCAGATAAAACCAGGGCCGCCTGGTCTTGTCTAGTGGTCTCCAGAGAGAAGTGTATGTGCTGTGGGACTTGTGCTAGAAGAGGGGTGGGAAGGAAATATTCAAGCTTCTGCTTATGTTTATCTAAAAACTATACATAGCATCTAACAGTGTTTTATAGCATAGGTGTTAAAATTTAAAACAGACATATATTAGGGGTCCTCGAAATTTTTTATGAATTGATCAGTACAGGTTGGAGACCATTTGTCTAGAGCTCGGGGCCCTCTACACGGGCACAAAAGCAAAGAACTCTGAGAAGTGACAGGGGCAAATCAGGCAGTGGATCTTAAGGCCCTGGGCAAAGAGGTGGGAGGTGGAGGGGTGACCTGAAAAGAGAAACAGAGGCAATCAAGCCAAGAGGTGAGGGGGGCCACCCACGCCTCCTCTGCCACATCCCCATTTCCCCGGGGTCAGCCCTGCCCCCTGCTGATGAAATTCCAGCTCATAGAGATGTTGCCTCTTTTTTCCTTCCTTCACCCTGAAGTCCTTTTAAAAAATCTCTTTGTTTCCCTCCAGTTGAAGGCAACCTATTTAGGGAAACCTGGGAGAGGATGTCTCCTTCGATTTTGTTGAATCCCATTCTTCCGGCACAGATGGCCCTGAGAACTGACAGTTAAAAATCACATGGTAGGCTGCAATGTCGGATACTCTGTGTCCCGAAACCCTGCTCCAAACTCTGCCTTACAAATAAGTAGACTAAAGAAAACTTTACCCACCCAGGGGTAAAAAATGAGCAACTGCCAGCCCTCCTTTTAGGAGTAATATTAGAAATAAGATACATGAACTTAGCATTCTTTGCCATGTTCCCACTAATCTTTATTACTTTCCCTGCAAAGCGGATGGCTCCAGACTTGGTTTCCCTTCCTAGAATATTGGGGTTGGTGACATTAAAGCTGAGTTAGGCTATTCTTAGCAGGTTCTTCGGGAAGTATCTAGTGTGTGGTCGATAATCGAAATTATATCTAACATTTATACAGCACTTCCACGTGTTCTAAGGCTTTGACATGAATTAATTCGCCCAGTCCTCTCTCAGCCTTATGAGGTAGTCTGGACAAACTGTTGGTGCCCGCTGACATCCGCCAGCACACACCTGCTTCCTATTGCAAGCACCTGTGCCTCTTTGCCTCAGGGCTCTCTCTGGCCTCCGGAGAGAAGGGCTTGGCCTGCTTGGTGGTGTGCAGAAAAAGCTGGAGTGCCAGAGGCCTAATGTCCCAAGAACAGCCCCACAGGTTGGTAGCTAAATCCCTGGCTTTTTTTTCTTTTGGATAGGACACTTCTGAAGCTTATTCTATACCAGGAGTCAGCAACCTTTCTTCGTAAAGAATCAGCTAGGTAAATATTTTAGGCTTTGCAGGCCATACGGTTCCTGTTGCAATGACTGAACTTTGTCACTGTAGCACACAATCAACCACAGAAAATAAAGAATTGGACCTTTACAAAAACAAGCAGAGGGCCAGCTATGGCCTGCGGCCTTTTTCAGTTTGCCCACTCCTGTTCTACAGTCTACCAGAGGTTCCCAATGGAGTTGATCCCCAGATGCCCACATTCATGCACCCTGTTTTTCTTATCCCATCTCTCCATTTTCCTATCCTACTCCTCTGTTTTGAGGGAAACTCAACCCTAGACAGACAGATAGAATTTGTATTCTAATTTTACAGATGTGGAAAATGAAGGAAAGGTCATACAAGGTCATACAACTGTGAGTCGCCATGCCCTGGTTCCAGGCCAGGCAGTTGGGCTCCATAGTCTATCTTCTTAAGCACCTTTCTAGTTTGCCAAAGGGCTGCCAATGCAAAGTACTGGGATTGGTTGGCTTTTAAAAATGGGATTTCTTTGGGGTAAAATCTTACAGTACCAAGGCTGTGAAAACTCCAACTCAAGTCACCATAAGAGGTGCTTTCTCACCAACTGTAGCTGCCAGTGGTGAAGCAAGATGGCTGCTGATCTTGCTGAGATCTCTGCCTTCCCCTCCCGGCTGTACCATTGCCTGGAGCTCAGCTGTGGGCAACCGGGCCTAGGGCTGGTCTCTAACTGCGCCTCCTCTCAGGCTTGGCTGCTCCGCTTTCTTCCTGAGTTCAGCTGCAAGTTATCAGGCATATGGCTCATCTCTCCCGGGACCTCAGCTCTTTGGACCTGTCCTTTCTCTCCCGTGGAAGGATCAAATATGGTGGAGCTTACTTTTCCTGTGTGTCTCTGTTTTTATCAGACCCAGCAAAAGGGTAGAGACTCAACCTGAGTCACACCTTACTGAAGTAGCCCAATTGAAATGGTCTCTTCCACGGGAATGGATTTAGTCAACAAACATAATCTTTCTCTTCTAGGGATTCATTAAATAATTTCAAACTGCCACAACCACTATGCTATATTGCATCTCTAAATGATTCAGTTAACCAACAAACATATATACCTTTGAGCACTTCTAGGTGCAATGGAGATAGAATTTGTAAATGATTGAAGAGAGAGAAGTCATAGGCAAAATTAGGTGCACTAAAAATACATCAACAAGTGTCAAATGAATGGCAGAAACTAAAAAGCTTGAACTTAGGGGGAGGAAAATCCCCACCCCCATGACTTCCATGTTGCCAAATCCAATGAACACATTTTGGTCCTCATCATACTTGACCTTTCCACTGCAGCTGGCAGAGCTGACCACTCCTGACTTCTGCAAACTCTTTCTTGGCTTCTTTGATATCATCTCTCTTGGTTTTCTTTGTAGGTTACTGGCTCTTCCTTTTTCTGTCTCCTTTGCTTATTTTTTCCACCTCTGTAGTGCTCAGGGCTACCCCATGGATGAGCTTTTTCTTTTCTCCATTGTATTGGTACAAGATCCCAGGAATAATTCCCTCTAAGGATGCCTGGAAAAGTGGCAAAAGCCACTCTGAATATAATTCTTTGTTCACCAAACAGCCCCCTAGAGTAGTTGAAGTCTGTAGGCCTTAACTTTAAAACTAAATGATGCAATTTTTCTGTAACACAGTTTAAAACAGGAATATGTTTCTTTTTTAAAATAAAGATTTGGTGCTTAACTTTTGGCTGAGGTGTCCAATTCCTGAATGCAAAGCCACTGTTCATGAACTTACAGAGCCTGACCCGAAACATCTTGTCACCATTGATGCCATTAGGCTCCCTTCCCATGTTGTCTGGCCACTTTGGGTCAAGGTCAGACTACACCTAGTTGGCCCCATAAGGGATGGTGAGGGCAGTGATGCTGATGGCCTCTCTGGGGCCATCTAAGGCAATAAAATAGTTGGTTGGCCTGTGCTGTGCTGTTCCCTGTGTGGGAGAACCATGTCTCTTGTATGAGGAGGGATTCAACTTTCTGAGGCTGGCCGCACAACACCCACCTACCCATTCTCCATCACTAGCACAAGCTGAACCCTACCAGGAAACTGTAATCCTCAATTCCCTTTCTCCCCTAGGGATCATCCTCGTTCTTCCATGCTCTGCCTGGGGAATTTCAGAAGGCAGTCTTGGAAGGGGATTTGCCTCAAGTGGTTGCATGCCTGCTTCCCACATTGGAGGTCCCAGGTTTTGTTCCCAGTACCTCCTAAGGAAAACAAACAACAAGTAAAAACAAACAGAAAAAATTAACTCAGGGGAGCCAATGTGGGTTAGTGGTTGAGTATTGGCTTCCCACATATGAGGTCCTGGGTTCATTCCTCAGCCCCTAGTACCTCAAAAAAAGAAAAAGAAAAAAAAAAGGAAGGCAGCTTTAAAAGTTGATTGTTTTCATCCATTCACCACGGCTCCATGTCTATGGGTAAAAATCCATTCACCTAGAGGAGGAAGAACTTGCCATACCCTCCCCTGGGACCAAGAAACTAGATTCTCATTAGACTAATCCTTCTATTTGTTTAATTTAGCTAATCCCAACTAGTCTCTTGGCTTTATCTGTCATTATATGCTGATAATTCCAAACATCTATCTCCAGAGTAGACTTTTCCTTTGAATTTAGACTCATGTGTATAATAATGACCACTTGATATTTCCACCTAGATGTCTAATATTGTCAACCACAGTATCTTGAAAACAGAACTTTTTTCTACTCCCCTTAACTGCAACATGCTGCTCCCTCAGTCTATCCCATCTCATTAAATGGGACTACCTTCTAATTAGTGACAGAAACAAGAACTAGGCATCACATTTGATGCCTTCCTCTACTTCCGTCCCCAAATTCATTCCATCACAAGTCCTGATGGTTCTTCCTCCAAGAAATATCTGAAGTCCATCCACTTCTCTTCATCTCTGCTGCCACAATTGAGTTGAAGGCACCATTTTGTCCTGCCTGGACTCCTGCTTTAGTCCCTGTGGCAGGTTGAATTATGTGCACCAGCAAACACGCTCTCAATTTTAATCCACATACCTGTGGGTGTGAACTCATTATAAATATGACCTTTTGAAGATGTTATTCTTAATTAAGGTGTGGTAACCTGAACTGGAGGGAACATAATCTGGAATACTTGAGGCCTTATAAAGAGAACTCAAAAGTCACAGAAGCCAGAAAGAAGAGGACATTGTCATGTGATGGGAAGCAGAGATATAAGCCAAGGAACCCCTGGGATTGCTGGCAGCTAGCACCAGAACACAACAGTCATCAGGAAGGAAGCAAGTATTGCCAATATCTTGATTTTGGACCTCTTCTAGCCTCAAAGCCATGAGGTAATACATTCCTGTTTCTAAACCAAAAATCAATTTGTGGTATTTGATAGTTGCCTGAAAAACTAACGCAGTCCCTCCCGCTCCTTTCTTGCATCCCTCCAATCAATTCACATGAAAGTCAGAGTGATTTTTTTAAAAAAATCTATATTAGATAATTCTTTTCCCATTCTCAAAACTCTCCGATGGCTTACCATTGCTCTCAGAATAAAATTAAATTCCTTACTACAGTCTAGAAGACCTTGCATGATCTGGCTCCTGCTACCTTTTTTACCTCATTCCCTAAACATTTTGCTGTGGCAGCCTCCTGCCTCGGCTCAAGGCAAGCACACTGAGCCCATGCTCTCTCTTCTCTAGTTGAATGACTCTCCTTTCAACTTTCCATGCTGCAGACAAGCGAGTTCTTTCCTGTCACAGGCCTTTGTCCTGGTCCTCGTCTAGAATGATCTTCTCTCTTCTCTTAGTATGGTTGCTTCATTCTCATCCTTCAGGTCTCAGCTCAAATGTCATCTCCTCCAATAGGCCTTATGTGGCAAAGACTACTGATTGTCCATAGCACTCTCTTTTTTTCCTTATTGGCAACTGATCCCAATTCAACCCAGGTTTTCCAGGAAACATGGTCATCCAACTAAAGACTACATTTCCCAATCTCCCTCGATATTAGCTGGTCCATGTAGTATGTGAAAGGAAATGATACCTGTATTTTTCAGGTGACTTCCTGTATTAGTCAGCCAAAGGCGTGCTGATGCAGAGTACCAGAACTCTGTTGGCTTTTATAAAGGGTATTTATTTGGGGTAAAAGCTTAGAGTTACAAGGCCCTAAAGAGTCCAACTCAAGGTTACTTCCTTACCAAACTCCGTTGCCACGTGTTGAAGCAAGATGGCAGGCGACATCTGTGAGGGACCAGCTTTCCTCTTCCCTCTTAAGGTTCCACGGATCCAGCTTCTTCTGACCTCAGCTGTAGGCTGGCATAGGGCTCGTCTCTCTTCCCAGGGCTCATTTCTTTCTGAGCTCAGCTGCTCTGTTCTCTTCACAAGGTCGACTGTAAATTTTCAGGTGAATGACTCATCTCTCTTCCCAGGGCCTCTGCAGTGTCTAAAGAGCTCCCTCTCTTCCTCTGTGTATCTTCTCTGTGTATCTACTTCTGTGTTCTTAATTGAGCGTTCATTTATATAGCCCACCGAGGGGGAGGGGACTCAACCCTGCATGCCCTAATGATGTGGTCAAATCAAAGCCCTAATCTTAACATAATCAAGTAAATGTCAAGCTTTTGAATTTAAATCAATCAGAGGGTATCATGCCCAGAGGAACAGACCAATTTACAAACATAATCTATATCTCTTTTTGGAATTCATAAATAATATCAAACTGCCACAACCCACGACAAAAGAAGCTGCTTGCCTTCCAATTCCTCTTTTCCCCTTCCCACTGGCTGAAAATGAGGGAATAAGCATTAGTAATGAGACAATAGAATGGAAGTGAAAATCTTGACATCAAAATCAGAAAGAAGTCTTTTATAAGAAGTGTCCATGAGAGATTGTGCTTCCTTTGGAGCAAGGTGTTTTCTCCCTGCTGGGCTCCTGAGGGCCCCCTTTATTGGGCGAGCACATACCTGTCTGGTAAATAGGTATGGACAAGGGGACTGTGGTACTTTGAGTCTTTTGTGGGCCCCAGAAAATTATGTTCTTAAATTGGTCCATTCCTGTGCATGTAAACCTATTGTAGGTGGGACCTTTTGATTAAATTACTTCAGTTGAGATCTTTGATTAGATTGTGTGACCCAGGGTGGGTCTTAATCCTCTTACTGGAGTCCTTTACAAACTGGAATTGGTGGGGCCACACACAAAGAGAGAAATGCCCAGAAGATAAAAGGAAGCCACAGATGGAGCAAAAAGCAATGAAGCCTGGAGGAGAAGGCAGAGACTGGCAAATGCTGGCATGTGCCTCACCATATGCCTTGCCAGATGAGAGAGGAATCCAGGAACACCAGCAGCCCGTCCTTCATCACCTGATGAAGTCCTGATTTGGACATTTTCCTTGGCCTCGAAACTGTAAGTTTTTAAATCAGTAAATCCCCATTGTAAAATCCAACTCATTTCTGGTATATTGCCTTGACAGCCTTTAGCAAACTGAATCAGGGAATCTGGCCCAACACTCCCTGACCGAAGGCTCCTGCCCGCAGTGGTACGAGCTATGACCTACAGGCCCCACTCTCTCGACTTCGGAACCCGCCTCTGGCTGCATATGGCTCCCTGACTGTGTTGTCGTTCTGGTTATCATTCTTCTCTCTTAGAATTTTCTTCTATGTAATTACAAAATCAGGATATATGCACTTATTGTAGAAAACACAAGTAGCACTCTTCTCTGTCTCCTATCTGCGCCTGGCTTCCCCAGAGCAGGCATAAATGGTCTACTTTGGAACCTCGACTGGGCAAATCCAAGCATATATAAAGACTTTTGCTGTTTAAACACTAATTATGGACTGTATACCTTCTTCGATTAGCCTTTGTACTTCACAAGGTCTTGAAGATCTTTTCATGACAATTTCTGTGGCTCTACCAAGATTTGTACCAATTTGCATATCTAAAAATCAGTGTATATTTCTTTGTCTTCACATTCCTTAGTCAATTCTGGGTATTATCAAACTTTTAAATTGTTTGCAAATCTGATAGTGAAATTAGGAATTCATTTTATTTGCATCTCTTAAATTGGGAGTGAGACTGAGTATCATTTTATCTCATTAATGACTATTTGTCATTTCTTTTTCTAAGAAAGGCCCACATTTGCTCATTTTTCTATTAGGATATTTTTTTTCCCCTAAATGATTTATAAGAGGGAAGCAGTTGTGGCTCAACTGATGGAGCATCCGTCTACCATATGGAGGGTCCCGGGTTCAATCCCCAGGACCTTCTGATCCATGTGGTAAACTGGCCCACACACAGTGCTGCCGTGTGCAAGGAGTGCCATGTCACACAGGGGCGCCGCTGCGTAGGCATACCCCACACACAAGGAGTGCACCCCGTAAGGAGAGCTGCCCCACGTGAAAAAAAGCTCAGCCCACCCAGGAGTAATGCCACACACATGGAGAGCTGACACAGCAAGATGATGCAAAAACTACAAAAAAAGATGCAGTTTCCCAGTGCTGCCGGATAATGTAAGCAGTTGCTGAACACACAGCAAATGGGCACAGAGAGCAGACAATGGGGCGGGGGGGAGAGGGGGAGGTGAGAGAAATAAATAAAATAAATCTTTAAAAAAAATTTATGAGTGCTTTGTGTAAACATATAGCTTTTTCCATATTTATTGCAAATTTTGTTTTCGTTTTTATTTATCTTTAAATTTTGTCCATGGTATTTTTTCTCTACACATTTTAATCTAATCAGATTTAATGATATTTTCCTTTATGGTGCTTTAGTTTCTTGTCATGCCCAGAAACATTTATTCTATTTGAAGATTTTTAAAAAAACAGCTTATTGGACCCATCGGGGATAATTTTGGTGTAAGGAGTACAGTAGAAATTGAAGCTAATGAATTAACCTTTGGCATATAATGTATGCTCAATCAATATTTGATTACTATATTGTTATTATTTTATAGATATTATCTAAATCAATTTTCATATATATTAGGGTCTATTTTTGAATTTTTGCTGTTTTTAATTATTTATCTATTTCCACACCAGTACCATACTATTTTACGTACCATAAATTTATAACGCATTTTTTTTTTAAAGATTTATTTATTTCTCTCCCCTTCCCCCCGACCCCGGTTGTCTGTTCTCTGTGTCTATTTGCTTCATCTTCTTTGTCTGCTTCTGTTGTCAACGGCACGGGAATCTGTGTTTCTTTTTGTTGTGTCATCTTGTTGTGTCAGCTCTCCGTGTGTGCCGCACCACTCCTAGGCAGGCTGCACTTTCTTTCGTGCTGGGCGGCTCTCCTTACAGGGCACACTCCTTGTGTGTGGAGCTCCCCTACGCGGGGGACACCCCTGCATGGCACAGCACTCCTTGCGCGCATCAGCACTGTGCATGGGCCAGCTCCACACGGGTCAAGGAGGCCCGGGGTTTGAACCACGGACCTCCCATGTGGTAGACAGACTCCCTAACGACTGGGCCAAGTCCACTGCCTCCTATTAAGTTTTGAATTATTTTATAAAGTTCAAAGAAAAAAAATCTATTATTTTGATTATAATTGTATTGAATATGTGGATTAATTTATAGAGAATTCACATCTTCACAATACTAAGTCCTCCTATCCAAGCGCAAGATGCATTAATAAAGCTCTTTTTTATTATTATTAAAGCCTAAAAACCCTCTTCTATTAAGTATAGTTAAAAGGTTCCTTGAAATAGGCCCTGCACATTTCTTTTCAAGTTTATTTCTAGCTGTTTTTAAAAATATTATTGCTGGTGTTAATGAGATCTTTTTCCATCATGTTTTCTAATGGGTTATTATTTGCATATTGGAAAATTGTTATTTTTGTTGATAAAGTTTGTAATCAAGCACTTTACTGAATTTTCTAAACGTTTCTGGTAGTTTTCAGTTTTTCAGGATTCTTTAAGCAGTTATCACCCAAGTATCACTGGCAAATAATTATAAACTTGATTACTTCTTCCAATATTTATACCTTTTCAGTTCTTTCTGCTTCTCCAGCTGGAACTTTCCACACTCCAGCTTGGACTTTCATAACATCATCTGCCCATTTCTGGTGTGGCCCAGAGCTACTGGGGTCTCCAGGCTCACCCACAGACACCCACCCTGCCATGTCCTGGCCCCTCCCCTCACGGAGAGCTGACCTCCTTCTCTTGGACTCACCTCTTTTTGCGTGAGTTGGTGGAAGAGTTATTGGCCAGTGTGCCCCCCCTGTGGGCCGCAAGCATACCCTATTGGAGGAGAGCTGCCCCTGCCCTGCTGCTCACACACTCTTCAGAGACACCTCTCACCCGCTGAAGCCGAGGGCCCTATTTGAAGTGTGGAGTGGTGCTGATGGTACCAAGCCCTTCCACCTGAATAACCACCTGCCTTTTGATCCTGTTTCTACCATGTCTTCTGTGCTTCTATGCAAACTATGGCCCAGAGTGAATGTTTCCACCCCAGATGCTATCCAGGTAGTGCTCGTGATTGTGTGTGTATATAAAATGGATTTCTACAGTTTATGACTCCTGGTGTTATGGGTTGGGTTATAGCCGCCCCCCTGCCCCCCCAAAGAGATATGTTCAAGTCCTAACTCCCAGTTCTCCGAACGTGACCTTCTTTGGATAGAGGGTCATAGCAGATATAATTAGTTAAGATGAGTTCATCCTCCAGTAGGGTGGACCTTTAGTTCAGGGTGACTGATGTCCTTACAAGAAGAGAAAAGACACAGAGACAAACACACTGGGGGATGGCCATGTGGAGACGGAGGCAGCTGCAAGCCATGGAGCACCAAGCCGGCCAGCCACCACCAGATACAAGGAAGAGGCAAGGGAGGAGGCTTCCCTAGAGCCAGCGGACTCTGTCCCTCCTCCAGAACGGAGAGAGAATAAATTTCTCTCGTCTTCAGTCACCAAGTTTGTAGTAATTTGTTTGGGCAGCCCGAGGAAACAAATCCACCTGGGTACATCGGGGTACTGAATAACTGGTCTTGGCTTCCAAAGCCCACTCCCCTTTCTTTCAGTAACAGATCCCCACTTAGCAAGCTGACAGTCTCAGTGGATGTGTTTAGCTGCTGCCTGAGGGCTGCTGTGTCACTGGATATCAGTTCCTAACTTTACATCACCGAAAAGCTAACCTTGGGCTACTTTTAGTGCATTTATTTTTGCTTTTATGCACACTGTCCCTGTTTTTGGGAGGTTGGATTCATTTGGAGATGAGATAAAGATGGAGTCAGTGGCAAGAATCCTCATAGATGTGAATCCTGAGATCATCGCTTAAAAATCCTGCTCTTGTCCAACTAAAAAAGTAATTTGTGCCAGTGCATCTCTTAATGAATCCTCTCTCCCGTCGACCTGCTATTCTCGAGGATGCCTGTAACATTTGGACAATCACACCCTTTTCAATGGATTTCAGATTGGTAGGCAGAGCAGATTTTTATCTCGTTCTGTCCCCTCCTTCCCCGCCACCCTTCCTCTCTCTCCCTGCAACCCCAATCACTTTGTGGAGGGCACTTCTGCAGGGTCTCATTGTTAGCAGACCTTCAAGGGGTCGTGTCAGCCATCAGCATAATGGACCACACGGGCTATTGATTTAATGACAACTATCACTGCTAGGAATTGATCTAATGTTTTCATTACACTAAAAATGCTTTAACAAGTTCATTCCGAATTAGGCAATGGTAAGGGTCTTCTCAGTTCCCGATCATGGTCCCTGAAGGAGGGTGATTTATAGGGTCCTTCCGGAATAAGGGCCCCTCCATGATAACGCGATGCGCAGCCTTGTTCTGTCACAGCCGCCGTCCCTAAAGGAGACCAGAAGGGCTGAGGCTCTCTGCTCCCTCGCACCCGTCCTTCCCCGTCAGGTCTTTTATTTAGAAACACAGAGGCGCGTCCTTCACTGGGTGGCTGCTGTGCGGAGAGGCTCCTTCTGTGTCTGCTTCCCCTCTTTACTCAGGTGTCTGCCTCTTTCTCATCTCTCCCCGAGCAAATGTCCCTTGAAGTCATTTCCCTTGGGAAGTCCCTGCCGCCTCTGTCTTTTCCTTGCTGTGCAGGAGGGAGCGCAGTCATTTTCTCCCTGACTTCCCCTGCCCCTTCCTGCTCTCGGTGTTGTACGGACCTCAGTTTGAACAGGCATGGAGGCTTGGACAGGTGACATAAATGCTCTGTGCCTCAACGTCCCCCTAGCCCACCTGCTCCCTAGGGCAGTTGTGAATCCTAAGTGAGGGAACACACGTGAAGCGCTCCGTGCCAGGCCTGCATGCTCCAAGTGTCCAGGAAAACAGTCTCTGCCCACTTCAACTCAGCCGTCCAGTTTGGGAAGCAGTGGACATAGGAGTTTCCATGCCCCTTGGGCTGCCCTGGGCTGCGGGGCCCCCAACAACTACTCCCCAGCCTCAATGCCCTGATTTTCCAGCACCCAGGACCCCTGACTTGCCTGGTTCAGATGGCCAGGCGTCTGCTGTGTTTCTCATCTGAGCCCGTGGTCAGCCGTTGGTGACTTTGACAGGACCGGTTACGTAATTGGCAGGGCCAGGTGCCAAATGAAAGGGCAGGGCCCCTTTTTTAAAATTTGGGAGGATTTCTTGATGGCAACCGCAGAGTATTATATCAAGCACAGGGTGCTTCTCAGAGTGGGGCCCCTTGTCACTTCACCAGTCACATGCTCCAGAGGCCCGAGCCCCTGCTTTGCGCCTTGTCTGTCTATAGAAGGTCTGCGTGTCTGGACTTCTGAGCATCACTGGCCTCCATTCCCTAACAACATGCAATTCTTGGGACTCTCACATTTACCACTTGCCTAAATGTGCTCAAGATTCCACGTCTTTTCTGTCTGATGGACTCTCCTCCATTGTAGTGTGTCCCTTCAGGGCAGGTCTTAAACCAGACACAAGGCGGTCCCTCTGCCAGCTTCATATCACAGGTAAGTGTGTGTCAGATGATTTAGGACGGGGGTATTCTCTCAGAATAGTTGCTGTCTCCATTTTTTTTTCCCACATGACAGATGAAAATCACACGTGTCTTGGTTAGGCTAGGTTAGGCTTTGCAGGAGTAACAAATAATCCCCCAAATCTTTGCGGCTTATAAAAACAAAAGTTGCTTCGTACTCCTGCTGCATGCCAACCGTGGTTTAGGTCTGTCCCACCTTTCCTTGCCCTGTAGCAGTCAACATCTTGCACATGGCAGAGGGAAAGAGAGCTCTGGAAGGCTTGGGGCTAGAAGGCAAATGTGATGACACAGGAATGAGACACAGTACTTCTGCTCACACTTCACTGGTTGGAAGGAGCATTTGGCTCCACCCACACACAATGGACCCAGAAAGAGAAATCTCACCATGTATCTGGAAAATGAAGAGCTGGAAATGTTTGTTGAACAGCATTCATGATTACTATACACATGTAATAATTCAGATCACATTTCCAAAGATATACCCAGGTTTAAGCATAATTCCAGATGCCAGATGTGATTAAGTGACATTATTACGGATATCAATTTAGATCACCCTCATTCATTTAAAGAAAATGAAATCATTTTGGTATTGCCTTAGTTTGCTAAACGCCGCCCAAGCAATTCACTAGAAATAGGTTAGTTTTTAAAATGGAAATTTTTTAGGTTAAGAGCTTACAGTTCTGAGGCTTGAAAATGTCCAAATCAAGGCATCATCAGAGACACTGTCTCACTGATGGTTGGTCCCTCTGCCCAGCTCAACTCAGAAGGACATAAATAGAAGGACATAAAAGAAGGCCCTGAAAATATCTTCCAGCTCTGTGCAAATCAAGGCATCGAGCAAAGCACTCTCCCTGAGCCAGCTGTGGGCAATCTGGCATAAGGCTCGTCTCTTCCCTTGCCTCCAGGTCTCATCTCTTTCAGCCTTCCAGGGGCCTCTTTCCCAGCCTCTGTGCTCTGCTGATTCCAGCCTCTCGCCTCCAGGACTTGATCTCAGCCTCTCAGGGTTTCTCTGTCTCTGCCACTTTTTTTCCTGTGTGTCTCCATATTCAGTCCTCGTTTATAAAGGACTCCAGCAAGAGGACCAAGACAGACCCTGGGTCATGCCTCACTGAATAATCCAGTCAAAGACCCCCAACTGAATCCAATCCAATCAAAGGATCCCACATCCATAAGAATAGATTAGCTCCAAGAACACGATCTTTTTGGGAGCCACAAAAAACTTCAACCTGTCACAGGTATCTTTCAGCATGCACATCTTCTGGCTGTTGTTATATAGACTACTGGATCTGAACAAAACAATACTTAAGGAAACAGATGTGGCTCAAATGATTGAGCTCCTGCCTGCCACGTGGGAGGTCCCAGGTTCGGTTCCCAGTGCCTCCTAAAGAGGACGAGCAAGACAGTGAGCTGGCACAACAGGCTGGTGCAATGAACTGATGTGACAGGCTGGTGTGGTGAGCTGATGCAACAAGTTGATGCAACAAGAGACACAAGTAAGGAAACAATGAGAGACATAACAAAGCAGAGAGCAGAGGTGGCTCAAGCTATTAGGTGCTTCCCACCCACATGGGAGGTCCTGGGTTCAGTTCCTGGGTCCTCCTAAAAAAGGAAGACGAGCACACAATGAACAGACACGTGAGCATAAAACAAGGGAGAGGGGAGAAATAAATAAATCTCTTAAAAAAACAAAAAACAAAAAAC
This sequence comes from Dasypus novemcinctus, assembly GCF_030445035.2. Classification (NCBI taxonomy): domain Eukaryota; kingdom Metazoa; phylum Chordata; class Mammalia; order Cingulata; family Dasypodidae; genus Dasypus; species Dasypus novemcinctus. The sequence goes on along the minus strand of NC_080677.1, from coordinate 137,205,530 downwards.
ATCTAGTCTCTACCCCCAACTTCTAAATTCTAAATTCTTAACATACGTTTCAAAAGAGTTTTTTGAATGTGACCAGTGAAATGTCTGTGAGATTATGAGGAAGTTTGAGATAATTGCATAAACCAATTCCTTTTTATAACTTTGCCTTCCCAACCCTCACCCTCTATTCACACACTCCTGGTTTTGTTTTTCTTCTTTTTCAGCAATCGCTGCATAACAAACAACCATAAAAATCTCAGTGAGGTTTTTCTCACAAGTCTGCCAGCTGATTTGGAGCCAGTTGATCTAGACTGAACTCAGCTCTGCAGTTCCAAGCTGTAGGAAAATGGTTCTAGCACTGTTCCATTGGCAGCTCCTCCTTCTGGGATAGTGTGCTAGCTGGGGTATGTTCTTCTCATGGTGATGGCAGAGAGGCAAGAAGGCAAGTGGAAATATCTGACATGTCTTGAGCACTAGCCTCAGAACTGGCAAATTGTCACCTCCACGCATCTCCATTGGAAAGTCACATGACTGAGCCCTAAGTCAAGTGGTGGTGTGGGAAGAACTGCAAAATTACATAGCAAAGGGCATGAGATGGAGAGGTGAAAACCTGGGGACAATTGAACAATAATCCAATATACTACACCACTCATCCCCTTTTTCTTTAAATTTTCCTTATGAATGGGGTTAGGATCTCTTCTTTGAGCCAAACCTTCATCTGTTTCTTTCCCAGACAGTTATACTAGGGGTGGTGTTTTTGTTGTCCGTTCCTCAACTACACCCCTTTCTTTGGAACCCTAGCTCACACACTTATATTTTCCCTCTAAGTAAAACTTAGATTGCTTTACATGTACATATATTTTACATCCCTTAATTAAGACTACTGGTTTTGTTTTCTGAGAATCATGTATAACATGAGTACTCAAAGAATAATGCCAATGATGGTGATTATGACTTGCGGGTTTTTCTCTGAGTCCTCTGCACTTGATTTAAAAATGTAAACCATTCACAATATGCCTGCTTTAAAAATATTTTTTTCAGATTCTAATCTGTACTTAAAAGCATGAAGATGGCATTTAAAAAAACAGAAACACAATAATGGTTACATACTCTGGTTAGAAAAAAACCAACTGCATGATTTTGGTTTGGTTTTGTTTTCAGAGGTAGGTGGGCCCAAGTGGTTGTTGTTGGTGGGATTTCATAAGGTTTTTAAAAAATTTTTATTGTGGTGATATATACATATATATCTGTAAATAAAGCAATTTTTAGCATTTTAGCAATGTTAAGTGTACAATTCAGTGGCACTGATTACTTTTACAATGTTGTGCCATCACCACTACTTTCCATTACCAAAACTTGTCCATCAGCCCAAACAGAAACTCTAGACCCATTAAACAGTAACTTCCCATGCCTTTGCCCCTATAAATTTGCTTATTCTAGATATTTCATATAAGTGGAATCACACAATATGTGTTCTTATTTCTCTCAGCATGTTTTCACAGTTCCCCCATGTTGAAGCATGCATCAGAACTTCATTCCTTTCTATGGCTGAATAATATTCCGTTGTGTGGCTATATGACGTGTTTATCTATTCATCTGTTGGTAGGGAAACTTGGATTGCTTCCACTCTTTGGTTATTGTGACCAGTGCTGTTACGAATACTTGTGTACAAATGTCTGTTTGAATCCCTGCTTTTAATTCTTTGGGATGTATGGTAATTCTATGTTTAACTTTTTGAGGAAACCCCAAATTGTTTTCTGAGGCAGCTGTACCCTTTTACTCCATAAGTATCTTGACCAAGTGGTATGTGCCATGCAGGGACTACTTTGATCTGTTAAGCCAAACTGATTGACCCCATGGCTTGTGTGTCTCCTTCTTTCACTATCCACCTCCCTCTCCCCTGCCCCCATTTCCCTCCCTCAGGCCGGAGTTACCCACATTGTTCAATTGTTTTGACATTGGTTAAGCTTTGGGACAACCTGGGAGTTGGCTTGCATTGTGGCTTCTTGACCAGAAATACATTTGTGTTAGTCAGTCAAAGGGGTGCTGATGCAAAATACCAGAAATCTGTTGGCTTTTATAAAGGGTATTTATTTTGGAGTAGAAGCTTAAAGTCACCAGGCCATAAAGCATAAGTTACTTCCCTCACCAAATTCTGTTGCCACATGTTGGGGCAAGATGGCTGCCGATGGCTGCCAGAAGTTCAGCCTTCTTGTGTTCTTCTCTTCCTGGGACTCCGTTTCTCTCTGGGCTCAGCTGCTCTGCTAGCTCCACAAGGCCAGCTGTAGACGATGAGGAGACCGGCTCTGTCTACTCTCTCCAGGCTCAGCTACTCTGCTCCTCTGTGTGTTTACTTACCAGGCTCCAGCTCAAAGCTCCAACCTCCCTTCTCTGCTGTGCGGTTTTTCTGTGAATCCCCGCCCCTAAGGACTCAATGTCCTACTGATGTTGCCCAATGAAAGCCTTAATTATTTACTTAATCAAGTAAACCTCTGAATCCAATATAATTTAATATGCCTAGAGGAAAAGACCCATTCACAAACATAATCCAGTATCTATTTTTGGAAATTAATAAATAATGCCAACCTGCTCCAACAGCTTTTAGCCAGCATCTGCGGCCAGGGCCCAAGGACTCTGAGCACAGTCAGCAACGTTAATGCGAGAGCTGACAGGGAGATGGAGTGGTCTGCCTGGACCCTGCGCAGATACGAGCACATGGCTGCCTGTGCCTGTGTCTGCACCAGGATGTATTAAAATGTGCAGCGCTTGTTAGGAAGCCAGTGTCTTCAACTAAGGGGCGAACAGTCAGGGATTCTGAAGGTCTTCTCACTTGACCCTTCTACAGGTAGGCCTGCTACCACAGAAGACAGGAGAGGCTGTTCCTGCTGAGCGTGCTTTGTGTCACTGCTCCTGAAACGCTGGCTTCCCAACAAGCCAACGGTAACTGTTACCTCACACCTGAGTAGGATTAGCTGACTAAATACCTAGTGAGCTTCCCTCAGACAGGAGAGCAGTGATTCCAGTTGGAATGACTTGGTATCTTTTGACACTTTTTTGGGAAATCATTTTCTCCCTCGGAAAAGAAAGGAATGCTACTGGAATAGGTGAGAATCCTTTGGATGGGGCTGAAGAGGTCCCTGGTAATGATAGGGAGCATTGTTTGAGGCAGCTGCACGCACTAGTAAAAAATGAAGTCAGCTGGGTTATTTCTTAACCTGTTTATTAGAACTGAGCCGTGCTTTGCATTTAAGATTCTTTCATTAGCCAGATGCTTTTTGATGGAAATGACTTGGGTCCTTGTGAGAGTGTCTACAGAACTTAGCATAATATGACTTAGTTTTTTTGTGTTTTTTAAAAAAGATTTATTTATTTATTTAATTCCCCTCCCCCAGTTGTCTGTTCTCTGTCTGCCTCTTGTTTCTTTGTCTGCTTCTGTTGTCATCAGCAGCACAGGAAGTGTGGGCGGCGCCCTTCCTGGGCAGGCTGCACTTTCTTTCGCGCCGGGAGGCTGTCCTTACGGGTGCACTCCTTGCGCGTGGGGCTCCCCCACACGGATACCCCTGCATGGCAGGGCACTTCTTGCGGGCGCATCAGCACTGTGCATGGGCCGGCTCCACACGGGTCAAGGAGGCCCGGGGTTTGAACCGCGGACCTCCCATGTGGTAGAGGGACGCCCGAACCACTGAGCCAAGTCCGTTTCCCTCCTATGACTTAGTTTTATTAATTTGTGCCCACCATTGTATTTCAAAAATACACTTCATGCCATCTACCCCTTCCATTAAAGCCTCTGCTATACAGAAGGTATTTTGGTGAAACAATGTAGAGTTCTGGAGACAGACTTGCTTTTGAATCTTGGCTTCACTTCTCTGTAAGACCAGGAGCAAGGTGCTTGCTTCTTTAAGCCTCAGCTTCCACATTTATAAAATGGGGATAATAACAATAGATCTGCCTTAGAGAGCTGTTAGAATTTAATGCAATGACACATGCTTAGCACAACGTACAGTATGAAATAAGCACTCCATACACGAAAGCTCTTGTTCTGTATGGGTTCTCCAGCTCCCCCAGGGATAGCTGTAGGTTTGACTATCCTTAATTACCTTTAATCACATAATGGTTGCTTTTAACTGTCAAGGACCCAAGGGACAGGAATGACACCAAAATAGCTCTGCCCATGCCTTGGGAAAAGAGGTAAGTGATAAATAGTCTGTTTTGTGCTTTTCCAGACTTTTCTTAAAGTTATCAAAAGTTTTACACAAGAGGAGAGCAGGTGTAGCTCAGAGGTTGAGTCCCTGCTTCCCACGTACGAGATTCTAGGTTCAATCCCCAGTACCTCCTTAAAAAAAAAAAGACTGAAAAAATTTACATAAGAAAAAATTAGTACTCAAGAAATTTGGGGAAAAACACTTTTAAAGAGTAATCAGGGGGAAGTGGATTTGGCCCAACAGATAGGGCTTCCGCCTACCACATGGGAGGTGCAAGGTTCAAACCCAGGCCCTCCTGACCCATGTGGTGAGCTGACTCAGCACAGTGCTGATGTGAGCAAGGAGTGCCGTGCCACTCAGGGGTGTCCCCTGCGTAGGGGAGCCCCATGCGCAAGGAATGCACCCGGTAAGGAGAGCCACCCAGCGTGAAAAAAGTGCAGCCTGCCCAGGAATGGTGCCGCATACACAGGGAGCTGATGCAGCAAGATGATGCAACAAAACGAGACACAGATTCCAAGTGCCACTGACAAGAATACAAGCAGGCACGGAAGGACACACAGTGAATGGACACAGAGGGCAGACAACTGGGGTGAGGGGGGCGGGGAAGGGGAGAGAAAAAAGAAAAGGAGTAATCAGGGAGTAGATGTGGCTCAAGTGGTTGAATTCCTGCTTCCTACATGGGAGGTCCCAGATTCAATCCCCAGCCCTGGTACCTCAAAAAAAAAAACAAAAAAAAAATTAATCAAATGAGAACTATCTGAACAAAAGAAAGAAATTAAAAGTCAGATTTAAATGGTGTATTTTGGTTGATTGAATTTCTGGTTACCTGAAGGCTGACCAGAGGACCTTTGCTTTATTACCAGATATCTATCAGCTGTATATTTATTTGTCCACATTTCTCCCAGAGTAAATAGCATTTGCTGATCATAATTATCTCTTCCCTTGTTGACTAAAGGCCATTATTCTGAACATCAAAGTTTATTGAATAAGACTGGAGGTAAATAGAATTATAGTAAAACTAGAATATTCCCTGGAAAATAAACATCAGCACTACCAAATCCTAATATTAGTCTGCTTTATTGCTTCTTTTTCCTAAAAGAATATAGAGGGAAAATTCCTGTTGATTGAGATCTGCATAACTGGGGTTTGCCTGTTCCTTTATAAAACATTGATAAGCTTTTTCTTTTCCACCCATCCCTCATCTTTGCTTCACATCCAGCACACCTTAAAATTGTTAAAATGAGTCATTTCTACAGTGACTCTGATTTTAGGCCTGGAAAATACAATTTGGGTTAAAACTCAATAGGGAGTCTCTCACTCGGATGGGTTGCCTTGGTGATGTGTTAGGGGAGGGGAGATTTCTGGTCTGGTGATATTTGTAAGAGCCTCAGGGTTTTGTTTTGTTCTAGCACCAGCTGGTGGCACCTCCTTTTTCCAGCGCTCCCCTCATCCCCACCTGCTGCCTCTCTGAATCACTGCCCAGGACTGATTTTCATAGAATAAGACATTTCCTTGTTCAGAGATAGAGTGGCCAAGTGCTTCATAGGAGAGGCTGGGCCCTTCCTAGCCACAGACAGTGAATCACAATTGGTTTAAGCCAAACATAGTAACAGCATTGCCATGCTAGCGATTCGGTCAGGCCATGCCTATGACACAGTTCTGGCCAGTGATATTTGGGAGGAAGTCTGCCAGGGGACATGTGGAAACTTTTTCATTACAAACGGAAATTGACAGGTGAGGAACCATTCTTTCATGCCTGTAGATGGAGGCATTGAGGATTTGAAGTCAAGAACCGGGGAAGGCAGCTAGCAACCAGGAAGGGAAGGCCAAAGCACTGCAAAGAAGTAGAACCAGAGTCATGACGTCTTTGGGGCACTGAGTTGACAAAAGTTAAAGGTGTCAATCTGTGGTCTTCCTGATAGGTGAAAATAAACTTTCTCCCTTATGGCATCAGCCATGAGGAACGAGTAACAAAATCCCTAACTGAAAATGGCTTCAACAATAAGGAGACCATTTCTTACCTCACATATCAAGAAAACAGGAAGTAAAGCAACTCCATGTTGCTCTCAACAATGTTATCAAAGAGCCAAGCTCTCCCCGTTGTCCTATTCTACCATGCTCAGCTTATTAGCTAGAAGCTCAGACTGCCTCCTTCATGGTCCCGGGATTGTTGCAATATTTCCATGTGTCACCTACAGATGGCCATGTCCAGAGGTAGAAATGAAGTGTTGGAATGTTTCTACATGTCTCCACATTATAAAAAGGAATGCCTGTCTAGAAGCCTGCTTATAGACTTCTCTTTTCTCATTGGACATAACTGTGTCACATGTCTACACAAAACTCATCCGTGGGGAGGCAGAATGGCACTACTATGATTGGGTTAAACTGGGAGGAGCCCAGCTTTCTTTGACACACATGGCTGCCAATAACAGAACATGAGCAGCATTTATTAATATACAAGAAAACGTGGGATGGAAATGATAGCTGAGAGGCAACCAACAAGGTCTGCCACAACGTGGGTATCCAATCCAACACCAATTCTATTGATTTGTACCTCCTAATCAGCAATGAATTCATCTGCTTTTCTTTATCTCCTCTACCACCACCCTAATCCAAGCCACAGTCACCTTTGTCTGGTCTCTTACTGTAGCTGACTTAGCTTTGCATACCATGGTCTCCTCTAATCTCTTCTCTTAACCATAACCTAAATGATCTTTTAAAAAATGTGTATCTTATCAAGTATTACCTTACTTAAGATATGGGGGTGTTTTCGGGACTTGAAGTTGTCCCGAATGATATTGCATGGACAGATGCAGGACATTATATATCCTGCCATAATCCACTGAATGAACTGGAAGATGGTGTAAATTACAATGTAGACTATAATCCATGCTGTGTAGCAGTGCTCCAAAATGTATTCATCAAATGCCATGAACGTGCCAGACTGATGAAAGAGGTTATTGATGTGGGAGGAGTGGGGTGTGGGAGTGGAGGTATACAGGAACCTCTTATATTTTTTATGTAACACTGTGTGATCTATGTATCTTTTAAAAATAATTTAAAAAATACTGCAGTGGCTTCCACTTGGCTTAGAATAAAGACACAATTCTTTATAGCTGCCTATAAGACTCTACCTCTTTAGCCTCATCACTTACCACACTCCTCTCTTTTCTCTAGTTATGTTCGCTATTTTTTTTTAATTGTCCCAAGACTCACGTAGCAATTTTCCACTACAGTGTTTTCACATAGACTATTCCCTCTCTGTAGAACCCTGTTCCCTCCCCTCTCATCAGAGAGATGCCTACTCATCCTCACTTTTTCAGGGACCCCCCATCTTCTCTGACAAGGTCAGATCCTTCTGTATCTGCTATTACTGTGAAACCCACCTGTCTGAGTTTGCCAGGCTGCTATAACAAATTCCACATAGTGGGTTCACTTAAACAACAATAATTTATTGGTTCACTGTTCTGAGGTTAAAGGAAGTCTAAAATCAAGATATCAGCAAGGCTCCCTTTCTCCTGGGATCTGTAGCTCTCTGGTGCTGGCTGCGGGCAATCCTCAGAGTTCCTCGGCTGGCATCTCTGCCTCCCATCACATGGTGACCTTTTTCTCCTTGTGTCTGCCCTTCCGGTTTCTCCCTGTGGTCTTCTTTGACTCTGGCTTCCAGTTTCTTACCTTCCTAAGCCCTCCAGTAATATGGGTGAAGACCAACCCTGATTCAGTTGGCCACACCTTAACTAAAAATAACATCTTCAAAGGGTCCATTTTACAATAGGTTCACACCCACAGGGACTCAGGTTAAGATTAAGATTATGGTTTTTTGGGGGTATTTGGATTCAGTCTACCAGACTACACAATTAGTGGCTTAAAACATCATCAGTTGATTAATTTCCGCCATTCTAAGGGTTGCCTGGGAAGTTCTGCTGGTCTCACCTGTCTCACTCATGCATCAGGAGCAGCTTGTCTGGGCCTGGAGGGTCTAACATGGCCTTGCTTGCACATCCGGGCTCTGGAGCTGGCTGCTGGCTTGCCTCTTTTTCCATGTGGTGTCTCATCATTCCCTGATCTAGTCTGGGCAGAGCAATCCAAGAGGGCAAAGGAGGCCTGTCAGGGCTTGACCAACAGAACTCATAAAATATCACTTCCACCAAATTCTACTAGTTAAGGCAAGTCACAGGACAGCACAGACTCCAGGGCTGGGGAAATAGATTCCACCTGTGTGGGAAGAATGATAAAACATTGTGGTTCTGTCTCTTAGTCGACCACACCACCCTCAGAGGTTCTCATAGCACTTTGAATTTCTCCTTTCTTGAACTTGACACTGTTAGACTTTTATCTGTAAACTCCATGAGTGAGTGCGGAATGAATTATGGCTCTTTGAGACCCACCATCATATCTCCTGCATCCTAGTTCCAAGCCCAGAAGATAGTAAGTGCTTCAATATTTGTTGAGTGATTGAAGGAACAAAATACCATTATGCCCAAGGTTAACTTTGAAAGGCAGCTGTGTTACAAATGAGCATAATTTGTGAGGTTAAATTATGCCTCTTTTAAATGTTTGAAACAATCCAACATGCACAGATAGAAAAGTTAAGGAAATTTGGTACAACTACTCGATGGAATATTATGTAACAATTGAAAAAAACAGTGTCAATTATGGAATAAATTTGGAAAATGCATGAGATATGAAATCAAATGAGATAAAGAATACATGATTTTTATAATAATGTCTTTCATTGCTCAAATGCTTCTGATTCCATCCCTTCTCCTCCCACTAGCACATGCTGCCTTCTCCCTGGAACAATTCTCTCTCAATTTCAGCCTGGTCAACTCCTGTTTACCCTTTGAGTTTCTGCTTGAATGTCACTTCTTCAGGGAAGCTTTCTTTGAGAATCCAATTATTATACCTTTTGTAACATTCTCTCCTCCACCTTTTGTAACACTCAGCTTATTTCCCAGTTAGACTATAAACTCCATGAAGGCAGGATCTTACTCATTATTGTGTCTCTTACACCTGACTCAGTATTTGGCACAGAAAAAGGTGAAGAAGGGAGGAAGAAAGGAAGGGAGGGAGGGCGAGAGGGAGGAACTCCATCTAGGTGGGGATGAAGCTGAGATTTAATTCCAAAGCCCAAGCTACTTCCTGTACTTGCCTGTTGGCCCTTAATCTGTTGCAAGCACTGGATGCTCCTGGGTCAATGTAGTCCCAAAGAGGAGCTCAGGAGGGCTGCACATAGCCGGGATCCAGATCATTTCAATTTCAGTGCAGGTACAGCCTGTCTTTGTGCCTCTTGGTTTATTTCTCACCTGTCCCCCTCTGAGCACTCTCACTACAGTTTTGGATGTCTAGTGGCCCAAATTTTTAAGAAACATTCAGTCATCAGTCATTTCCACTTGCATGAGAATAAGTGTTTATTAATGGGAACGGGTAGATGATGATGTTTTCTCTCTGCATTGATGGCCTTCTCTCCCATTATGGGATCAGGGCTTTATCTTCATTTACGGAAGCTCAGACACTATTGAACAAGAGACAAGCAATTTTGTGTGATGGGAAGAGTGTAGGAAACTTTGAATTGTCATTATTTTCATGCCTGGACCAGTACCTAGCTCAATGAAATTGTTCAAAAATTGTTTATTTTTAGAGATAACCCATGTCCTCTGAGCAAGAGAGAAAGTGGTCCCCTTGCTCTTCTTTGCTCTTCAGTGGCATCTTCTCCAGAGAGGTGCAGGGAAAATGGAAGAAAGCACAAGTTGGTCAACATTGTGCTTCTTGGTAGCAAGGCAGTCCTGGGATGGCAGGCACAGTTTGACCTGGTTGAGTGGCCTAAAGACATAGGTAGATCCAGACCCACCAGCTCAGAATTGCCAAGGCTGGGACCCAGGAAGCTATAGTTTTAGCAGCTCCCCAGGTGATTCTAATGATCACCTAAGTTTGTAGGCGAAAGAACTATAGAGGAAATTCTGCCTTGTCTATGGACCTGGATGGCCGAAATGTCTTCAATCACTATAGTTGGTCAGAAGTTGAGGATAACATCCAGTAAGTTACCTTTAGAAGCTCTGTACTGTGTTGGTTCCTTTTCCCATAAATGAGTTCTCTGATCCAATTGAATGCAAGCTCTCTTGAGGGCGTGGACTGTGACTTCTAACCTCTGTGATTTCCTTTTACCTTGTTCATAACCTTGAAAATAGCAAGTGCTCAAATATTTGTTGATTCATTGCCCTCTAGTGAAATCCTGTATCACTGAGGCATGTGCAGAGCAGTGGAATGCTGGTAAGGGTTTCTAACTGAGGCTGGTGGGTGAGTGGAGAGAGAAGCCTCAATTTGAGCAGTTGCCCTTTCTCTTGTGTAAATACTCCCACCACGGCCAATTCTGGGCTCCTACATGATGTCCCTGAACGCAGAGTTGGTACAGGTGTGCACACAATCTGCTCTTGCGAACTGGTTCGAGATGGCCCAGCACATATGGGTACAGCTACCAGATGACCAGATGAGTGAGCCCTGACATCTGTCATCATCTCTTCCCATTTCTAAATGCCAGGAAAGGGAGAGAGAGAGAAAAGGAGGGAGAAAGAGAGAGAGACAGAATGAAAAAGGTTTGTGGGGGCCCAGCTGGGAGGAGGGCTTGCCCTCTGGCAGGAAACGTGACCTGCCAATCTTGTCTGCTGCTCCGCTCCTGCTGGCTGGTCTAATAAACTCTAAACTCCAGTGATTTAAGCGAAGATTTCAGATTAACATTTAAATTAATGCTGGACTAGAAACCCGAAGACCCAGGTCGCTGATATGACTCTCTGTTAACTTGTTCTGTGACCTGGGGCAGAAATTTAAAATGATCTTTTCTCATAGAGCCACCCTCCATTGGGGTGTCAGGGTGGCAGACCTGGAATATCTCACGTCCCTCCCTGTTCTGGGAGCCCAGGGCCTTCCAATACGGATGGGGGCACCTTTGACCTCTGAGATGTGTCTGGCTTGACCATTCCAAGTGGAAATCCTCCCCACTGCTGGGGGATGAGAGTACAGGCAGCTGACTCCAGAGAAGAGGAAGGCCAGCTGCTGTTGGCTCTCTCTGGAAGCCTCTCTCTCCTTCTGGGTGCTGCAGTGGTTCTGTTGGGGTGTTGGCTTAGCCTTTAGCCCTGGCATCTCGGGGATCCCTGGGTCTGAGTCACCTGGGAAGCTGACTTAGAGGCAGAGGAAACTTATGGGGTGTCTTTTAGGGAGCATTGTTGGGATCAACACCTTTGGGAGGGAGAGGATGACACAGAAGTGGGCAGAGAGCGAACTCAAGCTGTGCTCAGGTCCAGTTACTACCTCAACTGATCCACAGAGAAACTCCAGAGCTAAAATGGCCTGTCAGAGAGTTGATTACAACTTAATAGGGCTAGAGGTGGGGGTGGTTGGATGGGGGCAGATAGGGGACATGGGGAGCTATTGCTTCATAGGTACAAAATTTCTGCGTAGGGTGATGAAAACGTTTTGGCCTTGGATAATGGTGATGGTTGCATGCCACTGTGACTGTGACTACTGTCACTGAATTATACATGTGAAAGTGCTTAAAAAGGGAAATTTGTTCCCCTGGGTGCAAATGGCCAAGGCTTACACTCCTCCCTTACCTGGTCATCAGACATGGAGTGCCCCTGGAAGGGTGTGGCCTTGGCAAGACCGCTCCCTGCAGCTGAGGTCAAAGGCCCAGCAGCTGAAAGGGTCTGCTCAGAGTACTGCCAGCAGCTGAGCAGCAAGGTCTTCCTCTGGAGGGGGATTTGGGCAGTGCATGTGTTGTCTATCATACCTCCTTGGCTTTATATTCCCTTCCATGCCCTTCTGTGGACGCTGTCTCCTTTCCTACATGATGGTGGCTGTGCCTTGCTCCTTCCACCACCATCCTTGGACCCTTGTTCAGCCCCCAGTTCAGGTTGGAGGCTTGTGGACTATCTATTGACATACTGACTTATCTGTCAATATGCTCGTTTCAAGGGGAAATCCTCCTTGGAGAGCCCTTTCTACAAGCCTGTCTTGGTTCTCTTGAAAAATTGGGACTATTAAAATAGGAAGCCAGGGAAGTGGACTTGGCCCAATGGATAGTGCATCCATCTACCACATGGGAGGTCCACGGTCAAACCCCAGGCCTCCTTGACCCATGTGGAGCTGGCCCATGCGCAGTGCTGATGCGCACAAGGAGTGCCGTGCCACGCAGGGGTGTCCCCCGCAAGGGGAGCCCCACGCACAAGAAGTGCGCCCCATAAGGAGAGCCGCCCAGTGCGAAAGAAAGTGCAGCCTGCCCAAGAATGGCGCTGCATGCACAGAGAGCTGACACAACAAGATGACGCAACAAAAAATGAAACACAGATTCCCGGTGCTGCTGATAAGGATAGAAGTGGTCACAGAAGAACATATAGCGAATGGACACAGAAAGCAGACAACTGGGGTGGGGGGAAGGGGGGGAGAAGAAAAAAAAAAAGGAGACCAGATAGCACCCGAGTTGGAGCACAGGCAGCAGGGTCCTGGAGCTTGCACTGGTGGAGGACAGAATCTTCCTTTTGTCTTTGCTCAACAGGTCCAACCTTGTGGGGCTCCAGAGAGCCAAGAGTATCAAATCATTCTAGCAAGCAAAGAGAGTAGTCAAGAGGTAGGGGTAGGTTATCACGCTGGAGTTTGAAACATAGATTTCAGAATCTGGAGTAAAGTAGACACAGAGAAAAGAAAGCTGCTCAGGGACCCAGGGAATTCAAGACATGTTGCCAAGAATTCCAAGAAAACAGAATCCAAAGATTCTAGTGATTTTATATATTCATTTAATCTTCACCCTGTGACATAGGAGACACATTCCCATTTTCCTGAAGAAGAAATTGAAAATAACACATTAAATGAAGTTGAGAAAAAGAACAAATGGCCAAATAGCACATAAAAAGACGTTCATTGGTCATCAGGGAAAGGCAGTGAGATGCCATTTCACACCTGCTGGGATGACTATCATGAAAAAATAAAACAGAAAATAATAAGTGTGGATGAGGATGCAGAGAAATAGGAACCCTTCCTTATACCTTTCTAGCGGCATTGTAAAATGATACAACCACTGTGGAAATCAGTCTGGTGGTTCCATAGAAAGTTGGAATTAAAGTTCCCATATGGCCTGGCAATCCTATTTCTTGTTGTATACCCCAATGAATGAAAGCAAGGACTCAAAAAGACATTTGTACACCAATGTTTATGGCAACATTATTCACAAGTAAGCCAGAAGTTGAAAGCAAACCCAAGTGTCCATCAACAGATGAAGAGATAAACAAAACATGTGTACACGCAATGAAATATTATTCATCTACAAAAAGGAATGAAGTCCTGATATATGCGACAAGATGGACGAACCTTGAAACATCATGCTGAGTGAAATAAGCCAGACATAAAAGGACAAATATTGTATGATCTCACTGATGTGAAATAATTAGAATAAGCAAATTCATAGAGTCATAATCTACAATATATTTTACCATGGGCCAGGGTAGGGGTAGGGAAAAGGGAGTTAAGGTTTAAATTCTCCTTTCGTTTTGAGGTGATGGAGAAGTTGGGCCTAATGGCTACTAGTGATGGTAGCCCAACATTGTGAGTGTAATTAATAAAATTGAACTATATACTTGAAAGTGGTTAGAATATGAAATTTTGAGGTGTACATATGGTACATGTACATAAAAGAAATAGAAGATAAAGAAAGAAAAGGGAAGGGAAAGGAAAAGAGAAGAGAAAAAAGAAAGAAAAGAAAAGGAAAGAAAAGAAAAAAGAAAAGAAAAGAAAAGAAAAGAAAAGAAAAGAAAAGAAAAGAAAAGAAAAGAAAAGAAAAAAGAAATAGAGAAAATAGCAAAGCCAGACTTTGAAGCCAGGTCCATGGAAACGTCCAAATCCACATTCATTCCATTCCACCTCTCTGCCCTCTGTTGTAGGAGAAGGGGATATAGTGTTTTGAGGTTTTAGCTAATTCCAGAAGGGCTGGGGATACCTGCTACAGCAGGGAAGGTCACCAGCACGCTGGTCATGCCCTGGCTGGCGCGGTGAATGGCTCGTGGTCAGCCTTCAGGCCCCACCTACAGCTTCCCCACCCGGCCTTCAAGCCCAGGGGCAAAGGGTCTGCAGGCTGGAGCATCACCCTCCTGTATACTGGTCATGGCATTCTTTGCTCCCAAGGGACTTTTTCCTAGTCCGTCTTCCTTCTCCCACTAGCAAGGGTAAAATGTTAGGAAACTTCAAAAAATCACATCCCTTTTTCCCGCTCTTGCCTAGCCTGAGTCTGCACTGCCTCAAGTGCCTGCTTGTGTTTTTGGTCATCTTTAAGACTCCCCAATGGTTCTGTTCTTGGCCCAGTGGGCCGTGCACATCTGGACATGCTCTTCCATAATCCCAGTCCCCATAGGTGGGCTTGCCATGTCTCATCAGGATCTACATGTTGGAGAGAGCGGAAATGGAATATTCTTTCCTGATTCCTGTGCTGGAGACAGAGGGTTCCATTAATCTATGAGTGTAGTACACTCACAACAAATAACAGTGGTTTAAAAAACCAGAAGTTTTTCTCTCATAAAGGATGGAGGAAAGCTTTCCAGTTTGGCATGGAACTCTGCCCCACAAAGTCTCCAGGGACCCAAGCTCCTTCCAGTATTTCACTCTGGCCTCTCTCAGGTGTGGCCCTGGTCCCCAGTGATCCAAGATAAACTCGGGCCAAAATCCATGTTCCAAATAGCGGGACGGAGGAAGAGAAAGGCTCACAACAAGCAGCAGCTGTCTCTTTAGGGAGGGCCACAGAACACTTGGTTCTAGAGACTAGTTACATGGCAACAGCTGGAAGAGAGCTGGAAATACAGCATTTACTCTGGGTGGCCAGGTTTGTGGGTGAAAATTATTTTACCATGGAAGAACGGGAGCAGGGCTATCGGAGGCAGCCTGTGTTCTGCAGAGGATGGACCCAGAGATAGTCATAGATGTTGCTGTGAATGGAATTGTGCCCACTCCCTGCCCCAAGTCCTAACTCCCAGGCTCATGAATGTGATCCTATCTAGAAATACGTCTTTGAAAATATTATTAAAGATGAGGCCGAACTGCATGAGGGTGGGTCCTCATCCCGTATGACTGGTGTCCTTATAAGGAGAGGAAGTTGCACACAGACAGGCAGAGAAGACATCCTGTGATGGAGGCAGAGATTGAGTTATGCCACAAGCCAAGAACGCCATGGAGGGAGCCTGGCTCTCTCACACCTTGATTCAGATCTGTAGCCTTCAGGACTGTGAGGCGATAGATTCCTGTTGTTTTAAGCCACCCAGCCTGGGAAACTAAGGCAGAGAGCTCTGGCAAAAGGGTGAGTAAAGCTTCTCTACTCTACTAATGGTGGGCTCTTAGAGACTATTGTGCTGGAGGGCTTGGGGGTTTAGGACTGAGTGCCACTCACTGGACTTCTCACTGAATGATGGGTATCAGAATAATAAATGGCAGCTCACGTTTATTGAGGATCCCGTGCATAGTAAGGGGCAGAGCCAGAAAGAGAGCCGGGGTTTGTCTGATTCCAGAGCCTGAGTTCTTAGTCTGTAGGCTGAAATGGTGGCTCATAGCTGCTGACTGCTATGTAAACATTTTTTTAAAGATTTATTTTATTTATTTCACCACCCCCTCTCATTGATTGCACTTACTACCTGCTCTGTGTCTGTTCTTTGTGTGCTCTCTATGTCTGCTCATCTTCTTTTCTTTAGGACGTCCTGGGAACCGAACCTGGGACTTTCCATGTGGGAGAGAGGGGCCCAATCTCTTGAGCCACATCTGCTCCCTGCTTGTGTCTCTCGTTGTGTTTCCCCATTGTGTCTCCTCCTTGTGTCATCTTGTTGCTTCTGCTCACTGCATCAACCTGTCACGTCAGCTTGCTGTCTTGCCTGTCTTCTTTAGGAGGCACCGGGAGCCAAGCCTGGGACCTCCCATGTGGTAGGTGGGCACCCAACTGCTTGAGCCATATTCACTTCCCTGTACACATTTATGTAGGTGCATTGTTTACCTCTGAAACCTGGGGAAAATTGCTTTCTCTCTCTAAGCCACATCTACAAAATGAGGATAATGCTAGCTCTGCTATCACTGGGTATGTAATGTGTGTGAAATGTTAGGATACACGGAAAGCACTTCCTTAGTACGCTGGCCGGACTGTAGGAGCACCCTGTTATGTCAGCTCTCATTGTGATGATGATAACCTTTATTGTAAGCCATACAGGCTGACATCAGTCACCGTGTTCTAATGGAGCATCAGAAAATAGGACTAAGAATAGTATCAGGTAAACAGTGCCAAAATTCAAATTCTGGCCATGTACAGGTACGCTTTTCTAACAGAAAGGCCCAGAAATAATGACTTGAATAAATTAGAAACTTGTCCAGGCTGCTGGGAGGCTTTGCCTCCTGGGGCCAGTCCTCCAGCTCAGGAGTCTCCCTTCTTGTTTCCCTAACATCTCTTAGGGCTTGTCATCGTCTCCTGGTCAAAGCCATGTGCCAGTCATGTTTACCTTCCGGGCCACAGTCAGGGGAAGACAGGATGTCTAAAACTGGCCAATGAGGCAGATGGAGATTTCACTTCCGCTTCCTTTCTATTTGTGAGAATTCAGCCACGACGGCCGCACCCAAGTTAGTCATTAGCTGGACAGCCTTGGAAGAGGGAGAAAATGGATTTTAGAGAGACAAAGGCAGTTCTGTAGTCAATAAGAAATACGTTTCTAAGACTCCCCTTACATTTTAAATTCAGCAAAAATAAACTTTGGGGGCAGGGTCCAGTTTTAGACAAATCAGATGCTGCTTGGGTGAATTAAGGCAACTCAGTGGGGCACTGAGGTCTCTGATTGACTCCAAACATGGGTTTTTTGTTCTTTGAGAAAACATTTAAAATAAAAAAGCAAAACATTCATGTGGTTTAAAAACAAAACAAACCACAAAGAGTGTAAAAGATTAGACAAAGAAAAATAGTCTCAGAATGGCTCTCTTTGAAATCTTGGCGCATCCTTGCTTGTGAATAAGCATCCAGAGGACAAGAAAGAGTCCTTTCTGGTTCCTAGAGCGCTTTGACGTTGCTGATATTCGCAGCTAGAGAGCAGTACAAGGGCGAGCCTTCCTCTGTCCCTTCTAGAGAGACCGCTTTCTTTCCCTGCCAAGCTCCTCTGTCCCCATTCTGCCCCTCCCCTCCTCTAATAGGCCTTGTTTTGTGTCTTGTTTAGCGTGCAGGGCCCTGATGGACGAGGTGGAGTATGATGTCGCCAAGGCTCGGCAGAAGAAGACCAAGGTGGGCTCCTACCGAATAAATCCTGACGGGACGCAGGAAAGGAGAAAGGTAACGGAAAAGAAATTATGTGCCAGTATCTAATTGCGGATATGGGCAATTACCAACCATTTATCCAAACAGCAGTTGGTCTTAATCTTCTAACCTTTCTCTTGTTCAGGGTATCAGCTCTAAATTGCTTCTGAGTCCTGGGGGACCCAAAGTAATCTTTAAGCTTGAAATTGAAGTATCTCTCCCCGAACCTAAATTTTGTGTCCTATCAAGTCAGAAGACATTTTGGCACTATTGTTCGTCCAGATAAAAATAGCGAGCGCTTCGGTGGTTCTTGGGGAAGGCCAGCAGGGGGCCTGGAGAGGCTAAGGGGGCTGGCTAGAGATTGCTCAGAGGTTGAGCCCACCTCCCCCCAGGCACCCCTCCCCTCTTCCCCCTCTCCAAAGCCTGCAGAGATTTCTAGAAGGGGTGCAGAATGCAAACAGCAGCAGCCCATTTCCCATGACAGGTTCAGACACTTGGCTGAGGGGAAAGAAGAAATGTTCATTTCCCCATAGAGATGATCCAAAAGGGGGCTCACCCCTGAGGATCTGGATGGGTGGGGGGAGATGGGGCAGGGGCTATCACCACTTTTAGGGAGGAGTCCGAGAAGCCTGGAGAGATTGGGGCCGACTGTGACTGCTGTGAGATCCTGTCCCCAGCATCTTTTAGGGGTCACTTTCTCCCTGGGCGCTCAGGTGATAAATGCTTGGAACACATAAGCCAATTTGAACGTTATTCTAAAAGGGAAAATGTGATTAGAAAAGTTCTACAGTATCATCCAACTCATCGAATGCTACAATAGAAATCGGTATAGGATTTGTTGCTGTTTCCCTTTGTCCTCGCTTGCTGGCCTCTTTCAGAGACAGGGTGGTGGCCTGTACATTTCCCACCTGTTTCTCAGATTGTGTACCCACCTGAAGCTAGTGAAAGAAGGAGTAGAAAAAGATTCGCCAGACTCTGCTGTAACGTGCTAAGTGGCATGAATGAGAAATCCTATCACAGGAAGCATAGGTGTGATCTTTTTAATTGTCCAAGTTATGCCTTGAATGAGAGAGCTATTTTCCAGGTTGGTAGATTTCATCCAGAAGTCAGTGCATCTCCCACAGAAGGGCACTAGGAACTCAAGCACCTTCCTTGGACTGCTTGCCTCACAAACTTACATACAAGTCCAGACTTTTAAAGGCACATCGTTCAGATAATTGAACTAGCAAGATCACACTAACTTGGTAACAGTTGTTTCACTGCACTGGCCATCCCTGGCCAGTCTGATTCCGTGTATCTGGATTTTCAGAGGCCCTGAATGCATAACCCATCCTTGCAGGGCAGGGAAGCACCTGGAAGGCTTGCAGCCCTGCTCTCTGATACCAGCCCTGCAGTGGACTCCTTTATTGCCAGGCAGTGCTAGTCAAGGGGAGCGTGTGTGCGTTTTGTGAATGTGCCTGCCAGTGTTTAACAGCTATAAAAAGCAAATGGAGCTTTAATATTTTAATAACTTAAAATAGAGGTTATCTGACCCATGGTTAATGCACATAGACCAGGAGAAAGAAAGAAGTCTTTCTGGCAAGGGTAAAAGGGAGAGGAGACCAGGGAGACGGGAGAGAAAGAAGCAAGAGGGTCATATGAAAGGAAAGGGGGAGGGAAATGGGCAGAGGCTGGGGAGGGCTGAGACACCTAAAATCGATGACCACAAAGAAAGCGGCTATTTTTATTGAAGGCCTGCTTGGAAATTATCTCTAATCCTGACCGCAGCCCTGCAAAAATAAATATTATCCTTATTTTCCCACTGAGAAAATAAGGTGCCTAAGGTGCCACAGTTAATTAGGTGCCATGCTGGGGCTTGGACGCTGCCAAGCCTGGCTTGGCTTCAGGTCTTCCCGTAGCAGCGCATCCTTCCATGGTTTCACCACTTAGGTACGCTGAGCTTTCCCAGTTGGTTTAATCTCCTCAGTGGGTTTAAATTTACCTGGAGAGAAGAGATCACAACTCTCACCTCGCTTCTGGTATCTTTGGGGATATGCCACCTTGAGTGATCAAGTGGAAATAACCTTTTCAATTTTGCCCCAAACACCTGGCCCATGAAAGCCATGTGAAGGTGCTAATTCTGCTTCCTTCATCAGGGTTGCCAGGGTAATGGCAAAGGAAGAGCTTTGACACCCTGACTCCCGGGTATTTTCCCCTGGAGCTGCTGCCTTCACGCAGGAGCCTTCCCTGCTCCCACCGCACCTGCAATGGAGTCCCTCTGCATACAGGAGAGTAGGTCCATGTTGTCATCTTTTAAAGCCCCCATGCTTTGGAATAGTAGGGTTTGGGGGTGAGGGTCAGGGGAGGCCGGTCAGTTCCCTGCCTCTGATTCACTGAAATCACTGCCACCTCATTGACGCCAAAGCTTTAAAGACGACTGACGGGGCATGGCTCGCATTCCTCCTGTCTAGAAAACTCCCTCGCTGGCACTCAACAGCCAGGGCCGCGTTTTGCTTCAGCCAGCAGGCTACTCCACCAAACCTGAAATGTAGGGGGCACATGCCGGAAGAAGTCAGGGCCCTGAACTTGAGCTGGCCTCCTGCCTTGGAAGGGGGCCTGGTGGTTACGTTAGGGCGGGTGGTGGTGACGTAGAAGGCTTTCTCGCAGACTGTGCGCTCAGCCTGGTATTCAGTGAAGAACAAAAGAAGTGCAAAGCTGCATATCAGATGTGCAGGGAGCTTGGGGCAGCCGCATCCTGGCTGGCCAGAGGCCCCAAATGCAGAATGCGTGCCCAGCGTCCCGAGGGCGGCTGGCCAAAGGGGGGACACTTGGTGTTTTCCCTCATTCCTTTCTTCTTTTTTGCTTCCAATTTTTAGCTTGTGGTAACATACACAAATAACATAAAATTTGCAGTTGTAACAGTTTTTAAGTGTCTTTTCTCTTTTACTTCTGTGTATTTCTAAGGAAGAGATGAAATACTCATCAATGTGCTGCGTCCTCTAAGACGGGGGGTTGAAAAGCCAGGGAGCTGAACTTCCGGGGTCCTTGGGAGGGCCCCACTCCTCAGTGGGAAGAGCGGGTGCTCTTTCTGAGAAGCCATATTCTGAATATGGGAGAAAAGGAAGGGGGCGTAAAATGCAATGAATTGACCCCTTAGCCACAGTGGGGATAGAAAGGAGTGCACTGGGGGGCGCCTGCAGGGCTCCTGCACTCTGTGCCTCTTCCCGCTGGTCTCTGGCCTGGCACTGGTGCAAGGCTGGGGAGGGCAGGTGGACAGGGGACTGTGGGGTGTGCTCAGTTTCTCTGGGGTAGGTTCTCAGTTTGTTACAAGATTATTCTATCCCCAGAGGACTGTCAGGAGGAAGACTATTCTGTGCAGCAGCCAAGCAGACGGCTCCCCCAGCTTGCTCTCTCCAGCATGAGCAAGGGTCACGAGGCAGCTGTGCCCCTGTGGACCCAGCACGTCTGTCCTGCAGACTGTGGGTCTCATCGCAGCCCGTGATAGGTCTGAATTCCACAAGCACACCTATCCCATCATGGGTCCACCCAACTCATCCATCACTGGAGGACACCCCAGGCACAGTTTTTGCCCTCTTCTGTTTCTTTTAAGTCTGGCATGTTTTCCCCTGCATATTTTCCCATCGGAAGCACTGAGAGTTTTTAGAGACATCCCATAACCCTGGTACCGTTCATTGGCATTCTGTGTGTATCGTGGTAATGGGACCCAGTCAGTCGGCCAGAAGCCCTGGGTCAGCACCCACCAGGGGCTCAGAGACCCCAGGGCTGTAGGGATGGGTCCCCCATCGACCCCTGTCGGTGAGGAACTTCCTGGGGTTCCCCTCCATCCCCTCACTTCCATCTTCCTTGGCTTCACACCTGGGTCCCCACTTTTGGCTCTGAGCCAGCTCTGCTTTGAATCCCTCTTTCTGGTCTTTCCCTCCTTGGGTCCAAATACCCAGGAGCAAGAGGGGCCATGACCCCGCTCACAGACCCCCAGGCCCGGGGATGGCCATCTGCTGACGGCTGGGATGTGAGCACAATGGGCAGAGAGGCCCTCCTGGGAGCCTGAGGAGGACTCGGGTGAGGAGCGGTGGGGAGTGGGGCGGGCAGCTGTGGGGTGCCGGCTGCTCCACTTCCCTCGGGCTTCAGTTGACTTCTAACTGCCAACATCTGCCTCTCTGCCTGACAGTCTTCTTCAGCTTAACAGGGAAGGGTACAAGCAGCCTTTGGGAGCGGCCCTGTAGGGGTTTACACACACCTCTCAGGTGGGAGTGTCTCTGAAGTGTGTTCGCCCCTGGTTTCTAGAGTGCCCCGGTGGAGCCAAGCTCCGGTCACCCTGGTGGCAGCTGGCTGGGTGATGCCCCTTTTGTTGGCTGCCTTCCTTCCCTACAGCACTTCCCCATTCCAGTGGCACTTCCCTCTTCCCCTACGTGATTCCCCAACCTCCCAAATAAACTGCCCTGGGAAAACCCAAGCTGAGACAGCACCCCCCACCCCCCCACCCAGCAGCCAGCAGACTGCTCCCTCTGTGGCTCTGACATGGTTTCTGAGCCACTGATGATATGGATTCTCCTTGGAGTTAGGATCTTAGAGGTATCTGCTAACCCACAAACACTTCCTGAGAAGGGCCATAACTGGGGTGCCATCGTGGCACTCCAGCCCCGGCACTGGTGAGAACTCTGGGCAAGGCTCAGCGGACTGTTGGGGGCTTCTGGGAGCCTCAGAGCCAAACTTGGCCTCTTCCACTATACCTAGGGCTGACCCCACTGAGGGGGCCAGCAGGGAACCAGGCATGGGGCGCGTGGCGCTGGGAATTATGAGAAAATCAGTCCCCCTTATTTTATTTTATTTATTTTATTTTTTATTTTTATTTATTTAATTCCCCTCCCCTCCCCCGGTTGTCTGTTTTCTGTGTCTCTTTGCTGCGTCTTGTTTCTTTGTCCGCTTCTGTTGTCATCAGCGGCACGGGAAGTGTGGGCGGCGCCATTCCTGGGCAGGCTGCTCCCTCCTTTGCGCTGGGCGGCTCTCCTTACGGGTGCACTCCTTGTGCGTGGGGCTCCCCTACGCGGGGGAGACACCCCTGCATGGCAGGGCACTCCTTGCGCGCATCAGCACTGCGCATGGGCCAGCTCCACACGGGTCAAGGAGGCCCGGGGCTTGAACCGCGGACCTCCCATGTGGTAGACGGACGCCCTAACCACTGGGCCAAAGTCCGTTTCCCCCCCTTATTTTAATTGACATCTTCCTCAAGAGACCTTAGAGGTCTTCGGTTGCCAATTTTACCCGACAGCTTGTACACATAGAGGTGATGGCAGTAGCAGTTACTTAGCATCATGCAATGTATGTAAACCTCAAATTCCCAGGGATTTACTGCCTGGCTTTGTTGTAAATATTCTCCTTAGCCTAGGTTTTTGGTGTTGCTCTCATTTCTTCAAAAGAAGGAATTAAATTCACAGGCCGCAGACATTTTGCTTGATGTTGTTTTATGAGATGCAGAGGCCTTGTCTCCACTGGCAAAGATCTTTCTCTTCAGCAAAGCAAGAATAGAGAGGTTCTGCGGAGGCACCCTGTTGAAGTGGGGATGCAGGGGCACGTCGCAACGTGGTACCCGGGTCGCTGGTGACGGGTGAGAGACCACTCCCGCTGATGAAGTTCAAGGAGAACGTTCCCACTTGACACCTCCCCTGTGATGTTACAAAGCCTTGTCTTTTTAGTAAAATGCAGCCAGCACTTCAGCACCAAGGTTACTTTCTTTCTTTCTTTTCTTTTCTTTTCCTTAACAAATTGAATCAGTGGCAGTTTTAGTAAAGCACGGTTATCAAAAGAGCACAACATAATTTGGAGCCAGTTATTTTATGTCTACATTTCAAGCAAGTCCTTGTTCACCTTTCCTAAAAATTATTCAAGTCAGGCCTTGGGAAATGAGCATATAAACCTATTGCTGTTCTAAAGACGGGGCCTGTAGGCCTGGGAGCTGGAGTTGGGGCTCAGGTTTGCTTTTACATAGAGATCCTCTGACCGCTAGTCACTGAATATAGGATTACTAGTTCTCTGTGTTTAGTACCTAGTCGGAACCCAATAAATATTTGCTAAACGTTTGAGACAGAAATGAAAATGCAGAACATGAAGCATTCCTTTGCCTTTGTTAAGTGTGAGAAATATGCCAACTTCTCTATAAAACTTCAAAAGTTCAAATCGAAAAAATATCTCCAATCAATAATAATGACAATGAGACCCATAGCTTGTTTACACTAGCACTTAATGCCTTTTTGTTAAATTCTTTTGATAACTCTGATTGATAAACAGGGCCACTTTTATTGGCTTCATTTTAGAAAGGCGGAAGATGAGGCTCAGAGAGCTCTAGTGACTTGCTTAATTATGTGGTATTCATTTCATTCTAGAGCCTAATTCTAAGTCATTTGCTCTTTACAGGGCTGCCCCATTGTACTCCATACTGCACATCCCTGGGATGCTTTGGTATCCTGGAGTTGTGCCGTGTACGTGGGCCCCTGTTTGCTAACAAAATGAGAGTGGTGAGCTATTGAAACAGGGCTGCAAGGAGGTGGAGGGTGATTCAATCTGTCAGTAATTTTCAGACTGCAAGTTGCAGCCCAATACTGAGTCATAAAATAAGTTCAATATGTGGCACCCAGCATTTATATACATAAATATCAGAGTGTATCATATACAAAAGAAAAGTATTGTTTCGTGAAACTTCTGCATGCAATGGCTTGCAATGTAAAAAATGGGTCATGGTCCAAAAAAGTAAAAGCCACAATAGCAGATGGGTTTCGCAAGCATGGGATAGTAGCCTAAAGATATTTCATTTGAGAAGCTTATTAATGCCCAAACAATACCACAATAATTTCTGTCTGGCCCTATACAGAAACAACTAACACTCCTTTGAGACCAGCTATTACTGCAGTTAAGAGCCTTGGGTTGGGTGGCCCATAACTTTTGTAGACCAGGGCAGGGCCAGAGGCAGACCCAGTCTGCCTCATCCTTATTCCCAGCTACTTGAGCCCTTGGGGGCTGTGCGTTCCTAATTGTATGCTTGGGCAGAGTGACCTGGGAGTGACCTGTCCTCCCTCGAGTCAATCAATACTCCAGTATGAAGTTCAGCCCCAGCTGAGTGTGGTGAATGGAGTAGGAATTCTTACTCTGAAGGAATGGGCGCTCTACTCATAGACATTGCGCAGGAACCAATGTGAGCCTCACATGATGGAATGTAACTGACAGATCATGTGGTGTGAAGTTTAAGTGCCAGGGAGTTCCGAGCAGAAGGCAGTGGTGTAGAAGTCATGGTCTAAGTGAGATTTCTTAGATGTAACTATTGCTGCCATTTATCCAGCACTTTCTTTTTTAAATTTTTATTTATTTTTAGGTGGTATTGGGGATTGAACTTGGGACCTTGAATATGTGAAGCAGGTACTGAACCACTGAGCTATACCCACTCCCTATCCAGAACATCTTACATGCTGAGCATAGTGTTAAGACCTTTTCAACATTCTCATTCTCATCATAGCACCATAAAGTAAACAGTATGACTCTCTCCCCCTATTTTATTTATTTATTTATTTAAGATTTATTTTATTTTTTATTTCTCTCCCCTTCCCCCCACCCCCATTGCCTGCTCTCTTGTGTCCATTCACTGTATGCTCTTCTGTGTCTGCTTGCATTCTTGACGGCACCGGGAATCCACGTCTCTTTTTTGTGTGTGTCATCTTGCAGTGTCAGTTCTCCGTGTGTGTGGCGCCACTTCTGCATGGGCTGCGCTTTTTTCATGTGGGGCAGCTCTCCCTGCAGGGAGCATGTGGGGCTCCTCTACGTGGGGGACACTGCTGCATGGCACTCCTTGTGCACATCAGCACTGAGCATGGGCCAGCTCACCACATGGGCCAGGAAGCCCTGGGTTTGAACCGTGGACCTCCTATATGGTAGGCAGATACTCTGTCAGTTGAGCTACATTTGCTTCCCTCTCTCCCCCTATTTTATAAATGAAAAGGCCAAAGCTTAGAGACCCACTTAGCTTAATGTCACCTAGCAGTTGGTGGCAAAGCTGGAATTCTGACCCTAATGTATATGCTGAAATGCCTGTGTTATTAATCACTCTGCCAGAAACTGTCTTAGAGGATGCAGAGACTTTAAATGGGCAAAGAAGAGAGGAGAGAGTTAGGGAATCAATATAACTGGAGGCAGGAAAAAAAGTTTTGTAATATGGATACTATTATAAAATAGTGGGGCACATTCAGCTTCAAGTAACAGAAAAAACCCAACTAAAAGTGGTTTAGACACTTGCTGTCTGCTCTCTGTGTCCATTTGCTGTGTGCTCTCTGTGCCTACTCATGTTCTCTATAGGAGGCACCGGGTACTGAACCTGGGACCTCCCATGTGGGAGAAAGGTGCTCAATCATTTAAGCTGCCTCTGCTCCCTGCTTTGCTGTATCTCTTATTGGGTTTCCTCTTTTGTCTCCTTGTTGCATCATCTTATGATGTCAGCTCACTGTGCCAGCCCATCGTGCCAGCTTGCTCTCTTGCTCGTCTTCTCCAGGAGGTACCAGAAACCGAACCCAAGACCTCCCATGGGGTAGGTGGGAGCTCAGTTATTTGAGCCACATCTACTTCCCAGCCATCTTAATAATATAATACTTTGGCAACAATTGTGAATAAAATTATGGTCACAGAACCCTGGAAATTGCCATGTGGAAAAATCAGAAAGGAGTTTTCCAGCTATGAAATGGAAATAAGTAGATTAATTGGCATGTACAGGTGTCCCCTGTATGTGTATGTCTCTATTTGTATTTGCACTCTCCAGAGAAACAGAATCGACAGGAAATAGATATCTATCTAACTATATGTACGTATATGTAAATATTAAGAGATTTATTATCGGAATTGACTCAAGATAGCATGGGGATTGGCAAGTCCGAATTCTGTAGGGCAGACCACAGTTTGGGAACTCGAAGGTGATGCCAAATTCCCCAGGAGAAAATGGCTGGCTGAAATAGAGATAGAAATTCTTCTTTCTGACTACTGAAATCATCATTTCTCCCCTTTAGGCCTCCAAATGATTAGATGAGGTGAGGTCTCTCATTGTTGATGCAATCAGCCATAGATACAATCAACTGATAATGACTTAAATCTAAGAAATAGCCTCACAGTGCTTGCTTGACCAAACACCTGGGCACCATAACTCAGCCCAGTCAACTCTGAAATTCCATCACACTATTTATTGGGGATAAGACTGGCATATTATATATCATAACGTTAATGGTAATTATCAGTAGATACTACTGCTGAGTTTCTTTTATTTTTATTTATTTATTTTTATCCACCCCCCCATGGCTTTTTGCGTGTTGTGTCTATTTGCTGTGCGTTCTTCTGTGTCTGTATTTTTATTATTTATTTTATTTTCCCCTCCCCCCCTTGCAGCTTGCTTGCTGTCTGCTCTCTGTGTCCATTCTGTGTTTTTTGCTTTTCTCCCTTATTGCTGTGTCACCTTGCTGAGTTGGTGCTCTGCCACGTTTGCAGGCTGGGGCTCTCTGCAACGTGTGCATGAGCCTGCCTTCACAAGGAGGCCCCAGGATGCAAATCCAGGACCTCCCATATAGTAGATGGGAGCCCAACTGATTGAGCCACAGCCACTTTCCAGTTTCTTTTATTTTTATCTTGATTTTTCTCTGTAATGAATACAATGTTAGTTGCATAATTAAAGACACAATAAACATTTGGTTTTTTGTTTTTGTTTTTGAGTAAGCAAAAGAAGTCTGTTTTATTGCAGGAATTCCAATTCTAGCAAATACCATTGTTCTTAATTTGTCAGATAGAAAGCCACTCAGACAAATTATTTTCTTTTATACTAAATACTAGGCAAAAAGCTGTGAAGTTGCATACTTATTTATGTGCTCAACTTCTATTTCTGGTGATCACACTAAGGCTTTTGCCATCATCAAGCAATATTTGACTTTTGCCAGCCTGCATTTGCCCTTTAGATTTTTTTTTAAAGATTTATTTTATTTATGTAGTTCTCCCCACCCCTTTGTTTTTCACTAGCTGTGTCTGTTTGTCTTCCTTGTTTCTTTTAGGAAGCCCCAGGAACCAAACCTGGGACCCCTGATGTGGGAGGGAGGTGCCTAACAGTTTGAGCCACCTCCGTTCCCTGCTTCTGTCATGTCTCTCATTCTGTTTTTCCTCGCCATGTCTCTTGCTACATCCTCGTGTTGCGTCAGCTACAGCACCTGACTGCCACGCCAGCTCACTGTCTTCTCCAGGAGGCACTGGGATCCGAACCATGGGCCTCCCATGTGGTAGGTGGGAGCTCAGTCACCTGAGCTACATCGCTTCCCCCTTTAGATTTTTTGAAATCCATAGGAAGCTGTGCGTAGAGGGAAGTGACTTTCACTTTTGTCTCTAGAACTCTTTTCTCTTCTTTCCGTAATTATATGGCTAAGAGCCTACTCTTTTGAGACAGGTTGACTGCCTTTGTCTTCCACATCATATGAATGCATCCAATTGGCAAGCCCAAAATCCAGTGTAAGGTCCTCGCTGCTAAGGAGTTTTGAAATGTAGGATTTTGTCCTCCAACCCTTACAGTACTCAGGAGAAGGCTGTGGGATGGATGCTTAGTGCCAATCCTCCCTGTTCATTAGTCTTCTAGAATAAAATCTGGTTGTTTGTAGTGAGGAAAGGTGAATAGCAACTAGTTGTTGTTGCTATAATGGTAGGTACTCTGTTCATTTTTCTTTTATGTCTCTCAGGAAAGCTTTTTCATCACATTCCAGTGAGTTTTCTTCTTTGCTTAAGTTTACTCTTATGCACTGTATAGTTTTGGTTGGTATTATGATTGAGTTTGTGGGCCTATAAGCCTTTGGTTGCTCCCCATTTTTGGATAATTATTCCTCTCTGGTCAAAAGTGCTCCCCATACTCCCCTACCCCCCAAAGGGTTCAAACTTTGGCAATCAGAAGCAGGAAGGAGAAGGGTCTTGCCTGAAATATCTGCTGTTGCCTCCAAAATATTGCCCTCTCTAGAAGCAGGAAAGCTCAAAAGGACCTGGTGACCTCTAGTAGGAGAACGGAGGGCATATGGGGACAGAAAACACTAATTAATATCTCAATATTAATTATGTTATGTCTGTCCCAGAGAATTTGCAAGTTGGCCAGTCCCAACAGCAGGAACCCTTTAAATGTTGAATTTGGCGGAAGGGGCTGAGGGAAGAGTTTTGCCACAGCTGTGTCTGTTTTCCAGTGGGAGGAGCCATCTCGATGCCGTTTTCACAGGTGCTTTTTAACCAACCACCTTTTCTGCTTAAAAACAGCCAGGGGGGGAAGCAGTTGTAGCTTAACTGATAAAGCATCTGCCTACCATATGGAGGGTCCTGGGTTCAATATCCAGGGCCTCCTGACCTGTGTGGTGAGCTGACCCACGCGCAGTGCTGCCACACGCAAGGAGTGCCATGCTGCGCAGGGGTGTTCCCCGTGTAGGGATGCCCCATGCGCAAGGAGTGCACCCTGCAAGGAGAGCCACCCCACGTGAAAAAAGTGTAGCCTACTCAGGAGTGGCACCACACACATGGAGAGCTGATGCAGCAAGATTATGCAACAACAACAAAAAAGTGACACAGTTTCCTGGTGCCACATGACAAGAATGCAAGTGGACATGGAAGAACACAGCGAATGGACACAGAACAGACAACAGGGGGAAGGGGAGAGAAATAAATAAAAATAAATCATTAAAAAAAAACAAAACACCCAGCCAGGGGGGTACGGATGTCGTTCAAACAGTTGAGCAGCTGCTTCCCACATGGGAGGTCCTTGGTTCGGTCCCAGTGTCTCCTAAAAACAAAAGCACAACAAGCAAACAAATGAAAAAACCAACTCAGGGGAGCCGATGTGAGTCAGTGGTTAAGTTCTAGCTTCCCACATACAAGATCTCAGCTTCAACCCGGGGCCATGGTACCTAAAAAAACCCCCAAACCAACAACAGTAACAACAAGACAGGCAGGATCTCACCACATTAGGCAGTGTTACTGTGGAACTATCTTAGCCTTTCCTTCTCCAGGCTGATGCTACCTGCCCTCCCCCACGCCTACTCACCCACCTGGAGAAGATCGGCCTCTTCCAGTATTAACCACTCTCAGTTACATCTTCCTGTGAAAATAGCAAGGTAAAGGACTTCAGCTTCCCTTGTCTTTCCAACATTTGGACAAGAGCTGAAGGTTCTGATTCCTTAGGCTGGTCTTTATTGCTTAAGTTACTGACCCACCCTTGCTCATCTAATGCCTGACTATGCATTTGAGTTGTTGGGGTTGCCAGGGCCTGCGGGACTCTGTGGATTTCTTCTTCACCTGAGGTTGGAGCTCCACCCAATTTCCAAACTCCCCATGAGCCCATTGCTCCTGCTAGAGAGGAGGCATCCTCTCTGAGTTGCCCAGGACCTGCCACCGGGGCTGCCTGGGGCGTAGGCGCAATTAGTGACCACCAACCCTTCCCCGCGACGGCATTATCCCCCTTCCCAGGGTGTGATTTGAGCTAGAACAGTGTCCCCTGCAGTCAAAACCCACCTTCTTTATCAGCCTTGTACATTAGGGCCAGCATGAAAATGCAAATGGCCATGGGCTAGTGTGTGCGCATCGTGTGTCTCTGCTACACACACGTTCGCTCACAATCACCTGTCACAGGGCAGAGAGCATGTGGGAATAGTCAGTGAAGTGGCAGAGGGAAGAGGCAGAGCAGCCAGAGTGGGCAGCTTGGTTCAGGAGGCAGAGGGGGTACCTCGGGCCATCAAGAGGGGGAGCTGCTTCCCACGAACGGGGTCCTGTTTCCAATCCCCAGTACCTCCTAAAAAACTGTTGACTCTGAGGGCGACCGGCTCCAGGCCCAGGGAAATTGAAAGACAAATTCCTTCTGCTTCACAGTTTTGCCAGCAACGGACCTGCCCGCCAGGGCCAGGGCACCCGGATTTGGCCACCCTTGCCAGGGTCAGCAGGACAGGGTGCCCTTCACGCAAGGACCAGCAGGGGGACCTTTTCCCCAGGGCTCGCCATCCTCCACCGGGACAGCTCCACAAAGGGTTAACGACCTGCCTGGGACGGAGATTCCA
Source organism: Dasypus novemcinctus (assembly GCF_030445035.2). Lineage (NCBI taxonomy): Eukaryota > Metazoa > Chordata > Mammalia > Cingulata > Dasypodidae > Dasypus > Dasypus novemcinctus. Next base: position 137,174,982 of record NC_080677.1, on the reverse strand, counting down.
GCCCGTCTCCATCCACCCCTCCTTCCCCAAACCACAGGGATTAAAGATTCTTGCTGTCCCCAGAGGATGTGGGGAGGAGGGAGTGACACAAAATTAAAAGGGAAAGAGATTATTGTTTAATCCTCTTGATGGGTGCTGAAACAATGAAGGCGGAGAGAGGAAAGCTGCTAAAAGTTTGTTCCATTAGATTGAGGCATGAATGACAGACGTTGCCACCAGGACCAGGTAATTATAAACTGTATATTTTGCCTCATCTAAATAAGAAAATCGTCTTAATCCCAGAGATATTGCTTCTCAGGTCAAAGGTGCTCACATTTTCATAATGCTTGACACTGTGGGCAGAGTGGAATTCGAATTTGGTATCAACCATTGCCTCTCAAGGGATTTCAGGCCAGACAGGGAGAATTGTGGAAATCAAGTGATCCTGTCGATCCTTAAGAACTCGCATAAATTGCTTTTGGGAAAACTTGACTCTTTTCTTCATTTTGCCAGAGTATGGATTCTCTTTTTCTGGGGAGTTCCTCTACCCTATCATCACGGTTTGGTTTTGGAGAACGTTCTCATTCCCTCGCTGGGCTCTTCTCTCATTTGATGCCTAAAAATAAGGCAAACAAACATTAACTTTAACTTGAGAATCTTTTTGAAAATGGGCACAAACTTCCTTGTATTTCCCCTCCTGCTTTGAGGAAGTGGGAGGTGATGAGGCTGATCACCAGGACAGTCACATTTGTGTGCCAACTGAAAAATTGTACGATTCTGGTTTGCTGAGAGTCTGGCTCTTTGCTTTCTCCGGTTAGGGGTGTAGATGGGAGACTGGGGACAAGAAGCTAGGTATTTGGGTACCCCAGAGCTTCTGTCTGGGACCTAGAGTATTTTGAAGATGATTTCAAGCTAGTGGAGATCCCTGTTTCGGCAGCTACCTGTCCGTGGGTGCAGGCAGTTATTCAAGTCACCACCCATATGTTTTTTCTCTATCATTTGTTCTTAGTTATTCTGAATGCAGTCGAAGAGTCTCTAGAGATGTCCTGCTATATTCTGTCTATAAGTAAGCAAACTTGAAGAAGTATCTATGTGAGATTTTTAGGGGGTTGTTATTGAGTGACAAAAGAGAAATTAGTGCTCTGACTGTAGACAAGGTAGTAGATATTTGAGGAAATGAATTTTTATGTCAGGTTCATGAGATGAATTTCATTTGCAAGTTTTCTCAAAGGCTCTAAACACCCATAGCCAGGAGAACATAAAGCAAATGTGACTGGAAGATATTCCAGAAGCATAAGTTTATCCACTTTTATGATATGAGATGGTTTTGTAGAAGTGTTGTGGAATTTTAAAATTCAAGTTCTTTTCAGGTGGGTTTGACTGAAAAATTTTTTTCTGGTAACATTTTTAGGAGGAGGTGGTAGATAACAAAAAATAAAGCAATAGATAAGGTCTTTTAGTTCCAAAAACTTAGAGGACTACTGTCAAAGAACAGTGGAAAGACAATGACTCAGAAAGAAACAAAACCTGCAAGGACCATACATAGATGCAGCAGAATAGATGGAACTTTCTTTGTCATGGATCAGCTCTTAAAAAAGACTGTGCTGAATTTTCAGACCTATATATTTCTGTGATTTTTTTTTCCTCTCTAAACTTTAATATCATTTTTACTTTGGGGCATCCTACTAATAAGCAAAATCGTATTTCTTATTTTGAACAGATACTCACGCATAGTATGTTTTATTTGCTTAGGCTGACAATCTGGACTCCAAGTTGATTTGATCCTTAACCTTTAAACACAATATGTAACAGGAGTTAGGATGATCTGCACGGAGGAGGTAACCCATTCTCTCTGAGGTTCTTTTTAATGTTTTTAGATATTCGAGGTTGACAGTGGTCAGTGGCTCAAGGCTTAGATCTCTAGGAAACTGGTAAAGCCAAATAATCCTTTTCCCCACTTCTTAGGTGATAGGCGTGTCAGGGTACTTCCCTGGGCTGCTCTTCTAACAGCTCTCCCTTCAGACTCTCATCCATTTGGCCTGGGCATTCTTCCTGGGATTTCCTATTTGTTGGCCGCCTGGTTTGATTGTGTGAAGCTGAAAGCTGCAAGATCTCCCAAAGGGTCAACCGAGTAGCTCTTAAGAAACAGAAAAATAAATAAGGAATTACCCCACCTCTGAGTGCTGGCTGTCTCATTCAGCACACATCCATCTGATAACCAAAGTGAGGCGATCCTAACCAGGGCAGAGAGAAGAAGAGTAGACATGATTTAAACCGCTTGATGAAAATCAGAGCTGGCCAGTTAAAGGTTTAACATATATATTTAACATTAATATAAGACTGTCTGCTTCTGTATGCTTAGCAAATCCTTGATCTGAACTTGAGGACCTCTTACTCTGTCTAAACGTTTTTTTAAAAACATCTAAATATTATCTACACTTCCTAAATTTAAATGTCATGGGAAACCTAATTACTTACACATTAAAGTCACACAATTTGTGAGTGGGGGGAAGAAATCCTTTAATTTAGCTTTGTATTGAGCAACAAGGGCTAGTGTACATTCCTTAGCCTTAATTTTTCAAATATATACAGTATTGCATAGTACTGGCATAATATGAACCCATTTTTTTCCATTTTTTTTTTTTAATTCTATCTAGAACTAGAAGCCTATTAACAAATAGAGTAAAGAGTAAATGACCCCACATTATGCAGTGCCAGTTACCATTTTCAGGCTAAATCCTTGAGACTAGAAAGTTTGGGACTGGGAACAGTCAGTGTGGTTCCATGCTGGGTTTATAAGCCAAGAATACCAAGACATACTGAACAAAAGGTTCAACATGGAGAAAACTGCATAGAAGACCAAAGTAATGGAGACAATCAGATTGGCAAGCAGAGAGCTTCTGGCCCCATTAGAGTTACAGAACAGAATTCTAACTTTGGGGGCAGGTTCTATGCAAGTGGTTTCCAACTGGGGTGATTTTGCTCCCCAGGTGATGTTTGACAATGTCTGTAGATATTTTAGATTGTCACAAGTGGAGAGGGTGCTACTGGCACCTATTGGGCAGGCCACGGGTATGCTTAACGTACTGCGATGCGTAGGACAGCCCCTGAAACAAAGAAGCATCTGGTCCAAAATGTCAATTAGCACTGTGGTTGAGGAACCCTGTGCAATGAAAATCAGAAACTTTCTTCCCTCAGATATGGAATTCCAGTATTTTGAGAAATCAGGAGATCCCACCACTCTTGGTCTTGCTTTTTCCTTTGGCAATCCTTGACCAGAGCTGAGAAACAGCTGCCTCCTGGGAGCCAGGCCATTCCCTATACTCACCCAGGTTCTGAGGCCCAGTATTCATTGTCCATGCACAGTTGTTTTTCTTACAGGTAGACAATCTTTATAACCAGGTCCCTAGCAAGAGAGAGAAACTTGGAAAAATCAAGATGGCTGCGTGTTTCAAGAAAAATGGGAGAGCCCATGATTCTTTGTTGAAGTAAAGACAACCTCAAGTTCTTAAGAGTTTGACTCCAAATGCTTAATTGCCTTGTTCTATAATACTGGTATGGGGTGGAAGGAATCTCATTCATTTTTGCAAGTGCTGACATTCCCGCACCGTGTGGCCTGCTAGATTTTAACTTCCCTCCTCTCGAGTCAGAAGGAATTGAGAAGCAGTTCCAACCTGACCTCTACTTTGGTAAGAGCAGCCACCCAGAATCCTGTCCTTTGCTGATTTCCCCCGTGGTATCACAGTGTATGATGGACAAGGAAAAGTTACTTGTGGCCGAATGAGCCAAGGTTGCCGGAGTTGTGTAAACCCAACCACCCACGAATTTATTAGTCTGAGACTCCCGGACCTGACACTTCAGCAATCCTGCAAGACCAATGATATGAATTTTAAAGCTAATAAAGGAAATGTCTGGGTGGACAAACCTCCAACTGAGAGATTTAAAAATTTATATTAAAAGGGGCCTTATTCTCCAGCCCATTGTTTAAGTCAAGTAAAAAAAATAATTAGGCTCTTTGGGCCCATCTCAGGCCTTTTTCCTGAACTTTCTGAAAACATCAGAGGCTATGGCAGACTCTCCAGCCACATTGGAATTATCCACGTTTTGGCAGTCTGAGGAAAATGTAGCATTAAGGGGCCTTCTCTAATATTTTCGAGGGTTCCTCGGTTCCTCTGACAATATCATCTATTTAGCGAGACAGGTCTCTAGCTGTCTTGAGGTTTCAGGGAAGGGGCCAGAGTTCTTGACAGAGGTGGCCATGGCAGTGCTAGAGAGGCTGACTTTCCCTGGGCTTCTGGGTAGTTCCAAATCAGTGGTCTAACAATGGCGCCCAGGAAACCTTGATTAGTTCTGAGGAATTTCCAGGTAGTATATAAATTGGACAGGCAGGGCAATCAGGTTTACAGTGACTCTACTTTGGATTTTCAAAATTTTCTTCATTAAAAAATTTAAATTACAGAAGTAATACATAATTGTTTTAACAAGAGCTATATATATAGGGGAAGGTTAGTAATCTATCCTCCCCACCCCAACCCAATCCGTTCCCACCCTACGTAGATAATCAATGCTAAAAGGACATCCTTTTTACTTACTTTTCTCCAGATTCATTCAAACACATATAAACACGAATGCATATTTATTAATTTTTGGTTTTTTGTCTTTTTGTCATTTTAAATTAATAATAAAGTCATGCTCTACCTGTTCCTTTGAAGAATATTGAAATGTTAAATATGTTTAAACGTTAAGTTTAAATGCTTTTCTCACTTAACAAAAATGCATCATTGATATTGCTCTGGGTCAATAGACAGAGATCCGACTCATTTTAAAAATAGCTGCATAGTATGTGGATGTACTCCAGCCAATTAGACCATTTTCCTCTAGGTGGACACTCAAGCTGTTTCCAGGTGATTTTTTATAGTACATGGTAATGCTGTAACAAACCTCCTTTATTATATGTCCTGATGTATGGATAATTTACTTTCTTGGTTTTTTTTATTTCTCTCCCCTTCCCCCCCTCCTTAGTTGTCTGTTTTCTGTGTCCATTTGCTGCGTGTTCTTCTTTTTCTGTGGCATGGGAATCTGTGTTTCTCTTTGTTGCGTCATCTTGCTGTGTCAGCTCTCCGTGTGTGTGGCACCATTCTTGGGCAAGCTACACTTTCTTTTGCGCTAGGCAGCTCTCCTTATGGGGCGCACTCCTTGCGTGTGGGGCTCCCCTACATGGGGGACACCTGCGTGGCATGGCACTCCTTGTGCACATCAGCACTGCGTGTGGGCCAGCTCCACACAGGTCAACGAGGCCCAGGGTTTGAACCGTGGACCTCCCATGTAGTAGACGGATGCCCTATCCATTGAGCCAAGTCTGCTTCCCCGGGTAATTTACTTTCTACAGAACAGATTCCCCAAAACGTGTGGGTTAAAGGGTATGTATATTTTAAATTGAATCCATGCTGCATTGCCCACTTCCCAAAAGGTTGCTACATTTTCTATTCCTACCAGCCCAGTATAGAGAGTTAGATTGGATAATATCAATCCTTTAATTTTTGTTAAACTGATAAATGAAACATAGTATTTCATTATTGTTTTGATTTTCTTTTTTCACTGACTACTAGTGAAGCTAAGCATATTTTCACAAGTTTATTCTTCATTTAGATTTCCTCTATTTTGAGTTGCGTATTCATATCCTTTACCCATTTTTCTATTGGGTTGCTTATCGTTTATATTGTTATTTTTTTGAAAATGACTTTATACAGAGAATATTCTTTGTCTGACCTAAAGGCTGCAAATGTATTTTCTTGGCTGTCATTTGTCCCTTTTGCCATGCAGACATGTCTCTGTTCCATGGTGACTCTGGGGGACTCATACATTTAAGAAGGTTTCCCCCTTCTTTGTTTTACAAATAGCTTTCTGAATTTTCTTCCAGTAGTTTATGCTTTTATTTTATGTTTAAATATTTAATCTATATTGAATGCATTTTTTTAATATGGTGTGAGGTATGGGTCCAGCTTTTTTCCGCCTTCCAGGTGAATAGCAAACCACACATACAAGAATCGTGTATTAAAGATACCATACTCCTCCCACCCCACTGAATTAGAATACCACTTTGTCACCTTTATTAAAAGACGTTTGTGGGAGACTAAAATATCACATATTCCCTCACATGTTCTGAACACTAAACATATTTTTGTACCTTTTAAAAGGAACAGTAAATTCTATACTTTATTGTAGTTATTGGTATTCTGTGGTGCATCCACATCCAGAATTACATTTTTATCTGGTACCCCAACCCCAATACCACATAGCACAAATTTGGCTCATAGCATATTCTTAATTTCTGCAAAATGAAAGAATGAATAAAGAAACGTTTGATTTATAGCTGTGCCACTACTTTTGTATCGATTCTGTGAGGAGTTTGGGGCCTATTTCCACTATTTCCCTTAGGAAAATGAGAGACTGTCAAGGGAAAAATGAGTCAGTTACCCTTACCCTATTTGGTATTTCATTTGACGATGTTTTAAGTATCTTTGATATCAGGTTTTAGCTGATTGAGTCCAGCCTAATATAAAAGATGTCCATGAGCACAGGGTCGGAGTTTCAAAGACAAAGCACAAAAGATGTGGTTTTATAATTTAGAAAGCCTGTTTATTGAGACTATAGCCTATGATGGACCCTTCTGAATAGCGGCACAACTTTCTCCCCACCCTCCCCCCCCCCACTCCAGTTTCGCTAGAACTGACTGGAAGGAACTTGAAAATAGCTAACATTATATGTAATATGGGCAGAGGCACACTGTTCTGGTTAACCAAATATTCTGGTTGAGGTGAAACACCGTATTAATCATTTGGGTATGCAGAAAGATTAAATGTTATTTCACCCTCAGGGAGAAGAAATAAAACAGATGATTCAATACTCCTGAACAGATAAAAATAATAATTATCAGAAGGCATAAAGCGATCGGAGGGAATGAAAGATTATAGTAGCTTAGCACAGAATTAGGGTTAATTAAGCAAAGGCTGGCAATGCATGAGTTTCAGTTTGTAAGTACAAACACAAGATGTGCGTGAATGCCGCGACATGCTAGTCGCTGTGCTCGACGGCACGAGAGTCACCCGGTTCTTCCCTGGGGCCCTGGAGGGGATAGGAACGCCTTCCTGTGCCACTCTTTTCTTGGAGGAGGAGAGACGAATCTACTTATTGCACTTGCACCTTTAGGAGGAGCCGCCTTTACAACTCAACCTCTAACCCTGAGTTAGGGAGATGGACCACTGGACATTAGTTTTTCACTTAAAACCAGACTTTAGAGCTACATGTTTCTCCAATGCCCACCTGGCTCTGCCAGACTCTGATTCTATGAGGGTAAGTGAGCTCCTCTTCTCCACCTTGCCTTCCTGCAGAGGTACTCGACAGTGGGGGTCCTGGGGGGCTTGGATGACAGCCAGGCTCCACTGATGCTCTGAACCATCTGCAGCCAGCCTCTTCATTGTCAGGCTGCGCAGCAGCTGCAGGGTGACGGCCACCTCTTCGGGGCTGGTGATTTCCATCCTCTCCCTGGAAGTCGCAGCACATTCTCTCCCTCCAGATCAATAATAAAGATGTTAAGGGAAACAAACCCTAACATTGACCTTTGTGGCCCCTCATGAAATACCACCCCTTTCCCTTGCTGTTCCTGACCCCCATCTGGGTGCGTGGCTGAATGTCATTTGCCCTTTGTCTCCGATCTTTGAGTTAGTTTCTGGTACATGAGGCTGTTCTCATCCACGCTGGCTCAGACCATTCGGTAGGAATAATTTCACAAGCCTGGTATTAGATGCTGCACAAAAGCCCAAATACATAATGCATCTCACCTCGGATTTTGTAGTTCTGTCACACTCAAAACAAGCTGTCAAAACTGTCTGGCATGACTTATCCTTAATAAATCCCTAGTCCTGTTAATTGCTCCTTATTCCACTGAATAAGAATTGTTTGAATCCACAAATCGGGTAAAGAATGGTGGGATAATGTGGGTGCATTTAAAGGATTGCCACGTTTTTCCCTGAGGACAAAAGAGCTACACGACTGAGGACTGAGGACGGGCTCGAGGAAGCTCCCTTAGAGGCAGTTTGGATTTCATGTGCTATGGCTTTAGGGCTGACTGTTTCCAAAGGGGTCTTTCCACAGAACCTTAGGAAGGCAAGTGGCTCGTTGGTTGCCTTGAGAAAGATCACTGAGAGGACAGACACTAATTGCTCTAGAAACAGCAGCTAGGGTGGCCTTTCATCACGCCGAGAAGAGCCAGCCCAGCCCTGGTTCTAAGTGTGCCCGCCGAGCTGCGTAGGGGTGCGTGAGTACACGGGACATGTACCCAGAGATGCCCACGGTGCTCAGGGAGACCGAGATGTCCCAGGCACATGTCATGAAGACCGGGAGGGGACTCATTCCCTCTGCTGGCCTGTCCCTTAGGAAGGGCTTGCTTCAGATTATAACCTAGTTTCAGGCCTTGGGCAAGAGACTTAACCTCTCGGGGGCTTGATTTCCTCCTCTGTACAATGGGGTCTGTGAAGCCAGCTGAGCAGGATGAATGAGAGCAGGTATGGAAAACCCCTAGTGTGAGGTTGGCGTGCAGACTTCGCTGCCACCCACCACGGAGGCCTCAGAGAAAGAGGGTGTGTGTGCTCAGTGCAAAGGGTCCCTGGGCAGGGTGCAGGGAGCACGGCCCAGAGGAAGTCAAGTGGGCAAGCACCGAGTGCTGCGGAGCCAGCTGCTTGGCTCCCTGGGTAAAAGCAGGGCTTGTGGTCCCGGTCAAGTGCCAGGCCTCCCACTAAATCGTGGGCGTCTCCTCTAGGCCTCTGTTGCCTTACCTACCAAAGAAGGTCCGAACGCCCCACCTCACCAGGTGGGCGGGAGTTCTGGCCTAGGTAATGTGTGCCAAGCACCTCCCGTGGGGCCCGGCCCGGAAGAACTCCTTCCTCGACACCTGCTGGGGCAGCCAGTGAGTGGACGCAAGAGGCAGACAGTGCAGTTCTTGGGGATGAGCAGCTTTATTCTCCATCGAGGAAAATGTACTCTTTCGCTCTGTGTGTGTGTGTCGTCCTCTAGGAGAGAAGAGCTGCTGGATTCAGGGAAGGCTGAGGAGCCCCAAAGGCTGAGGCAGCTCTGCACACAGGCACGTGGTTTGCGAGGCCCAGGGCGCCAGCGGCGCGAGGAGAATTGACCACTGGGAGCAAAGGGTAGAACCAACGAGAGCAGGGGTCAGCAAACGTTTTCTGCAAAGCACGGGAGAGTAAATAGTTTAGGCTTTGCAGGCTCTAGGGTCTGTGTGGCAACTCCTCCACCCCGTGGAGGGAGCAGGAAAGTGGCCTGCCACGGCTTCGGGGTAAATGAATGGGCGTGGCTGTGTGTTCCAGTAAAACCCCGAAATCTGGAATTCCTATAATTTTCACGGGCTGTAGAATATTATTCTTCTTTTGATTTTCCCCCCAAACCATTTAAAAGTGTAAACTCATGGCCTGTACAAAAATTGGCGGTGCGCCAGGCCATGGAGGTAGCTGGCGACCCCCACCCTAGAGGAAGGTTAGCTCCCGCAAGGCCATCGTGCTCCCCGAGGAAATGCAGCTCTGCCAGCTCAGACCGTAATTTCTGGGAGGACAGGGACCACCTTAATTTTGCTCCGTGCTGCTTCCTCACTTCACGCACAGGTCTACCACGCAGAGGAGCTAGAAAACAGCCTAGCTCCTGTTAGACTGATCCAGCGGCTGGATTGCAGCATTTAGGTTGTGGCTTGTCCTAGGCTCCCGATACTCTAGGTGTGTTTGTCTATCTTTGGTCCCTGGCGTGTGAGTAAACCTTGTCTTGCCCAATCAGAATATACTCCTTGTATTGTTTTCTTCCATACCTGACACGGCCCTCAGGGAGTCCAGTTTAGCACATGGACTTGGCCTCTGCACTCACAGCCCAGCCGGCAAAGTCCCTGGAAGGCTCCTTCTGTCCAGAGACAAGAGTTCTCAGACTCGGAACGGCTGTTGGATTCAGACTTCTTCTCTTCAGGAACTTTAGGAGGAGTCTTTCCTACCACATGTTTTGAAATGTAACCCATTTCCATGGTCTGGATGTTAATAACAGAGAGATAATATTTGTTCAAATGGATAGAGTGTCAAGAAGAAAGTGGTTTAATATTATGTGTAGGAATTGTTAACTTTCAAATAGTGAAAAAATAATTTGGTTCAAGTAGAACAAGTTTTACACGCCTGTCTACTTTTTAAAAATAAGCCGGGGCATGCTTGATAAATGACGTGAAGGACTAAAGAGGGGCAACAGGTGGTCACTGTCAGAAGTGGGCCAGAAATGTCCTCAGACTGTACGTGGTTCCTCTTGACCAACATGGTAAAGTTCAAAGTCTATCCTTCCACCATCTGCTCTCAACTTGGAATGAAGAGTAGAAACAATGACCCAAGGGTTCTGAGAAGTCTCCATAAATAAGCTACCTTTGTTGTAAATTTTGCTCTTTAGAGTAGGCAATACCATTAAAGAAATCCATATTGTGATTTACAGTTTTTTTCATTGAGGTCCCTTTGTCATCCTGATTAAGGTTTCATGCCTTGACCAGATACTTGAGCATGTAAGATAAAACATGTCAAAATATATAGATCAAGAATATCCACATTACATTCAGGAATATGTCCAGAGAAAATCACCCAACAGGGGAATAAAAGGCACATATACAAAACTACAGAGAGCAAAGCTATTTATAAGTAAATAAAATTTTTGGCAACACCCTGAATGTCTAAAAGTCAAGGAACTGTGAGACAGGGTATACATTTTTATGAAACTTTCTGCTTCCATTAAATATGAATATAGACACTATGTAATACCATAAAAATGTGTAATTTTGTGCTAATATGTGGAAAGGAGAATAAAAACTTGGAGTCACATATAGATGAGGACAGGAAAGGATTATAGACAGTAACTTTGGTTAGTCAGAATGCTGATTGTAAGTAGAACTTTTTCCCCTCATTTCTGAGTTCCATTGCTTGAATAAAAAAATAATTTTATTGAATACATAGTTTGTGAGCATGTTCGTTTATGGAGACTTATGGTCACTCGTGGCATAAGCAAAACAAGGATCTTTTGATTAACAAGAACCAAGTCGTTCATGTACCAATTCTCTCTTTTTCTCTGCTACAGATATAGGTTGGGTTTGGTCTTTATCAGGTGCTTCCATTTTGCAGCTCACTCTTTTGAGGCTAAAATTGACAATATAGAACTGGAATCCAAGAAATCATTAGAGAAGCAAAGACGACACAGAATAACCCTTTTTTTCTATTCCCTGAGGTATGGTGATTTCTTCAAAAATTTCAAGAATTCACTAATAACCTACCTCTTTCCACCTGAAACTACTACACGTTTGATCAACACATCACGATTGACTGGGTTTAGGCTGAAACCTGACCCAAAGTTGGTGTTTCTGAAATAAAGATACTTCTGAGCCAGGCCGAGTATAACTTCTAAAGTAGCAGTGTTAAAGCCATTATTTAAACTTCTTGGATTTGATTCTAGAGTGACCTAAATGTGGTGGCTCAGAGAAAACACTCCCCCTTTCTCTCCATACCATCTCTTACTACAAAATGTTGCAGAAATGCCAGGACCAGATGCAGAAGGAAAGTATAGAAACCTGGAGCTCCTTAGCCCAGAATAGCTCCTCTTGGTGCTGAGGATTATAACACAGTTCTAGGCACAGGAAAAGTTTGGATCCATCTCACCCTCCTGGTGTGTGTGCTCTGGAGAACAGAGGAAAGCTTAGAAATGCACGAGAGGAAAATAATGACATGGAGAATGAGCTAGACAATTTTTAGAAAATAGTAAAAAGATCCTGCCTTAAAACAGGTGCCAAGGAACTATGCTGAGAGTCACATTGATCGTTCTTCTTTGCTTCTCTCAGTTTTCTTTACATATCAATAAAAGAATGCCAGTTTTGAACTTTGTTTTCTAATCAGTGATATGCGTCTCTCTAAACTCAGCACTCATCAAGATATTTGGGAGTATCTGGCTCTCCCAAGGGTCCTGCCTTTGGGCTATTTGAGTCAGAAAGCTGAGACATCTTTTACAATGTTTGAATTCTAGGGACAAACCTTTGAATCAGTATCTTTCTGGACTAAATGGTCTTTCTTCCAGTCTTTGCTAATGTGCTCTTTCTAGATAGAGCACAGAAGCACAACATTAGAAAAAGTCAACTCAGGCAGCTATCCACATGCCCTCATTGTCATTATCGTCATCATCTTCATTGTTATCATCTAGATTCTAAACCAGGACCGCTCAAACTATATTATGTATACAAATCACCCAGGCATCTTGTTAAAATGAATACTGATTCAGTAGGTAAGGGCTGGATGGAGAGTCTATATTACCAGCAATCTCCTAGGGAAGCCAATGCTGACTGTCCATGGACCACACTTTGAGTAACAAAGATCTAGATGCCCATCCTGATAGCCATCAGATTGTGAGAAGATGGGAAGAGAAGAGGAACCACATGGAGACCTTCACAGGCAAACTTATCAAAGCACACTGGGATAAAGGTTATCTGTTGGTCTTAGACCCTATGTTTCTTGTAGGCATAGAGAGAGAGCTGCCTCCTCCCTCTCACCCATCAATGGAATACTACAGAAACCAGTCTATGGTCCTTAAACTTATGTCACTTTAAAAATGTTTAAAATCTAAAATAACACCCATTAGAAAGAAAGAATAACACCTTATATTTATTTATTATGTCAAACTTTTGGAGGGACTTTTATATAAAATCTTTGTCTTAATCAGACCAAGTCATAAATTCAATGCAAATTCCAGTATCCTAGAGCATAGATATTATTATCATCCTGGTTTTACAGAAAAGGGCACAGAAAGACTAAGAAGTTTAGTGAGTGTCCCTATCCATGGTAGGTTGGTTAAATGAAGCCAGAACTAGAACTTGAGCCTTTGCTGAGCCCACTAAACCACATTACCATGGAAATGTAATGATCATTCAAATCATTAGACAAATGTACTGATTCAGATCAATCTGTGTCTTTGTACTGCTCAGGGTTTTTGGATCTGCCTTGCCAGCCATCTAAATTTTAATCATACCACGTTTGTGCTATCTGGACTCTCTATAGCCTGCCATCATCTATTTTTCATAAATCTTCAGTTGGTGGGCTTAGGTAGCCACTAGCAAAACTTGAGCGAGGAGGACTTTGTGGTCAGTGACCGTATCTGGTCATTTGATTGAAAGTGTAGCATGTTGCTGCTGCTACTGAAGTTGATTAGGAAATAAAACACCTTTAGGAGTAGCAAGTCAAGAAGTCTCACAGCTAAAGACAAGAATGGCAAGTCCACTTTTGCGTGGTGGAGATCACAGGCCTCGCAGAAACCTGACACCCTGATCGTGCAGCAGTTTCAGCCCATTGCCTGGTTCAGGCCTGCTAACAGCTCAGCCCCAAGGGCTTCCATGAGGGTTGTTGAGGATCTATGATAGCAAGTCATCAGGAGAGTCTCAGAAGGTGCTAGTGAGGAAATTTTCGGTCCGATTATCATACTGTGATAAGAAATGACCTGGATATGGTACATCAGCTTTGAGGCGCTGTGATCCAGCCCTTGCCTGGCCATCCAGCTTGTTCAGATCAGCGATGGCCATGATTGGGGTAACAGTGGCTGCAGCTGGGGGGAGGGGGGCAGAGCATTCTAGAGTCACAGGTGAGGCCCAGACTGGAGTCAGGAGCCCATTGTTGTAGATTCCAATCCTGGCTCTGCCCTCTGAAGCCTTGGGCATGTCACTTCCCTTTGTGCCTCAGTCTCCTCATCTGAAAAATGATGGGGTTATATTATGGGGTCTCCAAGATTCTTTTTGGCTCTTAATATCTGTGCTGCAGTGTCCTTGTGTATAGGAATCAGGAAAAATGTGGATAGAGAGGGTAATGTGGTACAAAGGGCATCAAATGAAGAATCTTGGGAGATCTGGTCGTGGCCTCTGGTCTGTTTTAATGTGTTACCCCACCATAGGCAGTTCGTTTAACATCCCAGGTTCCTCATCTGTGAAATGTTGATTAAAAAAAGTCAAAATAATGGTGTGGGATTGAATAAGATAAGATTTGTCCAAGAGCATTTAGAAAAGTGTTACTTTAAACAACAAAACTGACTTTGAAGAAATATTCCAGAGAATTTATACTTGCAAATACTGCCATCTCTTCATTGCAGTCTTTACAGGCCATGAAATCCTTTCTCCTCTGCCATCACTCAAAACACTTGGGAACTCTTCTTTTAAAGCTGCCTTCTACATCTATGTCATTCTGCAAATGTCTTTAATGGAGCCAAAGCATTCTCCATTAAAGAGATTTCATGTTTGAGGCCTTCAAAAGTAGACATGCTGGGATGCAGATATGGCTCAAGCGATTGGGCTCCCATCTACCATATGGGAGGTCCAAGGTTCAATTCCCAGGGCTTCCTGGTGAAGGCAAGCTGGCCTGTGATAAGCTGGCCCTCACAGAGAACTGGCCCTTGCAGAGTGCTGGCCTGCTCAGGATTGCTGGCCCACGTTGCAAGCCGACCCACCAGAGAGCTGGTGCAGCAAGATGATGCAAGAAAAAGAGGCATATAGTGGGGGCAATAAGAGACACAGCAGACCAGGGAGCCTGGTCCCACTCTGGAAGGTCCCAGGATCGGTTCCTGGGGCTTCCTAAAGAGAAGAAAAACAGACACAGAAGAATGCACAGGGAATGGACACAGAGAGTAGACCAAGGGGGGTGGTGGTGAAGCAGAATAAATAAAATAAATGAATCTTTAAAAAAAATGTAAATGCGCCTTCCCTCAATGAGTGACCTATAGACTGGTTCCTTGGCATTCTGGAAATAGAATGAACCATCTTATCTCCAAGTTACATCACGTGAAAAAGACAAGAATAGAGTAGTGAGTGTGGTATGCTCTAATCTGTGTTAAAAGAAGAGGAAGGCTAAACACACACACACTTATGTCCATCCATACACTCCTATATACATGTGCTTAGAATATTTCTGAAAGAACTAGAACTCTAACAGTCTGGGGTAGCTGCAAACCTTATCTTTTACTCTACCCTTTTGTGCCTTTGGATTTTAAAAAATCAAGTGTATGTATTACTTTCTTCATTAACAATAAAAACATCTTTCAAAAGAAAGAGCTTTTTTCCTAACCAGTGGGAACCACAGAGTGGGGAATATTCCTTGGGAAATAGGCTATGCCCCTGCCCATTGCAGAAAGACCTCATTTTACCCCAGTTCAAGACTTTTTTCTTTTTTCCTATCATTATTGGTTATTGATACAATATTGCCTAGAAAGACTGTAACTGGAAGAAATCATGGACTAGCTTCATTTCCCCAAGTGACTCTGCAAGCATATTGGTCTTCATCTCCATCCCGTGCAGGACCCTAGTATATTCAGGTAAGCCTCCTTATGACATGACTGCATAGGCTCCAGACAGACATCTGGAAATGTCCAGAAGCAACATCCCAGGGAAGCCCTTGGCTGTCTAAGGAAATTTGTATTCCCACGGGCAGTATCACCTGGAGGTGGGAAGGTGAGAGGTGCCATTTCAAGTGAGTTGGAAATGTCTTACATGGCTATGGTCAGATCATCCTAAACGAGTTCTCCAAGTGTTTCTTCAGACTTGGCCCAGTGATCTGAGAGGTAAGGACTGCCCCTGGTTCAAATCAACTAAGCCTGGACTTAATGATGTAAAGGGATTCTTGCAACTTGGGAAGGGAAACAAAGGGGAGGTTGAGGGAGGGTGGGGAGAGATGGGCTATAACATTTGTACCCCTCCTGAGCTAGTGCTGAGATCAGACTAAAAGAAGGTGCAGTCCAGTGCTCCAACAATTTATTTCCTCTAAATAAACAAGGGGTGAGGTTGAGCTGAGTGGCAGGAAAGCTTTTATCCCCTCTGTTTTCAGCCTGAAGTCACACAAACTTTTCTGGTTTGCTTGTGAGCTACGTGGCCAGCTGGCTCCTTCTGCCTAATCCGTGTGTATGTGTACGTATGTTTCCACATCAGTGGAGATGAAACACCAAAAGTATATCATCCAACTCATTTGTCCCTTGTCCTCTTAGACCCATAAAACATTTTATCAGGATATCTTACCATTTGCCCACAAGTATACCCATGTTGACATTGAGAAATGCCATAACAGATTCCGAAAATGTGACTTTTTAACTTTCTATTTAGGAAAATATTTTGCCGAAGTGGTTATAGCCAGATAACCACTTGTTTACCATTATGTTTTTGGTAACAAAATGGTGAAACACAGATTTTTGTTGGACAGTAAGCTGTAAAACAAGGAAACAGTTTGTTTTTGCTCCATTGATAGACAGGGTCATACTATCATTGATGAATATTTACTGGACCTCTACCAAGCACATGGCCCTTTTCAAGACATCAGTTTTAATTTTTAGTCAGGGTCGTGGAAGAGCCCTCTTTTAAAAAGTCTGAATTATTAGAGAAGAGGCTTATAGATGATGTTCAATAAATATTGGTTGACTGAATGAACAAATTCACACCCTACTCATTAATGTTGTAACATTGTTGCCCTTTTAGGCCCTCTCACATTTTTCTGCTATGTGTTCTCTTAAAACCAGGAAAACCTTTCCGAGGTATATACCAGCCAGAGGGCAAAGCCCAGAAAAATAGTGTGAAAAGCGTACCCAAAGTCCTTGTTTATAGTGACTTTTAACAGAGGTTGAAAAATTGTAAAATATTTCATGTAGATAGTTGTATTTCTTTTCATTTCCAAAATGTTTGAAAACTAAAGTCCTTTTTTAAAAAAGACTAACAGAATACTTTTTAAAATGAGAAACTAAATGGCAGTGCCAATTTTTTATTTAATAGTGAAAAAAGTGTGGCATTTTTTAACTTCAGGAAAAGGTAAAATTGAGCTAGATGACCACCATTTGAGATCATTATTGGTCATGTATTATGCAATTTTCTCAAAGTCTGATTTGTTGCTAAGTTGAAAATAGGCTCCAGAATAAAAAACTGTGATTGAGACTTTTATAGTGTTCTATCCAGGGAAATTTTCCTCCCAAAATTATATTGTTCTTATTTTATTATTACTATATATTTTTTTTACTACTAGATCACGTACTTTGTTATTGATGTAATATACTCATGAGTAACAAGGACAGGAAACACTTGCAAAATATTTTATTTTTAGTAATAAGAATGACCCATTCTATTACCCAAATGATAGGGGGTAAAATTTAGATGTTACTGTCCTAAATTTACTATATTGTTTGTGGTAAATTATACTGGAATTTTATAGTTTTGCTCCCAAGGTTTTATTGATAGCACAGATTTACCTGCTTTAACATAGAATTTATGGTAAATGGAAGCAATAACATTAATTCTCATATGTTGTCTAAATTTGACTCTAAGCAAAGACTACTTAAATCTCTCTTATTGATTAGGTCCAGATGTAATTCATTTTTTCTGACATATAGAACATGAAATGTATCAACCTTTTATTATTCCTCTCAGAAATGAGCTCCTTTAGATTTCTAATTATATTGTCTAATAAAACTAAACAGCCAATGCTATTTGAGTATTATATGAAGAAGTGTCATACAACTAACTCATAGCAGTCAATTAACATAAAAGCTAATTATATATCTCATCAACTTAGACGAGGTTCTGAATTCACGTTTCCCCTGCTGTAGCCTAGAGCAAAGGAGGTTTGCCCTTTTCACTTCTAAATATTGACTTTTAAGTAATATCAGAAGTGATTTCAATATTTTTATGGATGAAAAGTTAGTGATTAAGTTAGATGCAATATTTTCTATAATGAAATTAAATTTCTATTTTAACTAAACCTCTAGAAAGAACACCTCTGCTACAATGTCTTATTAATTATAAGTCACTAAACAGGTTAAGTATCTGAAGGGTACTCCAAAATAACTATAAAAATGAGTGACGTTTTTTGAGATGGCCAGCACTGTTGTAGAAGAGACAGAAACACTGCAATGACAGTTTCCGCAACCAATCGTACACTGTAACATAATTGTATTCCTGACTGATTGCGATAGCTATCAAGCAAGAAATTTACTACAAGATTAACAGAGACACAATAATGAACAAACATGGGAAGCATCCTGTAACTGACTGTTATTAAAGTGTTGTCATAGTGCTTTGAAACAAATTCCCTAGCTCCAGTTTCCTAGAGAAACCAAAGTCAAACTTTCTACAACTTCTTTTTCATTTTAAAGTTGGAATATGGGTAACCCTCGCCTCCCCCCACATCCCACATTCCACTGCTCACATAAAAAGCACATGGTTGGAAGACTGCCTAAAGAAAAAGAAGAGAAACCCTCCGTATACTAAGAGTGATCTTGAGTTCTAGGTAGATTTCAAAACTCGGATATTAGGACTTATTTGGATCAGGGGGACTCCCAAGATAGCAATGAAATCATAATGGATCATTTTTATAACTTGTAAAAATTGAGTACGTGTATAAAGGAAATGGCAGATAAGTAACTTGTGTGCCGAGTGAATCGTTTTTCTCCTGATACAATGATGGCTGCCTTTTTCATTCATATTTTAATGAGGTTAGAATCTTCCAGGGAGGAGGCACTGCTCTCTTAAGATTACAATAGGAGTTGCTTTCCTCACAAGTACTATTCAAAATCTTCACAGAATAGGGAGAAGGAGTTAGTTTTATTCCACTTGTCCCAATACTTATTGCATTCTTATTCTCAAAACATGATGAGGGGAAGAAAAAGCTCAATTATTCTATGAACAGTGATTAGATTTTCTGAAGATAGTACAGCTAAGTGTAATCATTTTAAACTCTAATCAAGTCAGTTTATATAAATGTATAGAGAACTGCAAGACACAAACACCTTTTCCCTATTTCCTGCCAAAATCAGATGCTGCAATTGAGAGTTTAAAATAAAAATAGTATTTTATGTAACATTAACTCTATGAGTCTCATGTTGGATTTTTCCCCTTCCTGTTTTTAGTGAACATTGTAATGTGTCCTCTTCTGAGGTGTTTGCCAGCAAAAAGAAAGTTTACTCAAAGGTCCAGCTAATTACATCAAAAAGCCAGTTAACCTTCATAGACTCACAAAACCCATCAAAAAATTTACATGCTGATCCCTTGCTATACCATAACTGTGTTAAAATAAGCATAATACCACCATATTCCAATACACAAAATTATGCTCTCAAAATGAAAACAATACACTATTAAGTGGAATATTTTAATGCAGGCGACTTTTTTTAAAAAAGTTCAACTCAGTAAGTAAATAAAATGGCTCTCAAAAGTAAGTTGTGAAATGTCTTTCACGGATTTAACTTGGTGATTTTGCTTAAAATTTAGTGCTCAGCAGTTTTTGCATACAGCTCAGAACTTTAGGTCAATATAAAAAATTGCTAAAGTGCCCTCAACCCAACACCAGACACTTGGTTATATTAGTATGGGGTTTAATATTCTAATATGAGGAACTAAGTTTCTAAAGGTACTTCCAGTGGTCAGACTTTGCACTCCAGTGATATCATTTTGTCTGCCTCCTCCCCAAATATATTTGCTTTTCTAAATGGGGAAAGAGATGGGAGGAGGAAGGGAGAGAGACAGAGAATGAATTTCTTGAGTACAGTTAGATTTTTTTTTTAAAGGAAAGAGGCTATTCTCCACTTAAAGTAAATTGCTGCCTTGCTGGCATCTATGGTACTATGGAAATACTTTATATGTATCAGATAAGGAAATATACTTAAATACACCCATCACAGAAAAAAAATTCTGTTGGTGATCTCCTTCGATTAATTATATTTTAAGAATTTACCTCTTCATTTTATAACTTTTAAAAGTGATTAATATCATTAATGCTTAGTTTCTGTAAGTTAATAAAAAATATTTTCAGTTTTGTTTGTTAACCTGTGTATTGCTTTTTTAAAAATAGCACAGCGTTTGAAAGGCATAACTAAGGCATAAATAAAATGCACCTTATGGTTGGAATGTACACTTTAAGCCATTTAATTTATGCTTTTTTTTACTGTAGACATTTTTGGAAGTTAAAATGTGAGTTTTTAAAAACTTGATATTTTTTTATAATATCAATAAATTTTGTGGTACGTTCTAGTTTAATAAATTATTTAACTGCAAAGTTGAGTGCATGGGTCTTGAAGACATTTCAAAATCAAACAAACTCAAACCAAATTTTGGGGACAGAAGGGAAGAGATGATTATTACATGTGCACATGGGGAGCAGTCGATAGTGTTTTCCTTTTACTCTCTTCTTTTCCCGTGTTTCTTTTAATTTATTTTTTATTTTTTTAATTAGTTCCTTATTGAAACTGCAGGGTGGTGGTGGTGATTGTGGTGTCTCATAATGGAACCTAGATTTAAGAAAACATGTACACACAACAAAAACCGAGCTTTAATTTTAATTCTCCAGCTCTTATTTATCTGATTTGTGGCCAGATGGCGGTGAAGCAAGGAAACCCTTTGTGTAAATGAAGCCCACATGTGAAAGTGCTTCTGTAATGTAATCGTTGGGACCGGAAGGGTTCATACTGTGTCTGAAAAGGGACAATAGAGACTGGATATATCAACATTGCAGAAATCGAGTTCATTTGTGATTCAGCCCCTTTCACTATGGTTGTCATGCAAACTTCCTACTTTGATCAGCGGAGGGTGGAAAAGGAAAAAAAATCTTCTAAAGGCCGAAGGATGCCGCGCTGTTGTTTACGGTGCACTTGGCTTCGGTTCACGCCCCCTTCCGGAAGGAGCAACAGGGAACGGAGCATCCTGCACCTTGACCTGTCTAGACTGGGGAGAAGTTTTTTGTTTCGGTTACCCAGGGCGAGGGATGCTCTTTGACCCTTAGCGCTCTGGCTGATGAGACGCTGGCTCTGTGGAGGTGGTGTCTAAACGGTTCTGCTGAATTCTCGCTTAATTCTGAAGGGACAGGGATGGACAAAGACACGGACCAGCTGTTCTAAAATAAAGCTGAAATAGAACCTGGGAGAAGTGAAGTTTCGTAAGGCACTCTTTTTCTCCTTTTTCCCCACTGCCACATTACTCTGGGACATTAGACAAGCTGCAGCGCCAAACAGCTCCGCGGAGAAGCGAGGAGAGCAAAACTTTTTGCTTTCACTAACTTCTCTCGAATTCCGCTTCCCTTAAGGTCAGCTATGAAACAAGACAAGAATTCTCTCTCCACCGACCTTTAGCTAGATAATAACAGCCCTTCTCTGTCCTGAATTGTTTATTCTGCATGTGGAATGACTTTTTAAAATGTTTAAATGTGTATGTGTAATTTCTAGTGTGAATGTCTTTTTTTCTGTCAACTTTCCAATGTATGCATTTTAACTACAATTTAAGCTAAACTCTTAAATTACGTAAATGAAGTGATTGTATAAACAAAGATTTATATTAGGACGTTAATACCTGTTTGTATTAAAAGGGAATTATGTATGTTTCCATGTGTTTTCATTTGAAGGCCTTTTAAATAATATTCAAATTAAGACAAGTTTTCCTCCCCCTGCTTTTTTTGTCTTAATAGATTCCCCTAGCCCAGTCAGAGGCATTCTTAACAGACCTTTTGGATAAAGTGTGTAAGCGAATGAATGACTACAAACTCGAAGAAGACCCTGAAACTAAGGAGAGGAGTTTCAAGAGATTTGCTCCAAGGAAAGGGGACAAAATATACAAAGAATTTAAAAAGTTCTTTTTTTATTCTGATGCTTACAGACCTTTGAAATTCGCGGTAAGCCCTTTAATTCCCAGATGAATCATATGATCTATGCAAATATTTTTGGTACTTTTTTGTTTCTTTTAGGTGTTGTCGAGTTTCAAGAAAATCGAACATTGAAATGCACATTATAATGCTTCTATATTTGCTTTGCCTTTGTTGTCCTGTTGCTTTTTAAGTGTTAATCATGTTTTTAGTAACTTGCCTTTTGAGACACTAAGGGAATGTAGTGTTTCATGATGATCAGGCAAGGCATTTAGGTGAGATTTTACAGAAAGGGCTGTTCACAAATTCCAATGACTTTCAGGTACAGTTTGCACCTTCCTTTTCTCAAACCATGTTGCTCGTGTAGGTGTTTGGGTTATGGTCTCAGTCAATCCTGTTGCTAGATTTCCATCTAGGGAATCAGGGGCTGTGGTTGCTAGATTAAAATCCATATGAAAACTAATGTCGTTTTCAAATATTTATAGCCAAATTATGGAGAGGGTAGGAGGCACAATGTCTGTTTTTCCTGAGGTTTCACAGCATAGAAAGAATTTTCTGCCAAGTTAATTCAACTATTCTAGCACAAACTAAGTTAAACAAAGGCTTAGGTATGATAGTTGGCTTAATGCCAAATTTCCTCCCAGGGTAATATTTATTTTACATGAATGCTGGTCTCTGGCTTGCTAGAGTGTGCCTGACAAAATATATTGCACTATATTTCACTTTATTTAGCACTGTCGAATCAGACAAAGTGATGGGAAAGGCTATTTTTTAATGTATTAAGTTCATGCATTGGCCAAAATGTCAGGCATTCTGAAACCCTGAAATAAGGACTTTAAGAGACTTTTGGAGATTTTATTTTATTTAAAAAGTAAAGGTAATGATTCAGAGTTAAACATACTGTGAAATAAGAATGAATAGCAATGAAGAAATATGCTTGTATTTCACAATTTAGAGAAATTTGAATAAGTTTAAATATTTCAAAATGTTAGCTTCTTGCTTAATGAACTCGGAAAATTATCTGCAAGTCTAGTGAATGTCCTTTAGTGACTTATTAGTAATTCCTTAAAGTATAAATTTGTGGTTCTGTAACTTGAAAACATAATGCAGCAAGAATTTAAGATTTTCAATGCAGGGGCAAATTGGATTTGCCTCTTCTCTGAAATGCAAGCTGTTTTGTAAAGTGAAGTGATATTATGAATAGATCTCTGAATGGTATGAAAAGAAACTTCCCCAAGAAACTGTCAAGCATGGTATCCACAGTGAAATTGAAGATGCATTTGTTTTGATTGCTGAGAAGGCTGAATTGTTTCCACACTTCGGACCCTGTGTTTTAAAACCACAAAATGGATTATTATGTTAATTCGAAGAAAACTGGTTTAACTATTTCAAGGAGCTGTGTTCTTAAGATTTTTTTTTTAAATGAAGACTTTTCAGCTCCATCACTAGGAAACCCATTTCCTGCTATTACTGGCAGTCCAATTTAAGGAAGAAAAACAAATACAAAGAGTCGTTTCCCTTCTTCATCCTCAGACCACATCTATCAGTATGACTAATCATTTAGTTAAGTTCCAGGAAAATGATGCAATTAACACTCTGGGAAGAGGGTTAATCCAATGCAATGACTTATCAAACGGAAAAGACTAATAAAAAAGGGACCACCTTGATAACATGATTTTATATTTTTAGCTGATAACATTTGGATAAGTCCTTCCCAACAAGGTACTCTGTGAGTGCACGTATATATACACATATGTTGTTATTATACTTCTACAGTGTGAAACTATAATAGAAGAGTATGAAGATGAAATATTCTCACTTATCGCCCAGGAGGCAGACTATCTAGCTGACAAGCTGTGCAGCGAAAAATCAGGTACTGTGTCTGATGTAACATGTGCTCCCTCCCTCGCTCTCCCCCTCTCGCTCTCACTCAGCATTTCAGCATCTTTTTTTTTTTCAAGCCGTGCCTCACTGCCTTGCTGCAACAAACGGCTCTGATGGAGGGTTCTCTGCTCAATCAGAAAGGACACCATGTGAGAGAAAACAAATGCAAACCACACGGCTATGTTTCACTCTTTTCACCGTTTCCTCTCCGTTTTAATGAATTCAAAAATACTTGAATTCCAAACATTAAAGAGCACATTCTCTTTCAGAATTAGATGAATCCAAAGCAAATTGTTTTGTTTTGTTCTTAACTTTTGGAGAGTGGATTTCCCATCCTGAACCAGGACAGGAAAATGTCTTTATGACTTTACTATTTGGTATACCTGCAGAAGCTGGAATCTTTATTTAATAAGAAATTTTACCTGTTTTTGGCTGTTGTTGGGGAAGGGCAATGCTTGAGTTTCTCAGGTTTCTTTCTCAGAATCTGCTTAAATTATTTTTCTTTGGGGGGAAGGGTGAAAATTAATACTTGACTCATATTCTTAAAGCACTCACACTCAGAAGCTAGGGAAAAATAGCTAAATTTTTATGCTAAATACAAAGTTGAAACCCATTACCACAGGCTCTCCCATCTGATTGGGTGAACATATATCTTCTAGTCAGGTATCATTTTGATACTTGTTTAATAGCTTCACAGGAAGGTAGTACATGTTGAGCATTCTCTTCAGGTATCCTTTGAGAAAAATAAGTGAATATATATGAAGACAATGATTTAAAGCTAGTGGCGTACTCTTATGCAATGTGGAGGCTTGAAACAGCATTTTGCAGAAGTTTGTAAAGTACAGTACACTTGCACTCATTATATCAAAGTTAGTGCCAAAGTTCTTACAATTATAGTCAATGCACATTTGTAGATAAATATTATGTACTCAAAAGTTACTAAACAAGAAGTTTATGTCTCCATTAACAGAACACTTAAGATTTTCTTATGCTGAGTAGACAATTAATTGGGTTGCTATCTCTTTGAAATCCAGTTTGGAATGAGAGTTTGCAAAAGAATGCACTGAAATGATATAGTCAGGGTTGTTTAAGGATTTGATTTTTAAAATTGATTTTGGGCATGTAGTGTAGTAAACTGTGAAATTCACTTAAGTAAGTTCTTAGCTGTAACTTCCCAAAGTATTTTTGAAGTTTTCAGACAATTTGGAGATATATGTACGAATCAAGATATGAGAAAAACTGTGATGAACAATTTTTGAAATATTTATTTTCCTATTTTTTCCTCATAAAGGGTTTGCAATTGTTGTAATTGTCTGTAGCAAATGCAAATAATTTGCTACATGAACACTTACTCAAATGGTACAGGACATGAGAAAGTTCACCAACTGTTTACAGCTGCAGCTCTACCAAATATATAAGATTCTGGGAAAAGATGCTGTTCCCAGTTTCAGCAATTTGATTTAATTTCAATAATATTAATGATATCTTCATTTCTTTTATACATTTATAGTTGGAAATAAAAATTAAGCATTAACCGTGAGAAAAATACAAACTTAAACAATGATATGTGCAGTTTTCCAGAAATTTAAAAAACGTGATTAGGTTATTAATTCTTAATAGCTCTTGTTTTTTTTAAAAACCAACTGATGAAATATTTTCCACTGTAAACACAAATATTAATGCCTGAGAGCTGTAGAGTAAAAGGTAGTCACTCAAAAGAGGAAGCTCTACATGCTGCTATGTAATGAAGCTGCGGGGTTTTATTTTTTCAGGTTCTGTTTCTATATGAAACATATTTATGGAATATATCCTAAAATGAATTAAAAACAAAGAATAAATGAAACCTAAAAAGAGATTAAACACCACTCCCCACCAGAAACCTACTTTCAAAGCAAGTTAGCACCGCAGGAGCAGGGTAGAGAATTTTTTCAAACTTAAAAATTACTGCCAGAAAAAAAAATTGCCAGAAAAAGCTAAAGCAATACACTAAGACAAAAAATGCCAATTAATGACTTGGCAACAAATAAGTAGCATGCATCAATATATGGGAATGGTTTCAACAAGTGTGTAAAAGGTGAGGTTCTCCTATTGTAAAAAAAAAAAAGAAAACTCCCCAGATGCTTTCAAACATACTCTAAAACACAGGTACAGTAAGTTTCCTACCATAGCATGACATTCATTTGCTCTTTTGTACACGTAATATTTTTCTTACTATGTTATGCAGCAGCTTTGCTATGGCATGATCTCTACCTCTTAAATGATGTTTTTAAAGATATGACGGTGCAGTGTGTACATATGTATGTGTTGGAGGTTATAAAATTGCACATCAACCAATAACTATTTACTGAGTATATACTATGTGCAAGACACTATACTGAAAGCTGTTAAAATGTCCACATGTCACTTTTAGGAAGATAACTATTTAAAGACAGCTATATCTACAATTAAAAATTTGATTAAAATCTATACTTTATATACACTTATATTTGTTTGAATTTTACTTTTTTCCATTTTATTTTTAATTATTACATGTGAATGAACAAATGAGGACACATTCACAAACTCTTTAAAATATTAAGGTTCTAAGGTTCACTTTTTTCAAAAATAAATATGTCAAATTTAAGATGACTATTTGGATTTTTAAAAATAACAATGAGATTTTCATAAACATGTCATCTTTTGGATGTGTGAAAAAACTTAATGAAAAGGTTGAAGATGGATCTGTGGATGCCTCTGCAATTTTAGTCACTGGATATATGAAAAGTTATCAAAAGCTCCTTGTTCTTGGAGTATGAGACAGAGTAAGGAGGTTATTCCTCACATAATCTCTTTTATTTCTAGGTAAAAAATTAAAGTGAATTCATCAGATTTTCCTAGTAGAATATTACGTGGCATATATCCCATCCTTCTCCAAACTGTTATTTTGATGTCGTAAAGTCAAAATGATCTTTTAAAGTGTTAATATGATATAAAGACATGATTAAAACACCAGTAGATTCCTCTTAAGGTAGGGAACAAATAGGTATAGTTCAAGAATGAATAGATATTCTTACGTTCATGCAGGTATTTGTTAGAGTGTATGAGGTGTAAATATAAATATATGAATACATTCTGTATTCATATCATTTCTGCTGTTATGTCAAATGTTAGCATTTAAAAACATCATGGCTACCTACAAATAAACCTTTGCCACTCCAAAAAAACAAAACACACCATGGCTGATGAATTTGTCACATAAAAAATTTTGGCTGCAGTGTACAGAATAAGGCATCAAGTACCAGAGGTGTTTATCCTACTTTTTTAAAAGTAAACTTTATTTCCACTTCAAAAAATAAAGTAACAGACAAAAGTCAACTTGAGAAATTCTGGAAGCATTACTTTTTTAAAAAGTCCTATTTTAAAAGTAAAAGCCTTTACCTTTGTGTATAGATTTCCCAACACTAGTGGGGATGTTAATTTCTATTATACAAAATAATTACTCTCAAAGGCTAGTGTATTTCCTATTTTAAATAAATTATGTAGCTAAAATAATCCATAGTCTTTTAGATAGAGTTGGTTTTAATTGTTCCTAATTGGAAAAGTAGTGTGTTTGACAGTATCTAGCTTCCTCTCTGCTCCTTAGAGTAAATGCCAGTTGGACTGTACCCTTTAGCAAGCTGTGAAATACTCAGAGAGGATCTTCTTTAAATGCTTCCATATCCGTGGGTGAAATGATACAATCCCTTGGATTTGTTTTTTAAATATTCCAGCAAAAAAAAAAAAAAAAAAAAGGCAGTGAAAGATGTAACAAGAATAGCAGGGTGTTGATAATTGCTGAAGCTGGATGCAGAGTGCATAGAAGTAGACTCAACCCTTCTTTTTTACTTTTGTGTATATTTCAAATTTCCCCAAATAAAAAGTTGTAAGAATGTACTTTCACAACAATGTACTTTTTGCAGAATGTAGATCACTTAATGCTGTGGTATCGAAGTGATAATGCTATTTTCTAACTTTTTTTTCCAGACCTCTGTGAAGCTTCCTCTGCTAATCATACTGAGCTGTAGGAATGACTGTGCTGTTAGTTGTAGAAGGAATAAAGTCACATCCCCAAAAGGTCAATGTCTGCATTTTATGTTTTCATGTTATCTTTCGTGATAAGAAAATTCGTGTTTCTTTTATATACCGTGTTTGTCTGATGTATTTTTTAAAATTCGAAATCTGTCATTTGGCATCATGACAAACTGATTCTTTCTCTAGGTGAAGCTGAGGAGTCTGTTAAACTTTTAAATCACCTTTGTGAATTTTGATAAGAAGCTGGCTTGGCAATAAAACATTTAAGATGGTAGTAAGAAATGAAAGTGAAGAATTTCATAAATAAAATAGAGATTTAATAATGAACACTATATATTTTATGGCGAAAGTAAACGCACAAAAACAAGTGTGAAGTGTTCTATTTGATAAGGACCTTATTTGATTTCTTGAATATTTGATTGGATCTGAGATTAAGGGAATATATTGCAACAAATTCCAAATTAGACCTCTGGAGTTATATATGGCTATCAGTGAAAGTAATGAATTCACCTTTATTAGGGTTGAAATTTAAATTCTTAGACGCCATAAGTTTAAAAACATTTCAATCTCTAAAATTCAAGTGAAGGCATAAAAATAATGGATACTTTTTATAGTGAAAAATATAGTGGGCTTTAATACAAATGTGTACTGAATTCAAATTATTTACAAAGTTGATTTATTGTTATAGCATGTATTCTTTAAAAATGGCCAATGGTGATGTTTTGCTGCAAACTCCATAAAAATAAAAAAAATAAAGACTCTAGCTAGCATATACTAAATAAACTTTCACATCTTCTGTATGGGTGTGTTTTTTGAGGTATGGTGGTGGAAGAAGAGGTGGGGACTTGATGAGAAATTACCTTTTAGATCACATTGAATCCCGAAGTGTAGTCATAATTTCACTTGTACGTTTCATTGTCTAGTTAATTTTGTATCCAATGGAATCTGATTTTAATTACTTGAAATGTCAGGGCATATTCTATAACTTTTTTAAATAAAAGAAACTCCATTGCTGTCATTGAGAATTTAGTGGGCAGGATGATGCAAACTCTGCCCCCAAAAAGCTGAAACAATGCCATTTGATACATAATTGCATAGAAAGCACACTGTTTAAATCATTCAACTGGTCTCTTCAGCAGGAAACAATTCTTAAATTTAGGCAAATTTACCAACACTAACAGGAAGAGATTTCTATTTTCTTCCCCCACCCCAATGCTTATTAAAAGTTAGATGTTTTAACTTAATGTTAAAAATGTTATTTGGGAAAACTAAGAAAGTATGTGCTGCTTTTTTTTTTCTTTTTTGTGTGTGTGGCGTGTCTGTAGCTGGTTAAGTAGTCAAGTCCCTACATAGTATAACCCAGTGAATCTGCACTACAGTTAATCGAAATGGAAACAGGTTTAAAGAAGAATTAGCACCATTTTCCAGTAGAGTAGTAAAATTGTTCTTTAAACTGTAGTGTCTGTATCTTTATAGAAACTTGTCTATTTAAGGTTAATTTCACAGTTAAACTAATTAAGTCATGAATATGAAGTTCCTAAGTTAGGCTTTCTGGGAAAATCTCTAAACAGGAATATTGGTTCTTAAAACATAAAGGAACTTGAAGGACACGTGTGTACCACGGAGGCACTTAAGTGAGCTTCTCTTAAAGATGTAACATTGTAGAAGTATTTGGAATCATTTTCACACTCTAATTGATAATCATTAAAAACTCTTAAAAAAAAACCCTCTTAGATACAGAAAATGCTAACCACAGAATTTAAGAACATTTTGATTCCTGTGTATAACCTAATTGATCATGGAGATATGTGCCTTATTTGTGCTGAGGGATGTTTTCCATGGTTGTCGATGCTTTTGCTTTGAATGGAGAAAATCCTGTAGCTTGACTCTTGGAGCTAATTGCTTAGGTTTTGCAAAATACAGCTTTTCAATTTTTCCATGATTTTCCCGGTTAAAAACTGGTTGCATTATCTCACAAGATTTTTAATGTCTCATGTGCATGTTTTCTTTCCAGAAAACTTTTCCAGGTCAAACTTGTTAAACCCATGTAAACATCTGTAGCTTACAAAAATTACCGATTAAAACTATGGTGAGGTAATAATACACAAACCACTGTATGGCTGCTATGATTCTTAAGTTCCCTCTGAGTTGGTGGGAGGTTATTGCTTTTGCCAATGAACAATAGCAGGACAGAGGTGGTGCTCTTCTTAGCATCTCTTAACCACATTTCTGCCTTTTCAATGACATTTATTGACTAAAACAAAACAAAAACACCAAGGATATGAGAAAAAAGTTTCTCAGAGCAAATAAAAAGCTACCTAATTGTAGGTAAAAAAAAAAAAATCCTGAGAACCATGGTGGGGGGAGGATGTAATGCTTATTAAAATAATGAGGAGAGAAAACATGTTTGGGGGCGGATGGTTTCAAATTGTACTTTTATGAGCTGGCTTATTTGGGTCTCCATGGAGGACTTGTGGGAACCTGTTCTCATAAAGAAAAGACCAAACTGTCTGAGATGAACAGTTTATTTTTTGTTATGTGGATTACTACTTGCTAAGAATAAGCCAAGACCAATGAATCTATTTCACTGAGGAGTGGAGAGTGGAATTGAGCCCAAGTCCCAAACGGGAAAGATCAATACTTTATTTACTAAGACAAGCCCTAAAAAAAAAAAAAAGTCTATAGCTGATCATATTTTTAACAGCTATTTCTCTGCTTAGGTTGATATTTATATTCACATATGTAATAGCTTTATATAAATAAAACATTTTAAACTATATGTCAATCTTAACTTTCAGATTATAATGAAATATGAGAAAGAACCATCCTTGCTGTGGTTTCGTAGTCAGTTTTAAATTTGAGATCAATTTGTGAGCTAATCTTACATGCATTAAAGCCCACTCGATAGCATATTATATAGTTTTATAATAAAATTCAATTAACAATGATACTGAATTATCACAATAAAAATATACCTGTTAGATACAATATATTTTTATTATGATTCTCTCCCTATAATTTACTTCCCTTTTATAAATTTCTTAAAGTCCTCAGATAATTCACTTGTACATCAATGAACTAAAAGTATTAAAAGATCATATGCAAAAAAAAAATAGTAATATGGAAGTTGTAAAAACTCATTGCCTTTAAATTACCTAAGAAAAACTCAGTAAATAGTATTGTTCTCTCAAAAATTTTACTTGTTGCCCTTCCCCTAAAAATGTGTTTGTTCTCTAGGATCTGCCCTGAGTGAAATAGGGATATATTATTATAATACTAGTTCATTTGCCTTTAGGGACAATCACCAGAAACCTGAGGCTTTGTTTCAGAAAGACAGTTGGTACAAATGGACCCTACAAAGTCAGAGATAGCTGTCCAGTTTTTCTGGATTCTCCCAGGAATCCCGGAGATGGATGGATGGATAGAGAGAAAGATATAGAGAAAAATATAGATATATACTTATATGCAAACAAATGTATACACATAGATTGGGACCCAGAACAATCAGCTACAGCTTTGATTGCTCAAAGATGATCTTAATAAAAGAGTGGAAGTCAAGCTGCTCCTTAAAGACAAAAAATTCTCTGCTATGCTCCTTATCTTGAAGAGTTATCTTAAGACTTTCAAGAAAGCAAAACAAAAAAACAACTCTAAATTATGACATACATAGAAAAAATATTCTACCCCATAACAGCTAGATATTCACAAAGCGTATTTAGTTTTTTAAAAAGGTATTGGAAACTAAGATACTATGATGTTACATGGCAGATATATTACAATCTTATTATAATGTGGTTTATTGTTATGGAAGACAGATTTTAAGAAACCCTGGGTCAAATTTTATCTCCAAAAACCTAATCACACAAGGTAGAAGCCCAATAGAATAAGGTTAGCCCTTAAGCAGACAGTATCCTACCCCCCAAATCCAGTGTACAGGCAAGTTCCTGAATTGCTAACTTGGTTGATCTATAATGCTATGCAGAGGCACACATAACCTTTAGAGTGATAAAGAGTCTAGGAACTTCTTTTGTCTTTCGGGAATGTTAATAAACCATTATCTAAGGAATGGAAGTTATATAATGGAACACTGGATACTCACTGTCAACTAATTAATCATGGCTGAGATGCAGAAAGATCCTGTAAGTGATAAGTTAAAATATTACCACCACCTCAAACTTTATGAATAGCTAGGTTAACATGTGAAGAGTTAGAATGTCCTCCTGACATTTTATATTAAGGGTGCCTCCAGAGCAGCTTCCTGAACAACTGGGAACTTTTCTACAGCATATTCTCTGATATCAGCCTGTAAAGGATGATGATAATCCTTGAGGTGACACCATTGTCAACAGAGAGAGAGAAGATTTCATTCAGGTGATTTTCATTGTCTGATAGAAATAAATCTTTATGGCTTTGTTGTTCTCCATCAAAAGGCACTGATTAAGCACCTTCATGCCCTGTGATTTGTAGAAGAAAGCAGAGAACCAAAAAATAGACTATTTGGTCCCCATTAAAATGGGTCCTATTTAAAGCAACATGGTATTAAAAGAGAATGGAATCTAATACAAATGCAGGTTCAATAAACGTTATTAAATTATTAGACCTTTAGGTGAAAATATACTCTCGAATTGCCTTTATATGCAATCAAAGCCGTGATGAAATATTAATGCCCTAAGATTAAAGGGTCACTTGAGTGTGCGTGTGTGTTTTAAAGCAATACCCCCCAAATAGAGAAGAGGAGATGTTGCCAATTAGCTATACTTTGTATACTTTGTGGGTGCTAACACACCATTTCTGAGAGTGACAAACCCCATTGAAAAGCCCCAGTGCACTCCACGGATCTGTGATAACCGTGCGTGGCCTCAACCCAGTGGGCTGGGATTCCCTCTTGGCAAACCACAAAAAGCTCGACCCTGCTTGTGACCACCCGTGAGTGCTCCAGGAAGGTCCTTAGAAAGGTAGAAATGTCAGGGGCAGAGGAAAGGACAAAGCAAGTCTGAGCAGCACTGATGTGAAAACAAAATGCCCCTGACAGTAACAAAACAAAAGAAAGATGCTGTTTTTTCCGTGCACGTGGGTGTGGTACATTTAAGGCTTAAGAAAGAACAGAGAGTGTTTTGATGATGATGATGATGATGAAAAATGCTTCCCCTTCTACTTGACGGCTCAGTCTCAAATCCTGCAGACGCTGAGTTTCTCCAGTTCTCATCCTTCCCTTTTAGTTACTAGTGATTTATTCCCAGACGATGGAAGTTTTCTCTTATGCACTAACACAGTGTTAAGTAACGCTACCGATTGCCTCATTACTCAGGGCGGGAAGCAGTGGGGCCAGATAACTCACCACCCACCAGCCACTCTTCTTTCCAGGAAGACAGTCCTATGATCCAACCCCATGGCTTGTGACTGACTCGAGCAGAGCCCCCGGGAGCTGGCACTCTCCCTAAGGGGCTGTGCGGCAAGTGGGCGAGTGGCCCAGGTTGGCTGCCTCTTTGTTTGTCTTTGGTGTGTGGGAATCCCACGCTGACCAGCTTTGAGCTGCCCCTGCCCTCCAGCCCTGGCCACCTTGTCAGTGTGGATCCCAGAGGAACAAACACCTCGGCCAGCCAGTTCGGCTCAGACAAAGCTGTGGCGTGTGAGGGAGGAGGTGCTGAGCTGACTTCTTCCCTTTCCGTTTGTTTTAAAATTGATTGGTACCTCAGGAAGCCTGGAGCGCAGCTCAGGGCTCTTCTCTGGGGTTGGCTGGGTAAATCTGGGCTTTGTATTTAGAGCAAGTTATCAAAATGCCCAAAGTGGGGGAAAAAAAAAGACTTCCCCCCACTAAGTTATCTTAATATCGCCCATCTTGCAGGATCGTGAGAGAAAAGGCTGGAAGGAACCTCAAGGTGGTGACTAGGAACTATTTGGAAGCCCGCCTGGCCACGTTTGGTAGCAGTTGATTGTTTTACAGTAATGGCGCACCCCCTTAAAAAATTCCTCTCCTCACTCAGAAATTAGATGCCCAGGAGCCCTCATGAGTGCCCACCACCTAAGCTCACAATTTTCTTTGAACACTTGGATTCACCACCCTGTGAACCGGTGCACTTATGTTTTTCAGGGATGTGCTCAAGGAGACAAATCAAATGGGCAGGTATTCATTAACACCTACTTATTGCAAGACACGGTGGTGGGTGCTGAGAGGAAGGTGAATGATAGCAGAGAAAACACAAGGAGGTGATTGGGGTGGGGGGAGAGAGTGCTTCAAGTTCAGGCTGCCTGTGAAAGCGCTGTCAAATGGAAATTTGCAGTGGGAAGGGCGGGAGACTTGGAGAGAGGGAGACATGGCAGGGATTTTCCGTGCCAAAGATGGTCCTCTCCTTACGTTGGACAAGGACCCCGAGCCTCGGC
Source organism: Dasypus novemcinctus (assembly GCF_030445035.2). Lineage (NCBI taxonomy): Eukaryota > Metazoa > Chordata > Mammalia > Cingulata > Dasypodidae > Dasypus > Dasypus novemcinctus. The sequence continues at coordinate 137,140,990 of NC_080677.1, read as the reverse complement.
TTTCTCGACGTGTGTGCAGATGCTTCCCGAGGGCAGCCCCTCCCTTTGGAATCAATAGTCAGTACTGGGAACTGGCAGAGGCGAGGGAAGACCCAGGCTGCTGGGTACTAAAGAAATGTTAACACGAAACATTGCCCATCCGAGAGCTGTAGTTTAGAAAATTTGTTCGCTGGTCAGTGACCTTTGGTTCCAGCAAGAGAAGGAAGACATGCTGAGAAATCAAATGATAGGAGAAAAATAATGAAAAATCTTGGTGTCTCGTCCGAACTAAGGAGTTGCGCTCACGGAGTAGTAGGATCAGCACCTGCTGGGAGTGCTGGGCGCTGACGACTGAGATGGATTCTTCCCTCCAAGCCACTTATTAAAAATCACGAAGGTCTTGGGGAAGAGCTTCTCCTCAGTTAAGCTTTGTCCTGGCCCAAAATGAAAGCATGTGTTCTGGTACCACTTGTCGGAAGAATTTTCCTGATCTCGGTCAGGTTCTGGGTTTTGCAGGACTGGCAATAGTGTTGGGAATCCCCAGCCCTCGCCTGGGACTTCCCTGTGTACACCCTGAGGGGCCGCTGGGTGATGGTTAAATAGATCTGGTGTGCTAAAGAAAACACGCTGTTTGGGCTTCCTTAAACTCTGCCTGCAGTGCTTCCAGAATGGGGGTTAAAGCTAAACATAAAATCTGATTAGAAAATGATTTCATGTATTTTTGCTAATTTTCCAGTAAGGTAGAAATTACTTTTTATTTGCTACTTCAGATTCTTGCAGTGCCATGGGGTGCTCAGGGTGTACAAGAAAGGACTGAATCTCCTCCCTTTAGATAGAATATATATTTACACGCATATATCATTAAATGCCTGTGACCAGTCCGCTGTCTGGTCATTTTGTTTCCTTCCGAGAGCATACTAAAGGAACACCTCTCCAACACGGGGCTGATAATTGGTGTCTTTGGTCAGTTAGGTTCTGTTTTAGCAAGTTTCTGTTTTATCACCTCTTGATCAGGAGTTTATAACCTTAGCCTCTTGGTTTATAAACTGGCCGAGTTTGTAAGTCTCATGTCCAGTGAGTGGACATTGCTAATTCTTTCCCCCATTCACCTCAGAAGGTCCACATTCAGGACCAACTAAGGGTCTCCCTATCCCCCCGGCTGGAGAAGTCCCTCATACTCAGTGACACTTTTCTCACTCTTTTTCGTTGGGTAGCAGGATGATGCTGGGGTCCACAGTGTGGCCACACTGTGGGAAACCCTCCTTCCTCCAAAAACTTTGGGGGTGCTGTTCAGATCAGAGCAAGCCCAGGGGCCGGAGGCTTGCAGGGGACCCATCGCCACCCCAGTCTATCCCTGAGGAAAAGCGCAAAGTGCAATTCAGGCTCTTTAGTCCCAGCTTCTTTCATCAAAACCAAAATGAAAAATGATGAATTATTTTTTTCTTATAACCTGATAACCCAAAAAGAAATACATGTACCTATAAAATACAGATTTTAAAAAATAAAAAATGGCCCCGAATCCCATCACCCAGATAATTATTGTTTACATTTTATCTATTTTTCAAGAAATCAGATCCTATCTGTTTTACGACTTGCCCTTTTCACTCAGTGTATTGTGAATTTCTTTTCGTGTCATTCGATAATCTTCTGCATCATAAATTTTAATGGCCAAAAAGTATTTACTTCACATATTGTATGTTAAATTTAATCTCTTATATTAGACATTTATTTTCCATTTTTATTATTATAAACAGTGCTGAGATGATTTTTTGCAGCTGAATCTTTACCACATCCAAGAAAATTTTCTTTGGATAAATTCCAAGAAGTGAAGATGTTGAGTGAAAAGGCACGCGTATTGGTGCTGGGCATATATTATTCTGAAATTGCCAGTTTGCTACAGTTTAAGCTTCTGCCAAATCTGGGGTTTCTAGCTGTTTTAGGGAGATTTAGTACTGAAAACAGTCCCAGTAAACATTATTACTGATGATCTCAGAGTCCAGAACAAGGCCTGTCATTCAAATATATATTTGTTGTTGAGTGATACGTCTGTCCTAGAGCAGTTAGGCACGCCTGTAAGTGAGGAGTCCAGAAAACTCCGGTCCCGTTGGAAAGAGTCCTTTGTCTTCAGTCTGAGGACAAGGGAGACTCAATCAATCCAAACCCACGCCCTGTCGCGGTAGCGGAGGGGCTGGGCAACGGATGAGTCGCCCCCAGCAGCGCCCGCGTCTCTCTCCTCACAGGGCCTTGGCCTTGCCTCCTGGAGCCAGGCTGAGTGTGGGCTTCCTGTGAGCACTTCACTGCTCTAGTCATAAGCGCATTAGCGCAGGCCTTTACAGTTTACAAACCTTTCCACAGACATCACTTTATTTCGTCCTCTTAACCTTACAGATATAGAAACCCTGGTTTGGAGAAAAAGTAAGTGAGCAAGGTCAAAGGCCCATATCTCCTGCCTCCACAACACCAGGGCATCTCTCTCCAGAAGGCCCTGTGAGGACACTAAGTGACATAAGGGAAAGATCCCATGCCTGAGAGGAAGGTTTGGGTTCCAGTCCTCCTGGACCACCAGGGATGGAAGCAAATCACCGACCTTCTCCAGGCCCCTGTAAACGGGGTAGTCAGACAAGAAGGCCCCTGGGGCGCTTCTGGTTCTTAACCCAGGAGCAGTGTGGCCCCGGAACCAGGCTGTAGCCTGAGAGTCCCTGATGCTGTAAGGCAGCCCTCCTCATGCTATACCGGAATCCAAGCGTTTCCTCCACTTTCCTCGGTAAGCTTCACAAAGAGCAGACCTTTCAAGACAGCCCTGCTGCCGTTCATTAAAACAGGTCAGACATGGACTTGTCCACGGGCTGACATCTCTCTTAAAGATCATGAAATGAAAATGTATGTCAACAAGAAACAGAGGGGCACAGCGACGAGCATGTGTTGCAGAGGTGTGCTGTGGGGGTGGCGATAGTGAAGGGGACTGCAGACAAAGCAAAATGTGGTCAAAACCTTGACTGCCAGCCATCCTGTGGCATGGGATAGGATAGTCACAGTCACCAAGGCTGAACGCAGCCAGGTAGTGGTGGACAAAAACAGTGCCAACGTCTTTCAGCACAGCCAGGGAACAACTTAGGTGAGCAGAACAGAAGCCATCATTTTATGGACTGGCTGCTTTGAATACAAATCATTGTAGGGTGTCGCTGCAAGGCCCAGCCTTTGAAACTCCTCACTGCTATTTTATCGATTGTTCACCATTTTCATATTAACACTGTCTTTTGAACTCGCCTTTCTCCTTTTCTTGTCCAGGAGAGCCCATCCTCCTTTAACAAACTTCTTTTTAACCTTATGACTTTCCTCTAAAGCAGAACTTCTTCTCCTTTTTTTTTTTTTAAAGCTTGTGTCGCTTTGGCAGCCCTGTGAAGCCTATAGATCTCTTCCTAGACCAATATACTTAAATGCATAAAATAATATACAAGATTACAAGGAAACCAATTATATTCAAACACAGCTATAAAACGTATTTTTAACTGTGGTATGTTTCTTTACTAGTATATTAAATAACAAGATCTAGCAGCAGATCTGTTAACTAATTTTGAAGGAACGGTGAGCATAAAATGGTATTTTGAGATACCTGCAACAACTATGATGCAATACGAAAATATGTGTGTTTTCCACTGGTAACAAGGTCACATGTACTATTAAATCTGGGTTTTGATGCCTATCTTCAAAATGAAAATAACCGATAAATTTCAGTTAGAAATAGCCTAGTGAAAACAAGGATGACATTTCTCCCATCCAAATTCATGGAACTCAGACTTAAGAACCCCTGCTCACAAGTAAATAAAAATAAGCAATCCTGTTTAGGGGAGAGGCAGAAACACGGAGTGGCTAACGATTTAGTCCAGAGCAGCACAGCAAATTGGAACTCCTCTAATACACTGACCAGTCTGTGCTGGCTTAAACTTTCTTTGTTAGCATTTAGTCTTACAGGGATTTCCTGCTCAAAGGTTTCCAAAATGATTGACTACATTTACTACTGAAATGAAGTTGATTGGAAAAATGACCAGAAGTTCTAAAAAGTATTTTAGGAAAGAGGAAAAAAGTTATGGATAACATAAAATCCAAACCTGCACCACATAAACAGAATTAATTGTTCATTTAGGACAGCTGAGAAGATTCATTCACCAGAGAAAACTTTGATAATTTATTCCCTTGTGTTCATTTCAATAGTGCTTTAAGTGAGTAGCAACACTGCTTAAAGAATCCTTCACACCAACCTTCAGGTTGAAAAGAAATGAATATCTACAAATACATTTACTGTTAAGTTTCACTTATTTTATTTTGATGGCAAAGTGGGATGTGAATGTTGGGTCCTCAGGTATACTGGGTTGCCAAAATTCTTTATAAGTTAAAGTTTGGGGAAAACAGACCCTGAAAATACAAACTAATTTCAAAATTTTCTAAAGATACGTATTACAAAAAAAATGGAACAACAGATGGTTATTTATTCCCTTAATCAATAATCTAAATTAAAAGGTGGGCAATTTGACGCTCACCGTTTTCATGAATCCAAAGTAAATTTCCGGAAAAAAAAGTAAATTTCCTGTACATATTTCTCCTCCAGTCATTTGTTTTCAAATCTCCATCACTGTCGGTGGTATGGTATGATGAGCATAGAGTCCTCTTTCCTTTAATAAAGACATACTCATCCATTAACAGTGCATTTTGACCCAGAGGAAGCTCATTCTCACTGTCTGTTCCCTGTCAGGGCTGTTCCTCCCCCGTGTTTCTCCTGATACTTGTACCTCTGCTCCATTTATTTCCACCTGCACCTTCCACCCCGACCCTTAGCAGTGGAAGGCTTCTATCATCTCTTCTTCTAATTCCTGTTCCACCTGCCCTGGGAGCACTGTGAGAAGAAGGTATGGGCTTCTCCAGGCTTGCTCCACACAGATGCCACTGAGAACACCCACCGTTGGCTCTCTGCTCCTTCAGCTGCTCCTTCTCTGCTGGCCAGAGGCCTCTTCTCTCTGCATTCTGCCCCTTACAACCTTCTCTCCCAGCTGAAGTTCTTTCTGCTGGCTGTCCAGCTGTTTCTTCCCTTCCGAATTTACCCTGCCCACTCTCTCGACACTCTTCTTTCTCCTTCCAGTTTTCTTTAGGCCAGTATTCAAGTATGTCTCCGCCGAGTGTTTAAAAAGCAAAGTGAGTGGTGCCAGTGTGAAAGTTCACAGCAAGAGACCTGGGGTTAGGGCGGCCTGGGCTTCTAGAGGGCTCTGTCACCTTGGGCCATTCACTTAATCCTTTGGGCTTTCTGTACGCCCTTGTGAAACAATGAAGGGGGGTTGACTGGATCATCCTTGCGGTCCTTTGATTATTTCTTGACTCTGTGAAATTCCAATCCCACTCTCAAAAACCATATACATATGTATTTCTATATTATATATATGTATTATGTATTATATGTATATTTTATTATAAACCTACATATGTATATGTATACATTTTTATGTGTGTGTATATATGTAGCCCTCACCTTCCAGCTTTTATCTCATTTCTCTACCTCAGTTCCTGGGAGGTCAATCTACTCGCTTCAGTTATGTTTCTGCTCCTCACTTTAACCCCTCCCTGTCCTCTGCCGGGTTCCCACATCAACGTCTTCGGGAGTCCCTTTTTAAGATGCTTTTCCAGGTTTTTCCTCCATGCTCATTCTTGTTTTCCCCTTTGCTGGGATGCTGATTACCATTCCTTCCCTGCTGCCCATTCCCCTTTTTCCCTCTTTCTCCTTCTCACTCATCCTATTAGCTGCATCTTGTTACCGATTCTTACTTTGCTTGTCTAGTTTTTGTGGGATTGCCTCCATTTTTTTTCCCTTTTGTTTCTGTGGGGTTCTCAGAACTGTTTGATTTTTTTTTTTTTTTACAACTCCAATCTTCCCTGTTACCCCAGTCTCTCTGCTGTATCAAGTCCCACAACCGTGTTTCCTGTAACTAGTCTTGGATGCCTGAAGCTAACCATGGCAACAGTCAGAAGTAGGGGGGCTGGGGACGGGTACAGGCCTCCCCGGGGTCTGTGGGAGCAGACGGCACAGGGCAGTTAATTCTGTGCCACTGAAGCTCACTTTCCAGCTTCCTCTTCTTCATGGAGAAAGGGCGGCTCAGGACTTCTAGAGGAATTGAGGAAGAACAATCCAGAAACCCAGGCCAGAGACACAGGTATTTAAGTATTCAGACTGCCAGGTGCTGACAAACAGGCCTGCAGGGCAGCAAAGGGGGCTTTTGGAATTGTGGAAAAATAGTAGTGACATTCCTGGCTAAAAGTTAACAGGTAAGTAGGAAAATAACACCTTAATATCACGTCGAAAAGGAGCAGATTTCTATAGCAACCCCAGGTACCAAGGGAGAATTAAAGCTTCTGCCAAAGGGTCAGATCTGTCCTTTTTTCCCCTGATCTTTGTCCTTCTTGGGAAAGATGAGACTCCTGAAGTCGGAGCCTTTCCCTGACTTTACTCCAAGGGCTATCTCTGAAACCGTTCTCGTTAGCTAACCTCATTGTCCCTGCCAAGCCCTGTGAGCCCGGCCAGGAAACATCCCAGCTCTGGCTCCTGATTATAAATTTAAAAGAGATTCTCCTGTGAGACCAGATGCACCCTGAACCCTTCCTGAGATGTCCTGCTTTATCCCTTTTTGCATCAGCTCTTCCCACTTTTAAAGACACACAGCCGCACAAAATGCAGCCAAGCATGCAGGCTGATGGGGGCCGTTCAGCGGCACTTAGCCCCTTCCCAGGGCGCGCGCAGTGGTCTGGGAGGGCCTCCATTCACCCGTTCCTTCCGACGGCCTCTGAACCATGAAGTGCTGGTCAGTGGTGGTCAAGACAGCCCCGGGCTGCAAGGGGGTGGAGCCCAGCGCCTGGGGCCAGGTCCAAGCTGGTTCCTCAGGCAGTGTAGCCTGGTGGGCAGGAGGCCCTCCTTCCCCAGCTCACTCCTGACTGATCCAGGATGGTGACTGTGAGAGCCTCCACGTTGGGTGCAAAAGCAAGTGCCGAATAACCATTAGAAACAAGCTGCTGTCCTTTGCATATGGCAATGTGGCCGCTGGACCCTGGCCATCAGAACCTGTGCCATTGTCCCAGGGAAGGGGAAGGCGTGCCCTGTTGGGCTGCTTTCTCACAGTCCGAGACCCAAAGAAAACAAATCAAAGTGCTTTGGCAGGAGCAAACCTATATTGCCAACCGCCAAGGACCGTTTTGCCAATTCTGCCTCTATCCAGCAGTTTCTTTCAGTCATTCACTCGGGCCTTAAGCAGGCCCTCTACCCTTCTCTCTGGGTGCTCACAAAGGCCACCTGTCGCCAATCCATCTCTCCCTCTTTGCCAGATAAGCCTTCCAGAAGTCCACCCCTCTGATCCTATCATCCCTAAAAAGCCTACAGTGATGCCTGAATGGCATTCAGAGAAGGCAACGCGCGCTCTGCCATCTTTCCAACTTCATTTTCCATGCTTCACCTTTACGTACTTGGCGTTACAGTTCAATTGAATGATTCTGATTTTTTTTGTCATGCCTCCAGTTTCCCACTTGTGTGTCTGTGCTCGTTCCACTGGCCTTTTCCCCTTCCCCCATAACCACATGTACAAATCCTCATCTATCTCCCCATTCATTGATGTTAGTAAGCACCAGCTTTGTGCCACACCCTGGTCCCGTGTCCGAGAGCCAATGGCGAACACCACCTGTCCCTGCTTGCCCTGTAGTGGCAACTACAGGTAAATAGGAAGCTCGGGGAGGGTCTACCCACAAAGTCTTTCCAAGGGAAACTGAGACCAGGGGGTGGAAGAGGGAGCAGAGCACCGGATGCTAGAGAGCAAAAGAGGGGGGGCGGTGTTACTTCAGACAACCCCTTTGTCACTTTCTGTCCATTTCCTCATCTGACGCGGGAACAACCTTTTTGGACTTCAAAGGGTTGCTGGAAGAATGAAAGGAGATCATGACGGCCAAAGGCCTTTGAAAATAAAAAGGTCACACAATGGAAGGCGGCTCGGTGGTGTTCCGAGTCCCGGGCCCGCGTGAGCGCGCGGGCGACGTGCGGGTTGCGGGGACCAGTCCGGGCAGCGGCCGGCGGCGCAGGGGCAGGAGAAGCGGGCGGGCGCCGCGGCGGGGGCGGGCAGGGCAGCGCGTCGGGACCTTTCGCCCGGGCGACGCCGCGGAGCCTGGCGGTGTGGGCAGAAGGACGGCGAGCGAGAGTCGGCAGCGATCACCGGAGGGAAGGGGACCCTCTCCCGCGGGAGCGAGGCGCGCGGCGGGCCCGCAGCTCCCACCCCGGGCCGCCCTGCCCCGCGCTCTGCCCCGCATCCGCGCCACCTCGGGCCGGTGGCCGCCAGCCCCTGCCCCAGCCCAGCGTCTGTCCTGGGCAAAAAGTTGATGTTCAGGAAAAAGCAGGAGACCGTTTTAGTTTGATGACCAGAATGCCCTGCCTAACTAAGACGAATCCTCCCCAAACGCGCCTTTCTACCCTCGGCCCGGGTCGGTGCCTCCAGGGGCCAGATAGCGCCGTCCAATGCGCATCAAGGTGTGTAACGACAATTAGGGACGCCATTCACCGAGCTCTTCCTTCCTGTCAGGCTCTGCCAGAGACGTGACTGTGAGCCCCCTTCCCAAAGAGGAAACCGGGGGTGCGGCAATGAACGGATCTGCCAAGGGCACGCCACCAAAGTGGCGGCGTTAGGATTGAAGACCAGGCAACGTGATGGCAAAGGCCAAGCTGGGGGGCAGGGGGAAAAGAAGAGCTAAGGAAGGGTGTTGGGGTCCTCCTCTTAGGCTGAGGAGATGTTGTCAGGGCAGGTCAGAGAACACGAGGACGTCGCTGGGGGAAGAGGTAGAAGAACCCATTGAGGAAGCTCTCAGGGCTTCTCCAGCAGCTGAAAAGGTGGAGAATGGCTGGAGGACCATGGAGAGGAGGCAGAGGCGGTGGCGGGCTGACAGCAGAAAATGGATTTGTGAGCAGAGATAAAAGCTCGGCTAATGTCTAAGAAAAACCAACAGCTAATATTTTTTGAGTCCTCTACACTGTGCTAGGTGCCATCCCAGCTTTAAAAATAATCACAATTGAGAAGCAGACATAGCTCAACTGCTAGAGCCTCCATCCAGCACAGGGAGGGTTGGATCCCCAGGGCCTTCTGACCCATGCAGTGCTGCTGCAGGCAAGGAGTGCTGTGCCACGCAGCGGTGTCTCCTGGTAGGGGTACCCCACACGCAGGGAGTGCGCCCCGCAAGGAGAGCCGCCCCATGTGAAAAAAGCCCGCCCAGGAGTGAGACCGCACACATGGAGACCTGACACAGCAAGATGATGCAACAAGAGGCACAGTTTCCCAGTGCCACTGGATAATGCAAGTGGATGCAGAAGAACACACAGCGAATGGACACAGAGAGCAGATGGGGGGCGGGGGTGTGAAGGAGAGAGAAATAAATAAAAATAAAATAAAATAAAATAATTGCAGTCTTCACAATAACACTACAAAGTGGGCATTATCCTTCCTTTGGAACAGATGAGAAACAGGTGGTGAAGGCAGTGACCAATCCAAGGTCATACAGCTAGTAGTGGGCAGCCAGGCTCCCTGCCTGTGTGACTACCCAGTCCACTCTACTACTCCCCAAGGGTGAAGTCACCTTGTTTGCCCCCATCTTGGCTAGAGAAGCCAACTCATCAGACCTTACTAAAGTGGAGACATGGTGCTCCATTGTAGCCAATGAGCTGGCCAGCGGGCACTTCCTAAGCACCTACTATGGGCACAGTTCAGAAGGAGATCCTAAGGGAGATGAGGACGTATGGACATGGTTGCCTCAGTGGGGATGCTAACCTGCATCTCAGGAGGCACAGCCCAGAATCCATCTTAGAGCCAACTGCACACTTCCCATGGGAGCTTGAACGGAGCCAAGAGAAAGGATCAGAGAAGGCTGTGGCATCTTGTGACCCACCTCATTACTCTCTGTGCCTTGCGTATAGCTCAGGGTGAATGACTTTGTTGAATGAATGAGTAAGGACCTAAGGTGGAGGTGAGCCAGACAAATGGTTCCCACCCTCTAGCCACAGACCCCAGGGGTTATATAGTGTTGTTGCAAGGGATTTGTGAATCCATATTCTCACCAATGGGTTCTGTAGCTGAATAAATAATATATAGCAGGTTTCTATCACAGAGCTGAGACTGATACCTGCCCCCAGAATCCATTCTCTTCTTTCGTCACAACACAACTGAAAACCAACATGTGGCTCTGGGGTAGACTACAATACATTTCCCAGCCTCTTTGCATTTAGGTATGACCCTGTGACTAAATTGCTCAGGAAATGTGAGCAGAGACAGGATCCACCTCCCACCCTGGATCTTCAGACACTGGGCTTGCCTCCTCCAGACTTTCTCACAGCTTTGACCGGGCAGGTGACAGCAGTGCCGCAGGGAATGGAGAACTGCCATGTCTCATATGGGAGCCCCAAGCCCCGTGTGGCCCCTCGGCCCCTAATTTAAATGAATAAATATGAAATAAAAATTTTAAAAAGTCAGTTCCTCAGTGACACTCATCACATTTCAAGGGCCCTGTAGCCACATGGGGCTAATGGCTCCTATACTGGGCCACACATATATAGTGCATTTCCTTCACCACAGAAAGTTCTTTTGGACAATGCTGGGAAGGAACCCAAGTTTCTAAAAGATCCCTAGGAACAAAGCTGCTCCACAGTCTAGGTCTTGCTCACCTCAAAATTATTTCATTAAAGAGAAGTAAACTTTTTATTTCTTTAGACCACTGTATTTTGGGGTATTTTTGTTATACCTCCTAGCTTTACACACACACACACACATATATATATATACACATTTTAGTATATATGTATTTGTGTGTATACACATATATGTATATATAAATTATGCCTCAAATATATGTGGATGCTATTATGATTGTTCAAATGCAGTCATTTAAAAGTCCTGCTGAACTGAGAGGTTTTTTTTGTCTTTATATATTTTCTCAGTAAGCACTAAAATACAACTACCATCAGGTTATAGATCTCAAAGTATTTGGATGTGTTAAGTAGAAATCCTTTTACCTGAAAAGGTTGAGTCATTGACCCAGACCAAAAAAGACAAGCAGGATCTGTACAAGAGGAAAAAGAAATTTCCAGGTAAGAGAGCTATTAACCAATGCTCCTTGAGTTTGATCTCTTGCACCCTGGAGTGAAAAGAGGTTCTGTGGGGCACAGGGTGGGAGGGAGGCGGGGTTTAACCACTGACCTTGAGTCCAAAGCAGTAGGTTCCAGACCCTGGTTCTTGAAGTAGTTGATTCAAGACACGCCAGGCAAACAAGAGCCCCCAGGTGTTTGGGCCTAAGGGTGGAGTTAATCCTGCAACAGCCTAATGAAAAAAGTGCTATAATTATCATCCCCATTTTACAGATGGAAAAACTGACTCAGAGATAGGCTAAGTAACTTTCCCTGGGCCACGCAGCTGGAAAGTGACTGCAGCTAGGAAGAGGCAGACTCAAGATTCGACCCTGGGGAGCTCTGAAACCGGAACCCTTGCTCTTAACCAGCCTGTCACCTCTCCAGTGGCTGTCAGTGGAGCAACAGTGCTGGGACTGTTAATGGAGATGTACTTTGTTTCTTGGAGGCAGCTAATCATCCTAAGTGAAATAGCCCTGCCGCCCTACCTAACTAGTCAAAATCTCCCTTTACCCCAGTCTCCCCACTCCTTCATCTGTTGGCCTTTGTTCAGGCTGTCAAATAACAGGCAATTGTACTCTTAGTTCTTTCTGATGTGTGAACACATCCCCTGGGAATTCACAGCGACAGCCAAGAAATTAATTTTGTATAGGTCACCAAACACCTTCAGCTAAGTGATGATAACGTGCTCTCCTTCCCAGGCCTCAGTGATGGTAACACCATGAACAAAGCCGGAGTTTGTCCAGCAGGATCTCATTGCTCTGATATATGTGTATTCCCTCCCCCAGCTCTTGAGTCCCAGTAGCAAGTAAGTTCAGGTCAAAGGACCTGGTGTGTGCCCTATAACCCCAGAAGAAGTCTTCCCCTATAGAAAGGTTCCTGAAATCCCTTCTCTGAAATCCCCACCATTAGGATTTCCTCCTACCTGACTGAAGCCCCAAATGCTGAAATGTGATCAGTGTGATGAACAGCCTAGAACAGTCTCCCTGAGATGGGCATTGGGGATTCCTGATAGAGGTGGGGCCTCCAACCTCTTCAAGCTGCTGGTGAGTCAGAGCAGAGTATTGGAGGAGCTTATGAACTTTTAAGAGTATTTGTGACTTCAGGAAAGACGGAAAATCCAGTAGAGGTGCTGAAGGAGACGGGGAAAGGGCTGTAGAGGAAGTGGGCCAGGGCAAGCAGCCTGTGGGGATAGCACAGTCTAGGACAGAAGGTGGATCCGGGAGGACCCAGGTGTGCTGTTTGAAAGGGAAAGCTGGCCTCAGAGGAGCATTTAAACACCTGCTGGCTTCCTGGAGCCAAAGGAAACCCCAGCCACAGAGTTACCAAGGATGGAGCTCTGATAAGACAAATTTCACAGGATGGGGGATTTTCATTAACTCTGAGCCCAAAGTCAGGCATTGGGTATGTGGTGACATGCAGCCCTGGTGGTGAAGGGGCTTTACTCCTCCTGGGATGAAAATGGGGCTCCAGGGAACCAGCAACCAGGGACAAGAGGAGAAGCCAGGGACTGGACTGAAAAAAGCAAGGTCACGGGAGACCCCGAAAGACACTTCTGAATGCCTCAAAGATTGGTCGGGCTGGCAGCGAGTCAAGGACAAACGTGTGCCTGGAATGGACGCCATTACAATCTGTTTTATAGTGTGAGCTGCTCTTGCCTTGAAGTGAAAAGTGTGTCTTGCACACTGTGGGATAGGAAAGGCTAGAGGGGAAAAGCGATGAGACCAGAAATCCCAGAGGCATGTTATTTGGAGGAGACAAGCATGTCATAACAGAGGGGAACAGAAGATAAACGGATTCAGCCTACATTGGCAGGTCTGAGTCAAGAGCTGAAGTGAGAGGAGGGGAGATCAAAGAGGTCTGGAAAATTGAAGAAGGCTCCAACCTCTTGGAGGTTAAAGACTGTCTCTTAATCATCTACAAGCTTTGCACAGAACTGAGCAGGTTTATGGAATGGAAAAAGTGAGGCTCCTGCCAGGTCGGTGGGCCACCACCCACTTGTGGTACCACCACCCTCAGGTACCTCTCTGGCATCCATTCCCTTCATTTCAGCAGGACCCCACGTTTTCCAAGGATGTGGCCTTGAAGGGATTGAGCCTGCCCCAACTCCAGGGAGGGCCCCGAACAGGTTAAGTCGGTCCGTGCATCTGTTGAATCATTGGTTCTGGAAAAGCTCAAGACCCCATTTGAGAGAATGAGGCATCAAGAAGTGTTACTGGGAGTTTCTGAGAAAGAATCTCTCTCTTCCAATGGCACCTTGCACGGGAGGTCATTTCCTTTCCCATTGGATGTGAAGATCTTCATGGTCACATTTTTGCCTGCTGTCAACTTGTAACCATGCAGGAAGGAAGACTTAGAATGAAACCAAAGAAGGGAAGAGACCAGAAGAAGCCAGTCCTTGGAGGCATTGTTAACCCCTGAATCAAGCCTTACCTCCAGGGTGTCTATCTCACAGATGGACTTTTGGGTCTGTGAGCCAATAAATTCCCTTTACTGTCAAGCCAGCTTGAGTTGCCTTTTTCTGTTACTTGCAACTGAAAACATTCTGACATTAAACACTACCTCTGGGATGAATAAATAAAGTGTCTCATTTATACAAATAATATCATTTGTCAAATGTTTGTAGATGGGAAGTGGATTTGGCTCAACCAATAAAGCATCCGCCTACCACATGGGAGGTCCAGGGTTCATAACCAGGGCCGCCTGACCCGTGTGGTGAGCTGGTCCATGCGCAGTGCTGATGCATGCAAGGAGTGCCCTGCAATGCAGAGTTGTCCCCTGAGTAGGGGAGCCCCATGCGCAAGGAGTGTGCCCCATAAGGAGAGCCACCCTGCATGAAAAAAGTGCAGCCTGCCCAAGAGTGGCGCTGCACACACGGAAAGCTGTTGCAGCAAGATGACACAACAAAAAAGAGACACAGATTCCTGGTGCTGCTTACAAGAATGCAGGTGGACACAGAAGAACACACAGCAAATGGACACAGAGAGGACGGGGGGGAGGTGTAGAGAAATTTTAAAAAATGTCTGTAGATGCTTTTACAAGTAATAAACTAAAAGTCATTTAAAAGCATTACTTATTTTATAAGTGGGTTGCCATGTACTTTATCAATGAACAGACAGAAAATGGTAACTACTGTCATACTATGTTCCTCAGTGTTTTGGAAGTTAAAAAAGGACCAAAGACTGGAAAAGGTTGGGAACCACAGAACCAGGTCAAGAAAAATGATAAATATTTGCATAGGAGGACAAACAATGAGCATATTCCTATTTTTTAAAATTGTTTCCAGATTTGATTTATTCTCTCCACCTCCAGATTTGAAGGTCCAATGAAGCACAGCTGGCCTCTCCCCTGGCTCATGGGCAGGTTCACTGGCCTGGCAAGTGTGCTAGATAGTTCCCAAAACACAAGCCCCACTTGTCTTAGTTTCCTGGCTGCTAAAACAAATACCATGTAATGGGTTGGCTTAAACAACGGGAATTTATAGGCTCATGGTTTTGAGGCTGGGAGAAGTCCAAAACTGAGGTGTCAGCAAGGTGATTCTTTCTCCCCGAAGACTGTGGCATCCTGGGGCTGGCTGCTGGCGGTCCTTGGTCCTTGGCTTTCCGACACACGGCCATGTATGTGGTAGTGTCCTCCCTTTTCTCTTCTGGGTTCCGTTGGCTTCCAGCTGCTGGCTCCTCCCTGGGGCTTTTTCCCTGTGGCCTTCTCTATCAGGCCTCCAATAACAGGATTAAGATCCATCCTAATTCAGTTGGCCACACCTTAACTAAAAAGAACCTCATCATAAGGTCCTGTTCGCAATGCGTTCACACCCACGGGAATGGATTAAGAGTAAGAACACGTTTTCCTGGGGTGCGTAATGCCATCTGCCATGCCACCCTACACCCCTGGAACCTTATTGTCAGTTCCGACTTTTCCCAGCCTCAACCCTGCTGGCCATCGTGCTCAGCCGGCTACCCCCCTAGTCCCAGAAACAGTGCAATCCCCCAGCTTCTAAGATCAAGAGCGCTAGCCTCAGGTTCTCTGAGGAGCTGCCCTGTTAGTTCCAAAACGCCAACAGAAAAATGAATCTTCATCCTCTTTTTTTATTACATAGTGCTTTAATGTCAGATCTCGAAGTAATTCAGACTTCGTACCAAACGCAGTGACAGATAGAACCACCGCCCCCTACGGACTCACCTAACCCACACACAACAATACACACCCACGAGTGCGCTTGTATTCTAAGTTAGCCGGTTCGTTTTCAAGGAACAAGCGATCTCAACCTGGTGCAATGTCAGGAGCTCTCACCCTCCGCACAAGGGAGTGGAGGGCATTGGAAATAGCCCTCTGCTGCCCAACACCAGAAGCCTAAGGAGCTGGAGGAGCAGAGTCCTTGAAGCTCTGGCCTCCCCACTGAGGCCAGAGCTTCTGGGCTCTACCTCACCCAACCCTGGGGATCATCACCTTGCCCATCTCCTTCTGTCTTGGTCTCTGGCCCTCAAGGGATCACTGCCATTCCTCACTGGGAGGCTGAGGCTGCCCTCTCCCCTACTTCCATCAATGTCATGGTCTGTTGCACACCATTCCCAGCCTTCCCTCTTACCTAGATGTGCCTTAGTAGCCACGTCCTGGCACTGCACCTCAAGCCCCAACATTCCTAGCACTTCTGGCCACCCCTCCCCTGCCCTCCACCCGATGTGGCCACCCCTCAGGAGGCCCGGATTTGCCACATTTCCTTAGACGTGCCTATTGTGAACCACCACAGGGAGCCCCTGGTTCTCCCCTGGGAGATTTCTTTCAAAAGTCCAGCAATTTGCGCAATGTAATCTCTCTTTGGGACCTGTTTATAATGCCTGACTTGGAACCCTTTTTCCACCTGGTCCCCATCACTACATGGCCTGTATCCAGCACAGGGAGTGCCTCTGAATTCCTCCACTCGGGCACTCTGGACAACCCTGCCACTGACCTCTGTCATTGAGCCGTGTGGTTGCTGGCCTCTGCACTCGGTGGCCCTGCTACCAGACCCTTCCTCCTCCCTGCTTGTGCAGCAGTCCCACAGCTGCTTCTGGGGCATTTCCCCTACAAGGCCCCCATCCAACCACAGTTACCTGAGCTCCAAAAGTACCTGCTTGCTTTAAAATGCACAGGGGATACATCTCGTGTGGAGGAGTTTCGGAAGCGGCTTTCAGCCCTCTGGTCTGGAAGGTGCTGCCTGTGTCATTCCTGCCATCCCAAGCTCTCCCCTGACCCTGGGATAGTGCCAGGGCATGTCCCAAAGCTGTATCCTAAAGACAAGAGGCAGGACGCTTCCTAGCACCCAGACCTATGCCCTTAGTCTGTGGTACCGTGTCTGTCTGTTGCAGTGCAAAGGCTGGAGTAGATCCTCACGTGAACTGTCCACCGTAGGTGACCTGGGCCCCAGGCGATGAGGCGCAGTCCAAGGCAGGATCCAAAGCTCCCCAGCTCCTGTGGCCTAAGGCCTGGGTCACTGAATGGGGCCACAGCACAGCCTTTCAGAAATGGTTAGACTTTTTTTTTTTAAACAAATATGAAGCTCGTGGTGTGGTCGAAGACATGGCTTGCATGAGTGCCCAAGGCGGGATTCACATACAGATATTCATGTTACATTTCCACCCGCTGGCTTGTATCAGATGCGACGCTGCACATCGTGAGGGCTTTGTATTCTGCTCTGTTTTCTCCGTCCGGAAGAGGCTCCATTCATGTGCTAGGTTTTAAAAGGCTGGGTGCACTGAAAAGAAAAAAATCAAAATTCAGTCCTATTGAACATCTTTTGCATTGGTTTTTATAATGCCATAACTACCATATATTGTGGCACACCCACCCCCAATTGGTCCTGTAAGAGGAGTCTGTGGAGAAAGCCACATCCCTCTCAAACATGTCCCCATTTCCCTAGACAAATCCAGTTCTCTTCAGTGGGCCACAGAAAGAGGTTCAGTTATTATTAATTTTGTTATGTCATTTTCACATTTATTTAGGACAGCGTTTAATGGTGAAATTCTAAGAGGCAGGAGGAATTGTCTCTACTCTGACACCTCTTCAAGTCTGATCCTAATTGAATGGAGTATGATTTGCAGAACAATAATTCTACCCACCCCACCCCTACTTATTTCCTTCTTGGCCCTTCCTCAGTGCCTGAAATCCCACTATCAGCATCCTTCCCTGGAATGGAAGGCAGGAGGCCCAAGACTTCATGTTAGTGGGAAAAAATCAGTACAGGGCAGAAGAAAGAGCACAAAGCCAAGGTGGGCCCAAAAATAAAGAGGAAGGGGAGAGCAACGAGGGAGACTGAGGACATAATTGAAAGGAACTTAGTTTCTGAAAGGAATAGGCATGAAGAGAAGGGAGAAAGAAAATACAATGCCTACATTTGGGGTCTGGACATCAGAGAAATGATGGAAATGTACAGATTCAGGGTGATGAATGTGTACGAGAAATCCCTTTGTTATGATGGCACCTTCTCTTCTGCTTGTGGTGTCACCATAATCAGCTTCACCCAATTTAAGTGGCTGATGCTCCCAAGTGACCTGTATCCTGATCCTCTACTGGAATATAAGCTCAACGAAAGTTGAGAACTTGGAAAGTAGATGTGGCTCAATTGATTGCGCTCCCATCTACCACATGGGATGTCTGTGGTTCTGTTTCCGGTGCCTCCTAAAGAAGACAGCGAGCTGGCGCAACAAGATGATGCAACAAGAGACACAAGAGGGAAAACAACGAGAGACACAACAAAAGCAGGAAACAGAGGTGGCTTAAGTGATTAGGCACCTCCCTCCCACATTGGAGGTCCCAGGTTCAGTTCCCGGTGCCTTCGAAAGAGACAAAAGAATTAAGTATATAGTAAAAGTTGTATGTTCATATATAAATGATATAAAGATAATAATAGGATTGGTTGGGGAAAAATACTTTGTTTAGTAGTAATATTTGACAATGCTCTTTAATTATCAGTTAAAAAGTTTTAAAAACAATGCAAGTTATTGGTGGTAGGATGAGATGTTATATATGTTCGTTCGATGTTATGTATGTTCGTTTTATAAGTTTTTTTTTTTTTAAGATTTATTTATTTATTTCTCTCCCCTTCCACCCCACCCCAGTTGTCTCTTCTGTGTCTATTTGCTGCGTCCTCTTTGTTCGCTTTTGTTGTTGTCAGTGGCATGGGAATCTGTGTTTCTTTTGGTTGCGTCATCTTGTGTCAGCTCTATATGTGTGCAGCGGCATTCCTGGGCAGGCTGCACTTTCTTTCGCGCTGGGCGGCTCTCCTTATGGGGCACATTCCTTGTGCGTGGTGCTCCCCCATGCAGGGGACACCCCTGCTTTGTGGCAGGGCACTCCTTGCGCGCATCAGCACTGCTCATGGGCCAGCTCCACACAGGTCAAGGAGGCCCGGGGTTTGAACCGCGGACCTCCCATGTGGTAGACGGACGCCCTAACCACTGGGCCAAGTCTGCCGCCTGTTTCATAAGTTCACAACTATTATACACTTATTGTTTATGTATATTTATATATGAGTGATATATTTCAATAAATTTAAAAAATAAAAATTTAAAAATTTAAAAAGTAAAACAGTAAAGAGACAAAAGAAGATAAATAGACATAGCAAGTCCAAAACAACAAGGGTTTGGGGAGAGTTAAATAAAACACAATAAATCTTAAAAAAAAAAAAAAAAGGCTGAGAACTTATCTGACCTAGTCACCACTATATTCCCAGTGCTAAGAACAGGATCTGGCAAATAGCAGACATTCAATAAAATTCTTGTACAAATGAATGAATCCGTCTCCATTTATGCCTTGTAAATATCCATTTCATACATCAGGTAAATAACTCTCAAGTTCTCACATGAAAAAGCCTGTATTTTCTCCATCTTTATATGATATTTCAAATCTTTTTTAGAAAGAGATTCTTGTATTGGAAAGAGGCTTGCATTAAGAATTGGGAACACACACATACCTCCACAGGGTAGAATTCTCCAGGAAGCAGACTCATTCTCTGTGTCTCCGAGCTAACACTTGGGTGAGAAGCAAGCAAGGAAGCAGGACTAAGCAGAAGACACTGGGCTGCAATGCAGTCCCAGCAATGACCCAGATAGCTCCAAGGGTGCCTGGAGCTGGGATGGGCCTTCAGAATGTCCCATGGTAAGTGAGGTGCTGAAACACTGGGAAATCATCTGATAATGATGGTTAGAGAATAAGGTCTTATCTCAAGAAATATAGAAGAGGGAAGTGGACTTGGCCCAGTGGATAGGGCATCCCTCTACTACATGGGAGGTCTGAGGTTCAAACCCCAGGCCTCCTTGACCTATGTGGAGCTGGCACATGCGCAGTGCTGATGCGCACAAGGAGTGCCGTGCTACGCAGGGGTGTCCCCCGCGTAGGGGAGCCCCATGCGCAAGGAGTGCGCCCCGTAAGGAGAGCCGCCCAGCGCAAAAGGAAGTGTAGCCTGCCTAAGAATGGCGCTGCCCACACAGAGAGCTGACACAACAAGATGATGCAACAAAAATAAACACAGATTCCCATGCTGCTGACAACAACAGAAGCAAAGAAGAACACACAGCAAATGGACACAGAGAACAGACAACCGGGGAGAGGGGGCAGGGGAAAGGGGAGAGAAATAAATAAGTAAATAGATAAATCTTTAAAAAAAAAAAAAGAAATATAGAAGAGATTTTTATAGAGTAGATTAACTTGGGCCCTTAGCCTTAGTTAGTACCATAAAATTCACAGTTGTAGTCAGCTTCATTTAACATCTTTTTTTTTTAAGTTTTATTTATTTTTTCCTTGCCCCCACCCTGCTATTTTTTTGCTGTCTGTGTCCATTCGCTGTGTAATCTTCTGTACTTGTTTCCTTTTTTTTTTGGTCTTCTCATCTTTCTCCTCTAGGATTCAGAGGGATTCAATCCTGGGGACCTCTAATGTAGAGAGAGGTTCCCTGTCAATTGCACTACCTCAGTTCCTGGTCTCTCCTGTGCTTTGCTTTGACTCTCCCCTTTGTCTCTTTGGTTGCATCATCATCTTGTTGTGTGACTCACTTGTGCAGGCACTGGCTCACCATGTGGGCACTGGCTTATCACACAGGCACTCACATGGGTACTTGGCTCACCATGTGGGCACTGGCTCACCATGCAGTCACACTTTTTCTTCTTCTTTTTCACCAGGAGGTCCCAGGGATCGAAACTGGGTCCTCCCATATGGTAGGCAGAGGCCTTATCACTTGAGCCACATCTGCTTCCCTCATTTAACATCTTGATAAATGTTCTGAAAGAGCACATTTACTTTAACCACCCAGAAAAGAAGAATGGTAAAGAGCACTAATGAATTTTTGTAGTGGGTCAGGAATTAGTGAAATTTATAGGTTATTCTAAATGAGCAGTATTGTAAACACCACTGAGAGTCAAGAGTTTAAATAGAAATCAGAAAATTTGAAATGTAAAGCATAAACATTGCATGGAATTTAAAATAAGAACTGGGACAAGGCGGTCACATAAAACCCTCCAGAAATCAGTCCCCAAATCCCAGATGTTGGCAAGGAATGGATTTTGAGAGATCACATTAGTCTGCTATTCCCATCGTTGTGCTGCATAACAAAATGCTACCAAACTCAGTGGTTCATAAGAGTAAGCATTTATTCATATGCCCATGGTTCCACAGGTCAACTGCAGTTCAGCTGATCTCGGATGGGCTCAGCTGGGTGGCTCTGCTGCAGGATCCAGGTCAGCTGGGTCTGTTACCACGTGGCAGGTTGAGTCCAGGTCTTCTCCATATGTGTTCATTCTGGGATTCAGGCCACCAGGTGCATCCTCTTCTCATCACCAATCACCAGAGTGCCAGAGAGAAAGCAAAGACATCTGCTAATATTTCATTGGCCAAAGCAAGTCAAGTAGCCAAGCCCTATATCAAATGAGGTGGGGGTGAGGGGAAGAGAAAGTGAATATTTTGTGAACAATAACCCTAACTATCATGGTGGTCTAGGCCTTGGTTTTTGTTGTTACTGCTATTTTTGGTTTCATCTTTTTATGTTTTAAGTAAATAAAAAGAAGGTGCTGGTATTCATGTCTTGACAACCTAAAGATGCCTCTATTTTACCTCCCCTTTTTCTGCATTTCCCCAGCCTTCTTTACCAGAGTTGCCTCTAGTGTCTTTGTGTAAATTAGAGAATCCTCTTTGGGAAGGCACAGCTTTAAAGGTACAAACATCAATGAGTGGATGGCACCTTTAGGCAATTTAGACAAATGTACCCCTTCTTTGAGGTGGATGCAGCTCCAGGTCACAGAACTTGCAAAAAGAATGCAGGCAGGATTTGAACTCTACTACCCTAACTGGTACCTTTTGCAGTGAACAACCTATTCAATCGTATGTGGGGGCCTGTTTCTCTACCATTTGTCTATTATTGCACTAGTAGATAATATGAAACTGACTTCAAGAGTAGGTCCATGGGGCAGTGGATGTGGCTCAAGTGATAAGGCCTCCGTCTACCATATGGGAGGACCCAGGTTCAGTCCCTGGGCCTCCTGGTGAAAAAGAAGAAAAAGCATGCCTGCGCAGTAAGCCAAGTGCCCACATGAGTGCCCACATGGTGAGCCAAGTGCACACAAGAGTGTCTGCATGGTGAACCAAGTGCCCACATGAGTGCCCACGTGATGAGCCAGTGCCTGCGCAGTGAGCCAGTGCCTGCGCGAGTGCCTGCTCACAACATATAACTGGCCTACCTCTACATGTCCAGAATGAGTTGGTGGGATGAGAACATCTAGACAGAAGATCAGTAAGGAAATAGAAAACTTGAATGATGCTATAAAACAACCAGACCAACTGTGTATCCCAACAGCAGCAGAAGACACATTCTTGTCTAGTGCACAGGAAGGATTCTCCAGGACAGACCATATGTGAGGTCACATAACAAGTCTCAGTGACTTTACAAATATCAAAATCATGCCATGTATCTTCTCCAATCACAATGGCTTGAAGCTAGTAATCAATAACGGGGAGATCAGGAAAATTCACAAATATGTAGAAATTAAACAATGCACTCAAGCAGCTGACAGGTCAAAGAAGAAATCACAAGAGAAACAAGCAAAATGAGTTGGCGAGTACTGTTCCACATGGTCGGCCTTGTGCAGGCTTCACTGCCCTGTGGCACCACCATCATACTGGAGGCATCCAGAGTTATGGAGGCAGTGAAAGAAAGAAGGTGGAGAGCTCCTAGCTGCTCTTTTTTTATTATTATGATTTTTTTTAAAGATATATAGATCACACAAAATGTTACATTAAAAAATGTAAGAGGTCCCCATACACCCCACTCCCCACACTCCTCACTCCTCCCATATCAACAACTTCTTTCATTAGTGTGGTACATTCACTGCATTTGATGAGTACATTTTGGAGCATTGCTATAAAGCATGGGAAATAGTTTATGTTGTAGTTTACACTCTCTCGCAGTCCATTCAGTGGATTATGGCAGGATATATAATGTCCCTGCAATATCATTCAGGACAACTCCAAGCCCTGAAAATGCCCCCATATCACACCTCTTCTACCCTCTCCCTGCCTTCAGCAGCTCCCGTGGCCACTGTCTCCACATCAATGATATAATTTCTTCCATTGCTAGAGTCACATAATTCTATAGTAGAATACCAGTAAGTCCACTCTAATCCATATTTTATTCCTCCATCCTGAGGACCCTGGGATGGCGATGCCCACTCCACCTCTAAATTGAGAGGGGGCTTAGATGCCACATGGCTGATGGATGGAATTCTCCTGCTTGCTATTGTAGACTCTCTCAGTTCCCTGGTGTGGTGGTTGACCATCCTCACCTCCCTGTTAGCTGATGTGGGTAACCAATGAACCAGAGAGTAGGTGTTGCAACTCTGCTAAGGCTCAGGACCCAGCTGGCACATAGACTGTCTAAAGTTTCAAGTCTCCTGAGCATACGCCAACCCCAGCATCAACCACAAAGTGACAGAAGAGTCATGTGCAGAGATGTCACATCTGAGTCCAACTCTATCATACTCAGGAGCACAAATTCCAAAGTAGGGCCCACTGGCAAGGCACTGAACTCCAGAGCCATCTGTCATGACCTTAGGACCTGGGCGTCTTTGTAGCCTCAGGAACACCACTACTTCGGGTTGTATCTACTTTGTCTATCTCTGAGATCCTGCTGAGATGTGCATAAACATGACCCCTCTGATGACCACCCAACTCATTTTGAAGTCTCTTAACCATATAAACTCATTTGTCTTTACCATTTCCCCCTTTTCTAGTTGCATCACCTACCCACTCTTAACACTCTCATGTGTTTTAATCATATAATTATCTTCTGTTCCTTTTTGCCTGTAATAGAATTTAGAACACATGAAGTTTGATTTAGGGCATAATTATGTAATCCGTTGTTTTCAGTTTGTTTGTTTTTTCAATCGTTTTTCCTGCCCCTTCCCCTCCCCCTCCCCTCTCCCACCCTGCTGTTTGTGCTGCCTGTGTCCATTCGTCTGTATCTATTTTTCTTTTTGTCTTCTCATCTTTCTCCTCTAGGATTCACTGGGATTCGATCCTGGGGACTTCTGACGTGGAGAAAGTTTCCCTGTCAATTGCGCCACCTCAGTTCCTGGTCTTTGCTGCACTTCACCTTGACATTCACCTTCGTCTCTCTTTTGTTGCACCATCATCTTGCAGCATGGTTCATTTGTGCGGGCACTAGATCACCGCGTGGTCACTCAGCTCACTGTGCAGGCATTTGGCTTGCCGCGCAGGCATTGCCTCACCGTGTGGGCACCCATGTGGGCACTGGCTCACCACGCAGGCACACTCGCTCTTCTTTTTCACCAGGAGGCCCCAGGGATCGAACCTGGGTTCTCCCATATGGTAGGCGGAAGCCCTATCACTTGAGCCACATCTGCTTCCCTGTTTTCATTTTTGTATGCATATATTTTATAGTTTCCCCCAAAGTACTCTAGCTTCCAGCTTGAAAACCTCAGTTCTAGACTTTATTGGTTAATTCTTGTTGAACCAGAAATGCTCATACAGGCAGTTAGTCAAGTGATAATAATGATAATAGAATGCTGTTAAAAAAGATATTGAGTGCCTCTCATGTGCTTGGCACTTTACTGGAAACTTTTACCATAGAGCATTTAATGGGACTCTGAAAATATACCACCCGCTGTGAGGGAGGATAAGGCTCAGTGCCTTCCTCAGTAAGAATCACAGCTTCCTTTTGTTGAGCATTTCTTATGTGCCAGTCTTGCTGCATGTATAATTTCAACAACCATTTGAGGGAGACATAAATTCTCTCCACTTTCCATTGAGGAAAATGAGGCACAGAGCAACAGAGGAACTTGTCCAGGGTCATACAATGAATAAGCACTTGACCAGATATCACTCAGGCCTGGCTCATTCCAAAGCCCATGCTTCATTTCATCATGCTGCTTGAAGAATTTGACAATCTTGGAAAGGGAGACAAGACTTAGGTAAAACTGAAACACCTGAGGGCAAGAAACAGGAGTTTATGATCTGATATGTTTACAATTTAAATAACAGATAATTGGGAAGCGGACATGGCTCAACTGATAGAGCCTACCATATGGAGGGCCCAGGGTTCTATACCCAGGGCCTCCTGACCTGTGTGTGAGCTGGCCCACATGCAGTGCTGCTACGTGCAAGGAGTGCCATGCCAGACAGGGGCATCCCTCGCATAGAGGAGTCCATGTGCAAGGAGTGCACTCCACAAGGAGAGCTGCCTTGCGTGAAAAAAGTGCAGCCCACCCAGGACTGGCGCCGCACACACGGAGAGCTGACACAGCAAGATGACGCAACAAAAAAGAGATGCAGTTTCCCAGTGCGGCCAGATAGTACAAGAGGATGCAGAAGAATACACAGTGAATGGACACAGAGAGCAGATCATGGGGGGGGGGGGGGGTGGGGAGAGAAATAAATAAGTCTTTAATAAATAAATAAATAAAATAATAGATAACACCAGAGAAATTGGGACCTTTGTTGATTTAACAGTAGCTAACATTTATTGACAGCTTATTCTGTGCCAGGTACAATTCTGGATGTTTTACACGGCCACCTCACCTAATTATCACAAGCAACTTACCGGATAGGTATTGTTATTATCTTCATGTTTCAGATGAGGAAATCAAGGCATAGAGAGGATACACAATAATAACAGATAACGCACTCAGAGCTGTGATGCCAGTATGTTCTGCCTTTGCACAGCCCTTACAGATTCCTGAGTACTACACTGTCCTACCGGAGAGCCAGGTCTGCAGTCTAGACAGATGATTTCCTGGATGATGTTGACCAGCAGGGGATGCTGAGAGGTGATAGGACCCTGGGCGGGACAGGCTGCACAATCCCCCGCTACGAAATCTTCAGTTCTCTGGGCCTCCGTTTCCTCATGGATGAAATGGTGGTAAGAAGTGCAATCCACCTCACAGTGTTTAGCGGGAGGATGATTTAAAATAATCCATGTAAAATGCTGCGTACAGTTACCCACATGCTGTGGGAACTCAATAAATATTAGGCATTTTTATTATTTCAGAGCGAACGATCTATAGTAAGCCTGGGACACTTGACTGCTGCAACAAGAGATGTGAAGGACGTGTTAGAATGCCCATTAGGGTGACCCGACGCTAAAGGGTAACATGTTAAAGGCATTAAAAGAAATGGTTAGAAAAGAAGGGCGTCCCAAGAAATTGCTCTTCTGGTGTCTGTGGCCGCTGATCATTAGACTTCACTGGTCTTAACTTCCCTGGAGCTTTAAAACCTTCTATTAAAAAAAATAAAAAATAAAAATAAATAAAACCTTCTATTGACCAACTGTGTACTTCCCGTAATTAGTGCACGTCATGCTTCCCACTTTAGGGAGACTTGAGAGAATCGGAGCGGAAATGCCAGAAGGCACGTTTTCGTGGCAGCCCCTCGATAGGACCCCCAGCCCTCGTGCAGCGGCTGATGGTGGCGGGCGGCGCGGTAAGGAGTGGGGCCTTGGCTCCCTCCTCCAGGCAGCCCCGCCGGTCACCTCCGCGACTGCGCATTCACTGCCGCGCGCCGCCTTTCCCTGCCAAAGGGCCCAGGAGCTGGGAGAGCAAAGGCGGGTCTTTGGAATGCAGGGATGCAACCGACCCTCTGGTTGGAGTCAGGTTTTGCGCCCCAGGCAGTGGGAATTCTAACGCACACTACAGCAGAAAGACAGAGAAATTGCCTTTTAGACGGCTGCCACCAGCAATATTTAACAGGCAGTTTCTGCAGGGCAGTTTAACCTTTCGTAACCTTACAGTTAAGCTCGCGTGCTGCGCGCGCGGGAGCTATTACACTCGTACTCAGATGCACAGATATCTGTGTTTATATTTAATATTTTACCACAATGTTTTTATCGAGGGGGAGCTCTACGAACTGACATTTTTCATCTCTGCCTAAATATTACATATATACCTGTGCACAGACTGACAACCACACCTATATCAGGAACTGAAACGTAAAGAGGCAAGAACCCGAGAGCATCTTGCTAATCAGGGAAATACTGAATGTACAGTGGACAGTTAGAGTTCAACAAATAATTAATAGTAATGAAAATTGACATTGTAAAAATTAAAGTGAGAGGTCTGGTAGCAAGGAATTGGTTTGGTTGTCAGACCTTGGGCCTAAAGGGAAACAGATTGCTTTGGAGAATCTTTTAATTAATTTCAGAGTGAGCCTGTTTCTTTTCCACCGACGGAGCTAAGGTCCTTTCTCAGCCATCAGGCTCCTTCCTTTGCGAAGAGCAAGAGATAGGGGAGGGGTGAATGGCGTGAAGGGTTGTGCAATGCTGGGAGCCTCTGGAATTCCCCACCCCCAGCAAAGAAAGCTCAAAATGGGGGTGACACAACCCCAAATAGGGGTTCATTTTGTAAAATTACTTTTATTACCTATGAATAAACCAGGAGGTCTACCTCATTCAAAGCTAAAATAAAAATGGATCTCTACAGTCTGACAAAGTTCAGCCACTGAGCTGCAGCATTAACTTGTATTCTAACAAGATTAAAATATATTTGTCCTGGGGATTAGCATACTTAAGTCCCCTTTTGCCTTTTTAGCAGTGGCAGGGCACTTTGATCTGCCTTGCATGGCAAGAGCACGGCTTGGGCCCAGCCATCCGAGTACCAAGTGTGAAATCGGCCTGATGTCATCCCCATTCTTCATCTTTTACATCTTTCACCAGTTTAATTATATTTCCGCCACAAAGCTCTGGCGCCTCATTGCATATTCAAGTTTGACTAGGAAGCATTTAAAAAAAAAAGGTGCGAATGAAATAACCCGGTCGGGGGAAGGGACAGGGTGCTGCAAATCTCATTGAGCAAAGGCAACAAGCACCAATACTTGAGTTGTCTCTAATAGATTTTCTTACCTGTTTGGAAATGTACGCCCAACTTTCCCCCAGTCTCTGCAACTATGCTGAGTTCCCTAATACAGTGCCAGGCACAAAAGACATTGTCACGCCAGTGCTTCAGGTGTAGTTGCTGTTTTGGCTTGTGACTCCAGTGGGTTTGTATTACATTCATTCTCTGACGTGCTGTTTTTGTTTCCTTCAGGCTAGGGAATCCACAGGGTGGTCTTAGATCAACTTAAAAGTGCAGTCAATTTAACTATCCACCTGACCCAATATTCTTGCCCTCCAGGCCCTCACAAATCCCATCGGAACTGCTCTGAAATGCTGGTCAGTATCCGAAATAGACCTTGAGTCTGCCACGGTGTGGCATCTTCTAAAGTTACCTCGCCCCGGAAACTCCACCAGAAAAGCCGCCTTCTTCTTAGGAGCCGGTGGGGGGAGGCGGGGGGGGGGGTGGTGGATGGGAAAGGATGGCAGTTACCAATGCAAAGCCAGTGGTCAGTCCCTAGTCAATCAGGCCGCTGTAAGCACCACCTCGGAGGGTCACTTGTGCTTAGGGAGAGGAAGTGAACCACCTGCAGGGGTTGCAGAGGCTTTGACCTTCACCCCAGGCTCCTGGCTACAGACTCCATTCACACTAAGTTGGAGTGTCTCAGAGACCCAGGGCATTCTCCCCGGGGCTCATCGAGTCAGGGACCGTTGGACGTTACTTCCACATACAAGCTGGACAGAATAGAAATGCAGATCAGGTTCTTTAGCATTTGCGAGCGGGTCAATGCTGGGAAATGCTCTCCTCCGACAGCCTCCTTTGTCAGTGATTTTCCAGGGTTTTCCACTTTCTCGGTAGAAGTACAAGCAGGTAGTAGGACAAAAGAAGAACTAAGTTGATGATCACTTTCCGTCATTTGGGGAAAATGAAGAAATGACTGGATAGGTCATTTAAGTGATCCAAATTTATAACACTTTTATTTTGAACAATTACTCCTGGTAAAATTGGAGTTTAGCAACACATTGCTTCTTAAATTGAATGATATAATTATAAAATTATCTCCACATAATTAACTCAGGATTATGTTTCATTCTATTTAGCATGTAATCAAAGCCTGTTATGCTTAGCTATAGGAACAGCAATTAATTTAAAAGGGTTACTTAGACACCTATTTAGACAAAATAGCTTATCATACCATTAGGACCCTCATTCAATCTTGCAGGGAAAGCCATCAAGTGGGGTCGTATATATGCGTATAAGCAAATGTGCATGCTTTGACTTCTAGTCTTCATTGTTTAACTTGGTGCAGGGGTGGAAACACTTCTTTTTTTGTGTGTGCAAGATTCATTTATTTCCCCCGCCCCCCGTGTTTTTGCACTTGTTGCCCGCTTTCTGTGTGCATTTGCTGTGTGTTCTTCTGTGTCTGCTTGTCTTCTCTTTAGGTGGAACCAGGAGCCGATTCTGGGACCTTCCAGAGTGGGAAAGAGGTGCTCAATCTCTTGTGCCAATTCAACTCCCTGGTTTGCTGCATCACTTATTGTCTCTCTCTGTGTCTCTTTTTGTTCCATCATCTTGCTGTGCCAGTTCTCCGTGCAGGCCAGCACTCCTGTGCAAGCCAGCACTCCATGTAGGCCAGCTCTCTGCTTGGGCCAGCTTGCTGTGCAGGCCAGCTTGCCTTCTCCAGGAGTCCTTGGGAATCAAACCCTGGACCTCCTATATGGTAGATGGGAGCCCAATCGTTTGAGCCACATTCGCTTCCTGAAGCACTATGTTCTATGCTTTGAGTCAAATTTGTCTCACAGTGATGGGACTCACTGCTTCATACAGTAATTATCACTTGGAACTGGAAAATACAGTGGTATAAAAAATTACTAGGCTTATTTAGAAGCCCAAGGCAGAAAATCTTGCCTATTTTGAGGTTGAGAAAAGTTTGGGGGGGGACAAAAAAATCTAGAAATAAAGATGTGTGCATATATTTGAACCCTGCAATAACAAAGCACACAAATAACAGTGTTTCAGAACAGGCCCTACAATAATGTCTCTGGGAAATTCTAACTAGACTCCTAAGTTTCTATTACCAGTATACTGCCTCCCCCCGCCCCCCACCGTTCTGCATGACCTATCACTGTTTTGCTTTTTCTAACTATGACAATACCGTCTCTCATATTGACTAGATTCATTTTTTCCCTTTTCCTAAACAAATATAAACATGTCCTACTGGTTAGTAGAAGCAAAGTAGGTGTGGGTTGTCTACAGAAAAGTGAAAATTAGATTATGGAGGGTACAGCTGCCTGAGCACAGGCATATAGAGTTCACCTGAGGAGTAGCAGTTAAAACTATCACTTGTTAGAGCCCCTTGCTTCAGAGCTCAGCCAGGCACTTTGTAGTCATTACCTCACAACAAAACACTCAAGGTAGATGTTGCTCTTTCCATTTGAGAGATGAGTAACTGGGTTATGGGGAAGTTGTAGAACACACTCTTACACAGTGGTTGTAGAGCTGTGATTTGAATATGAGTCTGATTTCAAAACTCTATGCATGCCATGACACCAGACTTCTTCTGGTGCTGTGATGTTATACAAGTGTTTGCATTAAAAAAAAAAAAAAAAAAGTGGTACTCAAGCCATCTTCGAGCCAATGTGTGGGACAGCAAGTCTCCGGGCATCTGAAAACTAGCTCAGCTGGAAAGCTTTCTTGGGAAGCTTGAGTCTTTTTCCAAATAAGTAGCTGTTTTAAAGCAAGCATATCCATCATTCATCCGGGTGATTGAGATTTTTGCAATTTTCACCGGGATGCTTTAGCATTGGAAAGCATAATCTGAGACTTAAAACGACAGCCTTTGAGTTACAATGGGATGTTTTATTGGGGAACCTTCCTTGCAGTAATGGTTCTGGCCACGGCAAGAGTAGACTACTGCAAGCGACTAGTGAATCTGACATTTCCCTTATTGCCTTAATCTAAAATAATCTCAGAATTTCTTTCAGAATTTGGATTCGTGTGTGTGTGTGTTGGCAGAGGGCAGTTATCAGAAAATCTCGGGGCTACGTTTTGGCTTAAATTTAGGAAGTGGCAGCTAAAAAGAAAAACCAAATTCAGAAGCAACTTCTCATGGCCATTCAATGAAGCTGGGAAGTCCGGGTGAAGTTGGAGGAAAGCGGCCAGTCTGCGGCTGGGAGGGGCAAACACGCCTAGAGACAAGGCAGTAACCCTTGCAGCGAGCTTGGCAGCTGGAGCCTGTGATTACCCATCCAAAAAGGAGAGAAAAGAGAAGGGAAGAAAAGAAAGTTAGTGGAGGGGGTAGAGGTTGGGGAAAGGAGGAGGGCAAACCACAACGGCAGAGCCTGACAGTCCCCTTCCAGACAAAGGACTTGGCGGGAGGAGAAGAACCCCGAATGCGCTGGCTGAAAGGAGTCATTCCAACCCTTCCGCAGGCAGCGCGACTCGAACTGCGCTGCAAAGTTTCACATCTCGGACAGATGGGGCTGAGCGGCGGCCAGGCCCTATTTCTTCCACAGGATCCAAGCAGACAGCGATCCTCACCATTCCTCCACCCGCACGGAGGACCCTCTGCGGGAAGAGGCTCCTTGCTTTCTGCGCTGCCCACCCCCACCCCCACTCTCTCCCTCTCCCCGGAGGAGAAAGCGCTGCAGGTCTCGGCAGCCGCGCAGGCTCACGGGGCTCCTCAGATCTTTTTTCCTCCCCGGGGAGAGCCAGGCGGGGGTATCAGGGTGGGGACCTCGGCTGGGACGCCTTCCTGGCTGAGTTGGTTAAAAGGTGGTTCGGGAGGCAGATCTCGGCGACCCTTTGTTTCTGTTCCGGGCGATGCGCGGGACTCAGCCCTTAAAGAGGGCGGGTCTGGGAAGCAGGACCCGAAGCTAGTTCCCCCTTCCCAGAGACCGCTCGGAGGACACGGAGGGGGTGCCTCGGGGTTTAGGGAAAACCCGACCCTCCGCCGGAAGGAGTTGCCTAGGCCTCTGCACCGACCTGAGTGTAGGGGCGGAAAGGGGGCGGCAGACTGGGGCCTCACCTGCCGCCCGGGGCCCTGGAGTAGTTCCTGGGGAGCCCCACCCCCACGTTAGGGGCCTCCCCAAATCCTTCTGCAGGGACTGAGCCGCCGCTGAAGAACCGGAATCGTCCCGGCCGCTGAGCTCAAGGCTATTAAAAACAACAACAATAATAGTAACGCCATCCTTGTCAGCCTCACCAGCGAGAGCCGAGAGCGCGGGCGCACCACGCTTGATTAAATCACATAATTAGGAGCCCCTTTAATGAATATTATTACATTTTCGGGCGACTTCAAGAATGGCCCCCTTTTCTAATGGGCTGGCAGCATAAATAAAATGAAGTTTTTTGAGATTGTTAATAAACATATAAATGGTCTACAGACACGGAATCGGGCCGCTGATCGAGCGAGCGGGGCTCCCCAGGCAGAGCTCGCCAGTGTGCATACACGCACAGCTCAGCCCCGCCGCGCGCGCGCCGCCCGCACGCTTCTCCCTTCTAGTCTCGGCGAGCGAAGGGCAGCGCCGGGCCCGCCCGCGCCAGCCTCCGGGAGAAACCCAACAACGCCGCCCAGTCCTCGGCCGCCCTTCCCCACCCACACTCCTCCCCACCACCTGCAGGCCTAGAGCGGGCCTCGCCCCCGGCCCCGGCACCCGAAGGAGATGCTCAGAAAGGGGTCCCCGCACCCAGGGCGGGGGCGGGGGCTGCAGTGCGCGGTATAGGGGGACTGCAGGCTGCGCGGGTGTGTGTGTCGAGGGTGGGGTGGGGTGGATTTCTACCTCGCTCCGAGCATTCCTGCCTTCGAACTTGCGCCGTGGCCCTTTGTCGTCAGTTATTAACCTCCCAGCGCACCGCGGCTCCGCCTCGCAAGCTGCAGTTTTCGGCGGAGCCGGGACCCTCCCAGGGGCGCCTGTGGAGCTGCTGGGGCGGGCAGAGAATGCGGAGGTCGGATATTAAACCAGCGGGAGACAATGACTTTTTAGCCGAACCCGAGCGAACAAGCGCCCACCCCACCCCCGCCCTTCCGTCCTCGGCTGGCAAGTGTATTTGCATATATAGTGTCTGGGTGTTTGTTTTGCACGCGGTCTGCCCGGGCACACCTGTGCCAAGTGGCCAATGAGCCCCCATCGATTTGCACTTTTCACTCGAGGAGGAAAACAACGTGATCCGTCTTGGCGATCAGAGTGGGCCAACTGCGTGACTCCCTCCCTCGTGTACTTTCTGGAATAAGGCTCATGTGGGTCCCCAACTGGGCAATCTTTGGGCCTGTCTTTAGCCTCAAGGCCAGACTTCAGCTTGGGGGCGGACCTAACTTAGGCGCTCTCTTTCTTGCAAGAGGCTGGAGCTGCCTGAGGAGGAAGGATTTCTGGACCAAGGAGCAAGGCTAGGTCCTCGCCGACTCGCTTCCTCGCAGGAGGTCTGGGGACGGGGGGGCGGGTGTAGTCGGGGCTCCGGGGCCGGGATTCCCGGCCCTCGCCTAGTTTCTGTCCATCTATGGGGGACCATGCAAAAGCCAGAGAACTCAGCTCCGCCAGGCCGGAGGGTGGTGATGGGAGCGCATTTCAGCTGGGAGGTAGGGTGTGGACCCAAGCTGGGGTCGAGGGGGTCTTTCAGCTTTGAGGATGAAGGATTTTCTTTGTGAACTACCTTTCCTCTTACACACACTTAGAAACTGCCTCCTTCGGGAGCGACCATCCGCACAGTTACAACTTCCACCAGCCCCCGTGTCTTCAATTAGGGTCCAAGTCCAAGGTACGCCGAGCTGCCAAGGCAAAGTGGGGACCGAGCGGCGTCAAATGACCTTCCCTGGGGGCCTGATTCTGGTCTCGACTCGCCCTGATGAGCACCGGCTTTCTGGCGCAGCAGTGACTCCCCAGGAGTTACAAGCTAAGGTTGTACTCTGTTGAATAAATATATATAATAAAATAAACATAAGAGCAAAAATAGATTCTCAGTGTTTCAAGGGAATTGAGGACTCCTCCAGTCCAATCTCCTACCAGACGAAAAAGAAAGAAGGCTTCATGCCACTGTTAGCCTACTGTCTGCTTGAACGCCTCCGGGGACGGAGACCTCATTACCTCACACATTTTTTTAAACAAAAAAAAAAAGATTCCTTAATGTTGCTATATCATTTTATTAAAATTGAGAGAGGTCAATAGGTTTATAAAAGTTGTGCCAGGTTTTGTGTGTATGTGTAGATGTGTGTGTGTTTAACTTACATACTCTCAGAACTGTGCAGAGGGGTTGCGGGGTGGGGGTGGGTTTGAGAAAGCCCAATTGATCATGGCCTTGGGACGCTCCCGGGATCGGACAGCGGCACTCCGGAGCCTCCGCCAGGGGACCCCAGCTCTCTTGCTGTGCGTCGGTCTTTGCAAATCCCTGGAGCAAGCTGCCACACCGCTTCCCTGCGCAGAAACTCCCTCAGCCTGGAGGCCGCCGGCTCTGCGCGCTCAGCTCTGCCCCTCCCGGCCGCAACTATTCGCCGCCCGGCCCGGAAAGGCCCTGCGCATCCGCCGGCCTACGGGCTGGTGTCGACCCCCTAACACCTAAAAGGTCGCCTTCGGCTACAAATACTTCTTGCTAGTCTCTTTAAGTATCTTCTACTGGGGTGAATAAAACTTGAAAAAAAAAAGGCAAGGAAGTTCGTAAATACAGAATTTGGGTGCACACAGAGCCCATGCGTTTTCCCGAGTGGCAGAGTGGACCCCGGATCTCCGGCTCAAAGACCCCAAACACTTCCCGGGGCAGAGGCCGAGGGGACTCCGGCTGCCCGAGGCCCTCGCGTCAGCACCTGCGAAACCCGCCCCTTCCCTTGCATCCTTCCTGAGGTGTTAGAGCTCGTCCCTTGCTTTTTGGGAGTAAAAACGACAACAAAACGTAAACAAATAAAAGACACTTTAAAGAGGAGTGCTTCTTTGTCTAACGTCGGGTAAGTTTTACTGACCCCCGAGGGACGGGGGGAGGGGGGCGGAGGGAGGAGAGGGGTGGAGGGAGGAGAGGGAGGAAGCACCTACGTCTCGCGCGAATGCGCAGAGCAAGTGAGCAGCTAGCAGGAAACCGAGACCTGTTGAACTCTGCGGGATTTTAAAAATGTCTCTAAAGGAGTAGCACCATACTTGGCACACTTTCTGATGATAAAGAAATATGGGCTTAAATTACTTTGCTTGTTTTGTGCTTGCATACGAGATTTCTAAAGTGTCTTTATTATTGGATTAAAAAAAAAAACAACACTCTGGCCCCAAAAGCAGGCACCCTTATGCCTGCTCCGGCAGAGGGCAAAGGCCCAAACCTGCTAGGTTTTGGGAAGACTTCCTAAAGGCAGTCCCTCTGGACTCACAAACACGCTTTAGAGAAACTAGTCATTCCACCTTGGACGTCAAATATTTTATAATAAAGCCTTTTTTATTTAATGTCGTTTTCAAGAATTAAACAGACAAAAATGCAGAGGGGAATGTTCACAATTTTTATGACCACAGATGTAAATAGAAACATTCATTTCTCGTAAGATTATAAATATTAGATACTGCAACTGCAAAATGCACAGGTTTTATAAACTGAAAAAAAATTCTTTGCTTCCTGCTAAAAAGGCATGTCATTTCATCAAGTTTCCTAAGCAGCAAATGGTTATTCACAGAATTTTAAATTACAATTTTTGTTTTTATAAGTTTCCTTTTAAAAAAAAAAGGTTCACACTATTATGTACAAAGTGGAACTTATAGCAGTGAAATAAAGAAGTTTAAGGCAAAGAGATAAGTTCACTCTCCATCCTCAGGGAGATTTCAGCACTGGCGCACACCCCCTTGGCTGTCTCCGTCCGCAGCTAGACATTTGGACAAGATTCGTTTCCCATACATTAAACAGCAGACAGTGTAGAGTTTTATATATATATATATATAGTATATATAAAATGTGTGTATATATATTGGTGGGGAATATATTGAATATATTTAATTTACACATACCACACCTTCAAAAAATAAAGTGTATACTTTAAAAGAAAACAAGAAAAGACAAAAAGGGATAAATGATTATTTACACATTTTCTTCTTTTCTCTAGATCCTAGAGGATTCCATTTGAGTCCCTCTGAAATTCAAGGTAGCCACATGTTCCAGTACTTTGGGCTTGCGTCTACTTGTGTGTGTGTGTGTGTACACATACATACATATATATATGTATATATACACCTTGGAAGAATATTCTCCACAGCGGAAGCATCTACTAAAAACAAGAAACAGAACAAAAAAGGAACGGAAGAAAGTGCCAACGACCTCTCTGGGAGCGCCCTGCCCACTCCAGGGGCTGCGGACCATGATCCAATTCCTGGGGCCTTGGCCGGCGCCTGGGGTGGAGGGAGGGTTGAGGCTGTAGCAGGAACCGCCCCCTCCCCCGGCTCAGGTCTGGGGCCACGAGCTTCGCCCCCGCGGCTGTCGGGGCTCGGGCCGCTCTCCCCGGCCGAGGCGGCGGGGAGCCCAGGACCGCCGCGGCGCGCAGAGGCGGTGCGGGGCGTGGGGAGGGTTGGCGCTCGCCGCTCGCCGGCCTGCGGGGATCGGGGCAGGGCAAGGCGGACGCTGACGGACGCACTCCCGGAGGCGCGCGCCTGGCCTCAGCGAGGAGCAGGGCGAGGGGAGAGCTACGGCAGGAGGAGGGGGAGAGGAGCCGGCGACGCGAAGCCCCGGGCCAGCCTCCTTGCTGGGCCGCGGGCCACCGTGGTTGTGCTCCGACTTCCCAGGGCAGGCCCTGGCGTCAGGACGCCGCGGGTCCCCCCCCGGGCAAGCGCCTGAACTCGTCGGAAGAGCCCTGACGAGGAGAAAGAACATGGGACCCCGACCGTCCTCCCTCCGCGCCCCCCCCCCAGGTCCCCCTGGGCTGCTGCCGCCACCAGAGGCCACCGAGGCGTTGGGGATCCCGCGAGCGCAGCGGCCGAAGCCCGGGCCCCTCCTGCCTGTCCTCACTCCAAAGCCAACACAGACAAAGTGGCAGAACTCATAGACCAAATAGGAGCTATTTATTCGGTTCACAGTCGTGTGAAATGCAGCAATAAAAATCTTTGGACTTCAGCAAGTTGTTTTAATTTTTTTCTTCTTTTGAATAATTAAAAAAAAAAAAGTGTACGATGTCCCATAATGGAGCTTAGGGGATTAAAAAAGATGAAACCCTCAGCAGCCCCCTCGCAAAAAAAAAAAAAATCATAAAATTAGTATCTCATAAACACAAAAAAACTCAAAAATATTTTATAGTCAGATATTTTGGATTTTATACCACCTGTAAATTATATATACATAGAATATTGCAGAATCATAGCTAATACACGATATTTTCACTATTAATGCTGGTATAATCTTTATACACTGGCCCTTTATTTCTGTTTTTTTAAATTATTGCATTGTTTACCGTGGACTGAAAACTGGACTCCCGGTGCCCTCCCCCCGCCCGCCGCCCGCTGCCCTACTCGCTGTCCGACTTGCCCTCCTTGGCCGTGGTGGAGTGGTTGTACAAGCCCTGCGCCATGAGGTGCACGGCCAGCGTGTTCTTGTTGCCCGTCGCCTTCTTGATCTTGGCGCGCTTGTTCTGGAACCAAATCTTGATCTGCGACTCGTTGAGACTGAGCTCCTGCGCCAGGCTTTGCCGCCGCTGCTCCGTCAGGTACCTGTTGGTCTGGAACTCGGCCTTGAGCCTCTGCAGCTGCTCCGCGGTGAAGGCGGTCCGCGGCCGCTTGTCCTCTTTGTTCGGGTTCTTCTTCTTTGGTTTGCGAGACCTGGGCCCTGGGTAGGCAGATTGGACAGAGAGAACACCGGTCATCCAGGGCTTCTTGTCGACCTCCCTCCCCAGGGGTGGATCCCCGCACCAGACACACGAGCTGGGAGGGAGGGGCCAACCCTCTCGTTTAAGCTGGAAACAGAGATGGAGAGGGGGAGTGACTCGCCCAAGGCCTCTCAGTCCAACTAGTGGAAAGACAGGCTGAACTTCCTAATGGGCTTGCGCTCACCTCAGGGCTCTACGACTCACCCCTGACAAGCAAGGAGACAGGTGAGGGCAGTCTGGGTGTAGGGTGCATGGGGTAAGGGTTTTACAGGCAAGCCAGATTGCACAGGCTTGGTGGAAAGGTCAATCCCAAATGCAATCTACAGAGGAAAGTAAAGCTCCCTGAGGAAAGTGAAACAAACAAAACCAACAAAACTTTCTGGCATGGCTTTTTCCGGCCCTTTCTAAGGCTATTTCGAGGGAAAATGAAAAGTTTAGGGCGTAGGCACTGGTAAGGAGGTGAGGCAGAAAGGTTGGGGATAGGGGTGGGTGGGTCAGAGAAGCAGGAAGTGACCTCCAGGGCTGCGATGGGAACCCCTACAGGAACTGAGTAGAGTGTCCAGGACTGAGAGCAGGTGGGTCCTGAGAACAGAAGGGGATCAGAATGCCCGTCTCCACCCTAGCTTCTTTTCTGTCTCCTACTGATGGGTGCAGTTTGCCCAAGTCCACTGTTTCCTTTAAGGACAGGACGAAGCACGCATATCCTTTCCTGGGCACAGAAAGGTCTCTGGCCACTGACAGCTCCCGCACCCCTCCTCTGGCATTCTCCCCAATCCCTTTAGTACAGGAGCCATGCTCAGGTACACACAAAGGTCGCCAGCCCACCTCTTAGCCCTGGAGGGGCCTCACTGGAGGCTGCGTGGCGGGACCATCTGACAGGTGGGCAGTCACACTTGACACCTCTGAACTCCACCCTTGCCTGTTCGCCAAAGTACCGCCAACACAACTTAAGGTACCTTTCTTGCAACGGTGCCTTTAGGAAGCCAAGGCCCTGTCCATCGGAAAAGGCCAGAGTAAGGGGAGCAGAGGGAGGGAAGTGGCACATAGGTTTCTTTCTGTTGGTGTCAAGGAGCAAAACTCTGGGCCTGACTCAAATGATAAACATCAGTGTGTCTGTGAGGGAAGGGGCAGGAAAGGGCCGTTGGGGGAGGGAGTTGTGACCTTGTGTCTGAGTTGATGAATATGTAAGATTTGCGAATAAACTTCGGGGGAGAACTCAGCCCCTGCTTTCTGGGAGGCGCCAGCCGTTAGAGGCGGGAGGTAGCTGGAGGAAGGCTGGGCCTTCGCCCCGCGGCGCCCCCGCCCCTCGGCCGGGCGGAGGGACTGGGCCCTTGCTGGGTTGCACTTGTCCACCCCGCGCCGAGGCCCAGGGCGTCCAGGGCGCCCCCGGCGGAGCCCAGAAAGAGGGGGCAGGGTCCGGCCCCAGGCCCACGTTAGGCGCCCGGAACTCCCTCGCGACCACTAAACCGTCGCTTTCCTCTCGGAGGCAAACTTGGAAAGAGGGGCTGCGGCCGAGGGAGATGAGATACTAAAGGCGGCTCGGGTGATCGCGGCCTTTGGGTTTCTAGAACACAGCCACGCTTCCGCACACTCGCGCGCGTGGAGACACACACAGGCACCCACACGAGTCACTCCACCCGCCGACGGCCCCGTCTCTTCCAGCGGGCCTTGTTTTGATGAGGCTGGGGATGCTGGGAACCGCGGAAGCCCGCCCTCCTGGAAGTGAGGGCCGGGGAAGGAGGCGAGCTGTGGGGAGGGGGTGGCAGGAAATCCCGGGCAAACCCCGTACCTGCCTCTGACCCCGCAACATCTGAGCTCCCGGAGCTGCTGCGTTGTGTCTCTAGTCTGCCAGAGGAGCACACTCATTATGCCCCAAACTCCTCTGGGTGTGGGGTTCTTGTAATTGCACACACAAATCCGCCCCCTAAGAGACGCGTGCTCTTCTACGGACGGAAACTCTCCCTATAAAACCATAATTTCTGGTTCCCTTTCCTTCTTGATTTTATTTCAGAACGCCAACATTCGGGAGTTTCGGAAACAAAACTAAGCCTTCACAGGAAAACTCCCTCCTGTCCTTCTTTTGTAAACGCCAAGAAACACACACATTATTGTACAGGGATTTTAAAACAAAAAACAAAAACCAGAAAAAGCGGCGGCTTCCCGGTCGGGAGGGGGCTGCGGGGTTCCTGCGGGCTCGGCTGGGGCCTGGCGGCAGCTCCAACTCCCTCCCTTGCAAAAAGCGCCGGCGGTGGTTTCTCACCCGGCCGGGGCCTTGTGAGGATATATGTTAATTAAATATTAACAAAGGGAGGGAGGCGAGAACAATGGAGCAAATTTCAGATCTAGCTGCAAAAAATGATGCTTTCCGCAGAAATGCACAATACACTTTCTTTTTTGCGGGAAGGCAGCCGAGGAACAACTCGGTGGCGTTGTAATCTGGGTAAACGAAATCGGCCACAGTTGAGGGTTCTGGGGCAAACGGGAGGATCCGGGCGACGCTGCCAGCGCCGGGACCGAGGTGAACCATCTCCAGAAATGGAGACCATTCCAAATGGCGGTTCCCAGCCTCAGGCCTGCTTTTAAGGTGGCCGATGGTATCTACAAGGCCATGGACTTAGCTTTTTTAAATCTCAGACCGATAGAAAAGAGACCCTCCGCACCCCGTGTGCACACCACACGCACACACGGGCCCCTCCTAAATCTGCTCCTTTGCTGCACTGGGGCAGCCCCGAAGAAGCCTCTGCGCGAGAAGGTTCTTTCTACTTCAGGGATGGCCGAGGCCCGAGGCCCCGGGCAGCCGCCTGCCCTCCGAGCTCCCTGCAGAAAGGGCCCCGAGGTTCTCCGCGGCGGGCTCGGGCAAAAACAACGGGGCAAAGGAAAAAGGGCACCTCTTCTTTTCCCGTCACTTCCCTGCCAACCCGGGGCACCTTCCCCCCGACCACCCACTTCCCCTCCTCACGCCAGGCCCGAAGGACGGAAATGAGAAGCCCGGGGCGCTTTTCCTCCGCTTCCCCGGCTGCCTCCGGGTATAACTGGATTGTAAGAAAAGACTCGGGGCTTGGGGGTGTGTGGGGAGCGTGGAGCCCGGGGCGGTCGGAGTTGGAAGGAGGCGGAAAGTTGGCGTTTCCAGCCATCCCCTTTCCCATCACACTAACCCCAACCCGTCAGCATCGGGGCGGCGTGGGGCAGTAAGGCCAGGCCCAGGAGGCGAGAGAGAAGAGGAAGGCCCTTCCTTCCCCTTGTTCCAAGTCGGTCTGTTGTCGCCGGCCTGCCCAGCCTGCTCCCTCGCCTCCTCGCCGCTGCCTGGGCCGCCGTCAGCCGCGCACAATGTCGCTGTGAGTGGGGGGTGTGTGTCTTTGTGTGTGCTGGGGGGAGGGGGTGCTTCTTCTTCCCTTCAACTTTCCAGCAGCGGCCGCGGGAGCCCTTCGGCGCCGGCGCCGCCCCCAGCAGCCCCGCGGGCCCACCCCGCGGCGAGAAGGGGACGCGGGGATCCCCGCCGGGCTTACCTGAAGAAGGCCTGTCCGAGTAGCGCGTGCAGTAGACCCAGGCCGGCCAGAGCATGGGCTGCGTGCCCAGGTTGGCGCTGGCCTGCGAGCTGTCCGAGTCTGAGCTCACCGACAGGTCGCCGCCACCCAAGCCGCGGGGCTTGAGCGCTCCGTCCAGGGGGCCACCCGGGTCGCCGCCTTTCTTGGCCCCGCCGTGGAGCGAGAGCGCTTTCGAGCCGCCTTCACCGTCGCCCGGAGAGTCGCCCCCACCGCCGGGCAGCGGCCCGCCCGCCCCGGGCGCAGAGGCGGGGTTCTGCCGGGGCTCGCGGCTCACGGACAGCAAGAGCTGCTCGGCGCCGCCCGCGCCGCCGCCTCCCTCTGCGCCGCCCGCGCCGCCTCCTTCTTCTCCTCCGCCTCCTCTTCCTCCCCCTCCGCCCGCACAGCACGTTCCGGCGTCCTTCCTCCGGCCGAACTCCGGCCGCAAGATGTTGTCGATGAAGAAGTTGGTGATGCGGTGGGGGTGCTGGTGGTTGCCCGGCGCCTGCAGGACCACGGGCAGGATCAGAGCCCGCCGGCGGCCGGTGTCCACGTCGCTGGGGCTGGGGCTGCCGCCGCCGCCGCCGGAGCTGCCACTACTGCTGGATTCCTGCTGCCGCTGCCCCTCCGCCGCCGCCGCCGCCTCGCCGGGGTTTGGGTCATTCTCCTCCATGCTGTTCATAATAAATCCCAAATTGTTTCTCCTGGGGACCTCCCTCCCGCACAAGAAAAATCAGCCCTCGGCCCGCCGGCGGCACACACGGAGACCCACGCGGAATCGGCCGAGGGTGTGCGACGCTGCCGCGGCCAGGGCTGTTGTCTTAAAAGTGGCCGGCGCCGCTCGGAGCGGAGCCACGTTCGAATCCAAGAGTTGGGTCAGAAAAAGAATAATCCCCCCCTCCCCCCCGCGCGCTAAGAGGCCGGGAGATTTTAAGAGTCAGTTCTTTTTTTTTTCCAAGCGCACCCAGACGCTAGATAGCAACAATAGTGGCAATGGGGACCGGGAGGCGCCGGCAATGCCTACCCCTCCTGCCCCTGCGCTCTCTGTCTCGGTTCTCCTCTTTGCCTTTTGCTTCCTCCGGCTCCGGCGCCGCCGCGGCTGCAGCCCGGGGCTTGAATCGTGGACATCCAGGCACGCGCTCTCCCCGCGGCATTCACGCTCTCGCCCGGGCCCCGCTCCAGCTCGCGCAGCCCGCCCGGCCTGGCCGCACCCGCCCCCTTACCCCGGCTCCCCCGGCGGGGCCGGTCGCGCCGCGTCCTCGAGGGTGCGGGGCGGGAGCCGTCAGCGCGGGAGCCGCTGCCGCCGCCGGCACGCACATGGAGGGGCGCGGGCCGCGGGCTGCGCTCGGCCCTCGGGCCCCCCTACGCGCGGCCGCCTCCCCGCTGGCGGGCGGGCTCGCAGAACCGGCATGGGGACGCTCCCCCGCCGCCGCCGCCGCCGCGCGGTGCCCGCTCGGAGCGCCGGGGTCCGAGTCGCAGGGGTGAGGGGCAGGGGAGGGGCGGGGCGCGCGCGGGCGGCGGGGTGGGCCGCCTCGGCTCCCTCTCGGGCTCCGCGCCCCGGCGCTGCCTCGGCCTCGCGCGCGCGCTGAGCGGAATTTCGAGGCCACTTAGCCGAACCTGAAACACTTTCACTCTGATTTTTGTTCTTATTTTTAATAGAGCCCCCTCGAGTGACGTCGCGGGCCGGTCTCCTGGACACGTGCCTCGGGCCAATGGCGGCGGCGCGGCGCGCCCACGTGACCCGCGGGCGGCCGCTGGTGACAGGAGCGGGCGCGCGGCCCCTCCCCCTCCCCTTAAAGCGGCCGCGTCCTCCCCGCGCCTCGGTGCCTGGACAGCGGGTTGGCGGGCAG
The DNA here is from genome assembly GCF_030445035.2 of Dasypus novemcinctus. Taxonomy (NCBI): domain Eukaryota; kingdom Metazoa; phylum Chordata; class Mammalia; order Cingulata; family Dasypodidae; genus Dasypus; species Dasypus novemcinctus. The sequence continues at coordinate 137,098,310 of NC_080677.1, read as the reverse complement.
AGCGAGCCCGAAACACAGCCAGACCCCGGGACGGCGCCCGCTTCTCTCGCTTTCGCTTTCGCTTCGCAGTTCTCTGATTTGAGAAACCACCGCGACAGCCCCGCCAAGTCACTCTGTTATGTATATTAGTGCGCGCGCTCTAAGGTTGCTATTCTTAACATTTCCATATTGTTTACCGTGGGGGAAAATCCCACAATTCCTTGCACAAAAATGCATAAATAATATTAAATGAGCACCCGAGATACAAAGGGGCTTTTGTAGTCCGCTTTACTTGCTGGTGGAGAGGGAAATTGTCACTTACGTTTGACTTTGGTAACCCGGGCAGCTTCCTCTCTTAAACGCAGAGCCGGTGAGCGGACCCCTCCTCCTTTAGACATTCGTAAGTGTGTGTGTGTGTGTGTGTGTGCAGGGAGGCTTGTGCATATGGTAGACTTCCACCCGGGGACACCCGATTTTCATGTGACATGTATATGGATCCGGGAGAGAGCGCGGGAATATGCTTTGAGGCTCAGTTTGAGGGAATGACAAGTAAAGGAACATCCCGGGGTAGAATTGGATCTTCATTTTGGAAATAGGAGGGCTGACCATTCAGTGAAACCTTCAAAACGATTCCGAGAGGAAACGCACCGGAGCCGCTGTCTCTCCTCCTTCCGCCCCCTCCTTTTGACCCACCCTCCAACGTTTGGACCCTGATTAAGGGGCTACCAGGGCTACCCTTCATTTTCTTTGTCTTAAAGCCATTCAAACTAGTTTCGTAGAAGAGCAGGGCCAGTATGAAAGGAGAATTAATCAAATGACGAGGTGGGGAACGCTTAGGTGGCAACCCTAATTTGTTTCTCCCCTCTGTTTTCCCTGACGCTTTCTAAACATCCTTTCCCCTTGTCAGAATGGCCGAGAAGAACTTCTGTTTGCTCTTCACTTCTCCTTCTCCCTTACGCTCCTTTTTCCCTCTTCTGCACCTGTCCCAGACACCCCGTCGTTAGCCCAGGAGCGCCGGCATGTCATTTAAAATGCATTTTATGTAAATTTGTGAACCTCAGGAGACATCCAAAAGTACGCCTCTGAGGGTGAGAAGAGTATCGCACAATGAAAATACACTGGGAACGATGGCATGGGAAGGTGGGGGAAAAGGGAGAAAGCCGGGACGCCCCTAAGTATAAACTGGCCTGGAACGCGGCTGGGCCTGGCGCTGGGCGGGACGCAGGCGGCTCGGTCTCGGGACGTGCCGAGCAGCCGAGGCTTTCCACGGGGCCAAGCTCTAGGCCGGAGGCTGGCGGCCAGGGAGCTGCCAGGCCCGGAGAGAATGGGGTGGGCTCTGGGAGAGAAGCTGCCCCAGGCAGGGACCAGCTAGGCCACCCCTGAGGCGCGCAAGTTACACCCTAGCCAGGCTCGGCTTTCCTCTCGCCCCCACCCACAGCCTTCCCCTAACTCGGCTGGTGTCTGGCTCTGCCCCATCCTGCTCCAGGCTCCAGAGTTCTGGGAGGTGACAAGAAACAACAGATACCAAGGCATTGCTCCGAGGGAAATTAACACTTGGAGGGATGCTAGGTGGTACTGAGTTGGGGTCACCCTGGGAGTCCTGGGAGGAGGTACAGGGCTGGGGGTCACCCTGCAGCAAAAGGTGGCCACACTGCCTGCAGGCATGGTGCATGCAGTGCTCTAGAGACAGGATGGGTGGGGGCACAACCATCCTCTGTGCCCCTCAGGCTATGTAGGAAGCCACTTCTCTTTTGGGGTGGCTCCTCTCTTTGTTTCCCCCCACTTTCCTCCCATTGGAGGACTTCTCACCAAATTATCTCTCTAGGCACAACACACGCTAGGGTTCCTCTAAAAAATCAAAACCCCAGGTTTATCCCCAGGAAAATGGGGCTGAAAATGGGAAAAACTATTGATAGGTGTGTATAGTGTGTGTGTGTATGTGAGTGTGTGTGCTTTGAGAACTTCCTTTAACTCAGGGAACCAAAGTAATTTCCAGCCAGGGAATGGACAGTTCCAGTTACTTGGGGTCTCTCCTGAATGCCAGGTTCAGAAGGCTGGAGGGCCCAGGGCTGTTTTGCTCCCTACTAAGTTGCAGGAGGTTCATTTCACCACCTCTCCTAGGAAACCTAATAGGTCCCTTTCCAGAGAAGTGTTTCCTAATATGTCTCTTATTAGCATTGCCTCTAGTCACCGGAGCATTAGGTTAGCCTGAGGTGCTGGGTTTCAACTGCATTCCTTCCTGTCACCCAGACCCACGTTCCTGGCTGCAGCCTAAACTCTTCAGCCTCTTCGCAGATCTGGGTGATCTGCAGCAATCTGCTGCACTCCCGAGTCTTCAGGCTCCACTGTCACTCCGCCCGAGGAAAAAGGGAATTCCTTGGAAGCCTTGTACGTGGGTGACTGGCCAGGAGGTGGGGTGGAGCGAATTAGAGAAAAAAGAAAGTAAGGAGAGAAATAATTAGGGGATGATATCAGATTACCCAAAGCAGACCCAAAGGTGAAAAATAATTCCAGAAAAGGCATTCCCTTTCTAAAAAGAGCCATCCAAATAGGAATATGGAAAGCAGGGGGAATCTGAGACAGAGCAGCACAAAGTTGGTTTGCCTGGGGTGGGGGATCCCAAGACTTAGAAACATAAGAATCGCCTATCTCAGGGGCTTCTGAAAACACGAGACCTCCCACCCCCCAGGGCTTGAGGCCCAGCCCCTCATTTCTCACGCACAGTCTGGGACACCCCCGGGCAGTGCTATGTGGCCCCGGGGAGAGTCGGCATTTTCAGGTCTCTCTCTTGGGCCCCCGGATCTGTGCAGCGCCCAGATGCCAGCCCAGGTGCTCGGCGGCCTGCGTGCTGGCTGAACGCGCTTCTTCACTTTTCTGGAGCTCTGCTGTCGCCGCCGCTCTCCAAGATCTGCTTTTCCACGCCCGATTAAATGAAACCATCCTCGGACATTTGCTTCTCCCCGAACGTCAAGTGAGGGCCTGGTCCGGGAAGCCCCTTTCCCTCCTCCCATCTCACCCGAGACCAGGAGAATGTGCGCAAACCACCCGCTTTCACAGTACTATCCCCGGTATTCTCCGGGTTATCTGCGAAAAGAGGGGTCCCAGAGAGTATAAAGAGGAAAGAAGCCTTCAGACACGATGAGTTTAACAACAGTAACTCTAGTATTACAAGTAAAGTCTCGGCGCATGGCTTCGGATTACAGTGGCGTTCCTGAAAACGCAGCTGCGGATACAGTCTCCCCATTTGTTTTTAAAGCGAATCTGGAGGAGGGCGACTTTTCCGGCCACTCTGCTCACCCCCTCACTTCCCAGGCCTATCGAGGTTGATGTGGAGAAACGCGGAAATATCGAAAGCAATTAGAGTGGCATGCTCTCGCTGGGGTCATCAGTCACTCGGTTGGTACAGACGCCCAATAATTGCGGAGAGCGAAATCTCGGTCAAGTCCAGGCCGGTGGTGCACCGCGCTGCCGAGCGATAATCGAGTCGCGCACCGCGGGCCCCCTGGGCGCCGGGCCCAGGGAATTAGGGCGGAAGGAGGAGAAATGCCTTCGACCTGGGCAGAGAGCCACCCTGAGCTCCTGGTGCCGCCGCCCCGACCCAGGCCTGCAGACAAAGACCGAAATGAAGGGCCACGGAGAAGAAGCAGGGCTGCGTGGTGCGGAACAGGCGAGGTGCAAGGGTGGGTGTCTGCTCACCTCCTAACGAAGAAGAGGACAGGCCTACAGACCCAACGAGCGAATTCGGGGGCCGGGGTCGAGGAGGTTGGTGTTCCGGGGTCAGGGACCAGGTTCCAATAGCCCCAGGAAGGAAATGGCGGGCCGGAAACGGGCCTCCAAAGATCGTGGAGTTTGGGGGTGCATACGCCCTGACGTGGCTTCTCGCTGACCCAGAGGAGCAGCGTCGTGCCCGGCCGAGCCCAGTCTGTGGTTGGTGCCCGAGAGAGGCTTCGTGGGACGGGGGGAGGAAGGAAGGGGGGGGCGGCGGGGGTCACTGGCACATCCCGGTCCGGCTCCTTGGAGAGCTGGAGAAACAGTAGCAGCAGGGTTTGAGCAAAAGCACCCTGGGTGTTGATGGAGTGGAGTGGGGGGACCACCCTTTTCTCCTGGCCAAGGGGAAAGGGCAGTGCAAGCTGGAGGAGTTGGGGGGGGGAAGGTGGTGGGTGAGTAGGTCTTCAAGGCTGAAGATGAAAGATGCAGAAACTGCCCTTCACCTGGTTTCTCAGGAAAACAGAAGCATCTCAAGGAGAATAACCAAGGATTGCTCTATTTGTGCTAGTAAACCCCACACACAAATAACTCCATTCTGCCCTGGCCTCATCGTGCACCCTCCCTTGGCATTACGCTAGGGCCAGATGAGTTTTGGGCCAGATGACCTGACTCTCTTTGGAAATCACCTTGCACCTTGGGTCCCCTCTTTCGGTCTCTCACTTGGTTGCATTGCTCTTCTTCATCCCAGTGGAAATCAGATCCCTCTGGAAGTGGGGCCCACTTGAACTGGAGGTCAACCACTGCATCTTGCCAAACTGACCCACAGTTTGGGGTCTGGAGTCTTTTCTGAGAAGGCTCTGTGGATGTCTTGGTTACCTAACATCTTTACCACAATGAAAATGTCCCCTCAGAATTGCAGCAAATGGGAAGAAATGGCACATTCCAAACAATCTAGACAGGAGCAAGTAAAATTAGTTTGGCAAAGGAATTTGCAGAAGGGCACCTATAGCTTTAGCTGGCTTAGAATACCACACCAGGAAGGAAAGACATAAAAGGATAATGAGTTTTGAAAGAAAGAAAGAAGAAAGATCCCAATTTTACACTCATGTACAAACGGTGGGAAAAATACTCCTATCTTCCTTTTGACTTTTTGAAAGAAAACAAGAACTTCAAAAGGAGTACAGAGTTTCTTTTCTTTTTCTTTTCCTAACAGCCACAGGTAATAACAGGCAAATTTAGCGTAAGCATTTATATGCTGACTTTCCATTATTTCCAGAAATATGATTTGATCAATTAGGAGGTTTCTGGAATTTTAGTTAACTACAGGTTTAACTCAAATCATCCAGATTCCAGTCCACCCAAACTACCTAAAACTAGGTAGATAAATAACTAATTAATCTAGGTTTTATGTAAGGGAGAAAATATCCTAACCACCACCTCCCAAATATCAACAACAATGGCATAGTTCTAGATTGGGGAATCCACATAGACTATATACTGGCCAATTTGGGGAGACAGATTTTTTAAAGTACATTTACATTAAAACCATGACATTGAGTTCTTTCTTCCCTTTATAAAACAAATATATCATCTAGTTTTCTGTAAAAGGCTGAAACTAAATTGTGAATTGAATCAAAACATATCCTATAATTAATTAGATTATTCACTGATTTTGCTGAGTTCAACAAAGTTGGTAATTTCTTTTGAATGAGCATCATTAATTTATGTACATACTTATGGGCATAGTATGTAGGAGGTTTCCAAGTACCTGATCAATTCCTGTGTTAGATATACAAACACAGTCTTGTGAAGCATGGCGACCTTTTATCAATACCTATGTTCAGTAATGAGCTTTGAGGACACACACAAGGATGTGGCACTACTGTCATACCTGCATTGTGGACGCCTTGTCTTAGTTGCTTCCTGCCAAGCAGTATTTACCAAGGACCAAAGGACCCTTTATGGGCAGATACCCTTCAGCGTTGCCACTGGGCTCACAGGACCAGTCTCACTCCCTCTAGTCGCCCTTGACTTCCTCCCTCTTGCCCCCTCCTCAACACACTTCTGTTTTCTTGGAAAGAAAAGTCCAGCAAAGCAGTATTTTAAAGTTAAGGCACATGATAGAAGCGTTCTCTTTCTCCTTCCCCAATTTTTCTCTTTCCCCGAGCCCTGGAAAAATATCTCATTTCGCTTCAGGTAGCCTCTTCACATTGTATTTCTGTTTTATAGAGTTTCCCGATTTTGTGTGTGTCTTAGATCAATTAATCACTTAAGACACAACAGCCTCTGTGGTGACGGTAAAGTTCAGCAACTCTATACCATTTGCAGTATTAACATAGGGTAGGAAAGAGAAATGGGATATGCACGAGGATTTCCCACATATGTAGCTAATTCCCTTAAATTCCTCGGGATTTACACCTCCCTATCTACCAGGAGCGAGAAAATGCGGACTGTTCTAATTAACTGCCTGCTTTTAGGTCTCAGATCACACTGCCAGGACTAACTTTGACGGCGGCGCGACCTCTGCGTTACAGATATCTGGAGGCCGCGCCAGGACCGGTGGGGCGGAGACCCTGAGAGCGCTGCCAAGCCGGCCTTGAGCGTTTGGCATGGAGGGATGGCAGGAGCGCCCCGAAGGAAACGCCTGGGCTGCCAGCACGAAACAGCAGACTTCGGGCGAAACTTAGGTTTTTCTGTCTTCTTTGCAGATACAAGCCCAGCTTAGACACGTCCAAAGCAGCCCCGAAGATCTCAGGCCTTGGAAACAGAATGCGAAATCGAGTCTCGTTCAGTTTGAAACCTCGCTCCGGGTGCGTGCTCTTCGGCAACAGGCGACCTGAATGGATTTCGAATCAAGAAGTAAAATCCCTAAAGAGCACCTGCCACGGCCCGAGGCCGAGCCCTTCTGCCCGGACAAGAAACAACTCCGAGAAAATCAACCAACCAACAAAAAGCAAAACCAAACAACAATAACAACAACAAGGAACAAAATGAGAGGAAAGAAAGTGGGGGCGACCGTGTGCTCGTGAAGTAACTAACCCGGGCGCGAGGAGAGCTCCCTCTCTGGGAAAGGAGGCGCCTCGCAATTCTAGGCTCGCTGGGACAGGTTCTGGGCAGGTTCGGGGCGCGGCGCCCAGGTGTCGCTCGGGTCCCGGGATGGGGGTGAGGGGAGGATCGTGGGCCTCACACACTGCGGTCCAGTCTGCCTTGCCTAGTGGGATGGGGAGGGGGATGCGCGCTCCCCGCGTTGCCTAGGAATGACCCAGAGGTGACTCGGTCCGACCACCGGGCCTGAAGACTATTTAAGCCACTGAACACCACGCTTCACCCCGCAGGGGTAAAGCGCCCGGGAAGTTGTCGCGGTTTTGGAGGTGGAGGTGGGGGGAGCCCTATCCTGGATTTCCTCTCCGTGCGTCCGCAGCGCCCGCCTGGCCGCTGGCGCACGCGGGCCCGGGGGCGTTTACCCGCTCGCCGGTGACCCTCCCTTCTAGAATCAGCAGTCTCCAGTTCTCCTCTAGCTCTCTCTGGACTCCCCTCCCCACCCTCGCCACTGCATTCGGGTGGATGAGGGGATGTCTTTTTGGAACTTCAAGACCGAGACCCCAGGAGCGCCCCGGGAGGAGGTTTCCTCCAAGGATCGAGGAAAGCCGGGTCTTGCCTCCCGCTCTCGTCCGGGTCTGAGTAGGCAGCGGAATACGTGGGGAACGTCTGCCTCCCGGCTCGCGTCTTATCGTATCCCGAGCGGTGGTTTTTAGGGGATAATTCCAAGTGACTTTTGCCTGCGACCTGTGATCCCCCGCAGCGCGGAGAGGACTCACGCCCCAGAGAGGGAGGGAGGGGGCGCTGTAGCTCCGGCGCAGGACCCTGGTCCCGGGAGGCGGGAGGAGGGCCCACACTGACGCCTTCTGCGCGCGGAGCCGGTTCCTGAGTGCGGTCGTCCCGCCCACACTCGTCTCTCTTCAGGAGAGGGTACTCGGCTCTACCCTCTGCGGCGCGTCAGCAAGTGCCCAGAGTCAGAGCCGAGGATTCCCGGGGCAGCCCGGGCTTGGGAACTTTTCTTCAGTCGAAAACTTTCCCTCCCTGGCTCCCATCCCCCAAGTCCCCAGTTTTGGGGGAACCTGGGCGCCTAGCGGGGACAGCGAAGGGGGTGGCCGAGGCTGCGAGAGCGGAGTCCAGGCCGCACGCCGGTGCCCGGCACCCGGCGCCAGGCGCGAACAGCTTGCGCGCAGCCGGGGAGCGCCCCCGAAGGCGCAGCGCGCCCCCGCGGCCCGGGGCGCGGATTTGTGAATGAGCCGCTGAGCTCTTTGCCAGCTCACAGATCAGAGGGCTGCGATCGCTCCACCGACGTGGTCCAATGAGTCGCTGCAATATCTGCAGAGACCGGGGGAGGGGGGTAAGGAAAAAAAGCAGGAACTTCAAAGCTAGGTTGTCCGGCCTCAGCGTAAAGGGTGGGCTCTTCCAGGATGTGAAGATTTTTAAATAGCATTTTTCCCCCAAACCCCCACGTTCCCAAAGGCATTCCTAACCGAACAAATAGTGAGTCTAAGCTTCCAGCCACTTCTGTAGCGTCAACTGGCGGGTCCTTCGAAACCCCGGGGAATGCCGGTGTGTGCGTGTGTGTGCGCGCGCGCGCGTGTGTGAATCACAGCCCCGAGCCTTAATCCTTTTACTTCCCGGTGCAGGTCTCCACGGCCTTCCGGGTCGGGTTGGACTTGCTTCACTAAGTAGCAGTGCCATTCAAAAATCCCTCCCCCCCCCCCCCCCAATATCCAGTTCCCACCTTTTAAAATTAAAGTCTTCACTGTTCTTCCTAATGTTCTCGTGTTGGGGCGGGGTTGGAGCAGACACCCACGTGTGCAAGGGGTTCTCTTCCCCGCGGCCGCCTCTTCAGAGAGAAATCAGTCAACAAATCCCAAAGGCTGTGAGCATGCGCGTTCACAAACTTGGCCCCCCCCTTCTTTCCTAGGCTAGTCTTGATGGCGTTTTAGAAGGGCCTCCTCGGCATTCCCCCGTCGCCAGGTTTTTAATTTGTGCGCTATTTTCTGAAGAACCGTGAAGAAGGGGGAGGAGAAAAGAGGGGGGTTCTATGGGGATAGGGAAATTGCTTAAATGAAAGGAGAGAGAGGTCAGAGGTTAGGAGGGATTAAGGCTTGGTGACCCCTCTCATCCTCAGTGGCCCACGGAGGGAATCACTGAAGCGGGGGTGCTGACATCTTTTAAACAACCGATTTGGGGGGAGGGGGAGGGAGGAATAAAACGAAGACACAGGGGGGCAATCTAAATGACCAAACTCCTCTAAAAGTGGGAGAGCAGAAGATGACAGGATTTCGGGGATTCTAGACGGAAAAGGGACTTAGAAGAAGAGATGGAAAACCTTTCATCTCATGCTTCAGTCTCCCAGTGATAACTGTACCTAGAAGTTGCAAAGGCATTCCTGGGGCAAGGGGAAGACCGGCAGACGGCTCAATTCTCTCTCTTGCACCCCAAATAGAGCAAACTCAGTTTCTACCCATGCCCAGCAGGAAATATGCACTGCTACCTCCAAAGAAGTGTTTTAAAGGGCACTTCCAAGCTCCCTTCAGTAGCAGCCCCAGCCTCAGTTCTGATCCCTCCTTCCCCTCTTGCTTGGGAAGAAGTTCTGACACCCCCCCCCCCCCCCCCCCCCGCTGTGCTCCCTGTGGGACCCAGACTGTCTTGGTGTCTGGGGGATTTCCGAAACCATGGTGGTCTCGCCGTAACCGTCATCCGCGTCACCATCACACAGCCGTCTACTTCCTGCTGTGCTGATGACTCAGGTCTCCTCTGACAGTGAGGCTCAGTTATCTACCTGCCTCCTGGACTCTTCCACTGGGAAATCTAACAGGCACCGCAAACTCAACGGGTCCAAATTGGAAGGTTAGAGTCCTGTCTTCTCCAGCCTATTCTTTGCTGGGTTTTCCCAGTTGCTCTGGCGGAACACCCGGGAGGCCTGGGCGATTCCTCCACTTCTTCCACATGGCACACCCTGTCTATTAGCCAGCTCTGCTGGCTCCACCCTCAGTATCACCCCAGCCGTTTCACCTCCTACCTGGCCGACTGCAGCGTCCTCGTGAATGAGCTTTCTGCCTCTACTGTCTCCCCTACAGCCTATTCTCTTTCCACAGAGCTTCTAAAAGGCAGACCAGACTGTGTCATGTCCTTGGTCAAAATCAATTATTTCTGGGAAGAGGATGTGGCTCACGTGATAGGGTTTCCCCCTACCGTATGGGAGGACTGGGTTTGATCCCTGGTGAAAAAGAAGAAGAGAAAGCATTCCTGCTTGGTGAGCCAGTGCCTTCGCAGCGAGCTGAGTGTCCATGGGGTGAGCCAGTGCTCGGGTGGGGAGCGGAGTGCCCACCCGGTGAGCCAGTGCCCATGCAAGCGAGTCATGCAGCAAGATGATGTCTCAACAAAAGAGAAGAAGGAGAGAGTCAAGGTGAACCTCTCTCCACATCAGGGGTCCCCAGGATCAAATGCCGGTGGATCCTAGAGGAGAAAAAATGAGAAGACTGACAGAGAAATAGATACAGAAGATGGATACAGACAGCAAAAACGGCGGGGCTGGGGGTGGGCAGGGAAGGAGGGAAATAAATAAATCTTTTTAAAAAATCAATATTTCTGTGCACACTAGTACATGCAAATCCTACCAGGGCCTCCATGATGGACCCTGCTCTCTCACTGAATTTCTAACATCCTCTACTCCCTCTGCAAGATCCAAGCAACCTAATCTTGCCATTCTTCAAATATACCAAAGACATTGCACCTCAGGGCTTTTGCCCATGCTCTTTCCTTTGTTTGGAACATTCTTCTTCCAGATCTTTGGACATTTACTCCCGCCAGAGGGATATGACACTACTAAAACAGTTCCCAATCCAGCTGTATTCTTTACAGCACTTATAGTGGCTTGAAATGATATGTGTGTCAATTTGTTTATTGTCTGGCTCCTCTTCTAGAAGGTAAATTTAGGAAGGTAGAGGTTTTGTCTTCTTCATGGCTCTAGCTCCAGCCCTGAAGACTGACTGATATATGGTAGCACCAAAGTAGCGTTCTTAATTTTTGGTCTCAGGACCACTTTACAGTCTTCTTTTTTTTTTTTTTTTAAGATTTATTTTATTTATTTTTCTCCCCTTCCTCCCCGCCCCTCGCCCCTCGCCCCAGTTATCTGTTCTCTGTGTCCATTTTGCTGGTGTTCTTTCTGTCTGCTTCTGTTTTTGTCAGCGGCACGGGAATCTGTGTTTCTTTTTGTTGCGTCATCTTAATGCATCAGCTCTCCGTGTGTGCGGCGCCATTCCTGGGCAGGTTGCACTTTCTTTTGCGCTGGGCAGCTCTCCTTACGGGGCGCACTCCTTGCATGTGGAGCTCCACTATGCGGGGACACCCCTGCGTGGCAGGGCACTCCTTGCGCGCATCAGCACTGCGCGTGGGCCAGCTCCACCCGGGTCAAGGAGGCCCAGGGTTTGAACCATGGACCTCCCATGTGATAGGCGGATGCCCTATCCATTGCGCCAAGTCTGCTTCCCACTTTACACTCTTAATGATGATTGAGACCCCTAATGAGCTATCATTTATTTGAGTTTTATCTATTGATATTTACTGTATTAGAAACTGAAGCTGAGATGTTATAAAATATTGATTGATTCATTCATTTAAAATGACAGTAAAACCTGCTTCATATTTACTTAACATATTTTAATGAAAATTCACTATATTTCCCAAGACAAAAAAATTAGTGAGAAAAGTGGCACTGTTTTACATTTTTGCACATTTCTTTAATGTCTGGTTTAATAGAAGATAGGTGGATTATCATTTCTGTCAGTGCAATCAATTATTTTAATTGAAATATGTGAAGAAAATCCAGCTACTCACAGATATGCTTTTGGGAAAAGGAAGAGTATTTTATTTATTAACCTTGTCAGATAACTGCAGATATTCTCCCGTGATAATACAATGAAACTCAAGTAGTGGTTTCTTTTTAATTTTTTCTTCCCCGCCCCCGCCCTGCTGTTTGTGCTGTCTGTGTCCATTCGCTGTGTGATCTTCTGTATCTATTTCTCTCTTTCATCTTCTCTTCTCATCTTTCTCCTCTAGGATTCATGGGGATTCTATCCTGGTGAACTTTGATATGGAGAGAGGTTCCCTGTCAATTGCACCACCTCAGTTCCTGGTCTCTGCTGCACTTCCCCTTGACTCTCCCCTTTTCTTTTGTTGTGTCATTATTTTGCTGCGTGACTCACTGCTCCAGCATTTGGCTTGCTGTGTGGGCACTTGACTCACCACATGGGCACTGGCTCACCATGTGGGCACTTGCGCAGGCCCTTGGCTCACCATGTGGGCACTCATGCAGGCACTTGGCTCACCACATGGGCACTTGACTTGCCACATGGGCACTTGGCTCACCACTCAGACACTAGGCTTACCACGTGGGCACCCATGCAGGCACTCAGTTGGCCGTGCAGGCCCTCGGCTCATCATGTGGGCATTGGCTTGCTGCTCAGGCACGCTTCCTTTTCTTCTCTTTCACCAGGAGGCCCCAGGGATGGAACTCGGGTCCTCCCGTATGGTATGGTAGGTGGAGGCCTTATCATCTCATCTGAGCCACATCCGCTTCCCAAGTAGTGGTTTCTTAAAGATGAGTTGCAGTATGGAATCTGAAGCCATATTAGTGAACATTTCATACTCTTTCACATTAAAATCCATTGCTCTGTCTTGCACTTTGAATGGATCTTTTACCATGCAAGATTTTGTAACATCATTCATTGGTCATTTGGAAAATATGTGTCCACTAGGTTATACAGATCTTCCAAATGTTGACATTTCATTAAACTATGTAAAAATAATTTGTTCATATCAATGATGATTTCATCAGAAAATTCTTCAAATTTTTGGGAAGTTGTCAGGCTCATGTTATTGGATAAAATTTTTCAAAATTTTAATTTCACTTGAAAACTTGAGTTTTACCATTGTCAACAAATACTATTTTCCTTAAAATGATAGGTTCACTTCATTCATGTTTGAGAAAATATCTGCTCAATACCCATGTCTGAATAACCATGGTTTGTCTGTCAAATGGTGTTTCATGTAAAATGATGTTCCATGAAAAAAGTGGCTGGTTCAGATCACAACTCAATTGTACAAGTGTTTTCCCTTGAGACAACCACTGTATTTCTGTATGCAGTACTTCCCATATTTCACTAAGATTAAAAAGACATGTATTCAAAAGAAGAGATTTAATAAAGTTAGTAATTTTTAATGCCTCTTCAAGGGCATTCTTATATGAAACTAGTTTCCTTTTCTCCCTTAACTGTGATTATGTGGCTGTTGGGAGCACAATGTCCTGTGCAGTTGGGTAACACAGTACAGTTAGGTGCCACAGCCTTGATTTGTGAAGGCACCAGTTGTAAAGACGTCGACACAGTGACAAGATCAATAATGATTTAGTATAATTATAAAAATAGTTTTGTAGATGCACCCTCTAAAAGGGTCTTGGAAACCCCAAGGAGTCTGCCGACCACATTTTGAGACCATTGCACTAAACAAAGTTTTCTTGAAGGAACAAATGAATGTGAGAATGAAAGACTGGATTTTACTAGAGGCTTATGTGACAAATACCTGAGGCCCACAATCCCTTTTCCAATGCTCTTCGTACCACATGTGCTTCAGATGCAAAGAACTTGGCACCAGAATTTCTCTGATTTTAGAAAGGTAAAATAGTGTATAAATTGTGTGTTATTTAACAGTGAAGCCTGGGAGGCTGGGGCAGCATCTTTGTCTTAGCAAACACCTTAACTGTATTATACTAACAAAATTGTATTGTATTAACAAGTGTGCATCAGCTTGCTGCACCTGCCCATTGTGCCAGCTCTCTGTCTTCTTTAGGAAGGGACCTCCCATATAGTAGGCAGGAGCTCAATCACTTGAGCCACATCTGCTTCCCAGGGGTATGTTTTTAAGATGAATGAGAATGCCATGTTTCTGTGCCAGGGGCAAGCAGAAAAAAAGGAGGGATTAGAAGCTTGGGGTGGGGCTGATAGGATGACAGAGTTGATGGGGGGGTGGGCATTGACAGGATAGCAGAGCAGGACTGGGCCCTGGCGCCAAGCACAGATTCCCAGGAGCACCAAGCTGAACTGCAGTAACTCCCTCCACAGCGCTCTGGACCTTGGGGTGGGCAGCGAGTCCAGTGTGGCTGATGACGAGGGTGACAGCACAGATAGGGGAAGGGTGGAATGAGCAGACAGGAGGGAATGGGGGAGGGAAGATAGGCCAGAAGAGGGGTGACTGGGGAAAGGGGAGCGCTGAGGACCTCAGGTCGAGATGAGGTTGAAAAGCAAGAAGAGTGAGCGTAAGGAAGAGGGTTGGCGAGGAGGGGCTTGCAGGCGGACCCTGTCCTAACCCTGGGCTTGGGTCCCCCTGGAATCCCACAGACCCTACCCTTACCTGGCTCCTTCCTGCTTCCCTGGTCTGTTGCCCTTGGCTTTCCCATTCTCTCATGTGTCTTTCAGGATGCAGAGCCTGTGTGAAGTCTTCTGGAGTGAGACAATCCCCCTTTGGCATTTCCCCATACACCTGGGTGATGATTTGATTGTGTGTTATTTGCCTGTGAAGTCCACGGGGAGAGGGGCCACAATGGTCATTTCTTATCTCCAGCACATTGGGGAGCACCTGGCCCATAATAATATTGATGGGTAACATTTATTGAGCAACTGCTGTGTTTTGGGCACTGCTCTTAAATTTCTCATATGAAATAATTAAACTTTATAGCAGCCCTGTGAGGTAGGTAACAGTTATTACCCCCACTTTGCAGATGAAGAAATGGAGGTACAGTGAGATGAAGTCTCACAGTTAGTAAGAGGTGGACTTAGTGTAATTGGTTTAATTATGTGACCCAAGAAACAAAGGGCTCTTAATCTTCATCCGTGTCCCTGTGGGTATACTTTTGAAGATGTTATTTTCAGTTAAGTTGAGGCCAACTGAAATCAGGGTGGGCCTTAATCCGTATTTCTGGAAGCTGCATAAGAAGAGGCCATGGGGAGGAGCCAGAAGTGTGAAGTCAGTGGAAACCTGAAGAACAGACAGAGGAGAGAGTGCTATGTGACAAGGGGCAGAGATGCCAGCCAAGGAACCTGAAGAGTTGTGACAGGCCAGCCCCAGAATGCTACAGACTTTGGGGAGAAAGCAAAGCCTTGTTGACACTTTGATTTTGGACTTCTGGCTTCTGAAACTGTGAGCTAATAAGTCAACCCATGGTGTGGTATTTGTCATAGTGGCCTGGCAAACTGAGACATTCAGGATTTGAACCGCCGGGTGGATGCATGAAAGTATCAGAAATGCAGGAAAGCAGGTCTAGCACAAGGCTTAGCACATGGTGGGCTCCCACTTGCTATTTGATTCCTTGCTGCTGTGTAAGACTTATCAAATGGCCTAAGGATAAACACTCCAAACAGGCAGGTGCATCAGGATTCTTGTCACTCCTCTGGCAGCCAGGTCAAGAATTTAGCCAGGAAATGTGTTCCTAAAAATAGTCACTTTAGAGTAGCAGTAATGGAGTTCTATTTTTATTTCTTATCTTTTTAAGAAGGAAAGGAAAAAAAACCCTCTTGCTTTTTACTCTCAGACCCTGTGATAGTTAAGAGTGGTCTCACCATATGTGTATTGGGCAGTAGGATAGGTCACCTTTGGTTTGAAAGACTAGACATGGCCATGGGAGCAGAATGGATGAAAATTCCTTTTGGCCATTCCCTTAAGGTGGGTTTATGGTGCATTTGTGGGAAAGGTGGGCTCCCAGTGGCCTTTCTCCAGCTGGGCACCATTTCCATCCAATTTACCTCAAGGTGGATTCCATAGTAAAAAACAGGATGCTGGATTCTGAGGACATTAAAGCCTAAGGCCTCATTCTTTTTTTAAAAAATTTCTTTATTAGAGAAGTTATGGGTTTACAGAACAGTTGTAGGTAAAATACAGGATTGCCACTAACCCCTTGCATTGGTGTGGAACATTTGTTACAATTGATGATAGCACACTTTCATATTTGTACTATTAATTAAAATCCATGGTTTAACTTAGGTGTGGTAGTTTGAGTCTTCTGTGGACCCTAGAAAATTATGTTCTGAAATTGGTCTATTCCTGTGGGTGTGAGACCCTTTGATAGGAATGGATTCAATTGAAGGCCATTTTATTGGATTTCTTCAGTGGGGTGTAGCGCAGGCTGGGGCTTGGTCCTCTTGCTGGAGTCCTTTATAAACAGCAGAGAGGAACCACAGGCACACAGAAAACCTCCTAGAAGCTGCGAGAGAAAGCCACAGATGGATGAGCCTGAAGCTGAAAGCAACGGAGCCTGGAGGAAAAGGCAGCACCAGCAGGTGCTGCTATTGTGCCCTGCCACGTGTCTGATCACCCACAGCTGAAGCTCAGGGAGAAAGCATCTCCTCAGGAAGCATTGATTTGGACATTTTTCTTATCCTCAAAACTGTAAGCTTTGAAACTAAAGAATCCCCAATTTAAAAAACAACCCATCTGGAATATTGCCTTGGCAGCTTTTAGCAAACTACAGCATTAGGGTTCACTGTGTATTGTAGTTCCATGGATTTTTAAAAATAATTTTATTCTGTAACCATATATACACTCTAATATTTCCCCTTTTAATCATTTTCTGATATGTATTTCAGTGCTGTTAATTGCGTTCACAATACTGTGCTACCATTACTGCCATCCATTACTAAAACATTTTCATCATTCCAAATAGGAACCCTGTATAAATTATGCCCTAATTTCCCATTCGCTATCCCCACCCTATCCCCTGGTAACCTATATTTTAGATTCTGACTCTATAAGTATGCTTATTCTAATTATTTCAAATCAGCAAGATCATACAATATTTGTCCTTTTGTGTCTGGCTTATTTTGCTCAACATGATGTCTTCAAGGTTCATCCATGTTGTTGCATGTATCTAGACTTCATTTCTTTTTGTAGCTAAATAATATTCCATCGTATGAGTATACCACATTTTATGTTTCCATTCATTGGTTAATGGGTGCTTGGGTTACTTCCATCTTTTGGCAATAGTGAATAATACCCTTATGAAAATCTGTGTGCAAATATCTTTTGAGTCCCTGCTTTCAATTATTTGGGGTATATAACCAGTAGTAGGATTTCTAGGTCATAGGGTAGTTCTGTAGTTAGCTTTCTGAGGATTCACCAAACTATCTTTCTCAGCATCTGCACCATTTACATTGCTACCAGCAATGGAAGAGTGTTCCTATTTCTCTATATCTTCCCCAACACTTGTTATTTTCCATTTTATTTTAACAGCAGCCATACTAATGGGTGTGAAATGGTATTTCATTGTAGCTTTGATTTGCATTTCCCTGATGGCTAATGATGTTGAACTTCTTTCAAATGTGTTTAATGGGCATTTGTGTATCTTCCTTGGAGAGACATCTGTTCAAGCCTTTTGCACATTTTTAGCTGGGTTGTCTTTTTGTTGTTAAGTTGAATGTTTCTTTATATATACTGGAAATTAGTCCTTTATCAGATATGTGGTTTTCAAATTTATTTTTGCATTGTATAGATTGATTTGTAACTTTCATGTTAGGTCCTTTAAGGAACAAAAGTTTTTTTTTTTTTTAAATTTTGATGAGGTCTCATTTATCTATTTTTCCTTTTGTTACTTGTGCTTTGGTGTAAAGGCTAACAAACCATTGCCTAACACAAGGTCTTAAAGGTACTTCCCTATGTTTTCTTCTAAGAGTTTGATAGTTCTAGCTCTTACATGAAGGTCTTTGATCCATTTTGAGTTGATTTTTGTATATGGTGGGGAATAGGGGTCCCTCTTTATATTACTATTTTGCAAATGGAGATCCAGTTTTCCCAGCAGTATTTGTTGAAGAGAGTATTCTTTCCCAATTGAATGCTCTTTTTCACCTTGTCAAAAAACATTTGGCCAAAATGTGTGATTGGATTTCTAAGCTCTTATTCTATTCCATTGGTCTATATTTCTGTCTTTGTGTCAGTATCAAGCTGTTTTGATTACTGTGGCATTGTAATAAGTTTTAAGATTGGGAAGAGTGAATCCTCCAACATCATTCTTTTTCAAGATGGCTTTAGCTATTCATAGCCTTTACCCTTCCATATATTTCTGAGGATTGGCTTTTCCATTCTTGCAAAGAAGGATGTTGGAATTTTGGTTGGGATGGCATTGACTCTATAAATTGCTTTGGGTGTATTGACATCTTAAGGATATTTAGTCTTCCAGTCCATGAACATGGATTAGCCTTTCATTTATTTAGGTCTTCTTTAATTTCTTTTAGCAATGTTTTGTAATTTTCTGTGTACAAGCCCTTTAAATCCTTGGTTAGGTACATTCCTAGACAATTGATTCTTTTATTTTTATTTTTATTTTTTTTAAAGATTTATTTTTTATTTATTTCTTTCCCCTTCCTCTCCCCACCCCCAGTTGTCTGCTCTCTGTGTTCACTCACTGTGTGTTCTTCTGTGACCGTTTCTATCCTTATCAGCAGCACGGGAATCTGTGTTTCTTTTTGCTGCATCATCTTGTTGTATCAGCTCTCTGTGTGTGCGGCGCCACTCCTGGGTAGGCTGAACTTTCTTTCGCACTGGGTGGCTCTCCTTACAGGGCACACTCCTTGTGTGTGGGGCTCCCCTATGCGGGGGACACCCCTGCATGGCATGGCACTCCTTGCGCACACCAGCACGGCACCTGGGCCAGCTCCACATGGGTCAAGGAGGCCTGGGGTTTGAACCCTGGCTCTCCCATGTGGTAGGTGGACGCCCTATCCATTGGGCCAAGTCCGCTTCCCTGATTCTTTTAGTTTCTATTGTGAATGGAAGTTTTTTATTGATTTCTTCTTCTAATTGTTCATTGCTTGTATATAGAAACTATTGATTTAGGGGTGTTGATCTTGTACTCCACTGCTTTGCTGAATTCATTTATTAGCTCTAGAAACTTTGCTGTGAATTTTTTAGGATTTTCTGTTTATGGGATCTTATCATCTACAAATAGAGAAAGTTTTACTTCTTCCTTTCCAATTTGAATGCTTTTTATTTCTTTTTCTTTTCTAATTGCTCTGACAAGAACCTCTAGTACAATGTTGAATAACAGATGTGGCAATGGACCTCCTTGTGTTGTTCTTGATCTTAGAGGGAAAGCTTTCAGTCTTTCGCCATCAAGTAGGATCTTAGCTGTGGACTTTTCATATGTGCACTTTATAATGTTGAGGAAGCTTCCTTCTATTTCTAGTGTTCTAAATGTTTTTATCAAGAAAAGGGTGCTGTATTTTGTCAAATGACTTTTCTGAATCAATTGAGATGATCATGTGGTTTTTCCCCCCTTCTTTCTGTTAGTGGGGTGTTTTACATTAATTGATTTTCCTGTCTTGAAGCAACCTTGCATACCAAAAATACATACCACTTGATCCTGGTGTATAATTCTTTTAATATGTTGTTGGATTCATTTTGCAAGTATTTTGTTGAGGATTTTTGCATCTATATTCATTAGATATTGGTCTGTAGTTTTCTTTTCTGTAGTATCTTTGTTGGCTTTGGTATGAGGGTGATAATGGTCTTGTAGAATGAGTTTGGGAGTGTTCCCACCTCTTCAGTTTTTGAAAGTTTGAGTAGAATTGGAGGTAAGTCTTCTTGGACAATGTTTTGTAAAATTTCTCTGTGAAGCCATCTGGTCTTGGGCTTTATATTTTGAGAGATTTAAAAAAAATCACCGATTCCATTTCTTTACTAGTAATTGGTTTGTTGAGATGTCATATTTCTTCTTCTTCTTTTTTTTCAAAGATTTATTTTATTTATTTCTCTCCCCTCCCCCCCCCCCCCCCGCAGGTTGTCTGTTCTCTGTGTCCATTTGCTGAGTGTTCTCCTTTGTCTGCTTCTGTTGTTGTCAGCGGCACAGGAATCTGTGTTTCTTTTTGTTGCGTCATCTTGCTGAGTCAGCTCTCTGTGTGTGCGGCGCCATTCCTGGGCAGGCTGCACTTTCTTTCGCACTGGGCGGCTCTCCTTACGGGGTACACTCCTTGTGCATGGGGCTCCCCTATGTGGAGAACACCCCTGCGTGGCATGGCACTCCTTGCATGCACCAGCACTGCATGTGGGCCAGCTCCACATGGGTCAAGGAGGCTCGGGGTTTGAACCGCGGACTTCCCATATGGTTGATGGGCGTCCTCTCCACTGGGCCAAGTCCGCTTCCCTGTTATATTTCTTCTTGAGTCAATGTAGGTAGTTTGTGTGTTTCTAAGAATTTGTCCATTTCATCTAGGTTTTCTAATTTATTGGCATACACTTATTCATAGCATCCACTTAGAGTCTTTTTATTTCAGTGGACTTGGTAGTAATGTCTCCATTTTCATTTCTGAATTTTTACTTTGTTAATCTAGCTAAAGGTTTGTCAATTTTGTTGATATTTTCAAAGAACCAACTTTTGGTTCTGTTGGTTTTATTGTGTTTTTTTGTTTTTTTGTTTGTTTTCTATTTCATTCATCTCTGCTCTAATCTTGTTTATTTACTTCCTCCTACTTGCTTTGGGTTTAGTTTGCTCTTCTTTTTCCTAAATTTTGAGGTTAGGTCTCTGATTTGAGCCCCTCCCCCTCCCCCTCCCCCTCTACCTCTCCTTCTCCTTCTTCTTTCTAGGAGGTACTGGGTATAGAACCTAGGACTCCGTACATGGGAAGCAGGTGCTCAAACCACTGAGCTACACCTGTTCCCCTTTTTCTTCTTTTTTAATGTAAACATTTAGAGCTACAAATTTCCCTCTCAGCACTCCTTTGTGGCATCCCATAAGTTTTGGTATGTTGTATTTTCATTCTCATTTGCCTCAAGATATTTCCTAATTTCTCTTCTGGTTTCCTCTTTAACCCATTGGTTGTTTAAAAGTATGCTGTTTAATTTCCACATATTTGTGAATTTTCCCTTTCTCCTTCTTTTATTGATTTCTAGCTTCATTCCATTGTGACTGGAGAATGTAAATTGTATGACTTAAATATTTTTAAATTTACTGCAACTTGTTTTGTGACCCGACATATATCCTGTTCTGGAGAATGATGCATTTGCACTCTAGAAGAGTGTGTGTTCTGTTTTCATTGGGTGCAGTGTTCTCTATATGTTTGTAGGTCTAGTTGGTTTAATATATCATTCAAGTCCTGTATTTCCTTATCGATCTTCTGACCAGATGTTCTATCCATGATTGAGAGTGGTGTTGTTAAAAGTCTCCTATTATTAACGTAGAACTGTCAATTTCTCCCTTCAAAGCCGTCAGTATTTGCTTCATATATTTTGGGGCTCTGCTGTTAAGTGCATATACATTTGTAATTGTTACATATTCCTGTTGAATTGTTCCCTTTATCAGAATATAATAACCATCTTTGTCCCTTGTAGCTTTGTTTGACTTAAAGTATATTTTATCTGATACTAGTATTGCTACCTCAGCTCTCTTTCCCTCACCAGTTTTTGTACTTCTTACAACTTGTACCTCGATATATTGTATGTCCCAATATTCTTACATTGTATGTACCAATATTATAATTACTTTTTATGCATTTGCATTTTAGTACTTGTAGGAAGTAAGAAGCAGAGTTACATACCAAACAATACCATACAATAATGCTGGCCTTTATAATTACCTAAACAGTTACCTTTATTGCAGGACTTTATTGCTTTATGCTGTTTTGAACGAGTGTCTAGTATCCTTTCATTTCAGTCTGAAGCACTCCCTTTAGCACTGCTTGTAGGGCAGATCTAGTGGTGATGAACTCCCTCAATTTTTGTTCATCTGAGAATGTCTTAATCTCTCCCTCAATTTTCATAGTTTTTCCAGATATAAAATTCTTTTTTTTTTTTTAAAGATTTATTTTTATTTATTTAATTCTCCTCCCCTCCCCCGGTTGTCTGTTTTCTGTGTCTTTTGCTGCGTCTTGTTTCTTTGTCCGCTTCTGTTGTCGTCAGCGGCATGGGAAGTGTGGGCGGCGCCATTCCTCGGCAGGCTGCTCCCTCCTTCGCGCTGGGCGACTCTCCTTATGGGTGCACTCCTTGCGCGTGGGGCTCCCCTACGCGGGGGACACCCCTGTGTGGCAGGGCACTCCTTGCGCGCATCAGCACTGCACTTGGGCCAGCTCCACACGGGTCAAGGAGGCCCGGGGCTTGAACCGCGGACCTCCCATGTGGTAGACGGACGCCCTAACCACTGGGCCAAAGTCCGTTTCCCACAGATATAAAATTCTTGGCTGCAGTTGTTTTCCTTTGGCACTTTATGTATTTCAACCCATTGCCTTCTTGCCTTCTTGATTTCTGATGAGAAATTGCCAGTCTTGTTGGGACTCCCTTGTATATAACATGTTGCTTTTCTCTTGCAGCCTTCAGAACTCTCTGTCTGTTGCATTTGATAATGCAATCAATATTCTACAAGGTGTATTTTTCTTCATGGCTTTCCTTTTTGGTGCTCTCTGAGTTTCCCGGATATGCATATTCATGTCTTTTGCTAAGCTTGGGAAGTCCTGTAATTATTTCTTTGAGTACTCCTTCTGCCTCTTACTCTTTTCTCCCACAACATGTATATTGGTGCAATTGATGGAATCCCATAACTGTCTTAGGCTATTTTTTGCTTTTAACATTTATTTTTTCTTTATGCTCCTCAGCCTCACTCATTTCAAGTGTCTTGTCTTCAAATTCATG
Source organism: Dasypus novemcinctus (assembly GCF_030445035.2). Classification (NCBI taxonomy): domain Eukaryota; kingdom Metazoa; phylum Chordata; class Mammalia; order Cingulata; family Dasypodidae; genus Dasypus; species Dasypus novemcinctus. The sequence continues at coordinate 137,075,915 of NC_080677.1, read as the reverse complement.
AATTCTTTCTTCTGCCAGCTCCAATCAGCTCTTGAAACCCTCCTGGGCATTTTTCATTTCACTGTGGTCAACTCTAGTAGTTCTGTGTGGTTCCTTTTAAAATTTCTGTCTGTTTACTTAGACTCTCATGTTGTTCATTCATTGTTTTCCTGATATCCTGTACCTCTTTCTCTAGACTTTCCCTCATCTCCTTAAGCATTTGTAAGATCATTCTTTAACAGCTTTGTTCAGTATGTCCATATTCTCATCTTCATTGGTGTTTTCTGTATTTTTATCCTTTTCCTTTGGATGGACCACTGTTTCCAGTTTCTTTGTTTCTCTGTACTCTATACTGTATATATTAATACTTTAAAATCCTAACTCTGGGATTTACTCTTTGGGATGTTTGTTGGTTTTGTTAACTGACTGGTAATAAGATAGAGATTTTCTTGGGCTTCAGCCTCCTATCAGGAAGGTCTACCCAAGGTGAATACATGGCACAGGGGTTTCCTTGTCTTACTGGGTCTCTGTTTTGTCATGGGCTTTTGGTTATTAGTTGCTTTGGAGTCTCCTGTTTTCAGGAGTTTGGTCATCCCCTCTGTTTTCCGGGGGGCAAACCTCCCTCTTCTTGGTTTCTGATGTTGGCAGGTCTTTGTTCCAGACTGTCTGACTCTATAGTTTTTTACATTCCTTTCACTGTCTCATACTGCTTTTGCCTGCAGGGCAATTTCTGAGAGGAGAGTCACCCCAGGGAGGACTTTCCCAATTCAGTCTTTCTCAGCCAGAACAATGCCAGGGAACCAGCAAATGCAACCTTTCATCTAACTTTCCTGCTCAGCCCTGAGGAAGCCCTGAATCTTTAAATCTCCACCACCTCTGCCCCTGTCCAGGGGGGATTGAAACAATGGCTGCTACCTTGGTCAGGGCAGGCTGAAACAACAGCTGATCTCAGAGCCAAGACACAGCATTTGGAATTAGCTAATCAAAACCCATGATCAGGGAAGAGGATTTGGCCCAATGGGTAGGGTGTCTGCCTACCACATGGGAGGCCCAAGGTTCAAACCCAGGGCCTCCTGATCCGTATGGTGAGCTGGCCCACATGAAGTGCTGATGTGTGCAATGAGTGCTGTGCCATGCAGGGGTGTCCTCTGCGTAGGGGAGTCCAACACGCAAGGAGAGCGCCCCGTAAGGAGAGCCGCCCAGTGTGAAAAAAAAAAAGTGCAGCCTGCCCAGGAATGGCACTGCACACACAGAGAGCTGTCGCAGCAAGATGACGCAACAAAAAGAGACACAGATTCTGGGTGCTGCTGACAGGAATACAAGCGGACACGGAAGAACACACAGCGAATGGACACAGAGAGCAGACAAGTGGGTGGGGGGTGGGGAAGGGGAGAGAAATTTTGAAAAACCCAAAAACAAAACCCATGATCAGTGATTGGCTGTGTAACCTCTGTTCTTGGGGAAGAGGATTTTTATGTTCCTTTCTGTCAGCAGCAGCTAGCCAGGGGTGGGATCCTGTGGCAACCTGCTGTGAGAATGGGGGATGGGTGCCTGTATCAGCCACAGCGAGAGAGCAATTTACAGTTCATTACCATAATTTACCAGCCTTTCCCTCTCACTCTTCTTTGGATGCTGTACAGTATTTTTATGGCCCCTGGTGTTTCAAAATAGTTGTTTCAGAAACAGAAATCCCTGCCTGTTAATAGTTGTTTTGGTGGAAGGACTGAATCCTGGAGTTCCGTACTGTACCATCTTCCCTGGAAGTTCTGTCCACAAGCCCTAATGCCTCATTCTGCTACTTGTGGAAGGACAGTGGGCCCAGGGATGACACTAGCACAGCTGTTCCTTTTGTTTTTCTTAGCTACAAAATGGGTATCACATAAATTGTCCAGTTAACCAGGGAGACACTATATCACTGAGCTTTCGGGAGTCCATGAGACTGTTGTATTTGTCTGTGGAGAAAATCCAAGGCTTATCCCTGATTCACAAAATGTACTGTGAACCCCAAACAGTTAAGAACTGCTGGGGTAGAGGAAAAAGCCCTGGAATTTAATCTCTTCTGCCACTGTCTGGAGACTGTGGCCTCATCTCAGCCATTCAATTCTCTCATTTGTTAAATGGGTGGGGCATCTGTTTTTCCTACTTCATAGGATTAGAATTAAGTTCCAGTGAGACTCAGATGTGTTATCAAATCTAAAGTCAGGGTATTAAAATTCAGGTGCCTGGGCCCCACTCCAGACCTACTGAACCCAACTCTCTGGAAGTGGGACCTGGAAATCTTCATTTTAACCAGTAGCCCAGATGATGGAACCCACACGTTACTTCTTTCAAAGGCAAGCTGCTGTCATTATCCAAGGACAGCTGCTGCTCAAGATTATACTTGAAAAGAGATCCCCTCTGGGTCCAGTTTCATCACGCAGAAACACCAGCTCCAAAGAAGGGCCATCTGACATGGCAGTGAACCCTATCTGCCTATCATGCTACTTTACTGGAATTGTAGTTGGTATTGGGGTTTCAGATATATTTAGGGGATTGAATCTTTTTACTGACAATATGATAACCAGGCCCTGAGCCTCAACAGACTCCAGCTCCTACAATCTGATTTATTGGACTCACCTCACTCAGCTAAGATGGAGTTGAAGAAGGACAACCACCACACCATGGAGCCTAGAGTGCCTACAACTGAAAGCAGGAGGATTGCATCCAGTAACCATGTGGAATCTGAGCCTCCTCTTGACATAGAGGTGCAACGGACACAACCAATCCAAGGACCTCAGAGAAAAGGTGGCATTGGAGTGGGAAAAGTGGACATGGTGGCTGATGGGTATGGGGAATGGCAGGAAGAGATGAGATGTGGAGGCGCCTTTGGGACTTGGAGTTGCCCTGGATGGTGCTTCAGGGACAATCACCGGACATTGTAAATCCTCCCAGGGATCACTGGATGGAATGGGGGAGAGTGTGGGCCATGATGTGGACCAATGACCATGAGGTGCAGAGATACCCAGAGATGTACTTACCAAATGCAATGAATGTGTCATGTTGATGGGAATGAGTGTTGCTGGGTGGGGAGGGGTGCGGTGGGGGTGGTGGGGTCGAATGGGACCTCATATTTTTTTAATGTAATATTTTTACAAAATCAATAAAAAAAAAAAAAAAAAAAGATACTTGAAGATGCTTTGGTGTTGGTGCCCTGCATTGGAAGAAGAGTGAAAACCAAGTACTCAACTGCATGGGCCTGAGTACTTTAGAATAGGAATGAAGGTGACACCAGGCTCCCTGTGAGATTAGAAAAGTTTGAAATGTGACCCCTTGGTCACCAGAGGCACCCCCATGGGACCCAGATCACAACAAATTAGCAGGCCACCTGGTATCATTTCTAAATACACATCTTACCCCTTTACCCTTGATCCTAAAAAAAAGATGACCCTTTACCCTTGATCCTAAAAAAAATGGTTTTCAGCCACTTTCTGGGCCTCCCTGTACCAAGCAATCTTATTTGGTGCAAGCTGTAGTTAGTTTTCATTTATGGAGGATCTCATCCTTGCAGAACTTTGTAAGTAGTTAGCTTTGGGGGAAGAGCTATAACTGAAAAAAGTGGAGATATTTGCCAATTGTTTTTAGTAGAGGTTTTATAATCCTGTATGTCTTTGCAATACAGTTGCCCTAGATTTGTTTAAAGAAATAGAGCAATACACACTCTGGCTTTGGGCTTTTGGAGAACTAAACTCCTACACAAGGGAGCAATTATTTGGAGTCAAGTTTCATCTTAACCATGTGACTCCATTGCTGAGTAGGAACAATTAATTTTCTTCTGCGATAGGCTTTTGGGTTGTGAGCAATGCTGGAAAGAAGCCCCTTGGATGGAAGGCTATTATTCTTCCTTCCAGATAACCTCACTTGGGCTGAAGAAAAAATATACAGTGTCTGGTGCTCATTGACTTGCTGGGGTGGGTATTTTTCTGTTTCTTATGAGTTACTAAGAACCCATGTTTGTTTTGAGCATTTGGGGTGTGAGTTCTGATCATTCGGAACAGGACAGGGTTTGCTGTTCTTTTGCCAACCTAAGAGTGTTTAATTTTTCACAGATTTATTTTGGCAGTAAAATGCTCTGGATTATTTTTTGATGTCAGGAGGTTTATTTACAGAAACCGATGTCTCCTGTGACCCGGTGAGGCATCAAGTGCTTGGTGCCATTCCATGTCATGGCCATCGGACTTGCAGTGGGGCTGACTAGATATATAAATACATATGGCAAATGACAGGTCCCACCACCTGGGGCTGCAGGCTTGGAGTGCTGAGGTGCAGTTTTCCTCACAGACACCCTGAATAAGGCCATTTGTCAAATAATGGGCGTGCAAACTCTTTCACTTGGAATAGGTCATTGAACAAGTGTGGTGATCTGTTTTGTTTTGTTTTTCGCCAACAAGCTGACAATCCCTCCCAAATGACTTTGTGGGTACATGAAAAACAAACAAACAAATAAGCAAACTCAGATATGGCCTGAAACGTGCTAGACAGGAGTCCACATTCTCTGTCCTCTACTGGCATGCTGGTCATGTGACCTTGGCTGGACATGACAGCTCGAGACAAAACAAGAAGGTGTCAAAGGTCATATTTAGTGCCCACATTCTCTGCTTCTTCAGTGCCCGGGCCGTTCCTCCTAGCTTCTTTGTGGTATCACATAAGGCCAGACTCCTTGGCTGCTCACTGCACACCAGAGTCTCCACTGCAGTGCCCTTGTCCCTGACCTTCGTGCTCTTCCTGCCACAACCCACCCAACCTTGGCCATCTCAGCTGCCCTTCTTCATACTAATCTAAGAAACAAATCCAAGATAAGGTAGACTAGCTTGATACATTCACCTCTCCCACCTCTGCATTTACATCTCAGTTGGAAATAGTTACACAACCCCAACTATTGATTAGCATAATCAGGCTGATCTTAAGGAAGAGCTGGTGGCCAAGGGCTTGTGATTTTAGGGACCCTGGGAGAACCTTCTAGTTCTGTCCCCCAAACCTCCTTGACTTGCTGATGCCTGCCATTCATTTATTCTTTTAAAAAAATACATTAAAATTTTAAAAATTGTGGTAACATATATACGACTTTCTATTTTAACCATTTTTAAGTGTACAACTCAGTGGCATTAATTACTTTTACGATGCTGCACTACCATCACCACCAGCCCTTACCCAATCTTTTCCATAACCCCAAACAGAAACTCTATACCTAACAAGCAATAGCTCCCCATTCCCCCCTCCCTCCAGCCTCTGACAACCTCTAATCCACTTTCTGTCTCTAGGAATCAGTCCACTCTAGGTATTTTATATAAGTGGAATCATGCAGTATCTGTCCTTTCGTATCTGACTTATTCACTCAACATGTCTTCAAGATCCATGTTGTCTCATGTGGTGGTTTGAAGCAGTATGTATTCCAGAAAAACATGTTCTTAAATCTAATCCAGTCCTCTGGGTATGAATCCATTATAGGTGGGATCTTTCAATGTTGCTACTTCAGTTAAGGTGTGACTCTCCTCATTCAGGATGGGGCTTTATCCTATTACTGGAGTCTTTTAGAAGAGAATGAAATTTCACACAGAGAGAGAGAGAGCCACAGGAAGCAAAAAACTGGAACAGAACCCAGAAGAGAAGGAAAAGACCAGGAGATGCCACCATGTGCCTTGCATTGTGACAGAGGAATCAAGTATCACTGGCAGCCACCCCAAAATGCCACAGTCTTTGGTCAGAAAGTACCACGTTGATGAAGCCTTGATTTGGGCTTTTTCCGAGGCTCAAACTGTGAATGAATAAATTCCCATTATTTAACCTGACCCATTTCAAGGTATTTGCTTGAGCAGCCTAGGAGACTAAAACATCACACGTGTCTGAACTTTATTCCTTTTTATGGCTGAATAATATTCCATTGTATAGATAGACCACATTTTGTTTACCCATTCATCTGTTGATGGATACTTGGGTTGTTTCCATCTTTAGCCATTGTAACTAATACTGTTACAAACATTGGTGTACAAGTACCTCTCTGAATTCCTGCTTTCAATTCTTTGGGTATATACCTAGGAGTAGGGTGAGTAAGAGATGGAGTGGCCCTTCGGTGAGAAAGACCATCTGTGGTGGCTGCTCCTGGCCAGTGGGAGAGCAGGAATACAGTTAGAGCAGAGCCACTCCTTTCTCTCTTGCCATTTTCTCCCCACCATATAAATAAGTGCCATGTAAATCCATGGTTTTCCTATTTTTCCTTTCTCATAGAAAGACATGTAAACACATCTGGAAGAGACATAAATGCAGCTCCAGGGGAAGCAGACTTGGCCCAGTGGTTAGGGCATCTGTCTACCACATGGGAGGTCCGCGGTTCAAACCCCGGGCCTCCGTGACCCGTGTGGAGCTGGCCCATGCACAGTGCTGATGCACGCAAGGAGTGCCATGCCACACAGGGGTGTCCCCCGCGTAGGGGAGCCCCACACACAAGTAGTGCGCCCGGTAAGGAGAGCAGCCCAGCGCGAAAGAATGGCGCCGCACACACGGAGAGCTGACACAACAAGATGACGCAACAAAGAGAAACACAGATTTCCGTGCTGCTGACAACAACAGAAGCGGTCAAAGAAGAACACGCAGCAGATAGACACAGAGAACAGACAACTGGGGTGGGGTGTGGCGGGGTGGGGGGGGAAGGGGAGAGAAATAAATAAAAAATAAATCTTAAAAAAAAATGCAGCTCCAGTGGTGAGATAAAAAATAAAGCATTTAATCTGACAAAAATTAGACCCCGTCCACCCCTGCAGCCAGTCCCCAAGGGTTCTAAAGAAAAGACAGGCTAAGGTTATGAAAACCAGCCTTTCTCAGCTCCTGTGAGCTGAGTTTCCCGACATTTCCAGCCTTTGTTGAGTCCAAATCCCTGATGGGAGACTGGAGGGGAGAGGCAAGGGGGCAGGTGTGGCATTGATGGTGATGCTAATCCGGTGAGAATTCCAGTCTGGAAGGAAGGGGGATGCCATGGTGTGGGCTCTGAGGGAGGGTCCTGGGAACGAGAATACCACCTGTAACCATCCAAACCAGGAAACAGAGGCACAGAAGGCTTGGGGACTCACCAGTGCCACATGGACCTTCAGTTGCAGTTTCCTCGCTATAATACAGGTTTTAAATTTAGAGGCGTGTCTGAGAAATAGATAAAAATCTGTTTCAGATAATAACTAATTGACTGGGTACACTTGCTGTGGGAATCCTGAAGCTGTGGGAATGTAGAAATCCCACCCCCTTTCCGCCAGGTCCATGCCCTCCCTTGTAGCAGCAGCTGACACCTGGCACACATGGTCGCCAGGGTCTCTCATGCATTAACTCATTTTATTCTCATTTCCCTTTTTATCAGGTCTCCTTACATGACCTCAGTGTGTCATCACACCACCCTGGGAAGTGCAGACTGTTGATCTGTTTGCCTAGAGAAGTTATATAACTTGTTCAAAGACATGTGACTGGTTGGTGGGGGAGCCCAGATGAACTCAGTGGCTGGTGTGAGAAAACTCTGCTATTGCAGCGAAGCCTATATTTTCCTTCCACGTCCGCTTCTGGCACCTCTCCACTGTACTCGGGTCCCTGCTCCTGTACTAGCTCCTTCTGTTTCCTTGTTAAGGTTTGCTTTCCTTATTTACTCAGGAAGTGCTGTTGGTGCCTGGAGCCTTAGCCTCTAGCAAGATGCTCCCCAACCTTTTTTTTTTTTTTTTAATTTTGTTTCTCTCCCCTTCCCTGCCCCACCTGCCCCAGTTGTCTGCTCTCCGTGTCCATTTGCTGTGTATTCTTCTGTGTGTGCTTGTATTCTTGTCAGTGGCACCAGGAATCTGTGTCTCTTTTTCGTTGTGTCATCCTGCTGCATCAGGATGTGACACCACTCCTGGGTAGTCTGTGCTTTTTTTTGGCATGGGGCACCTCTCCTTATGGGGTGCACTCCTTGCACGTGGGGCACCCCTATGTGGGGGACACCCCTGTGTGGCAGGGCACTCCTTGCACATATCAACACTGTGTGTGGGCCAGCTCCACATGGGTGGGTCAGGAGGCCCTGGGTTTGAACCCTGGGCCTCCCATGTGGTAGGTGGATGCTCTATCCGTTGAGTCAAATCTGCTTCCTCCCAAACTTTCTTGATTCCCTGTGAAAGGGTTTCCCACCTTTTGAAAGTCTTATGAAAGTGTCGGCTCTGCAGAAAAATGCACATGTGTTCTGTATCATCATCATGTAACATGGGAGCAGGACTCACCTGCTAGTAAGGGAAATCTCATAACAGTGCCTAAAGTAAATTGGGGATTATTTTTCCCTCATGTAAAAGGAACCTGGAGTAGGAAGTGCAGGGATCCTACGGTGGCTCTAGGTTTTCCACAGGGATTCAGGCTCCTTCCAGCCCTCACATCCCATAAATCCAGGCTTTGTACCAACATTCAGACAGGAAGGGAAAAGGGAAAAAGGATAAAGCATCACCAGTTGAGCTTCTCCCCACCCCCACTCCCCTTTAAGGAGTTTTGCTAGGCGCTCCACCCAATGAATTTGGCTCACATCCCACAGACCAGAACTGAGTGATATGACATTCTTATTTGCAAGATATTGCATGATTCCATATAGCTGCCTGTATCACCTGGACATAAGTTGAAGGTTAACAACTCTCCCAGAGGGGAGAGAATGTATAGATGGTATCATAAACTATAATCTTCTCAAAGCAGTAAACGTCCTTCCAATAAGTGTAGTGAAAACATCACCACACCCCATGTGTATGCTTCACGTGACCCTAGCAGGAACTCTGTTCTCAAAGCCCTTATATCACCCCTCATTCTCCCTTCTCTTTGCAGAGTGCTATCTGCATTCTCTGACTGGCTGCCATCGGAGAGTCTCTCCTGTTCTTAAGTCCCAATAAAGCTTATGCTGGACTAAGTTAATAGATGTTCTTCAGTTTCTGGGGGTTTATCCTATAGTTGGGACATGAGACACAGAAAGGGATTTCACTGCATCAGGTGATTATTTAGTCTTCTGATCTTAAACATTAGCAGCCCACCACCACATTAAGAACAGGCCTCCCAGCCTGACATGTAAGGCCCTCTGGGGCAGTTTGTAATTATTATGATCCCAAAAAGAGAAGGATTATGTTTATAAACTAATCCATACTGGGTGTGATACCTTTTGATTATACAGGATTCAGTTGAGGAGACCTTGATTAAATCACCTGTTAGATTAGGACTTTGATTCGACCATGTCAGTAATGCGTGACTCAGGTTTAGTCCCCGCCCCCTTGGTGGGCCTATGTAAATGGACACTCACTCTAGAAGACACTCAAGAAGAGAGAGAGCTCTATCATGTTTGATCCAGCCTATTCGCCTGATAGCTTGCAGCTGAAGAGAGCAGCCCAGCAGCTGAGAAGGCCTGGAAAGAAATGAGTCCTATGCCAGAGACTGATCCAGGAAGCCCTGAGAGACCAGGCAGAGATGGGCGGCCATCTTGTTTGAACACATAGCAGCTGACTTGGGTGAAAAAGTACCTCTTATGGTATCTTGAGTTAGACTTTCCACTGCCTTGGGACTGTAAGCTTTTACCCCAAATAAACACCCTTTATAAAAGCCAACAAATTTCTGGTACTTTGCATCAGCACCCCTTCAGCTGACCAATATATCCTCTATACCACAGATCAGACTAGTCTTCCACTCCTCTTTATGTATACCCAGTGGTCTGGTCAGGCCAGGCTAACTAGTGACTCATCATTCCCATTACATACCTTATACTCTCCAGACCCCTTCTTATACTAATGTTGTTCTCTCTACCTTCAAGAGTCTTACTTCCATTTCTACATGTCAAATTTCTTCCCATCCTTCAAGCCTACTATCTCCATTACCTTACTAATTGCTCAGTCAGATATGGCATGTTAGTGGGAGACCTTTGGGTCTAGTTATAATGTCTGCACTGATCAGCATGGGTTTATATTTAAGATTCACCTAGCAGCTTCTGAGTGAGGGGGCCAGGAAAGAAAGATGCTTTTAATTAACTAATAAATTCATTCATTCATTCATTCATCCAACTATGTTCTTACTCACTTTTGAAATGTTGGGTACACATCGGCAAACAAATCAGATAGAGACTCTGCTCTTAAAGGAACGTTCATTCTAGTTGGGAGACAGGTAATAAACAAGCAAGCAAACAAATGAACAAGATAGTTCCCTATAGTAAAAAGTTTAGAAAAATGAAAACAGGATAATGTGATGTGATTGAAGGTGCTGAGTGGGGGTGGGGGGGGGTGCTGCTCTAGCTTGGGTGGTCAGGAAAATCTTCTCTGAGGCAGTGACATTTGGTAAAGGCCTGGATGATGACAGGGACTTAGACTTGGAGGACAGCTGGGTGGAGCACATGCCAGACCAGAGAACACCAGTACAAAAGGGTTCCAGAGGGAAGCAGTTGGACTTTTGGAGGAAAATAGAGAAGGACTGGAGCATGGTGAGCAAGAGGAAGAGTGGAGAACTGTGGGAAGTATGGGGGGAGGTAAATAGGGGCCAGAACAACTGAAGTAAGTTTGGAGTCTAGTGCAACGGGAAGTGACTGGAGGATTTTTATCAAGGAAGTGACACAAATGGATCTACATATATGAAAAAGTTCACTCTGGCTGCTGTAGTGGTAACAGATGGACAGAGGTAGAAGGAAGAGCTATTGTAGGACTCTACTTGAGAAACGACAGTGACCTGGACCAGGTTGAAGCACGGCAGTCAGGGACAGTGGTGTATTCTGAATATATCTAGCAGGGAGTCCAAGAGAACTGGTTGATGGCCTAGATGTGGTGGCTGTAGGAAAGGGTCTTTGGCCAGAGCAATTAGGAGGATCACACTGCAAGGAAAAGATATTGAGGTTGGAGATGGAAAAATTAAGCATTCCATTTGAACCTGTTATGTTTGAGATGCCTATTATGCTTCTAAGCAAAACTGGCAGTAAGCAATTTCACATGCTAAGCGGGGTTTGGAAGAGAGGTAAGGGCTGGAGATATAAAGTTTGGGCTTAGTAACATAAGGACAGTATTTAACCTCTTGATCCAGAAAGGATCATTTAGACAAAGAGGGGAGAGATAAGAGACAGGAGCACTTCAATGTTTAGGGAGTGGTGAGGTAAAGATCCACCAAAGGAGACTGAGAAGAAGCAGCTGGTAAAGACGGAGCAGGTAATTGTGAAATCTTCAAAGTCAAGAGAAGATTAGTTTCAAGAAGAATGGATAATTGTACCTGCCTGCTAAAAGGTGGAATAAGAAGAGATGGAGGAGCAGCCATTGGGTTCAGCCTTGCTAGGTCTTTGGAAACATTGTAAGAGCAGGGAGCTTGGGAGCTTAACTGAAATGGCTTGAAGAGGGAATGGAAGATGAAATGGATCCTCAGTATATACAGCTTTAAGGAAAAGTTCTGATGTGAGAAGAAGTAAAAAATGGGGTGGAGGCTGAAGTAGAATGTGAAATTGAGGGAGGGACTTGTAAAATGTGAGCAATCCCAGCACTATGTGTTAAAACCCATTGGTGGGCTGTGAGACAAATTCAGCAGATTATGACCAGTGTTAAAATTAAATAAATATCACACTCTGGAAAAGGCAAATCTATAGAGTCAGTTAAAAAGCAGTGGCTGCCAGAACTTCTTGAGGACAGGGAAGGGAAGGATGAATATGTAGAGCCCAGGGCATCTTTAGGGCAGCAAAACTATTCTGTATGATACTGTCATGGCGGATACATGACATTATGCATTTGTCAAAACCCATAGAACTATACAACACAAAGAGTGAACCCTAATGTAAACGATGGACTTTAGTTAATAATAATGCATTGATACTGGTTCATCAATTGTAAGGCATGTATCACACAAATGCAAGATGTTAATAACAGGGAAAATTGTGTGGAGTTGAGAGGTGGAGGGGAGGGGGACATATGGGTCCTTTCCATACTTTGTACACATTTTTAATGTAGATCTAAAAGTATTCTAAAAAATAAAGTCTATAAATAATGTCTACAAACAAATAAAGTGTAACAGAATAGTTGAGCAGATGCTGGTCGGGCCTTGCTCCTTCCTCCTTAGTCCCAAGCTTCCAACAACCTCCACCAGCAGTTCTCTACCTGAGCGCTTTCTATGGCTTCCTGGCAGGCAAGCCGTATCAGCAAATTAACAGCCCTCTCCCAGAAGTCCTTCAACAATGACAAAAATGAGTTGGTGAAGGCATGGGAGAAAATTGTGCTTGTGTTCTACATTGTTCCCACAGTTTCCCAGAAGAATGTAGCTCCAGTTGCGCACATGGTAATTGGCTTGACAAAGCACCCTTTATTGGCTGCCTGCCCTTCCCTGTCCCACTGCTCCCATTCTCTTACTGGCTTTCCTTGGAACCATTTCCCAAATAAGCCACTTTTACTTGAATATTTATTTCAGGGCCTGTTTCTGGGGAAACCCAAAATAAGAAAAATAGAATAAAAAATATCAGATGGGATCATACAATAAGGGTGAATATGACTCTACTAAACGTTTGTTTACTATTATGTGTAGATGCAGACTAGGTCCTGTGCGAAATGTATTTCCTTCTGCAAGTTAAAGTAAAAAAGGTTTGAATTTTAAAAACCCACTCTAGTGTAGTATGTTTGCCTGTTGCTAGGCATCATCCAGGTGAGAAGGAGAAATGGTCATTTATGGAGAGAAAGGTGACTGCAGGAGCAGAGTCCCTGAAGAGGAGAGAGGGGATGGAACCCAGAGGAGTCAGCTGGCCTTGGACATGAGCAGGGATGCCTTATCCACTCCATCAGAAGGAAGGAAAGAATATGGGTACAGATGCGCACCTGGTGGTAGGAGGATGAGGGCATCTCTCTGACAGCTTTGGGAAAGGTGAGTGAAGTCATCAGCTAAGACTGCCATGAAGAGAGTGGGTGGAAGAGTAACTTAGAGTAATGAAGCAGGATTTGTGGACATTGTGGAGATCTATGTTCATGAATTTAAAGACCAATTTTCTTGTTTTCTTCATTCATGTTCAGATGTTTGGATGCAGATGTAGAATAGGTAGAGTATTGGATTTAACCAGAGTTGGAGTTTTGACAAATGAGAATGAAAGATAAAGACAGAAGCAAGGGAATTAAGGATGTTTGCAAGAGAGTGATTATAATGATTGTGAAATCTATGAGGTGAGGACATGAGAGGGTGGGATCAATGGACTGGCATTCTCAAAGAAGTTGAGGAATTTTGGGGTTGCAGCTTGTGGCAGTTTGATATTTATGAGGCCCCCCAAAAGGAAAAATTATGTTTGCAAACTGGTCTGTTCCTCTGGGTGGGATACCCTTTGGTTGTATTCCATTCAAATGTTTTAAGTTTACTTGATAAAAGATTAGGCCTTTGATTTGAACATGTCAGCACCGTGTGGCTCAGGGTTGAGTCCCTGCCCCCTTGGTGGGCTGATATAAATGGACATTTACTCAAGAAGATGGACAGAAGGCACAGGAAGAGAGAGAGTTCCATTGACATGGTAGAGAAATTTTAGCCTGCAGCCCCGGGAAGAAAGATGTGCCATTTGCCTGATAGTTTGCAGCTGAAGAGAACAGAGCAGCTGAGCAGCTGATAAGGCCTGGAAGGAAACCAGCCCTTTGCCAGCCTTTGGCTGAGAGAGAGGAAGGCTAAACCCTTGCAGAGATTGGCAACCATCTTTGGTGAGAAAGCAACCTTGAGTTGGACTCTTTAGGGCTTTGTAACTGTAAGCTTTTACCTCAAATAAATACGCTTTATAAAAGCCAACAGATTTCTGGTACTTTGCATCAGCACCCCTTTGGCTGACTAGTACAGGTTACTACAGCTTTGGCCCTAAGAGGCAGTGATCAGATAGCATGGAATTGAAATTGAGATTTTGGAGGTGGCACAGTTATAGACGATGCTAAAACTAGGCTGTGACCATGGAAGTAGGTGAGTAAAGTGGGGAAAAAATTATTGGTGGTGGTTGGGTCAAAGAACTGAGGGGCCAGGATGGGCCATCTATAAATTTCTTTCTGCATACCCCTTAGCATCTTCATCCTGTCCCTGGCAAGTGATTGACAGGTCTACAAGGAGTCCAAGGCAACCCTTACTCAGGTCCAGGCAGGATTGAAGTTCACTGTGGACCTGGGCCATTTCAGCCCAGTGGGAGGGACCAGGACTGGGAAATAGTACAGCCTAGTTGAGTGTGAAGCAGGCACTGGGAGTGAGGCACGGATGTAGGAGTCGGTGCTAAGAGGAGGCCCACCTTCTTTGGAGCTGGTGTTTCTGCGTGATGGAACTGGACTCAGATGGGATCTCTTTTCACAAGACTTTCATGCTACTTTACTGGAATTGTAGTTGGTGCTGGGGTTTAAGATATATCTTGGGGATTTGAATCTCTGGACTGACAATATGATAGCCACGCCCTGAACCTCAACAGACTTCAGCTCCTACACTCTGATTTATTGGACTTACCCCACTCAGCTAACAAGGAGTTGAAGAATGTCAACCACCACACCATGGAGCCTAGAGTGCCTACAACTGAAAGCAGGAGGATTGCATCCAGTATCCATGTGGAATCTAAGCCCCCTCTTGACATAGAAGTGTAATGGACACAAACAATCCAATGTCCACAGAGAAAATGTGGCATTGGTGTGGGAAAAGTCGCCATGGTGGCTGCTGGGTGTGGGGAATGGGAGGAAGAGATGAGATGTGGAGGCGTTTTCGGGACTTGGAGTTGTCCTGGGTGGTGCTTCACGGACAATTACGGGACATTGTAGATCCCCTCAGGGCCCACTGGATGGAACATGGGAGAGTGTGGGCTATGATGTGGACCATTGACCATGAGGTGCAGCGATGCCCAGAGATGTACTTACCAAATGCAATGGATGTGTCATGATGATGGGAGAGAGTGTTGCTGTGGGGGGAGTGGGGGGTGGGGGCAGTGGGGTTGAATGGGACTTCATATTTTTTGAATGTAATATTTTTAAAAAAATGAATTAAAAAAAAAAAGAGGCGGCCCAGGTAGGCAGGAAGATGGTCAAATTCAGAGAAGAGCAAAGAAAATAATGGAAATTAATGATCTAAGGGAGGTAATGTTTTTATTGTGTGCCTTCTGATCAGGCCAAATGTAAATAGGAAACTGTAGCATGGGTCTGAGTATTTCATTCATTCATTCATTTAAAGATTTATTTATTTTTTATTCCCCCCCCCCCCGCAGTTGTCTGCTCTCTGTGTCCATTCGCTGTGTGCTCTTCTGTGACCACTTCTATCCTTATCAGTGGCACTGGGAATCTGTGTTTCTTTTTGCGTCATCTTGCTGTGTCAGCTCTCCTTATGTGTGGTGCCATTCTTGGGCAGGCTGCACTTTCTTTCGCACTGGGTGGCTCTCCTTACGGGGCGCACTCCTTGTGCATGGGGCTCCCCTATGCGGGGGACACCCCTGTGTAGCAGGGCACTCCTTGCACGCATCAGCACTGTGCATGGGCCAGCTCCACATGGGTCAAGGAGGCCCGGGGTTTGAACCGTGGGCCTCCCATGTAGTAGGTGGATGCCCTATCCATTGGGCCAAGTCTGCTTCCATATTTATTTATTTTTATTGGTTTCCCAAAAATTTACTAATGTCAACATAAAGTACAGTGTATTGAACAATGGCTACTATACAAAGTTCATTGTGATAGATCAAATAATTTTTTTGAGTTACTAATATCTCTTTCTAAATGTATTTTTAATTTATTTTTATTTTTTATTTTATTTTATTTTATTTTTTTATTTTTTTTAAATTTATTTTTAAAAGATACATAGATCACACAAAATGTTACATTAAAAAATATAGGAGGTTCCCATATGCCCCACTCCCCACCCCCCCCATCTTTTCCCACATGAATGACTTCTTTCATTAGTGTGCTACATTCATTGCACTTGATAAATACATTTTGGAGCACTGCTACAGAGCATGGATTATAGTTTACATTGTAGTTTACACTCTCTCTCTCTGTCCATTCAGTGGGTTATGGCAGGATATATAATGTCCTGCATCTGTCCCTGCAATATCATTCAGGACAACTCCAAGTCCCAAAAATGCCCTTGTAACACGCCTTTTTCCCTCTCCCTGCCTTCAGCAACTACTGTGGCCACTGTCTCCACATCAATGATATAATTTCTTCTATTGCTAGAGTCACAGTAATCCTATAGTAGAGTACCAATGAGTCCACTCTAGTCCATATTTTATTCCTCCATCCTGAGGACCCTGGGATGGTGATGCCCACTCCACCTCTAAATTGAGAGGGGGCTTAGACCCCACATGGCTGATGGATGGGACTCTCCCGCTTGCAGCTGTAGACTCTCAGTTCCTTGGTGTGGTGGTTGTCCATCCTCACCTCCCTGTCAGCTGACTTGGGTAAGTCCAATGAACTGGAGATAGGTGCTGCAACACTGCTGGGCTCAGGGTCCGACTGGCACATGGACAGCCCAGAGATTCAAGTCCCCTGGGCATACAACAACCCCAGTGCCAACCAGTTTCAAGAAAAGGGACAGAAGAGGCAGTCTGGTGCCTTGCCAGGGGGTCCAACTTTGGAATTTGTGCTCCTGAGTGTGATGGAGTTGGACTCAGATGTGACCTCTCCACACATGCCTCTTATGAGTATTTCATTTTAAGTGGGGTAGGAGAGAGCAGGTGCATGTGGATGTATGTGTGTGTGGAGGGCTGGGGGGGGGGGGGGGGTGGGAACTGACAACCTAAAGTATGTCCGGAAGGAGGCAGTCAGGAGAAGGCAAAGGTCTTGAAACTGTGCCGAAGAAGCTGGAGAAAAGACAGAGGACCTGATGTGGCTGCTGATGCAAAGTATGAGAAACCTGTTGACTTTTTAAAGGGTCTTTATGTGGGGTAAAAGTTTACAGGTAGAAGGCCTCAAAAGGCCCAACTCTAGGTTGCTTTCCCGCCAAAGCCAGTTGCCATGTGTTGAAGCAAGATGGTCCGCTGTCTCTGGCCGTTCTCTGCCTTCCCTCTGGGCTTCCTCTCCTCTTGAGGCTCAGCTTCTTCCTGATTTCAGCTGCAGCCTGGCATGGGGACTCCTACATCAGTCTCGGCGGTACTTCCCAATCTCAGCTGTAAGCTATCAGGAAAAAGGACTCATCTCTCCCTGGGCCTTCAGCTATTTGAAACTTCTTCTGTCATGCGGTCAGATCAAAAATGACTGAGCGCTCTCTTCCCATGTGTCTGTCTGTGTGAATGCCCATTGAAATCAGACCCAGCCCAGGGCAAAGACTCAACCTGAGTCACACCATCTGACATAGTCAAATCCAAAAGCCTAATCTTAACAGATAATCGAAACAAACACTCCTCAGCTGAATTTGATGCAATCAAAGGGTATCACACCCAAAGGAATAAATTAGTTTACAAACAGAATCTTTCTCTTTTTGGGATTCATAAAACAATCTCAAATTGCTGTACATGCCTGGGAGAAGTGAAGATAAATCTAAGATCAAAAATATATGACAGAGTCACTTTGTTTCTTCTAACGTCAGCATAACCTGGCATTTACATTACTAAAAGCATTCTCTAGAATGTGTTACTTTTTGCGTTGGTCTTGGATGCCTCTAACTGGTTTCTCTATATTGGCCTGGACTGATTTGGTTTGATTTGCCTTCTTGCCTTGAACCCCTCAAAGAAATTTTAGAAAGCCTGGCTCTCTCCCAAATCAATTCTGAATTGCAACTGGGAGCCCACCAAGATTGGAAACATCCTGATGGCCAGACTGCTGAAAGAGATATGGTGATGGCGGTGGTTGGAGAAGATGTGGATAATTCTTTTAGTTCATGAGATGATTCAAGATTTGTGTGTAGACTCTGAAAGGTGAATTCATTATTAGTCTTATTCAGGGAGTGAAGGAATCTCTTTGCACTTGGATAACCCTAAACATATATAAACCATTGAATTTGTTTTTGTGAAGGAAAACTGAAAAATAAATGTCTTAAACTGCTTTTAATCTACTTACTTCAAGAGGAAAAACCACCAAAATATCTCTTAAGATGCCATTTCTTTACTATGACATTTGGAGGTTTATTTTCCTGGGAAAAAGAGGAAAAAGTAACAGTTTCTTAATTTAATATGACAGCAAAGTTACTAACTACATCTCAGGTCAATAAGTTACCTGACATAGGATATATTGAAGGAAAATTCACACTGCTAATCATACAGTTTCGATTCATTTTAGATTTGGCAGGTCTAAGTGTTCCCAGTGAAAAGGAGAGACCAAGTGTAAACGGTCAGCAATACACACACACACACACACACACCCTCCTCCCCTCACAAAACTCCAACAAGGGTTAAATGGAATCTTTGTTGCCACTGAAACTGGAGGACTTGTCATTTTTACTATTAATTAGAAACATGAAAACAATAACCATGAATTACCTCACTACGCAAAAATACTCTTATTTCTTACATACAGAGGTGAAAAGTATTTTTTGTGCTTTTTTCATCTTGAGAAATTTTATAATAGATGTGATTGTTACAATGTGATGCTTCCTTTGAGAGTTTTGGAGTTGGAATGTTATAGTAACAACAGATATTAGCTGTGACAATAAAGTAACAGGACTGATTTTTAAAAATGTACTAAAAATTAAACATCTTAAAGAGCATGGTCTTTCCAAATAGTCATATGGAAAGCACAAATTGTTACGAAGAAAACTGCATTTCAACTAAGGGACAGAAAATAAGATGCCAATAAATGGAAATATATGTCTTATTTTTGCATAAGAAGAGACACTATTTAAATATAGAGACTCTCCCTAAATTAAGCTGTACATTCAAAATAAGTCCCCCTAAAATATCAATATGTTTTTAATTTATTTTTTATTCTTTTTTTTAAGTGAAAAATTTCTAATTTTGAAATGCTTTCAAACTTACAGGGTAGTTACAAAAATAACACACACCTCATATAGAAAACTCCAGTTTATGCCTATCCCCACAGACCATAATTTTAACATTTTGCCACATTTGCCATTTCATTCTATTTATCCATCAATCTATCAATCCATTTATCTACTATTTATCTATCTGTATATTTGTCAATCCATTTTCTGAACCCTTGAGTGTAGGTTGTTTACAACCATGCTCCTTGAGTCCTTAATACTGTCAGGTCCATTTCCTGAGAATAAGGATATTCACTTATAGAACTAAGTTAAATGCAGTTATCAAGTTCAAGCAATTTAATGTTGATATAAAGCTTATAATGTATAGTCCAATGTTTTTTTTTCCATTTTTTGAAATCTATCACTCATACATAAAATATATAAACAATAAGTATATAATAATAGTTGTGAAATTACAAAACAAATATATGTATCATTATAACAGGGTTCTCATACTTCACCCTACCATCAATACCTTGCATTGTTGTGAAACATTTTTAACTAATGCTTAAAGAATGTCCTCAAAATATTACTACTGGGAAGCGGATTTGGCTCAACTGATAGAGCATCCGCCTACCCTATGGGAGGTCCAGGGTTCAAACCCAGGGCCTCCTAACCCAAGTGGTGAGCTGGCCCATGTGCAGTGCTGATGTGCACAAGGAGTGCCGTGCCATGCAGGGGTGTCCCTTGTGTAGGGGAGCCCCATGCAAAAGAAGTGCACCCCTCAAGGAGAGTTGCCCCACACAAAAAAAGCTCAGCCTGCCCAGGAGTGGCACTGCACACACACGGAGAGCTGATGCAACAAGATGACACAACAAAAAAGAGACACAGTTTCCTTGTGCCGCTGACAAGAATGCAAGCAAAGTAGAACACACAGCGAATGGACACAGAGAGCAGACAATGGGGTGGAGGTGAGGTGGGAATGGGGAAGGGAGAGAAATAAATTAAAAATATATATTTAACATAAAAAAGACAGAAATTAAAAATATATATATATGTATATATATTACTACTAACCAAAGTATCTTACATTTGGTGTATTTTTCCCCCAACCCACCCTATTATCATTATTATTTTTATATGATCTATATATGAACATACATAAACAGTAAGTGTGTAGTAAAAGTTGTAAACTTATAATGCAAAGATGCTTAACATCAAACATCATACAGGGGTCCCATATATCAACCTACAACCAACACCTTGCATTGTTTTGCGACATTCATTAGAAATTATGAAAGAATATCATCAAAATCTTACTACTAACTATAGTCCTTATCTTATATTTGGTGTATTCCCCCCCCACCAACCTACCCTATAATTATTTTTTAAGTATATTTTTATGACAGAAGTTGTAAACTTACAAAACAATCATGCACATGTGCAGAATTCCCATAAAACACCTCTCTATCAATACACCACACTGTTGTAGCACATTTGTTACAGATTATGAGATGATATCATCAGATTATTACCAGGTCCATAGGGTACATTTGGCACACTTTTTCCATACTCTTCTCTTATCAATACAGTACATCTTTGGCACAGATACATGGATATTATATTATTACTTTTAACCACAGTCCATAGGTTGTTCCAATTGTATTTTTCCCATGCTTCTCCACATTCCCACTACCCAGCAATAGTGATGTATATCTGCTCTAGTTCACAAAGGACACTCTTGTTTCTGTACCATCAACCACAATTCTCATCCACCTCTGGGTTTACTGTGTTATTCAGTTTCTAGACTATTTTCTAGCTTTCTGTCAGTTGGCATTTACATTCCTAGACTACCCTTTTCAGCCACATTCCCACTTATAAACCAGCAGTTATCACTCTAATATGTTACCTTCAACTCTATACATTTCTACACTTTTACAGTAAAGCTAATTAAAACTTCTACATACATTAAACATCAGTGGTCCATCTCAGTCCTCCTCTTATCTCCTTTAAAAATCCACCAACTATCACCAGGTCTTGAAGATATTTTCCTACATTTTCTTCTAGGAGCTTTATGGTTCTAGCTTTTATATTTAGATTTTGTTCCATTTTGAGTTAATTTTTGGATAAGGTGTGAGATAGGGGTCTTCTTTCTTTCTTTTGGCTATGGATATCCGGTTCTTCCAGCACCACTTTTTGAATGGACTGTTCTGCCTGAGCTGGGTGGGTTTGACAGTCTTGTCAAAAATCACTTGAACCCAGATGCGAGGATCTGTTTCTGAACTATCAATTCAGTTTCTGTGGTCTATGCATCTGTCTTTATGCCGATACCATGGTTTTTTGTTTTGTTTTGTTTTTACCACTGTAGCGAGGTAATATGATTAAATGTCTGGAAGTGAGAATCCTCCAACTTTGCTTTTCCTTTTTAAGATGTTTCTGGCTATTCAGGACCTGCTGCCCTTCTAAATAAATTTGATAGTAGTGCTTTCCATTTACTTTAAAAATACTGGTGGAGTTTTTATCAGTATTGCACTGAAACTATATCAGTTTGAGTAGAACTTACATCTTAATGGTATTTAATCTTCCAATCTGTAAGCATGGAATGTTCTTCCAATTATTTAGGTCCTTTCTGATTTCTTTTAACAATGAGTTGTAGTTTTCTGAATATAAGTACTTTACATTGTTGATTAAGTTTATTCCTAAATATTTGGGTTTTATCTGTCATATTTTATTTTCACCACTCTTTTGAGACTTTTAGTTACTTTTACTTATATAATTTCTTTCTAGACTCTCTTGCAAGCCTCTCTCTCCTGTTTTTTCTTTCCAGGCTATCGCGCACTCTTTAATATTTCCTGCAAAGCTGGTCTCTTGGTTATAAAGTCTCTCAATTTCTGTTTATCTGTGAATATTCTAAACTCACCCTCATTTTTGAAAGACATTCTTGCTAGATATAAGATTCTTGGCTGGAAGTTTTTTTCTTGCAGTATCTTAACAATATCATACCACTATCTTCTTGCCTCCATGGTTTCTGATGAGAAATTGGCACTTAATCATATTGGGTATCCCTTATATGTTATGCATTGCTTTTGTCTTGATTCTCTCAGAATTCTCTCTTTGTCTTTGGAATTTGGCATTCTGATTAGTATGTGTCTCTGAGTTGGTCTATTTGGATTTATTCAGATTGTAGTATTTTGTGCTTCTTGGACATGGATATCCATGTCCTTCAATAAGGTTGGAAAACTTTCTACCATTTTTTCTTCAGATAATCTTTCTGCCCCTTTTCCCTTCTCTTCTCCTTCAGAGACATCATGACATGTATGTTTGCAAGTCTTTTGCTATTTAGTTCCCTGAGACTTGTTTAGCTTTTTTCTATTCTTTTCTCCATCTGTTCTTTTGTAGGTTCACTTTCAGAGGCCATTTCTTCAAGCTCACCAATCCTTTCTTCTGCCTCCTCAAATCTGCTATTATATGATTCCAGTGTATTTTTAATTTCATT
Organism: Dasypus novemcinctus; assembly: GCF_030445035.2. Lineage (NCBI taxonomy): Eukaryota > Metazoa > Chordata > Mammalia > Cingulata > Dasypodidae > Dasypus > Dasypus novemcinctus. The sequence goes on along the minus strand of NC_080677.1, from coordinate 137,053,603 downwards.
TATTGCACCTTTCATTCCCATAAGATCTGCTATTTTTCTATGTATGCTTCCAAATTCTTCTTTGTGTTCATTCAATGTCTTCTTACTATCCTTAATCTGTTTAGCCATCTCATTGAATTTGTTAAGGAGATATGTCTGAACATCTATGATAGTTGTCTCAACTCCATTTCATCTGAGGCTTATCTTGTTCCTTTCTTTTTATTTAAAGATTTATTTTATTTATTTCTCTCCCCTTCTCCCCATTGTCTGCTCTCTGTGTCCATTCGCTGTGTGTTCTTCTGTGTCTGCTTGCATTATCAGGTAGCTCTGGGAAACTGCGTCTCTCTTTTTTTTTTTTTTTGCGTCATCTTGCTGCATCAGTTCTCCCTGTGTGCGGTGCCACTCCTGGGTGGGCTGTGCTTTTTTCATGTACGGCAGCTCTCCTTGTGGGGGGCACACCTTGCACATGGGGCGCCCCTATGTGGGGGTGCCCCTGTGTGGCATGGCACTCCTTGCGTGTGGCAGCACTGGGCATGGGCCAGCTTACCCCATGGTTCAGAAGGCCCTGGGGATTGAACCCTGGACCCTCCATATGGTAGATGGACACTCTATCAGTTGAGCTATGTCCGCTTCCCATCTTGTTTCTTTAATTGGGTCATATCTTCCTGTTTCTTGGTGTGCATTGTAATTTTTTGTTGGTGTCTTGGCATCTGGCTTACTAGATTATTCTGGGTGGTTTCTCTCTTTAGTTTAGGGCTTTCTTTCCCTTCTCCCTTGCTGGTTGTGTAGTAGGAGCCAAGAATGTAGTTGGTGCTATAAGCTGTGGAGTCTCAAGCTGCCCTCATTTCCCCAGGGAGAGATGAAGCATCTCTCAACTTTCTCCTTTGCCAGGGGAAGGGACAGAGCCACAGCTGTGTGTAATAATCCAAGTCGTGCAGGCCTAGACTGTAGTTGCCCAGAGAGACTGACGAAGCCTCATGCCCCTTTCTCCCCTGCCTAGGGGCAGGGATGAAGCTGCAGGGGTGGGCAGCAATCTATGCTGTACGGGTCCAAAATGACCACAGCTGCCCTAGTAGACTTCTGACTATTCAGTCTGCCTGCAGAATGCAACTACAGTTACCTGGAGAGGCTGGTGCAGGGTCCACCAGCTTCCTCCCTGCTAGCAGTGATGCTGAAGCCTAGGCTAGGACTATAGGCTGATCTGGTGAAAAAAGTCAGTCCCTACCAGCGCTGTGATTTTCAGTCAGGCTGGCTTCCCCTCATGCTGGAGGTGGAGTAAAAATGGCAGTTACTGCCCTGTTTCTGGCTTGGACGGGTTCAAACTTCATCTATTCTTAGGGTTATTTTTAGCTAGTCGAATTTACTAAGCAGTAGCTGAAGTTAATGGCCAACCGTTTCTTTATCCCCTGTTTTTGGGAAATGGAGCTTCCAATTCCAGCTACAGAATATCTCCTGAGTTGGCTTGCACCACCAGAGTAGGATGATCACTGGCATCTATGGCATGGCCTGTATTTTCCTGGAGAGGTTAGCGCAGGTCCCCCTAGCTTCCTCTCTGCTGAAGGTGGGGCTGGGGCTTATGCTAAAGCTGCAATCTGGTCTGGATGGAAAGAAGCCAATCCCTACCAGCACTGTGATTTTCAGTCAGTCTGCTTCCCCTTGTGCCAGAGGTTGGAGTTAAAATGTTGGCTACCAGCCTCTTTCTGACTTAGACAGGTTCAAACTACAGCTGTTCTTAAGATTATACTTTAGCCCACCAAATTTACTAATCAGTAGCTGAAGTTGGTGCCCAATCATCTCTTCCTCCCCCATTTTTGGTAAGTGGAGCTTCCAATTCCAGCCATGGAATAGCTTCCAAGGCAGCTTGTGCCACCGGTGGAGGATGGACACCGGCCTCAGGGGCATGGAGTAGTCTACTTATGAATGTTCTCTGCAGATGGGCAGTCTCCTCTTTCCATTCTTTCAACGATGGTACATGATGTTCTTCTGGTCTCCTGGAGCCCCCAATTAGGTGCTTTAGATAGCTCTGGGTGATTTATAACTGCCCTGTAGCATGAACTGACTCTAGGGGCTCCTTAGTCTGCTGCCATCTTGCTGGTTGTCCCAGTCCAGTGTTTTCATACATCCCAATAATATCCCTTTGAGCCTTCTTCCTTTTTGTATCCCATCCAGCATTTTATATTGTCCTTAATTGTCATTGTCTCTTTAAATGCTCTTTTTTTAAAAATCATGGTAACACATGCTACATAAACTTTCCACCTCAACTACTCCCAAGTGGGAGTGGAATTAATTACATTCATTATGTTGCAGTACCTTTACCACCTCCCATTACTGAACTTTCCCATCTCCATAAACAGAAGCCCTACACCTATTTTGCATTAACTCTCCATTCCCTTTGCCCATGCCCATAGCTGCCCATACCCTAACTTTTGCCTCTTCAAGCTTGCATATTCTCAGTATTTGCTTTGTGGTTACCATGGGGCTTAAATGGAACATCCTAAATTTGTAACAATCTCCTTTGCTTTGATCCCAACTTAATTTCAATAGTATACACAAACTATGTTCCTATACTCTGCTGTTCCCCCACTTTTATGTAATTCTTATCACAGATTACATGTCTATATATTATGAGTCCAAAACCAATGTAATGATTTCTCATTACATTTTATTCATTTGCCTTTTAGATCCTTAGGGAGTAAAAAGTGGAATTACAAATAAAAAATACAATAGTACTGGTATTTATATTTACTCTTGTCATCACCCTTACAGGGGATCTTTATTTCTTCATGTGGCTTCAATCTATTCTCTATTGTTATTTTCTTTCAACCTACAGAACTCTCTTTAGCATCTCCTGTAGGGCCAGTCTAGTGCTGATGAACTTTCTTATTTTTTATTTATCTGGGAATGTCTTAATCTCTCCCTTATTTTTGAAAAGACAGTTTGCCAGATGTAGAATTCTTGTTTGGCTGTTTTTTGCTTTCAGCACTTTAAATATTTCCTCCCACACCGCTGCCTTGTCTCTCATGGTTTCCTATGAAAATCAGCATTACTCTTTTTATTTATTTGTTTGTTTGTTTATTTATTTTGAGGTACTGGGACCAGGGATTGAACCCAGGACCTTGTATGGGGGAAGCTGGCACTTAACCACTGAGCCACATTGGCTCCCCTCCAGCACTTACTCTTATTCAGGTTCCCCGATATGTGACATGTTGCTTCTCTCTTGTGGCTGTCAGAATTCTCTATCTTTGATGTTCCACAGCTTGATTATAATATGCTGCCAAGTGGGTCTGTTTGGGTTTATCCTTTTCAGAGTTTGTTGAGCATCTTGGATGTGTATATTCACATCTTTGATTAAGGTTGGAAGTTTTCAGCTCTTATTTCTTTGAATATTTTCTCTACTCCTTTCTCTCATTCTTCTCCTTCTGGGACTCCCACAAACTTGCTATGCTTTATGGTGTCCTACAGGTTCCTCAGGCTCTGTTCACTTTTCTTCATTCTTTCCTCTTTCTACTCCTCAAGCAGTGTCTTATTTTTAAGTTCACTGCTTCTTCCTTCTGTCAGCTCTAATCTGCTGTTGAACCCTTCTAGGGAATCTTAAATTTCTGTCACTGTGGTCTTCAGTTCTGGTTCCTTTTCATAATTTCCATTTCTCTATTGAAATTCTCTTTATGTTCATCTGTCATTTTCCTGATTTCCTTTAATTCTTCATCCATGTTTTCTTTGAGCTCTTTGAGTATATTTAGAACAATTTTTTAAAAAGTCTTCGTCTGGTGTGTCCTAGGTCTGGTCCTCCTCATTGATAGCTCCTAATACTTAATTTTCTCCTTTGCCTGAGCCATCACTTCCTGTTTCTTTTTGTTTTGTAATCCTTTGTTGAAACCTGGACATTTTGGTATTTTAATGTGGTATCATTGGAATTTGACCTCTGAGTTGAGTATTATCAAGGAATCTTCCTTGAATGTCAGGAGCTAAGAAAGGAAAAAAAGAAAACACCTTTTCCAGTTTTTGCAGATTGACCTGTGCTCACCTACAAGGCTTATCTATACAATGAGTTTAGAGAATAGCTGGAGGCCAAAGTATAGGGTCTGCCCTGATCATTCTGTGCATGTTCTTGTCTTGGGCAGAGGCATGTGGCCCTAGGAATTCCCCCATTTTATGTCATTACAAATGTTGCCTGTTCCCTGAGAAATAGTTTCCTCACAGTTCCAAGTGCTGCACTGTATGTCTTATAGCCCCTTGAGTCCAGGCAGCCAGTTGATTGCTTCTCCCACAGTGTTCTTCAGGAGAACTCTGTGAGCTGCCTTCTACATACATGGCAAGTTCTGAGATGGCGAGCCCTTCAAGCCACAACCAGACAGATTGGACCAGACATATAGTTGAGCATGAGGGTTACTCTACTTCTTCCGGAACCAGGAGTAGGGATATGCGCTGGGAGGGCTGGCTCTGGACCAAGCAGGTGAGAGGTGGGGGAGGGGTCAGCCAGGGTGCAGGAGAGCCATTGCTTATTTTGTGTGTGTGTGTGTCAGAGGAGTCTAGCTGATCTTTTTTTTTTTTTAATTAAATTGTCTTTTTTTAAAAAGATACATAGATCACAAAAAATGTTACATTAAAAAATACAAGAGGTTACCACATACTCCATACCCCACCCCCCCCACTCCTCCCACATCTTTCATTATTCTGGCACATTCACTGCATTTGGTGAACACATTTTGGAGCACTGCTGCACCGCACAGATTATAGTTTACATTGTAGTTCACTCTCCGCCAGTCCATTTAGTGGGTTATAGCAGGATATATAATGCCCAGCATCTGTCCCTGCAATATCATTTAGGATAACTCCAAGTTCCCACATCCCATCTCTTCTTCCCTCTCCCTGCCCTCAGCAACTACCATGGCCATTCTCTCCAGATCAATTGTACAGTTTCTTCCATTACTAGTCACAATAGTTCTATAGTAGAATACCAGTAAGTTCACTCTAATCCATATTTTATTCCTCCAACCTGTGGACCCTGGGTTGGTGATGTCCCCTCCACCTCTATATCGAGAGGGAGCTTAGATCCCACATGGTTGGATGTGAGTCTCCTGCTTGGAGTTGTAGACACTCTCGGTTCCTTGGTGTTGTGGCTGACCATCTTCACCTTCCTGTCAGCTGACCTGTGTACCTACTGCTTTTAAGTAGTATTTTTCTTAATTCTGTGCTCACCCTGTCACTTCGGTCCTTTAACTGTTTTCTAGAGCTTTGAGACAGCTGTCTCTGCCAATTCCTGTTGATTGTTCAAGCCCCAAAGAGGTGTTTCTGTAAGACAGCAGCTCCACTGAAAATATTCATTTTAATACATATGTTCTGGTATTTGTTTAAAATCATCTCATAAGTTAGGTCTCATATCATTTATTTAAGAATTTATTAAAAGAATGCATGAACTTCTAAACATGTTATATGCATAGACATATACATGGATAGATGATATGATTTATATGCCTTTTATCACTGATTATACCGTTAATAATTCCCCCAGTGTATATTTATTTCTAGAAGTATAATAGCTTATCATTTGGGCTAGGTAGTTCTAGCAGCTTATCTGGGGCATCAGGTAATTCTATAATTAACTAGAGAAAGGTTTATAGATAAAAGAGTTTATTTAAATTCATTTTCCCTCCACCCCTTAAAGAAAACTGTGTTGCCTGGTTTAAGTTCCATCTCTCAACTCTTAATGTCCCCACCCTTTTAAAAAATAAAACCTTTTATTTTGGAATAATTTTAGATTTCCAGGAAAGTTGCAAAGAGTATACAGAGTTCCTGTATACTCTCTACCCAGTTTTCCCTACTGTCATCATCTTACATTATTATGACTTATTTGTCACAACTAATGAATCATACAGAAAGTACAGAGGTCCCATGTACTGCACCCCACACACAGTTTTGCCCTATTATTATTATTATTTAAAGATTTATTTTATTTATTTATTTCCCCTTCCCTACCCCTGTTGTCTGCTCTCTCTGTCCACTTGCACCCTCGGTGGCACCAGGAAACTGTGTCTCTTTTATTGTTGTTGCGTCATCTTGCTGCGTCAGCTCTCAGTGTGTGTGGCGCCACTCCTGGGCAGGCTGTGCTTTTTTCACGTGGGGCTGTTCTCCTTGCGGGGCGTACTCTTTGCACATGGGGCACGTTACATGGGGGAGCCCCTGAGTAGTCTGGCACTCCTTGCGTGCAGCAGCTCTGTGCATGGGCCAGTTCACACAGGTCAGGAGGCCCTGGGTATTGAACTCTGGACCCTCCCATTTGGTAGGTGAATGCTCTATCAGTTGAGTCACATCTGCTTCCCTCCCTATTATTATTTTTCTCAATGCATCTTTAACTTCTTTATTGGAGAAATTGTGGGTTTACAGAAAAATCATGCACAAAATACAGGATTCCCACATACCACCCATCCACCAACACCCGCATTGATATGGAACACTTGTTACAATTGATGACAGTACATTTTTACATTTGTACTATTAATTAAGGTCCCTGGTTTAACATGCATATATATATATATGTTATATATACATACACACACACATATTTCAGTGCTGTTAACTGTGTTCACAGCAATGCATGTTTCAAAAGCTCCCAAAACACAACAACAGGGATAAATCTCACAAACATAATATGAAGTGGAAAGAAGCCAGGCACAAAATGGTATATATGTGTGATTCTATTTTTATAAAGTTTAAAAACAGGCAAAACCCAAGCTTGATGTTAGAAGTCAACACAGTGGTTATTTTGGGGGGTGGTGAATGGAAGGGGGCAGGAGAAGGCTTCTGAGGTGCCGGTACAGTTCTGTTTTTTTGACCTGGTTGCTGGCTGCACAGGTGTATGCTACCTGTGAAAATTCATCAAGCTGGACAATTTAAGAGTATGCACTTTTCTGTAGGATTATTCTACTTCAATAAAAAGTAAGGCTACCCAAAATCAGAGGGGAAAAGCAAGCTCCCAAGGTGATTCTGATGTGTGGCCAGATTGGGGAACCATTGAACAAGGTGACCTAACTGATTCCTTTAGAGGTCGGGATTCTCACACAGCCCACCCAGGGCTGAGTTCTCATCAGATACCAGACGAGGATGGGGACTTCATTCAAATGGCCTCTTCCTGAGTTCTGTGACACATCCATTAATGCAGCCAGCATCAGCTCACGAAGGTTGGCAAGGATTTGCTGAACAGATGTTCAGAAAAAATGGTCCATTCACAGTGTTTGTAGATACTTGGCTCTGACATAGCTCTGACCTGAGTCCCCCATGAACTTTTAGTCTCCTTTCTTCCATCCTTCCTTTCTTCCTTCTTTCTTCCCCCCTCCTTTCCTCCTTCCTTCTCTCCTCTCTTTCTTCTTTCTTTCCTTCTTAAATGATGCATAAACTTCGAATGTCTCTCTGGATCGTTTAACAGTGCTGGGCACTGAGTGGTGTAGGAAAGATGGGAAACATGCCTAGGACAGCAGTCTCCAGGGGGCACTGTGGAAAGAGGCACCACTGTACCTGGGCCGAGGACCACCTTCAGGGTCCCCTTGACCACCAGCGTGGGGATGGGAGTGGCCAGAGGCCATAGGTGGTGACATTCCTCGACCTTCTCACCATGGGCTTCTCTTTCTTTTCTGTTCTCTAGCTGGTCCCTGTCTGTCTGACTCATGCATATTGCTTCTCTGGAGACACAGCTCAGGACAAAACACCTTCAGGAAGGACTTTCCCAACTGTGGTGGTTTGAAGCTGTACATCCCCCAGAAAACCATGTTCTTAAATCTAATCCATTCCTGTGGGTATGAACCTAGTATAACCTTTTTTTCCCCCCTAAAGATTTATTTTTTATTTATTTCTCTCCCCTTCCTCCTCCCTGCCCAGCCCCATTGTCTGCTCTCTGTGTCCATTCGCTGTGTGTTCTTCTGTGTCTGCTTCCATTCTTGTCAGTGGCACCGGGAATCTGTGTCTCTTTTGTTGCATCATCTTGCTGTGTTAGCTCTCCGTGTGCATGGTGCCGCTCCTGCACAGGCTGCGCATTTTTCATGCAGGGTGGCTCTCCTTACTGGGCTCACTCTTTGCACGTGGGGCTCCCCTACGTGGGGGACACCCCAGGGTGGCATGGCACTCTTTGCACATGTCAGTGCTGCGTGTGGGCCAGCTCACCACACAGGTCAGGAGGCCCTGGGTTTGAACCCTGGACCTCCCGTGTGGTAGGCAGACGCTCTATCAGTTGAGCCAATTCCGCTTCCCTAGTATAACCTTTTGATGGGGCTACTTCAGTTAAGATGTGGCCCACCTCTTGCAGGATGGGTCTTAATCCTATTATTGGAGTCCTTTTGAAAAGAATGAAATTTAGACAAATAGAAAGAGAAAGCCACAGGAAGCAAGAAACTAAACTGAAAAACCAGAAAAATAGGAAGAGCCCAGGAAACGCCACCATGTGCCTTGTCATGTGACAGAGGAACCAAGGATCCCTGGCAGCCAGCCCCAGAATGCCAGTCTTTAGGGAGAAAGTATTGCCTTGATGATGCCTTGATTTGGACGTTTTTCCTAGCCTTAAAGCCTTAAGTGAATAAATTGCCATTGTTTAAGTTGACCCATTTCATGGTAACTGCTTGAGCAACTTACAAAACTAAAACATTAACCAAGCTCTCGCCGTACTCTCACTCCTTTAGTTGTGGAGATCTTGGATTCATATATTTAGTCCATGCAAGATGCTCATTGATTCATAATTGTTATATATTAGTACCTAGAATGACTCAAAAAACATTAGGAAACTCAGAGATCATCTAATCCAGTGATTCTCAAACTGGCAGCAATCCACTGGCTGCATATTTGCTTTTGAGATCACTTTAAAATACACCAATGCCTGGGGCCAACCCAGAGATTTTGACTTAACTGAGAGAACCACTGATCAAATCCAATCCCCCAAGAAACCCTAGGCATGGGAAGGTGATGTGACTGATAGAAATTACATAGGCTAGTAAGTGACAGGTACAATAATAATAACCACCTTCTCCAATGATATTAGAGAAGCACTTTCTTCTCATTATGTATTCTCTTTTAATTTACTCTTCACAATAGCACTAGAAAGTAGGTATTCTGACTTGCAACTTGTAGGCAAAGAGACTGAAGTTCAAGAGGTGAAGTCTTAATTGAGGCAAAGCTGAGATTTGAACCCAAGCCTTCGCAGTCCAGTGCTGAAAGTCCTTCTCTCCACTTCCACAGCCTTCCTGTGTGGATCTGGGCTCTCCATCCATGTTCCTCAAGGGCAGAGATTGTATCATGTATTTATTTTGTAACTTCTCCCCTCACCCACCCACAAATATCAAATCACTAGGCACATGATTTCGGCACCACAAATGTTTATGGAGTGCTTAAGTATATTTTCCACCAAAAAGCAGGAAAGGGCCCTTTATGCTAAGAAGAAGGGAGGCTGGCTTTCATTCCCCTCCATTCCCACCCCAACTCTGCCCTGTTTCCTTCTTCTGATGTCATTATCAAGGTAGAAAATGACATCACTTACCAGGGAGGCACTGTTGGTGGTTGGGGCCCCATGGGCTAGAGTTGCTGCAGCCATCTCTCCCTCAGGACCATCCACAGAGTGGGTTTGGGTCACCTGGGATAATGGTGGAGATCTTGAAACCACTGCTTTCTGGACTGAAGGACTAGACCGTTTTCTTCCAGGTCTTCAGGTGGGTCCCTTTTTTGGCTCCTATGCAGATATCCTGGAGGACAAAGAGAGCTGTCCTCGTGACTAGAAGGATTCCCTGCTTTTTGAAACCAGTTGCAACTTGATGTAATTCTTCCCTTGAAATAAAGGCGGTTTGTGAAGTATGAAACTGAGTGTGAAGTGTAGGTCTTCTCTAATAAATAACTTGACAAATCAAGAAATTATTCTCAAATACCCAGAAGGCTGACTATTATTTTTAAAAAGTGGAAAATAAGTGTTGGCAAGGGTGTGGAGAAATTGGAACTCTCATGCATTGCTGGTGGGGATATAAAATAATGCAGCTTCTGTGGAAAGCAGTATAGCAATTCCTCAAAAAGTTGTATATAGAATTACCTTATGACTTGGCAATTTCATTCCTAGGTATATACCCAAAGGATTTGAAAACAGGGACTCAGATACACATACACTAATGTTCATAGCAGCATTATTCACAATGGCCAAAGAGTGGAAACCACCCAAGTGTCCATCAACAGATGAGTAGATTAACAAAAATACAATGGAATATTATTCAGCCATAAAAAGGAGTGGATTTCTGCTACTTGCTACAACATGGATAAGCCTTGAAAATAGTATGCTAAGTGAAATAGGCAAGGCACGTAGGGACAAAAACGATATGATTCCACTTAATAGGAAATATCTAGAAATAAGAGATTCGTAAAGACAGAAAGTAAATTTGAGGTGACCAGGGGCTGGGGTAGGGAGTGGGGAGGACAGCAGTGTGGCTGCTTGGTGGGTACAAAGTGTAAATTTGATACAATTTTAAATAAAATTGATCATTTAAAAGAGCACATCATATTTGAGGATAGGAGTGCTCTAGAAACAGGGGAATCCAGAGAGTCTTTGTGGGCAGGGGCTCAGGATGGGCACCACAAGAGGTTGTCACATCCAAGGGGGCATGATTCACATCATGTAAGCATAAGAATGTTTTATTTAAACAAAGGCCCCTTTTGCTAATTTGCACAAAGGCACATATTGGGTGACCCCCTGGGACCCTGGTATTACGCAGCTTCACTGATGACCTTGGGAAGTAGGAAGCCAGCAAGGCAGGCCTGCTCCTAAACCATGTCTCACATACACGTGCCACATGCTCACACCCTTGCAGTCCCATAAGAAGAGTGGGATGGAAGAAACACCCAGAAATGAGTGAAGAAACCCTGGCATCTATCCCAGCTGTGAGCTGAATGCCACCAGAGCTGAGCAAGGGCCCATCCATTCTCCATGACCATGAGGACTGCTCTGCGTCCCATGTCCAAGCCTGGGGATGACTGTGCAACCCTAATAGAGGTGGCAGTACTTGGCTTAATTTGTTGTTGTTGTTGTTTCTCTAGTCAGCATTGTGGTCTCCTCCTCTCCAAGTAAATTATCTTCTGCTTCTTCAGTAGCCAAGAAATGTTTCACTTGGAGTCAGGACACTAGTTTGAAGTCTAGCTCTGCCATTGAACTATTTGAGTGCCATGAAGCAAGTGACTTCACCTCCTCCAAGCTCTGTTTCACATTCTGCCTAATGGTGCAGTCCTGCTTACCCCAGAGTTGTTGGAAGGATAAAAGGAGACAGTGTAAAATGTCCTGAACCAAGATAGGTGCAGAAATAATTGTTATTGAATCTAAGGAGGAACTTGTGGAATATGGTTCTAGATCTCACCATGGCCACTTTTCTCTGGATGCCATTTATTTGAAGTTTATCTTATAAAATGCAGTGCCCATGGGAGAACACTCCAGGTCAGCTGTGGTTAGACCAGTGATTGAGTGTCAGAGTGTGACGGGGGTGGGGTGGACCTCCAGACACCCCTGCCTAAGATAACCACAGCATAGACACCCAGTGTTAGCCAGCATGTTTACCATTGGCTCTATGTAGGTGCTTCATAGGGATTAGTTCATGTGAATGGCATGGTGACATTTTGAAGAAATTTCATCTCTAATTTACAGCTGAGGGAAGCGGATTTCACTCAATGGATAAAGCATCCGCCTATCACATAAGAGGTCCAGGGTTCAGATGCAGGGGTGTCCCTCACGTAGGGGAGCCCCATGCGCGAGGAGTGCACCCTGTAAGGAGAGCTGCCCAGTGCAAAAAAAGTGCAGCCTTCCCAGGAGTGGTGCCACACACACAGAGAGCTGATGCAGCAAGATGACACGACAAAAAAGAGACACAGATTCCCGGTGCCACTGACAAGAATACAAGCAGACACAGAAGAACACACAACGAATGGACACAGAGAGCAGACAACTGGGGGCGGGGAGCAGAGAAATAAATTTTAAAAAATTAAAAAACCTTAAAAAATATTACAGCTGAGAAGAACAAGGCTGAAAAGAGGGAGCCCAAGGGAACATCGACAGACTAACCCTATCAGCACACACCTGGTGCCCTGAGCAGGGAACCAAGGTGTGTGAGCATCCACGGGCCAGAGGAGAGCTCAAGGCACAGGTGGGTTGGAGGCTTAATCAGAAATTAATCTTTACCCTTCTTTTGTGGAAGAAGCTTGACAACATTACTCTATTTGTGGCACCTGCAAGGATCCTTAAAGTGGCAAGAATTGCGTGGTTCAAATCATGCCTGCTACTAAGCAAGATGGGCTCCTTTAGCCTATCGTGCTGAACTCTCACAAGCACCAGTACGGTCATCAGGAGATCCCACCTGTCAACCAGGTGCTTTACAGGTGTCATCTCTTAATCCTGCAAGGCCCCACTCAGCAAGGCTATCATCTTGCCCACACTTTATCATTAGAAACCCAAGGTTCAGTTAGTTTACATAATTTACGCAATGCCACGAAAGTAGTTCATAGATGACCCAGGATTTGATCCGACTTTCAGGCCAAAGTCTTGCCCCTAAGTGGTCAAGCAGGGACAACCCCAAAGCCGTGAGAGTATTTGGGAAACGGAATCTCATGAAATTTAATATTCTTTGTAGCTGATCTTTGAAAAAGCCTTTTTGGTTTTAATCTTTTCAATTGGGAGATTTTCTTCAAAGTCAGAGTATTCCATCCTGCTTTAGGGAATAGAGTCTAGAAAATAGAAATGGAATTTTCTTTGCTAGTCAATCTCACAATTCTCCTGGGTCTAGAATGCCAGCAGCCTGTGCTGGTCCCTAATGATGACATTTACTCACTTGCTTTACTTTGCAGCACCTTTCTGCCCTGGGCTTGGAGAAGCCTGCAGAGGGCTGGGTGGTGGGAGGGCTTTCAGGTGCAGACATCCTGATACCCAGGATGCTGCTCCTTTTCTGTGTCAAGCTCCTTTTCATCATTTAATCTTGGTGCAAATGTCGAGTGACCTAGAAACCTTTCCTGCCCCTTACCCAGGGTAGCAGAAACACAGCTTGTCCCATCCTTGCACTTCTGTGACATCACTCTATATCAACAAATCAATACATGCAATGATCCTGGTCATTTGTTTACTTGTTTGCCATCTGTCTCCCTCTCCAGAGTGGGGACATTGTCCAGCTCATTAACCGTATTGTCTCCACTATTGAAATCAGCTAAATTCATAGGTGTTGAATGAATGAAGGAATAAATGTCCCTTAGGTCTACTGCTGCATGGAGCTCCTGGAAATACTCTTCAGTCATCTATGGTTATTTGTTTTTACATTATTATGCTTATATACATATTTTTTTAAAAAGATTAATTTATTTCCCCCCATCCCTTCATTGTTTGCACTTGCTGTGTCTGTTTAACTTCTTTGTTTCTTTAGAAAGCACTGGAACCAATCCCAGGACCTCTGATGCAGACGGGAGGCATCTAAATTGCTTGAGCCACCTCTGTTTCCCGCTTTGTTGTGTCTCTCAGTGTGCTTTTCTTATGTCTCTTGGTGCATCATCTTGTTGCATCAGCTTGCTGTTCCTTCCCATCGTGTCAGCTGTCTTGCTCATTTTCTTTAGGAGGCACCGAGAACTGAACCAGCAACCTCCTAATGTGGTAGGCAGGGGTGCAATCGTTTGAGCCAATCTGCTTCTCTTTTTAATTCAGTGTAAAAAATTTAAATATAGTAAAATTTATTCTTTTTGAGATTTGACACAGTCATGTAACCACCAACACAGTCAAGATATAGAACAATTTCATCATCACACCAAATTGCCTTGTGCTGCCCCTCTGTAGTCAATCCCTTCTCCTGCTCTCAGTCCTGGAAACCACAGCCCTGTTTCCTTTGCCTATGATTTTGCCTTTTCCAAATTGACATATAAATGGAACCACATAAATGGAACCATATAAATGGAGTCTTTTGAATCTGGGTTCTTTCATTTAGCATGAAGCATTTGAGATCCATCCATGTTATGGTTTTCAGTAGTTTTTTCCATTTTATTCCCAAATAGTATTCCATTGAATGGAGGTATCCAGTTTGTTTATCCACTTACCAGTTGTGGTACATTTGGAGTTTCCTGGTTTTGGTGATTATACATAAAGTTTCTATAAATAATTGCAAACAGATTTTTGTGTGAACATAAATCTTCATTTCTCTTACATAATATATAGAAGTGAGATTATTGGATAATACAGAAAGCAGATGTCAGACTTTGTAAAAAACTGCTAAACTGTTTCCCAAAGTGGTTGTACTCTTTTGCAGTCACATCGTCGATACATGAGACTTCCAGTTGTTCTGCACCTGTATTCTCAGTTTTGTTGATTTGAACTTTTTTAATATATATGAAGTAGGAGTTTATTGTAGTTTAACAGATATTTCTCTAAAGATGAATGATTTTAACCATCTTTTCATGTGCTTATTTACGATCCACCTATCTCCCTTGGTGATGTGTCTGTTTAGACATTTTGTCCTTTTTTTTTGTAATTGTAATTGTGTTGTTTTCTTCTTACTGAGTTTTGAGAGTTATCTATATATGTATACACTGAATATAAGTGCTTTGTCAGATAGGTAGTTTGTAAATATTTGTCCATTTTCCTTTTAGTTCAATCAGTTTTTGCTCTATGAATTTTTTGAAATGTTTTTTTATTTTTAAAGAAGCTTTAGATTACATAATGTTAGATAAAAAGTATAGAGGATTCCCATATGCCCCATCCTCTTTCCCTCCCACACTTTCCTACATTAACATCACCCTTCATTAAAGAGGTACATTTGTTACAATTCTTGAACACATATTGAAGCATTGCTACTATCCATGAAATATTGTTTACATTATAATTTACACTCTGCCCTACACCATTATATAGGTTTTGACAAAATGTATAATGGCCTGTATCTGCCATTGCAATATCATGCAGGACAATCCCAATATCCTGAAAATGCCCCATGTTACACCTACACTTCCCTCTCCCTCCCCTCAGAACCTTGGTGGTCACTTCCTTTATATGGATGATAAAAGTTCTTCCATTGCTAGAATAATAATAAGTCTATAATAGATTCATAATAATTCTATTTTAGTCCATTGTTCATTCCCCAATCTTGAAGATTTGGGGATGTGATGCTCACTCTGTTTCTATTTGAGAGGGGGTTTAGATCCCATGGGGCAGATGGATGGAACTGTCTTGCTTGCAGTTGCAGATACTGTTCCTTGGGATGGTCATTGTCCATCATCATCTCCTTGTCAGTTGTCCTGGGTGAGTCCAATGAACTGGAGAGTAGGTGTTACAATTCTGCTGAGGCTCAGGACCTAGTTATAGGTTGCTTTATATATTTTGAAGTTCAGTTGTTAAGTGCACACAAATTTAGAATTACTTTGTCTTTTGGTGTATTGACTCTTTTTTCATTACGTGATGTCCCTCTTTATCTCTCATAGTAATTCTTGTTGTGAAGTCTGCTGTGATGGTTAATTTCATGTGTCAAATTAGCTAAGTTATGGCATCCAGTTGTTTAGTCAAGGCAAGCACTGGTCTGATTAGTACTGTTACTGTGAGGCATTTAATAGATTTAAATCATTAGTTGTGGAGGCATTTTCGGGACTTGGAGTTGTCCTGGGTGGTGCTCCAGGGACAATTGCCGGACATTGTATGTCCTCCCATGGCCCACTGAATGGAACGTGGGAGAGTGTGGGCTATGGTGTGGACCACAGGCCATGGGGTGCAGCGATGCCCAGAGATGTACTCACCAGATGCAACGGATGTGTCATGATGATGGGGGAGAGTGTTACTGTGGGGGGAGTGGTGGGGTGGGGGCGGTGGGGGTGAATGGGGACCTCATATTTTTTGAATGTAATATTTTTTTAAAAATGAATCAATTGAGTAGAATTTGGGAAAAAAAACAAATCATTAGTTGATTGCATCTACGGCTGATTACATGTACAATCAGCAAAGAAGACTGCCTTCAGCAATGAAAGGAATCTCCTCATCCAATCAGTTGGAGACCTTAAAGACAGTGACAATTTCAGCAGTCAGAAAGAATTTCTACGTTTTCTATTTCAGGCAGCCAATTTCTTCTGGGGAAATAGCCATCACCTTCTTTGGAATTCCCAAATTATGGCTGGAGAATTCAGCATTACCATCGCATTCCCAACTTGTGGTCTGCCCTATGGAATTCGGACTTGTCAATCCCTATGGTTGTGTGAGCCAATTCCTATTTTAAAATCTCTTAATATTTACATATATATCCTGTTTGTCCCAATTTTCTGGAGAACCCTGATTAATACATCTACTTTGATATTAATACAATACTCCACCTGAATTTGATTATTTTCATCCTTTTATTTTTAATTTATCTATGATTTTAATATTTAAAGTGGATTTCTTTCAGGCAGCATAAGGATCGATATATTTTTTTAAAAATTCAACCTGACAATCTTGATGTTGTAATTGGTGTGTTAAGAGCTTTCACATTTAATGAAGTTGTCCCTCGTATATGCCACTCAGTGGTTAATCATGAACTTGGTTAGTGGTTTAAATCTTAGGTCATTTCTCAAACATTTACTATATAGCTTTTGAGTCTGTCTTACCTATAACCAGCTTGGAGGTGAGCCTGCCACTTGCTGAGTTCATGCACA
Source organism: Dasypus novemcinctus (assembly GCF_030445035.2). Lineage (NCBI taxonomy): Eukaryota > Metazoa > Chordata > Mammalia > Cingulata > Dasypodidae > Dasypus > Dasypus novemcinctus. The sequence continues at coordinate 137,036,980 of NC_080677.1, read as the reverse complement.
GATTTAGAAGATCCCCTTCTTTGGCTTTCTCCACTCCAGCTTCCATACCCCCTTCTCTGACAATAGAGGGCTGTTTTCTGGGTTGCTCTAGCCAGAAATCTAGGCTTTCTACCTGGTGCTAATGCTTCTGTTCAGCTCTAAGTGAGAGCCACCTTCGACAATGCTGAGAGGGGGAGAGAGAGAGAAAGAAAGAAAGAAAGAGAGAGAGGGAGGGAAAGTGTGTCTCTTTAACTTTAGGTTGTCCTCCAGGATCCACCTGCTTTTGCTGTATTTTCAGAGTCCTTAGGTAGTTGCTTTTGTATTTTGTTCTTTTTTTTTTTTTAATAATCAGTGGGAATGATAGACTAGAGCAGTCTGACTGCATTTTGGCCCAGTTCTTGTCACTTATTCTCACTCTTCTGAGGTCCAATTGTATTTCCAGGCAATCCAGCTTGTGTCCACCTCTGCCCCAACTGCTGACAAGTGTCTAAATCCCAGTGGTGGGCAGGGTTGGTTGTATATCTTTCCCATGGAGCCTCTGGGCCACTAACATACAGTGGGGATGGCCATACTCCTGTTTGACTGCCACCAAGTTCCTCTCAAGAATCTAGAGGACAGAGGAGACCTTGAAAGGAGCTTTTGTTCAGTTCCAGTGGCCAACATATCCGTTTTTTATTCCATTACTTCACAAGTTGTTTATGAGTGTTAAAGGAAAAGTATACATGTGAAAAAGTAAGTTAGTACTTAGACAAGCCTTAGACAAGCAGAGTGAAACGGTAACTTTTGCAGAGAACGAAAGGCCAAGGGAGGGGCCAAGAGACATGAGGTCTTTTAGAGGCTGGCAGAACTGCTTTCTGCCAGGAGAGCTCAGCCCTGAGTTCAGAGGAAGGCAGAGGCTAAGGTTGGCATAACCGTCAAAGGGAAGAAAAGGACCTTGCCGAGAACTAAATCCAAAGCCCAAAGATGGGCAGGAGCAGTCAAGAAATGCTGTTCCACTTGACAGGAACTTGGGGCTTTCTGGAGCATGCAGCAATTGTAGTTCTTTGGCAATTTATCGGAACCTGACAGTGCAATTTGTCATATCAGCTTTGAGACATAGTGTCTTCACTGCTACTTTGCATTCAATGGTGAATTTTCTAGGAATATTATCTTTATATCACACAGAGCATCTGTAGATGGCTGGGTCTGGTACTGAACATCTTATCTAATTCTCCTCTTTCAGGTTAGCCTAAGCTACTCAGAAGCAGAAATCTCCAAGGATAAGTTCCACTTGGAAGTCCTCCTCCTCTGTGAAGCCTGTGACTTCCCCATGCTTCTCTCTGCTAAATCCAAACAGCACTTGTCCTGCCGCACTGCCACTTTCTCTTTACTCATCCGTTCTCCCCTCATCTGTGAGTCCTTCCTGGAAAGGATGGTGCCTTCTTTATGATGGCTTCTTGGCAGGGCTCTTCAAAGGATAGACCAACTCATTCATCTCTAGCCTCGCCTGATGCCCAAACCTGACTGAGTCGACATGTTTGTGGAGTGAATGAATGATGACTGGGAGAAAGGGAGTTACATGAAAGGGGTTGGAGCTGATGTGATGTCACCTCTTTACTATGGGCCTCAGGTGCTTCATCCCACAAGCAAGGGGACAGGTTTCTTTGTGTTGCAAAGCCCTGCGAGCCCAGGTTTCCATGGAGGAAGCATTTGCCCGCCAGAACACAGAATTCTCTGCAGCCTCTCAGGTTCAGAACGTCAAGCCTTCTCCCAGTGTCATCTCCTTTCTCCCTGGATCTCTAACTGCATGGAGGAGTGACTCTGCCCCACTCCAAGTGTAGGAAAACACCCACAGATTTAAACAGTCTTACTGCTGAATGAGTGAGTCCCTCAGTGTATGGGAGAAATGAGAAGGGAATAAATAAAACAGGAGCCAATCTTCCATCAACAGGTAGCTCATCAACGAGAATAACTGCATTCCTTCAACATTTATTCAGTCAATATCTTCCAAGCCCCAGGTGGGTGCCAGGTCCTGCGACTGGTCCTAGTACAGACGTAAACCAGTCAGGATTTGGATTCAAAGTTAGCTCTGTCACTTACCTTAGTCAGGATATTTAACCTGTAATGTGGGAAGGGTACACCTTTCCCGGGGTTGATGGGGGATGAAACGAGCTAATGAGGTGAGGCCCTCAGGTGGGCATCCAGCGCGCGCTCAACCAATGCCATCTCGCTGTTGTCGCTGCTCTGAGCTGCTCTGAACGCCCTGCCTAACTCTCAGCTGGCCTGCAATGATCTTTGAAGATGTTGGTGTTCCTCTAAGGTACAAGTCCTCTGCTTGCCACCCTCCAGGTAGAAGGAGCTGGTCTCCCCCTACCCCCCTTGGGCTGTCTGACACATTCCTGCAGCCTCGCGTCCGGCCCCAGGTCCCTTTCGGTGTCTATTTCATTACCCACCTGGTGTCCAAACCCCGCACCCCCACTGCTCGCTCCACCTGTTTTTCTTTTTGTAGCTTTAAATCCTTCCCTCCTACTGCATCCTCTTTACCGAGAGGGTTCCCAGGTCACGGGGGTGGGGGGGTGGGGGGAAGGGGCGGGGTTTGCAATTTTTAGTTTTTGCTTCCCTTCTGGGCAAGGCAAGAAAGAGTGACATTAATAAATCAAAAAGGCCCAGGGCCGTGCCCGCGGGGTTCTCAAACTGGGTAGACGCGCTCCACTCCCTTCCAGCCCCGTCGCCCCTCCTGCCCAAGACTGCCGTCTGCGCGCCCCCCCCCCCCCCCCGACTCCTCTCGGGGTCCCGGCCGTCACCCCTACCCTAAAACCTCACGGGGGTGCCGCGCGCGCAGGCCGCCGACGCCTTGGCCCCGCGCCCCGCGGCTCCGACCCCGGCCCCGGCCAGATGGCAGCGCGGCGCCCGCGGCGGGGGCTGCGGGGCGGCGGGAGCAGGCGGAGGCGCGCGAGGCCCGCCAGCGCGAGCCCGCCGCCGCCCCAGGCTGCCCGAGCGCCGGGGACGCCGCGCCCAGGGGCTGCCCGGGGCTTCGGGGTCGCGACTTTCGCTTTCTTTTAAATGACGGTTCCTGGTGGCCGGGACAGATGCTCGTGGACTATTATCGAGGGGTATTTAGGCGAGCGCGGGAAGGAGGAAGGGAGGGAGAGGCCCAGACGCCGGGTGAGGGGCGGCGGTGCATCAGGGGGCCGCGAGCGCGTGCGGGGTGGGCCGTGGGGTTTGCAGACCCTTGTTCTACAGTGCTGGCTGCGCGGGCTGCGGAGGCGTGAAGCCAGGGGCAGGAGGCAGTGCGGGAGATTTTCTGAAGACAGGGAAAAGAATGTTCTTGAAAGCCTTTTTTATTTATTATTATTATTTAAAGATTCATTTATTTTTTATTTACTTCTCCCCTCCCCCCTTGTCTGCTCTCTGTCCATTCCCTGTGTGTTCTTCTGTGTCTGCTTGGATTCTTGTCAGCAGCTCGGTGTGCGGTGCCACTCCTGGGCAGGCTGCACTGTTTTTTCGTGCAGGGCAGCTCTCTGTACAGGGCACACTCCTTGTGCATGGGGCTCCCCTACATGGGGGACACCCCTGCAGTGGCAGGGCACTCCTTGGGCACAGCAGCACTGCGTGTGGGCCAGCTCACCACAAGGGTCAGGAGGCCCTGGGTTTGAACCCTGAACCTTCCATGTGGTAGGCGGTCGCTCTATCAGTTAAGCCAAATCCGCTTCCATATGTTGTCTTTCCATGGCCAGCTGGCTGCCGCGGCTTTCACCTTTCAGTACAGCAGAGGTGTATTAAAACCCAGCAGCTAAAATGCCTTGCCTTGAGACAGAAGGAACGAGAGCAAGGCACTCCCTTCTAGAAGGTCTCAGAATCCACCATGATGCTCCACGTTATACACACAAGAAGACCAGCCAAGAATATTTTGAAATATTTTTCAAAGTACTGCTTTTCAAAATGACCTAATTGACTCTCAGCAAGGAGGAGGAGGTTACTGAGGAGTGCAGGAGGATGTGTGGAGGCCAGGTGGAACTGCTGGCAGAGGGAGACAAAGGCGTTCTCACCTGGCCGCCTGGACCCCAAGTCAGTGTCTGGATTCCAGGTGTGGGGTTGTGTTCAGGACAGGGGCTCTGCCTGGTGAGAGAGGGCTGTGGGCAAGCGACTTTGGCCCCTTGTGCTTCAGTTTCCTCCTCTGCAAAATGGAAGTGATAAACAGTAACCATTTGTAAGTAAGCTTTAATTTATTTAATGTATGTAAAGTGCTTAGAACCCTACCTGGTGCAGTGAAAGTGCTTAATAACTTAGCTATTATTCTCACGCTCCCTTTATCACCTGCTGCTGCCAGTTCCCTGGCTGGGTAAGGTTCATTTACTCATGACTGACTTCTCAATCATGCCTGCCTCCTTTTCTGGACCTAAGTCAGGCCACTCACCCAGACGCCTCTCCCAGTAAGTGACATAAATAAGCAAAGTGAATGAGGGGGCGGCAGGACCTGAGTCACCCTTTGGGAACATGGGCTCAGTGTTGCCAAACTTTGTCATTTTTCAGTGGAAACCTGAAATCTAGAACTTCGTGTGATACTGCTTATTTTTTAAAAATTGACAGAAATGACACAAAACAAACAAAACCTGTGGATCAAACTTATGGGCTGCAGGCTGGCTCTAGCCACCCTCTGGCTGTCTTCCACAGCGAAGTGGCAATGACTCTGGATTGACAGGCTCTGGTACTTGTGTAAATGGAGCCGAACTTGCCGTTTCCTCACTTCCATTTGGTCACTTAGAAAAGGTAGATTCCCTGTTCCAATAATGATAGTCACACAGACCTGAATTCACGTGAAAAGTGGGGCGTGTGGGGCTATTTGCCACAGGTTGGTTTATGGATTTTTACTTCTTGATTCAAAAAGGATTTGAGCTATACCTGGTGGCAGATTCAGTGGCTTGCTAAGAGAAATGCAACAGCCTGGGGTGCATCCTAATCTCTAAACTGATCCTCATCCCTTAGTGCTCCAGGACTGAGGGGAGCAGAGCAGAGCTGGGGGACCGAAACTTCTGTCCTAATAGAGGACTGGTGGAGGACTGTGACTCAGGGCTTTCAGGAAAGCCACGTACAGCAGTGTCTGCATCCAAAACTTGGCTACTCTAGGACTAACATCTCCAGTGCTCATTTAATTGTCAGTTAAGTGACACATAGCTTCTCCAGGACAGAACAAAAAGTAGGGTGAGTTCCAGTTTGAGCCAATGGGCTCGTCATGTTTGCTAGATAGAAGATTTTGGATTTCCTTGTTGGTAGGTGTATTTGTTTTTGATTGCTGCCATAACAAGGTACCTCAAGCTTGGTGGCTCGAAACAACACAAATGTATTACCTTACAGTGAGTCTTCTGGGGCTAAACTCAAGGTGTCCACAGAGCTGCGTTCCTTCTGGAGGTTCTAAGGGAGAGTCGTTTCCTTGCCTTTCACAGCTTCCAGAGGCTGCCTGTATTCCTTGGCTGGTGGTCTCATCCATCTTCAAAGTATGTTATTCCAGCCTCTGCTTCTCTCATTACATCTTGTTTTTCTGACTTTGACCCTCCTGCCTGCCTCTTATAAAGACCCACTTTATAAAATAATCCAGGATACTTTCCCTATCCTAAACTTAATCCCATCTGCAAAGCCTCCTTTATTTACCATGTAAATTTACCATGAAAATACCATATTCCCAGGCTTTGGGGATTGGGACATGGGCATCTGTGATGGTGGTGGGGTGTCTATCACAGTAGGGTGCTGGTGGGAATGGCCTCAGTACTCCTCATCTTAGCCACTTGTTCGAGTAACAGATTTGTACCTAGGGGCCAATAATTCACTTCTAGATCTTTGAACTTCAGACCAAATTCTCTCGTGTTTCTCTGGTGTTTCTTTTGTGGTGAGAAGCATCTAGGGAGTTATCTGAAAAGTGGTATTTGGTCTCACCTAAAACCCACCGAATTCCAAGCTCCACAGGTGGGACACAGCAATCTGTATTTTTGACAAGGCGCTCAAGCGATGTATATGCCCACCAAAATGTGATCATCTCTACTTTGGACAGAATGAGGTGGGCCCTAGCTGAATAGGAGCTAGCAAAATTGAGGCCTTCGTGGACTCCCCACCTGAGTTTGCACCCCCCGTCACCTTTGACCACATTGTCTGTGTTTCATTGTCTGTCTCCCCCCAAAAGAACTTGAGTCCCAGGAGAGGAAGGTGTGGCGCCTACTACCTGCTGTGGGTGTCGCTGAAGGGGGAGCCCTGGTGGTCAGCTCTAGGGGTAGGAAGCTCGCTGTGGGTGCCCTCAAACCATGCCGATTGGTTTGGCTACCAGAAGTACCCACAATACTCCTCGAACTCTGAACTGAGGACACTCAGGGAAACAAAAATGACCTGACGTGGATTTATATTCTACGCCTCCTCAAAATCAGTATACAAAAGAGAGACCCTCTTGCTTTTTTCCAGCTGCACCTTTTTTTTTTTTTAAAGATTTCTTTAAAAAAAAGAGAGCCCCCTGGTTGTCTGCTCTCTGTGTCCACTTGCTATGTGTTCTTCTGTGTGTCCACTTGTATTCTTGTCAGCGGCACTGGGAATCTGTGTTTCTTTTTGTTGTGTCATCTTGCTGCATCAGCTCTCCATGTGTGCGGCACCTTTCTTGGGTAGGCTGCACTTTCTTTCACGCTGGGCGGCTTTCCTTATGGGGCGCACTCCTTGCGCCTGGGGCTCCCCTATGCGGGGACACCCCTGCGTGGCAGGGCACTCCTTGCGCGCATCAGCACTGTGCATGGACCAGCTTCACACGGGTCAAGGAGGCCCGGGGTTTGAACTGCAGACCTCCCACGTTGTAGGCAGATGCCCTATCCATTGGGCCAAGTCCACTTCCCATCCAAAATATCCCATTTTGATCTTAAAGGCTACTACTTGAGAACCCTTAAACAGGCGCTTCTTCAGAGCCATGTGTAGAGAAGAGAGCCCTGGACCAGGGCTAAGAGAGGGATTCTAGTTCTGCTGCTGCTAAGTGGCTGAGTAGCTGTGGGCAAATCTCACCGCCCCTACGGGCTTCCAGAACTGAAGGATCCCTTCTGACTCTCTGATTCCACCCTGGGATTACTCACTTTCACAAGTGGTCAGGCTGGGGGGATAGTTTCTAGGCTAATTGAGCATTGCCCCCAATTCCACCCTCTCTGAGAAAGAGATTCCTTATTATTCACTTATTAGAATATTGCTTTAAATAGCACCTCAATTTGCTTCCTCACCCCATCAAGCCAGGGTCTCTGCGGAGAAGCAGTTGCCCACGGGAACATTTTCTAGTCTACATCCAAGAAGAGTCTCTCAGTAGCTGGAGCCCCCAGTCTCCTCGACAAGGGATGGAACCTGCTTCCATTTCATTTCCATGAGGTGGTGACTCTCACACTATGACAATTAAAAAGGAAAAACCATTTGCATTTTTTCCTGAGTGTTAATGACCTTTCAAACCAATGTTCAATTGTCTAGTTTAAAATAGTAGAGCACACATTAGCATGAATAATTCACGAGTTCTTCCACATTCAGGGTAAAAGCCTTATTTTTGACCTAGTTCATGAAGTTGAATCGGCTTATGTAGTCTCTCCGTACACATGGTTTTCGTTTTTTAAAGTATGTGATATTTTACTCAAAGATACCATATCCTAAGTAAACTTAGTGTCAAGGTTTTGGGACTTAAATTGATGAAGCAGAGACCTAATTTGTTTTACATAACCTGAAGCCTTAAATTTAATTAATTTTCCATCTCGGGCACAGAGGCACCTACTGGTTAGGTGTGATATGGCTTGAGTAGACATTGTAAATACACAGACAGGAGAAAAGCAGAAAGACCTGGGAGTTCAAGGTGATTTCGGAGGGGACTAAGGCATTTGAGGCGATGGACTGGGTAAAGGGTGTGGGTGGTGGTCCCAAGTGACTGGTGTCCGAACTGAGAGAGAACTGTGACCTGAACGTGAAATGAGGCCCGAGGCTGGAACTCCCACCAGCTGAGTGCCCTTCTTCACCCCGACACATCACATTCATAGACAAATAGGCTTATCTTCACCAACCACATTGCTGGAAGGCTTCTGTTCCCTGAAACGGCACTACTGGCTTTGGACTCACTGGTGTGTGAGGTGTTCTGAAAGTGTAGAGACCTGGGCCCCATCCTGAAATGGTGAAAGCAGGAGCTCTGGGCTGGCCCTGGATGTCTATATTTTAAACATACTCCCCAGGTGATTCTTAGGCACATTGAATTTTGAGACTCTCTGCTATAAAATGAGAGATGCTCATCTATATATTAATGACAAGGGGTCATATGAACTTCATGCACTTAGGGTCCTTTTGTGTTCCTACACACATATGCACGCACACACACACACACACACCAGTGTTAGGTACCTGGTTTCTAGCGCTGAAAGTGTGTTGACTTTGAGGTACTTCCAGGCCAGAGTGGGCTGCAGGCAAGGAAATCAAGTTACCTCATACTGCGATAAGTGTCCTGGTGGATCGCCTAATCCAGCACTGAGTTCAGGGCTGGGGGGCAGAGGTGCATCTTTTCTACAAAGGTTTGTCTTCCTAAGAAAACTCGGTGGATCAATTTGTTCAGGCCTCTATTGAAATCATAGCTAATCATAAAAAGGAACAAATGCTTGGGGGTCTCAAATTGACCACACCCTGGATGGGCATAGCTTTGTGATTTCCTCAGGGATCAAGTCTTCCTCATAGCTACCTCTCCACTCCAGCGTGGTATGGGACTGAAAATGATTGATTAACTGCATTTCGGGTTTAACAGTTTGCACAGGTTTTATCAGTTAGGAATTTCCACCTGCAAGTGACAGAACACAACTCACAACTGGTTTGAACAAAGAGTTAGCTTTCCTCCTGTTAGAGTCTGGAGGTGCGCGGCTGTTGGCACTGCTTCAGAAGCTTGACAGCATCAAGGCAGTGTCTCTCTGGTTCTCTTGGCCTTCCTCTCGTTTCCCAGCTCAAGACAGAATGAAAGGGACAGATGGAGCGATACCAGCCACATCTACTACCCCTTTTAAAAGGGAATCAAAAGCTTTCCCTCAAATCTCCAGTGGGCTCTGCTTATGTCTGGTCAAACTGTGTCACAGGGACACCAGTATTTGTGAGGGAAGCCAGGAAAGTGGACATTTGGCCTTTCAGATAGGAACAAGCAAGGAAGAAATGGCTTGGAAGCAGGTGTTGGGTCATCCAAACAACCCATAATGTCTGTCACAAATAGACTCCTCACCCCAACATCTTATTGTTAAAAATTTCCAAGTTGAATTTTATGGTAAACACCTGAATTCCCAGATTCACTCACTGACATTTTACTATACTTGCTTTGTCACTTATCTGTCCATCTCCAAGTAAGCTTTTTAGGGAACTATCTAGTCAAGTCCAAGTTTAGCCCTCCAGTAGTAAGTCTGTTACCCCACCCTCAGCATCCTCCGCTGACCGTGGGGGTCCTCCTAGGGGTGACGGATCTGGGTCCCTTTCTCTTCCGCTGCTGCTGCAGGCGGGGCTGGTCTGTCCTCACCGCTGATGCTGCTGGGCCCAGATGACCTTGAGGCCCCCACTGACCCTTGACCCTGCCATTGCCTCTGATCACTGGGAACTTGCAGGAGATGGGAGGTTCTCTCATCGGTGCACATGGGAATTTCTTACCTGCTGCTTACCTGGGGCAGGTGCCCTGTGAAGCCAGGAGTTGGCCTCGGGCTGAGATACCTTTTTACCCCTCCCCCACGCTGGACTCCTGTTTGTGCTGTGGTGGACACAATTGCCCATGGGGCTCCTCCTGGAGCCCCTGGAGCAGCTCCCTGCCCAGTGCCAGACACTCCCCTTGCCCAAGGCCTGGCACTCCTCTTACCCTCACCTGTTGGCTGGTCTCTGCACACACGTCCTGCCTCCAGACTGGGCCCCTACCCTGGAGTCCATGGTCTTTCCACACTCGTCCAAGGTCAGGGCCTCTTGCTTTCCAGAAGGGACTTCTCATCACATCTTCCTTCTCTCTGGGCACAATGAGCCTCATAGTTTGGTCAGATATCTTCTCCACCCAATGGGAAAAATAAAACACTCCTTGAGTCTGCCAGGTATGGCTCATGGGAAAAGAACTGTGAGAAGCCCAGGGACCAGGAAGAACTGAGGGTGACCATATGATGCTTTACTGTCCCAAAGTATCATTGGGGTTATATTAGCAGGTTCCAAGTAATCTCTGTGACAGGCTTTACATGTGCCAGCCCAATGTTAGATAGATACTATATCTCATTTTAGAGACGGAGACACTGTGGCACTGGGTAGTCAAGTAATTAGCCTAAGTTCACACAGTTAGTAATGCTGAGATTTGACCCAGGCTGTTTCTAATTTCAGAGTCACTGTGCTTATGACACTGCCACCTATCGTGTTAAAGAGACCAACAGTCCTCGCGCACATGGTGGGTGCTCAGTTAACATTTTGCTAGATAGCTAGATGGAGAGAGAGAGAGATGGTTGTCTGAGAACTTTGTGTCCAAGCCAATCATTTCTGGCACACCGTGTTCTTTTCACTCCCTTGTCTCTACTTGACGTAGCGGGACCCAGAGTTGTGGGTCCTTGATCTGATCACTTTTCTAAAGACTCACAGTGAAGTTTGCTCAAGCCAAGTAATAATGCTTCCCCCAGATTCTCCTGTAGCACACCGGGACTGGGGAAGGGGTGCGACAGGAGTGGGTCCAGTTTGCAAAGCACTTTAGCATTAGGTTTGGAGTGCCCGGGGGGATTGCTCCTGGGGAGAGGGGAGGGCTGGGGCTCTCTGGCAGGTAATTTGGGCCAGATGCTTTCTGTGGCACACGGAGGTAGATGGGTGACGTAATCCCAACCTTAAGCATCTTTCCACCAGGCGGGACTGCAGAGTATTATGAATGTTGACATGCACACAGTTTGACATCTCAATTTCCAAATGCCGAATCTGCACCGTGGTTAGTGATATGTAAGATGGGAGGGGTCTCCTTCTGGGGCCACCAAACACCCCACAGCACCTAGCACGGTGCCTGGTACATAGTAAGCAGTCAAAAGTATTTGCTGAATTGAATTAAGAGAACAAATCAGTGACTATCCTATGACTAAAAATGTGTTGAATGGGCCAGAAAATTTGAATTATACCTTCCTGGAGCAGAGCGCTCTCATTTTAAAAACATTTTTGCATATGAGTCTCACAAGGCACCTTAGCATAGAGAATGCTCTGAGAAGTCCTGACTAAAGACTTGCTTAACTTTATTGAATCTTCCTTAAATCCTCCAGACTTATCTCAAGTAGGCTTCTGGTTTTTCCTAGCACATTCTTCTCACCTCCTCTTTCTTTGATGTTTTCCTTCTCCCAACTGGGGCTTTTATTAAACACAGCAATCCCCAAACTGTGTTCTGGAAATATTAATGTATGTTCCTCAAAAAAACCCCAAGACTTCAAATTCAGATCAAGAGTATTGGTGGAGGTCCAAGAGGGGGACATAGTGTTTCCTCAAATACTCTTTTACTGTTCTGATGGTTCTAGAAGAGATACTATAAAGGTTAGTCTGGCTCAGGCACCTGTTTCTCCAAATGGTCACCAGTCCTGGGGCTGGAGCCAGTCTGGGAGCCCCTGCTCTGCTGGGCAGAATTCCTATCACTGCTGGAGAGTGGCTGGGGTTTTAGGAGAAGGGCCACCTGGGGACTGGGGCAATGCCTTTTCACCAGTATTAACCAGCCTGACGGTTTTGACTGCACACCTTGGATACTAGCTCCTCACAACGCAACTTGGGCAGTGCTACTGGTGGTTACACATTGAATCATGAGGCTCAAAGGAAATGCGGCCCATTCACTTCCTTTCTGTGGACCTCACTATTCATCTGTAAAATTAAGATGGTAATAGCTCAGTTTACTTAAATTCTAAGAAAGCGTGCAAAGAATCTACAAATGTTCTTCCTGCTCTATCTGGAGTATCTGGGTAGATCCCCCATCCCCATCAAATCAAACAATGGACCTTAGGTAACAAGTTTCACTTTATGAATAGGAAACATCAAGTAGAGGCAGATAATATAGGTAGGTACTCATGGAAGAGATAGTGTTGATTTAATTTCATTCATTATTAGTTCAGGTCCTTTATGGACAAAATTATAATTGTTGACATTTACTGAGCATTTATTATGTACTAGACTCCAATAGCATTTTTTAAAGATTTATTTTATTTACTTACTTTCTTCCCACCCCCTCATTCTTTGCACTTGCTGTGTGTTGTGTCTTTAGGAGGCACAGGAACTGAACCCAGAACCACCGATGTGGGTGGGAGGCACCTAATCGCTTGAGCCACCTCTATTCCCTGCTCTGTTGTGTCTCTCATTATGTTTTCTTCCTTCTTATGTCTCTTGTTCCATCATCTTGCTGTGTCAGCTTGCTGTATCTGCCCATCAGGCCGGTTTGCAGTCTTTTTTAAGAGTCACCGGGAACCGAACCACGGATCTCCTATTGATAGGTGGGAGCTCAGTCACCTGAACCACATCTGCTTTCCATAGATACCAATAGCATTTTACATGAAATGTTGAAATCTTAACAACTATCATACTCCTCTTCTAATTTATAGATAAGGGAATTAGTGGCTGCAAGAATGTAAATGACTTGACTACAGTTATACAACTAGTGAGTAGGAGTCAAACCTAGGTCCTTCTGCTTTCAGAGCAGAAAATCCTAATGGCCATGTGACGTCAATCCTTATCTCTGTTTACCTTAAAGCTGCTTGAAGCCAATCCATGGAACTGAGTTCCCCATACAAATATATATATATATATATATATATATATAATCTAGAGAGTCAGAAAAGAAGTGAGCTGCATGTATTAGGTTTTCATTACACATTTGTTGTGGTCATTATCAATGAAAACAATGAGTATGGCAGGCCTACCTGCTTTAGTGTTATATCTCAAACTTTCCACGTCTGACCCCAACCCCTTGTCCTGCCAGAAGGTATCTGAGTCTTTAATGGAAGTTGCAGCACAGAGGATGGAGAGAAGGTGAAGATGAGAAAAAAGGAAAAGGAACAATGGATGGGATCTGGTACTGGTATCAAGAATGTCATGATTTCAAAACCAAAGAACAGTGGAGCCATTGGCAGATGAGGGATGAGGTGCTGCCTGGGAAGAGAACATCATGAGCAGACAGCAGAGCTGGGGTGGACAGTCCCACTGGAGGAGCTGGTGGAGAACCAAGGAGGGCTGGGCAGAAGGCGTCAGTGGATGCTTCTGAGTCATGGTCGTCTCATTGCGAGGTGACCCTGAAGAGTGGTTCTGAGACGCACACCGTGGGGCAGCATGCTGAGAAGAGAAATGAGGTGGAGACCAGGGGGGAGAAGGATGCCAGGAGGACCCCTGTGCTGATATCATGCCAAGTGCTACAGGGGATGTGCAGAGGATGATGGGAAAGAGGCCTGCACCCTCCACCTGCAAGTTATTTTTATTGTTAACTCAGGGCAAGGGGACCCTTCTAATCCTGGAATTTGAACTCACTGCTCTTCACTTATTGAGCCTTACTTGAATCAGGCTTGAGGCAGGTGGGCAGGTGAGACCACCTTGCCCTAAGCCTTTACCATGTCACCCTGACTTCAAGCTTAGCAGCTCTGACCCCATACGCTGGCCCTGGAAGGAAGCCCATTCACATAGCTAGTAGTCTTGCAGAGGATGCTCTCTAGGCCTTCTTAGCCCAGTGCTTTGGAGGAAATAGAGAAAAAGCTTTGAGCACCTTTTCTTTATAAGTAGAGATACCTCCCATTCCTGAAGATTTATTTTTTAAACCCTTCCCTTGGCCCATTTTCCTGCAATGCGGCTGCTGCCCCCTCAGCTAATTCTCCCCAAACACTCTTCATCTCTTCTCCCTGGCTTCTCAGAGCTCACTTCCCGCTTGGGAGCCAAGGAGTGCAGCTTTGATAAATCTATCAGCTCTAACAACCAGGATTCAGGCCACTTCTCAGATGAGTGGCAAATCTGTCATAAAGTCCTTAGCGCTGAGCCTCGGTGAATTCCAGGGTAAGCCCTGGATATTTATTAAACTGGAGGCCTTACAGGACAAAGGTATCTTCTTCCAAATGCGAGAAAATGCCTTAAAAAATATCCCTTGTGCCGGTTTGCTGAGTTCCTAGCAGCGGAGCTGAGGTACCCTTAAGGCAGTAAGTCCCCTCCGAGGGCTCCTGGGCTCCCTGCGGCTTAACTGGTGCAGAGAGCTCGGGTTTCTCTGAAAAATGCATTTCGCATTTAGTTGCTTTGGTTGTTTGGAGCTTGGAGCCTCTCTTTGGGGGTTGGGGGCCCCTCACCTTTGCTGCGGGCGCGGGACACACGGCCACCCTGATATTTCCCTCTCACCAGGCGGAGATCCTCTCATGCAAATCTGATGAGTGCTAATGGGATCAGGATGCACATCTCCACGTGTCCATATGGGAATAGATGCCCACCCGCCCCCGCTCCAGCCGCCCGCAGAGCCTGGGGCCCGGCCCTCCACCGAGATGGGGACGGGCCAGTTGGCATCGTCTGTGGACGGATTTCATATCCGGTGAGCAGAAGCCCTGCTTTCGGCTGGTACAGCCCGCAGGGCCCGGGAGCGGGTCTTGGATGCCGGCTGAGGAGGAAGCCGCTCGGTCAGATGGTCTGAGGGCCACGGAGGAGGTCCTGCACTCACCACTGCCCCCCACACCCTGCTCGCTAGCCAGTTGCAAAAGGACATCCGAAATTATGCTATTGGTGATTCGCAGCTTTGGAAGGTCAACGTTTCCAAATGTGTAAATGGCCCTTTAGGGCAACTGAACCAACCAACTCAGTTTCTGAAGGAGGTAACCCAAACCTAAATAACTCAAGTGACTTGCTCACAGTCCACGGTGACTCAGTGGCAGAGCTTGGAGAAGAAAAAATGCCAAGCTATTAGTTATTAATTGTTTAAAAAAATCTAATTATATGTTAAACATAAAATTCAAAGCAAACAGTTTTTAAACCCATAGAAAGATGAGGAGGTTCTTTCACATCTTCTGTGGGTAAGTAGTGGGGAGGAGAAAAGAATTCATAACTCAGCTCTCTCAGGGGAGAAGCTGGGGAAGCTCAGGTGACCTTGGAGCCCAAGGTCAAGAGGGGACAGCGTCAACCTCCAGACCAACCACCTGAAGAAGGGTTTGAAATGGAGGGAGGAAGGACCTAAGCACAGAGTGCACAGCAGAGGCTCGGCTGCAGCAGGAAGGGCGAGAGGGCACAGAGCATTAAACACGTGCCGAGGGAAGGATCGTGCTGGCCAGTGGGGGATTTCAGAGATGCCAAAGAGCCCACGACGCTTTCATGAGTGGGGTGGACAAGGAGCTGCACCGTCCACATCCCCCTTCGAGGAAGGATTTGCCCTCCAGCTGCCTCCGGAGGGCATTGGGCCGCAGAGAGCCGGCAGCTGTCTGCTCTCTCAGGGTCTGCCCCACCTGCAGAGCCACCTTGCCCAAGGGCACGCCTTCCCGAGGTGGCCTGCCTTCAGTGACTGATTGTGACGGGCTATGAAAGCCACCAAGGGGCAGCTCTAACGGGCTACGTATGCCACGGAGCTCCCCGTGGGGTTTGGCAGGTCTGTAGGGCACCGTGACGTCTCCCCCTGCCCAATCCTGCTTCCACCACCCCCTTCTGGTGTTGATCCCTCATATATATCCTGCCCAAATGCCTCCTCACCATCTGCAACCAAAGAGGAGACAGGACTCACAAAAGAGGCGAATAACTGGGGCGGTGGGAAAGGCAGGGCTGACACGACAAACAGCCGTGGCAGCGTGGAGAGAAGTCCAGAGGTAGGGGCCGAGTGGGGCCCACAAGGGCTCATCTGCAGCAGCAGGGCGTCAAGGAAAGGGCGCAAAGGCAGGGAGCAGTGGGGATAATTCATGCTCCTCCCCTGCAGCCCATAATATGCCTGCCGTGGGGAGCTAGCTAGGGGCTCAGCCATCCAGGAACAGGAAGAGGTCAGAGGAGATTGCTCCTTGACTTCTTCCCTCCACTTCAGCATAGGGTTTTCTGACTTTGGGAAACATGATCCTTTCATGGGCTGAATCAGCTGTCAGTAATGAAAATGTGTCCTTTTGCCACCAAGGCCTCTGTCAACAGCATTAATCAAAGAGGTCCCTTCTACTGAGACTGGCATTAGGTCTGAGGAGGAAGGATTCATGACATGAGGCTGAGTGGAAAGAGATGGGGGGTGAAGAGGAGCAAATTGCCAGAAGCTTTTATTCTGAAAATACATATATTTTCACTATCCTTAATATACGAAAAGAGCCTACATATTGCTAAGAGGGAAACAAACCACCGAGAGAAAAAAAGTGAGGAAAGGATATGCAAAGGTTATTTCACAGAAGAGGAAATTTGACTCAAAGCAAACATCTGAAAAGATGCTCCAGCACGCCAATAATTAGGGCAACACAAATTGAAGCAACCAGGAGATGCCACTTTTTACCCAATAGTTGGATAAACGCTAAAGACAGGCATATTGCATTAGTTGATAGTAAGAAATTAATGCTATTTTTTAAAGCATGAAAACAGCATAGTGGCCATGTTTTCTAAAAAATGTTTATCCCTTTCGGAATGCATATTGGTGTATATGGGTAAAATGATAATGTGTCTGGGAGGTTTAGGGGGGGTAAGGGATATTTTTACTTTATTTTTTATTTTTAAATTTTTATTAAAGTTAATAGATCACATAGAATGTTACATTAAAAAAAAAAGAGGTTCCCATATAACCCATACCCCACCCCCCACCCCCATCATTTTTGTAAATTATATATTTTTGAAGATACATACGTCACAAAAAAGGTTACATTATAAAAAAACATAAGAGGTTCCCCTATACCCCCCATCCCCTCACCCCACTCCTCCCACACTAACAACCCCCCCATCATTGTGGCACACTCATCGCACTCAGCAAACACATTTTAGAGCACTGCAGCACCACGTGGATAGTAGTTTATTCTGTAGTTCACACTCTCCCTTGGTACATTCAGTGGGTTAGGGCAGGATATATAATGTCCTGCATCTGACCCTGCAATATCATTTAGGATAACTCCAAAGTCCCAAATGAATGCCCCCTCATCACATCTCTTCTTCCTACTAGGGAGTGGGAAGTTGCCCTCAGCCACTACTGTGGTCACTTTGTCCCCATCAATGCTACAATTTCCTCTATTAGTAGTCACAGAAGTTTTATAGTAGAATATCAGTAAGTCCACTCTAATCCATATTTTATTCCTCCATTCTGTGGGCCCTGGGATGGTGATGTCCACTCCCCCTCTGTATCGACAGGGGACTTAGATTCCACATGGATGATGGATGCAATTCTCCTGCTTGCAGCTGTAGGCACTTTTGGCTCCCTGCTCCCTGGTGTGGTGGTTGACCATCTTCACCTGTTATCCATGCTTGTCTTGTGTATTCCTGTCCTAGGGCTGGAATCAGCCACTTCTCTGAGCCTAGTTCTTTTGGAAAACATAAATTCCTGCATTCCACTCCCAGAGAATCAGATCCAGTTGGTCTAGGTGAGGAGCCTTATAAGCTCACAGTTCTGAGGCCACATGTCTAAATCAAGCCATCATCAAGACAATTCCGTCCTCCTGAAGACCAGCTGCAGTTGATCCTGGACTCCTCTGTCACATGGCGGCGTCTGTTGCTCTCTTCCTTTGCTTCTGGGTTTTGTGGCCTCCAGCTTCTTGCTTATATGGTGCTCTCTCTCTCTCAGGTAAGGGATATTATTAACCTATCTTTACATTTTGTGCATTGCTTCATAGTTACAATAAACTGGCATTACATTTGTAATGGGAAGAAAGGCAATTGAGAATCAAAAATAAAAAAATTTGAGAGGAGAAGATTGGAAAGGAGAAGAGAGAACTGGGGGGGGGGGGGGGGGGGGAAGGTTTCTGGACCATGATATCACATGTAACAAGAAACTGGATTCAAATGAAGTTGTAAATTTCCAGAAGTTTTGAAAGGCTGTATAAAATTGCTTTAAAACATTTTTTTTTAAGTTGGGTATAGGAAATAGATATTTGGGGAAAAAAGTACAATGTTTTGATTTCTCTTGTTTATGCTTCTTTCAGATTATGGAGTTAGTCTAAGTTAGTCACTCTAGGAACATAACACTATTATTTATAAGTTGATTTCCTCACAAAATTACCATATTTTGTCTTTCAATAAGTTAGGACATTTTCTTTTAATTCCCTAAGGAATCTCAAGGTCACAAACTCAAGAGAGCAATCCAGGTATAAATCTTAAAACCTTGGACAGATTCTTATTCCTCTTTGCCTTGAAACCTTTTGAAGCAAACAAGTCAATCCGTCTTATTTTCCATCTCACTGGGAACAGATCCTAACACTGCCTGTGTTCCCAGCCCCGTCCTCTGATACCTGGTCAAGAGAGGGACTTGTCCACTAAGCCCTGGAACAAAACTCAGCCAGAAATGACCCACAAGCAGAGACAGGCCTGAACATGCCTTCCTTTCCTTGTGAGAAGTGACAGGACCCCAGAGGCTCTTTCATTTGGTATCTGGGTGGCTCAGCTTTCCTTCTTTGTTCAGGCACTTTAATAGGACACTGCAATTTCTCATTTAAGAAATCCTCCTAGTGCATAATTTTTGGAAATAATTTTATGAGAATAAAGACCTGGACATGATATAGAACAGCTACCTGCTAAGCATTAAAATCAACTTCAGTTTTTTTTTTCTTTAGAAACATTAGCATTTTTACGGGGAAAAAGGAGGGAGAAGATGAGACATTTTCCCCATTTCTTTCTAAGTGTTTATATCCAGTTTTAGACTCAGCTTTACCCATGATTGTTTGGTTATTTTCCAGAACTAATTAAGCTGTTGATTTGACCTTTTTAAAAAAATGTCAAGTCCTGTAAATGAATGCCTTGTGGTTGCTGTGAAAAAGAAATGTTATCCATCATAATCACTGAGAAGTAAGCTCCATGAGGGCCGAGACTTTTTTCTGTTTTGTTCGCTACTGTATCCACAGTGAGGGGCTGAGGTTGCCAATAAACGGTTGTTGATTTATTGATTGAATAATGAATGTATTAACAACAACAATAATTAATATATAATAACAACTATTTATTAACACCAATAATGCTGTATTGTTCATTCGTTCTTTTATTCATTAAGGGTGAGACTAGATTTGTCTTATTCATCCCGTATTCCAGCACCTAGTGCAGCACCTGGCACATGGTAGGCACTCATTAAATAATATCTGCTGAATGAATGAACATCATAAATAAAAGCAAAGATCCCTGACCTCGACCTGCTCATAGCCCAGGTGGGCTTCCCCAGCATCCTGAAGGAGAAGAAGCAAAAGAACAAGCTTTGTCCAACAAGGTACCTCGTGGCTCTTTTCACATAACCTTGCCTAGAGATTTAGCTGCTTTGGAGGTGGACCCTTCTTTCAGAGTGCAGGGTTGCTGGTGAGGGCTGCAGAGCTGGGGCCCGTCCCCACTGCCCTGGTACCCCGACTTACCCGTGCTCCAGAGAAATGCTGCCATCACATCTTCCCAGCCCACCCGCGTCTCCCGGTTTCCTCTGTCCAGTCAGTCCTCTGAGTCATTAGCAACTCCTCCCTTCCCTTTGGGGCCCACATTTGAGTCATTGTCACAGCTGCCAGGCAGCACACAGAAATGGCCCATAAGCCTCAGGTCAGCCCTTAGGGTGTGAGTTATTATGGGAATAGTGAAAGTCAGAGGGGTTCAATTTGGCCCCCTTGCCCCGTCAGAGCTCCCCATAGGCTCAGCCGAAGCCTTTGTGGAAACGGTCACAGTCCGTCCTCTTCCTTTGCCTAATTCTGCTTTCTTCTCTTCCCTTCCTCTGGAGTTGATCCCACGTGTACTTCCTGACAGACTTCCTGCCTGATCGCTTTCACTGCAAAGTCTGATGCTGGGGACACCTGCCAAGCAGCCCTCTCCCCGTCGCATGGTAGCTGCTGTAGCCCCACACCATCACCACCACGGGACAACTGCAGGAGCCTCCTGGACGGTCTCCCCACCCCCAGCCCGGCTTCCTTCCTGCAGGTGGAACGGAATTTCTAAGATGTCAATCTCACCAGGCCATTCACCTGCATGAAGCCCTCAAAGGTGCCCCCGAGCCTGCAAGATAAAACACCCACTCCTCAGAATGGCTGTGAGGGGGTGGTGGACTTGGCCCAGTAGTTAGGGCGTCCGTCTACCACATGGGAGGTCCACGGTTCAAACCCCGGGCCTCCTTGACCCGTGTGGAGCTGGCCCACGCACAGTGCTGATGCGCAGCAAGGAGTGCCATGCCACGCTGGGGTGTCCCCTGCGTAGGGGAGCCCCACGTGCAAGGACTGAGCCCCATAAGGAGAGCTGCCCAGCGCAAAAGAAAGTGCAGCCTGCCCAGGAATGGTGCTGCACACACAGAAAGCTGACACAAGATGATGCAACAAAAAGAAACACAGATTCCCGTGCTGCTGACGACAACAGAAGCAGACAAAGAAGATGCAGCAAATAGACACAGAGAACAGACAACCGGGAGGTGGGGGCAGGAAGGGGAGAGAAATAAATAAATAAAGCTTTAAAAAAGAAAAAAAAATGAATGGCTGTGAGGCTTGTCACTGTCACCTCCAGCCTGCTGGCCTCCCTCACCTCCAGCTCCACGCACCTGGACTCCAGCTGCTTGTGACCCCCACGGTTCCCGAGCTCCCTACCTCTCTGTGGACTCCCCTCTGCCCCGAATGCCCTTCCCCACCTTCTCCATCAGGTGACCACCCATGCTCCCTCCTCGGGAAAGCCTCGCTGTGCCTCCAGAGAGCAGGGATAACAGCTTCCTCCTGCTTCCCCGTGGCACCTGGCACCTGGTGTGTACCTCTTTACAGACTTTAACCACAGGAGAATGCAAATATTTGGTTTCACATTCCAGCAGGGATGATGCTTGAGTCATCTTGGCATCCCTAACCCTAACACAATGCTCAAAACATATTTCATGAGTGGAAGGAATATTGAGAATATCATGAGCTGTCATTACCTGCAGAAATAGTTGTATCTTCCATGGATAAGGCATGTGTGGTAGTCTGAGACTATTTATGAATCCCCAAAAGAGAGATGATGTTTGTAAACTTATCCAATCCTCTGGGTGTGATACCCTTTGAATGCATTAGATTCAGCTGACATGTCTTGATTAAATTATCTGCTAAGATTAGGGCTTTGATTCAACCACGTCAATAGGGTATGACTCAGAGTTGAGTCCCTGCCCCCTTGGTGGGCTGATGCAAACAGGCACACACAGAACAAGACACAGGAAGAGGAGAGAACTTGGTCGTTTCAGTCCTGCCACGTGACAGAAAGGAGAAAGCTCCAACAGCTGAAGTCCCGGGAAGAAAGATGAGCCTTTCGCCTGATAGTTTGCTGCTGAAGAGACTAGAGCAGCTGAGCAGCTGAGAAGGCCTGGGGAAAAAAACGAGCCCTGTGCCAGACCAAGCATAGAGGAAGGCCTGAGAGATGAGCCCTCTGCCAGCCTGCAGCTGAGATGGCAAGAAGCAGGGCCCACGGAGCAAAGTTTGGCACTGATGGTTGGGTTTTAGGGCACCTGTTTAAGATTCCAACTAAGGGGAGCGACTAAACCATCCCTGACATCGCAGGCTGTTACGAGGGCGGGAAGCTCACCCTGCTGGGGTGAGAACTGAGGGCTCTCGGTGGTGGTGGCTTCCAGGTGGGCAGGTGCTTTGGGGTGGAATGCTGGGTGGGTCTCTCTGGAAGTCCTTCATGCCCTTCGTCAGGAAGCTCATGCCTAGTTCCCTAAGAGAGGCGCCTGCGGGAAGCCCGGGAAGCAGGGTTGCCTTGGGACCGCTGCGGGGCGGCAGCGCTGGTGTGGAGGAGGGCTGAGCCCTGCCCCAGGGAGAATCATATTGTGGGCAGTGGGCAAGGCCCAGGAGAGCATTGCGGAGCTCACAGTTCAAGGCAGCACTGGACAAGGGCACTGGACAAACTCCATGCTCATTACTGAAGATTCAGTGCACTAAAGGGAATCCTGGCCAGAGGAGTGAGAAACTTGGGGTTTTCTAGGATCTCAGCAGTGATACCTGAAGTAGCCAGATTAATCCCCCCCAAACAGGTCCACATTCCTAACACCCAGAACTCGTGAATCTATCATCTTTATGGCAAAAGGGACTTTGCAGAGGTAATTAAGTTAAGAATTTTGAGAAGGAGAGCTTACCTTGGTTTATCCGTGGGGGCCTAATTGCATCACACAGATCCGTCAAAGCAGAGAACCACTCTCTGCTATGGTCGGATGGAGATGTGACTCTGGAAGAAGGGCCAGACAGATACAGCTTTGCTGACTTTGAACGTGGAGGAAGGGGCCGTGAGCCATGGAATGTGGGTGGCCACTAGGAGACCGAGAAGGCAAGAAAGTGGATCCTCTCTCCAGCCTCCAGGAGGGCAACCTTGCCAACACCTTGGCTATAGCCAGGGAGACCCATGTCAGATTTCCTACTTCCAGAACAGTAAGGTAATGACCTGTGCTGTTTTAAGCCACTACATGTGCAGTAACTTATTACAACAGCACAGAAAACAAATATAAAAATATAATGCACCACAGGGCTTAGAGCCAAGGACTGTTTTCCTTTCCACCTCCCCCCAGGCTGGCAGGGTGCAAAGAAGTGAGGGTTGCATTAGTATTCATGGAAATTACATGAAAGGAAGGGAATCAAGTTAGAAATTCAATCTCTCCTAAGGCCAGGCCACTTCAAACAATTATGACTCTTCCTCCGGAACAGGTGAGCAGAGGTGGGTTACTCATTCAAATCTCTCCAGCCCCCAGTTCCAGGCGCGGGTTCAAGGAGAGATACAATCTACACAATTTCCTCCGTACTGTGCAATGCTGGTAAATCATTGGCCAGGGGAAGGGGGGAAGATGGGGGACCTCAGGTCTTCTTAGGCAAGCCACATATTCTCTCTGAGTCTTGATATCTTCCTCTGTGAAATGAGAAGAGTGAGGCCTACTTTATAGGGTTGTTGTGAGGCTCCAGTGAAATAAGGTCTCTAACAAAAACCAAGGGCAGCCTCTGGGACCCTGCACGGTGGGGGAAGTGTAGTCTGGCTGTGGGTAGTACCCCAGCTGTGAGAGAGGAGGGCAGAGTCCCCAAGGCTGCTCCTGAGTTCCCCTCCCATTGGTGAGCCAGAGGGACGAGAAGGAAAGTGGTCCAGGGAGGATCCAAAAGTGTCGCCAGCTGTCAAAGGAACAAGCCCAACATGCCTCGATTCAAGTTTAAGATTTAGAAAGATGTGGGGCCTCGGATGCCAGGAAAGCACAGCAAATCTCAGTGTCTGCGAGAATCCTCCCAAGTGCCCATGTCGCTCTCTGGTTTCTTCAAAAGACAGCTCCCAAGAGCATGTGGCTTAGGGGATTCGACTGGGAGAATGGAAATCGGTATTATAGGACACTGTTCCCCAAGAAGAGAAATCTCTAATACATACACACACATATGCAAGCACATGTTCCCACCCCTCCTAAAACCATCCCGAGATCACTGAACTGCCAGGATTAAGTTCATAAGGTATTACCCAATGGCTCCAAGCTGCAGCCCTGACATGGGTTTCTTTCTTGATCTTTCCAAATTAAAAACCTGCGTTATTAGGAGTCTGATTTCCTATTCAGCTCCCAGCTGCCCTGGGCTGGGTGCTGAGCAAACACAAAGTCAGATAAGAGTCTGGCAGCCACAGCTCCCAACTTCAACCAGCGCCGCAGCCAGGGAAGCCCCAGAGCCCCAGAGCTGAGCTGAGCATGGCATCGCACTGTAGAAGCCCTGGGCAGGAGGGTGTGGCGAGGTGGAGGGGGTGGTCAAGGCTGGGAGCCGCCTTTGCCTATCCCACAGCAGACCTCTGAGGCCAGAACTCTCCCCCGGAAGGACAGTGGCTCACATTTAGAGCAGGCTTTATGTGTACCCAGCTGATCCATAGCCATTGTGCTATTTAAGTCTCATGACAATGCAGTGACAGTGGGTTGGTTTTTATTGTCTCATTTCATAGAGGAGGAATCAGAGGCTTGGATAAGTTGAGCAACTTGCTGGAGAGGGGACTGCCAGTAAGTGGCAGTGGCAGAGCTTGAAATTCTGTTTTCTGACCCTGCATTAAACTACAAATCAATGTGACTTCCCAATATTTCTCTAGTAACCAGATCATTCTTTTTTCCTCCTTAATAATTTTTATCAAGGCATAACATAATACAATAAAGCACACAAACCTTAAGTGTACAACATCATGAAGTTTTGCACATGTATCCATTTAACCAGGACCTAGACCAAGATCAAGTCTGTTCCCAGCACTGCAGAAGGTTCCCTCTGCTCTTTGCAACCCATCCCTTCTCCAAAGGTTACCAGTATTCTGATTTCCATCCCCATACATGAGTTTTGAATTGAGCCGTTCTTAAACATCTCAGTCAGCAGTCTTCCAGTGGATTGTGTATAGGAGAATGGGGAAATCTTCCTCCCTGCCAAATAATTTCCTACCATGGCTGCCATTTCACTATTAGAGACTCATTCCTCTGAGATTAATTTTCTTTTACTCCTAGAAAGAATAGCCGAGTAAGAGCATCTACACTAAGGTGCTAACAACTATTCATTCCTGAGGGACCTGGGACTAGGCAAGGAGAAGGTGGGGTGGGGCTGAAATAGGCAAGGAGAGAGGAGATGGCCAAAAATAGACCTCTCCAGCTGCAGACTGAGCCAGAGCCAGCCCTTCACCCAAGAAGAGACGCCAGCTGAGTGCCACTGAACCAACACAGCTCCCATACCCCTCACGGGGATGACCCTAAGCTGGCCTTACTTGGGGCTATGCACTTTGGTGACGTGCAGCTGATCAGGGCCCGCCAGCTGGTGAAATTCCACCTGCCATTCTCAGCAGGCCCTTGCTTTATAATACGGGCCAAGACCACGGACAGTGTCTGAGATCCCGCACATCTCAAGGCTGAGGGGAAAAGGCGGCTGCCCAAAGGCTGCCTCCCTGGGGGGAGGTGGCCAGAAGAGCGGACGCAGTGAGTCCTCCAGAACCCGAGCTGGGCAGGTGGGCCCAGAGAGGCCTCTCAGGACAGCTCACTCTCCTATCTGGCCCCCGGGGCTTCCTCAGCTTGCCCATACACTTTGGCATTTATTTCTTTATAAAAGCAATGCACAGCCATTGTGGTAATACATTGCTCTATAAGAATTACGGTTATCTAGAAAAATGAAAGAAATGAAGAATTATCCCCATAGCAAAGCATGGTTATTATCATGGACTCTAGATCCAGACTGCTTGGTTTTGAATCCCATCTCTTCCTCTTACTATTTTTTAAAATTAATTAATTAATTTATTTATTTATTTCTCCCTCCTCCCCACATTGTCTGCTCTCTGTGTCCATTCGCTGTGTGTTCTTCTGTGTCTGCTTGTATTCTCATTAGACGACTCCAGGAACCGATCCTGGGACCTTCCGGAGTGGGAGAGAGGTGATCATTCTCTTGTACCACCTCAGCTCCCTGATCTGTTGTCTTTTATTGTCTCTCCTCTGTGTCAGTTTCTGTTGTGTCATCTTGCTGTGCCAGCTTTCTGCATGGGCCAGCACTCTGCATGGGGCAGCGCTCCACACAGGCCAGCACTCCATGTAGGCCAGCTCATCACACGGGCCAGCTTGCCTTCACCAGGAGGCCCTGGGTATAGAACCCTGGACCTCCCATATGGTAGATGGGAGCCCAATTGGTTAAGCCACATCCACTTCCCCCTCTTACTCTTAATAGTTGTGTAACTTTGAGCCACTGTCTTAACCTCTCTGTACCTCAGTTTCCTCATCTTTAAAACAAGGCTAATAATAGTACCTTCCCCCACAGGATTGTTTTAAGGATGAAATTAAATGAGTTCATATCTGTAAATCACTTAACTCAGCGCTTGGCACATAGCGAATGCCATGTAAATGTTTCTTCAATAAGAAATAAATGCCACTATCAAAACAATAAAGCAGTCTGAGACATTTCTCGCCGGTCTTTTTTCCTTGTACATATAATGGGGTATTTTTACATGCATAATTGCCTTGCAGTTTCAACTGGATCTGGTAGTAGTTTCGACTTTTAAACAATTTCTCAGGTTGTCCTTATGTCCCCAATTTTGCTAGGTGCTTTCAAGAAGAGAGCATAGGAATTAGCATGGTCTTTGCCTTCAGAGAATTTAGTCAATCTGGGAAGACAAGAATGATGCACATGACTCAGGGACTACAATGACAAGAAACAGAATGCAATTACCTGCTAGATGGTGTGAAGTTGGGGGTGGGGTGGTGTATTAGTCAGCCAAGGGGGTGCTGATGCAAAATACCAGAAATTGGTTGGTTTTTATAAAAGGTATTCATTTGGGGTAGGAGCTTGCAGATACGAGGCCGTAAGGCATAAGTTACTTCCCTCACCAAAGTATTTCCACGTGTTGGAGCAAGATGGCTGCCGGCGTCTGTGAGGGTTCAGGCTTCCTGGGTTCCTCTGGGCTCAGCTCCTCTGCTTTCTCCACAAGGTCAGCTGTAGACTAACAGGAAAATGGCTCTGTCTCTCTCCCTGGGGTTTCTGCCTAGTCTAAGGAGCCATTTCTATTCCTCTGTGTTCTCCTGGCTCCAGCAAAAGGTTTCAGCATCGAGCTCCGACATCCAAACTCCAACATCAAAAACCCAACATTAAGAACCCTCCACTCTGTCCTTTGCTATGTCTTTTATCTGTGAGTCCCCACTCACCAAGGGGCGGGGACTCAATGCCCTAATGACATGGCCCAATCAAAGCCCTAGCCATAACTCAATCAGGCCCAGGTACAGACCAGATTACAAACCTAATCCAATATCTAGTTGTGGAATTCATAACCATATAGATGGGGAAGATCAGGAATGAACAGCAACAGGTACCCCCTCTCTAATGGGTGTTTTCTGTGCTGGGCACAGTACCGAGCACTTGGCATTGACATTTCATTTATGAGGAAGTCAAAGCTCAGGAAAGTGACTTAGGACACACAGCTCATTAGGGCTGGGTCTGGGCTCCCTTCCACACCACAGCCTTGCTCTTAGCCCTGGGCCTTGCAAGCTCTGTGAAACTGGGGATTGCCCAGATGAAGGTGAGGACTCACAGGGATAGTCTAATCAGAGTCCCTGAGTATGATGGAAGTTAAAATTCTGCTGGGTAAGTGAACTTGGACTTGTAGGATGGAAGCAGAGAGTTACTGAAGGTGTCGGAGTAAAGGAAACACTTGAGGAAAGGAGAACTGTATGAAGGTCCTTTGGGCAGCTCTGAGGAGGGGTGATCAGAGAAAGGAGTGAGTCTGGGATCGGGAAACCAGTCAGGGCCTCCGGGGGTGAGCTGACAGGACCTCACCCTCAGCAAACAGATTGGTATGATGGAGAGGCTTGGGCTGTGGCCTGTCCACCCGCCACGAGGAAGCAGCCCCGGGCTCTCTGTGGGAGCAGGCTGATTCCTCCTGTGGGAGTTAGCAACACCTCTTGGCCCCAAGAGAAAAGGAATTTCAGGAAAGGGGAAAGTCCTCAGTAAGGTTTAGATGCTAAAATCATACAAAGGCTGGGGAAAGCAGCAGCTTTAGCTCTCATGAACTAAGTTCTATATAAGGCGTAAATTTAGTGTTTCTTGTGCCTTTTTTTTTTTTTAGGGAAGACTTGTTTGGTACTCTTTTGAAAATTGATTCTTCATATTAAAACAGCTATTTCCCAATAGGAGAGAAACAGAGAACTGTTCCTCTCAGATGGTCGGCCACTGAGCAGCTGGGGGCAGAATCCCTTCCTTGGCCGACCTCAGAGGCCCAGGACACTTGCCTGCTGCCACTGTCCCTGCAAAGGGTTCACCTTTATTATTTTGGTACGTAGGTTAAATCCCACTTCCCTGGACCGCTGCAGCCAAGCCTGGAGAATATCTGTACAAATATGACCAGCAAAGAGTCAGAGTGGGGCTGGAGGGGGGGAACTGGAGCAGAGGGCCTGGTGCTGGGGGTGGGGTAGGCACTCGGTGGTGTCTGATGAATGGATAAAGGAAAATTAGAAATGAAGGTCAGAGGAAAAGGGAGAGCTAGGAATGGATTAGGGGAAAAAATCCTCCAGCAATGATGGCAGGTCTGAAAACTCCAACAAAAATGGCACAAATGACCCCTGGATAGGTGACAGACTATAAAACACACACACATACTCATGCAGCATGATGTTACACAACCTGGTTCGTATACCAACTGATTTCTGATCGAGCAAACACCCATTCACCCCATTTCACAGCCTTGAACGTGAAGGCCATTCTCTGCCTTCAAGGGGAGCTGGGAAAGAGCCACACACCAGTGGCCCCAAGAGTCTAGCCACCTCCCAGCCTGCCCTCTACGTCTATTTATTCAACTGCCAAATGGAGAAAATAATAGCTGCCTTCATGGATTTGTTGGGGCTAAAATAAAAGCCTCAAGAGCCCTGCAAGGAGTTGCTGTTGCAATGAATGAATGCATTTATGAGGCGCCTCCTGTCTTTCAGGGAGCGACAAATGCCACCCAAGTGGCCAGGGGTGTCGCGTAGATAGGCCGGCTGCCCAACAAGCAGTCCTGCAGTTTTTCACAGATTCGAGAGCACACCCCCCACCCCACCTCACATCTGGGGGGCTGAGCCTGCCCAGGTCTCCTGAGGAGCACGGTCACTGTCACATATCCCCAGCTCTGCGGCTGGGCAGACAAAGGCCTCCCCGCCCGCCGCCTTCCCACCCCCATGCGCTCCCCTCCTCTCTCTCCCTCCACGCTCCCTCTCTGGCCCTCTCTGCTTTGCCATCCCTCCCTGTGCCTCCCTTGCCTTTGACTTGGCCGCTCTCCGGCTGTCTATTCCGGCATGATCCCGCACCACAGATCTCGGAAACTGTATGAAGTTATGTGCTTGAGTAGCTGACAGCAGCCTCCGGGCTAAACTTTTGATCCGCCTGTATGCTGACATCTTCAAAACAGGGTGGATTTCCGGATCTCCCTGTTCCCTTAGTTGCTGGTGGCAGATCTCCTGCAGGGGTGTGGGAGAGGCAGTAAATGTCGGGATGTAAGTACATCAGGAAATAGGAACATTAAGAGTTGCCACGCTGTGTCAGCTCCGTGGTCCTGCCCTGGGCAGGGACATCAGGGGAGTCTGGGGCAGGGCCTGACTTTTCTCTCGAACAGAAGCCTCCAAAGGTTGGAGACGGCTGCCTCTAGGCAAAAGAGCCAAGCCAGCGGCAGTACCCTCCTTCCTTTTGTTTCTCCTTACTTAAGGTCCCTAACCTTCCCTTTCTGAGATGCCTGCTGACTAAAAGCAGGCACCTGCCAGGACTCTTCACATTGAATAGGGTTCTTTTAAGATCCACCAATGCATCTTGAATGGTGGGATTTGGGTCACATGGTAGCCCGAGATGACTGCACCCTTTTACCTCAGGGCAAGCAAGTGTCTGGCCCTGGAGAGGCTCAGTTGCTCTCATTTCTCCTATGTCCTTGACAGCACAAAAGGAAAATGATTATTTATCATTTACAATACACCCTGTCTTCCAAAGACGCTAAGGAGTGTTCTTCGCTTGCTGAGCTTAGTGAAGAAAATGAGGATTAAAATGAGCGAAGAAAAGATGGAAGGAGACAGATGGAGAGAGTCCAGGTAATGCTGGGGGTGGTGGCTGGGGAAGAAGGTGAGGGATGTGCTGGAGAGGCAGGGAGGGGCTTGAGATGAGGCTGGGGAAGGAAAGCAGAGTCAAACAGGCAGCAGGGCTTCTTTATCTGCCATGTGACCTTCTTCCCAGTCCCAGCACTAAAACCTCCATAAAAATCTGCTTCAGGTGGCAGACTTGGCCCAGTGGTTAGGGCGTCCGCCTACCACATGGGAGGTCCGTGGTTCAAATCCCGGGCCTCCTTGACCCGTGTGGAGCCAGCCCATGCACAGTGCTGATGCTGCCCCACACGCAAGGAGTGCGCCCCTAAGGAGAGCTGCCCAGCGCGAAAGAAAGTGCAGCCTGCCCAGGAATGGTGCCACACACATGGAGAGCTGACACAACAGGATGACGTAGCAAAAAGAAACACAGATTCCAGTGCCGCTGGCAACAACAGAAGCGGACAAAGAAGACACAGAAATAGACACAGAGAACAGACAACCAGGGTGGGGCGGGGGGAGGGGGAGGAAGGGAAGAGAAATAAAAAAAAAAAAAACCTGTTCCACTCACCAGTGCTTTCAGAGTTAGAATTGTTTGGGGGAAATAAAGTCTATCCGGTCTAGCCTTGAAGTGGGGGCAGGGCAAGAGTAGAGATCCCCAGATTATGGTGCTCCTTACACAAATGGGGTCAGGTAGGTTTCTGCTTCAAAAAGACCAAAGGGCATGGTAATAGGGCAATATGCCCCTCTAGGGTGCCTGCAGGGACCCGAGATGGTGCTCCAGGGTCCACCAAGCCCACTGCCTTCTCCCCTCCTGTTGGCTTTCTGGACGCAAAGTGCCAAGTTCTCAGAGCAGCTAACGGGGGACTCAAAGCCTCCCTTTGAGAACCTTCTGATCTGACATTTCTAGAGAAAGCAGCTCTAGGAATCAGCATTACACACCATGCATCCCCGGTAAAGACTTCAGGTCCCTCACACTGGGGACTGGGGAAGGAAGCAGGAGATAAGAGCACGGAGGCCCCGTGGGAGCTGAGCTGGAAATGCTCCCCGAGGCTTCCTCTTCTCTTTAGTCTGCAGCTTTGGGAAGGGGTGAGGGACGGGATGGTGAAGTTTCTGCAAATAGTGGGAGAAAATGAAATATGGCCAGTCGTGGCAGGAGAGCAGGAGGAGAAAGGGCAGCAGGCAAGTGTAAGCCCAGGAACTTCTCAAGGGTCATATTGCAAAGATGACACATGTCAAAGATAACCTTTGAAATCAGAAGCAGCATATAGTACAGATGGCTCTTGGAGAACAATCACCCATTCACTGCTTATTTCATGCTCACAACAACCGAGCAAGGGAGGTGGGGAAGGCAAATATGATTATCTTCGTTTTGTAGAGAATAAGCTCAGAAAAGGTGATTGATGTGTTCAAGGCCACACAGCTGGGGAATGGACGTGGGGCCAAAACTTGTGTCTCTTGACTCTAGAGGTGGTTCCCTCAGGCCCTTGGGATGCATCCAAGGCAGGCTGCCCTTCAAGAATGGAAGGTGTGCCCTCCCCACCTCTCCCTGAGGACAGCCCTGTGCCACTACTCAGACCCAGCCTCCCATTCTGAGCCCCCATCAGAGGCCCTTGGCCACCCCTCCTGCCCTCTCAGCCCCTGCTGCTCTGCGCAGCAGTGAGGACCTGGCCCTGCCCTTTTAGGAAACACCGGACCGATTTTGTTAAAAGGCAAGATTCTTTTCCCTTTCCAAAGGAGTTTCTAATCAATGGATCACTCCACCAACCTTTACAAATGTCAGATGTGGCTGGGAGCTGCCACACTGCAGCTTCTCCTGCATAGGTTTCACATGTGGTGGCAGCAAATCCAAGTCAGGGATCTGACAGGGGACTCAGGAATCCACACGTGGCCAGAAAGCGCCATCCAACCTACAGGCTGTGCCTGAGCAGCACATTCCAAAAGCTCCCCAAGGAGCCGGGTATGTAAGTCCCAGCCACGTGAGTCATGGCGCCAGGCTGTGCGGGCTCAGGGGGGCAGACAGCGGGTTCCACCCATGAGAGCTCTAGGAGCGTGGTGGAGACTGGAGCATCTGCACAGGCCTTGGGGAAGAGGTTGTTCTCAAAGCTCAGAGGGAGGTGGCCAGGTCAGGGAGGGCAGGGTCACTGAGCACACCTGGAGAGAGAGGCAGAAATGACCAGGTCAGGGCTATAGCACTGCATGTGCTTAGCACCTGCTTGGGTAAGAGGTGACCTCCGTGGAATAGCTGCAGATGGCATTGGGCAGAGCAGGGTTTCCCTGAGGGACAATCTTACTGCTAGTGACATTCTCTCACCCTGGTAGGGCCTGCTGCCTTATTACCCTCTCCCCCAATTCAGCTGCTGGGGTCCCAGCATGCCCATGAATTTCTCTTCTATGGAAAGTGGACAAATGTAGGGATTCCATGTCTAAGTATGAACTTTAAATGTGTTTGCAAGACTTGGCTTGCCTTCTTGTACCTCTGCCATCCACCCATAAGAAGAGCCCACCCTGGGTGGCTATGATCCCAGAATGCAAGGCATGTGGAAGCCAACGTGTGGTTATCCAGTAGAGCTGCCCAAGACTCCAAAGCTGGACAAATATGTTTGCTGTTGCAAATATTTACATTTGGGGGCCATTTGTTATGCAGCCTTAATAACAATAGCTAATACATTATCAGCTATACATTATCAGCTAATACATTATGCTCTCCCTATTTCTGTCCTCCATCTGCCCATTTCCTACCACTCTACATCCAGGTAAACCCCATTATTAGTTTTTAAAACGTGGGTTTTGATTTTTTTTTTGAGGTACCTGGGGCCGGGGATTGAACCTAGGACCTCAGATGTGGGAAGCTGGCACTCAACCACTGAGCCACATCAGCTCCTCTGAATTGTTTTTGTTTGCTTGTTTGTTTGCTTGCTTGCTGTTTTTGTTTTTCAGGAGGCGCCAGGGCCCAAACCCAGAACCTCCCATATAGGGAACAGGAGCTCAACTGCTTGAGCCACATTGGCTCCCTGTTGCGGGGCAGGAGCAGTTTAATGAATAAAAGAAGGAAGAATCAAACAAAGACATTTGGACTTTATTCTGTAGGCCATGGGGAGCAAATGAAGGTTTTGAGCAGATGTCACGTAATGAAATTATGGGAGAATTATTCTGGTGGTGCTCTATAGGCTAGATGGGATAAATGAAGGAGAGAAAATGGATGCAGAAAAACCTGGTGACAGAATTGTATTCTTTCTCTGAAATTCAGTCCCACCCCATCTCTCCAAAGAAATTTCCTCTTTGGCTTTAACACTACGCTTAAATCACAAGTTGAAAATCTTCCCAACCTCAAAGCCATCATTCTTTTAACTGGAAGAGCCCGGATGTCTGGCTTGATGGGCAGTAGGGGGTGGGAGGGAGGGGCGATGAGTAATGCTGTCGAAACTTGGCTGGTCCAGCCTGTATTCCTTTCTTGGGGTGTGTTAATCTGGCTCCCAGAATGGTGCCAACTTCATTCTGAGGCTTCATCTTCTTCCTTCTCTTGCTGCAGGGAAAGTTAGGCCTGATTTAGACTTCTGTAGTTATGTAAAGAATTTCTGAATGCAGGAGGTTACTCCAGGCTGGATTAGAAAACTCACTTTCATGCCAGCTGGGCTTCTGATAGAAATGCCACAAGCTGGCATCTGGCAGTGTTACTTGGCTGGCAAAAGTCGGAAAAACTTTGATTTTTTTTTCATTTCACACAGTGGAGCCTTCAGCATTTTACAGACTTTCCCATGTGACTTACATTTTTGAAAGGGGGTGGTGTGGGAAGTCACATTAGCTCACCTCTAATATAATTAGGAACTAACAGTGTTATTTCTAGTTCCAGGGATATTTGATGTAAACAAATGTCAACTCCTCTGTGTCTCAGCTAACGTTGAATGTTCATTCCCTACAAATCAGTAAATTGTCCTTTTGCAGACTCTTTTCTTTTTCACCTCTGTTTAACTGGAGGACACTTTCTTGTGAAGGACATTAGCAACATAACGCAAAGGTTTCTTTAAAAATTAGGGTTAAAGACCATAGCAAAAAGCATGCTTTGTCCCCATTTTTAGGTTTCACAACTGAAATTTTAGTATCTCTAAGGAGAAGACTTCCGTGTAATGAATAAACCATTGGGCTGCTAATAAAAGTGTTAGCATAAACAAAAGCTAGTAATTTTTAAATGTATAGTAATCAATTATTAGCTATAACGTACCCTGGCACTGTGGAAACACTGGCACAGTGGTAGAAGCTAGAAAAAACCTACAAAGGGTGAAGGCTAATGATTCATAGAATAGACTTGAGAGAGGCAAGATTGTAATGGAAGGAACAATAGATTGGAGTCAGGCCTGGGTTCAGATCCTGACTTTATGTGTGACTGTAAACAAATCACTCAACTGCTGTGGGACTCATCTAGATATTGTGACAATCTCAGGGACCTCACTGGGATTTTTTGAGCATTAAATGGGATAACGTGAAAATGTCTAGCACAATGGCTGTTTATCAATGAATGGATAGGTGAATGAATGAATCAATGGACTATATATATAAAGTATATTTTAAATAGAAGACACATTATATTAATTCAAAGTACATTAAGATGGTTGCAAAATAGTGTTCAGGAAGTGATCAGAATCTCCACATTTTGTTTACATTTCTGTTTAATTCTCTAAGCAAATCTTGCTTTAATGAGGATGGCATTCTCATGTTTTGCTCCTTGTGGCAGAGGCTGCTAATTGTCCCCCAATATCCAGGCTCCTCTTCTTCCTTTTAGTAATAGAGCCTCACCATTAGCAAGTGTGCTGCATACAGCTGGGGCTGCATTCCAGGCTCTCCTTGCAGCTAGGTGTGGTCATGTGAACAGATGTGCCCTTATAAAGAAGCTACTTGCTTTCACTTTATTTTTCCTTCTCCCTTTCAACTGGAACAAGTCCATGGTGCTCCTGCACCCACTTCAACCATGTAGATGAGGAAAATACCCTAGAGGATGGAAGGATAAAAAGATAGGAGGAATCTGGGCCCTAATAACTTCTAGACTGTTAAATGGAAGGACAATAATTGCACTTGTTTCAGCGGCTTAGCCTATACACTAAGACACCACCCTCAAAAGACAAGCTTCATTAGGAAATCACATTTATTACCATTTTAATCTATTTCTTTTATGCACAGTTATATAGCACTTACTATATCCCAGGCACTTTTTTAAAAGTTTTTTTTAATTATTTATTTATTTCCCCTGCCTTGCGGCTTGCTTGCTATCTGCTCTCTGTGTCCATTCGCTGCATGTTCTTCTGTGTCTACTTGTCTCCCTTTGTTGCATCATCTTGCTGTGCCAGCTCTCTGTGGGCATGGGCCATCAGCTCTCCACGGGCACAGGCCATCAGCTCTCTGAGGCCGCGGGTTAGCGTGCCTTCACAGGGAGGCCCTGGGATGCGAACCCAGGGTCTTCCATATGGTAGACAGGAGCCCAATGGATTGAGCCACAGCTGCTTCCCTGTTTCAGGCACTTTTTAAAAAGCACTTTGCTAATATTAATCCATTTGAGGTAAGTATTATTATTATCCACATGTTATAAATGAGGAAACTGAGGCACAGAGAGGTTAAAAAAATTGTCTAAGGACACAGAGAAAGTAGCAAACCAGGGTTGGACCTGACACAGACTGGCTTCAGAGTGTGTGCTCTTAACTATGAGGCTAATATTTATTAAGCATCTATTGAACACCAGGTGTTGTATAAGGCACTAAGAATTCAAAGATGAACAAAACTCAGTATGTAGTTGGGGAAGAGAAAGAAGCTGCTCCTTAATAACAGTATATTAAAAATACAAATAACCCAATTGAAAGTGGGCAAAGGGTCGGAATAGATATTTCTCCAAAGAAGATATACATATGGCCGATAAGACTATCATTAGCCACTAAGGAAATGCAAATCAAAAACCTTAGTGAGATACCATTTCACACCCATTTAGGACAACTAAATTAAAAAAAAAAAAGACAGTAATAAGTGTTGTTAAGAATGTGGAAAAATTGGAACTCTATACACTGCTGGTGGGAAAGTAAAATCGTGCAACTGCTTTGGAAAACAGTCTGACAGTTTCTTGAATGGATAAACATAAAGTAGCATTCAATCCAGCAAATCAACTTCTAGGTATACACTCAAGAGAAATGAAATATTGTATACGATGCTTATAGCAGCATTATTCAAAATAGCCCAAAGGCAGAAACAATCGAAATGTCTATCAACTGATGAATGGATAAACAAAATTTGGTATGTCCATACAATGGAATATTATTTAGTCATTAAAAAGGAATGAAGACACATGCTTCAACATAAATTAACCTTGAAAAAGTTACATGAAGTGAACGAAGCCAGTCTCAAAAGACCACATATTTTGATTCTATTTACATGAAATGTCCAGAATAAACAAATATATAGACACAAACTATGTTAGTGGTTGTTTAAAACTGGAGGAGGGGTGGAATGGAGATTTGGATGGGTGACAGCTAAAGGGTATGGGTTGTTTTTTTCCTCCCCTTCCCCCCAAACTTGCTATTTTTGCTGTTTGTGTCCATTCTCTGGGCAATCGTCTGTGTCTTTCTTTTTGTCTTCTCTTCTCGTTTTCTCCCCTGGGCTTCAACTGGATTCGATATGGGAGAGGTTCCCTGTCGCTTGCGCAACCTCAGTTCCTGGTTTCTGTTGCGTCTTGCCTTGACTCTCCCTGGTGTCTCTCTTTCATTGTGTCATCATCTTGCTGCATGGCTCCTGGTTTGCTGCATGGGGCATTCCTTTACTAGGAGGCTCCAGGGATCAAACTCTGGTCCTCCAATATGGCAGACAGAAGCGCAATCACTTGAGCCACATTGACTTCCCTGGGGTTGCTTTTTGAGGTGGTAAAAATGTTCTAAAATGAATTATGATGTTAGGTGCATAATCTGTGAGTATGCTCTCTTTAAGGGGTTCAACTGTATATCTCAATAAAGCTGTTATCAAAAAAACAATAAAAGGAAGTGGATGTGGATCAAGTGATAAGGCCTCCGCCTACCATATGGGAGGACCTGGGTTCGATCCCTGGGGCCTCCTGGTGAAAAAGAAGAGAAAGTATGCCTGCATGGTGAGCCAGTGCCCACATGGAGAGCTGAGTGCCCATATGAGTGCTTGCATGGCGAACCAGTTGCCCATGTGGTGAGCTGAGTGCCCATGTGAGTGCCTGCATGGTGAGCCATTGCCCATGCAGTGAGCCAGTGCCCGTGCAGTGAACCAAGTGCCCACATGGTGAGCCAAGTGTCCGCATGGTGAGCCCAGTGTCCGCGTGAGTGCCCGGGTAGTAAGCGAATGCCCGCATGGCAAGCCGAGTGCCCATATGGTGAGCCAGTGCCCGCACAAAGTGTCATGCAGCAAGATGATGATGCAACAAAAGAGAGACGAAGAGGAAAGTCAAGGTGAAGTGCAGCAGAAACCAGGAACAGAGGTGGCGCAATTGACAGGGAACCTTTCTCCACATCAGAGGTCCCCAGGATCAAATCCCAGTGAATCCTAGAGGAGAAAGATGAGAAGACAAAAAGAGAAATAGATATAGAGGGTCACACAGACAGCACAAGAGCAGGATGGGAATTAAAAAAACACACACACAATAAAAAATAAGATTCTGGATGCTCCCTTCAGAATTCAAAGCTTAAGCTTTGTGGTT
The DNA here is from genome assembly GCF_030445035.2 of Dasypus novemcinctus. NCBI lineage: Eukaryota > Metazoa > Chordata > Mammalia > Cingulata > Dasypodidae > Dasypus > Dasypus novemcinctus. The sequence goes on along the minus strand of NC_080677.1, from coordinate 136,999,730 downwards.
TCACCCCCCTCCTGTTGTCACCAGCTTCACCTCAACCTTTTTCTGGTAGTCCACCTGAGCCCTACTTCTTAAAATGGAAATGGTCAGGTTTTAAATAAGAGTGCAAGATTGAGACTTCTTTCATAGTATAAAGATGATTGAAAATAGACAGTTGGGGAGAGAAATACATTTGCATTAGGGAGGAAATAATTATGTTTATCTCTTCTTGGGAAACTCTAGGGCCCTCAGACTCCATCGTCAAGGTGCCAAAGAGCTCAAGAGATGTGCTGGGGTCTCCAACCAGGTTGGGAAGCAGGAGCATAGATAGAGTGAGATAACAATAGGAGCAATGTTGCAAACACATGATTAGTTGCTAAATGATGCTGTAGACCAGGGGTGAATGAAATTCAGGGGCGAGAGCCATCTTAAAGCAGGGTCATAGTGATCAGAACACTGGATGGTGAGTCTGGAGTCCAAAGTTCTAGTCTTGGCTCTGATGCCACCAGCCACTTGATACTTGATGGTTACAACCTCCCTGACACCTCAGGTTCTTGAAGGGTGGGGGGAGGAATATATGATTCCAAAGGTGCCTTGGCATTCTCACACTTTGTGATTCTATGCCTCTTAAGGCTCAGGCGAATACAGAAGGCTGACCCCTTGCCTTCCCTCTCTTTTCACCTGCCCAGCGCCTTTGAATTAATAGTTTCCAAATCTTTCCAAGGCTCCATTTGCTCAAATTTAAAATGTGAAAACTATTACCAACTTAATAACATTTTTGAGAGGACTAAATGATTAATACATTTAAAGTCCTTTGTACCATGTCTGGCACATATTCAATGCTAAATAAATATCAGCTATTATTTTGCCATCTTGTGAAAAATTGTATGATATCTGTGAAAGGTAGGTTGGAAAGCTAGGAAAACGGTTGGTATTAAGCTATGGAGACCAAGCTTTTCTGGTTAAATTTGGACTAAGTCCTGCTCAGGTAACAAAGGTTAAAAAATAACCTCAATACCCATTTCATTCCCCTTTGCCAAGGTGGAACAATGACTCCTGAAGGGTGTGTGTTCTCTGGAAACATACGAAGAGTTCTAAGTGGCGGGGTGCCGGTTAAGGTTCAACAACTCACTCTGGGCCCTAAGTTTTGTTGTTTGCCCATTTCCATGGTGTAAATACTCCCACCACAGCCAATTTCAAACCTCAAAAGTGGTCGCTGAACAAGGAGCAAGGAAGAGGTGTGTACAGCCCAGCACACCCCTGGTTCTAAGCAGACCCTTTACTGCCCCCTCTGTCCACGGGGAATACTCCCCCTGAATCTTTGATGACAGCTGCCCCCCTAATGGCACGTGCTGTGGCTTCTGGGGCCCTCCATGTTTGTTAGGGGCAGATTCAGGGCCTTGAGCTTCGAGGAACTTCCCAGGGGATTCCGATTCGCCTCCCTTCACTCTCCTTCCTGTCTCCTCCAGGAACATTCCCTCCTGTATTTATTCAGCTAGCCTTATGTCTTGAGCACTGAGAACAACAACAAAAAGTAAAAACGCTCCATGCCTGCCAGAAGCCTATTCACGAGCAGGAAAAATTCCAACCAAAAACCCCAAGCCAACATGGTAGACTATTGTCAGGTATAGGCGACAAGCACTTCAGTGAGGAAAAGTACAGCAGGGGGAGGCAGAGGAGAGATCAGCGAGGGCTGGGCTGCTCACGCAATTCAGGGAATTCTTTTTTTTTTTTTTAAGATTTATTTATTTGTTTATTTCTCCCCCCTTCCTCCCCCCACCCCGGTTGTCTGTTCTCTGTGTCTATTTGCTGCGTTGTCTTCTTTGTCCGCTTCTGTTGTTGTCAGCAGTACGGGAATCTGTTTCTTTTTGTTGCGTCATCTTGTTGTGTCAGCTCTCCGTGTGGGTGGCGCTGTTCTTGGGCTGGCTGCACTTTCTTTCGCACTGGGCGGCTCTCCTTATGGGGTGTACTGCTTGCGCGTGGGGCTCCCCTATGCGGGGGACACCCCTGTGTGGCAGGGCACTCCTTGAGTACATCAGCACTGTTCATGGGCCAGCTCCACACGGGTCAAGGAGGCCCGGGGTTTGAACAGCAAACCTCCCATGTGGTAGACGGACGCCCTAACCGCTGGGCCAAGTCCGCTTCCCCAGAGACTTCTAATTGGACCTGGATGGACAGGACTCGGGCAGACAGGAAAGGACTAAAGATCTACAGACAGTTGTTTCCAATCTTCTCACTACCAGAACCCCCTTTTAAAAATATTTCCTAAGTGGGTCTTCATATTTTGAGATCTTTCCTCTAACAAAGAGACAGCATTTATTAAGTAGAAATTAGTTTGCCCCAGTTTTCACAGTCAATGCCAATCAGAGCTTCTGGGCAGCCCAAGATAACCAGTGAAACCATGGCAAGTTGATGTCATTTTTTAAAAAAGGTTTATTTATTTATTTATTTAAATTTGTCTCCCCACTCTCCACCCCCAGATTGTTCTCTCAGTCTGTCAGCCCACTGTTTGCTTGCCTTCCCCGGGAAGCATTGGAAACTGAACCCAGGACCTCTCACATGGGAGGTGATTGCCCAAAGGCCTGAGCCACATCTGCTCCCCACAGGCTGCAGTGTCTGCTGGCCTGTGGCATCCGCTCATTTAGGTGTCTCGCTCACTGCAGTGGGGTGTGGCATCTAGCTCATTGCAGCAGGTGCGGGTGTCTAGCTCGTTGCTGTGGATGTGGGCATCTTCTCATCTTCTTTAGGAGGCACCAGGACCAAACCTGGTACCTCGTGTGGTAGACAGGTGCCCAACTGGCTGAGCCACATCCACTTCCTGATGCCATTTTAGTCAGCTGCCTGTTGGCCCAAGCTCCGCATTTGCAGGAGGACCTCTGGGCTCTGGGGACCTTGGAGGATGAGCCATGATGGTATAAAGAAAGTGGCAGTCCACAAACGAGCCCTGATTGAGGCCTTACTTGGTACACTTAGCATCCCAAAGGCACATTTCCCTGCATCACTTGTTTTAAAATATCTAGGGGAAACAAACATCCAACAATAGAAACAAGATTAAACTTCAAGTCTGAAGATTTGGTTCTGCTTTCAGCTCTTGCTAACCACCTGATCTTGGACAAGTTACTAAGTTTGTCTAAGCTTCAGTTTCCACCTCTGTAAAATAGATATAGTAACGGCTGTCCTGACCGTCTCGCAGGGCTATAGGGATGCAACAGGCCTGGCAGAGTACTTTGAAAACAATTAAACCTAAGAAAAATGCATTGTTTTGGTCAAGGGCATCACTTGACCTCCTAAGCTCGAAAGCTTGGGGTCAGTCATTGTCAACTGCTCTCCCTCTCACCCACACCTGTCTGCTCTGCCTCTGAAATGCCTCTGGAAACTGGCCTGTGGCCTCCCTGCACTCCTTAAACCAGTTCCTCCTGATTTCTCTCTGGATTATTCCAGTGGATGTCGACTGCTCACTACCCACCAGGCTCTCCACCTCCAGTCCATCCAAGCATTCTAGGCAGAATTATCTTCCTAAAGCAAAAAGCTGATGATACCAGTTCCAGCACCGAAAGGCTCTTCTGCCTTCCTTTTGCTCACAGGATAAAATCCAAGCCCGTGGCTACTGGACGCCAAACTGCCTCTGAGCCTCCCTTCCCACCAGCCCCTCCCTACCTCACTGAACTTTTAGCAGTTCCAAGAACATGCCAGGTCTTTTCATGACCCTCTGCCATTGTACTTGCTCTTCTCTCTGACCAAAATGCCCATCCTTACCTTTCCCACCATCCTAAAGACAGCCGCAAAGGCAGGTCCTCAGAGAAGCCTTCCCACCCCACCCCTGGCGTGATATTTAGTGTACGCCTTGTGCCAGCATTTCCCAAACAGCCCTGTAACCAGCTTGTTCTTACATTTGTATGCTCTGCCAGCTTTCCCAGGGCAGAATCATACGGGGTTTCTCTCCACATTTCCACCACCACTTAGCACTTACGCATTGTAGGTGCTCAAAAGCTGAAACTTATCACAAAAATGTTAAGATGGGGCCAGCATAGATAGGTAAAATTACCACTTACTGAGTATGTTTGCCATTTTGTTAGTGCTTCATTTCCATTATCTTAATACTTACAACACCCCTTGAGTAGATGTGTTTAAAGTCATAGTTTACAGAAAGGAAATGGAAGCTTGGAACATTTTAGTAAGTTGCCTAATATTTCACAGCTAGCACGTAACAGAGCTAGGATTTAAACCCAGTTTTGCTGATGCCAAAGCCCAGGCATATTCATTCCTGTCACGGTGATTCCTCTTGCCCTTTATTCTGCTAGAAATGGCTGGTTCCCTTTACAGAGTATGTTCCCTGCTTCCCAGAAAAAGTTTAAGAATGAAGAAAATAAGAATCGTCGACCACAGTTCCACCTGCCTCCACGCCCCCCACCCCACATAAATCCTGACACTTAAGAAAAATGGGAGAAGCAGGGGTAGGGATTGAGTGAGGTGCCGGAAGCACCCTGCATGTGACAGTGGCCCCAAGTGACTCCTGACGCCCGTGGGAGCGTGCTTACAGCAGCTACCACCCTGCTGGCCTTTGCTCGGCTCGACAACACGGGCTTACGATAAAGGCAAAGCCAGCACCCTGGCTCCCCACCCCGGTGGAGTATATCAGAAGCATCACTGAGTGAGGGCGCGTGCCTCCAGGAGGGTGCGCCTCAGCCTGGCTGGCTTCTGGAGCAGGAGGAGCCCTCAGGGCTGCCTGGGGCCCCGCTGCCCTGCCTAAGCGGTTACACAAGGCCCCTCGCTGCTTCATTATAAGCCGGCTCCGTGGCTTGCCATTGTCAAAAATCATTCTTACGCAGGGATAATTTTTTCCCCCGTAAAGCTGAAATCCAATATTGTAAATTCACAACAGTCATCGGAGGAACAATGGGGCTCAGAGAGAAACGAGCTTCCCTGGGCGCGGGACCGCACTGGGTGAGATGACAAGGCGCCGGCGCTGGGGCAAAGCGAATGAGACTGTGTCCGCTTTGTCCGCACCTGAAGGATGAACGCTCTTCAGATGCTGCCTTTCTGATTTGGGAATGTTAAGCATTCATGCACCCCATTTACTGGAGCCAAAATATTCACGGTAGAAAATAGTATTTACTGAGGGTAATGCCTTCTCCTGGAACCTGCCGGAACCTTCCTTTTCCAGACAATGCCGTTCCCAGTCATGTGAAAAGGAAAACCCTGCGTTATTGTTTCCAGAACACAACTTCAGAAAGACACCCTGCATTGTCAAGCACCACCAAACAAGAATGGGCCATAAACGATCCCCGCACTCCAAATCATCCCCCCACACGTTCTGACAGAGTCTCTGGAGGCAGGAATTTAAAACCAGGGGGCCGAGGTAAAAATGACTTCTTTTCACTGCGTCTCAGCTTCTCCATTCTTTTCCCTGTTTTTTTTCCTATCTATTGTGTGACTTAAGAATAAAACAGTTGACACAGAGACCTGGACATATTCGCCACGGAGGTGTGTGTTTAGGGTAGAAAGGTTAGAATTAGCAAGGCTGAGGGGGCTGCCTCCTTATTAAGCACAGGACATATTTCATCCCAGAAGGAAATGAGAAATGAAGATGACTTCCAACTGGCTTCCAGGACTTCTGTCTGCTGGCAAACTGACACGGAAAAGAACCCGTCAGGGATTCCTTCCAGGTAATCCTCTAAATACCACCTTGAAGAGTACCTGAATACAAAATTGTGTCTCTCCAAAAGCAGGTTTGGAAAATATATTTAAACGCAGTAGGTATAATTCTTAAAAGTTTACCTCATTGTCACCAGACACACCCACAAAATGGCTGCCGCCTGATAGAAACATCAGTTCTTAGAAGAGCTGTCGCTAGTTAAATGTGGTGGAAGAAGGCCTTTTTATGCCTCCACGGCTAACCGCTGAGTTCCTGAATAAAGCCATTTATTTGATATCTAAGGAAAATTTGATCCTGTGTTGCTAGGGCTATCAGCACAAAATAAGGACTCCAGAGGAAGCCTCACTAATTTAAAATAGAATTTTAAATTATTTTTTGCTGCTTTCAAAGTCCAGCCCAGATCCTAAAGCAACACACTCCTGTTTTTTCGTACTTAGTGTGGAAAACAAATGCACATATCTTATGCTTTTTCTTCTGAACAGTAGTTGGTGGTTCTTCTTTTCCTTTGGTATTTTACACTTCTTTCCAATATCTAGGAGAGAAATTCCAGACACTTCTAACCTACAGAATGACACTGTTGGCTTGCATTTCCAATTCTGAGAGAAATAATGACTGTCTTCAGAAGGGCTAAATTGTCAAACTCTGTAGTGCACAAGTATTCTAAGTTAAGGCCAAAACGGAGCACAGCACTGGGTACCAAGGAGCAAGTGGAGCCCCCAAGAGGACAGCGTGGCGTGGCCCATCGGCAGGGCAAGCTCTGGGCAGGTCTGTGAGGCAGGCTAGAATGCTGGGGCTTTCTTCCTATCTTCATTCTTAGACACATTTTCGCATTCTCCCCCCTCCCCATGCTTCTAGGGACCTCAAAGTCCTCCTTACGATTTCCTTGATCTTTAGGCACCTGGGCCAACTCCAAGGATTTAAGCATTAGCTCCTTCTGGGACTTCATGGGGAAGACGTCACTTCCCCCAAAGCAATGTATTAACAGAGGGGCAATTCCAGTCATTACGGAGGGAAGTGCTCTGGCATGGGGCCTCCTTGTCATCTTAGATCTCAACATGTTAATCACTGTGTTGGTCCCACCTTAAAAAAAATCATCAGGCTTCTTTAAATCAATTTACCACCAAGTCTCATATGAAAACTGAGAAGCCAAGAAACCTTCGGGTATCCAAATGGCTTGCAAATTTTTTCCCAGTAACCAGACATGCTTGAGCTTGGCAAATGTGTGACTCCGGGCTATTCACATTCTGGTTTCACAAACCTCACTGGCTACATCTATTCCGCAATATCATCTGCAGCTTTGGAACCTTGTGGTAGTGAAGGAGAATGCATTATTAATCCTGGGTCCCAGGCTGTGCATATTGAAACTAGCTTCCTGACATTTTAAATACTCTGGCAGGCTTGAGCCCTTCACAGGAAGGCAGGATTTTGAGCACGGGATGGGAACTGTGAACCCTTAGCCCTGCCGGCAGCAGGGCAGTAGATTACCCTCTTAGACAGGTGATGTCACAGTCATATTTTAATGAAATCGGAAAATATATGCTTTATGCTTTTTCATTTTGCAATATTTTCCAAGAGATACCACACTGTAAGTTCTTATAATTCATAATATTCCCACTCAGACATATACAATCTGTGGAGGTACACGCTTCTCAAGGAACGGTGTCAAATTTGTTTTAATTTAAATGTCTTTACCCCTTAACACTGATTAGAACACAAATGCATTATGCACCTCCTCTGCCTGTACATAATGCAATGAGTTTAGTTCTGATATTAATGAGAAATGTATTGATATCTGTCCACCCATCTCTTTATCTCTGACTTTTTGTACTATGAAGCCAATTAGTGCTAAGAATCATGTGCACTGAAGAACTGGGTTCCTAAACTTTAAACCCAAATGTTTCCACTGAGGTTTCCTTCCTATTTCATATCAATAAAAACTGAAGAAACTTCACAAAGGTAAATAAGAGAGTTGGAATCTCCTTTGCTTGGTTCACATGAACCAGTTCAGCTGCTTGACATTTTAAGGGGTGACAACTTCACACATGCAAATCAGAGGACAATCATGACCATCACTGTTACCTACTAGTTAATATATGACACCTTTACTCTCCATAGTCCCCTCTCCAGAAGGGGAAATTGACCATGTAACCTGATTTTTTTTTCAGAACTGGTAATATGCCCATGTGATTCTGCTGGCCTCACCTGCATAATAGGATATATCCCCCTTCAGGGTGGGATCCAGTCTTCCTATATGAGCATAATGCTTGTCTACTAGACTGGCAAGGAGGTATAATGAAAGTAATGCCATTGCAAAATGACAAGCATAAGTAGAAAGACATGGATGGGCAGATGCTACCTCTGTCACAATTCAAGGCTCCTGAACGTGCATCAGTTGTCCTGGATTGCTTTCTCTGAATAAGTCATTAAAGGATTGTTTTTGCAGAACTCCTATTCTCACCGGCATATTGCCAAGTGGTTGCAAAGATTTGCCCCCATTTACATAAAGAGGAACTGATGTGTGGTAAGGTGAAGGGGTTCCTAGATCAAAAGGGTAGAGAGACTCCCTCCCTTAGAGTTGCTCCATGGCACAGCCCTGGACTGAGTCATTTACATTTGCCCCTCCCCAAGCACGCCCCACCCTTCTCCAGCCAGCTCGGGTATCCCAGGAGGCTGAGCTGTTTGCACCAAACCAACTCTGGTGACCTTTGGCTTCTGTTTGGGTTTGGCCAAAGGAGAGAACCAAAGGGAAATCAGAGAGAGGGAGGAGAGTGAGGTCAGGAATTTATCTCCCCTTCTCCCTCCCTGTAGGGTCTCCCTGTGCCCATCCCATTCTGCCCGCCACTTTCCCTCCCCTCGCCCTTTCAGACTGCCTTTACTAGTCCTAGGATGTTACGTTTCCATGAACTGTACATCCCCACACCTTGAAACATTCTCCCCTAAGTGTCCTTTTCAGTGGGCCATCTGTTTGTGTTTGGGAATGTGGCTGCTATTTCTTGCCATTGGCTCTTTAGCTTAAAAATCATAGAAAGACAACTCATTGTCTTTAGGATAAAGCCCACATCTTTGAAGTGGCTGTAATATGCCATTGATGAGTTCATCTGTCTTTGCAAACCTTATTTCCTGCCAGTCCTGTCTTTCACTCTAGTCTCAAGCCAGGCTCAATGTCCTTAAATTCCCTTAGTAGGCCAAGTTCTGTCTCTCCTGTTAATCTTTTCATAGGCTTGTTCCTTTGTCTGGAACTGCCCCTGTCCTCAACCTGGAATGCCTGGATTACTCTTTCAAATCTTGAGTCTCAGTTTAGCTTTTATTTCCTGCTGGAATCTTGTTCTGATCTTCTTGGACCAGGTCCAATAGAACCAGATGCTCTCTGAGGGTCCTCCCAGCTTTATACTCGTACCTGCACGTTCCTCCCATAGGGCACACACAGCTCCAGGGTTACCCTGTCTGGATGGAGGCTCCAGGGCCATCTGCTGAACAGAAGGGGTGCCAATAGAAATGGCAGGTCACTGCTGGACAAACTGCGACATGACTAATGTTTGACTTCAGCATTAAAGTTGAGGGTTGGTAGGCTTTGGAAGAAAGCTGGGTTTAACTTCTGGCTCCAAGTCTTACTAGCCAGGTGACCTTAGATTAATGATTTGACCTCGTGGGCCTCAGTTTCCCCACCTGTCACATGGGGGAAATGGTTACCTTACAGTGTCTTGACACTAGATGCGGGATAAATCACAGCCAGAGAACAACCTCTCCCTGTCACTTCCTGCAACCTGCTTATGAGATACCTCTCCCCGGCACTGGCCTTGGTCCTGTCTGACCACAAGTGAGGAGGCAGCAGGGACTCCACATTCCAGGAATCATGACCTTGGCCAGCCTATTTTCCTCCTCGGTGCTTTACTCTTTCTCTTCCCGAAGCATGAGAGGAGCTGGAATGAGGAGCTGCTGTTGGACAGTCATGAATAAAAGAGGTGAAGCAATCTGTAAACAGAAAGGGCTGGAGGATGCTGCTCAACGAAGGCCATCCCCGGAGCCTCTCCTCCCCTCTCTGCTGCAGACAGAAGCGTTTGCCTTCCTTAAACCAGGGAGGAGGGGCGCAACCAAATGTCTGGTTCTGTGGAACCCACCAAGGCTGCTGATAAAGAGGGGAGATCGTGAGAGTGATGATGTCGAGGGCTGGGAAGGAGGGGCAGGAGGGGAAAAGGAGAGGCTCCTGCTACAGTCTTGGCAGTGAGAATCACCAAGTTACTGTGAGGGAAAAGCCTGGTAGCCTGGAACAGAAGGGCGTGTGGTGCAGGTATTAGGGGAAAAGGGGGTTCTTCCATGAGCCCATTTCTTGAGGCCCCCTGCAGTGCCCCTGCTGCCAGGAAGCTTTCCCTGGCCGCTTGTCTTCATTTACCTCCCTTCCCAGGACTTCTACAGCACTTAGCAAGTTAGATTATGCACTGGTCTTTATCGTTTTCAAGTGTTTCCTGTGTGTTGGCTTTGTCTTCCTGACTATACTATTTGTGGACAGCACTCATCAGCACATAGTTGAGGATAGTAAAATCGTTAAGTGGGAGAAGAATAATCCGGGGCAGCGGGTCAGTCACTGGCCCACTCAGGACTGCAGTTGCCTCTTTTGGATACTGACAAGGCTGAAGCAGTGTCTGTTTTTATTTTTTTATTCCAGTGGGTTAAAGGCCCAAGGCAGTAGAGTGAGCCCTGCGGGTGTGAACCCCTGGCTCCGGGCCGGGCTGGTGATCAGTTGTGCTCTCCTTGACCTTGGGTTCTCTTCTCCAGGGTGACTGGCCCAGCCCCTTTCGATCTTGTTCCACTAACAGTTCAGATGGGCTATACCTGGCTCACTCAGTGGCCACATGACCCCAGAACCTCAGACTAACAGGCTTTTCCATGACCAAATGTTACCTCTAATAAAAATGCACTGCATTTTTAGACACAGGGTGGAGGTGGGGGGCACTGAATGAGAAAGCAGATGAATCCGAATTAAACTGCCCCTTCAAAACGCAACAAAACCCCACAGAACTCATGGTCTGATGGCAGTACATCCGTAGCCCCAACTCAAACAGAAAATGCCAAATATCTTGAGCTAAAAGGGACTTTAAAATAATTTAAAACTCCTTCGACAAACCAGAACATTTAAAAGATTTTGGAAGACTAAAACCCAATTGCTCTAACTCCCAGACCAGTTTCCTCTCCTCCACTCCACGATGAAAGGCTGTGTGCTCTTTCCTAAGCGACTACTTTGGCCACAGGGCTGTTCACTAGCAGAGCTGTTTACTTTTTTGCAAGTCTGCCCTCCAAGACTGCTCACTTTCATGACAGCCCTTGGCTGCCTCGTACTTTCACTGCTCTTTTCTCTCCATTTTCCCCACTTGTATCATCACAACCACCAGAACTCTTGTTTCCCAGATGACAAAATGGAGCCTGCCTGAGAGGTTAAATGATTTGCTCCAAGCCTTCTAGATACTGGCAGAATCAGGACTAGCAGCCAAATGCCCCATTGCCCAATTCTGGGCTCCTTCTGCAACAGCGTCCTGAGTTCTTCGAGAGACGCCTCTGGCGGTGGCGTTGCATTGATCCATCATCCACAGTGTGCTGACGGCTCCCCCCGGGACCTACAGTCCATATTCACTTGGGGTGTAGGGGTGCAGAGAGGGACACAGAGGAGTCAAGTATCAGAACCTTGGCCTTGGTCCCCAACAGCAGAGCCAATCCATCCGTCTGTGCATCTGTTTCCACATCTAGAAAACGGGGAAAAGGATCATGCCAGCCTCCCGGGTTTGTCATGAGGATTCAATGAGTTCATCCATGTCGAGCGTATAGATCAGCGCCTGGCCTGTAGTACCCACTGCCTAAGGCATTGAATTTTTATGCCATCATATAATTTACTCAGGCACACATTCATTCAGCATGTATGCGAATAAGAATACAAGCCTCAACTTTCCTACTATTAAATATGCTCAGGTTGAGGTCATTATCTGACTTGTTCATTAAATTTCTAGCAGGGAAAGGAAGTATATGCTGCACGGAAAGCACAGCCAACTCTTTGGGAGGGGAAGGTGCCCTATATGAGATCGCTGCCTCGGAAGGTTTCCCACAGCTCAGGCATCCCTCCGTGGCTTGGGGGTAACTCAGGTTAACTCCACGGCCTCTGGACACATGGGCAGTTGAACAGGCACAGGAGTACCCAGAGGGACCTCACAGCTGATCTGGTCCATCCCCCTCCTGTTTCCCATTCACAACATTGCTCCCTCTAATTTTAGGATTTGAGCCCCAGCACACTCAGGCTGAAATCCTGAATTTTCTGGGTTGGGAGTCATGTGTTCCTGTTTTAATGTGGATTTCTTCCTTCCACATTGCAACAGGACTTTTAAAAAATCTTTTCCTTGTTTATGTGTGTATATATACATATGTGTGTGTGTACAAAGAAATATATGTATATATGTAGTTTAGGGAGGGGGAAATGTTGCAAGTCGAAGCTACCATTTGTCATGTATCATGTCTTCTCGGAACACACCTTCTAGGCCAAAGGGCTTACATCAGTAGAGAGCCCTTTTTATCCTCATTAAGGGAGAGGGTTCCAGGGATGCATTCACTCACATTCATTAAGCACCTTCTGCACGCAGGCCCGTGAAAGGCTCCATAGAGCCCGAAGATACAGAAACAAAAGGTGAAAGCCATGCCTTGAGAATTTTACAGTAGCAGGGAGCAGGCCAGGAAGTCCAATGTCATATGCAATGTGGCTCGTGTTGTGACTCACAGCAGGACCAGAAGAGGGATGCCATTCCCAGCCTGGAATCGGGAGGAGGTTGGAGAAAAGTATCAAGAAAGGTGTCCTTAAGGAGGTGACAAGTTTAGATTTGTAATACAGATTCAGAAACTCTCAAAGATCAACTGGGACCTTTGAGCTCATGGCTTTCTGGCACCTTTTGTTGTTGTTTTTGTTTTTTTTTTAAAGATTTATTTATTTTTATTTCTCTCTCCTCCTCCCCACCCCCCAGTTGTCTGCTCTCTGTATTCATTTGCTGCGTGTTCTTCTTTGTCCACTTCTGTTGTTGTCAGCGGCACGGGAATCTGTGTCTCTTTTTGTTGTGTCATCTTGCTGCGTCAGCTCTCAGTGTATGTGGTACCATTCCTGGACAGGCTGAACTTTCTTTTGTGTTGGGCTGCTCTCCTTACGGGGTGCACTCCTTGCACGTGGGGCTCCCCTACATGGGGGGCACTCCTGCGTGGCAGGGCACTTCTTGAGCACATCAGCGCTGTGCATGGGCCAGCTCCACAAGGGTCAAGGAGGCCCAGGCTTTGAACTGCGGACCTCCCATGTGGTAGACGGACGCCCTATCCATTGGGCCAAGTCCGCTTCCCTGTTGTTGTTTTTGTTTAACACAACAGGGATTTTGGAAGAAACAGGAGGAGGGATTCACAGGTGGCTTTTCGGCTTGGTCCCCAGGCTCCTGAGGCTTTGAGGGCAGTTGACTGCCCAGGTCTCTGTGAAAGGAACTAGAAAGTAGGGGCCGGTTTCAGGCAGTAGAGACGCTAAAGCTAAGCTGGTGGGTCTCAGCCTTGACTGCTGGTTAGAACGACCTAAGGAGCTTAACAAAACAAGACAACAAAACACAGCAACAAACAAACAAATAATGCCGGAGATTTTTAAAAATCTCCCCAGGTGATGTTTATGTGCATGTGAGGCTGAGCCCCTGAGGTTTTAAAAATCCTGTATCTTGTTTGGTCTTGCTTGGGACAGATAATAGTGGTCCCACTTACTAGCTGAGGAAACAGATTCACACAGGTGAAGTGACTTGCCTAATGCCCATGTGGCAGGAGCCAGGCCTAAGGAGCTGCAGTTCCCCAGCCAGTGCCTCTTCCCCACCCAGAGGCACAGCAGAGCACCCGAGGCCCTGGCAGGTCGGCTGACCCACCCTGCAGTCAGAGGAGACCCACGGAGCCACAGGCAAGGCTGTGTGATTTTAGGGGCCTAAATGGTTTTCCCTTTAGAGATGGCCACAGAAGCCCCATTCCCACTGTTAGAGTTGCTCCTCTTTACACACTCCTTGTGGAAGTTATCTGAGCTGCCATGCGTTGGCCCTGGCTCAACCTGGATTTTAGTTAAGTTCAGGTGCAGGATACAGAAAGGGCGGAGATCAGGGGGCGCAAAGGCCTCCTTAGAAAGCACCCAGGGAGTGCACGGGGCCCCCCCATGTTCTTTAGAGTGTGCATCTCAAGAGTAGAGGGAGAGGAACCAGGACTCTCTGGCCCTGGCTGTCTGATGGGCTGCTGGGCCTGGATCTTTGTCATCTCTAAGAGCCGACCAAGGCCATCCCCAGGGCCTGAGGAAGGTAAAGTGAAGAGTGGATGGCAACGCTGTGCCAGGTGGGGAGGGCTGGGAAAGACTGTCCACCTTGGCCCCCCCAGTGTGTGAAGAGGCTGGACAGCAAGGGGGGGCAGTGAACCCTAGAGCTGGGCTGGTCTACTTCACTTTGCAGGGGAAGCAGGCTCAGAGGGGGAGGACTGGGATATGAGGTGACAGGGCCAGAGCCCACACCTGGGGGAAGTCATGAGCCCCTCAAAACAGGAAGAAGGCCCTTTGTCATCTTGACCTCCCCAGCACCTATTGGCACCTGGAACCAGAAGGGATTCCGAATAAATGAATGGTGGATTGCAGTCCAGAGGCTGGCCAGCACCCACCCTGTACCCCCCACCCCTGCCCCCCTCCCAGCCTGGGGAAGCTGCACTCTCAGCCTCCTGTTGAGTGTTCTGAGGCCTCAGGCTGCAAGAAGTTAGAACAGCACCAGGGACTTAGAGCATATGTAGCTTCTCAGCCAGCAGGAGGGAAGGCGTTGGTCTCTGTGGTGGGAGAGTGTGGCCTAGGACAAAATATACTTATGTTTTAATCAAACCGTAAAGCTAGTTTGCCCAGTCTGGCAGCCACTAAACCCATCCTGGACCCCTCCACAGGGACATGACACGTTGCTGCCCTTCTCTCCTGCCTGTCCACTTGCTGTTTCATATTTCAATCTGGCCATCCCAGGTTTGCTTCACTTTGAGAAATACTTTTGTTTTTATTTAGCTTCATTTGATCATTTAAAAAAGAAAAACAAGGTGTGCCCTCCCCGCATTGTATGGGCATTTGTGTTGTCTGTCGCCCACAACATAAAAAAAGGAATACCTGGAGACTCCATGGTCTGCCAACAAAATACATTTGCACCAGAGAAAGGAGGTCAAATTTGCACGTAGACAATTTTTTAAACACTCCATCTAGAAGCAATTTAAGGCATGGTCTAATCCAACCGACTCCCTTTACAGACGAGGCATTTGAGGCCTAAAGAGCTCAGAGGACTTGCTCAAGTTCACACAGCTGGGTAGTGACAAAGCCAGCACAGGTCACCAGAGTCCAGGCCTCAGCTCTTCCATCAACCCCTCCCTGAGGGGAGAGGGAGCGCCTAGAGGCTTCCTCACCTCCTGCTGTGCCACCTACTTCTTGCGGTCCCCACCTTCCCAGCTACCTCACAGCCTTCCGCCGCCTGAGCCTTCACCAAGTCGCAAGAGGGCCGGAAAGAGCTTTTGGGTTCTGCGGCCCACTCTAGACTATTGGGTCCCTTCACCTGCTCTCCTGGTGCCAGGGAGACGGGCCCTGAAATGGAAAACAAGCTTCTCAAAATACCGGGACCCGGGGCGTGGCCTCGGGACCCCTCTCCCAGCGAGGCTCACCTTTTCTCGGCGGATCTTTGGAGGCAGAAGTGCTGGGGGGTGGTATTTGTAGCTCACTATCACTCCCCCCCTCTTGCTCTTCCAGGAAATTCAAGGAGAAGGTGAGAAAGGCGGCTAGCCCCCCCTGTCTGGCTTCTCTTGGAGAGTCTGTCCTCCATATCCAACCTTGAGCCGGGATCGTGCCAAGGAGGAAAAAGAGGCCGACGCAGGAACCCAGCGCCCTTGCTCTGCTCCCTGGCGAGCGTGCCCGCCGCCTGCGTGCCCCGCCCGCGCCTCCTCACCTAGAGCGCACAGGCTGGGAGGTGTGGGCCGCCGGGCCTCTGGCTGCCGGCCCCCATGGGCGCCCGCTCGCCCCTTGCCCACACCCCACTCGCTCCTGCTCCTGCCATTGGCCCGGGGAGGGGTGGTGGGGGTAGACGGCCACTAGAAGCAATTCTCAGCGGTCAGACCGCAAAGGTCGCCGAGTTGGCGTCTCTCTGGGCTGCCGGGATCCGGCCTGGATGCCCCGGGGGTGGGGCGCGCTGGGGATTGAGCACCCCCACCCTCTCCCTCCCGCAGGGCCAGCGAGAAGTGAGCCACTGCGGCCCCTGGGCAGAGGCCGTCCCAGAGAAACGGTCCCCCAAACCCTCACCCACGCAGTGCCCGGGCCGTGCAGCAGACTTGCGGTCAGTCTTTCTGGAACTCAGACCAGGTTTTGACACCTGCCCCCACCCCCACCCCCCACTTTCTTTTTTTCTTCCTGAGAGCCGGTGTCGGAGGTCAGCCTCGGCCACGCGCACGCGCGCACACGCCAGTCCAGTCCGAACTGCCAGTGGCCCGCCGAGGCCGGCGCCCGATTTCGTCTCCCCAGCGCCCGCCCACCTGCCCCGAGGAACCGCGCGCGAGGACGCTGCGAAAAGGCGCTGGGACTAACCACCCAGAGACCTGGGTGGAGGGCAGGGTCGGGAGGGCGGCGGGCGCGAGCCAGACGCTGGAGGACAAGGACGGCCGAGCGCGAGCAGGCCGCGCGCGCCGGGCGAGCCCTTTTCCCCGGCCTTAATTAGGCCAATTACACGAAGGGACCAGACCAGGTTAAAGACCCTGGAACTAATGAGGCGGCGGGCTAGGAGGCCACCCTGGGAGTTGCGGGAAGGGCGGAGGCGGCGGAGGGCGGAGAGGGCCAAGAGGGTGCCCCACGGAGATTAGGGGATGGGGGAATCGACCCAAAGCGGGCCTTTCCCGGGACCCCACCTCCAGAGAGCCGAGCCAGGCCCGGGCGCCCTGAGACCCGCGGGGGTACCCGCGCACCTACTGTCTCCCCACCCCACCGCGCTCTCTTGCCTGGCAGCGCAGTACTGTATGCTAGGCTTTGCTCAGATCCCCTTGGAGGCGGAAGATGGAAGTTGGCTTTTGTCTGACCCGGTCAGACAGAGCCGTTTTGTGGGATAAAGGCTTAACGCTCCGTGAACACGCAGAAAAAGCTCAACGCTGGCCCTCTGACAATCCCATTGTCTCCGGCCTGAGCCCGGCGGTTTGCTCTGAAAGCGCCAAGTTCATGACATTTCAAAGAGAAATGATATTAGGGGTGGGGGGTGGGAAGGGTGTGCAGGAGAAATGAAATACTAAAATACTAAAATAATATTGGACTCCCTCACCATCTCGCTCCTCACCCCGCCCCCCTTCACACGCGCTTTCAGAGCAAGTCCCTTTCTCGGGACAGATAGAGGGTGTTCCAGCGTTTAGGAAGCCAAGGTAGCCGGGGGGTGCTAGGGCTGCAGTTAGGAAGGTGTGAAAAGATGACCAAGTCAGTGCTCAGCCTTCCCGGACTGGTAGCAGGGTAATAGCAGACACGAGCAACAAGCTCCCATTGTCTGCACTGCCCTGGAAGATAAGGATTTGCCAAAAAAGGAACTTAAATGAGTTTATTTTTAAAGAGCTAGAGTGTTATTGTTTGCTTTCATTTTTATTATTGTTATTTCCATATCCTTTTTTTTTCTTTCAAAAAACCCACTATTTTCTGAGCCAGGGAGCAAAGGAAATTCCATTTTTAGTGTTTAATTTGTTTAATGTGCCTCTGCAAAAACAAATCATTCAGGAGAGCAAGCGGAGGAGTCAGGAAATTGAATGTGTTTTTGTCTCCAGTGAAGTTTCCCTTGAGTGATTTCGTTTGCTTTCTGTCTCGCCAACCAGGCTCTGCACTCGGACCTCCAGCGCGCCCGGGCCGGGTCCCCCTGCGACCCACCTTCCCCTCTCTTCACCTTAGGTGACCAGGGGGCTTCTCCTACCCTCAGCCCATTTGCCAGGTAAATCATCCTCCTGAAGAACAAAACATGGCCTTTCAGAATCATGCTAATGCGAGGAGAAAATAGGATTAGGCCAAAGTAAGGTAAGTCGGATTAACGCCGAGGTTCAATACGTTTTGGCTTTCTTTTGCAATTTTTAATTCCACAAAGGTATATGCTCCCAATCCGTCGTTTTAGTTAAAGAGGCTGTTTGTTTGTGCCCGAGAGGTAAATGATGAGCGATAAGGCTCTGTGTGGAATTGGAAACGTATAACCTTGCAAAGTGACATTTCGCTCTGTAAATTGTGACACGCACGGGTAGATAAAGGGAGAGCGCCGCGCCGGCCGGGCCTTTGTTAACGCCTCTTGCCCCCTGGCGTCGCTTTGATGGAAGGACACCCAGCGCTCCGCCGCGCCCGCCAGGCGTCTGCCAACCACCGAGCCCTCCTTCCCCGCAGGCAGCTAAGGAAATAACAAGTCGATTCATTTTTTAAATACCCCAAATCGGGTGTTTAAAAACGTATGAGCAGGAAGTATAGATGATTAAACTACGGGAAGAAAGAGCTATATGGCACAAACCTGTCGTTTGTGTTATATATCTGTATTGTGCGTGTGTGTACATATGTATGTATTGTGTTTTCTCGCGTACAAATTTAATCTAGATGTATTAAATCAGGCTTATGTGGCATCGTAAATTAACACGAGGTGGGGGAGTCTATCATTGTTGAAGTTTGTAAATCATCTAGCCATTAATTTTGGGGGCAGAGGGCTGCAGTTCCCCAAGCAGTCAAGGATAGTTCATAAACCATTTGGAAGTCATTGAGTCAAACTATCTATGGCATTTTCTGAAGGGCTTTTCCATGCTAAACTGCGCACAGAAAGCCAAGAGAGGATAGTGGCTGGCAGAATGAAATTCAGAAGGTTTCTGAGGCTCTGGCTGAGAGTGAAATGGGAGGTTGAGGGCGCTCCTTGCCTGAGAAAGCCAAGAAAGTTGTTTGAGCCAAGTTCCCCCTTTGGGGGTGGGGGTGAGAGAGCTTGGCCGTAGGCGTTTGGCTTCTTTTTCAGACTCTGTATATAGTAAGCCTCGGAATGTCAACTTCTATAGAGACAGGTGTCCCCAAAAGAACTGTCTGGGGTCAGAGTTCTGGAAAAGCTGAGGTGGTTGTGCTTCTGTCTTCTGAGGCTCCTGGAGGCAGACTGTTTTCTTCATGAGCGAGGAATGGAAAGAGAAGTTTATTTAATCTGAGGATTGGTTTGGCCTGCCTTGTTTGTTGTCTGAGAGGGCTTCTTGCAGATATGTTAGAGAAATTTTGGGTGGTGCATTTCTAGAGTGTTCTCTGGGTAATGTATTTAGGTAAAGTCATGATGAGTCCTATAATGCCATTTTGATTAATCTGGTAAAATGAGAGTCAGGGTTTTGCTTGTTTGTTTGTTTTTTAAGATTTCTTCCTCTTTTCTATATTTAATATAGATGTGTGTACAAAAGAAATAATGGACTTTTGCAAGATCACATCTTGCTGATTCCACGTTTTAATGCCTTGGTTTGCAAATTCATGCATGAGCGCCTCTTAAAAACTAATCAAGAACCTAGCTCAGTGCCAAGGCTGCAAACGCATCAGATCTGTTCTCTCTTCTTAGGTGGGGTGAGACCCATGGCCTCCCTTGTTGGTCTAAACTGGATTCTGTTCTTAGTACATTTTAAAGATTACTTATTTCCCTTAGACAACTAATAGTTTCTAAAGCTTAGAGAGTCTGCCCCTCTTTGACTCTCTCCCTCCCCAACTTTAAACTATAGTCTTGGAGGCACTTTCCTTTACTTGAGCCCACATCTCTTCGTGAGGTTCACCTTTTGCCAGCTCTCCAACGACAGTACCTGAATTGCCAAATGCAGGTGCTGTGTGATGGGAGGGTGGTAGGATTGGACCAGTCCTCACCTGTTCCCACACCTGAGTCTGCATCTCTGCTCACTATTCTCTTCTGGCTTAATTTTGCTGGAATTCTGAGCTCAACCTGATGGGGAGGGCCACCTGACAAAAAATGTTGAACAAATTTCCTGGGGGGAAAAAAAAAAGGAAGGGAAAGCCGGCTGTGAGGAAGGTGGGTTCCATAGTGGCGGGGAGCTGATCAAGTATGTGGAACATCAAACACTGCATGCACCCACCCTTTAGTTGGGCCTGGGATGTAAATCACTCTGCTGAGTTTCCTAAGCTTGTTTGTAAGGCGCAGATGTATTTATTAGAGGGATACTGTATCTTTTTTAAAAATTTTAATAGAATTTTAATATTTTTAAAAAGATGCATAGATCATACAAAATGAATATGAGGATCCCATATACCCCCACTCCCCACCCCCTCACTCCTCCCCTATCACGAAACTCTTTCATCAGTATGGCACATTCATTGCATTTGGTGAGATACTGTATCTTTTTTAATAGCATTGTTCATTTAGCTAGAAATTCAGAATAAAGGTGAACCATTCACAGGGGAAAAGAGGACACACTGAAACTCTGAAAGAACAGAAACAGAAATTAAGGCAACACCTCTCCACACGTATTCCCGGAGGGGATGGGTAGCAGAGGAGGAAGAACGTAGTGTTTTAGTTAGTGAATTTAGGGCTAGGCTGGAGAAACACAGAGGCCGAGCCATATCCTTTAGGTCTTTTTCTGCACCCCCCCTGCTTCTCTACCCCAAGTCATAGGCACAGCAAATAGCAAAACAACAGAGGCGAGGTGGGTCCTAGGCCCCTGGATTTGTGTTTTTGTTGGGCTTGGGTCCGCGGCATCCCTCTCCAGGACATCTGCTCAGGCAGAGCGAAGCCCGAATGATCCCGGGAAGCGGGGATCCGACTGCGGAGCAGCAGTGATGGGGAAACGTGGCAGGCAGGAGCTGCTTCCAAGCCCAGCGAGCTCTGACTAGCGTGGGGGTTAGTGGTTTCCGGAGGTGACAGCAACCAAAGTCTGCTAAGGTGCTGGAGCCAGGGCTGCCCTGCTCCTGCCGCCTGACCCTAGGGTTGTTGTTGTTGTGGTTTTGTTTTTTTTTTTTTGGGGGGGGGGCGTGTATTGAGTTGGCAGAGTGTAGGGGAAATATTAGGAAATACTTGGCAAGAATTCAGCCTCACTGCCAAGAGCTCAACTAAGCCAGATTTTAGGGAAACCCAGGCAGGTGTATCCTGGGACAAAAAGGGACATCATGCTAGGTCTGTGAGTTGACACTTTGTGGCAGCCCACACCTTAGAATCTCCCTTTGTCACCTTGGAGAAGCATCCTTGATGCCCTCCAGAAGCTAATGATTCCAGTGATTCCTGGAATTCCAATTCCAGTGCTTCCACCTGCTAGCCTGTGGAGGGGAAGTGAAATAAAATCCACCCCTTTATCAACTGGAGAGCCCCAATTAAAAAGGAAGAATGGAAAGCCACCACATTTGTGATAAGAAATGGAGAAGGGGAAATTCATTCCCAAGAAATTGCCCCAAAAGGTAGGTTTGGGAAAGAACAAAGCAAAAAACCATAAACATGTTTGTAAATATATGTATTTATTTAAATTCATCTTCTCTAAATATAACTTTATCAGATCTTTTAAACCCCTGAAGTGAGCAGAGTAAAAAGCCATCTCTTGGCAAAGTTCACAATGTACACACATATCAGCAACCCTCCACGGGCAACCCCATGCATTTTATTTATTCTTTGGTTTAGTCAAACTTATTTTTGAACCACATGAAGGCAATTTTATTTGGCTAGTAAAGATTGTGTTTAATTCATTGAATATGCATTGTAAAAGTTTAGCAGTCAATGCCAGCCCGAATTCTAAATTGGGAAGTTAAATATTTGTTTTTAATTTTCTGGCTCAAAAATGTTAACTAACAGAAATGATTCTTTCTGCTCTAATGTGCTTGCATAAATGCAGTTGTTATTAGAACCTTCCCCTAAAACAACATTTGCTTCCTGTCCTGACACATTGTGTTTGGAAACTCTGCCTTTAGTAGAAATTTTAATATGTATAAATGAAAAACAAGTGCTTGATCTTAGGATGTTTGGGTACGGAGGCTTATAGATGGTATAAAAATATGAGAACATGGTATTTATGTTATTATTTATGCACCTTGATTGTAGACAAGTTTAAGTAGAAGAATGTATTTTTAGGGGAAGTTTTAAAAGGATCGAATTTACAGAAAATATTTTCACCAAAGGCCCCTCAGTGGCTGTCACTGTCAATATTATAATTGAAGATTGAATGAATAACTTTTAAATTTTGGAATTTTGCAAAGACTTTCACGGTTTACTTTGTCAAATGTTTTAGCTTTATCGCTTTGTTTTGTATTTACCTATCGATACATAGCTCTTTCTTAAATTAAGCAAATTGTTCTTTTCTTCACTGAGTGTGACAAGATGACAAAACACAAAGAGGTTTTGAAAAAACTTCTTCACATATAACTCACATACCGTTGAGAATGGAATTGGAGAAAACTATGCCTTCTCAGTGGAAGTGTGTTTCCAGGTAAATAAAATTGCAAACAGTTAAAAACACCCTGTTCAAAATAATACTCTCATATGATGGTGAAGATGAATAGTCTGACCATAAATCAAGATGTGATCTATTATAAAGAAACAGTATTATGACAACCCTTAAATTGGCCTTTTTTTTTCCCGAGTGAATTTATTGGGGGATAGGTAAGTCTAAAACCTGGGGAGATAAGAAACTCAGAACAGCCACAACTAAGTAATAGTTGTGCCTCAAAGAGTATGGTATTTATTTCCTCTCATTTCATGTGTAATATTTAAAGGAAGCAAAGACAGCTCCGAGTTATATTCGGTCCTTGACTGACTTGATATTTCATAGGATGGCTGGGCTCCAGGGTGCATGAGATTTAGTGGCAACCGACATAAAAGAGATGGGAGGCCCCCTTTTCCTTTCCTGTGGAATGCATGCCACCTAGCCTCTCTAGGCTAAACTTTGTGGTAACTCCTGATGTAACTGCTTTTAATAAAATGACCACAGCACCTCCCATAGTGAATCGAATTGTTCACATTCTTTTCAGCCAAGTGGGGGTTGTGTTAAGTCTGCCCTTTACAGGTATCCACACATTTCCTGCCTAAGATATGTATATAGAAGATATGTGTATGGCCATATATAATCAGAAAGATGTAGGTTTAATAGATTAAATGCCGTGTCACCTGGCAGTCTGATTCCATGAATATTCTCTTTCTGCTTGAAAGAGAAGTGCGGCTTTCTGGTTTCCATGGTGGGCAGTTTGGAGGGGCTTGTAGGGAGCAGGTCAATTCCTCTAGCCAAACTCTAGGGTTTAGCAGGTTACTAGGTAATTCGTTCAGGGGACTTAACCTATCACCAAAGTCACTTTAACAGTCAGAAGACACTCCAGATGAAGTTTTTATTTTTTTAATTAAAATTTTTTTTTTTTTTTTACCTTCATCACTCCCTGGGAGCTCTGTGGAAGCAATCAATGCTACACAACTAAGGCTGGCTTCTTTCTCTGGGCAACGCATTTTCCAGATTACTTTGCATATTCTCTCCCCCAAACTGAGATCTGCCATAGTACTTGAGAGAGGTCAGGTCCTTGCCTAATCCAACTCCTGTCTGGGTTTAACCTGGGAGTGTGGTTGGAGAGAGATAAATGGTGGCCTGGGAGGAAAGGACAAGGGGGTATTTTCCTTTTTAATGCTACTTAATGCTTTCCTTTGAAAAACAGTGGGGCGGATTGAGCAGCGATTTTACCTATTATTCGCTTTCCACCTTTGTGGCCATCTCCGTAGCCAGAAGGGTCGGCTAGGTTTTCTAAAGTGACTTTAGACCCCTCACCCCCTTTCATAAACTGTTAGATAAACTGATGCCGGGGTTAGCTGATCCGAGATGCACTGGCTGCCGACACGTGGGCGCCGGGCGTAGGCGTGTCGGGTGGGCACCGGCTCCGGCTGCGCTGTGCGGCTTTCCAGCGAGACCAGTTTTCCATCCGCCCAGCAGTCCCCGCGCTGCATTTTAAAAACGGGGTGAAGGTGGAGGGAGGCAGAGGGAAAACTGGTAGAAGGGAAAGAAGAAGGACAATCAGGATTTTTCGAGGTGTCTGAACTTTTCCACCTTCCCTAAGTGACCTTTAAAAGCCCCGTCGCTGCAAGGAAGGTAAACACTGTTGATCAGGTTCTTCTTTCCGGTGCCACAATCCCGCGCTCCACTGTGCAAAATGAACCATTAGTGGACGCTATTGATCGAGCGCGCGCTCAAGGCCTCTCTCCATTCACTTGTCCCCGCGTAATGAATTCGTCCATTTAAAAACATTACAAGGAATATTGGAGATTGACTGGCAGAGGAAGTGACACTTGACCCTTGCATCCTGCGTCCCGGTGGGGGACAGCCGCCGGATTTCAAAATAGCAGTCCCTGCCCAGCGCCGCGCGGCGGTGGCCGGCCAGGCGCGCCCGCCCGCGCTCTCGGCGCGCCGCCTTCCTCGCGTCCCTCTCGCGGGTCTCCTTCTTGCCCCTCTCCCGCCCCCGCTCGCGCCTTCCCTGCTCTACACATTCCTGCAGCCGCGTTTCAATCAAACTCACTGGAACGGCACCGAGCAGGCGCCAGTGACAAGAAACACGGCGCCGGTGACAACGCGCCGAACAAGCCGAACCTCTCGCTCCAGCGCCCCCACCCACCAGCGCGATCGGCGCGGGAAACCCCGCACCCGGCCCCGGCGCTGGTCCCAAAAGGAGCCGGTTCCCGGGCCCGGGCCCGAGTCCCCGGCCGGAGTCCCCGGCCGGCGTCGGCCAGGGACACCCGGCTCCTCCTTGGGGCGCGGCCAGAGCGGAATAAACGCCCAACTCGGGTGCACGCGGTTCTGACCCTGACACGCCCGCGTCGTGACCTCTCCGGGTCTCTCCCCCTTTGGGAGTCAGGAGGCTGGGCAGGGGGCGAGAAAATGGGTGGCAAGGGGCGCCGCTCCCTTACTACCCCTCTCCTGTTCGGTTTGGGAAGGGCCAGGACTTGGCTAGCAGAGAGACAGGGAAGGAGAAAAGGAAAGGAGAAAAGAGAGGAGACGAGGGCAGGAAGAAAGGACGCGGGTGTCTGTCCCCGCCCTCTGCCCCGGCGGCCCGCGGAGCCCCGCGCAGCGGGCGAGGCCCGACGCACCGACCCGCCTCCCCGCGCCGGCCCACGCCGGAGGCCGGCGGGGAGGCCGCGGCTGCTGGGCGCGCCCTGGGAGTCTCGTCTCGGAGCTGGGGAGCTCCGAGAGACTGGCGCGAATTTAGGGCACTGGAGACATTAACATAAAATAATAGGGATGCCCAATTTGGCTTTTTAATTTCCAAGCCGGGAACGGCTTGGGGGGAGCGCGAACTCCCCCGTCTTGGGATCCTTTTCGTTCTCAGCTCACAAAGGCGGCGCTGACCCCTCCAACGCCGCTCAGCCTGGAAGTCAGTGTCTTCCTTTTGTTCGGGCCGTTAGCTGTAATTTAACATAAAATGCCTATTAGAATTACTGCTGGTTCTACACGAGTTTCGCCTTGTTTTGCCACCAAGTAACAGGATTAGCCAACAAGAGCGAGATTTCAAATTAACCATAAAAATTACAAATTGAAATTCATTTAGCTGCCCATTTACTACATTAAAAAAACATAAATAAATGGATGTGTGTATTCGGAGGGTTGGAAACGCCCGCGAGGAAGCGTGAACTCAGTCCACCGTTTCGGAGATTCGGCCGCTGGGCGCTGGCGAGAGCTGGTGGCCGCGGAATTTGCACCGTTCTCCAAGGGACCAGAAAGGGACACGTTTTGCTCAGGAGGGTCTTTTAGGTGACTTAGAATGAGTAAGGGAAACGTCGAGCCCGAGGATTTTTAGGCTCCGAATGATTTCCTGGACAGGCACTATACTGGGGAGATAGAAGACTGGGCTGTGGAGGGTTGGCATAGGGGAAGGAGGACTGGATCGCAATCAAGCTTTTCTAAGAAAGATGCGGAAAACCAAGGAATGTGATTTGCAAAATTCCGGGGTAGGGAAGGGGGAGATTCTAGTTGGGTTACTAAAGTGGAAGGAACGCTATCCTGGCGAATTTTGTAGTGAATTCGGAAGCGGATCAAATAATTTCGGTCTGTTTGCATGGGCACCCCTTCTGCCTTTTTAAAGGAGAGCAGGCCTTTCTCCTTGCCGTGCCAGGCGGACATGTGCAACCAAAATGGCCTTTAAAAATCCAGGTTCTACTTTCGCTATTATTGAAGTTTTTACGTGCAGATACTCAGAAACCTAAAGATTTGTCTGTAGAGAGACACGCAGCAAGACGACTGATTTATGGGAGAGGTGATGGGTCAACAGCAGAAAGTAAAGGATTCTCGCCTTGCTGCGGTAGAGGGGTATGGGCAGGAGTTCTCCATCCCTCCTTCTTTGACTAAATACTGCTTAGAGGGAAACAGTGGTCTCACGCTTCGCTCCCACTCAGTTCGAGAGATTTCGTTCCCAAAGCGGACAGTCTTTAGTAATGGAAACAGGCTTTCCTCTTCTCTGCAGCGCGACCAGGTTCTGCTTAGGAAGCGCGCGGAGGGGACGTGGCGTTGCCCCCACGCCGTGCGTTCCGGCAGGGGGCGCGCTGGAAACGCCCTCGCGGAGCAAGGCCTCAGACCCAGGCCACAAGCCCCGGCGTGATCTGGTGGGTGGACGGGTCTCGAGCTCCTCTCCACCGTGAGAGCGACCCGGAAGGTCAGTGTGCGCCGGGCCGGACGCCCAATCCAACGTCTGAGCACCTTACCCACGGCGCCCGAAGTCTGAAGAGTGCGCGCCCCCGGGCGGGCGCGGGGGATGGACGAAAGCGCCGCCAACCTGTGCGCGTTTGAGCTCCGCTCCGCCCGAACGCCGCAGGTGGGATGGAAGCATCCGAACCCAGCTGGAGACCTGCTCAGTCTGCACCCACATCTTTCGTTGTTGGTTGCTGTTCCAAGATCAGAACCACTAGGTTCCGCTCATCGCTTCCAAGAAGCCCACCAGAGTTCTTTCCCAACGCACGTTTACCAGCATCCTCATCGCCTTTCCCGCCCCCACTCCACCCCGCCGCCATTCCTGCCCTAAACCCTCGGCCAAGCCCAGAGCCAGGCATGCCTGCTCCCTAGAACGTTCTCAAATCCCGAGCAAGTCGTCCAATTCCACTCAGACCCAGGCCTCCACGGGGAACGCCCGTATATGTGTGGCCCGGGTGGGTGAAAGGAGAGGTGGACCTTTAGGGTGCCCAGGGGACCCCGACGTGGTGGCGTGGGTTGCAGTCATTCCACCAGATCTGACCTTCCTCGCCCTTCTGAACCTGCTGAAGTGTTGGGTGGCGCCCACAGAGAGGGCGTCTTGGGCTCCGGGGAGGCTGGAGCATAGGAACACAGACTTTTTGACAATCTGTGGACTCATGGGTGCCATTGGCACGATGCGGCGGGTATAGACCTTCGCGCCTTTGATCGCCCCAGGACAGGACCGGGCCTGGCCCCTGAGGAGTTCCACTAGGCTGGGCAGAGGCGGTGCACCCCTCACCTTGTACCCCGTCCTGGTAACATCCTAAGCCCCGCCTTAATGCCCGAGGGGAGGGGGCGGTCCAGAACCGACTCCTGCACTGCGCAGTCAATCCGCCTCTGAAAAGGGAGTGGGGAGGGGAGCAGGTTACCAAATTGTTTTCCTGTTCTCCTGTCTCGCTTTATCATCCTCGCACAAGAAGCCAGAAAATACAAAGGGGAGTTTGTTCTTTTACTCTCCGCCAATAACCACTGATCAGATTATGTTTCATTTTCCTTCCCTTCGCCTCCGCTTCCTATGATACAGTTCCCAGGTGCAGAGAGCAGTGAAATGCCTTTGTTCGGCTGACAAAGACAGGGAAATAGAAAACTCGACAAGACAGGATCATCGAAGGTTGGATGCGGCCTCCTTGCTTCCCTCAGCAGGTTTATGGGCTGGCGAGCCGAAACCCTGGTGAATGGGACAGGGACACCTCGCAGGGTTGTTACCCTGTTCTTTTGGGGTCCCCAGACTTTTCCCTTGAGTCTACTGGAATTCATGCAGAGTCCTAGAATCCATGCAGAATCCTAGAATACAGGAAGACTACTTCTAAGTGGCAACAGGGAGAGGTGGACAGTGGCTGGGGAATGGGCAGTACCAGATGCTGCATTTTTTGGCAACAGTAATTGTTTATTTCGTGCATACTGCCTGCCATTGCCTTCTAAGTACTTTACCTGGATAATTTTATTTAATCCTTTCAAGGAAAATTTGGAACTCAATGAGATAGGTACATTTATTATCTCCATTTTAGGCATGAGGAAACTGAGGCACAAAGAAGTTAAGTAACTTTTCTAAGGGCTCACAGTTGCAATTTGAGGGAGGAACCTGGTGCCACTGCCTTCTGTGTTGGACACCGCCGTCTGGTCTGTATCACTTGGCCCCTTGAGCTTAGTTCTTCTGCTCTTTGCTCTCAGGTGACTTGCCTGTAAAATGAAAATAATCACCTGACCCACCCTACCTCGTTAGGGAGTGAAGCCCAGATTTAAAAAGGGATAAGGGCATGTATTGGAAAGTACTGATATCTTAAAATAAAGGGTGTTGCTGATGGTGTGGTGACGTGTCCTTGCTCTCTTGCTAGCCACGTGCCCTGAGTAGCCCTCAGCATTGAATGCATATTTGACTTCCACCCCACTGCACCTTGCTGTGGACCAGCCCCTCCAAGGAAGGGGCCACTGCCAATGACCTCTTCGCAGTTTGATGAATTTTAAACTGGGAAAGTGATCAAAAGATGTCTGCGAGGGAAGCAGAAGTGGCTCAATAGATAGAGTGTCCGTCTACCATATGGAGGGTCCAGGATTCGATCCCTGGGGCCTCCTCACCTGTGTGGTGAGCTGGCCCACATGCAGTGCTGCCACATGCAGGGAGTGCCATGCCACGCAGGAGCACCTCCACGTAGGAGTGCCCCACGCGCAAGATGTGTGCCTCGCAAGGAGAACCGCCCCACATGAGAAAAGCACAGCCTACCGAGGAGTGGCGCCGCAGACATGGAGAGCTCACGCAGCAGGATGATGCAACAAAGAGAGACGCAGTTTCCCAGTGCCACCTGATAACGCAAGTAGATGTAGAACACACAGTGAATGGACACAGAGAGCAGACAACAGGGGGGAAGGGGAGAGAAATAAATACAATAAATCTTAAAAAAAGAAAGTCTGTGAGAGTTTCACATTTAGTCAATGCATCACTAAGCTGAGTTGATTTCAAGTTTGGCTGAATAGACTCCTACGAGAGAAACGGTGCTTGAACTACAGATTTCTGTGTATCAATAATCAGTGAATATTTATGAAGCAGTTACTCTGGACCCAATATTGCATTAGGACAGGGGTTCTTTATATATATATATATATATTTTTTAATTTAAAAAAAATTACGTAAATGTTACATAAAAAATATGGGGGATTCCCATATACCCTGCTCCCTAACCCTTGCACATTTTCCCACATTAACAACATCCTTCATTAGTGTGGTACATTTGTTACATTTGATGAACACATTTTGGAGCATTGACACTAAGCGAGGATTATAGTTTACATTGTAGTTTATACTCTCTCCCACAAAATTTTGTAATTTATGACAAGATATATAATGGCCTGTATCTGTCACTGCAATCTCATTCAAGACAATTCCCAAGTCCCAAAAATGTCCCCATATTACATATATTTTCCCCTCTCCCTCCCCTCAGAGCCTCCAGTGGCCACTGCCTTCACATTAATGATAATAGTTCTTCCATTGCTAGAATTACAATATGTCTATAGTCGATTAACAGTAAGTCTACTCTAGTCCATCATTCATTCCTTGACCCTGAAGGTTCTGGGATGGTGATGCCCACTCTACCTCTAATTGAGAGGGGCCTTAAATCCCACTGAGCAGATGGATGGGGACTATCCTGCTTGCAGTTGCAGACTCTTTCTGTTCCTTGGTAGTAGTCCATCATCATCTCCTTGTTAGTTATCCTGGGTGAGTCCAATGAACTGGAGAGTAGGTGTTGCAACTCTATTGAGCATTCAGGACCCAAGTGGCACATGGAAAGCCCAAAGATTTAAGTCTCTTGGACATACACTTATCAACTCTAGTACTAACTATAGGTTCAAATAGAAGAGGCAGAGGGCCATGTGTAGGGAAACCACAACTGAGTCCAACTCTGTCACCCTGGGGAGCATAAATTCCAAAGAAGGGTCCACTGGCAGGGTACCAAACTCCTGAGCTGTCTGCCCTGCCTATAGTGTCTGGATGTCTCCAGACCCCCAGGAGCCCTGCTATTTGAGGCAATATTTACTCTGGCAGTCAATGAGATCCTGCTGAGATGTGCAAAAGCCTAACTGCTGAAATGACCTCCTGACTCACTTTAAAGTCTCTTAGCCATATAAACTTATTTGTCTTTACCCTTTCCCCTTCTTGGTCAAAGTCTTTTTCCAGTTGCATTGCTAGTTGGTGCTTGGTAGTAATCCCTCAGTGCCAGGGAGGCTCATTCCCAGGAATCATGTCCCATGCTGGGGGGACGATAATACATTTTATATGCTGAGTTTGGCTTAGAGAGAGGCCACATTTGAGCAACAAGGAAAGTCTCAGGAGGTAACTGCTAGGCACCCTATAATACTAGGCTAAGTTTCAATTTCAAATATAAAAGTTCATAAGTACAGTCATCACTATCAGGGGCCCGTCAATGGTCCATCCCCCTTCACTAGTCACTACCCCTGTACTTGGGGGATTCTTGGTGTTTCATTAGAGAATGTGGCAGAGCTCCCAGGATGGGAATTCGATTTTATTTTGGTTATTGTGTGAATCTTCACCCACTGTGACAATGCCCCATGAACACTTGAACACATTCATATGCCTTTTAGGTATGCCCCAGGTGAACTTCCTCCCATGCATCCCCCATCTCTGACACCCTGCACCAATGATCCTCCCCTGAGGCAGTTGTAACCCTTCTGTGATCCAAAACTTCTTCCAAAATGAAACCAACAATATAATCAAATATAATTAAAAAGAAAATGAAATAATAATGATAGTTTAAAAAATAATGAATAAAATACAAATTTTTAAAAAAATTTGAAATAATAAAAAAATGTATAAAATTAAAAATAATTTTGACATAGTCTTTCATTAGTGTAAGATCTGTTGTCCTATATGTACAGTGACATTTTCTTCCTCTTATTCCCTCCAGTGTTTCGTTTTTTTCATTTTGTCTTCAAAGAAACTTTAGGTTACAGAAAAGGCATGTACAGAATATAGGAGATTCCCATATACCCAACATCCTCCCAGGACAGGAGTTCTTAATCATTTTTGTTCCACAGACCTCTTCTCAGAATGTGGCAGCAGATAATTTTATGACACTCAACTATCATTGCGTCTAACAACTACTGTAATTTCGAAGTATGGATGAGTATAAGTGATATTTTGAGATATGTGATAACTGTAACATGATATGAAATGAATACTACTGTAATTTATTGCATACATTCACAAGAGAAGGAAATGCTAGAGTTCAGTTAGCGGTCAGGGAAAATAAAGATAAGTTGATTTTTTTTTCAATTGAAGCTCACAGACCCGCTGGTTAAGAACCCCTGCATTAGATGGACTTGAGGATATAAAAAGATATTCGAACAGCCACCTCCCCAAAAGCTTGCTATGAAGTCCATGTTCTTTACTCAAAGAGGAGGCCCTCAAGCACAGCCTCATATTTACCACAGTTGAACATAAATGGAGCTCTGGACTCTAAACCAACAGACCTATTTAGAACAGTCCATGCTGTATGGAAACAACCTGCTCATGCCTACCTTCTTTGAACTCTTAGCTCCTCTAGCTGAGGGCTTCTCTCACAGAGACCCCTGGATGCTCAGCACAGCAGCTGGCATGTGGGAAATGCTCAGTTTGTGCTGTCAAGCTGGGACGCACCTCTCATGTTGAAGTGTGGTGAGTAAACAATCCGGTGAGAGGAGGTAATGTCTATGGGATGTATATATTACACAACCCATTACGTTCTGTAGCCGCATCATGTGAGGCTCCCCCTTTCTATAACTTCAAGGGTCTAAGGGCACCATTGCCTGGGAGATCCATTCTTTCCTGGTGTGGGTGGGTCTCCACCCCATCCCCACCCCACCCTTGACCCTGAGTCCTGACACCTCATGACCACATCCACTGACCTGAGAGAGCCTGTGCAATCTCTGGCCCTCCCAGAAGCAAGAATCTCCTACCACTCCAAGTACCTGGTGCTTTATTTATGATGTAAAATATCAAGCAAGTGAGACAGTACAGAAAAGCCCGAGTGCTGGTGCCCTGGAGAAGATGATTCTGGAACCAGACTGCACTGCGATGTCAAAACAGACAGCAGAACGGGAAGGAGAAGTAGAAGTAACACTTTCTGAGAATCTTGCTTTGTGCCATGCACACATCTCCATTTTATAGATTCGGAAATGAAATCCTAAAAAGATCAAATGATTAACGTTTAGGACCCCAACTATGGGTCTGGAAGAAGGAAGCCACATTAGATAATAATAATAATTTATACTTGTGTGGCATTTCCTATGGGCCAGGCATTATTTTTCATACTTTACATTTATTAACACAACCCCACAACAACCCTCTAGGGAAGGTCCTAGTCTCATTTTACAGATGAGAAAACTGAGACACAGAGAGGTTTGTAACTTACCCAAGGTTGCCCAGCCTGGTAAGTAGTGGAGCCTTGATTGGTAACCGGTTTGGCTGCTGAGTCTGTGTTCGTAGTCACTGTGGGGTACCACCTTTCATGAAGAGATACCTGTCCCAAATACCACTGTCAGAAGTTAGGTGAGAATAGACAAGAAAGAGCTGGATAATGAATGTACAACCTCACATGGCATTAGCCTGATAACCCATTCTGATAGTGATTCCAGATGTTGCCTTTTTTTTAAAAAGATTTTTTTTTTATTTATTCCTCTCCCCTTCCACCCTTAACCCCCCCCATTGTCTGCTTTCTGTGTCCATTCAGTGTATGTTCTTCTGTGACGGCTTCTGTCCTTATCAGTGGCACTGGGAATTTGTGTTTCTTTTTATTTGTTGTGTCATCTTGTTGTGTCAGCTTTCCATGTGTACAACACCATTCCTGGGCAGGCTGCACTTTCTTTCGCGCTGGGCGGCTCTCCTTACAGGACACACTCCTTGCGCGTGGGGCTCCCCTATGTGGGGGACACCCCTGCGTGGCAGGGCACTCCTTGTGCGCATCAGCACTGTGCGTGGGCCAGCTCCACATGGGTCAAGGAGGCCTGAGGTTTGAACCATGGACCTCCCATATGGTAGGTGGATGCCCTATCCACTGGGCCAAGTCCACATCCCAGATGTTGTCTTAATACCCTGAACCTGGCCTCTACTTCTCTTCTTCCTCTGCCTTTGATCTAATGGTTCTTAATCCCTCCTGGGGACCTGGCTTCTATCCGTTTCTGTCCACTGTCCAGGCAGCAGCGCCAGCCTCTCCAGGATTCCTTGGCCTAAGCACCTGCCTGTCCCATTGGTGACTCTGGTTCCTGAAACCCGTCTTCCCACAGGATGGTACAAGCTCAGCTGTGCTGAGGCTGTCACTTCCCTCCCCCATAGTAGATGGCCCCCAAGTCATGAAAAAGTAAAGTATATTTAATGCACTGCAGTTGAAATGTCAAAGGTGTGTTTAATACTATATTAGAAGACTTCCTCCAAAGTGGGGAAGACAGAAATGTTCAGCTGTTTTGTTTTTATACACCTAGAAAACATTGCTTCTGTATTAGTCAGCCAAAGGGGTGCTGATACAAAATACCAGAAATCTTCCGGGCTTTATAAAGGGTATTTATTTAGGGTAGGAACTTACAGATATCAGACCACAACACATATGTTACTTCCCTCACCGAAGTCTATTTCCACGTGTTGGAGCAAGATGGTTGCCAACGTCTGCCAGGGTTCAGGCTTCCTGGGTTCCTCTCTTTCCAGGGCTTGCTTCTCTTTCCTCTGTGAGCTTACTTTCTGGGGCTCCAGCTTAAGGCTTCAGCATCAAACTTCAGCATCAAAAACCCCAACATCAAACACCCTCCACTCTGTCCTTTGCCATGCCTTTTATCTATCATTCTAATGACGTGGCCCAATCAAAGCCCTAATCATAACTTAATCATGCCCAGGTACAGTCCAGATTACAAACATAACCCAGTATCTATATTTGGAATTCATAACCATATCAAACTGCTACAGCTTCCTAAGAAAACAAAAGATTATACTAGAACGTATTACAACCCTACTAACAACCAATGACACGTTTAGGAGTCTGCCTGGCAGGAGGTTAAGAGCATAGGTTTTGGAACCTGGCAGAGCTGAGTGCAAGGCATTTCTTCTACTCACTAGCTATGTGGCCTGGTACAAGTCACCGAGGCCCTCTGAGCCTTGTTTTCTTCCCCTAAAATGGAGGAGGAAGAGTGCTCCTTTGGTTGCTGTGATGACACCATGAGCTAATGTAAACAACGCTTAGTGAGGACTCCATACCTGTTATTCTTTCCTCCTGGCCACTCCTTCAGCCTAAACCATGCCATTGTACCAACAGATATAACTAGGTCTAGGGCTGAGATAGGGGAGGAGAGTAAACAAGAAAAAAATGGGAGTAGTAGAAATAGGGGCATGGGAAAGAAGAAAAACGCCCCTATGATTGGGAGGAACGTTGTGCTACCAGCCTTCGTTTGAGGCGTTTCTCAGACCCTCCCACCACAGCATGCTCATTCCTGTGTGCCATCTCTGGGTATTCGGAGAACTTGATGTTTAACTCCCTTGTGGTGCTTGCTTCATTTTTCTTATGTTTATGCCTATTCTCCCTGCAAGCAACTTGAGGACAGGGCAAATTAATTGACTTTGATTCTCTGCCGAGAGTGAGTATTTCTTCCGTATTTGTGGGCTGACTGTGTTGCGTCGATGCCATACCTTCCTCCCTGGGGACCTAGCCCAGGGTATACTTTGGAAATTACACAGCAGTCACTTATAAAATCTCCTTGACTTTATAATCTATAAAGTTGAACTGGTCAGACTGGAGGAGGTAATGATGGAAGTCGTGTAGATTGAGTTCTGGACTGTACTGACCACTTGTTTTCCTTGGGAAGTTACGGACTCCTGGTGCTGTTGTCACTGGCACAAATAGTTTAGAACTCGGGCGGGTGCAGGCTTAGATTTGAAGACAAAAGGACTGGTGGCCGAAGGCTGGGAGGCTGAGGGCTTGAGGTCCCAAGAAGTGGTTGTATGGGGGGTTTGTACTGTTCTTCTGAGTGCTGGGTGGTAGTAAATTGGCCCCAAAACTCAGAGCTTTCAACTGGTCCAAAGTCTGGGAACTGGTAATGTATGCCATCTTTGAAGGTGCAAGCTCTCCACATCCTGAACCAAGGATGGGTGGCAGACTCTGAGGAGAATGGGAGTTGACAGCAGTGGAGCTGCCAGTTCCAGGTGCCATCTGATAGTTGTGGTAAGTAATTGTGAAGACAGGGGCTTAGCCGAAGCCCTGCTGTTGGGAAAATTCAAAGGAGTTGACAGCTGAGACTTGACTGGGAGGAGCAAGCTACCAGATCAATGTTGTGCCCAGGTGTGGCAGGATTGTCTGAGTGGCACGATGAGACAGTGAAGACCTTTGTTTCAGAAAGCCCTTCAGTCCAGTCTTCCTGTCATCCACTGTTCCACAGAATTCTTCCAGGCCCCAATTCATTCATCTCCACCATTTTGAACAGCTTCCCAAACTACTGGTTTGTCTTGCAGCCACCTGTGGATGGAGACTCTGAAAAGCCATGGGACTAAATGGCCCCATGTTTTGGGTTGAGCACCCTTCTGTCCCTCTCCTCTGCCACATCCACATCCCCTACCATGTGCTGGCTTACCATGGCCCAAAGACCTGTCCCCTTGATTGCAATCAACTCCATTCTCTGTGCCTTTTAATTCTCTGCTATGATCCCTCCTTCTTCCTTTCTGGTGGTTGTCTCCACATCCAAGACTTCCTTCTCTCTCACTTCTCCCTACTTTTTATTTTATGAATATTCTTTTCCAAAAGCCATCCCCCACCGAGCCGGCCTAATCTCCCATGAAGTTGTGTCTGAATTCCCTTCCAGCAATGTATTGATAGCTTTGTTACAGTCATGTTGGGCCACGACACACTCATCCTGATTGTTCTGTTACTTCCATAAGTTGTTTAACTTTAGTTTCCAAATCGGACTCATTCTTGTCAGAGACCAGTTGAGTGAGACACCTCTGTTCAGTGGTTACCTCTCTTACTCATTTCTGTGCTTGTGCTGCCCATGCCCCAAACATCTCAGGAATAGTATATGCAAACAATGTTCATGCAAAATAGGAAATCTCTGCTGTTTCCAAGACCGCTGCGACCGCCCACTCGTCACCCATGAATATGCCTCTTACAAAGCTGTGGCGGTGGTGGCGGTGGCCTCCATTTTTAAAAAGTGGACCATCTGACAGGTAGAGAAATGGGCTACTGAGAATTTCATCTTTTTTTTAAAAAGATTTATTTATTTATTTCTCACCCTGTCCCGCCCACCGGGGTTGTCTGTTCTCTGTGTCTATTTGCTGCGTGTTCTTCTTTGTCCACTTCTGTTGTTGTCAGCGGCACGGGAATCTGTGTTTCTTTTTGTTGCATCATCTTGTGTCAGCTCTCCGTGTGTGCGGCGCCATTCCTGGGCAGGCTGCACTTTCTTTCGCGCTGGGTGGCTCTCCTTATGGGGTGCACTCCTTGCACGTGGGGCTCCCCTACGCGGGGGACACCCCTGCATGGCAGGGTACTCCTTGCGCGCATCAGCACTGCGCATGGGCCAGCTCCACACAGGTCAAGGAGGCCCGGGGTTTGAACCGCTGACCTCCCACGTGGTAGACCAACACCCTAACCACTGGGCCAGGTCCGCTTCCCTGAATTTCATCTTCATCCTCTGCCTTTGCTGATCCTTTCAGAATAGGGCCCTGGTGACAGTCCCCTCTGTGGTGAAAGAGGCAAAGCCGATGAGGGCTTCGAATCCTGGACATAATACCGGTTCCTCCCAAACTGAGATTTGATTTGATTCACCCCTACTTTTGGACTCTATATAGTCTAAGTACAAAAGCCACAAAAGCCACGAAATCCCATCATATGGCTGTTCCTGGCCACCCTTCCTCTGTGGTCACGTTCACCCAGCCGCCACCGACATTTTCTGGGGGAAAAACACACCTGACATTCTCTTCATGTAGAGTTGCAAAATTCACGTTTTTAATTTAAAAAGGGAGAAAGCCCATGCTGTGCAGGGGAAGGTACCTGCAAGTCCCTGGGGTCTGGGGAGGCAGGGGCTCCTTTGATGTTTGGGAGCTGAGCTCCTCATCACTTTGCAGGTAGCAAATGGATTTTCATTCAGAGAAAATCAAATCACTTCAGAGGGTGCCTAATGGGAGGAGAAAGGCGGAGGACAGGGTGCTGGAGTGGTCTGTTCGGCTGCACGTTAAACAGGTCTCCTGATTAGTGATGCTGTCTAGTTTTTAAACTGCCGAGGCACAATGAACTGAGAGAAGTGTTGGTAAAATCACGGCCCAGGCCGGAGCAGCTGGGGCCTCTGGTCTCTTCCTTTCCCTTCAGACTGGCTTTGTAAGCCCTGGAGAACCCCTCTCCCTAAACAGGAAGCAAGTCCTTTTCCCCAAGAGGGACCCAGCAGATCAACCAGAGTGCCCCTCCATGCAAAGCCAGGTGGGGCATATTTGCTATTCCCCACCCTCGGTTCAGGAGCAAATGAGGGGGAAGCAGATGTGGCTCAAGTGACAGAGCATCCACCTACCATATGGGAGCACCTGGGTTTGATCCCTGGGGCCTTCTGGTGAAAAAAAAGAAGAGAAAGCATGCCTGTGCAGCGAGCCAGTGTCCACACAAGTGCCTGCGTGGTGAGCCAGTGCCCGCACAAGCAAATCACACAGCAAGATGATGATGCATCCGAAGAGAGACAAGGGGAGAGTCAAGGTGAAGCGCAGCAGAAACCAGAAACCGAGGTGGCACAGTTGACAAAACCTCTCTCCACATCAGGGGTCTCCAGGATCGAATCCTGGTGAATCCTGGAAGAGAGATAATGAGAAGACAACACAGCAAAAACAGCAGGGTGGGAAGAGTGGAAGGGGGGAAATAAATAAATCTTTAAAAAAAAAATCAGATGAGGTAGTTGAAATGGAAAC
Source organism: Dasypus novemcinctus (assembly GCF_030445035.2). Lineage (NCBI taxonomy): Eukaryota > Metazoa > Chordata > Mammalia > Cingulata > Dasypodidae > Dasypus > Dasypus novemcinctus. Next base: position 136,961,970 of record NC_080677.1, on the reverse strand, counting down.
ATGGCCGGTAAGGGCAAAGTATTTCCCGCAGTTCTCTCTGACCCCCAGCAGGCACCCCAGGCCCCAGCACTCCCCTTCTAGGCCCCGCCACTGGAGTGCGCGCTGTGCGCCGCAGCCTCCTCTCCTTTCTTTCCTTTTATACCCAACAACACACCTTTGCTATCTTCTTGTCCTGAACTAGGTCAAGGTGTTGGCAGGGCTGCGTTCCTTCTGCAGGCTCAAGGGGAGAATCCGTTTCCTGGCCTTTTCCAGTGTCTGCTTCCCGAGGACAGGCTGCCTCGGGTTTATCGAGGGGCTCTCAGTTAAGTCTCATGAAGGAATGGATGGGCCATGCATTGGAGAAACATCCAATGAGTCCATCCTCAAAGAAACATATCTGTTTTTCATTTTCCTCTGTGAAAGCCATGCATAAATAGTTTTTTTTTCTCTTTTGTGGCAGCTCCGATCGCCTCTAGGATGCACCCAGTGTCTCGGTTACTTCACCCACGGCCGGCAGGGCCTATGGCCTACTTGGAGCCCTCAGTCCATCCCACGCTAGGACAGCAGTTGGAGCAGCATTCTGAAGGTCTGCAACGAGGCAGAGTTCTGGGGACATGATTTATTTTCTGCTTTATAAGAATGTGCCTGGCCGATACTTTAACGATTAGAAATACCTCCACCCGCCTGCACTGCGAGAGTCCTGCTCTGGAGGCCGAGTGCTATGTGATAAAAGTAACTGAAATGAGATGGAGAAACTGAGTGTGAAGAACTAAGAGGCCTAGATTTGGGGTGAAGGACGGTGGGTTCTGGCCTCTTTGAGGGACGTGTAGGAGACTGTCATGGTTTAGGATACAATCAAGCTTTGTTAGGTGGCTCACGCCATGGAGGCCATATTGATTTAATCAGTGAATCCATTCCAAGGGCTATTGGGAGAATCAGGGGCTAGCAACAAAGAATAAGAGGGGCCGGTAAAATGGAAGTATTTACTAGGTCTTCCCTTTTTCCTGCAACATGGTGCTCTACACAGGCTGGAGCCCCTTTTCTCTTTCCTAGCACAGCTCTGTGGCTATGTGTTGTGGATGTCACGGGGAATTCTGGATCTGTCCAGTCCTATAGCTCAGTAAGTGGACACCAGACAGTTTCACACCCCAGTGGCAGGTGGGCTGTGTTCAGTGCATAGTTCTAAATTAGTATTTGGAGTCTGACAGGACTGGAGGGTGCCTGGGAAGGGCCCCACTTGAGCTCGATTTTCCCAGGCTGACTAAGCTTGGATTCCCTAGTGATGTCAGTGCGAGCAGGCCTGGTTGAAGATGGAGAGCAGCCTAGAACCTGGCGTTTCTCTGCCTTCTTTGGCATTGCTGGCCAATCCCCGATATGGCTCCCTCATCTATTTGCTCATTTTCTGCTCACTGTGCCTGATCATTGTGTCTGCTCATTGTCTCTGCTTACTGTGTCTGTTCATTGTTTGCTCATCTTCTTTAGGAGGCACTGGGAACTGAACCTGGGACCTCCCATGTGGGAGTTGGGTGCCCAACTTCTTGAGCCATATCTGCTCTCTGCTCATTGTGTCAGCTCATTGCATCTGCTCATCTTCTTTAGGAGGCACCAGGAACCAAACCTGTGACCTCCCGTGTGGGAGGCAGGCACCCAACTGCTTGAGCCACATTCACTCCTGTGCCAGTCATTCCATGAAATCATTTCTTCTCTTAACCTCTGGGACATCACAGCTCCAGCTCTTTCCCTCTCTGACTGCATTCTTTGTCCTCTTTGTTAGTCTTTCACTTTTCTTCTACCTTCAAATGTTATCATTTTTGTCGTTAGATCCTTTTCCCCAATGTTTTCTCCATGGACTGTACCCTCTTTCTTTCTTGTTGGCTTGGACAGGGCTTTAAGAAAAAGGGTCAGGAAAAAAATCCAGTAAATTCCAAGACAAAAACCTAGCTCACCCTGCTAAGTACCACACCCATATGGATGTACTGGTACAGCAGATGTTCATGCAGACAAGCCTAGACTGTCAACAAGATTACCATCTCTCAGAGGATGTGGATCTTGGGATCCAAGCTCTTTAGAGTTAAAAGTCTTCTTGTTGAATCTCTGCTGTGCTATTTAGATGGGACTTTGGGCAAACTGGTCTTTGTAAGCCTTCGTTTCCTCACTTGCAGGGATGTTCCTACCACCTAAGGGATGTTCCTGCTCACCACCTAAGGTTGCCGTGAGAATGAAATGGAATCATGTGGATAACATGCCTGGCTCTAACCAACTCTCACACATGGCAGCCACTGTTTTGATCACCAGGTCAGTTCTCTCTTTTGCATCAAGAATGAAAACTCTTGTAAATTCAATCCTGAATGTACCATTCATGCAAAGTGCGCAGTCATGATTTATGGACATTGTCATGTATACAGGATGGCAGGCATTTCTTTCATAGTGCCCTTACCCTCTCCTCATGCTTCTCCGAGTTCTGTTAGCTAGAACCACAGTGCTCTGGGATGCCTTGCTATACCCCTTCCCCCTCACAGAGGTCATGGGAAGCACATAGGCTTTGTAGTTAGACAAACCTGAATTTCTTTCCTCGCTTCAGTTACCTGCAGTGTGACTCTGCGGTAATGAATTCCTGTGAGATTCAGTTGCCTCAATTAAATAAACTTCCAACCGTTGCCCATTATTAAATAAATTTCCACCATACCTGGCTTAGAGTAAGTGCCTAAGAAATGTCCCTTTCCTTCTCCTTTTCATACTTTCTCCAATAGCAGTTATTGTTTGTAACACTCTGTGTACCTTGTGGCAGTTTTTCAATAACCTTAACTTATTTAGATCTAATTTGATATTTACATTCGTCTCTACTGCCAACTAATTTATGAGCTCCTCAAGTGGGGAGATTTCTTACCTGCTATCTACTTTACCCAGTTCAGTATTTATGCCAAATGTTTGTGAATTTCATTAATTCTTATTGCAACTTTATCTGCTGTCTTGACCCATTGAATCGGTGGATTCATATACCACCAGCTTCCCCAGAAGTCTCACTTGTTTGAGTTCATTGATCATTCATTTCTTCATTCAGCAAACACTCATTGAGTAGGAACTATGTTGCTGCACACTTCCAGAGACTAAAAATATATCAAAGATGAATTATCATAGCATGGGGAGTTGAGTGCTAATGGAGTTAAGAACTAGGTGATGTGGGCAGTACCCGAGGAGAAAAAGAATCTGTACCTGGATGGGGAGGGGATTTGTCCCCTAGTGGAATCAGCAATGGCCGAGACATCTAGAGATCTAGGTTTTAGTCCTTCTCCATTGCAATTAGTTATGCGCCCTTGGGCAAGTCAGCGTCTTCAGCAAAATTACAGGGACCAACTAGAGGTCTCTTGCCTTCCTTAGAGTGACACAATTAGAACTAGAAGGAAGTTTAGATCTAGAAGGAAATGTAGAGATGATCATTTAGTTCAACTTGTTCACTTTTTCAGGTGAGGCCCAGAGAAGTGAAACGACAGGTCCACTGTCAAAGAGTGAGTTAGGAGCTAACCGTGGGTTTCCTGTATTTTGATCAAGTGCTTCTTGGCCCTAAATGGCTCTGATTTTGAAGGGATATGGCAGGTATCTTGAACTCTGGTTTACGTTTCATCCCACTTACGGATCTCTAACATGTCCCTGCCCCACAGAGGAGGTGGTGAGGATTGCGGATCCAGGTGAGCGAGGCTCCTCAAAAGAATGGTGAAGTGTGATGTTAAAGAAGGGTGAAGAGGCAGTGAGCCCAGAGTTCCAGGAGCCACATCTTCCTGGTCATGATGTCCAGTTTGGTCTTGGCATTGCCCTGTGTCCTACCGAGTCTGCCCTGATGAAGGCAAAGGGCAAGGTCTACTTGGGGTGAGAGGTAATTTGGGGTTGCTGGAGAGCTTCCTCTGCTTTACTACATAGGAAATGGAATAGGGGAGTGGGATGCATTGAATTGTGTCCCCCCAAAAGATATGCTGATGTCCTAACCCCTACTACTTCATAATGGGATTTATTTGGAAATGGGGTCCTTACAGATGCAATTGGGCAAGTTAAAATGAGGTCATACTGGAGTAGGGTGGAGTAAAGTCCACTGAGACTAGAATCCAGTATGGATGGTATGCCTACAAGAAGGTGATGCCAGAGTCCGAGGTCAAGTTATGCCACAAGCCAGGAGCACCAGGGATCGCTGGCCATGGCCAGAAGCCAGGAGAAAAGATGAAGCAGAGTCTTCCCTCCAGATGTCAGAGGGAGCACCCAGCTGTCAACCTTGCTTGTGGACTCCAGAACCGTGAGACAGTAAATGTCGGCTGTTTCATGCCATCGGGTTTGTGGAGCTCTGTTACAGCAGCCCTAGCAAACTAAGACAGAGAGCGCTGTGTTTTAGTGGAGGGAGGGAGTTCAGGGTCCAGGCAGAGCTGGCTCCGGGGAGGAGGCAGCATGGGTGGGATGGGAGGACTCTCAGGGGCAGGGGCTGGAATGTGGGAAGGAAGGCTGGGAAATGTGAAGCCCTGTGACTAGTGGTTGGCTTCATTTGCAAGCTGTGCTTGCAGGTGAGTGTCACAGCTTAAAGAGAGCTCTCCGTGCCCATGGAGCCCCTCTGTTCAGAGACCACAGGAGTCCTCACGTGTCGCCCTGGTGCCCGAGGACATGACATTGCTAACCATCTGCCCGCTGAATGCCTGCTCCGCCTCTTCCCACTGTTTCATAGGTATTTGCTTAGCGCATGGAGGGGCTAGAGCCCTCGTGACCTTGAAAGCGGGAACACAGCTTAGAAATGTGTCAGACTCCCTTCCGGGGAGCAGGGAGAATCTGGCTGCACATCTGTTTTGAAATCTGTTGATGAAAGGGTTTTCTGTCTAGGTAATGACAACGCAGCCTTGAGGACGGGAGGGAGGGACCTGCTTCCCACTGGAAGTCTGCCCAACCCTGGCCCTCTGCACAGCCCTGACTCCGCTTCGGGAATAGAAAGTCAAAGGCAGAGGAGAAGGGAGGTGCCCCCCCCCCACCTTGACCATTTACTCATGCTCAGGGGCAGAGAGAGGTTCTGGAATGGGGATCACTCCTCCACCAGCCCTGCTTCTTTGTCATCTAACGCCCCCTTCTTTCCCTTTTTCTTGATTCCATTTCTTCTCTTCCCTTTCTTTCCTCTTTCCTTTAGAAGGCAGGAACTGTGGTCAAAGGTAAGTTTGGCAGAGCATGGCAACTTCTTTATCTTTTTGTAGCTCAGGGCCTATGGCATCTATGGGAGTTGGGTATTATTTATGAATTCCAAAAAAAGATATTGACTATGTTTGTAAACTGGTCTGTTCCCCTGGGTGTGATACCCCTTTGGTTGTATTAAATTCAGAAGTTTTACTTTTACTTTATTAAATCAAGATTAGGGCTTTGATTTGACCATGTCGTTAGGGTGTGTGGGCTTGAGGCCCTGCCCTCTTGGTGGGCTATATAAATGGAAACTCAATCAAGAACACGGAAGTAGATACACACAGAAACAGAGGAAGAGAGACAGCTCCGTAGACATGACAGAGGCCTCCGAAGGGAGACGAGCCCGATAGTTTGCAGCTGAAGAGAAGAGAGCAGCTGAGAAGCCCTGAGAGAGGAGCCTAATCCCAGCCTACAGCTGGGATTGGAAGAAGCTGGGACCATGAAATCATAAGAGGAAGAAGGCAGGCTGAACCCTTACAGACATTGCCAGCCGTTTTGCTTCAATGTGTGGCAAATGACTGCGTGAGAAAGTTCCTCTTATGGTACCTTGAGTTGGGCTTTTTAGGGCCTTGTGACTGTATACTTCTAAAATAAATACCCTTTATAAAAGCCAACAGAGGGAAGCGGATGTGGCTCAACTGATAAGAGTTTCCGCCTACCATGTAGGAGGTCCAGAGTTCAAGACCCAGGGCCTCCTGGCCCGTGTGGCGAGCTGGCCCATGTGGAGTGCTGCCACGTGCAAGGAGTGTCACCCCATACAGGGGTGACCCCCACGCAAGGAGTGCAGCCCCCACCCAGGAGTGCAGATCACCTGGGAGTGGTGCTGCCCACAAGGAGAGCTGACACAGCAAGATGACACAATGAAAAAGAGACACAGAGAAGAGACAATATGAGAAGCAGCGAACTAGGGAGCTGAGGTGGAGCAAGAGAATGATCACCTCTGTCCCACTCTGGAAGGTCCCAGGGTGGGTTCCCAGAGCCACCTAATGAGAATACAACAGACCCAGAAGAACACACAGCTAATGGACACAGAGAGCAGACAGTGGAGCAGGGGGGAGAGGGAAGAAACAACAACAACAACAACAACAGCAACAAAACCCCATAAAAACTAAGCACATGAATAAAAGCAATTTATAAAAAAATAAAAATAAAAAGCCAACAGATTCCTGGTACTGTGCATCAGCACTCCTTTGGCTGACTAATGAAGAATCTTTATCAAAATGATTACAATAGCAATTCAAAACAAACATAGAACTATTTCTTCCTATGTCTAATAGTCCCTGAAAAAAAAACACAACATATTTTGAGTACCAGGGAAATTTCCACTAAATACAAATTACCACAGTGTTTCCCAAATGGAGTTCCTTGGGATATTAGTTGCTCTAGATGTTGTCATAATCATACATAAAGAAGGAAGTGAGAGTTCCGTGGTGGGAATAGTTTGGGAAATATTAATATTTCCCACCATTGGTGGCCTCTTCCTGGAACTCAAGATGCACGTAAAAGCATACTTAAGGCTCTGAGAAGCCGTAAAGTAAATAAACCTGTTTGATTTTATTTAGGAGGGCATTTTCCCTGGAATCTTTTCCCCCATGCAATATCTCAAGATCTGGCCTTCTGAAACACTTCGGGAGAATCTTATTTTACACCGTTGTGGGGAAATGGCCTGGGAGCAATCCACCGGTATACATGGTTTCCATTTTAGTGACCTAATTACTAGGCAGTCTTTGCTTGAAAGAAACGTGTGAAGAACTGTTATCTGGGCCAACCCCTGGGTAAAATGATGATGTAGAAAAAGTTTGTCTTCAGTGCCCCCAATCTTTCCTTTTCTTCTACTTCCTCCCCATCATTGTTGCTGCTCCCCTACCCTCTGGGACACCAGTGTTCCTATTCTGGCCCATCGTTCTTCTCCTAACAAGTTTACTCTCATGACTAAGATGGAAAATTTGTTTATACTAAGGTATAAATGACTGACACGTTGCTGAAATTCTGTGTGGGCAGGAGGTTTTGTTCACACTGCCGTCCCCCTCCCACGATATTGCCATTTTAACTGAATACTGTTCCCCTATTTGCCTTAAGTCAAAGCAATGAGTATCTCTTATAGAAACACCTAAAAATTGGGTAGAGGCATGATCTATTTAATGGAAACATTCATCCATTCATTCATTCATCCATCCATTTCTTTTTTTATTCAACTAATAGTCACTAAGCACCTACTATGAGCCAGGTCTTCTTCTGGGTGAAGAATATACATTGTTGAGCAAGGTAGACTAGGCTTCTGGAGCTTCGGTTCTAGTGGGGAAGACAGACAAAACCAAGATAAAGATGCAAAGTAGATTTAAGTTGTGTAGAGTTGCTTTAGGCTAAATAAGAAATGAATGCCAAGCACATGGTGGCAGTGGGAGTGTGAAGAAAGTTGAGGAGAGATCAAATTACAGAAACTTAGACCAGGCCTCTGGAAACTTCTTCTAAAAAGGGCCAGATACCAAATATTTTAGGCTTTCTGGATCCCATATGGCCTCTGCCACCTTCTCCTTCTCTTTCATCTCCTCCTCCTCCTCCTCTTCCTTCTTCTGTTTCTGATTCTGATTCTTCTTCTTCTGATTCATCTTCTTCTGATTATTCTTCTGATCCTTTATTCTCCTGATTCCTCGCCTCTTCCCCCTTTTCTACAACACTTTAAAAATATAAAAGCCATGGTTAGCTTAAGCTAGATCCCTTTCTAAGATGATGAAGTTTTGTCCACTGGAGGACATATTTTCAGAGGTCTTGGATTTCCTTCCAAACAAACTAAAACAAAATAATTTTTGAATAAGTATTGGTAAAAGTATAAGGGATGGAGGAGAAAATTTCTGATGGCAGTTTAAAATATTTATTAATCCACAAGACCTATTCGGGAATCAAAGTTGGCCATTGAATCTCTAAGTCTTGTTACAAATGACTTGCAAACCTTTTCTCCATCCATTTGGCATTTCTATGATATACTTTTTCTGGAGTTTGTACACCGTCAAGTGAGAGGAAAGAAAAGGTATTTCTCTGGAAGGTGGTACCTAGGAAATGGCAGGGTGGCACATCAGTGGATCCTGGACACAGGACAGCCTTGGGGAGCCCAGCCACCCTACTCCCAGTTACTACCCCCTTGACTTTTACCTGAGAGACAAATAATTCTCCAAAAGAAACCATTCTGTATTCTGGGGAGTTCAGCTTGGGAAACTTAGCCTGAATCATCACAAATGAGCATCTTAGTATCTGTTCACTCTTCACTCCTCAGTAGGGATTCGATACTGGCCGAGGGTGAAATGGGATTTGGACATTTGCTCGGGGACACATAGTATAGAGAAGAGCACTGCCAAGAAAGGTGGGCTAGATGAGGCTGAGCCAAGGGTCCCATTCATGATTCAACGTTGTCTATCCCAGCTGTCTCATGCCATATTCTTTTTGTCCATCATTTTTGCTTTGGTGCGGCATCAGAGGTTAGTTGCCCTGGCTTCCCAGCAGAGATGCTCTTTGTGTCAGCCCTCATTGCCTCATGCTCCCTTACACTACTGCCTGGCCCAAAGATCAAAGAGAGGGAGGCCGGGGCCACCCTGTGTCAGGGCAGGGGCAGAATCATGCCAGAATCAAATAATCCCTGGCTATTCTGTCCTACCCTCAACCTCCTTGGAGATAACCTGTGAGTAAAGGGAAGTATGGTAGAGTATGAAAAGATAGTGCTGTAGGCTAAATTGTGTAGACTGAATACTCAAGAACTAGCCCCTGGTAGCTGGGAATATGACCTTATTTGGAAATAAGGTAATAAAGTTAGAATGAGGTCATACTGGATTAGAGTGGGCCCTAAACCCAATAGGACTGATTTCCCCTTTTTTTTAAATTTATGTGTTTATTTATCCCCCTTCCCCTCTCCCCACCCTGCTGTTTTCACTGTCTGTGTATATTTGCTGTGTGATCTTCTGTATCTATTTCTCTTTTTGTCTTTTCTACTCATTTTTTCTCCTCTAGGATTCACTGGGATTCGATCCTGGGGACCTCTGATGTGGAGAGTGGTTCCCTGTCAATTGCATCACCTCAGTCTCTGCTGTGCTTCTCCCCTTTGTCTCTCTTTTGTTGCGTCATCATCTTGCTGCATGACTCACTTGCGTGGGCACTGGCTCACCATGTGTGGGCACGCTTCCTCTTCTTTTTCATCAGGAGGCCCCAGGAATTGAACCCAGGTCCTCCCATTTGGTAGGAGGAAGCCCTATTCCTTGAGCCACATCTGCTTTCCCTGATTTCCTTTTAGGAGAGGGGAATTTGGACACAAAGACACAGACCCACAGATGGGACAATGTAAGCAGACACTGGAGTTATGCTGCCACCAATCAAAGAACGCAGAAACAAGGAGAGAGGCATGGGACAGATTCTCCCTCAGCATCCCACAGAAGGAACCAGCCTTGCTGACACCTTGATTTTAGACTTCTAGCCTCCAGAACCATGAAAGAATCTATTTTTGTCATAAGGCAGTGGGTCTGTGGCATTGTGTTATGGCAGCCCTAGGACAGTAAAACAGATAATAGGTGTGCATGTGCTTTGACTGTGCTTTCCTCTGTGAGAATAGATCATCCATTTCATTCAGCAGGAGAGTCAGTTAACTTAGTGGGAATAAAAAGTCAAACCATTTTTTAAAAATCTGAGTTTCCTGTCTCTTTAATCAGTGAGAATGGTATTGCTTTATGTAAACAGAGCTGGGGTTGGTCCAGGGTCCAAGAGAGAGGGAAGTAATTGGCCGCATGAAATAAACTTTCTGATGGGGCCTGTTTACAGCTGGACAGCAATAAATGCTTTGTAGAATGATTATAGAGAGGGAATGAATTTTAAAAATTTATGCTTCCCCATGTTCTTCTCTTTGCCAAATGATTCCTTAAAAGGCAATCTTAAATATTTTACAAGATTCTTCTTGATTAAAATCTAATGAAAGGGGGAGCAGTTGTGGCCTGTGTGGTCGAGTACCTGCTTCTCACATGGGAGGTCCTGGGTTCAGTTCCAATTGCCTCCAGGGAATAAACAAACAAACAGTAAAGCAAACAAATGAAAGAACTAACTCAGGGGAGCCAATGTGGCTCAGTGGTTGAATGCTGGCTTCCTACATACCAGGTCCTGGGTTCAATCCCGGCCTTGTTACCTAAAAAAAAAAACAAATCTAATGAAAGGGAGGAGGCTGTGGCATGAAACGCATGCCATGTAACCCAAGGTAGGGAAATTTCAGAGGACATTGGACCCCCCTCCCATGTAGGGGCCTCTGTCCATTCATCTTCTTTGAGTATTTCATCCCCAGATCTATCACACAGATCCAAGATGTCTATTTCCTTTCATTTGTTGAAGCAGAGCAGGGGTGGTCCTCGGTGGGCTTCGTTTGCCTGGTGCGGCAGACTAGACAGACACACTGAACTGGGCTAGGAAGGAAAAGTGGCTTTATTCACCGGCAGAAGACTGGGGATGTACAATCTCAAATCAGCCTCCCCATTAAGGGTTTTTCTGAAAGATTTTATACCGGTTGAAACAAAGAAAATTAGTCATTAGGGTGACATTTCTAAGACAGGTCTGGAAAAATTAGTTTTTGCTTTCTAAGTTAATCTTAAAATATGCGTGGTATCAGAGGTCTGATAATCTTGGGGCGATAAGGATGCAGGTGTGTGGTACAGATAACAGGAAGTAAAAATAATGAATGAGGAAGTGCGTACGTTTTTGGTGGAGCAAAATCTGGTTACTGTTAAATCTGTAGCTCTGTGTGCCTGCTGACATGTGAGCAAGAGTGGCATTGACTTTTTCTAACATGATAGGCTACAGTACAATGCCTTAATAGCTAAGCTGTACTGGGTTCTTCTAGTACTGCATTGTGAAGGTAGGACAACCTGTTCCAAGAATGGGTCTCCAATTTCTCAGTCATCACAGTTTTTCACCCCATGTCCTCTATGAACAACTGACCAGATCACACTTGCCAAGTGGTTTGGTTGGGATGTGGGATGCGGCTGATGGGTCCACGGCCCACCCCCACCCCACGTCTGTATGCAGACGCAGCATCTGACCCGGTCTGGCAGAACTCGGTTGGCGTGTCCAGTTAAGTGAGCATGTGTGTTCAGTTCCTGATCACTTCTGGAGTTGAGGACTCAGTTTTCTGCCTGGAGATCCTTTGAGCATCTCTGGGCACGATTGCATTTGCTCTGCCAAAAATTGTTTTCATTCCTGTGTCCTTTTGAGGCAGAACCTGTATTTGAGAATAAAGTATGTTCTAAGGGCTAGCCTGTGAGGTCCTGCCCCGAAGGTTCATTGCATTGATGTTTTGGTGGTGGAGTGTTTCTGCTAGTTTCATTAGTTCTAAATTGTTAAGATAGAAAAGGAAATTATTGGTGCCTCGGACATTTCAAAGCAGTTCCTTCCGAGACCCAGGAGAGACCAGGGACAAATCTATTGATATTATTGCACCTGCTCTTATCTGTAATTTAGAGTATCTTAATGAAAACACACATACACACACACACACACAACAGTGAATGGCTTTGCCTTTCTGCAGTGTTTGAAGCTCCCAACACAGTTGTCCAGATTAAAAATAAAAAGCCGGTAACCTCTGCACAAGACAGAGAGCTTCCTACTGCAGCTGCAGGCTGCAGTTAAAAAGTAATCCATTCCTCAAGTCCATTTTCCTTTGTTCTCCTCAGGGACGTTGGAATAGTTCGCTGGCCTTTGCAGGGGCTGTTCCCCTTTGAAAGGCTCCCTTTGTTCAGAGTGATGGACAGTGTGTGCCCAAGGAGGGCCTGGCACCTTGCTTGGTTCTTTACAAATTAGGTTGAACAATATGGAATTGCAGCTTTTCAACCATTTTTGACCTACAACATAGCATTTTCATATGGTCCAAACTAATATTTGTCTCATTGAATCCTCATAGTGGTCTTGGGAGGTGGGTATCATTTGCCTCTTGGTACAGTTGAGGAAACTTAAACTTAGAGCAGTAACGTCCCCAAGTTGATCCAGTACAAAAATGGCAGAGCCAGAAATTAAATCCCATCTCTGCCATTTACTAGTGTGTGACCTTGGACAAGTCACTGGATTTCTCTAAACCTCGTTTTTCTCATCTAAAAGTCTGTTTTGAAGAATAAATGAGGTAATGCCTGTTAGTGTTTAGCCTAGCTCCTGGGAATATGACATCCAGTGGCTGTTATTTTATTCTTATTATAGTATTTTATTTAAATATTGGCAATACTTGCCTATGATACAAAAATCAGAAGGCAAAAAGAGTCAGCTGTGAAATATAGTATACTCCCCACACCCCCGAGCCCCACCCAGCTGGGTCTCCTCCCTGGACCGATCACTATTGCCAGTTTCTTGCTCCTCCATTCTCTGGGATGCACCCTCCTCTGAATGGTCAAAGCTTGCTCAGTGTCATGTCTGTGTTCTACCAGCATGGGGGGAGTGGGGGTGAGGGCAGGGAGCCTCCTCATAAATACATGATCTAGAAGCTTTGTCGCTTCTGGTGGCATTCTGATGGCCAAAGTTTAGTCATACAACTCTACTTAGCTGCAAGGGAGGCTGGGAAGCGAGGGCTTTATCAGGATATACCAGGTAAAGCTTGGGTGGTTCTATTACTAAAAGGAAGACAGAAGAATGGATACTAGGGAAAAATGAGCAGTAACTGCCACAACCATGAAAGTGTCAAGTACTTCCTCTGAACTGACCAGAAATAGAGATGGAGTGTCCATGGTTATGCAGTTGTTTCTGTGGGGAGAGGGTTCTGCCACTCAGTCACAGCCAAATATGGTGCATAGCCTCAGGACCAAGGTGGTCCTGGAACCAAGAAGTGCTAGCTAGAGCCTTTCCTTCACCCCAAATCTCAGCCTGCTGTTCTCCAGCAGTGGTTCCTTTGCTTTCAGGATCCTTTATGGGATGTGGGAAGAGAGGTACTGGCAATTGGCTGTGCCAAGTTTAGATATTATGTGGACTCCAGGCGGTCTCAGGCGGGATCGTGCTGCTGGCCGAGGGTCTCCTGCTTGGCCCTCCCACTTCTGCTTCCGGTGCACCCGGTGGGCTCCAGAGCTAGAGCCTTCTTAGGCCTGACCTTTCCAGTAACAGGGTCATTGTCCAGACTTTTCTTACTCCACTTTTACTTTTCTTGTCCTCTGTCACATTCCTTTCATATCCTCCCATAGCACAAAAAAAAAAAAAAAATGGGAAAAACTCATAGTAAAGAGTTAATGGGATAAATGATAAACATCAGCTTCAGGGGGATGGTCACATCTAGGTTGGAGGAAAGGGGGGAGACAAAAGCAGGGAAGAGAACATAAGAGGGATTTAACTGTGTTGCAAGGCTTTATTTCCTAGCAGCAAGATTATGGCATATATCCTTTCTATTATTCTTTATATTTTTTATTTGTATTAATGAGGTAAATATAGAAAAGGTATAAACCCACAACAATAAAGAAGGGGAAACAATAGCACTTGTAATAAATAAAACCACATTATGTAGATTGGAAGCTGATGACAAAGTGGCAATTGACTTGGTGGAGTAGAGAATGCTTGAACCCACCTAGAAGTAAGCCCAATTAATGTTTTAGAGCCCCAGAAAGACTTGGGAGCTAGAGGCACCCAAGACTTCTGAAGGCAGGGATAAAGGGTGGGGGTGAGAAGAGGAGGAATGGTTGGAAGACTTTTTAAGGAGTTGATAGACCCTAACATGTTCCCCCTCCTCAACTCTGTCAGAAGACAAAAGAATTGGGTTTTTGGAGCAAAATGAACTAGAATGGCTCTGGACTTGGGGACCACAAGCACAACCGAGAGTGAGGATAAGTTGTAGGGCTGAAGGTAGGAATTAAGTGAAAGTCAACCTAATAGAGAGTGAGACCCCAGAACACTGAAGGCAAAGAATCTCAACATCTTCCAGAGGGGAAAAGTTTTAGGAATTGAAATGACCTTGGTCTTCTCCATAGTTACACTAGAATTTAGAAGATCATGGAGCAATGCCCTTCAAATTTTGAGGAAAAATTATTGCTAAGTTAGAAATATGTATTCAACTATTCATCAGGCATGTTGTTGGAACACAGACTGTTCTTAGACATTCAAAAATTGACCTCCTATGCACCTTTGTCAGGAAGTTACTGGAGGGTATCCTCCTGCTAGTGGAGGGAGGAATTTAAAAGGCAGATGTGGAGCTCTGGAAATGGGAGAACCAACAGGAGAAAGGCAAAAGAAATCTCAAGGATAGTGGTTGTTTTAGCTTGCTAAGCTACTTAAATCAGATGCCTTGAAATGGTTAGGCTTAAACAATAGTAATTTATTAGCAGTTTGAGGCTGAGAAAATTTCCAAATCAAGGCATCATCAAGGCAATGTTTTTGTCCTGAACATCAGCTGCTGGCGATCCTTGGGACCTCTGGCACATAGCAAGGGACATGGTGGCATCTACTGGTCTCTCCTCTCTCTTCTGGGTTTTGTTGATAGCAGTTTCTTGCTTCCATGTCTTTCTTGCTCTCTGTCTGAATTTCATTCTCTTATAAAGAACACCAGTAATAGGATTAAGATTGATCCTGAATGAGGTGGGTCACACCTTAACTGCAGTAGCCTCATCAAAAGATCCTACTAACAATGGGTCAACACTCACAGGAATGGATTAGATTTAAACATGCTTTTTTGGGGTACATACAGCTTCAGACCACTACAGTAAGTGGTGAAAGGAAGCCCCAAGACAATCACTGCTGAGTAGCCCTAGAGAGCAAACTTTCCAGGTCAGAGCAGGAAGACAAAGGGCTCAAGAAAAAATGAAACTGATAGGCTTTCTGATGTATTTGTATTGAAAAATTGGAGACAAATTAGTAATAGGTGCATTTGCAAACTAATTAAGGGGAAACAAAAGGCAACTATTAACTTCAGGAAAAACAAAAAGTTGCACAAGAAAAGAAATATAATTATAATACACTGAGTGTATTAACTATGGAAAATATTTACGTAGTCAATATGATAGGCATTGAATATCAATTTAATAAATAATTGTGATATATTGGAAGGATGGGGTAGAGAAAATGTGGATGGGGAGAGAAATATGAGGGAGGAAAATAATTGATTTGATAGTACAAATCAATCAGTAAATATTTTATTTACATTATTTATAAATATGTGGAAGATACTAGAAAAAATAGCCAAAAGAGTTGCAAATATTTGTTTCTTGGGTGTAGAAATACATAGTGTTGGGAATAGGGCTGTTTTTCATTATAAGCTGGCAGAATTGGGTTACTTTAAAAATTATTATTGTTTTGATTTAAAAAAACAAAATTATTGAGTACTTTGAAATTGTAAAAGGTGGATATATCAAAATGTGGCATGTGTGTGTTAGGCTCTGTTTTGAACAGTGAGGACACAAAGACCCAGATGTTAGCGTTTCTCAGTCTCAGCACTGTTGACAGTATAGGTCAGATAATTTCTTTGTTGTGGGGGGCTGTCCCACATGTTGTAAGATGTTTACTAGCTTTCCTGGCCTCTACCCACCAGATGCCAATAACACCTCCCACCCAGTCGTGACAAGCAAAAATGTCTCCAGACATTGCTAAATGTCCCCTGGGGGGGGGGCCCTCCCCCTCCCAGGAGGCCCTGTCCCCATGAATATCACTGGACTAGAGCAAGTAGCTCACATACGTTTTACTAGTGGCTTTCCACACCTTGATACCACATGGGGAAGAGGGTGGAGATTTTTGGCCACCTTGGTGGGGCTGGAAGGGGAGTTAATTTTCAGTGGAGGAGATGCCCTCAAATCATAGCCCAGAAGGGGCTTAGCTCTGGCCTTGGTTCTCTCTACAAACCAGTAGTGGTGCTGGACCCTGCTGGAAACACTCTTGACTCCTTTGGGACCTGTACCTGGAGCACCTGCCTATCCTGTGCCTGGTCCTGGCTGTGGCAAGGGGTGTTAGGGTGATGGGCTGGGCGGTTTGGAGGAGCTCCTGACTGGCTTTGGTGACTCGGGAGGTTGCAGGCAGTGTTCGGGGACGCCCATCCCTTTCTTTGAAAACTCTCCGTCGGTGCCGGCAGTTTCTATGGCCGCAGAAAGGCCGAGAGGCACCCTTGAGAGTCGGGGCTCTGTCAGGCTCCATCGCACTCCCTAGCCCGTGGATCTGTCCTTGGCTACAAAGGGCAAAGCTGTGGCAGTGACAAGGCAGCGACGAGAGAGGAATACCAACTCTGTGTCTGAAGGGGACTGAGGCGAGTCTTCATTATCTCCGACAAGCACTGAGAGATTTGTCCCAGTTGTTTCCAGACAGGAAGAAACCCCCAGTCTTCTCTGTGTCTTTTCCCTCCCTTTATGAATATTATTTTGCAGCCGTTTACCTCCATGAATGAAAAAAAGTGTATTTTTCTTTATTAATGGGGCTGCTACCAAAGTGACTCATTTACAAATTCATTTTGCAGAGGTGGCAGCATCTGTTATAATATTTACCTGGGCCCCAAGGGCAAAAGTTCTTACCTTCCTGGCTTCAAATTATTGTGCATAAGTATCTTCTTCTTCCTAGGCTTCAACAGCAGGCGAGTGCAGCTGGGAATTAATGGGAGGCCCCATTTCCCACCCAGGTCAAACAGATGGATGTGGCAGGCGGGAGACACGTGGAGGCTTTGGGTGGAGGGTGAGCAACACCTGGTCCTGCCTGGCTGCCCCCTTCCTCTGCAGCATCACCTCCTGCGTCCAGACACTTCCCGTTGCCTTGAGGCTCTGAAATTGGGGCTTAAGCAAGACTCTACTTTCCTTCTGAACACCCGGGGTACCAGAAGTATGCGTGCTCTCTTCGTGTGAATTCTGGAGTCCCTGGAAACCCAATGAGTGGAGGGTCAGTTGATCATAATATAGGGGTGAGTGGTTAAAAAAAAAATAAACAGATTGTAAGGTGGCTGGGGGTGGGATCTGGGCAGCACCCAACAATTATTTCTTCTACATTTTCCATTCAACCTTCTGATTGTTTACATTTTGGCCACTTACGTGTCATCCCTTTCTCAAATTTTCATTTACAGCCGTCTGGAAAATCAGCCCCCAAGCTCCCAGACTCCTGTAACCTCATTGAATAAACTGCCAAGCAGTCTATTCAGTTACTATGCAGCTTAAGGAAAGAGAAGATGTCACATACAACATCTGTAGTGCCAAAATGCCCACTAAGATTTGCCTTTATAAAAAACATCGATAACCCCCAATCTATCTTTCATGAGATGCCCCAAATCTGTAATTGGTGGGATGGGCAGGAGGGAGGAGGGTGGGGTGGGGGGAAAGACTGCAGGTGTTCGGGTGGCCACAAGGCGGCGTTGATACCGTTCAATGAAAGTCACAAAGAACATTAATGGAAATGAAGGACCAGGCAGTTAACACAAAGAGTGTTTCCTTCCCTCAGTCCTCAGTCAAGGAACTTGTTAGAAAAGCTGTGTGCTCTGAGCTGTGGAAGAACATATGTCCCAGGAAACTGTTGGTCCAGATCTTACTCTTTTGGCAAAATGCAGTGGCAGGGGCGCGCCTGGCTCAGGGCTGTCCTCCATGCGCTGATGTGCCAAGACTGGTCAGCAGGTGGCAGCTTTGGGGTCATTCTAGACTGGGCAGGGGACAGGAAAGGGGCTTTTGTCTGCCGAGGATCTGACAGAAGAAAGCATCCTTCTCCTCAAATAGAGACACATATTGTGACAGGGAAGCCTCAAATGAAGAGAACAGAGCTTGCCAAAACCCTAAATCAGGAGAAAATTTCTAGCCACCGCAGGAATTAGCCCAGTTTCTTCCACCCTCTTTGGGGTTCCACATAGTGGTGAGAAATGGTTTTCACAACAGTTATACTAAGATGTCATACCCCTTGTGGGTTCTGATGCATCAAAGATTTACTTCTGTTCACCTCACTCTAGTAAGGCAGGAGAAAGATTTGCCCTCTAATGCTGCGAATCTTTCTCAAATGCAGAGTCTGGGTGACTCCTTGGCTCAAACGCACACACCTTCTTCCTCAAGTGTCTCGTGGGGGAGGGGGCTGCTGGGTCTGTGCAGCCTCAGAGGGTAGGGCCCGGTGGAACCGGGATGTGGGAAAACAGGTGAAGCCTAACACAAGCCTGGCTTCACCTGGAAGTGCGCTTGGTGTCACGATTGTTGGTTAAGTGCGTGCTACATGCCAGGCAGAGGAGGCAGACAAACCAGGTCCCTGTGCTTCAAGCCCTCATACGTTTGCTTCCCAGGGGCCCTGGGCAATGGCTGGAGACGTCTTTGATTGGGGGAAGGAAGGTGCTAAGGACATCTACTGGGTAGAGGCGCAGATGCTGTTAGAAGCCTATGGTGCACAAGTCTCCCACAATGAAGAACTGTCCAGTCCAAAATGTCCAAAGTGCTGAAGATGAAAAACCCTGATGAGAGGAACACAGACGTGACAAGGGGCATGCTGGGACGGTGGTGTCCGCAAGGGCGGGGGAACAGAGGAGGTGGGGCGCTGAGTCGCTCACAGACGTATTTGACACAGCCCTCTGGGCAGCTGGCAGATGGGTTCACCCTCCCCTTGGCTTCCAGAACACCTCACTTGCACAGCTTTCCTCTCACCGTTTGGACTCTCACTCAACAACTATATTCTGAGAACCTAACTATAAGCGAGGCTGTGGTGAGAGAGCAAAACCGAGCTGCACTTGCCTTCTCTTAGAACCAGGTGTTCCCCCTAAGGCAGTGGAGTTATTCAAGGTGAAAACTCCCTAAAGATGCCTGTGATTTTGTTGGGTGCAACCCATGTTCCAAGTTGGTTGACAAATACTGGTCCTGGACAGAACCATCAATGATCAAAGACAAATTAAGTAGAAGAAATCAGCATGAGTTTACTAAAGCAGAAATAGTGAAAAAAAAATTATATATATATGTATGATTATAAACTGAAAGCAGGAATTAAAAATCATTTCAAAAGAGAAGACCTATGATTTAATAAAAAAGTCTATTGCCAAACCAAGAAATTGGGAGTGGGGAGTGAGGGAGGGGTTGGGAGAGTGCAGACATGAAATGTCTTGAGGAAATACTCAAAATATAATTTCATTCTTGCCTTTGATAACTGAAGTTTACAGAAAGGGTTAGAAAAAAGTAAAGGTTACTACTCATAGAAGAGAAAGTATAGAGGGCTTCCAAAATACTCAAGATGATATAAACAAAATAAACAAAAACCCAAAATGCCAGACAGGATGAAAGAGAGAGAAAGCATGAAGCAAGACGGCAGAAGGGAAAACAAACATACCCATTCCATTTGTATTTGTTAGGATTTCCCTATTAAGAGACCAAGATTAAAAATATACATCACAGGGAAGCGGACTTGGCCCAATGGATAGGGCATCCACCTACCACATGGGAGGTCCACGGTTCAAACCCCGGGCCTCCTTTGTCCTGTGTAGAGCTGGTCCACACGCAGTGCTGATGCGCGCAAGGAGTGCCGTGCCAAGCAGGGGTGTCCCCCGCATACAGGAGACCCACGTGCAAGGAGTGCGCCCCATAAGGAGAGCCGCCCAGTGCGAAAGAAAGTGCAGCCTGCCTAGGAATGGTGCTGCACACACGGAGAGCTGACACAAGATGACCCAACAAAAAGAAACACAGATTCCCGGTGCCGCTGATAAGGACAGAAGTGGTCACAGAAGAACGCACAGTGAATGGACACAGAAAGCAGACAACGGGGGGGGGGGGGGGGGGGGGAGAGGGAGGAGGAAGAGAAATAAATAAAAAATAAATCTTAAAAAAAAAAAGATACATCACAAACATAAAAATAATACTGAATTTCTTGGGAGGGATGGGAACCTGTTGACCGGTGGAACGTTTACAAGGCCAAGGAGGCTTGGTTTGGGCTTTGTTGTATTGTTCTCTGTGTGTGTGTGTGTGTGTGTTACAATGTATGGAAGAGACCTGCATCAAAGACTGATACTTACAGGAGCATCTGACAGTAGGATGGGCAACCAAGAAACGCAGTGAGTTCCCTGTCACCTCCAGAAACTCGTGGAGGTTTTCTGCACCATTGCGGTGTTGAACGTAACACCTCCAAGGTTTCTTCCATCCCTATGATGCACCAAGCTGGTCAAATAAATATAGCCACAGACCTGTGCCATTCAGTGTAGCCATGAGGTTCAGCTAAGAGATACTACTTAGTGTTTGTTCTTGCTTTTGACACTTCTCTCTTCCTTTAATATAACTGTGGGAAGTTGACCAGGCATTAAGTCTTCGTTCTTGGTCCCTGAGATTCAGAGAACAAGGATTCCTTCACTTGGGGACAGGCTAGGTTCTAAAACACTGTTTTTCTAAGTCCAGTATGACTTAGAAAGAAAATGCAGACTCTAGAGGCATTTCCATCAAATTGGAATGTCAGTCTTTTATAGCATTGTCCTCCTAGTTCAATTTATTCTATAGGGTCCCCCCCACCCCAATTTTCATCTATGTTGAAAAGCTATTGAGGCAAGAAACTTTTTTAATGACATTTAGTGAAGACTTGGACTGGCTTAGCTCTAAACCCAGCCTGCCATTTGCCTCAGTAGTCTAGGTCATCAAAATCTGGTTGTCTTTTCATTAAATAACCAAACTGTCATTTTCTGAGCCTTCTACAAGGCTTTGGATCCCTCTCCCTCTAAAATACCCTTTGGTTATTTCTGGAAGTGCCCTCGAACTTGCACACAAACTAGTGTCTTGGCTACATCAACCAAGAATCATCCATTTTCTCTTTTCTTATGCTCAGGCTCACCAAACTATGTCCATTGCTCCAGGAGAGCCCATTGCCATTGGGGTTCACCACAATGAGCCCAGATGGCTGCTCTTTTCTGTGCAGAAATGGGGGAGAAGAGTCCCTTGTTTGGGATTGAATCTCTCGCCCACAAAAGGCATGATCAGTAATTAGCACTATTACTTGTTATATATACCTGAGACTTAAATCTTTCGTCTTTCCATGTGCTGGTTGAGCCCTGAATCTCAGCAGAGTTGCACCACTTACTCTCTAGTTCATTGGACTCAACCAAGACAACTAACAAGGAGATGATGATGGACAATGCCCATTCCAAGGAACAGAGAGTGTCTGCAACTGCAAGCAAGATAATTCCATCCATCTGCCCCATGGGATCTAAGCCCCCTCTCAGTTAGAAAGAGTGGGCATCAAAATCCCCCCAAATCCTCAAGATTGGAGAAAGAACAATATACCAAAGTAGGCTTATTATTATTCTATTATATATTTATTATTCTAGCAATGGAAGAACTTTTATCATTGATATAAAGGCAGTGACCACCAGAGGTTCTGAGGGAAAGGAGAGGGAATAGGTGTAACCTGGGGGCATTTTTGGGACATTGGACTTGTCCTGCATAACATTGCAATCACGGATACAGGCCATTATGCATTTTGTCATAACCTATAAATTTGTGTGGGGCAGAGTGTAAACTATAATATAAACTATAGTCCATGGTTAGTAGCAGTGCTTCAATGTGTTCATCAATTGTAGCAGATGTACCACATTAGTGAAAGATGTTAATGTGGGTGTGTGTGTGGGGGGGTGGGGCATATGGGAATCCCCTATATTTTTGATGTCATGTTTTTGTAATTTAGAGTTTCTTTGAAAATAAGAAATAAAAATAAATAAATAAAAAACATGGCCAGGTCCCAACCTCTGGTTCTGGGGCTATGAACCTACTGTGAATAGGACCTTTTGATGAGGTTACTTCAGTTAAGGTGTGGTCCAAAGGTATCAGGACGGGTCTTAATCCTATTACTGTGGGGGCTTATAGAGAAGGCCATAGAGAGAAGAACAGCTAGAAGCTGGAAATCAATAGAAACGGGAAGAGGCAGAAGACATTGCCATGAACATTTGCCATGTAACAGAAAAGCCAAGGAACCCCAAAGATTGCCAGGCAGACAGAAGATACTGACCCTGGGAGGAAGCATGCCTTCTTGCCTCTGAAACTATGAGCCAAGGTGGTGAGTCAATGTATTGAATTTGGGCACAGGATCTGAAAGCCTGCAGGAAGGATGGAGATGGGGCTCCCAGTAACTGCATGACCTTGGCAAGCCAAGTCCCCTTTCTATTGCCCTTGTTCCTCAGTCGTAAAATGGAGCTGGAGGAGTGAATGTGGAGGATTCCTAAGATATCCCCAGCTCCAATGCAATTCTCTTCCAAATAATAGAATTCCAGCCATTTGTTTTCACCAATGAGTCCCCTTGGAATGAAAAGCTATAGGGCTTAAAGGAGAGGGGATTTGGCTGCCAGACCTTCTGTGAGTCTGGACTGCTCAGGTCTGAGGGCACCTCTGTCTTCTGTTTTCTTGAGTCAGTTCTCCCAAGGGCTAGTTGCAGAAAAGTGATTAACTGATCTTTTCAGCAGAACTTGACACTGGGTGTAGAAATTCTATCCGGTTGGTGCTGATTTTCAATCGGAGTCAATTATGTTTACCTAAGAACTAGCAAACCTTTTTCTTCTTTACTAAGTGGAGCCTTTTAAGTATTTTGCTTCTATAAGCTCTAGCTTTTAGTCTCCCATCTGCTTTGCAGGGCGGCAGTTTTCCCATTTTCTCTGATTATCTATATATCTCTCTATCAATGATTTATTTTTCTCTCCCCCTGCCTGGGAAATACAGTGGTTTCACATAAGTGAATTTTCCAAATAACAGAAGCTTTTACTTCAAGTAGTAGAACCCTTATTTTAGTAGTTTTTAATGGTAATATTCCTGAAAAATTTTGCATACTCTTATGGCCTTCATTAGAACACGTGGAACATATTAATAATTTAGTCCCCCCGCCCCCCATGCTGCAGGATCACCATCCTGAATCTGCATTACTATGGCGATGTCTCCTCAAAACGCAGAGCCTCCCTCTCAAACTCCTTCCTATTGCCTTGGTAATTTGATACTCTCAGGGGAATAGCCATCTAACTCAGCCTGCTGGAATTATATGTCAATTTAGAGTCCACTGGGCTTCACTCTCTCCCTTTGTTGTACATGAGTTTAGGCAGGTTTTTGGATGCTTAATTGCCTTTTCTCAGAACCTGCAAGAACACAGTTAACTAGGAACTTGAGCCGCAGCTGTTGTAGCCGCATTCTTTTTATTGGAAGCTTGAAATTCCAGTGGTCTTGAAGTCTCCTTACATAATGTCTTGCAGCTAGGTTTGAAGTTATGGTCAAAACAACGAAATCCTGTAAGAAACCTGATCCATATGGGTGGATTTCCAGCTTTTAGATGAAAAAATAGGAGACAAACCATTTTGGGACAAAAAAGGTCTGCTCTGCTTCACTTCTTAGTTCACGAAGAGCCAAGGCCCTGACAGGTAGCCATTATTTGATGCTCTTAACTGACAACCTAATATCAAGTTGAGGTTCTAGATTTAAAACCCCAGGTTAACTCAAAAATTGGTTTTATAATACCCCGCAGTTGCTATTCCTTTCAGCAAATCTTCAGGCACCGGAATGATGTTTGATGACTGTTCTTCTTTCTTCTTTTCCTTTATACATTTCTTTCAAACCCTTATTATGGGCAAAGATACAAGATGAAACAGTGCCCCACAGGACTTCAGTCTCCAGAAGCTTGTAGGTGAATTGGAGGACTTTGAGCAGCTGATATCAGGGCAGAGCATCTGTCCTGCCATAATTTCTGGTACACAAGAAGGGCTCAATAAAATATTTTTGGTAGTGTTTTCAAATGATTACTAGAACAATTACAAATACAGGTTTATACGAATACAAATGTGGATGTTAGCCAATACAAGTTTCATTTTTGAGAAGCCTTAGGAAAGGGCTTTTCCATCTGCTCAGCTATCTAAAAGGATTTGAAGTCCTGTGCTTCTAATCCTGGCAAGATGAAACGAAGTGCAGAATCTCCCTCCTCTTGGATAGTGAGACTTGGAAATGATCGTTGAAATGATTTGTTGGCATGCTGACCTTTTTTTTAGAAGGTTTCTGCAGCTAGTTAGATGTTTGAGGAAGACAGAAATAGTAATGTGTGATGAGAGCAGGCCCCTGGTAAGCCCCAGAACCCACCCAACCAGTTTAAGCACGTGGAAGGAGGTACCGATTCAACACCATAAATGAATACAGGCTGGCAGGAAGGAGGAGTTAGGAAGTAATTAATTAGGAGCGTTGGGGGGGGGGGATCTGGGGTCACGTGGCAGCTCTCCTCACCTTGGAATTTTTTGCATAGCTGATCTGTTCACACTCACTGTGCCCTAGCTGGGTCTTTGGAACTAATGTGATTGATGCCAAATTAGGAGAAAGGGTGATGCCAAACTGTGCAAATTGGCATAGGTCAGTAGGCTCCTGGGCATGCGAGAAAATTAGGATGGGTCTGAAAGCAGTCAGATGGCAAGTGAGAAAAAAATCTGAAGAGCAGCACAAGATAAATCATGTCACAGTGAGCAGCATATCTCTTGGGAAAGACTGCAACTCAAAGGGCCCAGACATGCGTGTGAGAAGGGTAAGAGCGTACTGGCCAAAGGCTCTCATAGCATGACTGAGCACCCATGCTGCCCAGGGCTTTGATTGTTCCCTGGCTGATGTACCCTCACCCAGGCCCCCAGTCCCCCTTGTCCAGCAGATGCCAGTCACCAGGGCAGGGAGGCAGGAGGGTGAGGATGGCTCAAGGCAATCCAACGCATTCCTAGAAAAAATAATGCTAAGTCTTATAATAGTTCACCTGCATGGAGATTGTTCGTACTGCAACAAAAGAATCCAGGACAATAAAACCTCCATTTACATGGGGGGAGAGCAAATCAATGTTTTTGTGGTTTTTAAAACAAACTACACCCACTTTATTCCCAGGGAACCTGTTCCTAAATTTTGTAGCTCTCTCATTTATAAGTGATTTTAACAACTTTAGTTTCTCAGTTCATAGCAGATTGGAGATAACAAACTGGGAGAGGACCAAAGGGATATTGGCAGCAAGATATGAGAGGGGAGTGTGCTGCCTCTGTCATCTGACAGGCACCCCAAAATATTTGTTGAATGGCTGATTAATGAATGACATGTATTCAACAGTCTTTCAATAAGCATTTCCTGAGTATAGATTATGAGCCAGGCTGTGAAGCTAGGCAATGAGATAGAAGAGGCAAAAAGAGCCACAACTCCCCTTCTTATGGAGCTTCTGACCTGGTGGGCAGGACTTTAATCAAATAATTTATCAAACTAAAATGGCCACTGCGAGAAGCACACTGTGGTATTAGGAAACTTTTGAGGAGGTTTGAGTAATAAAATGATACTTTAGCTGAGGTCTGAAGGATGGACGGGAATAAATTGTAAAATTTTAAGTGCAAAATTTTCCTCAGAGAGGACACAGAAAAAAATGAGAAAAATTACTTCACTGAACTGTTATGTGTGGAGTTTTATCTTCCTTACTTTCTTTATATTCCTGAACTTGAGAATGTGTTTAACATGGAAGAAAAACACTGTAGAGAATTAGTAAAAAGGATGACAAAGCACTTAGAAAAATGAGGTGTCTAATAAATGGAAATAGTAATAAAACACTGCTTTTCAGGTTTTGCTACTATTTTGTCTTATACTCACAAATCTAGACTATACCCTATAGATGGTACCATCTTAATACATTTTATTTCCCAAGAAAAGAGGGAAGAAAGGATACTAACATTTATGGAGGAACTCTCTTGTGATAGGCACTGTTAGGTATTTTTACAAATGTTATTTAGGGTCAGATATCCCTAAATCAGGTGTGACTCCTATGATAATCTACAGAGAAAATTCACAGAGCACCAAGTTTTGGTATTAGGACTTGGATATATTTCATGTACCTCTTATTTTTTGTATCTGCATATTTTGACTGAATTCAGGGGTCAATATGAAATCCCTCTTGTAGGTTAATTTATGGTTTAAAAATCCACTTCCATTCTAGGAGTATGCAAGATGGGAGATGAGGGGGCAGTAGGCCGATTTCTCATTGCATCTGTTGATGCTGAATTTTAGTATCTATTAATATCTTATAATATTAATACTCTTCAAAGAGTATATCCTACTACTCTAAGGTTTTACTGGTAAATAGTTACATTGTTACAAAGAGATAAACTCAAACTCTCAGCAAGTGAACAACCTTGGCAAAATTGTCTATTTCAACACATGAACAGAACAGGCAAGTTTAGGTTCAAACTGGTACCCTTCCCTAGTTGCTTTTTACCTCTAAGATAAAGAGAATGTCTATAATTCAAAGATGGAATAACACCAGGGGAACAAATGACTTGATTATATCTAATTCAAGTCTTTAGACAATTCTGCCAGAAACATTCCTTATGTAAAATGGCAGGTCACTTAAAGCTAGCTAAACAAAATGCCTTTATATCAATTCATAGTACATATTTACTCAACCTTGTTCATACAATTGGAAAGAAAATATTTTGTGAATTATATCCTTTAACTTAAATGAAATGGTATAATTTGATTACTTGCTTACAGACCAGAGAAATTCCAGGAAACATTCTACCCCCAAATCTTATTCTAAAACATGGATTTAGGTTGGAGTGGCCATTACCTATTAATGTTAGAGGCACATAAATTGGATTAATTTTAGGCAAATATTAGAACCACTGTGATAAGTATTTGCATCATTAGCTCTGCCAGTTTTTCCATACATAGTTCTTTTGAATATAGTACAAACCTATTATTGGTTTTGATCTATTTTATAATATGTATTGGGCTCAATATAAGGTAACACCTTTCTCTACTAGCATCAAAATGCCATTTCACAACCAAAAATAAAAGTTGTGCTAAACCTGATAAAAATATTTTGGGAGCTTGTAGTAGTTTGATATGGTTATGATTTCCAAAAATAGATATTGGATTATGTTTGTAATCTGGTCTGTAACCTGGGTGTGATTGAGTTATGATTAAGGCTTTGACTGGGCCACATCATTAGGGCATTGAGTCCCCACCCACAAAGGGGTAGGGACTCACAGATAAAAGGCATGGCAAAGGACAGATTTGGGGGTTTCTTAATCTTGGAGTTTTGATGTTGGAGTTTGATGCTGACGTCTTAAGCTGCAGCCCCAGGGAAAGAAACAGAACTGTTCAACCGATAGCCTACAGCTGACCTTGTAGAGAGAGGCAAAGCCTAGAGAGCCTCACAGTCTACAGCTGACCTTGTGGAGAAAACAGGAGCTGAGCCCAGAGGAACCCAGGAAGCCTGAACCCTTGTAGATGTTGGCAGCCTTCTTGCTCCAACACGTGAAAATAGACTTTGCTGAGGAAGTAACTTATGCTTTATGGCCTGGTATCTGCAAGCTCCTACCCTAAATAAATATCCTATATAAAAACCAACCAATTTCTGGGATTTTATATCAGCACCCCATTGACTGACTAATACAGAGCTCAAGGCATCTTTTCAGTTCTGTGTATTTATTTGAGAGGCTACATGACTTTTTTGGGAAATATTTACAACAGGAGCTGCAGCTCATTTGACATGACAAGTCTTATGAAACAATGAGCTAAACCTCCAACAAGGCTGCTTTGCTGGAAGAGATACCCTGCTATTGGTCAGGCTCCTCTGCTCAGCCTGCACGCACACAGGTGCTGGGTGTTAGCACCACAATATACAGAGACCAAAATTCAGCAGGCGCTATCTATAAAAAGGTGTCTCCCATTGCTCCTCTAGCTGAAATTTCACGTACCCCCCCCCCCCCTTAAGCTTCCCTGTCAATATCACCCTGGGGGCAGTTAGAAAGCCTTCAGTAATGGGCGCATTCCAAAACGCTTCCTGGAGCATTCTGACAGTAGAAGCCAAAGCATTTTAAGATGCAGTTAGACCTCTAGTTACCTGGGGATAAGTCACTGACAAAATCACTACATTTCACAGGGTGTGACCAATGCTCCAAGTCATGGTAACTGCATTTGGCTACTGAATGTGCCCAAATTACACTTATAATTACTAAGCACAGTACTATGTATGTTACTAAGAAACTAAGTAGTAACTTAAATATCATTTCCTTTTCCCTTTCTCACTTTATCTCCTTCACATACTAATGATCTCAGCTTGGGATCTATTTACCCCCTTTTTCGTCTGATTCCCCTGGTAGAACGGAAGGCCCTGGCAGGTGAGAAGTTATAGTGCTCTGGTTCATCTCTTAACTGTGGAGCCCAACCACAGAAGAGGCATTCAACAAATATTTGTGTTAAGACCATATAAAGATAATAGAGTCACATGAGACTATTTCCAAACCAGTAAGAACTGAGAAAAATGCAACTTCAGCTATAACACGACTTATCTAACATATTGGTTGTTACACATTAAGCATTGCTTGCTGCTCTATTCACTTTGAACCCTGAGGCCACCAGATACACAGAATGGAAAAGACACAGGGTAGCATTTCTGGAAGAGGACAGATCTAGGCCAAAGCATATGCTACTTGCACCTTCCCGAGGTAGCAGAGAAGTGGAAGTTAAACTTAGGTTCTATTACAGTTAACTTTCAACCACACCAAAAGGGAAAAACATACTGAAATTCAACGCTGCCAAGATTCAGGAAAATTTGAAGAGGATTAACATATTTTTCCATTTTAAATTCTAACATCGTACACAAGAGATGTTAATCAAAAATGTCTTTTTTTTTTAAGCTAAAGAAAACTCCATAAATACAACTGTTGGTTTTGAACCTTTAATAAAAGTAAAAAAAATGAATGCAAAAAGAACACAATGTGGAAAACAGTATGAATGTGAATCTCACTAGACGTTCAAATCTGGTATAGTGCAAATTTTGTTCATACTATTTTACATTTTTACAAGCTCAAATCACTTTGGTTCATAAACTTGCTATAAAGTATTGGCAAAAAAATTCTTCAGATTCACATTTTTTGGCTACATTATTTCTAACAGATATAGATTTACTTCCAGTTTAAGAGAAAAAATACTTATATTGTTTATGCATAATCAAGTATAGTTTAAAGATTCAATTACTGCTTTCATCAAATAACTTCTGGTTTTTTCATAAAATGCTGACACCTTCATTGAAAAATTTTTTCATGTAACTAATCATTTGTTTTTAATTAAAAAAAAATTGTATAAGGAATCATTCCAAAGTTCAGAATGATCCACTTTTCCCTCTAAAACAATTTAGCTACATAACCTAATATTTATTCCAAGATATTTCTCTCAAAACAAAACAACCCCATCAAGGATCATCATATAAACTAAACCAAATTCATACATCAACATTCACAGGCAAGTTAGTCTAAATTTCCATTATGCTGACTGGGGACTTCTATTTAAAAGGAAAGCCTTCTAATCAAGCCTAAATTAACAGAATTTAAAACATAACACAAAAAAGTATATTTTGTAAGTAAAAATTACAAGTATACTAAAACCACAAAACTGGAGTATTTCAAGGACT
Organism: Dasypus novemcinctus; assembly: GCF_030445035.2. Taxonomy (NCBI): domain Eukaryota; kingdom Metazoa; phylum Chordata; class Mammalia; order Cingulata; family Dasypodidae; genus Dasypus; species Dasypus novemcinctus. Next base: position 136,932,471 of record NC_080677.1, on the reverse strand, counting down.
ACGGTCCAGTGGAAGGTACAACAATAAAGTAACTTTACAACTTAAAGAAATTATTGTTGAATTTTGCCTCCATGCAGCACTGAAATGAATGCAGAACCCTTCTCTTTAACATCTCAACATTTAAAAAACAATAAATATTTCAGAGAATACAAGGCTCAGATTGGTTTTCATATACATTGCACTTGAAGTTTCAGACCCAATACTTGCAAATTAGGTCTAGTATGGTCTATGCCATTAAAGGAATACATTGTGCTCACCAATATAATTGAATATTTAGAAACACCAAATGGTTAATGTAGTGACATATGCACTTTTCTTTTTACAAGGCAATCACAGATTGCAAATTCTATAGGGCTGTGGAAAAAAAAATAGTAATCTCTATTCTGGAGTACCAAGAAACAATAAGGAATTTAGGATATCTAAGATTGAAATACATGGCAGAGATGTATTCACTCCTAGGTGATTATGGATTTTGGGTAAGACTTCATAAACTGAGGTGAAAATTTCAATATATCAGAGCATTGAAATATAACTTTTCATTGCCTGTTGCTTTCAGTAAGATTGTCTACACAAAATTCCATGGGTAGAGTGAAAAGTATAGTTTACATACTGGTGATATACATAGAAGTGTGCCACTGAGTGTGCTACTGCAGGATTAAATGAGAATGTGATTTCTAAAGCACAGCAATGCTATGATCTGACACGGAGGAGAACCTCCCTATACTTGCTCCGTAGTTTTGTTTTTTTTTTAAACACAACCCTATTTGAAAATATCTTTTGGATAAATAGTATTCCTGTTACACTGCACTTCATCTTTTGTTAAGCACCATCAACCTATCTCCTTTGGGCACTAATACAAAACCAATAATTGGTAATTAAGTTTTAGTTCAAGGCTTTGAAATATGGCAACTTGTTTTTAATAACGTAAATGAAATCTAATACTTGGAAAACTGCCACCTGCCCTGAGCTCCTGTACACAGCCTGGGATCAAATGTTTTCAAAGCACAGGCAGGTACAAATGCGTCGATCAAAGGAAGATTTCAAGGTAAGTAGTTATTTTTTCCACATCACTATTCTAAAATAGGTGAGTGTTTTTTTTCCAGGAGTCATTTGTACAGTCAGCCCAATCTAAATAAGTTATTTGGGAAAAAGATAGTCTTTATCATAATCTGGTATCAAGATTTTCTTCCCCAAATCTTGCTTACTCTTCTGGATCAATGGGTTTGAAGACTCAATCGCTATGTGGCTTTTCAGGAACACCCTAAATGTAAAGAGAAAGAGAGAGAAAAAGAGAGATCAACATATAATTAAATTACATAATTTAATTTCAATATGACTGTTACCACGCAACTGTCTTTCCTTTAACAATAAATTCAAAGAAAATTAGCATTAAGCAAATAAATATTTTCACTATTAAGTAAGTCCTAAAAGGTGAAAGCTTAAAAATTGACGGGAGTAAAGTGATTAACACGTTAGGCAAGTAGAGAGTTAGAGCAAAAGACGTGCATTTTCTACCTGTAATAACTGTCTATGAACTATAGCTCTTTTGTATAAAATTAGGATAATTCTCTCTACCACAAATTGAGTTTGTAAAGCCCTCCATGTACATCATTCTATAAGTATAAGCTATTATTTAAAGTATGACTAGTTTAATATTTAAAAGGAACATAGTTCCATCCATTTGCCCCATGGGTTCTAAGTTCCCTCTCAATTAGAGGCCAAGTAGGCATCACCATCTCCAAATCCTTAAGATCGGGGAATGAACAATGGACTAAAGTAGACTTTTGATTATTCTAGCAATGTTAATATTGATATAAAGGCAGTGCCCACTAGAGGTTCTGAGGGATGGGAAAGGGAAGGATAGGTGTAATATGGGGACATTGGAGTTGTCCTGCATGACACTGCAGTGACAGATACAGGCCGTTGTATATTTTGTAATAACCTACAAAATTGTGTGGGACAGAGTGTAAACTGTAATATAAATTGTAATCCACGGTTAGTAGCTATGCTTCAATATGTGTCCATCAATTGTAACAAATGTACCACACCAATGAAGGACGCTGTTGATGTGGGACAGTGTGGGAGGGGAAGAGGGGAGCATATAGGAATCCCCTGTATTTATTTATTTAAAAAGATTTATTTATTTATTTATTTCTCTCCCCTTCCCCCCCCACCCCCTGCCCCAGCTGTCTGTTCTCTGTGTGTATTTGCTGCGTCTTCTTTGTCCATTTCTGTTGTTGTCAGCAGCACGGGAATCTGTGTTTCTTTTTGTTGCGTCATCTTGCTGTGTCAGCTCTCCGTGTGTGCGGCGCCATTCCTGGGCAGGCTGCACTTTCTTTCGCACTGGGCGGCTCTCCTTACCGGGCGCACTCCTTGCGCGCATCAGCACTGCGCGTGGGTCAGCTCCACACGGGTCAAGGAGGCCTGGGGTTTGAACCTCGGACCTCCCATATGGTAGACGGATGCCCTAACCACTGGGCCAAGTCCGCTTCCCTCAAGTGCTTTTCAAGCAACATTCAGCAGCCAGAATGGTGAGAAGCAGAATGGTTTTCACATTTGGTGAAATGTGAATGGTGTCCATTTTAAACCAAGAGTTAGTTCTTAAACATTGCCCCGGAAATATATAAAGTTAGTTCCAATATTTGTCTAAAAAGTAGGAATGAAATGGAGTGTGAGGAAGTTAGCTCTGGAGGAAGACAGCATCCCACATACACAATATTTCAATAGGCACAGTCTAAAAAATGAGAACAAGCCGTAGTGGTTAATTCCAGTTTTAAGACACCGAGCAATTTCCTGGGTTTTAAGGATGGAAATGAGTTTTCAAATTTTGAATAAGAGTAAATCTGCTTTTGCAGATGTGAAAACTATTCACTTCTTTGAGTGAAAATAACGATATAGGCCTAACTATTCTAACTCACTCTTAAAAAAAAAAAGAAAATGTTTAAGTTGTTCTCTCTCAAGATGCTGTTGTAACTATCATCCTTTGTTACATGAGATTTTGGTTAGGTGGTAACTTATACCACAGTCTAAGCTTTCAAGACTCCACAAAAGCCTATTAGGAGAATAAACCTTTTCTGAAATTGACTAAATTCTAGGATACAAATAAAAAAACTTGAACAAGGAAGGAACACTTTTTCCTATTTTGTTAAGAAAATGCTATGGAACCTGAGTTCTCCTTATGGTTGAAGATTCTTTTTCTCACTTTACAAAATTCCCCCTAACCCTCTGCCCCTGGGACCCTTTCTCCAGAGTCATAATTTGGGTAGTGAGCAATCAAGGGCCCTAACCTGGCATGCATGCACTGGGAGATTAGTTTATAGCTATTTTGAAGGATGGAAGACAGAAAAACAAAAAAAGGCAGAGGCCAGTTGGATGCTTTATGCAACCAGCTCGACTTGGGGAGGGAGAACAGAGGTAGGGGTTTAGATTAGGGCAGTGGCAGTGGGACTAGTAAAGAAATGAGATCTCAGAGCTCTTATGAAAGGAGGGTTGAGAGGACAGAGTGACTGACTCCCCTGTTTCCTTGTTATGCATAGTATAATCCAAGACTCTGCTCTCAGTAAAATGATAGTGTTAATTACAGAAATAGGAGGTTAGAAGCAGAGCCAGGATTTTTTGGGAGTGGTGAAGGCACAGGGAGAAAGATGAGAGTCCTGCTATGACCTTTAAACACATTTAAAATAGAACTCGTCATCAAGTATTTTTGATTATAAAAGTATGTTTTTACTGATTATAAAGTATAAAGTTAAAAAACTGTTTTCATTATAAAGTTTTTAAAAAATTAGGATGGGGAAAACAATCTAAAAACCACACACAAATCTACTCCCCAGAAATAACAACTTTCCTTTTTTAGACACCTCTTCTCTACTTCCCATCACATACATAGGCCCCTCCTTACTATACAGGAGGGTTGTATGCCAATTCTAGCCCTCAAACTTCTTTTACTTTACTTGGGATCCAGGGGTAAGGATTTAAATTTTCATGGATTGAAACTATGGGGTTGGGGGTAGGGCTTAGAGATCTGAGACGTTTGTTTCATTTTGATGGCTTAGGGAAGGTGATTGAGGTAATAGCCAAATATAAGCTCCCCTGCCCCTCATTTTAAAGAATACAAAGAAAGAAAATCAAGTTTAAATAAGGAGACATACAATTATGTCAACTACCCTGTTTCAAGGTATCTTTTAAATTTTTACTATAAGGATCAAAGGAGCAAGAGTAAGGATTCCTAAATAAAACTAGATTCAAGTAGAATTTTAAAAAGGTATGATCTATGCAACTCTTTTAAAAGAGCTTACTCCAACCATTTCTAGATATTTCGAACTTGTGCATGTTGTAGAATTTCTACCCCTACCAAAAAAAAAGTCTCTTCCCTAAAACTGGTTCTAAATGTATCAACCCATTATCAAAACATAGCCAACTCCTTGAATGTTATTTAAAGTACATATTTTAATTTTAAGAACCAAAAATCAAGGTGATTTTTATTCCAAAAGCTTTCATTACGAATTTTCTATTAAAGGGTACAGAAATAAACATCTCAAAGCAATGAAACAATTGTATGGCTGCCTAGTTCTACTTTGAAAACTACTAAGGTGGATTATAAGTGGGAAGGAGTTGAGTGCATAAAAGTACAATATTTTCATGAGACTATTTGACAAGACTTTTAATATAAAAAAGCAGAGTCCTTTGTTTCCCCATTAGGAGACATGAAAAACATAAATTTTTTTCAATTGTGTTATCTGGTTTGGCAGCAGACCAATAGAGAAGATGAATCACAATGGAGAAGAGGAAAAAAGTTTTAGACTCAGTAACCAGGGGGATACAAAAAATTTGATCTTTTTGAAATTACTTAAATATTTTAGTGAAACAGCCAAGCAGCCTTCAAATCCTATTCCTCACAAGTAGGTATATGAGTTGCACAATAAATGAACTGTTATTAAGAATAGGACATGAGGTACCAAGATAAGTTTTCTGAGATGCTGCAGAGTTTAACTCTGAAAGCAATGGCCTGTATACTTACTCTAGTTTCTTTCCTTTTAATTCATTTTATTTAAGCCCTCAAGTTAAAGTCAACTCAAAATAGAAGAAATAACATTTAAGTGTTTAAGTATCCACATTTAACTTTTTTATTGAAGTGTTCAAATGCCAATTTATACCTACTAAAAGAACTGTTAGGGTTATACTTGAATTCATTTGCCCCATCTCTCTCAGGAAATAGTTCTGAGCCTTGGAAGAGTACTATTTCTTTTGCTTTCAGTAAGAACAGGTACAGTGCTCAGGTTTCAGAGTCCATCTACCTGTCCATCTACCTAGTGATCGAGGCCACGCTGAGCAATGCTCTGAAGAGCTCACCTCCTCTGGGCCTGGGTCCACTTGTGCCCTTGGAACTGTTGGGCTTGTACCCTAGACTGCCTGTAACAGCCCCTGATCTGAGATGGGCCTGTGCATCTTCAGATCCTACTTGCCTCTGACCTGGGACTGAAGACATCACTAGTTTCCCCAGCATCACCTGCACCCACTCTGATTGTGTTAAAAAGAAATGTTGATTGAGAGATCATCAGGGACCAGTGTCGTTGCATAAGATCATCGAAATTTGTTTCTGATACTGATGGAGGGGAAGAAATTGATTATCTATCATTCACTATAGCCATGTGAATAACTCTCTCTGCTGATTACAATAGTTATGTGAATTCAAAAAGCCATTTAACATGAAAGGGTTGAACGAGAATTCTAATTCCTTTCTGGCTCTAAAATCAAAATATTGTTAATCTATAAATCTTTATAATTGAGCAAAGGATTACCAGGATATCAGTACCTATTTTTTTTTTAAGATTTATTTATTTCCCCCCCTCCCAGTATCTGCTGTGTCCATTCACTGTGTTCTTCTGTGCCTGCTTGTATTCTCATTAGGTGGTTCCAGGAACTGACCCTAGGACCTTCACAAGTGGGAGAGAGGCAATCATTCTCTTATACCACCTCAGCTCCCCGATCTGCTGCATCTCTTATTATCTCTCCTCTGTGTCTCTTTTTGTTGTGTCATCTTGCTGTGCCAGCTTTCTGCATGGGGCAGTTCTCTGCACAGACCAGCACTCCATGTGGGCCAGCTTGTCTTCACCAGGAGGCCCTGGGCCTCGAACCCTGGACCTCCTATATGGTAGACGGGAGCCCAATAGCTTGAGCCACAACTGCTTCCCAGTACCTACTTTTTTAATGCATGTTTTTCTCAGTAATTGTTGCTTTTCACATTGAACTACATATACATCAACACAAATTGTGATGTATTAAGTAAAGCAATTCCAAGTGTTAAGAGATAAATGATAACTTCACTTACCATGGCCAGTTGTCGTCCTATGTTTCCTACTGTTACACCTCCTGAGAAAAATATACATGGGAGCCAAGAACGAATATAGAGAAAATCTGGGGATGTATACCTAAAGTGAAAAATGAAAACAATAACAGTAATTTTTGTGCCTGAACAGTCACAATTCACCAAGTTTAGTATTCTGGATCAAAGACTGTCTTTAGTAGGAATATACACAGTGCCTAATAATCATGAAATGGTACAAAATGTTAATGCCTGAATGAACACTGTATTGCTACTATTTTTCATTTACATTAAATTATTAACAGTGCATTTTAAATTACTGAATCTAAAATAAGCAGCATGTTTGAGATTTTCATGCCTAAATTGATGCCATGTTCTGTATAAAAGTGAAATAAAATATGAAAGTTTAAAAAGTTAATATTTGAAAACATATACTTACTGATAAACACCATTATAGACAAGAAACTGAGTGATCAGAGTGGCTAGAAAGGCTATGGTAATCCCAAGCCCAAGACCACTTCTTGAACGATCGAACGTCCACCAAAGGCCCAAAGATAGGGCTGCTAAAGTCAAGGACAGCTGAACGTTATTGGCAAAATCCAGTTTCTAGTGATGTAAAAATTAAGGAAAAGTTTAAAGACTTTTAGTAAGATCAAAAACATTTTTCTTTTAAAACAAGGCCTACATGTAGGTTTTTATTATTGTACACCAAATAATTCATTATCTAGAAAAACTGACTAATGAGCTAAAAAAGGATTTGTTGTTTATTATAATGATCAATTATCTGAACTTTCTCTAGGATCAGAGTCAAAAGCTTAAAGTTTAAATTTTCTGAAAGCTATATATAAGTTCTCCTAGTATTTCAATAAAAAAAAAATTTATCTACCGTCTATTTTTTATTAGTAATCTAATGAGCAATCCCTACCTTTATGGTTTCATTATGACAACACCTAGTCAGAATGGCATTCAAGTACATATACACTCTGAAAAGTTTAAGACAACAGCTGATATTCATTACTACTACTTATCAACTGGTGAAAGAACAAATTTAATTTGCCAGAGTGAAGATATTTCATAATATCCAATTTTGAAAATATTCTTATCATTAAATTAGGGGTAGAGCAGATTCAGGATCTAAAACTCTAAAAGCATCTTTCTCTAAGATTTTAAAATATAATCTAGCTATTCTACAGGAACCCTAAATCTTTTGAGCCCCAGTAAACTATGGACCATCTTCCTGAAGTGTCCACTTATGTACAGATAATGATGATCATATCTGTATTTACAGATATGAAAATATTCCACACAATGAAATTTCATCTATGGACACCAGAAGTTTAGGGTGTCCCTTAAAACCCTCTTCTAGAGGGTAACAATTTTTGGTTGACCCTTGGGTTTTTGTGATGAGAGCCAGGCAGCAAACAGTGAAGCAGAGCCAGGCTTCTCCACTTAATCTATTAAAAAGTGGCAACACATACAATAAAACTCATCAGTTCTCACTTCTTCAGGGAACTACCAAGTCCCTGCACTAAAAGGATATAAAATGGAAATTCAAAAGTGAATTTATAACATGAATTCCTAAAAATAAAAGATACTTTCTAAACAAGGAAAGAGTAAAAGTTCATTCTCCTTCTAGTACGATTTTAAATGTTTCCTAAAATGAACTGGAAGGACTCCAGGAACCATACCTAAAAATCCTGTTAAGGGTAAACTAAGTTAACAGCCTACAAAATAAAATACTTGGAAGAAGATTTTAACTAAGCTATGTGGTAATATATAGTCAATAAAAGTAACAAAATGCCTCAACATATAATTGAGAAAATACTGTGTACAGAGCACATTAATTGAAGGATACAGCACTTGCATGGTTAATGCCAACAAAAACTGCTATACATCGCATTACACTGGCCCACTCTCTCTTAAACTTGTGGGGTTCTCCAAGATGGCTGTCAATACAGGGGTAGAGTAAGCCTACAACAGCTGTTAAAAAAAAAAAGATAACAGAATTAGAATCCAGCAGCTTTAAAATGATATGAATTTCTATGTGATAACAATATATTACTCAAACAGGACCTTTTCCTAGAAAGTTAGTGTGCTACAGTATAATATTTAAATTAAGACTAATTTCATATTCTTGTTCTTTTTATATTACCAATCACATTCTTTTGAGAAGTTTTAAAAAAGTACTGTTATTTGGTTTAGTTAAACGTATATCTCAGTAAACAAAAATAAACCAAGCAGGAGGTCTCATTTTCCACCCATTTTCCTAAAGTACAAAACCTTAAATGACTGTATAACATTCTATTTCCTTCAAGTGTTATTTGGATTGAACAATGAAAAGACAAGCTTACATGAGTATTCTTGAGGCTACAAGTCATACCACAAGTCCTTACATGCTTCACACCACCCAGTACTGATGCTAGGCACAATCTGTGCGGATTTGAATGACGGGTAATAAAGAACACTCATTCCACATGCCCACAGGGGGTTACTGGACTTAATTTTTAGGGAAAATAAAGCATTTACTTTAGGAAATACAGTACCTATTGTGTAAAAAACCCTGTGGTTAGGTACTAGAGAAATAGGGGGGACAAGATCATCTACACCATTTTCTATTATTCTTTAGCAAACTGTGGAAAGAGCATTGGACCAGGAATAGAAAATTTGGCATCTAATTCCAGTTTGCCCTCTAATGAGAAGTGGCTCTTTATATTTGTTTTCTCATGTGTAAAGTTATGAGGATTATGTAATTGGAAGGCAGAGAAGGAAGAGATCCTTGTGGTCTGGAATAGTTGGGAAGTGTTCACAAATAAGGAATTTTAAAGAATGATAGAATACAAAGAGAATTTGAATAGGTGGGAGTTATGGCATTTCAGAAGAGAAGTAAAATGATAAAAAAATAAAGGGCTGAATGAAAAAGACGTAGGCTGAACAGTGGAGATATAGATCTAATGGGACTGGATTGTAGGAAAAAAGGTTAACTATGTAAACTGCATCTGAAGTACTGAGGCCCTTGAAAGCCATGCAACAGTTTTACCTTGATATGGAAGGAAAGAAATAGCCATTTTAGGTTCTTGAATAGAGAAACTAAACAGGAAGAATCAGTTTTAGTCAAATATTCAGATGAAGAATTTTCAGTTTTCCATTTCATGTTAGGTTTAATCAAGTTCTGATTCTGGAGTTTTGAAAAATGGAATCTAAACTGTGCAATTTACTTCAACAGGTGAAGATGTATTATGGGAATATTTCTTCCTTATGCTCTTGGCTGGTTAAAAACAATACATGGGGCATGAGAAATAGTGTTTCAGATATTACTGGAATTCCTTGAAACTTCAATTACAAATATTGAGGCTAAACTATTTCACTTAAAATGAAATTTTGGGTTCAAAGACACAAGTATGGTCCTATCTTTCTGAGAACAAAGATTAAAACGCTCTACCCACTGCTTAATAATTCTGGTACCCCTTAGATGGTAATATGTCCTAGCTAGACCACCACCCAGCTCTTCTAGAACAAGACTTTTCTTCTCGTTGAGTCTACTGAGACTCCATGTTTCGACAGTGTGCTGTATACAGCTATTTTATAGGGAGGTAGTATGCACAAAGTAATGAACACTGGCTCTGGAAGCAGACTGAGCTCAAATAAAGTGGCTCTGCCACTTAGTAGGTAGTTACCCTTGGACATTAACTACTTCAATTCTCTACTGATTCGGTTTCCATATTTGTAAAATGGGGCTACAGCATAGTATTTTAAGTATCAAAAGGAGTAAAGGCACATCAAATATATATGAGGTCAATAAATGTTAGCTACAAAGAAAATATTAGGGTACTCTGTATTGTAGTTACATACATGTTTTGTTTTCCTCACCAGACTATGGGAGGCTTAAGAACAGGGGCTTGTCATACTTTTGTATTCTAAGAGCTCACAGATTTGAGCCTGCAGAAAGTACTTGGCAATGTCTGATAAATAGAGTGCTGTGTGACACTCAAGTTTGTGTAACACTAAAGTTTTAAGTGATCTGCTGCACCAAGATCAACTGAATATTTTTATAAAGCCAGCTAAGTGATAACCAAGAAATTCTACTTAAAAAAAAAAAAAAAAAAAAAAGACAGTCCACATGTCTGCATTTGGGGTTTAACTCTTTTCCTAACATATTTAATCTATAGAGCTATAACAATTCCAGGGAGGAAAAAGGGCTTGGCTGCTCGCCACAGTTCACTTGGCTATCCCGGCAAAAGGAAGGACTGAGAAGTTGCTCCCTTGGCAACCACCTCTTGAACACATGTGACGGATTTGTTTTCAGTTATCCAGCAGTGTAGCATGTTCACTCAAACAACCAATAGCAACTCAGCACTGCTGCTCACCAGTTCTAAAGGCCGCCAATCATAGGGCAGCTTGCTCTTGATGACAGCTGCGGTGTTATACTCAACACTGTCCTCAGTCTGACCAGACAGAAAGAGGAAGAGGGCTCTGGTTGGCACCAGCGTTTGCCTAAACAGCCAATTATCTCCCTACCTCATCTCCATCGCTGTACTTCCTTACACTTGGAGACAGCTGTTGCTTAGACTAGCATTTGGAAGTTTGATATAATCGCTAGCCCTCTTTTCTTTACCTACATTTAAACAAACAAACAAAACACTGGTGAGGAACAGTTTTAATCTGTGAATGGCTCCATTTTCAAATAAGTGTCTCCTATTGATTAAAAATAGATACTTTTTTAACAAACAAGGACAGTTACTTACCAGCTGCTGTCCCACAGCAGGGAGGAACCCACCAGGCTGAGGAAAAGATTGTGGCAATAACTTCTTCGGGGAAAAGGGTGACATTCCTCTGTATCTGCAGCAGGTTGAGCACCAGGGCTAGGACAACCCCAACTAAAAAAAGCACAAGGCCCCTTTGCACCAAGTGATGGTGCCAACTGTTGGTGTGGCGGCTGCTGCTACTGTGGCCATTTGTGCCAGTGCTCCCGACCCTCCGAGAGGAGTCAGTGGTCAGGCCACCATGGTCCACCAGCAGAGAGGGGCCGGGAGCGGAGGAACCGATCATCTCTCCCACTTTCGCCGCCGGCCCTCCAGCGCCGGCTGTCAGGTGTGTTGTGTTCCTCCCCCTGCTAGCACAGGAACAATTCCAGAAGTGACTGTCTAATCTGGGCATGTGTTACCACGAAGGTCTGAGATGAGTTTCCTGGAAGTTAAAAAAAAAAAAAAAAAGGGAGGGGAGGCAAAGGAAATGAAATCAAAGAGACAATGAAAGTCAGGGAAGGCTGTAACTTCCAACCCCGGGGCCCAAGTCAGATGCTATACTTAAATTCATCACCAGCGTATACAGTAAAAACATAAAAATCCCTCAAAGGAGTCAGTACTGACTAAAGGAGTAGACATCATCCGGCTTCCACAACCTATTGACTGTACTTAAATTACTTCATCTGTGCTCTTCAAGCCACAAAATGAACATAAACAAACAAAAAAACCCCACAAACAACAACAAAAAAAACCCGCATATTGCACCTGGATGATGCATAAGTTGCTTTAAGGTATGCAGAAGCCAGACATAATTACTACTCTTTCAAAAATAAAGCAGAAACCTTTAAAACTATCTGCCTACCAAGTGTCCCTACTCTCTAAATCATGAAGGACTTGGTTCAGTTCAAAAGTTTCCAAGGCACAATTTACATTTGCCACGAAACTTTGAAAATTAGCATAAGGGAACCATCCCAATCTTCAACCAGCCTTGGCCGAAAACGCCAAAAGGATCCAACCAGCTGGATCTGAACGGAAAAAGCGATGTAAGAAACAACAGCACTGGTCAACAACACTCGGGCACCGGGAACGACTCCTTTAACCCAAAAATCGCATGCAGGGGTTGCACTTCCCACCCGGAGGCTTCCCCCCGGGATAAAGGAAGGGGCGTCCGGCCGTCAGCCCGAAGAACTCAGACCAAGGGGCGGGAGCGGTCGGGCCCCAGGTCTGCGTTTCACGGAGCGCGTGAGGGAAGTTCATCTCTTCCAGCTCCCCGCGAAGGAGGGAAAGGTTGCAGGAGCCGGGTGGCCCCGCGGCTTCCCCACCAGCTCCCAGCCCGGCCCGCGCCCCCCACCCCGGGTCCCCATCCCGGCGTCGCCCGTACCTGCCTGAGGACGCCCGCCCGCGGGCTCTCCGAGGCGAAGGAGGCGGAGTTACCGAGGAAGAGACGCCGCTGCCCGCGACTAGCCCCTAAGTTTCCCCCACAGCGTCGGGCAGGCGGTAAAAGGTTTATATCGCGGGCCGCGGGGCTGCGGAATCACGTTACCCGGGCCCAGCCTACCCCCAGTCACCCGCCGCCCCGCGCCGCCCGCGCCGCCCGCGCCGCCCCGCCCCCGCGCGCCGGCCCTGCGGGGGGCGGGGCCCGGCCTCCCGCCCGCCCCTCGGCCCGCGCGCTCCGCCCGCTCCCGCCCGCCAGGTAAACAGTCGGTCTGGTGAGGCCTGGGCAGCCAATGGGAGGTGGGCGGCCCATATGACGTGGCGACACACCACCCGCCTTCCCTCCGACGGGTGCGAACCGCAGGGGCGGCAGCGCAGCCTCGCGGCGGCCGGGCCTGCGGGGCTTGGCCCGGGGTCGAGGGAGGGGGACGCGAGCCCGGGGAGGTGGCGGGCCGCGGGCCTCGCGTCCCCGGAGGAGGAAAAGGAGCCGAGGGCGGCGAGCGCGGGACTTTGCGGGTCCGGCCCGCCGCGCAGACGCCGGCCCCGGCTCCTCCCTGCGCGCGCCCGGCCCCGGGTACCAGCCGGCGTGGCGCGGGGCGGGCGTCACGCGCCTCTCTCCACAGCCGCGTGGAGGCTTCACCCGCGAGGCGCCCGGCCGCTCGGATGGCGGCGCCCCGGCCGCCTCCCACCCTGCTCCGCGGGATCTGCTCGGCCGGGGGGCGGAGAGGCGGGCGGTGAAAGGCGGCGCCCGGCAAATTTTAACGCTTGGAGCCAGAGTAAAACTTGAGCGGCTGAGAGGGAGACCCTTGATGTTTGGGAAAGGGCTTAATGGCCAAGGAAAGCGATTTATAATCTACAACCCCCAAGTATAGTTATCCAACCTCACGTTGGACAATTTGGGTTCGTTGTATCCTCCCTCTAAACAAGAGCTTCCTCTTTCCTGGTCACCTTCTCTTCGATCATCAACAGAAAACTCAACTATTGCCTTCGGTGTGTGGTTGCCGTCAGTGAATGGACCTGGCGTATCTTTTTAAACTTTTTTAACCCTACAACATTGAAATTGTCCTGCATGACATTGCAATGACGGATATAGGCCATTATACATTTTGTCAAAACTTGTAAAATTGTACGTGCAAGTTGTAAACCATAATGTAAACTATAGGTCTTGGTTAGTAGCAATGCCTCAATATGTGGCCCATCAATTGCTGCAAAGTACCACAGTAATGAAAGATGTTAATGGGGGAAAGTGTGGGAGAGGGAGGGGTGAGGTATATGGGAATTAAATAAAGAGTCTACACGTCCCCCTGATTAGGGCTCCAAACTTTACCTAACAGTAGGGATGCTTCTGTACCCCTTAGGTTCTTGATAGTTACCATACCTAGTAATTTTAAATATGCTAATACATGCAGTGATCAGAATGATCCCTAATATACAGCAAGGGCTCACTAAAAGTTCTTAATTGTGTGTGTGTACAAGAATAGTATGTGTTGTTAAAGGTGCTACTCTGGTAGGTCCTCCTTAGAGTGGCCGAACTTTTGGCCCCAAATGACAAAAATTTCATTCACACAAGGATTCATTTCTAATCTTCACATTTGCAAAGCAAACCAGCAAGTCACTAAAGAAAAAAATGAAATGTTGACTACAAAACAATCATCTTAAAAAGTAGACTGTTTTATCTTATTGACATGCATAACATATTTGTTTGTTTATTTTTTATTCTCCTCCCCACCCTGAGATGACTCTCCTCTGTTTTTGCTCTTTGTCGGTTGTTTTTTCTTTAGGAGGCACCGGGAACTGAGCTGGGGCCCTCCCATGTGGGAGGTGGGCACTCTACTGCTTGAGGCACATCCACTCCTGTAATGTATTTATATTCCATTTATCACATGTGTCACACCATCTAAGAATAAGCTCAGGAGCAGGCACTGTGCCAACTGAAAACCCACATCGTGTTGTTGAGCAAGATCCATAGTATTTAAAATGCTCTTCAACGACAGTAGAGAAAGATGTGGCCTTTTGAATTAGTGGCAGATGAGCAGAGGTAGCAGAGGAAGTTTGTAGTGTAAAGAGCATCTCCTCATGGCTAAGAGATCATACATGCTTACAAAACCTGGATCACACCTACCATGTGGCAACAGAGTAATCATTTTTTCTGGAATCCTCCAGGTTAAAGTTTGTGGCTATATGCCAGAAGGTTAAACAAATCAACAGAAAGTAAAACATCTTCATGAGATATCTGTCTTTTTCAAAAGTTTTTTGTGGGGGTGGGGTGAGAAGGATTCCTATGAATTTTTAATGATAAAACAAGAGACTTCAAGGAAAAGTAGAGTTTACAGCACCTGTGTTCTAAGGGGTGTTTCATTAGGAAAATTTGAGAAGCCATGTATGAAGATATTTGCCATTCATTAGTTTGTTGCTATTGCTCCTGGGTCACTACCGATTTCTCTTTTCTGCCTCTTCTAACGAAATGGTCAAGACATAGCCTGATTGTGGCATGAATGTCTTATATCCTGTCTGTGATGCCAACCTGGTGTGAACTTACCCAAATCTTTTCTACTTCTATGAGAGCGCAAAGTATAGTCACTTTGAATTGTAATTGAAAGTTGCTCTCAAAACCTTATGCTCAATCAAGAAGATTGAGCTAATAAGGTGACTTGTTTTCATTCCTTGAACTTGACCCAGATATTGTGTGAGTGGATGGAAATGGAGGGGTTAGATGTAGATCTTTTCCTTTCCCTTTGGTTAGTTTGGGCAGAATCAGGGCTGGCTTTCCAGTTATCTATGTATCCTCCCTAAGCTCTGTTAGCCATTATATATGTTGTTCCCAAAGAATCAAGAAATATTATAGTATTTGAGTCTTGGCCATTTTCTCCATTCCACCTTGTATAAGTGCACAAAGGTGTATGTATACCATGAGAGTGGCACTGGAGCTTTGTTTGTATTAGCAAAAATAAAAAGCAGCCTAATTGTCAACTGCCGGAAACTGATTAGATAAATGATGGCACATCTGTACAATAGGGTGTTATATAATTGAGAATCATTCCTTTTTTAGCTTCCAGAAGCCTGGACTGTACCCCGTCATCAGTCTCAAGTCCCATACCCACTTTGAGAATCATTGTTATTAAATCAAACTGTTAGCCCGACGGAGATGCATCTACATTATAGTCTTGACCCTGAGATGTATATATGTGATGGGTTCAATTATGAAACACCAGCAAATAAAGGAATATTCTCTTTAGTTGATCAGTTTTCATTAACTGGTTTATTCAGGTATGTGAGTCCCGAAAACCAGGTGAAAACTCTTTGCATACTTATTAAGCTGCCATATGCATGGATTTCTTAGATCACAGAAATCAGTATTTCTTCTAGGGTTTAAGATATATTTAGTTTTCTTTGTTTATCTTTTTCTTCTGCTATTCTGTCTGGTCATGCAGATTATCCCAATATCTCTTTCAATTGTAATGTCTCTTATATACACCATACCTTATAAAACTATTTTATAGATTCCCAAGTTGCTTGTATCCCATTTGGGACAGTGCTGTCAGTTCCTTTAGCTATTGGTATATTAAGGTCTGTATTCGTTTCCTAGGGCTCCCACAATAAATTACCACAGATCAAGTGGCTGAGAAGAACAAATTTTTCCATTACAGTTCTGGGGGTTAGAAGTCCAAACAAGGCGTCAGCAGGGTTGGTTCCTTCTAGAGGTTCTGAGGGAGGATTTCCTCCATGCTTCAGCGGTTGCCATTCCTTGACGTTCCTTGGCTTGAAGATGCATCACGCCAAGCTCTATCTTTGTTTTCCCATGTTGTTCTCCTCTTTGTGTCTTTGTTTCTTCACAAGACCTTCTTTAAGAACACTAGTCATTGCATTTAGTGGTGCACCATAATTCAGTATAACCTCATCTTAACTAATTACATCTGCAAAGACCCGATTTCCAAATAAGGTCACATTCTCAGGTTCAGGGTAAACATCAATTTTGGGAGGACTTTATTCAATCCGGGACAATTCTATTCACTTTGTCACCCTTTTCTATCTGCCCAGCCACTCTGACCATCCTCTCCTTTCATCTGCCCTGGGACATTTTGAACCTTGGGGCTGGGAGCCATAGAAAGGCCCTGTGGAGCTAAGGCTGCTCCACATGTGCAGAACAAGACCTGCTGTAGAAGTGTGGGAGGACGCCTTGTGGGCTGTGTTCGATTGCATCTTTGCTGAGTGCTGTCAGCTCAGCCTCTTTTTAAAAAATTTTTATTTTAAAAAGAAGCTTTAGATTACATAAATGTTACATTGAAAGTAAGAGGGGATTCCCATACACCTTACTCCTTCCCTCCCCCACTTTTCCTTATTAGCAACATCTTTCATTAGTGTGGTACATTTGTTACAACTGATGAACACATACTGAAGCATCGCTACTAACCATGGTCTATAGTTTACATTATAGTTTACACTTTGCACTGCACAGTTTTATAGGTTTTGACAAAATGTATAATGGCCTGTGTCTGTCACTGCAATGTCCCAAAAATGTCCCAAGCTATTCTTCCCTCTCCCTCCCCTCAGAACCTCTGGTGACCACTGCCTTTATGTCAGTGTTGCAAGTTCTTCCATTACTAGAATAATAAGTTTACTTGCGTTCCCCCCTTATGTTTATTCATTCCTCGATCTTGAGGATTTTAAGATAGTGATGCCCACTCTGCTTCTGATTGAGAAGAGCCTTAGATCCCATGGGGCAAATGGATGGAACTGTCTTGCTTGCACTTGTAGATACTCTCTGTTTTTTGGTTTGGGCGTTGTCCATATCCTTTCGTTAGTTGTCTTAGGTGAATCCAATGAACTAGAAAGCAGGTGTTGGCTGCAACTCTGCTGAGATTCAGGACTCAACTGCCGTATGAACAGCTGGAAGATTTAAGCCCCTGGGACACATATTTAATGTAGTACTAAATATAGATTCAAATAAAGGAGGCATAAGAACCATGTGTAGGAACATTATAAATGAGTCCAACTCTGATACACTGGGGATATAGGTTATCATATATTCCAAGGTAAGGCTCACTGACAGGGTGCCGAATTCCTAGGGTTGTCTGCCCTGCCTATAGTTTTCAGTTGTCTCTAGAGCCCTCAGGAGTCCCCCTGTTTGGGGCACTGTTAACTGAGACAGTCAGTGAGATCCTTCTGAGGTGTGCATAAGTGTAACCTCTGGAATGACCTCCCAACTCACTTCCAAATAAATTAGCCATAAAAACTCATTTGTATTTAATCTTTCCCCCTTTTGGTCAAAGTCTTTTTCCATATGAATTGCTAGTTGGCTCTCAGTAATAATCCCTCAGGGCAAGCCCTGGAAGTCGTGTCTCATGCCAGAGGGAATGTAGTGCATTTATTACCTAGTTTGGGTTAGAGAGAGGCCAAATTAAGCAACAAGGAAATTTCAGGAAGTAACTCTTAGTCAATATATAAACACTATGCTAAGTTTCAATTTCACAAGAACAAGCTTCATAAGAACAAGCATCAATGTCAAGGGCCTAGCATATTGGTCTTAATCCTTTGCTAGGCCCTTCCCATGTACTCTAGGGATTCTTGCCACTCTTAGGGAATGTAGCAGGACACCTCAGAATGGAGATTCAATATTCTTTTGATTATTCTGTGGGTCTTCACCCAAGGAAACAATACCCCATAACCCCTTGAACACATTTATATTCCATAGAGGCTTGCCTCAGTTGCACCCCTCCCCACACATCCCCCTACTACCAACACCCCACATCAGTGATCCTCCCCTGCCACAGTTGTGACTCTTCTGCAACCCAAAACCGCCCCCAAAACAAAGCCAAAAAAAGAAATAAAAATATTTTTAAAAATACAAAATAAAAGTAATTTTATTTTGCATTTTGTCTTTTGTCCCCATAAGATGTTATCTTTTATGTACAGTGACAATTTCTTCTGAATGTTACCCCAATGTCTTATTTTTTTTCACTGCCTTTTCAACGAAACTTTCAGTTACAGAAGAGTCATATAGAAAACATAGGGAATTCCCATATACTGCCCCCTTACATAACAACATCTTACATGATTATGGTACATTTGTTACACTTGATGAACAAATACTGAAACTTTGCCACTAACTGTGATCAATGGTTTACATTACAGTTCACATTCTGTACCTAACAAAATGCATAATGACCTGTATCCACCATTGCAAGATCATGCAGAACAATTCCAATGCCCTAAAAATGCCCCATGCTCCATCCTTCTTCCTCCTCTTCCTCTTAGAACCCATGGTAACCACTAAGTTGGAATTTCTGAAGGATACATTTCATAGGTACATACAGTAATATTGAGGGTTTGCCATATTGGTCTGTCTTCTTTTATTTGGCACTGCCTATGTTCTGGAGAGACTCTTGCCCCTCTATTTGAGAACATTAAGACTCCCCAGGATGGGAGTTTAATATTTTCTTGTTTATTGTGTGGGTCTCCACCCACTGAGATAACACCCTAAGACACGATGAACACTTTCGTATTCAATAGAAGCATGCACGAGGTGCACCCTTTCCCACATATCTCCTCACCCCTGAGGCCCTGCTCCAATAACTCTTCCCTGCTGTATTTGCCAATAGAACATTCCCACCACTGTAGTATTAACCACAGACCTGCAAATCCCCAGAGTTCACCTGTTCCTTCCTCCAGCCCTCCCCCCAGTTCCATGTATGGTCCAACCCAACCTGGCACACCCTGCTCACCCTCACATTCCAGCACTATCAACCCCACTCAAATCCCTATACCACTATCACCCCCCATCCACTGCCAAACCACCCCCTTCCACCATGTCATAGGCTTTGCGCATATTGAGCATCAGTCAGCCCAGCCTCTTTTAATCTTAGGTCAAGTTTGTCACTGCATTCCCAGTGTATGCGGTTGGCCTAAATGCCTATGTAATCTGGCCCTATGTATGAAGTTAGTCTAGGGTAACGACAATTGAGTAGATTGAATTTACTTTCTTGGAGATGGCAGCTTCAACATCAGAAACCATATTCAAATATTTTGAGGGTTTGAGACTCAATTAACCTCAAGTGAAGCTTTTATTGATGTAGTTTCCCTACTAACTTTGGACTCCATGTTCAATCTAAGAGGGTTTAGTCTCCCCAGGTCCAGTCAGTTACTCTGAGTTAAGTATTTAGGGAAATGTGTTATGAGGGTGCCACTTAATTCTTAATTGTCCTACTTTACATGAATCATTATTGATATGCTATTAATTTAGGAAGGTTTACTGTTGCTTATAAACTAAACAAACCTCCCCAAATCACTAAATAGCCTTTTGAGTGACAGTGCCTTTATTGAACATAACAGTGAGATAGATCACAACACCTCTACAGCTATTCCAGACACAAAAGAATCATGGGAAATCTAAGGGAAATCATGGGAAACCACATTAGTGAGCAATATGTTTGCCCTGAGTTTGTAGTCTTGCTATTCTTTTATTATAAGATTATCCATTATATAGCCATTCATAATATTTTAAGAAATAAGGTAGATGACTAAGTATATTTATTATTTTTAATTATGATAGTGGCACATGCTTGTTGTAAACCATCTAAAAATATACTTTTAAAAAAATCATCCATAATCCTACTGTCTAGGGATAGCCACTGTTAACATTTTGGGGTATATATTTCCAGACACTTTTTCTATGCACAAGTGTGTATATGTGTTTAAAAAAACATAAATGGGGTCATACTAACTCTTCTTAAGAGATCTTGAACATCTTTCAAAGTCAGTAAGTATAGACTGCATCATCATTTTTAATGGCAGAATAATATTCCTGAATGTTGGGGAGTGTCTTAGCTTAATTGCAAAGACTTAATTGGTAAGTGTAATTACAGAGTAACAAGAGCGAGGGAAAGAAGTAAGTGAGGCAGTGAAAAAAGAAAAAAAATATAAGATGGTGCATTATTGAGCTGGCTGGCCCCAGCTATACAAGGAAACATCCATGTCTTCCAGACCCACTATACCTTGCTTGAACAGTCCTTTGGAGAAAAGGAAGAAAAAAATGTACCTGTCAGCTCCCTGCCTCCTGTCTCTAATTGGCCTGAGTTCATCCCATAGTTATTAACTCCTCGGCAGTTCCTGGTTCTAATACCTACTCCCTCACAGCAACTGCTGGGTCAGCCAGATTCCACAGCTAAGAGTGGGACACACCATCAGACTCTGAACTGGTAGGAAGAGCCCAGAGCTGCTACTATCAGTCCAGGGGGGTCAGCTTGACTGTTCCTGTATCAAACACTGGCAAGGGGAGTAGAAGTGCCATAATTACCTTTGATGCAGAAGTTGTTCGTGAATCAATTTCAGAGACCCCTTCAAGGGGTGACTGAAGCCAATTGGAACAGAGGATGCACCAAGAGAGAGTGTTAGGATGAGAAGTTTGAGAGCCTAGGACAGCCCTGGGGATTGAGAAGAGGAAAAAAGATTGCAAAGGGAACCAAGGTGGAAGGTCCAAAAAGAAAGGAAGAAGGTATGGGTCACAGAAATCCAGGGAAGTAATGTTACAGGAAGGAGAAAGAGTCAGCAGTGCCAGGCAAGGCAAAGACTGAATCATGTCCATAGGACTTGGTAATGTGACTAAATAACCTCGGTGAAAATTATCTGAGCTGCCTGGGAGAAGTCAGGCTGATGAAAGATAAGGCATAGTTGGATACAAGAAACATGACGTAACAGGTGTAGACAGCTGTGAAAAGGAGG
Organism: Dasypus novemcinctus; assembly: GCF_030445035.2. Classification (NCBI taxonomy): domain Eukaryota; kingdom Metazoa; phylum Chordata; class Mammalia; order Cingulata; family Dasypodidae; genus Dasypus; species Dasypus novemcinctus. Next base: position 136,911,255 of record NC_080677.1, on the reverse strand, counting down.
TGGAAGATTATGGAAGCTGGAGGAAAATGATATGGAGAGAGTTCTGTCTTGCTTTTAAAATAGGGGAGACAAACAAATTTAAATGCTGATAGGGCAGTTCCAGTAGAAAAATTGATGCTGAAGGAGAAAGAGTATATCACTGAGAGTGAAATCCCTGAGGAATTGTATGAAGGGTGGAAGGGTATGTGCAATCAGAACCTGAGGAAAGGAATTTGCTATAATTTAATAGGAGGGCACCTTCTCTATGGAGTGGATGGTTTGGATGCACATAGGTTAGTGAGTTTGTGGGGTGGGCTTGAGGGCATTCCCCTCAGGTGGTTTCTGTTTTTCTCTGAAGAAGGAGGAGAAGTCCTCATTTAAGAGTAAGGGAGGAGTTGTTGCTTAAAACATTACAGTAGGATGTCTGACAACGCCTAGTTGAGGTTTATTACCATGATTTCACAGGTGTCCCTATGTGGTGTAATTCTTCTTCTGTTCTGTTCTCCAGGCTGTGTGCAAGGATAGAGAAGGCAGACAACTGGGTGCATCCAGAATTTTATTCCCCAGGTGGCACAAAGGAAGGGCAATTGGGCAAGGAGGTTTAGGATATTAAAAAGTAGCTAATGGGGTCATGGAATCTAAGCAAGTGTATTAGTCAGCCAAAGAGGTGCTGATACAAAATACCAGAAATCAGTTGGTTTTTATAAAGGGTATTTATTTGGCGTAGGAACTTAACAAATATCAGGCCATAATACATATGTTACTTCTCTCACCAAAGTCTATTTCCACGTCTTAGAGCAAGATGGCTGCTGACGTCTGCCAGGGTTCAAATTTCCTGGGTTCCTCTCTTCCCAGGGCTTGCTTTTTCCTGGGCTCAGGGTTCCTCTCTTCCTGGGGCTGACTTCTTCCTGGGCTTAGGGTTCCTCTCTTCCTGGGGCTGGCTTCTTTTTCCTCTGTGAGCTTACTTCCTGGAGCTCCAGCTTAAGACTTCAAACTCCAGCATCAAAACTCCAATATCAAAACCCTCAACTTTGTCCTTTGCCATGCCTTTTATCCGTGGATGGGAACTCATTGCCCTACTGGTACAAGAGGTTTACCTGATGACTTAATCAAGTAAACCTCTGAATTCAAGTTAATCTAATATGTCCAGAGGAAAAGATCAGTTTACAAACATAATCCAATATTTCTTTTTGGAATTCATCAATAATATCAAACTGCTGCCTCAAGTTAAGAAGGAAGCAGAAGAAGAGGCTGCCAATAGGTAGAGGACAGGAGACCTTTCCTGGGGGTCATGGGGGGAGGGGGGGGAATTGATGTGTAGTGAGTACTTGTATGAGCACTAGATGTTAGCTCCATAAAGGGACTGGATCTTTGTTTGTTCTGTCCACTCCTGTAACCCAAATAGCTACATGTTTTCTATTGGATGTGTCAATATGGAAGGAGAAGAGTCTCCTTTCAGATAGGAGGCTGTGTGAAGGAATGGTTTCTGAGGTAGAACATCTGCAGATGAGGACAAAGCACAGGATTGGGTGGCTTAAGTGCAGTGGAGCAGGTCACCAGAGACAAGGAGGTCACGGAACTGGTGTGTTCGGGATGAGTCACATATGGGTGTGACAAAGTTGCTTCGACTGATGGCAGAGTTTGGAAAATGGGAACATACTGTGTGCCAAGTGCCCAATTTCTCAGAGACTGATAGATAGCAAAGAGGGCTAGAGTGAGCTCCCTCCCACTGGAGGCGGCTGTGGGGCCTGAGTGACATGGGGAATGCTAGGCTTCAACCAGGAAAGGAGGTGTTAGAAAAATGTATGGCAGAAGGTGAGACTGTTGGTGAGTTAATTATCAAGAATAGGATTTCTAGAGTGTGGAGTAGAGGGAGGAGGGGAGGAAGTACAGGAGTAGAGGGGTTCTGAGAGGTCCCTAAGTCATAAAATTCATGAGCTCATCATACCTCATAGCTCTGTTTTCCTTGGTTACCACCCAAAATATAAACCCATAATATTGTCTGTCTTATTAATTCTGAAAGATAGGTTATCTGTAACGAGTAAGTGAAGAAATTGAATCCCAAATTAAGTGACTTTCTCAAGCTATTATGCATGAGTGGCATAGCAGGGATTCAAATCCAGATCAATCTGGGTCAAAAGGTGCTTCCTGCCTTTGCTTTCTCTTTCTCCCTCTCTCTTTCCCTTCTTCCCTCCATAAATCTTCATTGAGCATCTGTCAGGCATCAGGGACCGTGCTTGAAATATAGCCATGACTCAAGCTTCTCTGTATGCCCTGAAGGAACTCACAAACCAATAAGGGAGAAGGACCTTGCCTTTGTTACTTATTGCTGCCGTAACAAATCATCACAAAGGTAGTGGCTTAACACAAATTTATTATTGTTCCAGAGGTGGGCAGTCTGAAAAGGGTTTCACTGGGCTAAAATCAAGGTGACAATAGAACCTCGTTCTTCCTGGCGGCTCTAGGGGAGAATCCATTCCCTTGGTATTTCCATCTTCTGAAGGCGTTCACCTTCCTTGGCTCCTGCCCTGGTCCTTCTTCAAGGCAGCACCTGTATTGCTCTAACCTCTGCTCCCATGGGCACATCATCTTCTCTGACTCTGACTCTCCTGCCTCCCTCTTTCACTTGTAAAGACAATTTTCTCATTTCAAGATCCTTACTTTAAGCACATCTGCAAAGTCACTTTTACCATGTAAGGTAACATATTCCAGGGATTAGAACACGGACCATTTTTCTGCCTACCACAGCCATGAAGTCATGTTATAGCAATGCATTATGATAAGTTGTATCATAGAAATTCACACAGAGTGCTATGGAAACACAGAAGAGGAATAATTAGAAAAAGCTCCCCAGAAGAGATGACATGTGAGCTGGGTTTAGAAAGAAGAGTTTGTCAGGGGAAAGCGGGGAAGCCCTTCCAGGCAGAGGAGACACCTGTACAGAGGCAGAAGGTGTCCCAAGGCACCGTGAGAAGCTCAGCATGGCTGGAGCACACCGGGAGAGCAGCTGGAGACGAAGAAGGAGAGAACGCTTGGGCCAGACTTGAAAGACCTTGACTGACATGTTAAGTAGCTAGTCTTTATCTGTGGGCCAGTGTCACCAAAGTCTTCTTCATCACATGTTCTTATTAGTTAAAAAAGTTTAGATTATACCACTAAGTATATTAATGTATATATAAACAAATCGAATATATATATAGCTGTAGTAGTATCTTATGTATAACATATAACAAAAACAGAAATTTTGTAATAGTACCCCTGGACGTTTACCTGGACACATGGCCACCTAGTCAGAGATCACATTCCCAGACTCCTTTGTACTCAGGCATGGTCACATGACTAAAATTGGGCCAAAGTGATGTGAGTGTGCAATGTGCATGACTTCTGGGTCATCTTCCTAAAAAAAAAGCTGTTTTTCCTGGACCCCTGCTGTATCTCCCTTCCCACAGCAGGGAATGTGGATTTGATGGTGACCCAGCTTTAGCCATGCAGGCAAGATAATACCCTACAGGATGGCAGAGTGATAGCATGAAACGAACTTTGGTGCCTGAATGGCCTCGCAATGCACCATCCACTCACTTCTGGACAATTTCAAGGGAGAGAATTAAACTTTTTTTGAAGTCACTTTATTTTAGGGTCTCCTTGTTATGGCAGTTTAGGTGTACCTAATAAATATAATGTGCTTAAAGTTCATGTTTAGGTTCGACTTCAACAGGTTGTTGGTGTTTTTTTTTTAAAGTACCTTGCTATGAGATAAAACAACGGGCCTCTGCGTGATGTAAAGATTTTCATGGTCATGCCTCCTTCTCCTTACTGAGAATTCTATTATAGAAGTTACCTACGAGCCCACATAATGGGACACTTAGGAACTGCTGTGCTCTGGCTATACCCTGAAATAGAAAGCACTTGGAGGGTGCTGCTGGCACACTCTTGGTGGTGCGGCTTCATGTGCCTCATGGACACTTCATGTTTAGGCAGTGACATACAACTGTCTGGCTTAGTGAAAGTACCACTGTCAATCAGTATATTAAATATTAGCAAAGCTGAATTTCTTTTTTTTAATAATAATTTGCAAAGTACATACGAACTTCTTTTTTTCCTCCTGAGTCGCAGGGAGACATTTCGCACATCCTTGGAATGCCTGTGTCCTCTCTGGAGTCTGCTGCAATAGACTGTGGGGACGTCTTTTAAGCCCAGGAGTGGTGTGTTTTCACACTGTTTGCTTTGGGAGATAACTAGCCACGGGGTGGAGATTTGTCTGGCCTGGAGCAGGATCTTGGAGACCAGGAAAGAGGCCATTGCTAATTGTCCAGGGAAATCAAGGAGATGTGATCACAGAGTGATGGAAGTCTGTCTTGGTAGGATTGGAGGGGCCCTTGATTTGGGAGACTTCTCTCCCCTCTGTCCCTGGGAGACAACGGGTGCTAATAGGGTGGGGGGTATGACCTCCTGAGAGTCTGAGTGCACAGAGCTCAAATGCTCAGCTGCCTGGCTCTTCAAGTCCAGGAAGGGTCTATGAGGAAGAAACAGATGGTCATGTCTTCTATCTGACTATATCCTGAAGACTTCCTGCTAGTCAGTGAGCTCATTTTCAGCACCAAAGGTGGAAAGAACCTTGGCTTCCACTTAGCACTTCTGGAGTGACATAGGAGCTACAGGATAAGGTCAAGGGCCACAAGGACTTTGTAGACTGGTGGGATGTTTTTAACGTCCTTTGCTTTTTTATTTTTTTAAAATCCTCTGTCAATTTCCCTGTAGATTTTGGCAGCAAAATCTTTAAAACAAACATGCAGAAGAAGGCATTAATTGCAATCCGCTGTTCAGGATTAACAAGGAAGAAGGAAAGCAGAAAAGCCATGACCTGTTTTACAGCAGGCTAAGGTGTGGGGGGTAGGGGCGGGGAGCAAGGGGAGAGAGAGGCAGGGACAAAAACCTAGGGGTTAAAATGGCTAGCAATCCAGTGGAGAGGAATGTATAGAGTTTATGGGGGATTCCCAGAGAAGGATGGAGGGTCAGACAAGATGCCTAGGATATGAAAGTGGCCCAGATTGCTTAATGGTGGAAACACGCCTGGACTCCAGGGAGGCAGAAGGTGGAGTGGAGGTTTCCAGTTTGGGGGTCTGGGTGTATGGTGGTGCCATAAACCTCATAAACATGGGTCCTGGAGGAAGAGCACATAGGGCTGTGGGACAGAGAAAGAATAGGAGGGGAGAAGTAAAGAGTTTACCATTAGACCTGTACATTGGAGGTACTTACGGGACATCAAGTGAGTAATGGCTAGAAGGTGGTTGGATATTTAGGGACTTGGACCACAGCACATTTTAACAAAAAAATGTTTAAATGAGAGGAGGTGGGCATTGCTTTGGGCTGAATCTTCCTTCTGCATTTAATATACCAGAGCTTATATTCTGTTATTCCCTGACATTGGAGTATGAACACAATGAAGAAAAGAAAGAAAAACAAAGGAGGAGGAGGAGTCCTATTGCCTTCTTATTGTCTTCAGTTGTCTTCAGTTGTTGTAAACTAGAGCATCATTAAAATAATAGTAAGTATCCTGAATTTGTTAATATTTGTTGGCCTTTTTCCATGCTCTCCCAATGCCCAACTTCTGCATTTTAGTCATCTTTGCACACTGAATTTTAACATTTTTTAAAAAGTGAAATGTATTACAAGAATTCTCTTTGGTTTTTAGTCTCCTTCTGCTCTCTGAATCACCTGGGATTCCATGGCTTTTTCAGCATGGTGAGTTCTCAAAAGAGGATTCCCCAGGAGATTGTAATCACCTGTTCTGGTTATTGATCAGTTGCTCTCAACCTCTCTGTCCATTCTCTGCCTTTCTCGCCCCTGTCTGGGCTCCTGGTGGCTGCCCCCTGCAGACTGCATCTCCCTGATTTCCTTGCTGGCTGACTTTAAGCAAGGTTTGGCCAGTGGAAGCACTGGCAGGACATCAGAGGTGAGAGGTGGGAGAGGCTGGGATGTTTCTTTTCTGCTCCCTCCTTGATCAGCAACTCATCTCTGGCAGTGGCTACATCCACATTCCCTCCAAAGCTGTAGCTCTTGCTCTTTTGCTCCATTGAGAGGGAGGGATGGTGATGACTTCCATTTGTTGCTTGTGTTAGAGGCTTTACCATGCCTGATTTTTCCCCTAGTCCCTGACCACACCTCTTTTAAATAATTTTCCCATTAAAGATGATTCTCTTTTTAAAAATCTAGAATGACCTCCTGATTCATTTTGAAATCTCTTAGCCATAAAAACTCATTTGTATTTGATATTTCCTCCTTTTGGTCAAGGCCTTTTTTTGCTAGTTGGTACTCAGTAATAATCCCTTGATGCCAGGGAGGCTCATCCCTGGGAGTCATGTCCCATGCCAGGTGGAAGGTAGTGCATTTATATGCTGAGTTTGGCTTAGAGAGAAGCCACATTCGAGCTACAAGGCTTTCAGGAAGTAACTCATAGGTTATATAGATAATACAAGGCTAATTTTCAATTTCCCCTGAAAAGATTCATAAGTACAGTCATCAATATCAAGGGCCTGGCATAATGGTCTGTTCTCCTTTGCTAGGCACTGCCCACATACTCAGGGGATTCTTGCCACTCTATTAGAGAATGGAGTAGGACTTACCAGGATAGGAATTCAATATTCTTTCAGTTATTGTGTTGGTCTCCACCCCACCAAGTCTACTTGAACATATTCATATACCATAGAGACATGCCCTGAGTGCACCCTTCCTCACATATCACCCCCACCACTGACACCCTGCACCAGTGATCCTTCCCTGCCACTGTTGTGACTCATCTATGATCCAAAACCTCCCCTAAAACAGAGCAAAAATAAAAAATAAAAAATAATAGTAATAAGTAAATAAAATACAAAAATAAATAAATAATTAAAAAATAAAAAATGAAATTTTTTTCATTATGTCTTTCATCACTGTAAGATCTGTTATCTTTTATGTACAGTGACAATTTCTTCCATATATTCCCCCAGTGTCTTTTTTTCAGCGTTATCTTCAAAGAAGCCTAAGGTTACAGAAAAGTCATACAGAAGAATATAGGGGCTTCCCATATACCCAACAGCCTCCCCCCTCCCACTTTACCCTATTAATAACATTTTACATGTGTATGGTACATTTGTTGCAGCTGATGTACAAATACTGAAGCATTGCTGCTAACTACAGTCAATGGTTTATGTTATGATTTACATTTTGCACTGTACACTTTTCTTGGTTTTGACAAAATTTAAAATGGCCTGTATCCATCATTGCAAGATCATGCAGAACAATTCCAATGCTCTAAAACTGCCCCATGCTCCTTCTTTTCTATTCTTCCTTCTTACTCCCCTTGGTACCTATGGTAGCCACTAAGTTTCAATTTTTTCCCACCCCCCTGCCCTGCTGTTTTTTTTTTTTTTTTCTGTCTGTGTCCATTCACTGTGTGGTCTTCTGTGTCTATTTCTCTTTCTGTCTTCTCATTTTTTTCTCCCCTAGGATTCAGCAGGATTTGATCCTGGGGACCTGTGATGTGGAGAGATGTTCCCTGTCACTTGCGTCACCTCAGTTCCTGATTTCTGTTGTGCCTTGCTTTGACTTGACTCTCCCCTTTGTCTCTCTTTTGTTGCATCATCATCTTGCTGTATGACTCACTTGTGTGGGCACTGGCTCACCACAGGGGCACTGGCTTGCCATGCGGGCACACTTTTTTTTTTACCAGGAGGCCCCAGGGAGCAAACCTGGGTCCTCCCATGTGGCGGTCAGAAGCCCAGTCACTTGAGCCACATCTGCTTCCTGCTAAGTTTCAATTTTCGAAGAATAACGTTCATAGTTACACACAATAATATTGAGGACTTGCCATATTGGTCCATCTTCTTTTATTAAGCACTGCCTATGTTCTGGAGAGACTATTGCCCTTCTAATTGAGAACATAGCAGGATTCCCCTGGATGGGAATGTAATATTTTCTTGTTTATTATGTGGGTTTCCATCCACTGAGATAACACACTATGACAAGATGAATACTTTCATATTCAATAGAACCATTTCCCAGGTTTACCCTATCCCACCTATCCCCCCACCCCCAACATCCTGAACCAATAACCCTCCTCTGCCATATTCACCAAAAAAACATTCTCACCATTGTAGTTTTAACCACAGACCTGCAAATCCCTAGAGTTCACCTGTTCCTTCCTCCAGCCCTCCCCCCATTCCATAGATAGTCCAACCCAACCCTCCACCCTATTACCCCTCACATTCCAGCACCATTGAACCCAATCACATCACTGCACCGTTATCACCCCATCTACTGCTCAACCATCACCTTCCACCTTATAGATTTTGCCCATATTGAGCATCAACTCATCACCTTCTATTCCACTAACGACCCAGGGAGAATTCTGTTTCCTGTTGGGACCTGGCTGATTCACCACCACCTCTTCTTTTTCTGCTTCCATCAAAAAGCTTCTAGAAAAAATGGAGGGGTTAGCAACATAAGTCTGGTTGCCATCAGTGTAGTTACCACTGGTGACATTGGGGCTTCTTAATGCCTTTTGAGCCTAGTCTCCAAGGTTAAAGACACTGCTGCTTCCTAGTAGAAGCATGTGACATAGGTCCAAGGGTTTTTTATCTTGTTTCAAGAGTGGCATCCAACCCATGGGAAGAAATTATATAATCCCTGGAAACCAACAGGAGACTTTTTTCCAGGGCTTGTCTGTCATTGGAGTGGAAGTAGTCATCTGCCATCTGCATGCCTAACAGCCACCTATTTTTCATTGGCATCTCCTTTTGGTTTTCCCATTCTTCTGGGTTTAGTAGGTTTTAACTGTGGTGGAAGAGAACGGGGTCTTCTGCTAGATTTTCCAGTTATTTTGATTAGGGTATGGGGAGAGTTGGGGATAGGGAAATTTGATGCTAAACCATGACAGTGTTTCACTGGGAGCTTGGATACAGATAAGCTGAGTGATCTAGTAATAAGTACAATGCATGATAAAAATTATCTGTCTTTTTACTATACTCATTAAGTTTAAAAGAAATGAAAACTTCAGATAGATCAAATCATAACTCCAAAGGTAAAGGAGGCCTAGGAGCAACCATCTCCAGCCATTATTTGAAAATCATCTCTCCTTTCTGAGGCAAGACAATATGGTATGTCCATAGCATGGAGTATTATTGCTAAAGAGAATATGACTTGGATTTGAGTGTACCTAATTTAGAGATTATATTTATTAACAGTCTCAAAAATACTATGGGAATTTCATTGGTTAAAGTTGAATAAAGAATTTTGGTATATTAGAAGTATTAATAGCAAAGCCTTAGTTGCCTTAAATTTTTTGTTTGTTTTTAATTACATAAGTAATTTATGTTAATGCATGAATAATAGAAAATACAGAGAAATAAAGACAAGATAATAAAAACCACCTATATTCCCCAAACTCAAAGATGATCACTATTAGCATTTTGGTATGTACATTATCAGATTCTTTTATGTGTACAAATATTAACATAAAATATAATCATACCTATAAGTATATGTACAACTATTTACAAATAAGACCTTGCTATGTTTATTATATTTTTATCCTGTTTCTTAGCTCTTCCCTTCCCCAAACAATTCAGAGGCATGTTCTGAGACATACCCTTTACCACAGTACTTTTATTGGCTGCATAGTATGTCCACTGTGTGATGTGTGTAGATCGTGTGTTTCATTGTGTGCATCCTGTATATGTGGAAATTTATACATAGTCTTATAATTTTCTATATCATAAACAAAGCTGCAACAAATTCTTTATAGCTAAATATTTAGGCATACCCTTTATTCTTTTTCCTTGGGATAAATCCCAGTACTGCCTTCTGATTCAGAAATTCAATTGCATACTCGGCTGAGTGTGGTGAATTTCCTTATCATATGTTAACATCCAGTCTGATTTCTGACTCTGAAATTAATATTTCACTTGTCTCTTATCTCCAGGCAGTGATCCTCTGATTCTTCATATGCAAACATGCTAAAATTAGTGATAATCAGCTCCTCTCATCATTATCTTCTGTCAGATACTTGAGAGACAAATGACTCTTGCTCTTCTGATTTTCATTTCTAATAATTTTTGTTTCCCTATTTCTTTTTAATCAGAGCTGATCTTAATTTTTTTAAACTGTGGTTTAACAAGATACCCTTATATGGTTTATACTTTTAAATATTCGGTTACATTTTAAAAATGAGATAGTGTATAAGCTGCTGGATATTAATTAGCAGGCTAGGTACCCTTCATTGGTGCTAGATTTAGTTTGCTTTTGCTATGTAATTTTTCTGAATATCAGACAATTTAATCTAGCTAGTAGAATCCCTCCCTCCCTTTTTTTAACAGTGAATAAGATCTTAGGAAATGTAATTTAGTAAATTACAATTAAATATTACCTTTTCAGATACAGTCATGTTGGATGTAAATTTCTATATATTGAAGAGTTGAGGAAAGAACTGAATTTCCATTTCCTCATATATAAGGTAATCTTATTCTCTGAAGTTTGAAACCAAAGGAAAAGAACCATTGGGAATTTTGTGTATGTGGATGTTATATGATTTCACTGAAGGAATAGATCATTTTTACCTTAGAGCAAGGATGGACAGATTCCTGAGTTACCTGCCTGGAGTCAGATGTCAGCTTAACTAGGTGACTCATTAAGCAATGATAAAATAAGAAAGATTAAAATAATAAAACCTGGGAGCAGATGTGGCTCAAGTGGTTGGGCACCTACCTCCCACATAGGTGGTCCTGGGTCAGTTTCCCAGTGCCTCCTGAAAGAAGATGTGCAGATAATGAGCAGATATGATGAGCAGACACAAATGAGCAGACATAAACAAGCAGAGAGCAAGCAGACAACGAACAGAAACAAGGAATGGACAGTCAAAGGAGCCATCTCGCAAGGGGTAAAAGCTAAAAAATAAATAAATAAATAAATTTTAAAAACTAATAACATCTTCAAAAATCAAACTTAATACAATTAACCTAACTGCAAATTTTTACTGCTGAATAAGAATATGGGATGAGTGTAGGGAGAATTTCCTCTGGTTTGGTGAGTTTACCCAGATCTACTTGGAATTTCTGGTCACAGTAGAGGGAAGTAGTTTGTCCCTTGATCTGGGGACAATTAAGTAGAAAACACATATAGCTAGCTGTTGATATAGCATACTGTGTTTATTCACCAACATCAAGTTTGTATTTGACAGCATATTGAGATAGTTGTAACTGTGGATTTGTTTACTTCTCCCTTTAATTCTGTCAATTCTTTCTTCATGTATTTTGAAGCTCTGTCATTAGACTCATATACATTTATGAATGTTATGTCTTCCTGATAAATTTACCCTTTCATTATTATGAAATGTTCCTCTTTTTCTCTGGAAATATTCTTTGTCTTCAAGTGTCTTTTATCTAATATTAATTTGGTTACTTACGATTACTGTTTGCATGGTATGTCTTTTTCCATTCTGTAACTTTCAGCCTATCTGTGTCTTTATATTTAAGGTTTGTCTCTTGTAGACAGTGTATGACTAACATTAGGTCTTGTTTTTTTCTAGTCTACTATGAATAGTTCTCCCTTTTCTTTGGAGATTTTAATTACCACATTTAATGTAATTACTGCTATGGTTGGTGGCCTAACATTTTGCTATTTGCTTTCTGTTTGTCATTTGGATTTTTTTTGGGGGGGTGTTGTTATTGCTATTGCTGTTCTGGGTTAATCGATTTTATAGAATTCCATTTTAATTTATCTCCTTTTTAAGCTATTTTGCTTTTTAAATTTTTTTTTCATCTGTGGTTGCTCTAGGACTTGCAGTTTGTATTCTCAAATTGTCATAGGTTAGTTAGAATTAGTAGTGTATCACTTCACATAAATGTAAGAACCTTGTAATTATAAAAAAAAATCTGCTTACCATCTCCCTCCTGATGCTGTAGTTATCATATGAATTATATCTACATACATAAAAAACATAATGTTGTAGTTTGTTATTTAAACATACAAATGTGTTATAAAGAAGGTAAGAGGAAACACATGAATTTATAAGCATGCACAGGGAAGCAGATTTGGCTCAAGTGATAGAGCATCTGCCTATCATATGGGAGGGCCAGGTTTCAAATCCAGGGCCTCCTGACCTGTGTGATGAGCTGGCCCACGTGCAGTGCTGATGTGCGCAAGGACTGCTGTGCCACACAGGGGTGTCCCACGCATAGGGGAGCCGCATGCACAAGGAGTGCACCCTGCAAGGAGAGCCGTCACATGCGAGAAAAGCGCAGCCTGTCCAGGAGTGGTGCCGCACACACAGAAAGCTGATGCAGCAAGATGATGCAACAAAAAGAGACACAGATTCCCGGTGCTGCTGGCAAGAATGCAAGCGGACACAGAAGACTACACAGTGAATGGACAGAAAGCAGACAACGGGGGAGGGGGGGAGGGAAGGGAGAGAAATAAATAAAATAAAATAAAATAAAATAAAAAAACAATGACTTTATATATATATATATATGAATACACAAAACCCCTTTCTTGGTTTTGTATTGCTGCCTTGACACTGTTGGCTCTCAGCCCTCATCTTTAGTCTTCTTCAGCACCTTGTTATTAATGCCCTGTTGTTGGTGAACCCCTCACAGTATCTGTAACAATCCACATGGTAGGTGCAGAGTCAATAGTAGTTGAAAAAGAGAGTGGTGCACAACTCCCCCATTGTACAGCATTTGCAGAGCTTCTCTGTGACAGTGATATGGTTGATCCAAAATTGGTTCTGAAATACATGCATGGCAAGAAAAGTATTTGAAACTGAACATTATTTATAAGGCCAGGGAATGATTTTAAATTCTTGCAGTCAATAAATTCTGTTTTTAAACTGGGGATACTCATGCCTTTGATTAGCTAGCAAAGTACTAAGGATATCTCTAGTACTCTAGAAGTTATGTTAGAAAACAGAAATCAACAACCTGCAAGGAAATGAAAGGATGAAACTATTAGAGATATCAGAATAATAAGTAAGTCCCTAGGAAAGCCATTAATAATGTAACAAATAGGTTTGGGCATTTTTCTCACTAAAGAGAATACATTTGCTATGAAGTAGAGTACAAGCATCCCAACAGATAAGACTGGGTTTCTCAGCAGGATTGCCTTTGAACCTTTACAAAGTGAAACATGGATTTGTATCTTTTGCAAAGCCATCAGTTTTCTTAGTAGTTGTCTCCAGGTTATGAGCAGTGCTGGGGAGAATCATGCCCTACGTGAGGGTCTTTTCAGATTCCTGTTCTCTAACCCAGCTCAGCCCTCTCTGCTGGGTGGCCCACCTTTCCCTGCTCTCACTCCTGGTGGAGTCCCTGTTGAATTACCACCATATCTACTTCCCTTTTACTTGGCAAATGATCTTACCACTGACTTGATCTGATTGAGGCCATCTGTCACACGTGAATTTTCTCAATTTTCTTATTTTCTTCCTCTATTTTTTCCCCACTTTGCTCTTTTTGTTTGTAGTTTCTTTGTTATCTGGAGAGGCCTATGGCTTTATCCTGTCTCTCCTAAAACACCTTGTTTTTTCAGTAATCTTCTCTCCCATGCACCTTCAAAAATCTCCCTTTCCACTAGTTCTTTAATTTCAATTATCCCTTAACTTAAAGAAATTCTGTCCTTCCTATATGTGAATAAGCAACTGATTATTATTTTAACTTAATCCAGTCTATTTAGGGGGGATAACACATGTTCCTCATTAAAAAAAGAACTGTTCAGCTGTAAGAATGAAGTTCTGAGATATGATGCAAGATGCAAGAACCTTGAAAATATTACGTTCAGTGAAATAAGCAAGACACATAAAGAGAAATATTGCATGATTTCACTTTTAAGAGATGTCCCTGCAGAGACAGAAAGTAGATGGAGAAAGTAGACGGAGTTTATGCTTGATGTATATACCTTTTTAAAAAAGGTATACAGGAGAGAACTGTGGAAAGATGGCAGAGTAAAATGCTTCAGAAATCTGTCCCTCCACCACAACAATTTTTAAACAAACAGGAACTGTCTGAATCAATTGTTTTGAAACTCCAGAATCCAGTAGAACTCCGAATAGCATCCAGGAAAAAGCAGGAGGAACAGGATTGTAAATTATGGTAAATACCAGTAAATTGCTCTCTCCATTTGGTGGTTACTACCCTCAACAGGCAGCAGTAGGGTCCGGCCCTTGGCATAGCTTGCTGGTCCCAGAAAGGGACATGATCACTGACGATGGCTTTTGATTAGCGACTTTGGCTCCCTGAGGACCCATCTCTGAGGGCAGCCATTGTTCCAAGCTGCCCCAGACAAGGGTGGCAGAGGAGACTTAAGGACAGCGTGCTTCCACGGAGGCGTGGAGGAGAGCTGAAGGGCCGCATTTGCTGAGCAGGGGCTGAATCAAGGAAATGCAACTTTGGGGAGCTGTGGAAGAAGCTCCTGGTGCTCTTCCTGGTTCCCACCTCATCCTCACCCCAGGCCAGATTGGAGTTTGTGGCTACTTTCTTTGTGGTCCCTGGCCTTGTTCTGGTTGGTAAAGACTGACTTGGGAAACTCCTCTCTTGAATTCCTCCCTTGCACAATTTGGCCTCCAGACAAAAGAGTTTGAGACAATAAAAACAGTGTGAGAAACAATTGAGGTAGATAGCCTGGGGCAAGACTTAACTACCCTAAGTCTTTCAGTGGAATACTCAGGAGGTCTATCTCTTGGGAAATGGGGGGTGAGACATTCAGAATCCTGGGAACAGGGGACTCCTAAGGCCCCTAGTGAGCACAAGCTTAGACCCAGACCCAGAAAAGATACAGAGGACCCTGCCTTTTGCATTCACCTTGATCTGACTTTCCTGATAGTAGGGCTGAACTCTGACAGAGAACGCCAATCAAAACAAGACCAAATGTCAAAGATGGTGAAAAGTGTTTTTTGCTTAGGTTTGCTTGGTTTTGTTAGCTCCTGACACTCAAGAAAATCTCTGTCATATTACCAGCTAGATGCAAACTCAAGAAGCAAACACCTCAGGAACTAAACCCCAGAATTTAACATTTAAAATATTAAAATGTATAGTGTGCAACACAAGAGTACAAGCCACACAAAGAAATAGGAAATGATGGCCCATCCAAAGGAAGAGGATAAAAATCCAGAAAACATCAATGAAGAAGATAAGACTGTGGACACACTAGACAAAGACTTTTAAAAAAATGATTTCATTATGCTGAAGGAGATGAAAGAAAATACAGAGAAAAGAAATTAAAGGATATCAGGAAACAATGTA
Source organism: Dasypus novemcinctus (assembly GCF_030445035.2). Lineage (NCBI taxonomy): Eukaryota > Metazoa > Chordata > Mammalia > Cingulata > Dasypodidae > Dasypus > Dasypus novemcinctus. Next base: position 136,896,007 of record NC_080677.1, on the reverse strand, counting down.
TGAACAATAAGAGAATCTCAGAAAAGAGATAGAAATTTTAAAAAGGAAGTAAACAGAACTATTGGAGTAGAAACTACAACTGAATTGAAAAATTCCTAGGAGGGTTTCAACAGCAAAGTGGAGCTGGCAGAAGAGTCAGTGAACTTAAAGACAAAAAATTGTAACAAGCTATTCTGAGGAGCAGAGAGAAAATATAATTATAAAAAGTGAAGTTAGACTAAGAGACCTCTGGGATACCATGAAGCATATCAATATATGCATTGTGGGAGTTCCAGAAAGAGAAGAAAGAGAGAAAGGGGTAGAAGGAATATTCAGAGAAAGAGTAACAGAAAGCTTCCCAAACTAGCAAAAGACATACATATGCACATCCAAGAAACCCAGAGAATACCAAACAGGATAAATTTGAATAAAAATATGCCCTGTCACATACTGTTTAAACTGTTGAATGCAAAGGACAAGGTGAGAATTCTGAAAGCTGCACTAGAAAAGCAATGTGTTATGTACAAGGGAGTCCCAATTGGATTAAGTGCCAATTTCTCCTCAGAAACCCTGAAGGCAAAAGGTAGTAAGTTGAAATACTTAAGTGCTGAAAAAGAACAAGTGGCAACCAAGAATTTTTTTTTATCTGGTAAGACATTCTTTCAAAAATGAGGGAGAGATTCAGACACTCTCAAATAAATTAAAGCTGAGGGAATCATCACCCCTAGATCTGCCCTTTGAGCAATGTTAAAGGGAGTTCTTTAGACTGAAAGGAAAGGACACTAAACAGTGGTTCAAGGTGGCATAAAGAAATGAAGACCTCCAGTAAAAGTAGCTGTTTGGGTAATTAGGAATACCAGTATGATCGTAATGTAGTTTTTGGTATGTAACTCCATTTCTGCCTACCAGTGCTAAAATGCAAGTGCATAAAAAGTAATGACAGGGAAGCAGATTTGGCTCAACTGATAGAGAATCTGCCTACCATATGGGAGATCCAGGGTTCAAGCCCAGGGTCTCCTGACTCGTGTGGTGAGCTGGCCCATGTGCAGTGCTGACACATGCAAGGAGTGCCGTGCCACGCAGGCCCCACGTGCAAGAAGTGCACCCTGCAAGGAGAACCGCCCTGCATGAAAAAAAGCACAACCTGCCCAGGAGTGGCACTGCACACACGGAGAGCTGACGCAGCAAGATGACACAACAAAAAGAGACACAGGGGAAGTGGTTGTGGCTCCACTGATAGAGCGTTCGCCTACCATATGGAGGATCTAGGGTTCCATACCCAGGACATCCTGACCTGTATGGTGAGCTGGCCTATGTACAGTTCTGCTGCGCACAAGGAGTGCTATGCCATGCAGGGGTGTCCCCTGTGTAGGGGAGTCTCCCACACAAGGAGTGCACCCTGTAAGGAGAGCTGCCCTGCATGAAAAAGAAAAGTACAGCCCACCCAGGAGGGGCACCGCACACATGGAGAGCTGATGCAGCAAGATGACGTAACAAAAAAGTGACAGTTTCCCAGTCCCACATGACAAGAGTGCAAGCAGACACAGAAGAACAGACAGTGAATGGACACAGAGAGCAGACAATGGGGGAGGGAGGGGAGAGAAATAAATCTTTGAAAAAAAGGAAATGATAAACCTATGGTTTTGGATATACAATATACAAAGATATAATTTGTAACAAGTAAAAGAAAGGTGGGAGGAGAAACAGAGGGGTATAGGTATAGTGTATGTGTATGCTGTGGAAGCAAAGTTGGTACCAAATCAAATATCATTGTTATATATTTAGGATGTTAAATTTTAACCCTGGGGTAACCACAAAGAAAATATATGAAAAATATATCCAGATAGAAATGAGAAGGGACTTAATGTAGTATAAAAAAATCAAATAAATATGAATGTAAGTATTAGTGGAAGAATTGACAAAAAAGATACAAGCCTTATAAAAACTAAATAGGGAAATGGACTTGGCCCAGTGGTTAGGGCGTCCGTCTACCACATGGGAGGTCCGCGGTTCAAACCCCAGGCCTCCTTGACCCGCGTGGAGCTGGCCCACGTGCAGAGCTGATGTGCGCAAGGAGTGCCCTGCCACACAGGGGTGTCCCCCACGTAGGGGAACCCCACGTGCAAGGAGTGCACCCTGTAAGGAGAGCCGCCCAGCGCAAAAGAAAGTGCAGCCTGCCCAGGAATGGCACCGCCCACACTTCCCGTGCCATTGACGACAACAGAAGCGGACAAAGAAACAAGACGCAGCAAATATACACAGAGAACAGATAACCGGGGGGGGCGGGGGGGGGGGGCGGGAATTAAATAAATAAATAAATAAATAAATAAATAAATCTTTTAAAAAAACCCAAAAAAACCTAAATAGCAAAATAGCTGAAGAAAGTCCTCAATTATCAGTAGTTACTATAAATGTAAATGGATTAAACTGTCTAGTCAAAAGGCAGAGTTTGGCAGAATGGATAAAAAAGCATGACCCAACTCTATGCTGTTTACAAGAATCTCAAATTCAAAGATGTAAGTAGGTTGAAAGTGAAAAGATAAAAAACAAACAAACAAAAAAACCCCCAACTAAATAGTAACCAAAAGTGAGCTGGGGTAGTATGACAGTTTGGGGCTTTTTGTGGATCCCAGAAAAGATCATGTTCTTGGAGTTGGCCCATTCCTGTGGGTGTGGGATCCCATTTTTTGGATTACTTCAGTGAAGTGTGACCCAGGGTAGAGGAATAGAAGCCTCACAGAGACACGGGTAAAAACCTGCAGAGAGGCCAGGAGAGATGAGCACAGCTGACTTTATGCCCTGGCCTGTGCCTGATCGCCTAACAGCTGAGCTTGGAGAGAAAACATCTTTAGATGATGCAACTATGTGTCTAATTGCCAACTTCTACAACTTGGTGAGACAACATCTCTTGATGATGCCTTGATTTGGACACATCCATAGCCTCAGAGCTGTAAGATTTTAACCTAATAAATTCCCATTATAAAAGCCAACCCATTTCTGGTCTATTGCTCTGACAACCTTTGGCAAATTAAAATAGACTTTAAATCAAAAACTGTTACGAAGGACAAAGATGGTCATTACAACATACTGATAAAAGGGTCAACTCAGAGAGAAGACATAACGATGATAAATATATGTGCACCTAATAGCAGGTGAACAAAATACTTGTTGCAATTACTGACAAATTGAAGGGAAAATAGGCAGTTCTTCATTCATAGTAGGAGACTTTAATACACCGCTTTCAATAGTGGATAGAATATCTTGACAGAAGATCAGTAAGGAAACAGAAGACTTGAATGATACTCTAAAATGACTACACCTAACAGACATATATAGCACAATTAATCCAACGGCAGAAGAATACACATTCTTTTCTAGTATACATGGATCATTTGCCAGGATAGACCATGGCTTAGGTCACAAAACAAGTCTGAGTAAATTTAAAAATTGAAATCATTCAGGGAAGTGGACTTGGTCCAGTGGATAGGGCGTCCGTCTACCACATGGGAGGTCCCGGTTCAAATCCCGGGCCTCCTTGACCCGTGTGGAGCTGGCCCATGCTCAGTGCTGATGTGCGCAAGGAGTGCCGTGCCACATAGGGGTATCCCCGCGTAGGGAAGCCCCACGCGCAAGGAGTGTGCCCCGTAAGGAGAGCCTCCCAGCGTGAAAGAAAGTGCAGCCTGCCCAGGAATGGCACCGCCCACACGGAGAGCTGACACAACAAGATGACACAACAAAAAGAAACACAGATTCCCGTGCCGCTGACAACAGAAGCGGACAAAGAAGAAGGCGCAGCAAATAGACACAGAGAACAGACAACCGGGGTGGGGGGAAGGGGAGAGAAATAAATAAATAAATCTTAAAAAAAAAAAAAAGAAATCATTCAGTGTATATTCTCTGACCACAATGGAATGAAGCTAGAAATCAACAACAGTGGGAGAAATGGAAATGTGGCTAGGGATATGCAAATCAAAACCACAATGAGATACCATTTCATATGCACTAGAATAGTTACTATTAAAAAAAAAAACTACAGAAAATTATAAGTGCTGGAAAGGATGTGGAGAAATAGAAATGCTCGTTCATTGCTGGGGGGAATGCTAAATGGTGCTCTCACTGTGGAAGACAGTTTGGCAGTTCCTCAGAAACTTAAGTATAGAATTACCATATGACCTGTCGATCCCACTTCTAGGTATACACCCCCCAAATTGAAAGCACACACTCAAACAGATACTTGCACACTGATGTGCATAATGGCATTATTAACAGCTGCCAAAAAAATGGAAGCAACCCAAGTGTCCATTAACCAATGATTAAAATTAAAAAAAAAAAATTTATCACACAAGGATCACCAAATGGGTATTACATAGCTGTAAAAAGGAAGGAAGTTTGGATACAAGCAAAAACATGGATGAATCTTGAAGACATCATATTGAGTAAAATAAACCATACACAAAAGGACAAATATTGTATGATCTCATTGATATGAAGTAATTAGAGAAAGCAAACTCATAGATGTCAGAATCTAGAATATATGTTACCAGGGCATGAGGTTGGGGGAGGATATAGGGAGTTAAATCTTGAAGTGCAAACAGAGTGTTTCTATTAGGATTACGTAAGTTTTGGTAATGGATGGTAGTGGTGTAGAATCACATGTGAACCAAATTAACCAAATAAAACATATAACTGAATTATATATTTGAATGTGATTAAGAGCGGGAAATTTTAGGCTATGTATATGTCACTAGAATAAAATTTTTTAGGGATGTGGATTTGGCTCAACTGATAGAGAGTCCACCTACCATATGGGAGGTCCCGGGTTCAAACCCACGGTCTCCAGACCCATGTAGTGGGCTGGCCCATGCCACGCAGGGGTGTCCCCTGTGTAGGGGAACCCCACAAGCAAGGAGTGCACCCTGCAAGGAGAGCCACACCATGAGAAAAAAGCACAGCCTGCCCAGGAGTGGCGCTGCACACATGGAGAGCTGACGCAGCAAGGTGACACAGCAAAGAGACACAGATTCTCGGTGCTGCTGACAAGAATGCAAGTGGACACAGAACACACAGTGAATGGACACAGAGAGCAGACAACAGGGGGGAAAGGGGAGAGAAAATAAATTAAAATACAATAAAATCTTTAAAATAAATTTTTAAAAAAATCCGTGGAACTGAAAAACAGAAACACTGAACTCTATGTTAAACCATGCACTATGGTTAATAGCACAAACTGGAAAAGAGGAAATAAAACAATCTCTTTATGAAGATGACATGATCATTTATATAGAAGATCCCCAAACTACTAGAACTACTAGAACTATAAACGAATTCAGCAATGTTGTAGGCTATAGGATCAACACACAAGTATCCGTTGTGTTTCTATATACCATCAGAGAATATTCTGAAGTAGAAATTAAAATAAAATCCCATTCACAGTAGCTCATAAAAGCACAAAATGTGCATAGGAATATATTTATCTAAGGAGGTGAAGTACTTGTATACCGAAAACGAAATATCATTGCTGAAAGAAATAAAAGAATATCTAAATAAGTGACAAGACATCTGTGTTCAAGGATAGGAAGATTTAATATTATTAAGATGTCAATATTACCCAAAACTATCTACAGAGTCAATGCAGTACCTATTAAAATTCTAGTAGCCTTTTTGGCAGAAATGGAAACACCAATCCTGAAATTCATATAGAATCACAAGGGACCCTGAGCAGCCAAATCAGTATTGCAACCAAAGAACAAAATTGGAGGTCTCACACTTCCTGATTTCAGAACTTAATACAAAGCCATGGTGATCAGAACAGCATGATAATGGCATAAAAATAAATGTGTGAGCCAATGGAATAGAACTGAGAGTTCAGAAATAAAACCACATCAACTGATTTTTGACAAGGGTGTCAAGTGCATTAATTGGGGAAAAAAATTGTCTCTTCAATAAATGATGTTGGGAAAACTGTATGACCCACATGAAAAAGAATGAAGTTAGACCCTGTTTTATACCATATAAAATTTTTACTGTAAATGGGTCAAGAACCTAACCATAAGAGCTGCAGACATAAAACTCTTAGAGGAAAACATAGGGGGGATCCTTCACAACCTTGGATTTTATGTTGATTTCTTAGATATGACACCAAAAGCACAAGTAACAAAAGAAAAAAATAGATAAAATGGATTTTGTAAAAATTGAAAACTTTTATTTGTTTCAGAGCACTATCAAGAAAGTGAAAAGATAAACTACAGAATGGGAGGAAATGATTATGAATCATATATTGATAAGGACTTAATATCCAGAGTATATATAAAGAACTGCTATAACAAAAAGACAACCCAACCAAAAAAAAAAAAAAAATGGGCAAAAGACTTGAATAGACATTTCTTTGAAGAAGATTTAAAAATTGCCAATAAGCACATGAAAAGATGCAAAGTATCATTGGTCGTCATGCAAATCAAAACGCAAATCAACCCACAATGGGAATGAAGTTAGAAATCAAAAACGGAGGGGAAAATGGAAATGTGGTTAGGGAAATGCAAATCAAAACCACCAGGAGATATCATTTCACACCCACTAGAATAGTTACTATTTTTAAAAACCCAGGAAATTATGAGTACTGGAAAGGATATGGAGAAATAGGAACACTCATTCACTACTGGTGGATACCACTTCACATTGACTAGGGTGGCTATTGTATTTTAAAAAACAAAAAACAAAACAGAAAAGTATTGAATTTGAACAAGAGAAATCGGGTCACTTGTACATTGTTGGTGGCATTGTAAAACGGTGCAGCCACTGTGGAAATCCTTTTGGCTGTTCTTCAGAGAGTTGAATATAGGATTAAATAATAAAGCTCTTTTGGAAGTAGATGATTTTTCATTGCATTGAAAAAGGCAAAAGGGTAGGAAAGTCGTCATCTTCAACAAATATTTATCAAGTGTCATCTAAAGCATTGTTTCTTAAACTTTAGTGTGCACACAGTCATCAGGGAATCCTTTGAAATGCAGATTCCGATTCAGTGGGTCTGGGTAGGGTCCTAAGAGCGCAGGCATCCAGTTTCTGGCTTATTAAATCACTTCCCCATTTACTGTTGGAACACTGAGAATTATCTAACTGCTTTTTATTAGCAGATCTTTAATTTTGGGTTCTTGGGGTGAAGTGAGGCAATATTTCATGACTGTATTTGTTATACACTTAATTGTCATTTAAATATATAGTACTAATGATAAATCGTGTTCATGCAAATTATTTCTGCTTAATTTTGTAACGAACACTTTAATTGCTGACTTGAATAACAATGATCTTAACAAAAGAGGAGACTGGTTTTCACAGGAATGAAAATGATTGATTGCCAATAAAAATGCGAATGAAAAGGATGCAATCAAACCACTGGGTATAGTAAATAGATATTTGACAGGAGCAATATTTAACTTAGATGTACATCAAACAGAAGCCACAGACCTCATTTATCAAACCAGAAGTTCTCAAAAGTTAGTTTCATTAGAACTACTAGGAAGGCTTGTTAAAATGCAGATTGCTGGGCCCAACACCCTTTCTGATTGAGGAGTGCTGGGAAGGGGCCCTGAAATTAGCATTTCTAAAAAGTCCCAGATGCTAGTGCTGCTGCTGCGGCTGGTGGCCATGGATCTCACTTTGAGAACCACCGTATTAGACCAATTCACTCAGGGATGTTTTCTTTATGGGGTATATCACATTATCATTCTATAACCCACTAACAGGGCCTGGATGTTATGTATTTTATTTTTTAAATTAAATTAAAAAAATTTTTTTGTGGGTATGGTTTTTATTTTTATATTTTTCTTCTTTATTTTCTTTTAAATGTTACATTAAAAAAATATGAGGTCCCCATATACCCCCCCAGCCCCCCACCCCACCCCTCCTACATCAACAACCTCTTCCATCATTGTGGCACACTGGATGCTATTTTAGATAGTGAGTGTGTTATGGATTATAGTTCTAGTTGTTTTTTTTTAACATTCCTATTTCCATAGCATTTCTTGAAAAACAGTATTTTTATTAGCTCTCAGATCTGAGATTCTTTTAAAGGAAATAGAATAATGTATTTGATATAGAATACCCTACATTTTTATCTTTTAATAGAGCAGGAAATTAAGAAGAAGAGCAGGGTCAATCTCTGTATTTAGGTTTTCCTTTGTATACATTCAAGAGTCATATTTAGTGTCGTATTTAGAACTGTCTATATGTCCATAACTAGGGAAGTGTATGTATGTGTGTGTTTTTAATTTTAAAGGCAGTGCACTGTTGTGGGAAAGTATGACCTATGAATCAGAAGATAAAAGTTTCAGTTCTGACTGGGCCACTTATTATGATGTGACCTGGAATAAGTTATAAGACTTCTTTGAGCTTCAGTTTCCTCATGTAGACAATCAAGAAATCATTAGACAGTTGTTTATGACCATTCCCAGCTCCAAAAGTCTGATGATCTTACTTGTTTTATTCTCGGCTTTGGATATTTTAAACATTTTCTGTCAACTTTTTGTTAAGTATATTTTGAGAATTAAAAGGTACATATTATACATACATCTAAAAAGGTACTTAATAAATGTTTTTTGAATGAAATATTTGGAGAATTATCTGTTACCTAAATAAAAGCAACTTCGTTTAAGGAACAATGAGAAATTTCAAAAGACAAAAATTTTTTTAGGATTCATTTAGCAATGACTGCACCAGGAGTCCCCATATATCAAATTTAATGTCTGCTATAGCCAGATTCCCTCGCTGTCTTATCATCTCCGCAGTTCACTTCATGGAATTTTTAAAACCATACTAAATGGAAATAGGTACAAACACTGGCTCCTCCATTCATCAGTATGTAACTTCAGGCAAGTTACTTAATCCCCCAGAGGCTGTTTCCTCCTGGTTGCTATAAGGAGGGTAATAACCTCTACATGGCAGAAGGTGGTGAGGGTCTCACGAGGGCAGGGAGGTCGAGGCCTCGGAAGCCATTGAAAGTGCCAGGCCCTCCCCTCGTCCTGCCTTCGGAGGCGCTCTGCCTTCTCTCAAAGTAAAAAGTAGTTACGTAGATTAAAGCTTTTCTAATGCAACAAAGCAGATTTGATACGTCAAATGTGACCCCAGCAAAGCTGAAGGATGGGTGTCAGTTCTCCTGCTTGTATTTGTAAAGTCTTCCATTTCCTACCCTCTCTCTGGTCATGACCTCCGAGCTGCTGCGTCAGGAGCGTTTGCTCAGAGCTATCGATTTATCCTGTAATGACTCTTTCCCAAACTGGAATAGCTTCAACAGCATCAAATTCAAGAAAGACCATTTTTATGAGTCTGTCCAAAGAGGTCTGCGTTATTATCCTTTTGAATGACCAGATTTTTCTGTGTGGGCGGGAATGTCTGGGCTTCCCAGATCTTCTTTCTGCTTTTGTAAAGATATGGGAGTGAATCTGTAAAGTTAAGCACTTTAAAGCAATGCTGCTCAAACTTTAATATGTTTTCAAATCACCTGGGGAAACTTTTTTCACTGCCGATTCTGATTAAGGAGGTCTGGGAAGGGACCCCAGATTTGCATTTCTAGCAAGCTCCCAGGTAATGCTGAGGTTCTGGGCTGTGGACCACATTTTGAGTAACAAGGCTTTAAAGGAAATCTTCGTTATAAACTCAACTTGTATCCTTGGAGTTTTCTTCTTAATTGTCTTGCATTGTGTGAATATGTGCATTATTTCGGCAAGCATTGAAAAAAATATTCATCCCCAAATACACATTGTGCTATCTTTTCTCAGCTTTATTCTCTTTTTTCTGGATCTCTTTCCCTCAGCACTTGGTAAACCACTTGGGGAGAAATGAAAAATCTTTTTCTATATTTCCTTGTGAATTAGAAGTCAGGCAAGCCCATGAATCATGGAGAACACATGAATCACATAGCATGTTTGTATATTGAATATAATCAAACCATACATCAACAAATTATTAGATGCTTCCTTTAGGCTAGAGTCTACATTAGGAGTTCAAAATGCAGAGATACAACCATTGTTCCTGTCCTCAAGGAGCTCACTTAGGGGAATCACATTACAAAACAACAAATGATCATAAGGTATTGAACAGATGTATGCTCAGGTTGTTATATACTGTAACATATTACTAGGCAGAAATGAAGATTTAATTTGTATTTATTTATTAATTTAAAATTGAGCTTGTGGAATGAGCCTTCTGATCCTTTGGAGAATTGCACCACTATTAGATGCTCAGCTCACCTGTCCTGCCTTGATCCCCAGCAGAAAGAGATTTTTCCCTCTTCTCCATTTCCTATCACACTTTTGTTGATTCTTATATACTTATTGACTAACATTACTAATTTCTGTGTACCTCCCTATAAAACTATAAATCTTTTGAAAGCAGGGTTTATTTCTTAGCCATCTTCTGTTGTTTTCCACACAATACTTGGCACTAGGAGGAGCTTAAAAATTCTCAGTGAATGAATGAATGAATGAATGAGTGCTCACTGCATACTGGAGCTTGGACTTGCATTGCTCCAAATCAGTGCTCGGTGGGGCCGCCTGGACCACAAGAAGGATAATAAGATGGTTTCCTCCTTCCCTTTCCCCATATTCCTTCAAGCCCAGGGTTTGAGATCTGGTGATATGTTAATCCATAGACATCCCAAAGTGATTATTTTGGTGGACAGGTCTTTAATTTGGGGTGGTGTATTGCAAGCAGGGAAGTACTGACCAATTGGCGGTATGACCAGAATAGCCGGTGTGATGTTTGATGTCCGTGACTGGATTGCAGCATCGAGGTTATTGACATTTTAGAGAAGTGTACGCTCTTGCTAAGGTTAATTGAGAAAAACAAAATATCGATTTATTCCCCAAAGCCTTGAGTGTTCCAGGACATATTTGTTGGCATAGGATCAACTTCTGTAGTCTTGATTCTTTATTGAGTGTCACAGACTTAAAAAGCCTGTTTCCCAGAGGAGGAAAAGCCAAGGTGGGTAAACTCCCTGTTAAAACAGACATTTTCTGTTTGGGAGGGATAGGAAAAAAAACCACATTTTTCAAACTTCCTAGTGCTCTTGTTATGTTTCAAGCTTTTTTTTTTTTTCTTCCAGCCAACTTAAGTTTCTTTCCAGGGCTGAAGTCAATTTCTTTTAAGAAATGATCTTAGGCAGGGACTTAACTTTTTTTTTTTCAGCAACCTTTCTTCAAATGAAATATTACATTGTAGGCTATTAGGTCATTATTTCCTTAAATTGCCAAATAACAGTCCAAACTATCTTTCATGAATGCAGGAAGCACAGTCTTTTGTCATGTTTCCCTCCACCAATATTTCTGCCTGTTTCCAAGGAAGACTTGCCCATTCCAGGTACCCTCCTGGTTGGCACCTGTTCCCTGGAGAGGGGTCTTGTTCCAGGCCCTGGCCAGCGCTCCCCTCAGCGGCCGCTCTAGGTGTGCATGTTGGCCCTTCCCTTAATTCTGAAGATACAGTTGAGTCAGACTTTGAGAGATCATGCATTTTAACTGAAGGCTTATGGGAAATTGAAGAGAATTCCATTGCAAAGAAACACAAACGAAAATCCCCAAAACACCACAGGAGTGTCTTTGGTCATTCTCACCCCTATAAGGCCCGTGAGTCTCACCTTCCCTCTTTCCCCAATCAATACAATCCTGTCACAGTGGGAACAGCTCTCTACATCTTCACACAGAACAGACCAGCCAGTCAGCACCTCAGTTTCTCCATTCCAGAGTAGAACCTGAGCATTAGCTTTTGGGTTACTAAGAGGCCCGTTGAAATGTCCTCCTCTACTCCCAGCTCCCCCCGTCCCAAAGGAAAATCTTCTCCCAACAGTGAATTCTGCCTTACCTACTAGGTGAGAAAGAAAGTGCTGGCAGGGTTGAAATAGCAGTTTACTCAGGTATTCGAAAACTCTGTGGTCCAGAAGCAGCACGCTGACACATGTAAAACTAATAATTAAAAGAGCTGCTCTGGCTGAAGAGGGTCTAGGGGCAGACCAGAGCATACCTTGACTCTGTCTCTGGCGTCCCAGGCTTCTCCCAAACACAACCCAGACCCCAGCTCACTCCCTTGAGCCAAGGAGCCATTCTTGACCCTTCTCTGTTGTTGACCAAAGTTTTAGGCTTAACTTCTTTAAAAAAAAAAACACAATAAATTGGATTCTTTTGTTTTTTACAGTCAAACCTTAATTAAAATTTGTCAGTATTTTGTATCTCACCCTTATTCTCTGGGTTGCTTATTGTCTTGTTCAAGTACTTTTTTTTTTTTTTTGTAGGCAAGGAAGTAAGGAGTTTATTAAGAAACAAAAGAGTACACAATCTGAGACATAGATTGCAGGCGTGCTGCAGGGTGAGACACTTGAGTACATTTTTAATGGTTCTTTCAGTGAGGAACCAAGGGTGATAAACTCTCATGGCTTTTTGTATGTCTGAAAATGTCTTTATTTTTGCCCTCACTTGAATGCGAGCTTAGTGGGATATGATGGATTGATAGCCATTTTCTTTTCACAACTTTTACTATGTTACTTTAATGACTTTTTGATCCTACTGATGGGATATTTACTATAGGTCTAATTTTTTTCTTTGTAGTAATCTTTTTCTGCCTCTGGTGGAGTTTTAAAAAACTTTTTGTTTTGAAAAAACTTTAGATTTAAAGAAGAGTTGAAAAGATAGTACAGAGAGTTCCTGAAACCCAATTTCAGTTTCATTGTACCAGGGTACAATGAAGAGATCATTGTGGGTACCATACTGCTATCTAAACTCTAGTCTTCATTTGGGTTGCACTGGTTTTTCCATTCATGTCCTTTTTCTGGAACAAGATCCAATCCAAGATCATAGAAATAATCTCATCAGGAATAAATTCCTGTTCATATAGTCGATTTGGCCATCTTTCTTAGGAATGTATTTCTTTTTTTTTTTTTTGTCTTTATTTATTTTTTTAATGTTACATTAAAAAAATATGAGGTCCCCATATACCCCCCACCCCCCTCATCCCACTCCTCCCCCCATAACAACAACCTCCTCCATCATCATGAGATATTCATTGCACTTGGCAAATACATCTCTGAGCACCGCTGCACCCCATGGTCAATGGTCCACATCATAGCCCACACTCTCCCACAGTCCACCCAGTGGGCCATGGGAGGACACACAATGTCCGGCAACCATCCCTGCAGCACCATCCAGGACAACTCCAACCCCTGAAAATGCCCCCACATCACATCTCTTCCTCCCACTCCCCACCCCCAGCAGCCACCATGGCCACTTTCTCCACACCAATGCCACATCCTCTTTGATCACTAATCACAATAGTTCATGAATAGAATATCAGTAAGTCCACTCTAATCCACACTCCACTCCTCCATCCCGTGGAACCTAGAATGGTTGTGTCCACTCCACATCCACATCAAGAGGGGGCCTAGATTTCACATGGATGCTGGATGCAATTCTCCTGTTTTCAGCTGTAGGCACTCTTGGCTCCCTGGTGTGGTGGTTGACCTTCTTCACCTCCATATCAGCTGAGTGGGTTAAGTCCAATAAACCAGAGTGTAGGGGCTGCAAGCCCGCTGAGGCTCAGGGCCTGGCTCTCACATGGTCAGTCCAGAGATTCAGGTCCCCTGGGTATACATTGAACCCCAGCACCAACTACAGTTCCAGTAAAAGCAACAGGGGAGACTTGTGGACAAAGATCACATCTGAGTCCAGCTCCACCACACAGAAACACAAACTCCAAAGTAGGACCAACTGACATGGCATTGAAATCCATCTGCCATGACCATAGAACCTGTGGGTCTCCTCAGCCCCCAGAAGAACCAATACCTGGGGTTGTATCTACTTTATCTGTCTCTGGGACTCTGCTCAGGTGTGCATAAGGGCAACCCTTCTGATAACCTCCTAGCTCTTTCTGGAGACTCATAGCCATACAAACTCATTTCCCCCTCCCATTCAGGTCAAAAAGCATTTTTAACTCCTGGTACCACATGTAGATTGAGACACTTCTGCTGGTCCATGTCAACCCCTCCATCCAAGGTCATCTTCTAGTTACATCATCAGCTGGTACTTGGTAGTAATCCCTTGGTGCCAGGGAGGCTCATCCCCAGGAGTTATGTCCCACACTGGGGGGAAGGCAACACATTTACATGCTGAGTTTGGCTTTGAGACTGGCCACATTTGAGCAACATGGAGGCTCTCAGGAGGTAACTCTTAGGCACCCTGCAGTTCTAGGCCTTGTTCTTATTTCAGGTGCACAGGCTCACAAGCATAGTCATTAGTATCAAGGGCTCATTGTTGGACCTTCATTCTTTTTTGGTCATTGCTGTTGCACTTGGGGGATTGTTGCTGTTCCTTTAGGGACTGTGATAGAGCTCCCCTGGCTAGGAACTCAGCACTCCCTCAGTTGTTGTTTTTAATTGTAACCACTATGAAAATATCCAAACATTTTTATGTACCCTGGAGGAATGTATTTCTTCATGTGGTTGAGAATTTTGGTTTGCGTGCTTATGTGCTGGGTGTTTGCTGTTTGGGCTTTCTGTTCTTTTCCTCTGGGTTAGTGGTTCTGTGATTGATTATTATTATTATTTTTTACAGAACAAAACCACACCCCTGGAATGTCCATTTAAGATCAGTTTGGATGTCTTGCCCTGGAATAATACTGAGGTTATGGCTGATCAAATCTGAGGAGCAGGGTCATGCTGGGCCCTGCATCTTTGCTTCCTCCAGGTCCCTAAGCCTTAGCCACTGCGGGGGTCAGCTGCAGGGTTTCAGGTCCTTTTAGGAACCCGTGTCGAGCCCCTGCCTCGAGTAAAGCACTCCTGGAGGCCACTGCCTGCTTCTGGAACCAGAGCCCAGCAGATGGATATTTTCCTTACATTAACAGTCCATGGAGATGTTTATCTTATTTTTGAACCTAGCTTTGTCATTTTGGTTTTCTGCTTTTCCATTTTACCTAATATTCCTGAGTTTGGATGTTTTTCATACCCAGAGGCATTATGCCATAGTATCGATTTGCCATACTGTCCATTTTGGATAGCATTATGATAGAAGTCATGAGAATTTTAAATACTACTTTTCAAGAATTTTCTTCAAGTGTTGAAGTATCCACAGAGCATTCTCATTCTACTGATGGATCGGGTAAGGTACAGGGAGATTAGCTAAATTGCAAGGGTCACCTCAATTGTGAAGGTAAGAAATGAATATAGATCCTCTGATGCAGTTTTATTGCCTCCCAAGTCTGCGTTGGCCTTAGTAAATTTAATGTCATCTGAAGGACTTATGGAAGATGGGATTCTCTGCTTCCTCACCCTCTGTCGCTCATCTGCCCCCCATTCCTGTTGGGAAAGAAGTCTCTTTAGCATAATGATTTACTTGCATGTTATGAGCAATGGCCCTTTTCAGTGAGAAATGTATTACTTAAAAAAAAAATCCTGTAGGAGCCTCACTTGAAAAAGATAAGGATCTCTGCAGGAGGGAGACAAGACAGGTCCCACTGGCTTCAGAAAATGGAGGAACAGATGTGAGAGTCCTTGGTGACATGAGACTGTGGCAGCATGGAGCTGGAACCCGGGGCAGGGCAGAGTGGTGGAAAGGCAGGAAGGGGGAGGAAAAAGGGCAGAGACACCCTGGGAACAGTAAGAAAACCTTGCTCCATCCTCTGGTTTTCCAGGGAGCTCATGGTCCATGGGAGGGTGAGAAGGTTCTTTCTGGCAAGGAACTGTGCCTCACCTTGACACTGTTGGAAAGAGCATACTTAAATATCAACGTTTACAGGGGAAATCATAGATACATGCAGAAGAGGGCAGGACGTAGGGGGAGGAAAGGAGGAAGAGAAAACGAGAACGAAAACTTCAGGGTCATTTTCTTCTTCTTGATAATCCAGTGAGCTTTGAGAGAATATTTAAGGATATGGGAGCAGAGAGGCAGTGGGAACCTGGAGGGCCAGGCCAAGCAGGATAGGGAAAAATGTTTAAATGTTCAGTTTAAATATAGATTTATTATTTCCTCTGAACATGGTATAGATTGTTAACTCTTTTTTTTTTAAAGGATGTAATTCCAAGCTTGAAAGAGGTTTTTTTTCCTCCTCCTCACCACCCTTGCTGATTTTGCTGTCTGTGTCCATTTGCTGTGTGACCTTCTGTTTCTTTTCTTTTCTTTTTTCGTCTCCTCTTCTCATTTTTTTCTCCCCTAGGCTTTACTGGTATTCGATCCCAGGGATCTCTGAGGTGGGAGAGAAGTTCCCTGTCGCTTGCGTCACCTCAGTTCTGGTTTCTGTTGTGTCTTGTCTTGACTGTACCCTGCATCTCTCTTTTGTTGCGTCATCATCTTGCTGTGATGCTTGCTGGGCTGGGGGCTGGGCTTGCTGTGTGGGCCATGGGCATACCTTTACCAGGAGGCCCCGGGGATCGAATCCCAGTCTTCCCATATAGTAGACAGAAGCCCAATTGCTTGAGCCACATCTGTGTCCCTGAGAGAGGTTTTAGGACAAAGGAAGAAGTGTCTCTTTATACTGGTGTTCACATTCTTAAACTTGTTCTATAAAGAAATAAATTGTTTTTTAATTTGCACAAAATAAGTACATTTAAGAAAGGTTTGAATACATTCATATAATATAAGAAACTCTGGATATTTGAAACAATTAGCCTACAGCAAACGCTGGATAATCTCAGTAGTGACAACATGTCCTTCCACAAAATATCCCCTGGTGCCCTTTCAAGGGCCAAATACTAGACCACATAGACTTTGGTTTGGACATATTGTGGCATTCATTTTATTTTGTCCATTTTGAATTCTGAGAACATCAATACATTCATTTTCAAATGAAGAATGGGCACAATTATATACTTCTCTGAAAAAAGAAATATAAAAATTAATTTAAAAAGTGATTTATCTTATTGTTCTCCACATTATCAATGATAACTGAAGTTTAATTTTGTTTCTATAAAAAAATCTATTAATATGTTTTCCTCTACTTGTGTATAGGGGTCAAAAATCAGTGAGACCCCAAACCCAGGCATATTAGGGAAAGAAAGTAGTGAGAAATTGTGGTCTGGTCTATTCTTTATTATCTTATTTTCTTCTGACATTAATTATTCTTATACCAAAATGTGCAGGTAGAAATGCGTTTGTGGTTAAGCTTGGAGAACACAACTTGAGGTTGCCACAATTCAAGGTGTTTTCTTTTGATTTGTCAGCATAGCTGACAAGGGAAAGAGTGAGTTTTTATTCTGGACCCACCTAATAGAATTTAGTATTGCATTTATTTTCTATAATAGGTCACTTATTCTAGTACCATTTGTTTTACTTGCTGATCTTTGGGGACTATGGATTTTCGTTACTAAATGAAATACTACTTTTGTTTCTCTCCATCTGCTTGCTATTTATTTATTTTCCATTTGGATACATTTGGATAAAGAGGCAGAAATTGTGCTGTCAGCATGCTTCCTGTTATTGAGCAATAGAGCATCAATCTTTCATTCCATAAGTCCCCAAATCTTTGTTTTATTTGATCATGAAAGCAGCATATTCCAAATGTTCTACAATAGGCATATAAAGAAAAAGTGAATAAGAAAACAAAACTTATTTGTATTCCCACAACCCACATTGCACCACTGCTAGGGCTTCAGTGTATTTTTTCTTGCCATTAAAAATAAATAAATAAATCGATGTCATTGAGATCAGAGAGTGTAGTAGACACTTAATATTTTTTCTTGGTCCCCAGCATCTGAACCCCATTTACCTGTCTGGTGAGGTATGTCTTTGGAGGAACATAACTCTCCCATAGCAGCTGGGGCACAGGGGCATGACATAGACTCAACCAGTGTTTCCGGCTCTGAAGCAGAAGCTAGTGATAAAAAGGAAAATGATCTGTGGTTAGTTCATTTTGGTGGTGGCCTCTTTTGTGTTCCAGGGGCAGCAGGTGCAGCAGTGCTGTGGCAGTGCCCAGTGTCCTGAACCACAGCCGGCATGGAGCTGTGACGACCACTGTTGAATGGGGACAGCTGCTCTGTGCGCCTTAGACTGGCTCCTGTCCTTGTTCCGGACGCTCATCTGAGCCTGATTCTTTAACAATTCCGTATGCTACCCAGTAGCCTTTTAATGAATCTCTTTTAGGCTTAATCAGCCAGAGTCAGTTTCTGTTGCTTTCTACTCTGCCTGATGTACGTTATATAGAGAGTTTTATAA
Source organism: Dasypus novemcinctus (assembly GCF_030445035.2). Classification (NCBI taxonomy): domain Eukaryota; kingdom Metazoa; phylum Chordata; class Mammalia; order Cingulata; family Dasypodidae; genus Dasypus; species Dasypus novemcinctus. Next base: position 136,877,852 of record NC_080677.1, on the reverse strand, counting down.
CCTGCACTTTCCATTTAACTGTATATCTTCATTAACTTGGATTTTTTTTCTTGTCTAAGCATTTTCATGGGTACTCTTTAATTTATTCTTCCTTTTTATTAACAATAATTGCAAATACTTGTAAAGGTCTTACCCTGTGTCAGGCATTATTCTAGATGCTTTATATATATTAATGCTCATCTTCACACAACCCTTGCAACGTGGACCCTATCATCACCTCCACTTTACAGAGAAGAAAACTAACACACATTGCAAAAATGTGCCTGTCTGGAGAGGGGTAAGAAGGAAAACAAATGTTCTTCCATATTCACATAACCTCATCTTTTTACAAGTTGAAATTAGGCAAAATTTCACTTTAGTTTCCTGTTCTGGCTGAAGTTATAACTGATCAAATTCCAATTTTCCTTCCTGAATATGAACCAAAGTGAAAACTCTTCTGAATTTTAGGTTATAATTTCTTTCATGGAAAAATTACAAATTAAGCTTGGTTTTCAGGATAAATCCATAAATATAGCCAGTTCAAGATTCTACCTCTATTGCTGTTTGGTTCTGTTAGTGGAAAGGATGAGTTTATTTTGGGTAGAACGGGGAGAGGTGGGGTGGGGAGACCTGGGTTTTAGCTCCAGGTCTGCATTGCATAGCTGTGTTACCATGGAAACCACTTTCCTTTCTGGGCAAGGTACTCTCTTTCTGAAGTGCAAGGTTTGGGCACAACTTATTCATTCATTTATTCATTCAGCAAACAATTATCCAGCAGTTGCTATGTGCCAGGAACTTTTCGTGTATGAGGTTCTAACCGTGATGCTGTGTGGTTCACAGTTAGAACTGTGAGCTTCTCCTTGCAAACAGCCAGTTTCCATCAGAGTCCCTAAGGCCAGCCTCAGCGTTAGTCCTGAGCCTAACTGAAAGCCACCGAGGGCAGCATCCAGCACAATCAGAGCCAACACTTAACATTGTAGCTCCTGCTAGGTTCCACTGCAGAAAACAACTAGTTAACTATAAATGTGTGAAATTAAAAATCTTCTTTTCATGACTGTATTTTATCAATTCTAAGATGCATATTGTTCACAGACTAACATCTCAGAAATTGAATTGCCTCTTATTATTTGTGGTGGTTTGAAACTGTGTGTACCTAGAAAATCATGTTCTTAAGGTTCATCCATTCCTGTGGGTATGGACCCCTTGCAAGTAGAAACTTTTTATTTTATTTTATTTTTTTATATCAATGTCACAAGTTACTCCATTAACACAAGACAACTACAGTAACAAAAAATCTTCTTTCATCAGCAGTTATACTCCCCCCTTATTTTTGTTCATTCCTCAATCTTGAGGGATTTGGGACAATGTCCACTCTGACGTCTTCAGGCTGAGAAGGGCATAGACATTATGGGGCAGAGGAAAGGAATTGTTTTGCTTGCAGTTGAAGATACTCCTTATTTTGAGGATGGGACTGGTCCATCAACATCGTTTTGTTAGTTGTCCAAGGCAGGCCCAAAGAACTGGAGAGGAGGAGTTGGCCACAGCTGTGGTGGGTTTCAGGACTCAACTGCCATATGAACAATCTGAAGATTTAAGTCTTTGAGAAATAGTAAGAAAAATCTTTTTTAAAAAAACTTTTAAAAATTGAAGTTTATCATTCATACGTGACTGTCTATAAACAACAAGTGTATAGTAAAAGATGTGAACTTACAAAAGAAGCATGCATATCATCATACAGGCTCCCATACATTATCTTGCCACCAACCAATACCTTCTGTTGTTGTGAAGTAGAACCTTTAGATGAAGCTACTTCAGTTAAGGTGTGACCCACCTCATTCAGGATGGGTCTTAATTATCTTACTGGAGTCCTTTATAAATGGGATGAATACACAGAGAGAGAGAAAACCATGGAAGCAAAAAGCTGAAAGCAATGAAACCCGGAAGGTAAGGGAGAGACCAGCAGATACCACTATGTGCCTTACCATATGGCAGAAGAGTCAAGGCTCGCTGGGAGCCAGTCTTTGGGAAAAAAGCATCACCATGATGATGCTTTGATTTGGACATTTTCTCAGCCTCAAAACTGCAAGCTCGTAAGTGAATAAATTTCCATTGTTAAAGCCAACACATTTCATGGTATCTGCTTTCAGCAGCCTAGCAATCTAAAGCACTATTGATTGTGTGTCATAATTTAATTGGCAGTATTTTCTTCTTTTTTGGTAATGCATAAAATAATGGTGCAGCTCATAATTTGTAGTATCTTAGATGCAATTAAAAAAGGTAAATGATACAATTTCACATGCTTAACATAACAAAAAAGCTCTAAAAGATATCTGAAAAGACTTGCTGTGCAGAAAGGACTTATATGAGCTGCAGTTGTTAAGTTCAATGATCAGTTATTGGTTGCTCATCTTCTTGACCCATAAGCATCATTTGATAAAGTTGACCAAGCACTCCTTGAAATACTTCCCTGATTTGCCTTCTAGGTCACCACTTTCTCTTGGTTTCCCGCATATTCCCCTGGCTGTTCCTCTGTCTTCCTTGCTGGTCTCTCCTAACCTTGCTGCCCTCTAAGTGTTGGACTCCACCAGGTCTGAGTTCTAGGACCAAATTTCCTCTCTATCTGCATTCACTCCCCAGAGTTCTTTTTGGGGTTTATTATTATGAATACCATCTATATGCTACTGACACCCGAATATTTATCTGAACCTCTCCTGAATGTCAGCTGCCCACTTGATATTCCCACTTGCACATATAATAGCATCTCTACTTTAACAAGTTTAAAACTGAACTCCCAATGAGAAACTCTGACACACCTATTAGAATGACTAGAATTTAAAATACTAACTGGTGAGGTTGCACAGCAAAGGGAATTCTCATACGATGCTAATGGGAATGAAATGTGGCACAGCCACTTTGGCAAAGAATTTACCAATTTCTTATAAAATTAAACATACACTTATCATGAATGTGACCCAGCATTCCTATGTGTAAGCATATGCCCTACAGAAAGGAAAATTTATGTTCACATAAAACCCATACACAAATGTTTATAGTTGTTCAATTCATTATCTCAAAAACCTGGAAACAACCCAAACATCCTTCAACTGGTGAATGGTTATTTATCCAGTTTATTTAAATGGTAGCATACCCATACAATGGAATACTACTTATTCATAAAAAGAGAACTAACTACTGGTACATGCAGCAGGGTGGTTGAAACTCAAAGGCATTATGAAGAATTAAAGCAGCCAGTCTCAAAAGTTTACATATTGTGTAATTCCATTTATATAGAATTGTGTACAAGGCAAAACTATAGAGATGAAAATATAGGTGGGAAAGTGGATTTGGCTCAACTGATAGAGGATCTGCCTACACATAGGAGGTCCAGGGTTCAAACCCAGGGCTCCTGACCCATGTGATGAGCTGGCCCATGCGCAGTGCTGATGCACGCAAGGAGTGCTGTGCCATGGAGGGGTGTCCCTAGCATAGGAAGCCCCATGTGCAAGGAGCGTGCCCATCATGGAGACCTGCCCCATGTGAAAAAAGTGCAGCCTGCCCAGGAGTGGCTCCGCCCACATGGAGAACTGACGCAACAAGATGACACAACAAAAAAAGAGAGAGATTCTCAGTGCCACCGACAAGAATGCAAGCGGACAGAGAACACACAGCGAATAGACACAGAGAGCAGACAACAGGGGGTGGGGTGGCAGGGTAGCGGGGAGGGAAAGGGGAGAGAAATAAATAAAAATAAATCTTAAAAAAAAAGAAAAGAAAAGAAAAGATAGGTGGTTTCCTGGGTTGGGTTGGGAAGTGGGTTTGTCTATGAGTACCAGTTCAAGAAAGTTTTCTGTAATGATAGAACTATTCAGTATCCAGTTTGTGGTGGTGATTATACACATATACACAAGCATTAACGCTCATATAACTTTTACCAGAGAAAGGTAAACTTTGCTGTAGGTAAATTAAACTAAAATAACACTTGACTTACTGCTCCTCATCCACCAGCCCCCCAAGACATATGCTCCTCCTTTTCCCAGGCAGTGGCAACCTCATTCTTTCAGTGGCTCAGATGAAGAAGTGTTGTCATCCTTGACTCCCCTCTATCACATCTCGAGGTTCACTCGCCATCACATCTCGCCTGACCTGCACAGCACCCTTCTCCCACCATTGCCTCTGACTGGGACCGCTGCAAAGTCCATCTTTTAAAAGGCATCCTTTAAAAACTCGGACAGTGTTAAAAACAGATCATGTGACTCCTGTGCTCAAACATCCTCCCGTGGCTTCTTATCTCACTGGGAGTAAAGGCCAAGACCTTGAATGGGTGCAGAATCTAGCATCATTGGGCTTTCAGGCTCTCACCTGTTCCCGCTGCCTGGAAATGTTCTTCCCCTGACAGCCACAGGGTTCACGCTCTCATTTTCCTCAGGCCTCTGCTGAAAGGTCACCTTTCTAGAGCTTTCCTGGCCATCCTTTTTAAAATAGCAACCTGTATCCCACCCTCTAGGCCTGCCTTCTGGCATTCTGTATCCCATTTCCCATGCTTTATTTTCTCTATTGTACTCAATGGATTGGCAGATGGGGATTATTTTTATTTTCTTTCATATATATATATTTATTTATTATTCATCTCCCCTCATAAAAAGGGAGCAGGGAATTTCTTTTGTTTGCTGTCTGATGCATAGCAGTCATTTACTAAATGCTTGTTGAAAAACTCTAATAAATATTTGCAGAGGACATAGCAAGCACTTATTAGTCATTGATGACTTGAATAATACTTTGTAATAGCTCAGGCAAATAATATGAAATTAATTTCTAGCATCCCACTGTTGAGATAATATGCAAGGAAAACAAAATATGTGCATGAAAATAAATAAAAATCTTACTGAATGCTCATTACTGCATTATCAGGGGAAACGGAAGGTTCTAGGAAAACTTGCTGACGTCTGAAATACACAAGTCTCTCTCTTTTTTTTAAGATTTATTTTTATTTATTTCTCTCCCCTTCCTTCACCCCCCCTCCCCAGTTGTCTGCTCTCTGTATCCATTTGCTGTGCATTCTTCTGTGTCTGCTTGTATTCTTTTCGGTGGCACTGGGAATCTGTTTTTGTTGCGTCATCTTGCTGCATCAGCTCTCCGTGTATGTAGCGCCATTCCTGGACAGGCTGCACTTCTTTTGCGCTGGGCGGCTCTCCTTATGGGGCACACTCCTTGCATGTGGGGCTCCCCTATGCGGGAAGTCAACAGAACCCAGAGGAGAAAGGAGGAGATGCCACCATGTGCACTGCCATTGGATGGAAAAGCCCAAAGACTGCCGGCCAGCCAGAAGACACCCATCCTGGGAGGAAGCAAGCCTTCTAGCCTCGGAGACCAGGAGCCAGTAAATTCCTGCTGTTCAGCCAACCCATTGTATGGTATTTGTTTTAGCAGCCAAGAGACTAAAATAATAAATCATCTCCATTTATAGTGTTCATAGGTTAAGTTAGTTTCCTAGGGTTGTTGTAATAAAATACCACCAACAGGGTAACTTATAAAACGGAACTTGATACTGTCAAGGTATGAGCAAGGCTCTGCTCTCTTGGAATGCTCTAGTGGGAGGGGTCTTGTCTTGCCTCTTTCCAGCATCTTCTGGTGTTGTGCGGCAACCCTGGCCAGTCTTGGGCTTGTAGATGTATTGCTCCTATCTCTGCCTCTGTTGTCACATGAGTCACGCTGGGTCACAGGGACCATGTTGTCTCCCTGTGGGTGCCTGTGTCTAAGCCCAAATTTCCCCCTTCTCATAAGGACTCGAGCCATTGGGTTAGGGCCCACCCTAACCTTCATCTTAATTTGATCACATCTGCAACAATTGCATTTCCAGATAAGGTCACATCCACAGGTATGAGGATTTGGGACTTGAACATCTTTTGGGGGAACACACATTTTACCCTCTATGTAGATTAGTCATGGTTTGGCTTTCCCTGAAGCAGAGCCTGAGACAGGGATTCCAGCATAGGTGATTTAATGTGGGGATGCTCTTCAGCAAAAACTTGGAAGGGAGTGAGGGAAGCAGGATAGGGAAGGGGGCTGAGCTGAGTGAGATTGTGGCAGGTAAAGTCTAGCTTTGGCCTGATTAACAGGATGATTCTGTGTACGCTGAGTCACAGAGATGGCATTAGTCAGTCACTGGTTAGGGGCTGCCCTGGGGAGCAGGTGTGGAGTAACTCCCCAGGTGAGGAGCTTCCAGCAGCCAAGGGGAAGATGGAGCACTTTCTAGCAGCCAACACTCACAGCACTGGGAGATGGGCTCTTTGAGTTGAGTGAGTAATGGGATCTATATAGGACTCCAGTCATGTCTACCATGAAATTCCTTCAAGGTCAAGTCTAAATGACGCATTTGGAGATTGGATCATATTCTTTGCAGACATTAAGGAATCTTTTTTTTTTTTTTAATTCTCTCTCCTCCCTTTCCCTCCCCACCTGCTCTCTGTGTCCATTCGCTGTGTGTTCTTCTGTGTCTGCTTGTATTCTCATCGGGCGGCACTGGGATCTGTGTCTCTTTTTGTTGCGTCATCTTGCTACGTTAGCTCTCGGTGTGTGTGGCACCACTCCTGGTGGGCTGTGGTTTTGCTTGGGGCAGCTCTCCTTGTGCAGGGGCTATTCCTTGCATGGGCGTACCCTTACGCAGGGGCATCCCGTGTGTGGGCCAGCACTCCTTGCGTACAGCAGCACTGTGCGTGGATCAGCTCACCACACGGGTCAGGAGACCCTGGGTATTGAACCCTTGGACCTCCTATATGGTAGGTGGATCCTCTACCATATCCACTTCCCATGGAATCTTAATGTTTAGAAGAATTGATTCCAGGTGCTTTTGCTCTTTGTTATTTTAATGAAAGATCCTTTAATAAAGTGACAAATGATTTCCATGATGTATCCATGTATTAGGGCTTTCCAGAGGAACAGAACCAACAGGATTTATATAGATATATTAAGAATTGGCTTATGTGACTGTGGGTGCTGGCAAGTCCGAATTCTGTAGCACAGACTGCAAGCTGGAAACTCCAATAAAAGTGAAATTGTATTCCTTGAGGAAGCTGGCAGACCAAAGTAGAGGCAGAAAATTTTCTTTCTGACTGCTGAAATCCTCAATTCTGGCTTTTAAGATCTCCAAATGATTGGATGAGGACTCTCCACATTGCTGCAAGTAACATCCTTGCTTGATTGTAGTTGCAGTCAGCCCTAGATGTAACCAAGTGATTATAGAAGCAAATGATTCTATGAAATACCCTCACATTAACAATCAAGGCAGTGCTTGCTGGACACCGTAACTTTGACAAGTTCACACATGAAACTGACCATCACAATCTGTTAGACTCACATTTTCATATATGGATTATTTGTGGAGGAAGAGTCACATTATGCTTGCAATAATGCGTTGCATAAGGAAAAAATAAAGAATTGAGATGTTTAGAGAGATAAGAAATTTTCATTTTATTTAACTTCTCAACTTAGAAAATTGTTTGCCCGCCCTGCTGTTTTTGCTGTCTGTGTGCATTTGCTGAGTGATCTTCTATGTCTATTTCTCCTTTGGTCTTCTCTTCTTGTTTTCTCCTCTAGGATTCACCAGGATTCGATCCTGGAGTCCTTCAATGTGAAAAGAAGTTCCCTACCACTTGCACCACCTTAGTTCCTGGTCTCTGCTGCACTTCACCTTCACTCTCCCCTTTGTCTCTTTTTGTTGTGTCATCATCTTGCTGCATGGCTCATCGCATGGGCACTGGCTTGCCACATGGGCATTTGACTCACTGCATGGGCATGCCTTTACCAGGAGGCCCTGGGAATTGAACCTGGACCTTCTTATATGGTAGACAGAAACCCAATCACTTGAACCACATCCACTTCCCAGTAAATTGTTTTAAAAAAAAACAACTGTGAAGGAGGTCACAGAAGCCATTAAAAGTAAAAACAAAACGTTGCCCTATAACCAGTGAGGAGTTATAGAATTCTTAAGTATCAGGTGGAAAAGGAAAAGTGACTAAAACTTTACATTGAAAAACATTAGTTTTAAATTACTATTAACTTTGAAAGCTTTGACAGTAGTTGTTTGACTACATTTTCTCCATTATAAAATGCTTATTTAGTTGAACAACTAATATTTATTGAGCACCTAGTAAGTACAAAATCTGATCAAGACACTCTGGGAGCACAGAGAAGTACAAAGCCCACCTGCCTTTCCAGCTTTGTTGCTGTAGGTGCTCACACATGCTCCACCACGTGCCTTCCAGGAATGTGCCAAGCCCTGTCTTATCTTACCGCTCCTCCCACTTTGCCAACCTGTAATGTTCCCTCTGTTGAGATAAAGGCAAATGACAGCTCTTCCATTAGGTTTCTTTGGCTCTATGGGCACCCTGTGTGGCATCTATTGTTTAGTTGTGTGACATAATTGTTATATTCTAATAAATATGTCTATACTTTTGTTTCTAGTAGTCTGTCCCTTTGTGGACAGAAATTCCATTCTATTAATCTCTATTGTTGAATTAGTTGGCAATGAGTTCAGCAGCAAGTGTAAGAAAAGCTGGCTGGCCTTAGTGATAAAGGCAATACAGTTTATTTATCCTCGAACATGAGGTCCAGAAGTAGTGGTGCAGGGCAGGAGGGAGGCAATGCTGTCAGGACCAGTTCTTTCTAAGAGGCTGCCAGGGTCCTGGCAAAAAACAGATGACACATCTAAACAGCGCATTTTGGAGAATTAAACAAAGGGGTAATTTATTATTACAAAGGTGTGTGCATGTGTCTGTATGTGTATATGTGGGGGTGGGGGGTTGTTAAGGGAAATCAACAAGGGATGAAGAAGCATCCCAGGAGCTGTTCTCATGCCTAAGCCTGAGGGATAAAGGGAAGAAGTGGAGACCAGAATTTGGAGAGAGCTGAACTGTAGAGAGCTACAGAGCCAGGGAGAGAGGTAGAGATAATCTTGTTTTCCTCCCTCGCTTTCCTTTCCCATGGGTGCTTCTCTTTGGCTCAACCTAACTGGAAGCCAGAGTTCAAGGGAGTTAACTTGATGCAATCGGTAAAGGTCAGTTTCTCGGGACCTAGAGCCAAGTAGAGATGAGTGGACAGTGGAACTAGATGGGCAATGGCGTATACCCAGCCCTTCTGCCATCCTTAGAGTGCTAGCTTTCCTCCTGATACTGTCAGTCACCTCATGGTTGCAGCACAGTTGCAGAACCTCCAGGCATCATGGGTATGTCCCAGGCAGTGATGAGAAGGGAGGGCAAGGAGACAAAGGCCTCTGTGAACTGAGTAAAGTCCTTTGTATCAGGAAAGCAAAAGAGGCCAGAAATGGGTCTGTAGTTTTTTCTTTTAAGGTTAAAACATGGGAGGCCATCGATTTCCAGAGAAGCTATTGGAGTTAGGCCATCCATTGAGGGTCTAAGAACTGGAAAAATCTATCAGACCTGCTCAGAGGATGTGGGTAACAAATAAACTATAAAAAATAATCATCCACAATAAACGATTGTGTTTGTAGCACTATATAAGCACTACAGGGATTTGCAAAGTAAAGGAAAGAAAACTATCTATTGTCTTACCCTAACAATCTAAACCAGAGTTTACAAAGAGGAGTTGTAATATGGTGCCCTTATTTTTCAGTATGATCTGGCTGGGAGACTATTTGAATTCAGAGTCTATCAAAAGAACTGTTTTTTAAAGCACAACTTCAAGTGGCATCATTAGAACATTTTAGTATAAAACAGAAGAGCTTGGAATAGGAGCCTGAGCACAGTCCTTTCTTCTTCTTCATTAGTTAAGTTAGCAGGTGTTTGCTGGGCACCTGCTTTGAGTGAAACATTGTGCCAGGCGCCGTGGGGGGAATGCTAAAGGAACAAAGACCCATCCTTGGCCTGTAGGGAGTTTACAATCTTGTTTCACATGAGCTAAATGGTATGATTAAGTGTGAAAAGGAATAGTACAGCAATGAGTGCTGTAGGAGGGTAGAGATGCCGGGAGTCCTCGCAAGAGGAGTGCCTTATCCAACGTTCCTGGGTGGGATTTGGAGAGTCAGCATAGAAGAAAGGGCATTGCAGGTACAGGAAATGGCACAGGCAATTGGAGTATCTGACCATCTTGGACTTTTACAAATACTTGTGAGAGACAAAATTGCACAACTGGGTGAATCTAGATGGTAATGAGAACAGCTTTTCCTTTTTTTAAAATCTTTTATTGTGCAAACATATATGCAACATAGCACTTCTCATTTAAATCACTCTCAAGGATACAATTCAGTGTCCTTAACTGCATTCACAGTGTTCTGCTACCAATACCACCTTATATCACTAAAACGTTCCCATCATCCCAAACAGCAGCTCTGTGCCCAGAAAGCATCAACTCACCGTTCTCCCTTCCACCCTGCCCCTGATGGCCTGTCATGTCTTTCTCTTTCTATGAATTTGCTTATTCTCATTATTTTATAAAAGTGATATCATACCATCTTTGTCCTTTCAAACATCCTACCTTAACCACTAAAAATTATTGATTACTGAACTTGAAATATCTTTTTTTCTTGTCTAGCCACAGATTCCTGGTCAGGCTGGTGGTTCTTGACTTTTTTCCTGCCTCATTTGCTTGCACAAAGCAATTGCCTCATTGCTATTGCCCAAATCAGCACCCTCTCTCTTCTGCAGTGGGTCTTAAGGGGAGGGTTGTGTGTCTATGTGGGTGTCCCTGGATGGAGACTCTCTTTTTGGATTAGGCAATTATACCTGAACATAGAAATCCTAGATATAGGAAATTTCCATGATCCTTATTGTACCCTCATTTTCTTATGACTGTAATACTCATTTACCCCATCGAGGGAAGCAGGAAAATCCAAACATCAGTTGGCACCTATGACCCTACCTCACGTTGCTCCCCAACACAACCATTGTATTTGAGGCTGCCTGACCAACTTCCTGTATCTCACAGCTTTACTCACTTTTACTCTTGAACCTGTGCTTTTTCTCTGCTTGGAATATCTCCCCAGAGTTCCTGTAGCAGTTAAAATTTGAAGAGTAGTCATCAGAAATGTAAAAACTCATTGTGAATAAGTAAGTCCTCAATATATGTTAGTTTTCTCTTGATGACAATTGGAACTTAACTTTTTCTCAATTAGTCTGTCATATCCTGCACAGCAAAGCTCTCACCTCAGTCTTGGTGTTCTCTGTTGCACCGAGCACAGTGCCCTACTCATATTAGGTCCCAAAATATGTGTTATTGATTTGAATATGATGCTCAGAAGTAGAAATCTGAAGTTTTGCTGTGTCCTGGTTTTCTTGAGCTAGATTTCTAATAAGTAGATATTTGGTAGCAGTGGAAGATTCTGAAGTAGTATCAAAGCTCTCTACATGGACACAATTATAAACTGAAGAATGGTTAAGGTCCATTCTTTATTCATCTTTGGTGACTAAAGAGTGCAAGCTCCTAACTAGGGAGATGAAGGGGAATTGTAACACTGGTTCCTGGTGCTAATTTCCATGAAAAGGAGGCACACAAAAATAAGGTTTCATCATCCAGACTCCTAATGTTCTGTAAACAAAGTTTCAAATGGTTTATATGGACATTCAGTGATCCTTGGAAAAAGATGCTGATAATTTTTTCTTTGGGGCTCTGATTTTTACTCTCCTTTGAGTTTTAGGACAGAGTGGAATGTGGAGAGGAGACAGAGTTGACATTTATAATAAGTGTGGCTTATTGGTTTGCTGTATTAGTTAGGGGAAAGCTAAGTTGCTGAAAAAAGAGACTCCAAAACATAGTGATATTGCTGTCTCATAAAAATTCCTGGGTGAGCAGTTCAGGTCAGCAGGGAGCTCTGCTCCTGGGATCCAGGTTACTCCCAGGCCATTTCTTTACCGTCCTTACTGCTATTGTTCTTGGCGTGTCCAAAGCTGGGCCACTGCCATATTGGGTTTCCAGCTGGTAGAGCGGGGGAGGAGGGAATGGAGGGGCCATACCTGATGTCTTGCCTTGATTTAATTGCAAGGCAGGCTTGGAAACGTATTCTAACTCTGCAGCCAAGTGCTCAGCTACTATTCTATTACCAGGAAGAAGGGGAGAAGGAGTTTCCGTGGACAGCTCACTGTCTCCTTTTTAGGAGGAGATTTTCTCCTAGTTGTTGGGATGGCCATGGAGTAGGTGCTTGGTAAACACCTGATTGTTCAGAAGTCAAAATAAAGCCAGTGCCATACCCTCAGGATTATGAAACAGCCGGTGTCTCCCAGATGAACATTGTCTTAAGAGAGGAAAAACATACTACATAAGGATGCTGGGAGGTTTTATTTTGTGTGTGTGTGTTTGAGTAACTGTTGGCAGTTAAGTTATTTTGCTTGCATGGGCTTGCCATGCAATACAACTGATTGGCAGGAATTTGGCCAGGGAAGGAAGTGGCAGGAGATGCAGAGGACACAGGAAGGGATTGGGAACGCATGTCAGTGGGCAATTCCATTCTCAACCTAAACATACTTAAATGACACTTCCTTAAGATCCAAGAAGGATCTAGAACCAGGAAGTGTTTATAGGAAAACTCTAGTGTCAATGAATCTCCACTAGGCTCTTGATACAATGAACCCCCAACAAACTTACAGATGGATTGAGAATACTGCGGGGTCCCATTGTCCCAGCCTGCCAGCCTTTTGGCTTAGCTCTTTCAGTTCATTGCCCCTTAATAAGATAAATGGCATGGAAACAGATGCTTTATAGACCTGAAGAAAGAAGGTCATAGTTCTTATGAGAATCCAGGTCATTTTCTCACCTGATGAGAGATAAGTCTTCTGCTATGGGGACATCAGCATCTGTCACTAGCCTGTGACTCCTTGGGCAACAACACTGCACAATCTATCCCTCTGCCTTCAGTATAGGTCCAATACTCTTGATTTTAAGCTGTTACAAGAAAAGGAAAATCAATACTGTCTTGGGCAATTGAAAGTTTTTCCTTTGTAGTTGTTAAACATATCCATACCAATATTATATACATAAACACAAACACATACATACATAAACACACACACAGAAAAAGGTATAGAGGAATATTAATGTAAATTTAAGCTGCATTTCTTGGAGATGGATTTAAAGAACACTTCCATATATATTTTTAAAATATAACAAGTGTTTAAATTCCTTATAATAGGATTGCATTACTTTTGTAATCAGACAAAACATTTTGGTATAAACATAACTTTCAACTGAAATAGTCATGCAATGGAAGTGAACATTTTTTGGCTTGAATTATATAGATTTTTTACTTAATTGGATTGATACCTTAGGCAGGGTCTGTCTTACTCACATGTGTGACTTGAAGGAACCCAGAGAATCTACTATTTCTGAAACATTTTCTACCACTGGACATGTTAAGTGCCTGAAATTCACAACGTAAGGACAATCTCTTATAGATCCCTATTACAAAGTAAAATGTTGCCAACCATGAAGGGATGGCTCCCCAGGAAGGTCTTTGGAAAGACTTGGGACAAAAGAGAGACTGTAGTACAGAGCACAGTTGGATGAAGGTAGAGCTGGGTTGGGATGGGACTGGTGGGTGCATGAGTGTGTGTGTGTGGGCTAAGTATGGGGTGGGGGACTGGGGACAGCCAGGGAAGCATCCTGATGGCCACGAGTCCTTGGCAAGGAGAGGATACTTTAAGAGGGCAGGTGGAGGGCAACTTAAAAGACAGCGACAATTAAATGTTAGATCCTGGGTGGGACCTAACAAGGGAGGGGGAAAGACTCAAAAGGACGTTTTAGGGACATATAAAAAAAAATTGGAATATAAACTTTAAGCTTTATGTCAATGTTAAATTTCTTGAACTGGATAACTGAACTTCAGGTGGTTCCATAAGTGAATATTGTTGATCTTAGAAAATATACACAGAAGTATTAAGAGTTCAAGGAGCATGATGTATACGACCCACACTAAAGTGTTCAGAAAATGGATTGTAAATAGATGGACAGACAGATGGATAGATAGGATGATACGACAAATGTGACAAAATGTTAAAATTGGTGGATCTGAGTATCTGCGAGGAGAAGGGTGTAGAGTTCTCTGTATGGAGTTTGCATTATTTTTGTAACTGTCCTGTAAGTTTGAAAGTATTTCAAAATAAAATTATTTTTAAAAAAACAACAACAAAAAACAAGTCAGGGTGGGATCCAGAAAGAGGTGATGAGGGACAAGAGGGACAAGCTTCCCACACTGGGTGGATGACGCAGAATAGCGGCTCAGGACCATTGGTAAGTTCGAAGGTGCCAGCCAATCATTAGATGCACCCAGCTGGGCCCCTGCTAGTCAATTACATGCAATCCGGGTGGATCACTGCTATGAACCTTTGAGGGGAGGAGGGCGGGGCTTTTCTTGAACAGCACAGCTAGATGATTCTGCTACCACGTAATCACTTGTTAGCACAACTTGTTCTTTCTATCCTTACTCTAGCCCTGTGGCCAGGTTCTTTTTTGCCGTTTAACTTCTTGGCATCTGCTCCTGGACTGCTTTCAGATTCACAGCACTATTCCTTATCTCATAGTTTGTCAGTACTCTTGGGGACCTTTTACACAATTTATAATAACTTTCCTCTTCTAGACTTACTCTTGTCTACTCTCCTCAGATCGGCTTATTCCTGCTTCCTCCAAGGTTTTAGAAAAGCTTTAAGTCTTGTCAGAGTATTAAGGGGAAGCCTGAATGTACTAGATTTTATTCCCTGTCATCATTGCCAATGGTACAAGTTCAAGTTTCCATCTCTGGTGCCAATGAAAATACAGATACTGTATATTAGATATTTTAGACTGTGCTCCGATTAATCCCAGGGTCCTATCTTTTTTACCTGAGGACATTTCCTGGTACCTTGACCTTGCCAGGCATTTCTAATTATTTTGGTTAATCGTTTTCTTATATATTTTTCTGAGTTTAGAGGCATGGAATTCCCTTGGCATCCTTCACCTGGTTTGTAGGAGCCAGTGGCATGATGGATAATGACAACAATTTGAGGCAAGTGTTGTTTAAATTCTTTAAGTTTATCTTTGTACTTAAATCTTGACCATGAGGAAGTCTGGGTCTTTTCTGTCATTTAGGTCATTTTGGTCAAAGCTGAGCAATTAATTTTTTGATGGTCCTATCCCAAGCTCTGGCATGATTTTTAAATATTAGATGCAACCTAAGAAGCTGGAATGACCCTTGAGCATGGAAACTATCTTTTGTTTATATTGACAGGTGACCTTTCAAAAAAAGATATAATCTTCTGAATTATCAATAGTAGGTAGTAGCAGTAGTGGGTCCTTGGCTTAAAGGAATTCCTTTCTCTTCTGGATTCTAGTGCTTGTTTCCATCTCTGTTACTTGGGTACTCTGTGCATCTCTTGTCACTTTTCACTCATACCTGTAATATTTAATATTAAAAGTAATACATGACATAAGAGAGTCACTATCCTGTCTTTCCAATTAAGATGTAAGTCTCACGCATTGGAAGCTATGGTACAATTGTATTACAATATTATTTCCAATGAAATAATAAAAGAGATAAACGAGATAACATCACAAACTATCGCCAGGCAGAGGTAGGGGTAAGTTGTGAATTTAAAGGTGGGTGAGGTATCTGTGTGCCAGGGAGCTCAAGGGAGGCTTCTTTAAAGAGGTGGGATATGAGGTGGGTCCCCCACCTGGATTTTGCTGAGTGGGGAGGAGTAAAGGGGAAATGGTGTGGGACTCGACAGCATAACTGTGTTCAGGGGACAGTGAAGGGACCCACGTCGGGGACAAGGTGTTGGTTCATATTACAGAGAAGTGGAGGCTGAGGCTGAAAACCGAGGGTGACCAGGTTGTGGAGGCCCCTGAATTCCAGGTGCAGGGGTTGGTAAACAGTGGGGAGCCACTGAAGCTTTTGAGACTATGTTTGGGTTATTACGAATTAAAGCCAACAGACACAGAAAGTAGACTCTGGGGCACAGCTAATCCAATCCCCTCACTCGGACAAAGAAAGGGAGGGAGGGTGAATGAGTCACTCAAGGTGGCACAGCTAGGTCAGGGCCGAGAGACCCTCGCTTCCTTTACTCCTCGTCCAGGGTGCCCCTTTTCCTGCTGTGTCTGACACGGTAGACACTAGCTATGTGCAGCCAGGTACATTGAAATGAATTAAAATTAAACACGATAAAAAACTCAGTCCCTCAGTCGCCCCAGCACCTTGACTTTCCTGAGAAGCTTCCCAACCCCACCCATGTGGCCATTTTCTGGTCTTTTCCTGTTTCTGCTTCCCCTCTGCTCCCTACTTGTTGCTTATGCCCTCTAGTAATATCCTGGCCCGAGGCTGGCCTGCCAGAAACAGCAGATGCTTGCAGCTGGAGGAAGTGTGTCTGGGCTAATTCGTGGCACCACTCTGGCCTTAAATGATCTGCCCCGTGGCCTGGGCCCAGCATGGGAAGCAGAACAAGGAGTGGGAAGAGCTCAGTGAAAAGGCGAAAATTGGCCTCTTCTGGAATTTTAGGAATTGTGCTATGGCAACCTGGAGAGTCAAGCACACCCAGGAGCTAATTCTTTGATGAAAACTGCCTGGAAGACTTGTCTCTGCATTCCTCAGATGTTTGTCCCGATAATAGTAATATTTCAAGCATTTAGAATATTGTTTGGGGGAAATACAGCATCTCATGCTTATTTAGCTGTGTCAAGTCATTTATTTGTCTTATTCTTTTTGCTCAGCAGGTGGCATTTTTGTTCAGTGATTTTATTCATAGCTGCATGTGTTTATCTACGATGACATATTAATCATGCAAATTAGGATATTATTAATGAAGGGAAAATTAATTTTGCTACTGCTTCTGGGTTTGTCATGACAGCTTTGTTAATGTGTCCTCGTCACTAATACCGTCAGCCACTTCTCTGTGGCTGCTGCAAATTGGTACATTATCATGGGGTAAAGGTTAGAGACAGAAGCATGTGACAGGTTTTCCCCTTCAGAGTTGGTGTTGAAAGCGCATATTTATTTAAGAGTGTACATTTTTAGGACAATCTTTCAAAATCCTCTCCTCCCATGATGTTAACAGTTTGTAGCATGGGGGAATTTGCTTCATCCTTCCCTGGCTTCTAGAGAAGTGGGCTAAATACAAATGCAAGCCCCAACCGATCAGAGCGTGTTTGCCTTTTATGATCTCTAAGTTCCAGCCTTCTTGTTTTCAAAATGCTAAGTGCAGAGCTAACACAGTGACTCATTCTTCCCCTGCATGTGCTTTTTTGCCGCATGACTTTCCTCTTGTAATATGAGCTGGAGCCACAGCAAGATGTCTGAGCTGTGACTGTTTGTCCTCAAGGTATCAGAGATCTGAAGGTAATTTAAAAATGTGCTCAATGCCTAGTTTCCCTCATTGCCCTTTTGTTAACCCTGATTTCTACCCAGGGGCACCTGCACTGAGCAAAGATCTGCTTATTCCTATCAGCTTTCAATTGTGTATTTGTTGCCCTAATGAGTCCAGAAACGGAATTTTTTTTTTTTTTTGAGAATTGGATATCGCCCCATGCGAAGTGGCAACACTCTCTCTGAAAGGTTGGGCCATTCTGGAACGCCTACTAAGTCATCCCACCTTTCGTCCCGAGACTTGACTGAACCTGAGAAAACGGTCAGCTTAGCTCTCCCCACCCTGCAATTCTGCAGTAGATACAGAACAGTGTGTGTGCCAATGAGAGGCAGGAAACAGGACAGAGGACATAAGATTGCTAGGAGCTCTTCTTGAAACCGTAACGTGGTCACCCTTTGTTGGCTGTAGACTCTGAGCGCAGGATTAGCTTTTGGGGTTCTCTGAACCTGCTCCTAAGACAGCAATCCATCCCCACTCCTCCCTGAGGCCGCATAAGACAGGCTATTGGCAATCTAAGCTACTGAAGTCGTTTCTGGAATCCCTTTATCCTTCTCTCCATATTTTTCATGACTCCCACTGCTGTCCTTTCTCCTAAGCTGCCCAACGGCTTCCACCCCACCTGCATAGAATCTCATGATTCTTCATTTTCTATGAAATTCCCAAAACATGCTAGTTTCCCTCCACTCAGTTACCCAGTGGTAAGGTGGTGGAGGAGATTTTTCCCCCAGCCTCTTAGATCACACCATAAATGAGAAACCTGGCCACAGACATAGAGAAAGGATAAGCTGGTGGACCAGCTTGACTTGGAAGCAAAGACCAAGTACTAGAGGGAAGAAACTGATGGTCAGATACCCTTGAAGGGTCAAATTTTGTGGTCTGGGCTCACTCCTACATCTCTCATGACAACCATTCCTCCTACTGGTGAAAATAATAGTTTTCCATGTCCTCGGAGAATCTGCATAACACCTCTCCATTTACCTTTTATGAATTAGTGGCAGCTGTGGAGGTAGAGAGCTAGGCAAGGGGTACCTTCAGAATCTTACATCTCCAACAGCTTTTTAAAAGACCTTGAAAGATGGTAGTGAGTTTGCATTATTTTTTTTAACGCCATATCTGTAATTATATTGAGACCACTTGATTGTACAGTTCGAATGGATTATATGAAGTGTGAATATATCTCAATAAAAAACTGCTTTTAAAAAATCACGCCATAGTAATTTTTTGAAAAGATTTATTTATTTATTTCGCTCCCCTTCCCCCCCACCCTGGTTGTCTGTTCTCTGTGTCTATTTGCTGCGTCTTCTTTGTCTGCTTCTGTTGTTGTCAGCGGCAAGGGAATCTGTGTTTCTTTTTGTTGCGTCATCTTGCTGCGTCAGCTCTCTGTGCGTGCGGTGCCATTCCTGGGCAGGCTGCACTTTCTTTCGCGCTGGGCGGCTCTCCTTATAGGGGTGCACTACTTGCACATGGGGCTCCCCTATGCGGGAATCCCTTTATCCTTCTCTTGCCTGCGTGGCAAGGCACCCCTTGCGCGCATCAGCACTGCGCATGGGCCAGCTCCACACGGGTCAAGGAGGCCCGGGGTTTGAACTGCGGACCTCCCATGTGGTAGACAGATGCCCTATCTGCTGGGCCAAGTCCGCCACCACACCATAGTAATTTTACCTCTGGTGGTATCTGGGGGGAAACTAGTATTAGTGAGAACTCTTGTATGTAAGTAAAAGAACTCCAGCTCCAATAATTTTAAAAGAAGGGGAAATTTATTGAAAAATTAATTTAACTTCAGGAAAGATTGGGGTTTGGCTGCTTTCAGGGACAATAGGAACAAAAGGCTCAGAACTGCAACAACTCTCTTTCCTTCTCTATCTTTGCTTCCATCTGTGTGTCTCTCTCTCTGTACTGGCCTTATTCTTGCAGACTGGCTTTCTCCACTTGGCAGCAAACATGGCCTCCAGCAGCCCCTGCTCATCCCATCTCTCTGCTTAGCCATGAAGGACAGCTGGAGATGGCTTTTCAGTGTGACCCAGCTTTAACACTGAGGGGAAGGGCTCTGATAGGCCCAGCTTGTGCCAAGCCAAACCTGGACCAGTGGATTGTACCCATGGAAATGAGATACTATAATTGGCCAAATTGGGACCAGAGCCCACCAGGGGCCAACCAGCTATCGCTGGAGCTGCAGAGTGGGAGCTTTAAGCTATTCTGAGCCAAGGAGTTGGGTGGTTTCCCAGAAAAAACATGTCCTTCAGGTTAGAGAACAGTACTTTAATTATTCCCTGGGTATTAGATTGAGGTCCCAACAATATTGTAATGCCTTGAAAGGAAAGGACCATTTTCCACATTTCTTTGTCTTCTCCTTAGGAACTTGTAAGTGCTGAACACATAGAGCTTACAAACATGTTACTCTTTGATTTTTGGATTTCTGGCAGGATGCAGCCTTTGAGTGCTCTGGATCTGGAGGGAAGAAATGTCTTTTGAAATTCTGGCTTGGCCGGATGCATCCCCTTTGACCACTGAAGAATCAAACTTGAAGGAGAATTAAGATGATATAGTATGTGAAACCCCTCTCATAGCATCTAACAGAAAATAGGTGTTTGACAAATGTTCACTTATTAACCAATCATATACTCAGAGTAATTGTATGATAGCACAAGCCTTATATTTAAGCATTTTTATAAAGTTCCTTGACAAGTTCTGTGGGAAATACAAAGACGGACAAAACTGTAGGTTTCTTCAGGGTAGGAGCTTCCTAGGGAGATCTCCAGTCTTATCTCTTACCTCTTCTTCTTCAAACCGGGTACTCTAGCCATATTTATTACCTGCTAAGTCTCATCCTATGACTGATCCTCTCTTGTAAAGAGAGTGGCTGCCAGTAGCACTCAGGGTACCTTTCCTTCCTAGAAGCCCTCAACAAACTTTTTCACTCAGATCAAAACTTTTGCTAAGAGAATGCCATGATAAAAATCATTAATGATAAAAAGGGACTATCATTATGAATTCTCATTCATCATGTGGCAAGATAAGTTATATAAATAATTTAAACAAGAACCAGGCAGCAAAGGATTCAAGGACCTCAGGGCAAAAAAAAGAGAAAGAATCAAATCAGAGCTATCTTCCCAATCAGAGCTATCAAAAGCCAAACCGATGCCCTTTCCATATACAGGTTTTTCACCTCCACCTCCGACAGGGATTTAATTAACCAAAGGCTCAGCAGTCCCCACAGCCCTATTCCCCTGTCCACTGGCTTCCCAAGCCCCCAGCCTTGTTCCTCCTGCAAATTCATGATGGACAATGATAGCGTCTCCTTCCGCAGCTCTGCCTCTAAACCGGTCCAGTCTGGATGCCTGACCAGGGCACACATTTTAGAGATGAGGAAACTGGGACCCAGAACAGGACAAGAAGCCAGGTCTCTCGATTTGCTGCTGAGTGTTTGTTCCTCAAGTTGGTTCATGCAGGGTATGGATCTGAGGAAATGGGACACAGGACAGAAGATTTGTGATTGGCTGTGATTGAGACGAAATGTTCTGACTGTGTGTGGGGGGTGCTGCAGGCTTAGCTGTAACACCCCATGGGCATCTTGGGTGGCATGAGCCCTCTCAGCACGGAGATGGAGTGAGAAGTCAACGAGGGTGAGATTGGACGTGACTTCTGGGCTTCGGTGGGCCTGTTACTCAGGCACTGCCTTTCCAAGGTATAGGTTGTGTCTGTAGTAGCCCCATCTGCTATCCTCATCTGTCCCTCCTTCCTCATTTCCTGAATTCTGTACAGTCAACTGCATAAATGAACAGACTCAAATGTGTGTTATTTAAGTGGGATTGCATAAAAATCCACTGCATATAAATTACAAGGAGGCAGCAGTTAGAGACTGTAAAATGTCCCTTCCAGATCTTATATTCTAAGATTTAAAGATGTTAATATTAGTAATATCAGACCATGTAAGAGGCCACTGGTAAAATGGTGTGGGGGCATGGGTCTTACGGCACCTCTCAGGTCGTGGGCTCTACCTGCTCAAGGACTCAGCCAGGTGGCCCTCCCCACCTCTGGCCCAACCCAGAAGGAGGGTTGCACATAATGAGTGCTGGTAACTGTGAAGGGAAATTCCCCACACTTGTCCTTGGATGGAACAGAATGCAACCTGCTCAAGAGCTTCCCAGAATTGGGGCAGTGGAAAAATACATGTCCACTAGCATAACTGTGACCCAAATATTCCAGACTTCACCAGACTGGGGGGTCATCTGCAGACAAGCTAATACCCCAAAGTTCCTGCCTCTTTCAGTCTCTCCTCCTGGCCAAGGAATTCCTCCTTAAGCTCACAACATCCTCCCGCGTAATTTCTGGGAGGCCCTAGGGGGTGACTCACATCTACGCAAAAACTACTTCTCTGATAATCTTTTAACGTTCACAGTCCACAGGTCATTTAAGGGGTCATCTCTACCCTTTCCTCTACTGCCAGGACCCTTCTAGAGAATACTGTTGCCCTGCTCAGGAGGATATCTCCCAAGACTTTCCAAAATTTCAAAACTGTTGAGGTGCTAATAAGAATCAACAAAAAATGGATAAGATTTGCTGCCTACTGTTATCTTCCCAGAAACTCTTCAAAAGTATAACTTTTTTCAGTGCCACCTCCTCTTAGAAAGATACAATATTTCCCACAGTATTCCTTATACTACCAAAACTAAGCAATGTCCCTTCCAAAAGTATGGGCGAGATTATAATGATGATGATCACATGACCTGTTTGACTTTTATTTTTTAAAAAATTTTATTGAAGTGTATCACAAATACATGAACATACATAAACAATAAGTGTATAGTAAAAGTTGTGAACTTACAAAACAAACATGTAACATCATACAGGGCTCCCATACATCACCCCACCACTAACACTTTGCCCTGTTGTGAAACGTTTGTTACAAACTATGAAAGAGCATCATCAAAATAACTATGGCCCATATCTTACTTTTGGTGTGTTTTTCCCCAAATCACCCATTTATTAACTCCCTGTATTAGTATTAGATATTTGTTATGATTCATGAGAGAACATTCTCATATTGGTTTTGTTAAACACAGTCCATCTTCCCCCACAGGATTCACTGGGTTATACAGTCCCAAGACAGTTTGACTTTTGAGACCTCTGATTTGGAAGACCATGATTCTTTCATTTTTTTTTGCCCTGAGGTCCCTGAATCCTTGGCTTCCTGGTTCTTGTTAAAATTCTTTATATAACTTGAATTGACACATAATGAATAAGAATAGTTAATAAACATTCACTTTAGTGGTTGGCCCCTGTTCTTTTGAAGTGTCTCAAAACTGTTGGTTATCCCTTTCAAATTTGAGACCCAAAGATCAAGTTTCATCTTGGCACTCCATTTATGGCACTGAAACAACCTGTCTTTTCAGTGAGGCCAGGGATGGATGGATGGAAATAAGAGCTAACTGCCAGGTGACTGGTGGGATTTTTTACTTTTCAACCAATTGTTCTGGTTCTACAAAAACAAAGGCAGTTTGCAAGGCGCATACTCCAAAGAAGAGAAAGGCAAAAGTTTGCCAATCTTGGGGATCAGTTGGAAGCCTGAGCTCTAAAGTTGAATGTGAACCAATGGCATTTATTATTCTTCACAGGTTCCTTAAGGAACGCCGTTCACTTATGTACGCCTGGACTGACGGGAGTGGATTGATACAGGTTTGTTTTCCTAAAGGGGATCGACATTCAGTTCCATTTTATTTCAGAATCTAAGTGTCAGATCCATCAAAATATGTGGAAAATTAAAAGTGAACAAAAGGCAGAATGTGGATTACTGCTTAGAAAACAAATAGTTCCACAGGGAGTAATAATAAAATAATAGCGACAATGAATTGAGAGCTATGTTCCAGGCACTGTGCTAAGTGCTTTTCTTGGAATCTTATGGCCCCGACTTTTCCCTGGAGAATCTGAAGCACAGTGTGGGTGAGAAACTAGACCAATGTCTCCCTACTGATTGTAAATGGTGAAGCTTGGCTCAGATCCTGGGGACTTGGACCACACTTGGGTCCTTTACAGTCCACCAAATGGATACTGTGTGTGTGTTCATTTATGTAACTCTTTGCATATCATGAGAATTTTAAATGTAAGTTGAAGTATCTTGTATGTGTGCTTGTGTAGTGAGTTTACATTCTTTTTTTTTAAGATTTATTTTTTATTTATTTCTCTCCCCTTCCCCCCCACCCCTGTTGTCTGCTCTCTGTGCCCATTTGCTGTGTGTTTTTCTTTGTCTGCTTGCATTCTTGTCAGGGGCACTGGGAATCTGTGTCTCTTTTTTGTTGTGTCATCTTGCTGTGTCAGCTCTCCATGGGTGCAGCGCCACTCCTGGGCAGGCTGCGCTTTTTTCACGCAGGGCAGCTCTCCTTGAGGGGTGCACTCCTAGCATGTGGGGCTCCCCTACTTGGGGGACACCCCTGTGTGGCATGGCACTCCTTGTGCACATTAGTGCTGCGTGTGGGCCAGCTCACCATATGGGTCAGGAGGCCCTGGGTTTGAACCCTGCACTTACTATGTGGTAGGTGGATGCTCTATCAGTTGAGCCAAATCTGCTTCCCTGCATTCATTTTTTAGTCCTTTAAGAGTTAACCACACATAACTAGAAATCTCTGAATAAGAAAGTAACAGCACTACCCCATTTTCCTCGGTCAATTGAAGATGAAACAAAGACTTTGGTGGTACATGCCTGCCCAGAGAATCAAGGCAGCAGTCTTTAGCATGGCTTCAATCCCTTCCCATTTCGCTTTAGGCTCTTTCCAGCCTTAATCCCCATCACCCCACCCTATATTCCTATCATGCTAAGCTTATTGATGTTTTTCATTCTGTGAAATGTGTTTTTCAGCCTGCTTGTCTCAGCTTATCCTCTTCCATCTGCCTGGAATGCCTTCTATCCTCCACTTGTTAAGAACTTTATGTCTTCCCTTTGACCCAATTCAAATGACATTTCTTCAATGTATTTCCAGCCACCAGGGCCCTTTGCTGCTAGAGCTCATTGTAAGTATCACTGTTTCAACACATATTCATTCAACTACACACTTACTCCCTAATGATCTCATCTTTTCCAAGGTTTTCAGTGCTGCCTTCCATATTTTCTCAGTCTCCACTTCTTCCCAGTCTCCACTTCTTCCCAGAACTGCAGGTGTAGCTCTCTAACAAAGTGCCGGGTATCTCAACTTGATAACTAATAGGCCTTTCTAACTTCACATGTACAAAAACAAAATCTTGATTTTCCCCAAACCTGCTCCTTCCCTGGTTTCTTCCTCCAAATAAACGGCACCACCATTCATCCATTTCCTCGGGCAAAACTGGGAAGCATCCTTGAATCTTTTATTTCCCTTACCCCACTTATCCAAACCAGTCAGCAAGATTGTTCCTATATTCAAAACATATTCCAAATCTGATGACTTTTTACTGTTCTAATCTATGTTAATATCAACTCTCACCTTAAATACAGCGTTGGCCTCCTAATGATCTCTGCTTCAACTCTATTGTGTTCCCTGGTCCATTTTTTAAAAACACATATTAAGAGTAGTCAAAGTGATCTTTTACAGTGTAAGCAAGGTCGTGACCCTCTCCTGTCCTAAACCCTCTCTTGGTCTCCATCCCACACAGAATAAATCCTAAATTCTTTACCATGGCTGACAAGGCCCTACGGGATCTGTTCCCTGCCCGGTCTCCTGCACATGGCACTTCTTCCTGTCTCGCAACCTGCCAAGGTCAGCAGTGCCTTTGCATTTGTTTTTGCCTCTGGCTAGACCCCTCTATCTTCTGTCTTACCTCTATGCAAAACTACTCTTCTGATGTGACTGAAGTGTTGGGCACCTGCCTCTCACACGGGAGGTCCCAGGTTCAGTTCCCAGGGCCTCCTAAAGAGAAAACAGACAATGCGCAGACAATGAGCAGACAGACAAGGGAGCTATCTCAGGGAGACAAAAAAACTAAAAAACAAAAATCTTAAAAAAAAGGGTATAATCACATCATTTAGGTCTAGCTCAAATGTCATTTCCTAAAAGAGGCATCTCTTTTCACTCTGTGCTCACTTAGCTTGCTTTAATTTCCTGTCACATCATTTATTACACCTGCAATTATTTTGTAATATTTAATTAATTTCATATTGTCTTATATCCTAAGTGAGCACAGATGCTGCGAGGGCAAGTATCATGTTCACTGCTGTATTCCCAGTCCCTTGACAAATACTCGGGACAGAGCAGGCATGTAATAAGCAATTGTTGAATTAATGAAGGGGTTATTTCCCTCATCACATTGTTAGTGCCTTAAGGTCAGGAACTTGATGCCTCTCTTCTTTATTCCTGGCATGTACTAAGTGCTCAATAATACTTGTTAAAGACATGAATGAATATATGAATGGCATTATTAACTTTTTCCACTTCTAAATGAAGTTTTTCAAAAGAGCACAAGCCAAAGATCTTTTAGCTGGATCCTTTTGTTTAAGCCACAACTTTTGGCTTTATAGTAAGGTGCTTTCTTAAAGCTTATTATCAGGATTGGCTTTTAAGTTTTAAGAGCACATTAGAGCTCTGAAGCCTAGTAAATTTCTTTTTAAGAGTCGCATGTAAAGATCCATACATCTGACACGCTCTGTGGCATCTCAGTTTATAGAACTCTCGGGCACTCGCCCAGCAAGGTAGTAACGATTCCAGAAAGTGTGCAATTGCTGGCACACCCTCCCGGTCTCTCTCAGTTATCCAACCAACATTAGGCAAAGGCCGAATATGTTCCAGATGAAAGACACAGCCCCTTGACTTTATGGCCCTCGCTCTCCTGAAGGGAAGAGAGAGCAGCAATTATTAGACATGGGCAGAGCCAGGCAGAGGAGCGTGTGGGAGCCCCAGGCACCTTATGCAGCCTTGGGGAGGATGACGGGAATGCTTTCTGTAGCAGGTGATGCTTTAAGGAGTCAATCAGGAGAGAAATGGCACTCTGGGCAGGAGGCATGGCAGGCATGGGGACATAGTAAGGGAACAGAGATCACTCATGAGGCAGAAGTTTGAGCATCTGTGAGTTGCAGGGAGGAGGAGGGCGGGCAGAGGCCAGGCTGAAAAGCACCACCTGGAGGCTGTGCTAAAGTTTTGGATTTTAAATAGAGTGGGATTGTACGATAAGGTTTTGGAAAGTTACACTACAACTATGTGGCAAATAGATTGAAGGCAGACCAGACCGGAGGTCAGAAACCAGCCCAGGGGGTTTTGTGTAATTTAGGTAAGAATTGATGAAAGCTACACTAATGAAGGGGATGAATGATGGGATATTGGGTGGGTAGAGTGAAAGGCTTTGGGGACCAGTGGATATGGTCATCCCATGATAAGTGAGGAGAATGAGTCTAGGCTAACTGATTTCTGGCTTGAGCTAGGAGCATGGTGCTAGCCAATAAGGTCAAATATGCAGAGAAGGAGAAAGTTTGGAGGGGGAAGAGGATGAGAGGAGTTTTTAACATGCTAAGTTTGAGGTCCCTGCAGGGAAGAATATATGAATGTGAAACTTGGGATAATGGTATGAACAGAAAAGGGACCAAGGCAGAGCTCAGGGAATCTCAATATTTAAGGGGACAGAGGAGTCCACAGAGGAGAGTTAACAGATCCCTCTTTTGCACCACCTCGGAGCCTCTCATCCTTACTTGTTTCCTGGACCTTTGATCACTCCTGATCCCATCAAGATGATCAAGCCTGGGTGAGCTCTGCCTAGCTACCGCCTTGGTCCTTGAATGTTATGGGCACAATCCAACAGTACCTCACCTCAACCTATGTGGCCACTTGGGTATCCCTGCTGCCACCGAGGTGGAAGATGCGAGGGGCCTGCCTAGTGCTCATGCACATAAGGCCTGGAAGTGTGTGTGTGTTGGGGGGCGGGAGGGCTTGGCATCCACTGGGGCAAACCTTTGGCCAGAAGAGTAGGTGGAACAGAAGAACAGCGAATTGACACAGAGAGCAGACAACGTGGGGGGCGGGAAGGGAGACAAATAAAAAAAAATGGTGGAAGAATTCTTCTCCTTCCTCCTCTAGGATGGACTGCTTTGTGACACAATAGTTCACAGGGGCTCTTGGGTCACGAGACTGAGTTGCATTCGGTGCCAAGCAGTGTCCAGTTAAGTCATCACACTCCCTTGCATTTGTTCTCTCTCCTTCCCTGACTTTCTCCCCATTTCACTCATTCCTACTTCACTGGGATTATACTCTTCTAGGAAAGTAGTTGCAAATAAGCTTTTTGTTTCGGGCTATGCTTTCTGGGGAACACAATTAAGACAAAGACTAGTGAAATAGGACAAAAAGAAAAAAGCAGGAAAGACTTATGTCCTGGAAGAGACCATTGCTAAAATGAAGGTGTGATCAACAGTGCTAAATGCCACTGAGAAGTCAAATTACAGAAACACGGAGCAGCATCTTGGCTCCTGTCTGGTGGGGGTGGGCAGAAAATTTGATGGAGGGCTGAGAAAGGAAAACAGAATGTATTGGGAAGAGATACAAAAGGAAAGTAAGATCATGGAGATTTGGAGCATGCATCTCAAGAAGCTGGGCTAGCTGAGAAGAGAAAGATACAGGGCCCTATTGAGAGGGGGTGTCATTTCTAGTTTAGGATTCCCCCCCGTCTGCCTTTCTTTTCCTTCAAGATCGGAGAGGTTTGCAAATATTTATCTGTTCATTAAAATTAGTAAATTGAGATTGAGAGGATCAAGATTCTGGCAGTGGAAGGATTATGAACAGGAGAACAGGCAGGAAAGAGGTTAAGATGGGCACAGATAAGTTTGTAGCAGTACGAATGGGGGGAGCATGCAAGTGTAAAGGGCAACTGAAAGTTGGTTTTAGTTGTATTATTATCTTTTAGCTCTGTGAAGTAGGAGAGAAAATCTTTTACATTACGTGAGGTGAGAGGTGGTGGGGTGGGGACTTCAGGAGAGAAGAGAAAGAATGGAACAGCGCAGGAGGGGAAGAGAAGAATTGGCTGAATGAGGAAACAGGGAAAGGTGTCTACACAGCTGGGAGGGCCCTGCTGAGGCTAGAGGTCTCCAACTTTGCAGCATCCAGCCATATAATTGTAATCTTCTCAAAGAGTTCTCAGGAAAACCCAGCGTATGAAGCAGGTAGGTGGCTGGGTTCAGGGCTGGACTTTTGAAGGGTAGAGGTAAGTAAGCATGCAGAGTGGGTGAAGGGTGGAGTACAGAATAACCACAAAGTGTTGGACTGTGGAACCTAGAGTGGCTAGGAAAGAAAGTGGAGCAAAGAGTAGGCTGGGAGATTGGGAGCACATTTAGGAGGAAGGTGAGGCTGCGGCGAACCTTGAAATCGAGAGGTATATCTGATGAGGGGAAAGTTAGACTTTATGATTTCAAATATGGGGAAGTTTGAGGGTATGGAAAGTCTGAGATTAACCATAGACATGACAAGGGGTTGACTCTCCACTTGCAGCAACATCCTGTAGCAGTTGGACATTATTGATGAATTCCAAAAAGAATTATTGGATTATGTTTGTAAGCTGGTCTTTTCCTCTGGGCATATGAGATTATATTGGATTCAGAGGTTTATTTGATTACTTAAGTAATCAATCTTGTGTCAGTAGGGCATTAAAGACATGGCAAAGGGCAGAGTTGTGGGTTTTTGATATTGGAGCTTTGATGTTGGAGTTTGATGCTGAAGCCTTAAGCTGGAGCCCTGGGAAGTAAGCGCACAGAGGAAAGAGAAGCAAACCCCAGAAAGAGAGGAACCCTGAGCCCAGGAAGAAGAAAGCCCTGGGAAGAGAGGAACCCTCAACTCAGAGAGAAGGACCCTGGAAGGGAGGAACACAGGAAGCCTGAACCCTCACAGATGTCGGCAGTCATTTTGCTCCAACATGTGGAAATAGACTTTGGTAAGGGAAGTAACTTACACTTTATGGCCCAGTAACTGTAAGCTCCTACCCCAAATAAATACCCTTTATAAAACCAACTGATTTCTGGTATTTTGCATCAACACCCCTTGACTGACTAATACAACTCCCATGGGAACACCATTGTTGAAGGTGGAGTGAAAATCAGTGCCATTAGAGTCTATCTTCAAAGAGAAAGGTCTTTTTTTATTCTCCATAGTGCATTGCGTAACACTGAGCATACTAGCTGTATGATGTTGGACAGGTCACTTAACTTTTCTGTGTTTATGTTTCCTCACCCATTCGTAAGGCTAGTAACTCCTGTGCCTACCTCACATCACTGTTGGGAGAAACGCAGGATATACTTGTAAAAGTCTTTATGTTTGTAAATGCTTTCATCTCAAGTTATTATAGTTATATAAAAAATGCCTAATAAATGATTGATGAATTGAAATGTGGCAGTTGAAAGGAAATTTTAGGGAACCGCCACTCTTAACCACTTCTACATTTCCCTATACTCCTAGCATCACCCATGATATTCTTTCTCCCTAGTGTTGGCTATGAGAGGAGGGAAAAGGCAAAATGTATCTGTTAGATATTAGATATGCCTGCAAATAAAAAATAATTACAAATATTAGTAATGTAAACAAGATATAAATTTATATCTCTCTCATAGTCAAGAAGTCTGGAAATGTAATACCCACAGCTGGAATGGTGCTCCAAGGTCAGAGAATCAATGGATTTTCCAAAAAATATTTTAAAATGTTTCCAAACATTCAAAGTGATTCAGGAAATTAGATTCCTTCTAGCCTATTGTTCTGCCATTCTCAGCTTCCATTCCCAATGTTCCTTCATTGTCCAAGGGAGCTGCTGGAGTGTCAGCTATTAGGTTCACGTTTTAGCCAGTAGAAAAGAAGAAAGGCAAAGAAGATTATTCACCTTCCCATTAAGAACACTTCTTGGAAGATGTACATACCAATTCTACTTTGAGCCCATGATCCTAAACACAGTACAATTTAGCTGCAAGAGAAGCTGGATGGAAAATGTAATCTTATTCTAGGTGGATGTGATGGTTTGTAGCTGTATGAACCTCAGAAATACATGTTCTTAAATTTAATCCATTTTTGTGGGTCCGCTGAAGTAGGACCTTTTGAGAAGGCTACTTCAGGTAAGGCGTGACCCATCTGAAGCAAAATCGATCTTAATCCCCTTCTAGAGTCCTTTATAAGAGAATTAAACTCAGGCAAAACCAAAACATAACAAAACAAAACCACACAAACAAAAAAACATAGAGGGAAGATGCTGAAATCAAAGTAACCTGGAAGAGAAGGGTAAGACCAGGAGATGTCACCATGTGCCTTGTCATGTGGCAGAGGAGTCAAGGATTGCCAGCAGCTAGTCTTCAGGAACAAATCATTTTCTTGATGATTCCTTGATTTGGACATTTTCCCAGTCTCAAAACCATACGCTAATAAATTCCCATTGTTTGAATATGGCTTATTTCATGGTCTCTGCTTTGAGCAGCCTGGGTAACTAAAATAGTGGCCACACGCACAGCTAAAATTGAGGTCTTCCATTACAGAGAGAAAGAAAGCATACTGGAGGCTGTTGGCTCTGCCTCAGAGACTGGCAGAATAGTGGTGGTCTAAAATGATGCAGGATGATAAAAATTTTCTGTTGCTTCAAGTAATTTTTGTAAGCAGGATAAGAATATTAAGAAGAGCGATAGACAATGACTCTTAAGAGAAGTAGCCTGTCAGAACCAACTGTGCAATGGAAAGTAATTTCCATGCATGGAAAAGACAAACAATAACTTGATTTCTGGGTTTTGAGTTTTAATCCACAGTCAACCATAAACCCTTGTCTGATGTTTAGGATGGGCATGGAGTCAGATTTCCGTATCCATCAGAATATGATGATCCTCTAAAACAGTATTTACAAAGTGTGGTCTGTTGTGATAGGACCTTATATCTCAGGTCACTTATGTCAGTCTCACTCTATGGCTGCTGTCACAGCTTAATTATTAATAGCATTGCTTTTGCCATGTACAGTGTCCTGGTTTGGACAACAACCCACCTGCATCTGAAATAGCTAGAAGACTTAAATATCTTTTGGATGTTTTTGAAAGAGAACGTGTTTTTGTATACTTAGATTTTTCTTTAATGACCTAATTTATGACAAAGGAAGAATTTAGGCTTCCAGGTGGTGTGTAGTGGTGCCACATTTGGTTTAATATACATTTCCTGATGAGTAATTAGTTGAGCTCTTAGGTGGAAATAGAAGCCTATTCCTGAGCCAGGTTAAATGACAGGCTGAGCAGTCACTGAGGCACAGGGAAATCAGGCCACCAGATATCTGGCCTGTTAATGTGTTGGACATTCCCTCTAATTATCCACAATTTAACACCACCCAGATTCTTTGTGGGATTCTGTTTTGTCAAATAATCTCCCATCTCATAAAGCCCTGGGCAGAGCTGCTCTTTGGTAAACTGGGGCTCTGTGTGTAGGCCAGAAACTTGTTCTGCTTCCCTGCAAAGCTGTGTGCTTGCAACATCTCATATATTTTTGGTCATGGAAAGAGCATAAATATTATTGGTTGCCAATTCAGACACTGAACATAAGTAACATTCATGAGTCAACTTTAGCAGCAGAAGCCAAGGAACTTGGATCTGTCCAACGAAAAGTTGAAAGCTACTTGAAGAAAGTTTTTTTTTCATTTGGCCAAGTGTCAGGAAAGTGTTTGGTTGACAAGATAAAAAATTCTAATAGAAAATTACTTGTGTAAGATACCAATGCCCTTCTCACTAGAACATCCTAGACAAGTCTTTTGAGTTACATCAACTGGAATTATTTTTGTTAGGATAAGTCTCTTTACATTGAACTTCACTAATTTCAGAATTTGTGATCACCAGTTTACCTCAAGTTTATGTTAGTACTTTTGTTGATGGAAGATTTGACAGTCAAATATCAAAATTATATGAAAGCCAATGTCTTTTCAAGCCCTTTAAAAGCAATAAAAAAAATGCTGGAGCACAGGCATTCTGCACAGACAAGATAGACAAAGCATGAAATCTGTGTGCAGAAGGCCTAAGTTTGAATTCTGGATCTGCCACTTGGCAGCCATCTAAGTCACTTAATCTCTCTGGGTCTGTTTACTCATCTGTAAATGGGGATGGCAATTATTTCAAAGGAAATGTTGAGGACTAAGCTGCATAAATGTTTTATTTTTTAAAAAAATTTATTATTATTTTTTATTTATTTCTCTCCCCCTCTCTCCCCGCCACCCCATTGTCTGCTCTCTGTGTCCATTCGCTGTGCATTCTTCTGTGTCCACTTGCACTCTTGTCTGGTGGCACTGGGAATCTATGTCTCTCTTTTTGTTGTTGTGTCATCTTGCTGCATCAGCTCTCTGGTGTGTGTGGCATCACTCCTGGGCAGGCTGCTCTTTTTTCGTGCAGGCTGGCTTTCCTTGAAGGGCACACTTCTTGCACATGGGGCTCCCCTATGCAGGTGACACCCCTGCAGGGCACAGCACTCCTTGCACGCATCAGCGCTACATGTGGGCAAGCTCACCACATGGGTCAGGAGGCCCTGGGTTTGAACCTTGGACCTCCCATGTGGTAGGTGGATGCCCTATCCATTGGGCCAAATCTGCTTCCCTGTAAGTGTGCTTTAATGATGGTTTAAATATACTGCCTCTGTTTCTACTCCACCACTAAGAATTCTTTATTTGTTCTGTGAGATAGACAGCCTATTGTTAACTAGGGAACACAGAAAGCCTCGGAAGTGTTGTCCATCTCTTTCAAAAGTGCATCAAGATATTCTAAATTATACCCTCTACTCTTGACACAACGTTGACTTTATGGTGACAACTCATAAATTCTTGAAACTTAAATTGAGGTTAATATAGAACCAATTTAAGGAACAATGGCGTTTGGTAATCCATGATGTGATGCAAGTGATGGAACTTTTATATATATATTTAATTAAATTAATTAATTTGTTTCTCCCCACTCCCTCATTGTTTACATTTTCTGTTTCTGTTGTGTGCTGGTTTTCTTTATTTGGAGGCACTGGCAGAAGTAAAGATGACCAGACATTGGACATAACAGACAAAGACTTTAAAAAATAATCTTCAACATGTTCAAAGAGATAAAGGAAAGCACAGAGAAATAACTAAAGGATACCAAAACAATGATGAATGGGCAATATGAGACTCTGAATAAAGAGATAGAAATTTTAAACAGGAACCAAACAGAACTATTTCAGTTGAAGACCATAATAAATGAGATGACAAATTCACTAGGGGGTTTCAAAAGCAGATTAGAGCTGGCAGAAGAAAAAAATCTGTGAACTTGAACACAAGACAATTGAAAGGATTTAGGCTGAGGAATGGAAAGAAAAAAGTAAAAAAACCAAACAGAACCTAAGTCTTTGGGATACCATCAAGCATACATTATACAGATTATGGGGTCCCAGAAGGAGAAAAAAGAAAGAAAAGGGGAGAAGGAATATGCAAATAAATAATGGCAGAAAATTTCCTAAATTTAATGAAGGACTTGCATATACAATGTCAAGAAACCTAATGAATACCAAACAGGATAAACTAGAAGGGAGCAACACTCAGACACTCATAGTTAAATTGTCAAATGCCAAGGACAGGAAGAGTATTGTGAAAGCTATACTTTCTTTTCTATAGAAAGAGAAAAGTAACATGTTTTATACAAGGGGGCCTCAATAAGGTTAAATGCTAATTTCTCATCAGAAACCATGGAGGCAAGAAAACAGTGGTATGAAATATTTAAAGTGCTGAAAGAAAATAGTTGCCAACCAAGAATTTCATATGTGAGACTGTCTTTCAAAATTGAGGAAGAGATGAAGACATCTGCAGATAAACAAAACGTAAGGAGTTCATAATCACTACACCTATCCTATAAGCAATGCTAAATGGAGTTCTTCAGACTGTAGGGAAAGGACTCTAGACAGTGGATCACAGTGGTATAAAGACAAAGATTTCTGACAAAGGTAGCCGTATGAGTAATTATGAATGTCAGTACTAATATATTATACATTTTTGTATTTAACTCTCCTTTTACTTCTTATAGTACAAATGCATAAAAATAATAATAAATATATGACTATAGATAATCAGTGTGTAAAACTATAATTTGTAACAAGTACAAAAAACAGTTGGGGAAGGAGAGATATAGGAACAGTATATGTGCATGCTATTGAAGTTAAGTAGGTATCAAATAAAATGTGATTGCTATAGAATTAGCATGTTGAAATTTAAGCCCCATGGTAACCACAAAAAAAAAAAATCTGAAAAAATATATAGAAGGAAATGAGAATGGACTCAAAGTTGTGCACTGCAAAAAAAATCAAGTAAATAATCAAAGGAAGCATTGACAGAAGAATTGAGGGGTAAAAAACATATGGCACACATATGTGAGCCCAAATAGCAAAATGGCAGAAGAAAGTCCTGCATTTTCAGTAGTTACGTTGTTAAATGTAAATGGATTAAGATCTCTAGTCAAAAGGCAGAAATTGGTACAATATAGAAAAAAAAAGTATGCCCCTAATATATGCTGCATTCTTGGGGAGTGTTTTGTATCCCATCCCAGACTCTGAGCTTCTCTAAGGGAGCATTTGCATCAGGCCATTTTGGCTACTTCAGTTTTTAAATTCCTATTTCATGTTTTAATGGAATCAGTGCCAAGGTCAAGGGCCTTAAGTTAGCAGGGAAGAAAGTAACTGTGGTGGCTTCTCAGGATCAGGGGAAGCTCCTTGGGAAAGGCTGGCACCTCTCCTCAGCAACCCTCTTCTTAGTAGTAACTGGTACATGGTGTGTGTAATGTTGTGATTCATCTCTAATGAACTTGGGCATAGAAAAGGAAAAAGAGAAAAGAAAAAAAATTGTCACCTCTTCTGGCTTCTCAGTTCTATGGACTTGCAGCTTTTGGTTGTTCTTCATGTCTTTTCTTTTTTTGTCCCTCTGACTTTCACTCTGCTTACAGAAGTTTCCAGTAATCCAGATTAAAGTGCAACCTGATTCAACTGGGCTACACCTTAACTGAAGTAACATCTTGAAGAGATCTTATTTACAGTGGGTCCACAGGAATAGATTAAGTTTAAGAACAGTCAACTCACTGGGCCCCCAAAAGATGGGGTCTTCCCACATGCAAAACACATTCACTCTATCACAACATCCCAAAAACCTAAAGTCATTTTGCAACAATGCTAAGTACAAACTAACCTCAAAATCCACTGTGGGTCCTGAGGCACAAATCCTGTCAGAGGTACCTATGAAAATTAGATGTGCTTCCAGGAGACATGAATAGTATAAACATTCCCATTCCAGAAGGGAGAAATTGGAATCTGCCCAAGGTCTGAGAGTCATTTTTGGATTAATGTTTTGTCCTCTGGTCCTGATGGTGTGGCAGTCCCATCCCTTCCAAGCTTTTGCAGTGGCCATGCTCTCCTCAAACACTGGGGTATAGACCCTATCCTCTCTGAGCATCAGGATGGAGGCCAGGCTCTCCACAAATGCAGGGACACAGGCTCCACTAGCTCCAGGTGTTGGGCTGGCAGCACTCTTCCTTAACAACAGGCCACAAGGCCTCCCCCTCCAAGTGCCAGGGCAGATGGCCTGCCTCCTCCAAACACAGGGGTGAATCTGCCTTTTCCACACACATCGGTGTGTCTGCTCTTTTGTTACAAGGAGGTCTCTTCCATTCAGAATTCAGCCTTCATGGTTCTGCCCTTGAAGTCATTCTTCCTTCAATTCATTCCTTCTCTATTGCTTTCAGTCCAGGCTGATGGAGTTTCCACTAGTACAAATTTTGCAAAAACTTTGTTGGCTTTGTGTGAAGTTCACAAGATTGAAACCATTAGACAGAAGGAATTTCCATAGGTCCTTCCTAGATAACTGTGTCTCCAATCCCGACTTGCACTGGAATGGCTGACTGGGTCCATGTTCACTTGAACCCTTACATGCAGCCCAGTTCTCTGGGGACTTGCTTTCTAGAAGCTCAGGGAGATCCCTGATAGAGCCACTTCTGGCTTGTCTCAGAACATGCTATCCCTGGATAGGCTCAAAATTTTCCAAATTTTCCAATTTCTGCTTAAGAGTTCATTTCTCAGCTTATCCTTTTCCTCTCTCATTTCACTAAAAACTGCAAGGAGAAACAGGCTTCATCTTCCACACTTAGCTTGGAATCTCCTCAGCTAAACATCCAAGTTCATCACATTCAAGTACTGCTTTCAATCTGACATCAGAATATAATTTTTCCAAGTTCCATGCCAAAACTTTATAACAAAGATTGCCTTTTTTCCAGTTTTCAGATAGCACATTCATTTTGTTTTAAGCCCTTATCAAAAATTCCTTTAGCATCCATATTTCTACCAACAGTCTCTTCAAAGCAACATAAACATTTTCTATCAAGCACTTCACAATTATTCAAGCCTTTGTCCATTACCCAGTTCCAAAGCCATTTCCACATTTCAGGTGTTTGCAATAGAAGTGCCTCATTTTATGGTACCAAAAAAATGTTTTAGTCTTCCTGGCTGCCAAAGTAACTACCATGCAACGGGTTGGCTTAAAAAAAAGTAATTTGTTGTCTCACCGTTTTGAGGCTAGGAGGTGTCCAAAGTCAAGTCCTCATCAAGGTGATGCTTTCTCCTGGAGGACTGTGGCTTAGTGGGTCTGCTGCCAGTGATCCTTGGTCCTTGGCTCTTCTGTCAACATGGTAATACACATTGCAGCCTCTCCTGGCTTCTTGGCTCCAAAATACCAGAATAGACTTTTTTCCCCAAAGATTTATTTTTTATTTCTCTCCCCCTCCCCTTCCCCCCTCCCCCTCCCCTTCCCCTCCTTCCCCCCCACCCCAGTTGTCTGCTTTATGTCCATTCACTGTGTGTTCTTCTATGTCCGCTTATATTCTTGTCAGCGGCACCGGCAATCTGTGTCTCTTTTTGTTGCATCATCTTGCTGTATCAGCTCTCCATGTGTGTGGCCCCACTCCTGGGCAGGCGGCACTTTTTTCATGCTGGGTGGCTCTCCTTATGGGGCACACTCCTTGCATGTGGGGCTCCCCTATGTGGGGGATACCCCTTTATGGCATGGCACTCCTTGTGCACATCAGCACTGCACATGGGCCAGCTCATTACATAGGTCAGTAGGCCCTGGGTTTGAACCCTGGACCTCCCATGTGGTAGGCAGATGCTCTATCCGTTGAGCCAAATCTGCTTCCCCAGAACAGACTTTAAGAAATCTAAAGAGGCAGACTGTTTAGGACAGGGGTGGGCAAACATTTTCTATAAAGGGACATATAGTAAATATCATAGTTTTTGAAACTACGCAACTTAGCCAGTAAGTAGCCATAGACAATACGTAAACAAATGGGGTGGCTGTACTCCAAAAAACCTTTATTTACAAAAATAGACAGGGGGTTGGATTACATCATCAACATTTGAAATCATTCTTTCAGACTGTAAAAAATAGAGTTGTTGCCTTCATTTGCCAGGGCTACTATAACAAAATACCACAAACTGGTTGGGTTAAACAACAGAAATAAATACAGAGTCACAGATTTGGAGGTGAGAAGTTCAAAATCATGGGTTCAGGGAGTGGATGTGGCTCAAGTGGTTGAGCTTGCACTTCCCACATAGGAAGTCCTGGGTTTAGTTTCAGATGCCTCCTGAGAAAACAAAAAAGAGCAACAAGCAAAACAGATGGAAAAAAAACCAAAAACAAAACAACTCAGGGAAGCCAATGTGGCACATACAAGGTTCCAGCTTCAATCTCCAGCCCCTGGTACCTGAAAAAAAAAAAAATCATGGATCTGGCAGACCATGCCTTCTCCAAAGTCTATAGTGTTCGCTGGTGGCTTGCTGGCAATCCATAACTCAATCATTGCCTCTGTCACTTGGTGATCTGTCTCTGTCTCCCCCCATGCCTTGTACTTCCATGTCCCGATTCCCTTTGCTTACAAGGACTCTAATAATACTAGGTTAAGGCCCACCCTGCCTAGGTTCGGACTCATCTCATCTTAGTAGGATATTCAAAGATCCTATTTACTAAGGACTTCACACCTACAGGCTGAGGGGTTAGGACTTGAACATATCTTTGTGTGGGACATGATTTGATCTACCACAGTCATTGTAAGTAGTGAAAGTCCCCAGCACTGCAGAGGTGTTCTCCTTGCTAGCAGTGTAGCCCGATACTTATGAAACAACACTTTAAGATGAGAGCAAAGAAGAAAACCTTATCAAGAGAGACAGGTGCATTCCATCTTGGCTCTCACCTTAATAACAAGTGTTTCTCCGTCAACAAGTACAGAATTCAGTTCTGCAGATGGTGTTGTTCTTCAGGACAGGATCGGAGCCTTGGAGCCATCTGGTGCTTTGTGCCTTAGCCCAGCTCCAACTCCCCAAGGGGAAAATTATTAGTCCAATTTGAGTGGTTGATGCTCACTCTACTGTATACAGACACAGGAATCAATGTCTGCTTGGCATTCTCAAACTCATTCTTATGCTGCTGAGTAAAAAAACCACATGGTGCTTTTCTCTATGAAATGAGCCAGGTGCTCTTGCCCTTGTGAAAAAATAACCTCGTGAAACTGGATTAGCATGTGTGCAACCTTGCTTTGTTTCCAAATTATGTGATTCAGAAAGGTGTTGCAAATACTGGCAACAATAATAGTTCTGATCCTAGTTTTGATTTCTCATAAGTTCTTGAAGTTCTTCTGAGAGTTCACCCTTTGAATCCAGAATTAGGACATCATTCAAATTCTCTATGAAGCACTGACAAATGCCAGAGGCAACAAATTTCAAACTGAATGCAATGTCCAATGGTTGGTGAGCTTGGACGGGCAGGTTATTGTGTCCTTATTGTTCCCACAGTGCACTTTTGACAAGAAGATCTGTGTACAGAAAAACACAAAGCAAATTATTTAAGGTCAATGTTAGATGGTTTTAACAGACCCCAAGTGCTATAGGAGGTGACTTCTGCCAGGAGTGATCAGAAGGACTTCTCCTGAGTGAGTACTTGAGCTGGCCTTGAAGGACAATGGGATTTTAATAGGAAGAGATGGCTGAGAAGAGCCTTCCAAAATGGATAGTGGGAAAATGGTGGGGGTAGGCATTCCAGGAATCAGCCCTCCACCAGAACAACTATTAAACGGGCAGAAATTGTCTAAATCATGTATTTTGAAACTCCAGAGTCAAGTAGAATACTGTGTAGCATCCAGGGAAAAGTAGAAGAAAGAGGCTGGTAAACTGTGCTAAATACTGGCATCTGGCAACAGTTACTGTCACCCATCCCCTCGCTTTGCAGGAAACAGCAGTGAGGTTCTCAACTCTGGTCCCTTGTGCAGCTGCCTTGTGCCATGGTTTGGATATAAAATGTAGTCTCCTGTCCTCCATAGGTCTCTGGCAAGCTGCATCCTGTTCCACAGGATGGGTTCTATTAAAGTTGCCAAGAATAAGGCCTATTTCAAAAGAGAACCAAGTGAAATTTAGAAGAATATAAGAGTAAAACTGATTAGTATGCTTGGAAACACTTGGTAATCAAGGATAAAAATAAGTACAGCACACCCAAATACAGGTTGATAGTTTGTATAACCAACAGAGACATCATTTGTCAGATTGCTTATGCCAATGTAGAAGAGGATATGATTGTTTGCACAGCTTATGCTCATAAACTCCCAAAGTATGGTGTGAAGGTTAGCCTGACCAATTATGCTGCAGCATATTGTCCTGGCCAGCAGCTGGCCCACAGGCTTCTTTCTCAACAGGTTTGGCATGGACAAGATCCATGAAGGCCCAGTGGAAGTAACTGGAGAAGAATACTGTATTAGTCAGCCAAAAGGAGTGCTGATGCAAAGTACTAGAGCTTGCTTGGCTTTTATAAAGGGTATCTGTTTAGGTAGAAGCTTCCAGTTACAAGGCCCTAAAGAGTCCAACTCAAGGTACCATGAAAGGTATTTTCTCACCCAAAGTCTGTTGCTACGTGTTGATGCAAGATGGCAGGTAATGTCTGCAAGGGCTCAGCCCTCCTCTTCCTTCTTAAAGCTCTGTAAGTCCAGCTTCTTCCAATCTCAGCTGTACGCTGGCATAGGACTTGTCTCTCTTCCTGGGACTTGTTTCTTTCCGAGCTCAGTTCCTCTGGTCTCTTCACAAGGTCAGCTGTAAGCTATCAGGTGAATGACTCAACTCTCTTCCTGGGGCTGCAGTATCCTCTTTTGTGTCTATGGAGCCTTCTCTCTTTTCTTGCATATATGTTTCTTTCCTGTGTTAGCTACTTCCATTTTGTTGATTGAGCATCCATTTATATAGCCCACCAAGACGGGGAGGACTCAACTCTGC
This sequence comes from Dasypus novemcinctus, assembly GCF_030445035.2. NCBI lineage: Eukaryota > Metazoa > Chordata > Mammalia > Cingulata > Dasypodidae > Dasypus > Dasypus novemcinctus. The sequence goes on along the minus strand of NC_080677.1, from coordinate 136,837,303 downwards.
ATGCCCTAATAACATGGTCAAATCAAAGCCCTAATCTTGATTTAATCAAGTAAATGTAAAGCCTTTGGATTTAAATGAACCAAAGGGTATCATGCCCAGAGGAACAGACCAGTTTACAAACATAACCTATATCACTTTTTGGAACTCATAAATAACATCAAACCACCACAAATACAAGTGGAAAGTATTGATGGTCAACCTGGTACCTTCACCTGCTATTTGGGTTCAGGACTTGCAAAAACTACCACTGTAAATAAAGTTTTTGGAGCTTTGAAGGGAGCTGTGGATGGAGGCTTGTCTATCCCTGACAGTACCAAATGATTCCCTGGTTATGATTCAGAAAGCAAGGAATTCAATGCGGAAGCACATCATGGGTCAGGACATTGTGGATTATATGCATTACCTAATGGAAGAAGATAAAGATGCTTATAAGAATGAGTCTTAAAAATAGTACCTTTCCTCAAAACTGTGGGATATATTAAAGGGCAGTATTTACTAGGTAAGTGTCAAATCAAGAAAACATATCTCCAAAGAACTATAGGAGAAGCTCCTGGTACCCTTGCTGACACCTATCGTAGCCATACCCCAGGGCAGTGTGGAGCCAGCTGGTGATCCCTCTATGGGTCACTGGCATCCATATGGCTGGGAAAAACTTGACCTAAGAAACTCCCCTCCAACTTGTTGCTCTTCCTAAATCTGTTCTCCGGGCAAAAGCAGCTTGGGACAGTGAAAGCAGTGTAAGACACAATTGAGTCAGTAAGCCTGGGTCAAAAGCATACTTGCTTTAAGTCCTGCAAAGGAGCAACCAGAAGAGGAGGAAGGTCTGTTTCCTAGAGAATAGAGGGATCATTCAAAATCCTGTAAACAGGAGAACTTCTAAGGCCAATAGAAAGCACAAGCACAGGACAAGACTTAAGCTTAGAAAAGACAGGGAGGGCTCTGTACTTTACATTACCTTAGTCTGACTTTCCTGATAGGAGCGCTGAACTCTGGGGTAAGCATCAGCCAACACAAAGATGATTTGAAAAGACTATGGAAGGTTTTTCTGTATTGGCTTATTTGGTTTTGTTAGGTCCTTGCCCTTAAGAAAATCTCCATCATATCACCAGTTGGATACAAACTCAAGAAGCAAACAGCTCAGGGACTAAATCCCAGTCAACATTTAAAAATATTAAAATGTACACTGTACAATAAAAGATTGTAAGACAAACAAAAATACAAGAAATTATGGCTCATTCAAAGGAAGTGGATAAAAATCCAGAAAACATTAATGGAGAAGACCAGGCTATGGACATACTGGATAAAGGCTTTAAAAAAATGATATGCAATATGCTCATAGAGGTGATGGAAAATACAGAGAAAGAATTAAAGGATATCAGGAAAACAATGAGTGAAGAATATGAAAATCTCAATAAAGAGAAAGTTTAGAAAGGAACAAAATAGAACTACTGGAGTTGAAGACCATAATAACAGAAATGAAAAATTCCCTGGAAGATTTCAACAGCAGATTGGTGTTGGAAGAAGTAAGAATAAGTGAATTTGAAGGCAAGACAATTGAATTGGGGTGGGCTGTGGAGCAAAAAAAGAAAAAAAAATTAGAAAAAGTTAAACTATCCTAAGAGACCTTTGGGATGCCATAATGCATACCAATATACACATTATTGGTGGCCCAGAGGAAGAGGGGAGAATGGAGCAGAGGAAATAGTAAAAGAAATAATGACATAAAACTTCCCAAACTTGGCAAAAGACATGAATATATACATCCAAGAAGACTAACAAACACCAAACAGGGACTCTCTGACAGAAATATATCCAGACACATCATGGTCAAACAGTTGAATGCAAAAGACAACAAGAGAGTTCTAAAAGCTTATCTTATGAAAAAGCAACATCTTATGAAAAAGGGAGACCCAATTAAATTAAGTGCTGATTTCTCATCAGACACAATGGAGCCAAGAAGATAGTAGGATGAAATACTTAAAGTGCTGAGAGAAAACAATTGCCAATCAAGAAATTTATATCTGAGACTGTCTTCCGAAAATAAGGGAGAGATTAAGACATCTCCAGGTAAACAAAGCTTAGAGAGTTCATTACCAGTAGACCCATCTTACAGGCAATTCTAAAGGGGGTTTTCAGACTGAAAGAAAAGAAAATAGACAATTGATCAAAGCAGCATAAAAAAAAAAAAGATCTCCAGTAAAGGTAATTAATATGGGTAATTATAAATGCTAGTACAACTGTATTTTATTTTTGGTGTGTGATTCTACTTCCTACTTCTTACAAGTGCTAAAATGCAAATTCATAAAAAGTAATGATAAATCTATGATTTTAGACATACAATGCTCAAAATTATGATTTGTAACAAGTACAAAAGGGAGATGGGGGTGCGAATATAGGAAATGTATATGTGTATGCTATTGAAGTTAAGTTGGTATCAAATAAAAAATAATTGCTATATGTATATAAGATGTAAAAAAAAATTTTAGGAGGTACCAGGGATTGAACCAAGGACCTCAGACATGCTACATAGGCACTCAACCATTGAGCTACACTTGTTCCATAGGGTATTAAACTTTAAAACCATGGTAACCACAAAGAAAATATATGAAAAATAAATCCAGAAAAAAAAATTAGAAGGGACTCAATGCATAAAAAGCAAGTAAATATAACAGTAGGTAGGCAATGATGGAAGAATTGAGGGCCAAAAATGGTATAAGACTTACAAAGACTAAATATTTAGCAAAACGGCAGAAGAAAGTCTTGCATTATCAATAGTTACTTTAAATGTAATGGGATTAAACTATCCAATCAAAAGGCAGAGATTAGTAGCACAGAAGAAAGATCTCAAATTAGAGACCTAACTCAAAACTGGAGGCTCTAGAAAAAGAAGAGCAAACCAAACCCAAAGAGAACAGAAGGAAGGAATTAAAGATTAGAGAGGAGGGAAATGAAATAGAGAACAAAAGCCATGATCCATGTGGAATCTAAGCCCCCTCTTGATATAGAGGGGGAGTGGACATAACCATACCAGGGTCCACAGGCTGGAGGAATAGAGTATGGATTAGAGTGGACTTACTGATATTCTACTATGGAACTATTGTGATTAGTAATGGAAGAAATTGTGGCATTGATGTGGAGAAAGTGGCCACAGTAGCTGCTGAGGGTAGGGAGAGGGAAAAAGAGATATGATGTGGGGGCATTTTTGGGACTTGGAGTTGTCCTGGGTGGTACTGCAGGGACAGATGCTGGACATTGTATGTCCTGCCATGGCCCACTGGGTGGACTGGGGGAGAGTGTAAACTACAGTGTAAACCACTATCCATGTGGTATAGCAGTGCTCTCAAATGTATTCACTTAATGAGATGAATGTGCCACGATGATGAAAGAGGTTGTTGATGTGGGAGGAGTGGGGAGAGGGGTGTGGCGGGTATATGGGGACCTCATATTTTTTGAATGTAACATTTTAAAAAAATAAAGAAGGAAAAAAAAAAAAAAGAGCAATAGATCAACCAAACCGAAAGTTAGTTGTTGGAAAAGTTCAATAAAATTGACAAATCTTTAGCTAGACTGACAAAGAAAAAATGAGAGAGGACCCAAGTGACCAAAATAAGAAATAAAAAAGATTACTAATAACTCCAAAGATATTAAGACTATAAAAGTTTACTGTGAGCAACTGTATGCCAACAAATAAGATAACCTAGATGAAATGGACAAATTGCTAAAAATACACAAACTTCCTAAATTGACTTAAGAAGAAATAGAAGATCTCAACAAAACAATAACTAGTAAAGAGATTGAGTCATCAGTAATCAAAAACCTCCCAGCAAAGCCCAGGACCAGATGGCTTCACAAGTGAATTTTACCAAATATTTGAGGAAGAATTAATGCCAATTGTGCTCAAACTTCCCCAAACTGAAGAGGATGGAATTGCTTGATTCATTCTGAGGCCAAAATCACCCTCTCACAAAAGCCAGATAAAGATACCAGCAAAAAAGAAAATTACAGACCAATATCTATGAAAAATAGATGCAAAAATACCTCAACAAAATACTAGCAAACTGAATCCAACAGCACATTAAAAGGATTATACCCCATGATCAAGTGAGTTTTATCACAAGTACGCAAGGGTGTTTCAACATAAGAAATTCATGGAAGTAGACTTGGCCCAGTGGTTAGGGCATCCGTCTACCACATGGAAGGTCTGCGGTTCAAACCCCGGGCCTCCTTGACCTGTGTGGAGCTGGCCCACCTGCAGTGCTGATGTGCACAAGGAGTGCCATGCAACGCAGGGGTGTCCCCCACATAGGGGTGCCCCACGTGCAAGGAGTGTGCCCCAGAAGGAGAGCCGCCCAGTGCAAAAGAAAGTGCAGCCTGCCAGGAATGGTGCCGCCCACACGGAGAGCTGACACAACAAGATGTCGCAACAAAAAGAAACATCGATTCCTGTGCTGCTGACAACAACAGAAGCTGACAAAGAAGATGCAGCAAATAGACACAGAGAACAGACAACTGGGGTGGGGGGAAAGGGGAGAGAAATAAATAAATAAATCTTAAAAAAAAAAAAAAGTGGCTAAAATGATTAATTTTAGGTTGTATATGTTACCGGAATAGAATTACACAACACATAGAGTGAACTCGTATGTAAACTATGGACTATTGCTAATAATACAATTATACAAATGTTTCATCTATTGTAACAAAGATACCACACTAATCCAAAATGTAAATAATAATAGGGGAAACTGGGGGGAGGGGAATTGGGGGGTTAATGGAACCTCTGTACTTTCTGCATGGTTTTTCTGTAAACCTTCAACCGCTCTGAAAAAATAATAATAAAATAAGAACCTTCCAGCAGGATGGAGCTGCACAAGCCAAGACATAAAGGAAGGAAAATGCAAGGTACAGAGTAGGAAGACAGACACAGGATCTCTTCCTGTGTAGCCAAACTCTACACTTAATACTTTACCATTAGAAGTCAACTCTGCTGGAAATTATAATTATTATTTTTAAGAAACAGACTGCCAAGATTTGAGTTCTCCTTCTGACACTTGGGTAAGTAACAACTTCTTGTGCATCAGTTTTCTTATCTGTAAAATGGATAATGGTCCCCATCTCATAGGGGTTTGGGGAAGAATGAATTTTCACATGTAAAGGGCTTAGAGCAGTGTTTGTCACACAGTAAATGCTCATTAAACGTTGCTGGTTTTTGTTTTGTGAAAGATTTTTTTAATTAAAGAAGTTGTGGATTTACAAAAAAATCATGCATAAAAAATAGGATTCCCATATACCACCCCACCAACATCTTGCATTGGTGTGGAACATTTCTTACAACTAATGGCAGCACTTTTTTTTTTTTAAATCATTGTGCTATTTTTTAAACAGTAGTTACCTTTTTTATAGTTGATGAAAGATTATTAAAATTGTATTATTATCTATCGTCCATAATTTACATTAGGTACATTTTCCCACATATGTCACCCTATTATTAATACCTTGTATTAGTATCATACACATTTATTATAATTCATTAAAGAACATTATTATACTTGTATTATTAATAGTATTATTACTAGAAGCAACATGTCTTGAGCATCTGGGACCTAACCATGGGGTTTTCTTTCCCTTCTCAACTTTACGTTTTCTATATCCTTTATCCTTAATCTAACTTTGCCACCATATATGGACTTCAGTGTTTTTGCCGTCTAAGGGTTTCTATCTCTAAGATCATGATTTTGGGGTTCCTTCTTTTTTCCCGTTGCTGTGGTGTGGTGGTGCCTCCTCTTCCTTAGGGTACATCTTCACGAACGGTTTTTGTGAGGAGAAGTTGCCGCTGATGGAGGCCTCCTGCCCACTATCGCTCACGGCTGATGACTTCCTCCTGGTCTTAGTCAACAGTAAGTTTTCCACAACTCCTGTAGCTTTCATAAGCAGGAGCAATGAATTATTTTTTATTTTTCAGGTCAGGAAACCAAGACACCAAGAAGCTTGCTGTCACTGAGCGAGTCCACTCTCTGTCCAGGGCTCTTTACCACAATGGCTAATTCCGTGAACATGGGCACAGCACAGGGGTGGTAATGACCAGAATCCAAAGTGAGGGAACAGGTGGGGTGGGTGGCAAATCTCCCGTGGAGAAGGATTCTAAGCTTGGGGAAGCATAGACAGAGTTAAAGCTCCTCTCAGTCCCCCGCCATTTTTGGCTCAGTCTGGGACCCTGGGCGAATTCCTCGGAGCACTAGCTCCTCACCTAGACAGCGGTGTGGTTGGAATAGATGACCATCCTGGTCTTGCCGTGAGAAACAGGCGAGTGAGGCCCCAGGGAAGTTGACCTCTTCTTATGGCTTCTCAGTTTCCTATGTCTGCCATAACCAAGGATCACAGACCACGTGCCTTAAAACAACAGAATGTTGTTCTTTCATAGTGGAGGCCCCAAGTATGAAATGAAGGTGTTGGCAGGGCTATGCTCCCTCTGAAACCTGGAGGAGCGAATCTTTCCTTGTCTCTTCTGGCTTTGGGAGTTTGCTGTCCGTCCTTGGGGTTCCTTGCCTTATAAATGCATCACCTCAATCTCTGCCTCTGTAGTCACACGGTTTTCTCCCTCATGTGTCTGTCCTCTTCTGATAAGGACATGGGTCATCTTGCATTTGGGGTCCACTCTGCTCCGGGATGACCAAATCTTAATTTAATTAATTCTACCTGCAACAAACCTATTTTCAAATCAGGTCACTTTCTGATGTATTGGGGGTTAGGGTTTCACTATAGCAACAGCCTCCAAAACCAAGACAGTAAGTAGCCTTAGCACTGCATACACGATGCTGACTTCATCCAATGTGGAATATTTTGGCACCCAGCCTTACAGAGGACTGTTTTTAATGGACTCTGGGGGCTCTTTACAAATAGTCAGAGGAAGGACTATAACTCTCTCCCTGCCAGTTCTTTACCTTGCCCTTACCTTGGCCTCTTTCAAAATCCTATTCCCACAAGAGTATCACTCCCCCGACCTTGGGGAGTCTGATATGTACACTTTGCCCTGCTTCTCTCTTCTCTCCCCTGTGTATCACTGCCCCTTCCTTCCCACATACCCTGTCCAATTCCCAACAGATGCTCTATCTGTGCCACTGCCCGGCTTTCCCTCCCCCTACATCTCTCCCTAGGGTCCTCTCCCCTGTATACCTCAGGGCTGTCTCCTTGGAATTCCAACACTTCATGCATTTCTAAAGCATTCCCCTCAGGATTCTTCTAAATGACAAACTACCCTACTGAATTTAAATCATCATTTGGTTCCTCCAAATTCAATTTATAGTCACCTTTTTCAGGAACACGGCTGCCATAGAAGGCCTCTCTGGTGCTTGCAAAGCACTCACGGTGGTTTTATCTAAGTGCTTCTGTAACATTAATATTCCACTTTTGTATTTTGCAGTTGTTTTAGTAAGACCCTTTACAATATTAAATATTGATTCAAATTAATGAATGCCAGACAAAGTTCTAACATATGGCCCATAGTAACAATTGAGCTCTTATTAGGAGTGTCTTGGGCTCTGAACCATAGAAATTAAAGTCTTAGTAATCACTCGCTAGTAATAGTCAAGCCCATCAGCAAACTGTGATTACAGACCTTATGATACAGAGGTAAGACTTTTCTAGCTAATATCCATTTTGTCGCCAATCTTCTACCCAGCTGCAATCTCTGTCATATCCCCCTCTCCCTTCTCAGGCCTTGGTTATCACTCGACGGAACTACGGCAGTCATCTCCAGCTGAACTGCTTCCATGTGTGATAAGGGAGAGACAGAATTCCACGTGCATGGATTTTATAGACAAAACACCTGGGAAAGAAAATGGGCAGGGGTTGGAAAATGTTGGAAGAGCCACTGGATCACAATTAAGTCTGATCGCACAGGGAGGCTAGAGGGAAGCACTCCTCCACCACCCATCCTAATATCCTCTCGCCCGCAGGCCTCACCCTGCCCAGCTATCACCTCAGCAGGTCTCAGTGTCTTACCTGGTGGTGTGACCCAAATGTTGATTCCTGAGACACCTGAACCCTTGAGATGTCATAGCCCTCTCAGTCTGAGATGCTGCATGTGTCTGCTCACAATTGCAATGGAGCAAAGGAGTACCAGGGGGCACCCATGTGGCTCACCTGGATTCCACCTGGATTCTTCCCTCCCCCTTTTGTAAGATAAGCCATACCACCTCCTGCCCATCAGTTCAACTACTTCTACTGGCATAGAGTGTCCCTAGGTGTAAGCAGTCCAAAGTGCCCTGGTGGCATCTGTAACTTGTAATTAAGTGGGACCCTTCCTGTGTTTCCTGGCAAGAATGTGCCTTCTTTGGGGACCAAGACCTTCAATCCTGCAAAGCCCAGAGTTATGGGAATAGGAAATGCATTCCACAGGGAGAGATTGGGAGTGATAGCTGTAAATGCTCGGCTGCCCTAGGGGTGCCACGCTCCATTAACCATCTCCCCATAGCCCTGGTGGCCAAGCCCCTCACCTGCCTTTCCAACCTTGCCTGTCCTTACTGGAATCTTGTCCTCCTGGCTTATGGGTGGGGCATCACTACCTCGCTTCTATTATTTGGGAGGGGGAGATCTTCCCCAAGCGTGCTACGAAGATCAGCTCTGTGAACACCTCCCCTACCATCACCCTGGCTGGCAGAAAAGAGTCACACTGGACTTCTTAGTGATCTGGTACCCCTCTCACCAGGCATGGCTGATGGCCTTGGTGAATGAAGGGTGTGTCCTCTGAGCCCTTAATGGAACAGAATTCTCTGGTGGGTTTTTGACTATACATAATACATCCATTCCAGCCTTTCTAATCCTTCTTCTGCTGTCCATGAGGGCAACAGGCAGCCAGGAGAGGAGGTAGGACTACTTCTCAGGGGGCACCTGTTGCCTTGTAGGAGGGAGGTTTTTGAAGCTTCTTCAGTCCAGTCTAGTGCATAATAAGGAATAGAGGGTTCACATCTGCAGGCCCAGAGAGTCCAGGCAGATTGCAGAGTCAACATCATCAGGGCATCCATCCAAGTATCCTTTTCCATGTTTCAGGATTCCAGGTTTTTTCCAACAGGGCCCTGACTTTCACAAAACAGACCTGCCTTGACTGAGTGTTCAGAAGTTTCTGGAGCTCTGCAACTATAAAAATTTAGGTCTTCAGCTCAGCTCTGTCTGCTCTTCCACTACAGGCATTGGGAGCCTCCCTATAAGCGACTTCTAGGCTCTCTAGCTTTTCATAGCTATTACCTGCTTGTGGCTCACTCCCTCATTATCCCTCTGCAGGACATCAATAAAACTGTGCAAGAACTGGCTAACTGCTCTCTTTATAGCTATTTCTTTCCTCACATTTTCCAAATCATTGCACTTGCATCATTCCCCTCCACCGGGCCATTTCTTAGGTCACCTCCGGAGAAATTGTTAGCAACTGAGCCACCACGTTGTGCCTGAGACTCTCCATGGCCCACCTACCAACCTCTTTACCTGCTTAGTGGTGGGTTAATGGGTCCCAACTTCTCATCTTACAGCTTTTCTCAGGCCATGTAGTCTGGGTTCTCTGAGAAGTAGAAGCCAAGATGGATTAACTATGCAAGGACTTTATCAGAGGAAGCTGCTGTGAGAGAAAGGTGGAGAAAGGGAGCTGGGGAGGTCTGAGAGGTGTCAGGCCTCCATGCAAGCCTGACCCTTGAGGAAGAGAAGCAAGAACAGGTGGATGGAAGCGGCTTAGCCCGCGATGCAGCCTAAGGATGTCTTAGCAAGGCCATCAGGAGTCCTCCTGCCAAAGTCAGAGTAGGAGTCCCGTGTCTCCCCAGTGTGCTTGCCTTACTGTCCCTGCTGGGCTCAGTCACTGCCTGGAGCAGCCTGTGGGAAGCCCAGCTTCCATGCAACATGGTGGTGGATTCCCGAGTGCAGCACCTCGGGCCCTGGGTCAATTACGCTCCGTGGTTGATGTGAGAGGCACACTTTTAAGTCTGCCAGTACTCTTCAAAACCAAAGCCAAATTCTGTGCTGCAGCATTCATGGCCTCCCACAGCATTTCCCCAATCAGTCTCTAGCCTTGTCTCCCATGTCTGGACTTCACTTCTATGCTTCCACCAAACAGAGCCATCCTCTGATGTGCTCGCCCAAAAGCTTCTGCTTCTGGCCCATTACTCACCCCTATCTCTGTGCTTGGTCCATATGCCAATCTCTTACTCACCTTCTCCCCCACCACGTTCGACTTGCTAAATCCTAAGTTTTGGCTTTAATCATGGTGCATTTGACTAAAAAGAACTGACTCTCACCCAAGAGAGCGTAAAGGGAGAGAAATGTTTTATAAGAAAACGGGACTCTCTAGAAACCCTTCAGCAGGAAATACAACCAGGCCTTACATGGGGCTGGGACCATGACCTACCAGTCATCAGAAATCAGTGCTCTCTTTTCTCCCCTTCCCCCACCTTCACTATTCAACTTCCTTCCGGTTACTGCCACGTGCCACGCCATGACTTCCCATGGGGGCCCCAGGGCCTGAAACTGGCCGTAATGACTGTCTTCAGGTAGCGCCCAGCCTGTGACAGTCCCTCACCTGGATCGGATTGACTAGTGCTCTCCTTACATCTCCTGTTGCCTGCTTGGCTGGGACTGCTGCTGAAGAGAGCAGGTTGGGTGTTTTAGTTTCCTTGGCTGTTCAAGCAAATAGCAATGGAACACTTTGGCTAGAACAATGGTAATTTATGCACTCACGGTTTGAGGTTGGGAAAAAGTCCAAATCAAGGCATCACCCAGGCGAGGCTTTCTTCCTGAAGACTGTGGCGTTCTGGCTGGCTACCGGCGAGCCTGGCACTTAGTCTGGCACGTGGCAGGGCCCAGGACGGCACCTCTGGGTCTTCTCTTCCAGACTCCGGTGATGTCCAGCTTTGGCTGCTCCCTCTGTCCAGCTTTGGCTGCTCCCCCTGTGGCTGTCTCTCTCTGTGTCTGAATGCCATTTGGCTAATAAAGGACTCCAGTAACAGGATTAAGACCCATCCTGATGGAGGTAGGTCACACCTTAACTGAAATAGCTTCATCCAAAGGCCCTCAGGAATGGATTCAATGGATTGAATATAAGAACTTGTTTTTCTGTGATACCCAAACCTTCAAACCACCACACTGGGCAAGCTGGCTGACATGCCCTTTGATCATCTTTTGAGGAGGGTGTAAGAACCACCTTCCAAGAACACTTTCTGTGAGACAGTATCTCTCTGCTTCAGATTTCTCACTGTACCTCCTTTCTTGTATTGTTAAAATGAGCCTGTCTTATTTCTGCTTTTAGAGCCCAGGGATCCATCGTGTGCTCAATAAACAGCCAGTGAATGAATGAATTCAATAAATATTGAGTGTTTTTTGGATTTTACTTTTAGTAGCTGTCATACTTGTACAGTGAAAAAGGCTCCTGGTATGTGTGTGTGTGTGTGTGAATTCCACATAGGCAATAATTTTTTCCTTTCTAGGGGCTATAAATGAAAAGACTCCAAGGTCCCAGGAAGAAGGAAAACACTTGGTGGTGAATCTAAACACTAAAGTGGGACCATCTAGAAGGTTCCAATTTGCTTTACCTCTTCCTCTCTCTCCTACTATATTAGCCATGTGAAGGGTATTCCCTGGTTTGTATATTCAAAAGCATTGTGTCAGGAGTAGAAAGACATGGCTTCTGGGACTAAGTCTGCCACTAAGTAGCAACGTGTGCAGCTCTCTGGGCCTCATTCATTAAGTGAGCAGGTTCAGTTCAGGGGCCCTGAGGCTTTCCGGGTGCTGACATTCTGATTTTGACCTTTCCTTCCTGGAGTTTCCACACCAGTGGAAACTAAACTCTAAACAGCACCCCACACCCACCCTCAGGGAGTGGAGGTTTAATGGGAAGATTAAGTTGATCTGGTTTGTTTTATAACCTATAAATATTGACTGGTCCTTCTATTTTAGAAATGCTTAAAAAAAAAAAAGACACACATAATACCTTCTTTTTTTTCTCTTTATATTTTTTTAATATTACATTAAAAAAATATGAGGTCCCCATATACCCCCCACCCCCCTCACCCCACTCCTCCGCCCATAACAACCTCCTCCATCATCATGAGACATTCATTGCACTTGGTGAATACATCTCTGAGCACCGCTGCACCTCATGGTCAATGGTCCACACCATAGCCCACACTCTCCCACAGTCCACCCAGTGGGCCATGGGAGGACATACAATATCCGGTAACTGTCCCTGCAGCACCACCCAGGACAACTCCAGCCCCTGAAAATGCCCCCACATCACATCTCTTCCTCCCACTCCCTACCCCCAGCAGCCGATTTAAAAGAAAAAAAAAATAGAAAAAGGCCACAACAAACTATAGGATTGGGTTTAGGGTCCCCTCTGCCTGTGCCTTTAGTTCACTGCAGCAGAAAAGCAGAATGGTAGCATCCCTTACTGAATTAAGGAGGAAGAGTGAGGTCCTTTATACAACATTAGTGACTGTTTTTTTTTCAATAGGTAGTACATGCACGTGGTGCAAAATGAAACGGGTACAAAAGCCAGTAGAGGGAAGGCAGGCTGCCTCCTTCCTTCTCAGCCAGCCAACTCCCCTCCCCAGAGGCATGGTCTAGGTTACTGATTTTGGGTGCACTCTTCTAGAGCTAGGATGAGGTCTTTCGAAACCTTTTTCTCTTTCACTTTGTCATCTGATTTCTGCTCTTTGGTGAGCAGGTAATGTTTATTCATGGCCAGGTTTCATTTCTTCTAGGCTTATTTCTGCAAAACCTTCCAGGGTCATTAAAGAACATCTAAAATGTGGTGTGGCCCTGAAACTTTGATCTGACTGCTTAATTGCCTTTACTAATCACACCAAGATCAAGCAGATAAAAATAGCCTCCAGGGTCAGCAGGGTGAGTGAATCCCACTGATTGGGGTTTTGCAAAGCAGCAGCAGATTGAACTCTAATAGACTCCTAGAGACAGCCTGAAATCATTGCCTTAATTAAATAAACTAACCTTAACTATTAGAACTATGTGAATATTTTGACACTAGGTTTTAGATTTACATAATGAGAAGCAGAAAGAAAACAGGAGTGCACTTTCTGGAAAAGATTTCAAATTGTTTTCCTACTTGCTCTGTCCCAAGCAAAAAAGAAAGACACCCTACCCCCCCCACCCCCTACACAGCTTTTCACTTAAAAGAAGCGTCTGATTGAGGGACTAAGGCTTGTGTTTCTGAGTAGTTGCTATTGCCTTCTCCTTATTTTAGAATTTTCTCCTGATTACCAATCCATATCCTTTAAAACCTGGCTTGAGGCTCACCCCCTGCAGGAAGACTTCCAGGATTAACCCCAGATCTTTCAGAAGTATTTTTTTTTAACTTTTATTTGCATTTATTGTATGCTGAAGTTTTTCCCGAGCAGTAAATTTTTGTTTCTCCAGTTTCTTCTGGGATATCTTTTTCTTCTGTGCAACCTCCGTTTCTGGTTTAGGAATAATTTGTTCTTTTTCAGTAAGGATCCTCTCAATGTGGCAAAAGCTCATGTATGGGGTAATCCGACTGTGAGCTCTGTAAGTACAAGGCGGTGCATCTTGGGGGCTTTGTTCACCTCGATGTGCTCAGTGGCCAGAGAATCTACATCTAAACCCTTAAGTTCAGCATTACTCTCTGCGTTTTTAAGCATTGCAACAAAAATTCTCAGAAGTATTCTTTATCTTTTTTCTCAGTCCTTATGCAGCCTGTCTAGAATATATTATTTTGTACTTATGAATACATGCCTTTGTAACTAATTTTTAGGTGTTTCATATGTGCACATTTCATCTTTCCAAGTGGATTGTGTGTTATGTAGTCTGAGATTATGTCTTCTATTTCTTTCCTATTTCCCTGGTCTAAGCTCATTATGTTGCCTATTAAATATGCACTTTTCCAGTAATCTTGGTATCAAGGTAAATGATGTCATCATCCATGCAGCCTCCCAAGCTAGATTCCCTGAGTTATCCCTAACGAGGCCTTCTTTTTTTGCCCCTATATCCAGTCAGTCATTGAATCCTGGAAGTCAAAAATATTTCTCAAGTCCAGAGATTTTCCCCATTCCAGGCACTGTTATCTTGGTTCAGTTTCCTGGCAATTGTGATCCCTCCACTTGACCCTTGTATAAGCTTGGCTTATACTTGACATTGAGAAAAGTTTTTCAAATGGATGACTTCCTCTATCATGCTGCCTTGCAAAGTTGAACCTCAGTGAAAGTTTGCTAAGCAGTACGAAGTGTCAGGACCTGTGGCTGTTTTCCATAAGCATCACCCAAGTTCTCATGGTGCAACGCACCATGGATTTCCAAATCTTTTGACATTCTGTTCATTACTTCAGATGTCCCCAAGACATCCCATTGAAGCATTCCAGAAGCCTCATTGCCCTTCCCATGGGCTTTTGAGTTTCCAAAAAAATCCAAACGGGTTCTAATAGTTGTTTCTTTGTGAACAGCTGAATATGTATGTGGGTCACCCTCAGGATGTCAGAGACACAAAGGAGTAGGTGACGGTGATGCAGCAGAAAGTGACTTAATCTCCTCCAAGTCAAGGAGGGGGCATGTCTTATTAGGGTTAGTTCTTCCTCAGTCCACACTGAGCCATTCCTCAGTGCTATTCCACAGTGGGTAAAGCCGGACGCTGGAGGCAAGGAAAAGCAGCTGTGGGCCCTGCCTGCCGCCCAGGGGCACACCAGGAGAGTTCTGAATGAGCAGTCGTTAATCACCTATTCATATGTATGGATTAATCATAAATGGAGCATTTGTACTTTGACTATTGTTAGTTTATATATATGCAGATAATTTGTTTATTTTGGTGTTTGGAAGTATTTTGAAAAAAAAAAAAAAAGCCACCACCAAAAATCTTTAGGTTCATCATTCAAAGAATATTTACTGAAGACTTATTTTATAAAAGGGCTTGTTATAAGCCTTAAGGAAACAAATTAGATTAAGAATAATAATCTGCCTTCAAAGTATTCCAAATTTAGCAGGGAGAATAAACAACCTATTTGGTTTGGTCCCACAAAGATAGACTTTTCTTACCAACATTTATCAAAGCATGTAAAAAAAATTAAGTGCATTTCAAGAAATAACTTGACCACACCAAAAGAAAAAAAAAACCCCACAATGAAAGAAACCCAAGTAACTTTGGGTACAATTCCTTGATACAACACATTGACTAAACACCCTTAGACTAAAAACAAGAAAACTGCAAAAAAGGAACTTGAATTCTACTTATAGATTTGCTTTTCACAGTGGAGTATGTATGCAGCAATTGCGAACTGTTTTTCTCTGTGTTGTAGGATTGAGCAACTGAGAACTTTTATCAATGCCATTCAAAGTCAGGACTCGTGCTTTGGCGAAGAAAGAGACCCTGCTCTCCTTTTTTCTTTTCTTTTTTTTCCACAGCACTTATAATCTTCTCAAATATCATATAATTTACTTATTATGTACACTATTTAGTGTCTGTCTTTTCCCTTTGAAATCCAGCTCCACCAGGGCAAGGATGTTCGCCTATTTTGTTCACTGTTTGTGCCTAGATAGTGGCTGAAGCATGGTTGGTGTATGTACAATGTATCTTTCGATATAATGAATAATGGGAGCTAGTGGTGGAAATGTAGGTTAGCATCATGGAGAGCGTTTGATAACAATATTGAAAATATTTGGATTTCAGCCTGCAGGCGATGGGGCTGCTGAGCATTTAGAGTGGACTGCCACATGGTGACAACAGTGTGGGAAGGGATTGTTCTGGCTGTCTGAAAGGCATGTGGAGGCAAAGAGGCAGGCGAGAAGCTCTAACATTCGGGGAATTTTTCAGGACTCTCAGTGGCAAGTGACAGAAACCCATTTCACACTGGTTGAAGCAGGGGATTTATGCTCAGGAATTTTGGTTTTGGACACAGCTGTGTCCAGGGCTTGTTCACTTGGCAGCTGGAGAGGGTTCCGTGAGAGAAGCAGAAGAGTGCGTGGCCTCTCGAGGCCTAGACTCAGAACTGCTCCATTTGATTGGCCAAAGCAATTCAGAAGCCAGCCCAGATTCAGGATGTGGGAAAACAGACAATACCTCTCGATGGGAGTCGCTGTAAAGCCCATCGCACAGGATGTGGCTACAGGGCAGTGGGGAGGATGGTGGCCATTCTTGCCACCTACTGCTGTGGGACTAGCTTGTGCCTGGCCCTTCTTCCCGTGGGCGGTGTGGTCACAGCAGAACCTGCTGCTGGAGTGAAGCTTTGTCATCTGGGATGAACTGGAAGGCCCCTCTCAACTCCTCACTGTGTCCTCCTCCCAGCTGCATTCAGGAAGGGAACCAGTCCAGCTTCTGGACCTGGTCTGGTCTGTTTCCACAATTAAAGCCGGCTTTACATGTCGGCAAAGGAGGCATGGTATAATTTTTTTTATTTTTGAGACGCAGTGGGGAAGTCTTGCCCACCTCTAAAAATGTTTCTCCTTCTTTTTCAAGGGGGTTGCTGGCCCCTTAAATTCTCCTACTACAAATACTTGGGATGTGGACTATGGAATCATTTACTGTTAAAGCCAGGAAGGAACTTCCTCATTAATCACGAGGACTCTGAAATTGATGATGTTTAACCCACTGGGTCATGTTTACCCAGCTTTTTAGTGAAATTGACTGTTTTGGATGAAGATGTTAAAAAGCAGAACTTTGGTTCCTCAAAAAGTTAAACATAGAATTACCATATGACTCATCAGTTTCATTCCTAGGTATATACCCCAAAGAACTGAAGACAGGAATTTGAACTAAACAGTTATATACAAATGTTCATAGCAACACTATTTACAATAGCCCAAAAGATAGAAGCAACTTAAATGTTCATCATGGATGAATGAACAAACAAACATGGTATATAAACAGTGGGATATTAATCATAGAAAGGAATGAAGTACTGATATATGCTGTAACATGGATGAACCTTGAAAAATAGTTCTAAGTGAAGGAAGCCAGACATGAAAGAGCAAATATTTTATGATCCCATGTATATGAAATATCCAGAAGAGGCAAATGTTGGAGATTGCCAGGAGCTGGGGGTGGGTGGGTGGTTAATAGGGAGTGACTGCCTAATGAGGATGTGACTTACTTTTGGGGTGAAGAAAATATTCCAGAACCAGACAGAGGTAGTGGTTGCACAGCATCATGAAAGTACTAAATGCCATTGAAATGTTAATTTTATGTGATGTGAGTTGCACTTCACTAAAAACAAATCCCCACTAGCAGAAGTCTTAGGAAGGCAATGCATCACAGCTACGAGTGCTGTGGCACTGGAGCGGCTCAGGAGGAGGGCAAGGTCTCGAGCCCAAACCCTGGCTCACCCACGTCAGGCAGTCGTGACCTCACTCACCAAGCCTGGGTCTCCCTTTCTGTAAAATGGGGTTAGTGTGCTCCATCTTGTTGAGCAGTCATTGCATTGGGCATGTATAATGCCTGAGACACGGAAGTGCTTAATGAATGTAGCTGGTGTTACCATGAGGTTCACCGTGCCTCCACACCTTTCCGTGTAATGTCTCCTGGAGCACAGGCAGCGTCCTGTAGGGGAGGGCAGGGTTTTTCATAGAAAGACTAACTGAGTTTACAGTCACAAACGTTAATTAAGGCTTGAGAGGTCTGGGCCTAAAAGGAAAACAGGCCCTGAGCCCAGAACAGAAGGCTGCTTAAGCTATATTGGTGGAATCTCTTAGCAATTCTGTCCCCTGGCCTGATTCTGGCACCTCATCTGTCACCCCTGCACTTGACCACAACTGCATTTTGTGCAGTGGCCCAGCTCGATGTTCATTTGCTGATAACACTACCCAGCTCTGGGCTCAAATTCTTTTGACCTGGACCTTTCAGAGTCCATCTGGGCAATGCCTTCTGAGACCCAAAGCCCAGAGGACAAGGAAGCTCAGTTGTAAAATCACTAGAAAAGAGGCTGAGCCAATATAACTTGTAATAGACAAAATTGACATTAACGTGTTTATTCTAAAAAATTTGGAAAATGTAGGAAAGAATGAAGAAGGAAAAAAGAAAAATCACGTGAATTCTTGCCATTCAGAGATAACCATTAGTAACATATTAGTGTATTTCTGTCTAATTTTTTTTTCTAGGAGTGTGTGTGTGTGTGCTTTTAAAATTTTCTTATATTTCAAGTATCTTTCAATTAAATGGCCCCACTATATTTCATTGTACATCACGGTAAATTAGAATTTATTGACCTTTTCTCTATTTTTGAATTTTGCATTTTTCCATTGTTTTTAATATCACTAATTTTAAGAGTGATGCGAGTGATTGGGAAATAAAATATATAGCAGAGTAGGAGGCAATTAAAAACATTTTCAGGATTCTTCTAAATAAAATTCATATTAACTTTAAAAAGATTTTTAAATACAGTAGAAAGTAAGAGGGAGAGATTGGTTAATAAGATGATTTCTTTATTTCAGAGGGAGTTCGTTATCCCCTTTGAAGTAGATTAAGAATACCCTCCTTCAAGAGAAGTGATTTAAAGGCATTTTGGCACAAAACTTGAAGGATGATCTTTGAAAGAAACTGAACTCCCTTCTCACTTAATATGATTTAAATATTCTCTGGGGTATTCCCTGAATACAGATAAATTCTGAAGTTTAGCCAAATCAGGAAATTTTGTCTCCTTCACGTGATGGCATGATGGCATTTTTCTGGAGTTTTTTTTTCTGTCTGCAGACTTCTATTTGGGCTTGTGTTTTGATGGACCTCAGCATGTTTTTTTTCAAGGAAGTACTGGGGATTGAACCTAGGACCTTGTACTTAGAAAGCAGGTGCTCCAACACTGAGTGACACCGGCTTCCCTCAGCACGTTTTGAACAAACCAGCTGTAATACCACGAGGATGGAGAATCTGCAGGACAGTGGTCAGCTTGGCTGGTGGCTTTTACACTGAAACCCTCTGGGGGGCTCACAGAATCCTGAATTGTGATGCACACAGTAGTTTTCATCTTCATTTCCATTATTCGATTCTGAAAGAAACGCTTCTAGAGCCCTTCATTTAGGTGCTTTTATTTTTTTTAAAGATTTATTTTTTTTAAATTTATTTCTCCCCCCCCCCCCCCCAGTTGTCTGTTCCCTGTGTCTATTTGCTGCGTGTTCTTCTTTGTCCACTTCTGTTGTTGTCAGCGGCACAGGAATCTGTGCTTCTTTTTGTTGCATCATCTTGCTGTGTCAGCACTCTGTGTGTGCGGCACCGTTCCTGGCAGGCTGCATTTTCTTTCGCACTGGGTGGCTCTCCTTATGGGGCATACTCCTTGAGTGTGGGGCTCCCCTATGTGGTGGACACCCCTGCGTGGCAGGGCACTCCTTGAATGCATCAGCACTGTGCATGGGCCAACTGCACACAGGTTAAGGAGGCCTGGGGTTTGAACCCTGGACCTCCCATGTGGTAGGTGGATGCCCTAGCCATTGGGCCAAGTCTGCTTCCCTAGGTGCTGTTTTTTAGATGGAGGTGGTTGCAAAGAACAGCAGGTGGAGTATGTGAAGGTCTGGTGCACGCGAATCACCCAGGGCCTGAAGGTGCGGGAGAAGCCATGGGAAGGGCAGGCATTTTAACAGGAGCTGTTCCTGAGAAGAGGGGCAGGTGCAGGGACAGCCGCCCAAGGACGGAGGTCTGATAAGTGAAATGAGAAATGTAGGGAGGTGGGTGGTGGTCCCTGAGCATGCACTTGTTACCAGAGTGGTTGGGCAAGGATTTGCAGTGCGCAGGGCCCAGAGGCCCTGGCTGCTCCGAGGACAGTCATTTGACACAGAGGAAGTGAACCCCTGGGACTTCCTCACCGAATACGGAGGTCTGAGAGGGGGTGTGTGTTCTCTTCCAGTGGTTGCTGAAACAAGTTACCACAAACGCGATACTTAAAAAAACGACAGAAGTTTATTCTCACGCAGCTTTGGAGGCTAAAGTCCCAAATCAAGGCTTTGGCAGGGGTGTGCTCTCTCTGAAGTCTCTAGGGGAGGACTCTTCTTGGGCTCTCCAGCTCCTGGTGGTTCCTTGGCTCGCGGGTACGTCACTTCTGCCTGTGCCTCTGTCTCCATGTGGTGTTCTCACCTGTGAGTCTGTGTCTTTTCTCCTCTTATAAAGACACCAGTTCTATTGGATCAGGGTCCACCCTCATTCGGTATGACCTCATCTTCACTCGATTACAACTACAACGACCCTATTTCCCAATAAGCTCATGGTCACGGGCAGTGAGGATAAGAATCTGAACATTTCTTTTGGGGGATACAATTCAACAGGGCCCTTGACCATGTTCTTCTAGGCCTCTGTGATTTTGTACCTAGTGGTCGCCATCTGAAGCGCCCTTCCTGTCCCTTCTCCGGGTGTGCCGGACATTGGGAGGTCCTGCAGGAAGGAAGGTGGGATCCCTCAGTTGCACAGATTGCTGCTCAAAGATGGCCCTCAGGGGTCAGCCCCTCTAGGTACTTCCTCAAATGAATGGAGCCCAGGGTCACCCATCCAGGACCTGAGAGTCGTGGCATAGATAGAAGTAGACCCTGCTCCCTCTCCTCAGCTGGGGAAAGCTCTGAAGGGCCATTCCAGCTCCAGAGCTCCTGGCAGGCTTGGCTAGAGCCTTTTCTGGGTCAGCATTGCAGCATACCTTCTCCTCCTGCCCAAACCTGCTTCTTTTCCCTCCCTTTCATAGGTGTTCTTCCCAAGGACACTTCATAATCAACACCCTGCCTGTCAATCTCCACCTCAGCATCTGCTTTCCAGAGAACACAACCTGCCATGCCTGCCAGTGCACACGCCTCTTGGCAGATTCAGCTCAGGTGAAACCCCACTGGAGAGGCCTCTGACCTCCTGGGCTTCTAGTAGGTGGCATTGCTGATGTGTCCTGGTCTCTGTCACGCTATATGATTCTTGAGGTCAAGCCGTTTGACTTGGTCCCCAGTATGTCCCAGGCATTCGGCAATCTGCCTGATCTTCCCAGCGGGTAGTTGGTCCCCAATAAATGAATGAAGGTTGGGAGGACTAAAAACAGAGACAGGACTGAGGCAAGGTCAGAATTCGGAAGCTGGATGGGAGGATTAGGAAGCCTATTAGTCACGGGGCATGTGCAGACATTTAATGCTTTGTTGTAGTCTAGGCCACCAGAGCAACAGGTCTCACACCCCCTGAAAGCTCTCAGCTTGGTCATGAGGACCATTTATGCCTAGAAGCTTCAGGCAGTTAGGCTAAGGGGGTCCTAGTGGAAAAGAAATAGGGAAAGCCCTTGAGCTGTGGTTTTGGATCCTGTCCCTCTTTGTCAGCGTAGAGGGCACAAGGCTGGGGGAGCAGCTAGTCTGAAAGCCGCCGTAGACCTCACAGGAGACATACGCGGATTCTAGTCTTGGTTCTCCCACTGACTATCTGTGTGACCTTGGACAAAGCACCAAACGTTGCTGACTAAGATTCCTCATTTGCTAAATGGGATTAATAATGCCAGCCGCACTTATCTTAGAAGAACTCATAAGATAAATGACTGAGCAGGGGCTTTGCACAAACGAAAAGCCTTATGACTCTTATGGTATCTTCCAGGTTTAAGATTTAGTACCTGAGACAACAGCTCTGAGTGCAACATACAAAAATTGGGCTAAAGAAACTAGATTTAATTAGGTTAGCTTGGAGATACCCTCAACTACATAAAGTTATTCCTGCTCATTCTGTACCATAACAATTTTTGAAACTTCTCTCTTCACTTGTACTTGTCCTTGCATAGAAAAGGGACCTCTCAGTTTGAAGTTGTTTCCTAGTCTATATCTTCGCCAAGTGCAGGTGGCTCCTGGGTATTGTGGTGATCCCGACGGACAAGTAGCAGCTGGCAGCGTTTTATCCCCTAGGAGCACAGACAGAACAGGCAGGACAGGGAATGTCTGCCAGGGCCCATCAGACATCTTCGTGCCCAGAACCAAAGGCTCCAAGAGTTTTCAACTAAACGCGCAGAGTTACACTCCATAAGAGAGAAATCTGTCTGGCATCAAATAGAAAAAACTATTTTTGGATTACTGAGGTTGCCAATCATACAATTATGACTTGATTTTATAGGAGTTGCTAGGTCCCCTGAGTTTGAGTCTTCCGGAAATTAATCTTATCAGACAACAGAACGCCTTGTTCTGATTAATCTAATCTTCTGATCTCCTAAAGGCCAATCTGAAACATTTTGTGGCTCCACTTGTTGAGAACCTATGCGCAACTGGATTCTACCCTCCTAGTATCCTACCAGAGAGTCCAAGCTGTATTCTTTGTGATGAGATGAAATATTTCTTTGATAATTGAGAATACTGCTATATTAGATTACTAGGGCTGCTGTAACAAATTACCACCAACTTGACTTCTTAAAACAACAGAAATGTTTTCTCTCACAGTTCTGAAAGTCAGAAGTCTGAAATGCAGGTGTTGGCAGGGTTGGCTCCTTCTGGGGAGTGCGAGGGCGGCCGTTCCATGCCTCTCTCCTAGCTTCCGGTGGTTGTCAGCCTTGGTGTTCTTTGGCATCACTCCATTCTCTGCCTCCATCTTCACATGGCCTTTTCATAAAGACTCTAGTCTTTGGATATAGCACCAGCCTAAATCCAGGATTACTTCACTCAAGACCCTGTTTCCAATAAGGCCACATTCCTAGGTACAGGGGTTAGGACTTGAACATATCTTTTGGGAGGGCACAATTCAAGTTCTTGAGCATCAAATCTTTTGGTAGAAATAAGTGGGGATGAATTTATTCTCTGATTCACTAACTATGTATGCCCCAGCCTTGTGCTATGTATGGAGATTCATAGAGAAAAATGCCTCCATTATGAACTTTTAAGGGAGAAGTAATCCCTCTGCTTCATTTATCCCTGACTCTATGTGCCATGGTTAGAAGGACATACATTGTAAGCTAGTGAACCCAGAAAGAGAGGAGTCCTTACAACTGCCGTAATTGGTGCTGCTCCTAAAAATTAAAAAAAAAAAAAAAGAGGATTTGAGCTCAAGTTGACTACCATTTATTAAGGGCCTGCTATGGACACTGAGTTAAGTGATTCCCTTACCTTAAGGGACTAAGTTTAACAGGGGAACAGGTGTTCAAACAAAATAAAAATGCGGCATGCTAAGTTGCAAGGTGCTATTGTGTTTTGTTTAATGGTGCTATACTTTTTAAAATAATATTTTATGCATGGAACACATAAACTCAGAATGCCTGCTGATGGAAAAGTGTGGCTCTTTTGTGCCTAAAAGAAGATTAGAATAGAACAAAATTTTGAAAATTAAGTCTCATTTTCAGATTTCAACTAGAATAGAAAACTTCTTCACTGACTGATGATGGGTTAATTGAAAAAGTTGTGAAAACTAGGTATGATTTTTTAAAAGATATGCAAATACTTGGCCTAAATTTCAAATTTATAAACATACATTTTCACCTTTTTATAACCTACACCATGATTATGGTCTAGAATTTCCAGCATGAATCTCCAAGGTAGAATGCCAATCTTGACAGGAACCAGAATGACCATTAAATCCTAGTGGCGATGAGAGTTCCTAACTGGTTTGGAGCACAAGGGAACCTTCTGGGTTGCTGGAAACGTACTATACCTCAGAGCATGTGGAGGTTACAGGGATGGGACTTCAGCATGCTGTACAATTAAGATTAGCTTCACATGTGTTTTGCCTCAACAAGAAATAAATAAAATAAAGTAGATTGAGAACCAAAGGCACAAAGTAATCTGAAGGTAGAAACCTTCTAAATTTGTATGCTGATTTTTCATTCCTTTACAGTTTTTGCGTGCATTTCTAACATGATGGCAACTTTTTTCTTTAAGATTTTTTTATCCCCGCCCTACCCCCCGCTTGCCGCTTACTTGCTGTCTGCTCTCTGTGTCCATTTGCTGCGCATTCCTCTGTGTCTGCTTGTCTCCCTTTGTTGTGTCATCTTGCTGCGCCAGCTCTCCATGGGCGGGGGTGGGCGGCGGGCGTCAGCTCTCCACAGGCGCAGGGCAGCTTGCCTTCATAAGGAGGCCCCGGGACACCAACCCAGGGCCTCCCATATGGTAGATAGGAGCCCAATGATTAAGCCACATCCACTTCTCTTGATAGCAACTTTTTTTTTTAAAGATTTATTTTTTATTTATTTCTCTCCCCTTCCCCGTCCCCCGCCCTCCTGCCCCGTTGTCTGCTCTCTGTGTCCATTCACTGTGTGTTCTTCTGTGTCTGCTTGTGTCAGCAGCACCTGGAATCTGTGTCTCCTTTGGTTGGGTCATCTTGCTGTGTCAGCTCTCTGTGTGTGTGGCACCATTCTTGGGCAGGCTGTACATTTTTTGCACTGGGCGGCTCTCCTTATGGGGCATACTCCTCGCGCATGGGGCTCCCCTACGTGGGGGACACTCCTGTGTGGCATGGCACTCCTTGTGCTCATCAGCCCTGCACATGGGCCAGCTCATCACATGGATCAGGAGGCCCTGGGGTTGAACTGCAGACCTCCCATTTGGTAGGCGGACGCCCTATCCATTGGGCCAAATCCGCTTCCCTTTTTAGCCACTCTTTATTGAATCTTTTCCAAGTTGTTCAATTTGTTTTCACAGAAGTGATAACTTCTTTATTGCATTCCTATTCATCAGCTGCTGTATTACTTAATTAAACTACCAATTATAGTAAATTTTGGGGAAAACATGACCAGTCCTTGGGAAGCATACAACTGACTCTGGGAGTAGAACAAATAATCGAAGGCTTGGTCTAGAGAATTCTTATCAGAGTTTTACGCTCATCAGCAATAGGGAGGTCACAGGCACCTCCATCTAGCCCTCTGGGAGGATGGGGGTGTCCAGGTGGAAAAGCATGGGGGGTAGGACAGGGCAAGGGGAGAGAAATAACTGAAAAAATAAAAATTAATTAATTAATTTAAAAAAAGAAAAAAAAAAGATGAGAAAGACAAGAAGTAATAAAGATGACTGCAAGAGAAATCAAAGTGCTAATTGGTACTAATTAGGCACTAAATACACCCCTTTGAACTTTAGGTGTGATTGTTTACTTTTTGAAGGATTCTCCGCAAATCCTGGCCCCAAAGAGTTTTTCTAACATATTCAGGAATGTTTTGATTAAAACAGACAGGAAAGCAGATTAAAACAGACAGTGGCTCAAGCATTTGGGCTCCTGTCTACCATATAGGAGGTCCAGGGCTCAATATCCATAGCTTCCTGGTGAAGGCAAGCTGGCCCGTGTGGTGAGCTGGCCCACGTGGAGTGCTGGCCTGCATGGGGTGCTGCCCCGTGCAGGAGTGCTGGCCCATTGGGAAAGCTGGCACAGCAAGATGACGCAACAGAAAGAGAGACAGAGGAGAGACAATAAGACACACAGCAGGCCAGAGAGATGAGGTGGCGCAAGAGAATGATCATGTCTCTCCCACTCCAGAGGGACCCAGGATCGGTTCCCAGAGCTGTCTAATGAGAAAACAAGCAGACACAGAACACACAGCAAATGGACACAGAGCAGATCATGGAGGGAGGGGGTAGAAATTAATAAGTAAATCTTTAAAAAAAAAAAAACAGACAGAACCCAAAAACTATGTTTAGGAACACAGTTCTTGTTTCAGTAGAGGCCACCTAAAAAAAGAAAGAAAAAGAGATTGTCCATAATATTGCATATATCAGTATATGGAGAAGACAGGGTACAATAAAAATGTCCAGGAGGTAGTTTGGTTCGGAGGGAGCCGTGTGGGTTTTTGACCTTCTGTGTATCAACATTGGAGTTCTCCACCAAGTTGTGAGAACTTGGCCTGCCCCTTATTCCTATTTTATAGCTAAAGATGCCTGACTTTTCAAGGCTAATACGGAACCTGGAAGGATTGCTGTGAAGAGAAAACGAGAAAACAATAGTGAAAGGGTAGGCTCAGAGGTATTGCTCAGCAAATGTTAGCATTCCTTCCCCTTGCCACCTGGCTTTCTCTCCTGCACTAAAGCAGAGTGTAGGGGTGTCATGGGAGCTGGGAGTAGCATTTAGCAGAAATCAACACTGTCAAGGAACCCTTGTGACAAATGAAGATTGCTGACCCTACTGTAAGAGAGTCTGATTCAGCAGGTCGAGGGTGGGGCCTGGGAACCTGCATCTTTTGCAAGCTCCAGAGGTGATTCTGATGTAGGCGGCCCTTCAAGAAACAGTTGCAAGGCCACTGAGAGTGGCCACTGGATAGCTCTGATCTGGGAACCTGGGGGAGGAGGGGGTGTCACATATTCTGACTCTGCCATCCATTGGTAACACCATGCACTTAAGCTCTGTCCCTCAGTTTCCTCCCCTACCACCTACTTCACTGGATCAAATGAGACCTGTATACAGAAGTGTACAGCACTAGAAAAGGCACAAGATTGGTAGGACCACTCTGTCCTTAGCCAGGTTGGGACTTTCCTCTCCCTATGCCTACTCTCTGTTTCTGATCTGGGCAATTCTGTTCCATCCAAGACTCTCAGATGGTGGACCTGTCATCCAAGTGGTGGAGATGGCTGTCCCCTTCTTTGTTGTGCCTGTAAAGTAGCAATTATTATTGGAGTTACCAGTCTGAGGCTAGAATTATGGGCTAGAAAAAGGGCTCCCAAAATAGAGACAATGGAAGGGTTGGAAACTACAGAAAAAGCACTGAATGAATGGGCCTGGCTGTCATTTCTGACGTGGAGCAAAACAGTTCAAGCTCCTGAGGTGACCACGTCACCAGAAAGCTAGTTAGCCTGAAGCAGGTCCCGATTCACATTTCTGTACCAGTCCTTGTTGGCACTTGGTATTATTAGTCTTCAATGAGTTGACTTTAGGGCTTTTCGGTGTAATTGCTCATTAAAGTGCTCTTTGAATAAGCAAATGTTTTTCAAAACAAGGTTTTCTCATTTGGTTCCATAGTTCCCGAGGAAGGTGAACAGACCTGGGTGAGTGACAATTGAGGAGAAACGGAGGGGCATAGACCCAAACTATGGTGGTAACAGCTGAGAGTTATATACCGGGGTCCTCTCTAGCTAGCTGCAGGGGGCAGATGAAGCTGTGGGCTGGGTCGCTATTTGACAGAAAATGCACATGTGGGAAGAATTCATCATCTTACTCTTCTCCGATTCACTCCTAATCAATTGGTTCCTAGGTGGACATGCATGGATAGCCCTCAGCCAAGGAGGGGAGAAGCAACCTCTCTTCTTGGCTCGTGTTTTCATTTTTACCTCTCCTTTTACTTTTTTCTTTGATATTAGTAGCTCTGACCAATCAGGCAAGTTTCAGTACTCCCTCACCTCAACACACACACACACACACACACACGCACACACAGCGTTTCCCTTATTTCTTTTCTTAGTTTGGGATGCTTATAATTTCTTCAATTCATATAGGGATGAAAAACAGAGATTCCTCCCTCAAGGAGGGATAAGGACTGAGCAGGAGGTAGCCCCAAGGCTGGGCGAGGACTTCCTGCAGGAGCTGAGCTCAGCAGGGAGAGGGCGGTGGTGGGCTTGGCACACCTGTGTGTTCCCACCTGAGAGCGAGGGCTGAAGGTGCTTGCCAGGGGCTGGCCCCTGCAGTCCTGATGTCAGATAAGGCTGTTGAGGGCCTGGCCCTGTGGCTCACAGGTTTGGGAGTTAGAGTGCTGTGGAGAGTTTTAAAGCTGGGGATCGATCACCTGGGAGTTTCCAATACACTCAAGCTCGCTTGGGCCTTAGAACTTAACCTTTCCTCTGCTAGGGCAACTGACCCTAGGCCCCAGATGCCCCGAAACTCTTTCAGCCCCACCCCAATCATTAAAAAGCCAGCGCACACTGCCCCCCCCCCATGTCACTTTTGTTCTAAGCCCTGCCTGCCCACTGGAGTCGGGTCCCTGCCCCTCTCTTCATCGTCCTGCCCCGCCTCAACCTTCTATGCTGACTTCCGCCATAACCGCCGTAAGGTCCTGAGCTCCTGCGTAGATCCCTGGAGGTCTGCTTTAGGAAGGTTGTGTGGGGCACAGAAAGGAGGATACTGGCCCTGGCAGTGACCAGTGCAGGAGCTCGGAGGCCAGTTAGGGGCTGGGCCAGCCATTCCGGTGAATAGAAACTGAGGTCTGAGACCACCTGCTTCACCTTGCTGAGGGGTCCTGGGCTGCACAGCTGTCTAATAGCACACGTGAAACCCCTCCTCCCTTGTGGAGCTGGGGGCAGGGGATGAATGAAAAAGGCAGGCTGTTTAAGAGAACATTTATACTCAAGAGCTAAGTGGAGCTGGAGAGATGGAAACATCAGCTAAGGAGAGTGGTGGGAATTTGGGGGCCTATTTGATTAGATTTGATTATGAAAGTCATGTGATTGTTCCTATAAAATAATCTTTTCTAAAAGAGTTATAGTCATGCTTGGCATTTTCCTTCTTACCTCTCCCAGATGGCATGGAGACAAAACAAAAAACAAAAATACGTGATTTCCAACAACCACTTCTCTTTTCTCCCCTACTTTGAAAGAGCAGCAGCAGCAGTGGCCTGCAGACTTTTCTCCAAGTGGCATTTATTGTGGCTTTGGCAGGGCAGTTAACTGGGGTGAATTCACCATGTAGTATCTCCTTTGTGGGTGTGGATTGAGGAGAAAAATACCATTTCTTCCCCCAAGCTTTCTTTGTTGTTCCTGTTTGGTCTCCTTTGCCTGGGGAGGCAGTGTGGGAAGCCCTCAGCTCCTAGAACAGCCTGCGCTCAGCCTCCTGGCCTACTTTTCCTTGGGCTTAAAGCCCAAACTTGACTTTGTCAGCAATCACACTTGCAAAGGCACTGTATTAATTTACAAAGTGGAAGGCCACAAATGTTCAAGACATTCTGGCCAGATGATTATTTTCTCTAGGGCAGGCTTACAGGAAGCCAAATGACCCTCATGTTTGTTTGTTTTTTCATGAGAAGGAAATTGTCCAAATGAGGCTTCAGTCCCACCCAGGCTAGTCCCATTTCATCTTCAGGGTTGAACTCAGCGGTGACCTCAAGAAGCCCTCCTGACTCACCCCTGCTGGGCCAAGCAGTTCTCGTCCATAGCTTGCTGCTCTCTCCAGGATAATCAGCCCCTTTCATGCCTGTTTCCTTCCTCCAGTCTGTACCTCCCTAGAGTAGCTACTTTGTCTTACTTTTCTTTATGTTCTTAGCACCTGACACAGTGTCAGCACTGGAGGTGGGCAGTAAATGAATGAATGAATGAATGTTTGTCTGAAGGTGAAGATTGGATAGTCTTCACTACATCCTGTGATGACGTATTGTCACTGATGGGATCAGAGAGTATAAGGTGACCCTTGGAACAGCAACAAGTGTCAGGTAAGAAGCAAGGTGTGGGCAGCGGACTTGGCTCAGTGGTTAGGGTGTCCATCTACCACACGGGAGGTCCGCAGTTCAAACCCCAGGCCTCCTTGACCCGTGTGGAGCTGGCCCATGCGCAGTGCTGATGCATGCAAGGAGTGCCCTGCCATGCAGGGGTGTCCCCCGCGTAGGGGAGCCCAAGCCCCAAGCGCAAGGAGTGCGCCCCGTATAGAGAGCCACCCAGCGTGAAAGAAAGTGCAGCCTGCCCAAGAATGGCGCCACACAC
Organism: Dasypus novemcinctus; assembly: GCF_030445035.2. Lineage (NCBI taxonomy): Eukaryota > Metazoa > Chordata > Mammalia > Cingulata > Dasypodidae > Dasypus > Dasypus novemcinctus. The sequence goes on along the minus strand of NC_080677.1, from coordinate 136,807,808 downwards.
ACGGAGAACTGACACAACAAGAAGACGCAACAAAAAGAAACACAGATACCCATGCCGCTGACAACAACAGAAGCGGACAAAGAAGATGCAGCAAATAGACACAGAGAACAGACAACCAGGGTGAGAGTGGGGGTGGGGGTAGGAGTGGGGGGAGGGGAGGGGAGAGAAATAAATAAATAAATCTTTAAAAAAACAAAAGTTCTGCATTTAAAAAAAAAAAAAAAAAAGAAGCAAGGTGTGTGTTACCCAGACTGCCCCAAACAAAATCTGGAAAAGTAGACAGAAATAAAAATTGATGGGCCCCAACTCTCTCTCTTGCTTTCTCTCTCTCTTTCTCTGTCTCTCAATATTGCCATTCTTTTCCTGGCCATAGGCCTGAAACACCAGTGTCATCTTTGGCTAGTTAGAGAAACCAAAGGGAGGAGTCATTTCCAAATGCTGTCTCTTCTGTTGTCTGTGGCCTTCTCTCGTACACTCTAATATGCCCCCTAAGTTCATCTCTTGCCTGGACTCTTACAGTATCTTCCTAACTTGTGTACTTAGCTTTAGTCTTTACCCCTGCAGATGTTTTCTCTATTGTTTCTAGAATTATCTTTTTAAATCAGAGATTTGATCATGCCATGTCCCTGTTTAAATGTCTTAGAGCCAAATAAGAGGAAGGTTATCAGACTGGTTATCTATGTCTCGTGTCTTTATCGGCATTAACTAGTACACTTAGTTCCCTCCTTATTCCCAGCGGCCTGGCTGGGAATATTTATCTCATATCTTAAGCAAATCTTTCGGGTACCCTGGAGTACCCTAAAGTCATTATCTGGAGCAGAACCCCAACCATCGTCAGAGTCTTTCTTAACACGGTGCTTGGGGTAGTCACTCCCAACCATGAGGCGCAGACCCGGGAGCTGTGGGCTTCTCCCGGTGCTGAGCAGCTTCTCCCTCAGGCTGGCCCTGCTCACAGGCGAACACACTGCCTCATCTCTCACCAATTGAGATGTACAGTTCAGGAAAAGCTGATCTGGGTTGGGAGGGAGGTCAGCGGTCACTGCAGCATCCAAGGCCCGGCTTCCCAGGAGCAGATTCTATTTTGCTGGGCCCAAAGGAGTACAACGTTCAAGATGGGGTTTCTTAATGACAAGACAAAGTCGAGTTGACAGTGATATCTATATTTAATACTAAGAAATCAGATGCAGTCAGAAGCTGCAGAAATGACCCAATCCTGTACAAGGTTGAAAGTTCTCAGACTGCCCGCGGTGCAGTGGGGGCTTCACCACACACACTTCACCCTAAGCCAAGCAGCCCATCCTCCAGCTGCCATGAGGTTGATTGCTGGTCAGAGCTGCCTCCACCTCCAGTTACCTGCCTCCCACCCCCCTCACTCAGAACCGAAGACTAACAGGGGGCACAGAGGTTAGCCTCTCTGCCTCTAGAGAGACACAGTTTGAGATCCTGAGCCCTGTGAGATCAGGTTGAAGCAGCCTCCGTGGGGAGCACATGCTTGGACTTCCTTCTCCTGCACCCGTCTCCCCTTCCTCCCCTTCTCCTGAGAACACGCCCTAAATACACCACATGCCCTCACACCCCAGCCTAAGAACAGCCCCATAAATTATTCTACCTACTTTCGTGTTTTCAAATGTCATAAGAATTAGCTCATGTTTACTCTTCAACGTTAGAACTCACACAACCGGGGACAAACACTTCAGCAGAACTTGTTTTAGCTGGAATTCACCTAACTAGCTGAAGTTTAGGTGACCTTTCCTGAGCTGACCCTCTCCTTTTCTACAGGCCATCCGACCGGCTCGTCTGGCTCTCTAGGGCTCTTCCTCCTTGGTGGTTGGGGATGTTGTTGAGCGCCAGAGGCCCGGGAGGCATTAGAATTAGAGGTGGCCAGGTGGGGAATCCTTGCTGAGTGATGGGGTCCAGGGTTGGGTTCCGGGGGACTAAGCCTGATGGGGTGCAGGGCTCGCTGAGAGCTGGAGAGTCAGCCAAAGCAGGCTTACCAGAGAATACAAATCTTCACAGCAAAGGAACGAATCTGGTAAATAAAATCTAGTAGGCCCAACATCGAGGCACCACATCAGCAAAACCAAAACCTAAGCTGGTTTCCATTTCCTGTAGATGCCTGGCTTGCCCAGAAAACCAGACTTAGATACAGTGAATCAGAGCCAACTAACTTCCTCATTCTTACAGTAGCCAAGTTCTTTGTTCCTAAGCAACTACTTGTTCCCCACTTTGTAAGGCCCTCCCCCTAAATAAAATGGAAACAATGGCAGCCAATCAGAATACTTCCTCACTGGTGTCCACTTTCATCCTGTATTAAGCGTCTTCTTTCCATCCCTTAGGTAGAGCTCCCTTCTTCTTTCTGAATGGAATGCTGCTCAGTTCATGGATTGCTCCATAAAGCTGTGAGATCCTAAGCTGCATGAAAAGTTTTCTTTTCTCAAACCCACAGCTATTATGCCCAGTGATCAAAAGCAGGAACAAAAGAAAAGCAGAAAGGGGAGTGGAGATAGTTCAGGTGGTTGAGCATCAGAAGAAGAGCAGAGTCCTGTGAAGAATGAGTCCAGACGCAAGGGAAGGCACCCTCAAGAAGGGGCAGTGCCTTTGCCACGAGCCTGGTGAGCGTTTATTGATGGTGCACATGGACTGCGGGGCCCTTGATGAAGGCATGGGACTAGCCGAGCTCTCCAGACTTGCCACCACCCCAGTCATACTCCCTTGGCTCCACTTCCATGTCCTGGCTGCCCTGCTTTTCTTCAGGTTTTTGTTTATTGTTTGATGAATGAATACTGGTCTCTTTGAACTCCCTATGGCTTCCTAAAGCCATGGTGTGGAAATGTGGCTTTCCGCAATGATACCTGTCCATAACAAAAATTTCACTGGTGTTTGGGAAAATGTGAAAAATACTATAATGGTTTTTAAAATACATTTTGTATTGTAAAAAAACCAAAAACTTCCAAAAAAGTGACAACAATATAAATGTACAGCTAATGAGAAATTTTAAAGTGAATACCCAGGTAGCCACTACCTGGTCACTAGAACACTGACATCCTGGCCTATCTCGAACATAGCAACAGACTCTCTGCAAGTGATAACTACCATTTGGACTTTCGTGATAAACATAATACTTTGCTTTTCATAATGGTTTTCCTACTATATATGCTTTCCCAAACAAAATAGTGCAGTTGTCCCTTGAACTTTACATAGCTGGATCCCCACTCCACATACTCATTTGCAGCTTGTATCTTCTGCTTTAACATCATGGTAGTGAGATTCACTACCATGTTCATTGTCTTGCTATAATGTTTCATTTGAATTTACTACCGTTCACTTATCTGGTTTACTCGTGATGGACTTTTTGGGTTGTTGCCAGTTTTGCTCTTATTTACAGTGCTGCTTATGAACATATTGTCACATGTTTCTTTTTTTTTTAAATTTCCCCTCCCGCTGCCTTTTCCCCCATTGTCTGCACTGCATGTCCATTCATTGTATGTTCTTCTGTGTCTGCTTGTATTCTCATTAGGCAGTTCTGGGAACTAATCCTGGGAACTTCTGAAGTGGGAGAGAGGCAATTACTCTCTTGCGCCACCTCATCTCCCTGTTCTGCTATGTCTTCTTACTCTCTCTCCTCTGTGTCTCTTGTTGCATCATCTTGCGACGCCAGCTCTCCGCGTCAGCCGGCACTCCTGCGTGAAGCGGCTTTCCCACACGGGGTGGTACTCCCATTGAGGGGGGCACTCCTATGTGGGGTCGCATTCCTGTTGGGCAGGCATTCCACGTGGGCCAGCTTGCCCTCCCCAGGAGGCCTCAACATTGAACCCTGGACCTCCTATATGGTAAACAGGAGCCCAATTGGTTGAGCCATATCCATTTTCCTACACGTATTTCTTATGTGTCATACATGAGAGACTCTCTGGGGCAGAGCTTCTCAATAGCAGCACTCTTGACCTTTTGTGTGGAGAGCTGTGCTGTGCCTCATAGGATGCTTGGTGGCGTCCTGCCTCTACTGCAGAGTGCCAATAGCACTCCCAAATTGTGGCAATCAGGCATCTCTCCAGGCATTGTTAAAGTCATGTGGGTGGGGTACAAAAATCTCCCCAAGTTGAGAGTCACTGCTCTAGGGTGTATACTTAGGAATAAGATTGCTAGATCATAGGAGATTTGCATCATTAGGTTTTCTGGAAAATGCCAAACTGGTTATATGGAATACTCCATAAATTTTAAATGGTTTAAAATTTTTATTTCTGAGATCGTGCTTCTAATTTTTGGTATTAAATATCCTTTATTTAATCCAGGAGTGGTGACAGGCAATAGTGATTGTTTTGTCCATACTTGGCAAATGAAAAAGTTGGCTGCCGACATTGGTCCCCAAATGTGTTCTGAAATATTCCTGATCCATACACTCTCAGAGGCTGCGAACCCCAGGTCTGAGGTATCTGGCCCAGAATCCCCTCCTTTAGCGCCTCCTCCTGGGTCTGTGAAATACTCAGTGTTTCAGTGGCGTGGCTGCTGTTCCTGGAGTGCTGGACAGGCCCTCAGGGACATGCCGCCTCACAGAGGTCTATATCTGAAGCAAGTTTGGCCTCTGCAGTTTTTGGGGAATCAGTGCTAGAGGGTTTGTAGCCTTGAGGACATCTTGGGCTCACTTTGCGTTGTCTCTCTTCTTGAGTTCATCAGTGGAGACCATCTGGGACTCACTTTTTGTGGTGTTCCTTCGAATGGTTTTCAGTGGTGGGAACGGCATGGGCTCTGGGCCTGTCCTCAAAGGAGCCAGATGGACTTGGCATTCAGCTTTTGTGACACTAAGCCCGCCACCTCTACTTGCCTGGTCAGGAAAATCTGCTTGAGGTTGTCCCAGCCTCCCTGGATATGGAGGGGGATGAGATCAAATGGGATGTCAGGTTCTAGGTCATCCAAGAGGATCGTTAACCTTTGTGTGTCTCTGCTGGCCCCTCAGATGAAAGGAATGGGCAGAGGTGAGTAGTGACAACTGGGGGAAGGAACGTTTCTTTCCTTGCTCTTCTGTTTGCTCATGATGACTTGAAATGAAAACCTGTGGAGACTCTTTACAAAGCTGTGTGTTTGCATCAGAGAGCAGAGGGTAGGAGAGAAGCTGTGTGTGTGTTTTGTTCCAGAGCTGGCTAGAGAGGTAGAAAGAGAAACAGGACGGTCTGTCTCTGGGTTGATGGGAAAAAAGAAAAAAGGAGTTGATCCCTAATTGGGACCTGAAATAAGACATACCCTGGGCAGTTATACCAGACACTAATCTGATTTTGTTACTGTCCTGCTTGTAAAAGCCTCTCTAGTATTGTAGAGACACTAATGTTTACTATTCCAGAGGCGGTCCTTCCCCTCCAACCTCCTAAAGCCCCTTATAATGCTAAGCCCCTAGTTAGGAACCACCCCTTAGAACCCAAGTATGTCTCCCCCAGTTTTCCAACCTCCACCTTCTCCCTTTCGGTCATCTCCCGTCCCTCCAGTCCCTCCCCATCCTTATCCCTTCTGGCAGCTCCACCCTGCAAGTCTCCCTCAGGCCACAGAGCCCCAGCCAGTGCCTTTGACAATGGCCAGTGGACTTCATCTGTAGTAGCTGGGCGGTGCCTGGTGTCCTGAGTAACCCTCTGACACCCATGACTGGGTGGGCAGTACAGTGCTAAGACATGCGTGTTCTCCTCAGGTACTCTGCTCTAAATAGGCATGGGTGGCTTCTGTACCCACAGTGTTGTTTCTATGGTGAAGCATGCTTGGTTTGCAATTGAACATTAGGAATGCAACTTGTAGATTAATTGAGGCCTTCCCATATAACAAAACAGTAACACAATTGAAGCACAATAGAACCATCTTTAAAATGTACAGGTTTTCAAGGGGCAATATAATTATAGCAATAACAAATTACAGTTCACACAATGATAATAATAGCTAACCTTTATTCATGTGCTAAGCATCTGGATTTAATCCTCACAATAATCTTTTGAAGTAGGTACAATTACTCTCTCCAGGGTTGTACTAAAGAGGGTTCATCTTTAGTCCAAATTCACACAAGTGCATGATGAAGGTGGGACTGGAAACCAGACTCATTTGATTAGCAATAACTATCACTGGTCTGGCAAGGCAAAGAAATTGTTAGCAGCAAGCTTGGTTACTGAGCAAACGGGTGACAAACGGGAGATACTGTCTAAAATGAGTGTTCTCTTCTTCTTCCTACCTGAGCTATCCTTTTTGATATTTATGACCTCTACCTTGTATACTTCACTTCTTCTCACGAAGTGTCTTCAAGACACCATTCTTTAAATGTTTGGGTATGTATATGGTTTTCATATTATGTCTCATATACTTTCTGTGTCTCATTTTGAGATCATTGTAGACTCCAATTAAAGTCGAATCAGAGAGGGGATAAAATGCAAAGAGCTAGTTACAAAGGTGATGGAGGAGCTGAAATGTCAAAAGGAGATGTTAAATAATTTCCCAGGGATTAGTGACAGCAGGTAGCTGCTACCACTTCTGAGGCTGAAGGGCCAAGGGCCAAGGTGGCATTGAAAGAACCCAGAAGTCAAGTCAATTGATGGGAAGTAGCACCAGGGCAGGGACCAACCCACAGAGCTTGGAACAAAGAGGAGGAAGAAGAAAGAAATGTTACAGGTGATCTGTGTGCTCTCAAGAGAAAAAGGCCAAGCTTGTATTCTTTTCTAACATAGTGTTCTTTCAGAAAAAAAGGAATTAATGCAAAAGAAAATATTAATAGAATTCATCATAAAGGTCATTTTTTGAAACACAGGAACTCCAGGCATGATAAGAACAGCTTGCCTGGCTCTCAAGTGTAAAGGTCTTTTGCTTTAGGGTTGTGAGGTCCAACCATGGCGCCCAAGACTGAGGACACCAGGACTGTTTCCTGTCTTCCCAAACCAGTCTTTGCCTGGCCACAGCAGCCTTTCCTAAAACAGTGTCTCAAGAAGAAAAGCCTCTCTTTGGCACTTAAGTCCAGAGAGGCTGGGAGTTCAAAGGCCTTCTTCCCGAGGCCAGCAGCAGCCCTAGGGGCTGGAATTATGGCTTCATTTGGTGCCATGATTGACCCCCTTTCTTAGAAGAAAAGCCCCCAAATGGGAAAACTAGTTTTCAAGCTGTTAGCAGCCAGAAATTTCAGAATTACTAACTGAAGCTTACTCATTTCCAAGAAGCATACTGACAACAACTTTACCTGACATTCCTGACATTGGCCAACGTATTGTTACAGGCCATTTATGACAAAGCTCATGTAGCCCAATCCAACAAAGAGGACTAGGCTTTTGGGAACTGAGTGTTTTCACAGACTAAGACTTTAGACATTTTAAGGGAAGCAGAGATCAGGAAGCAGGGGTTTGGTGGAAGAAAATTGTAATTTCTTTTCTACTAAAAAAGGTGTTATTTCCCCATCCAAGTTTATCTCCCAGGTAGTCATTCCTCTCAACCGTGAACTCAGCCATGATATGACAGTAGCTTAAATGAGGTGAGAGGGCCCAGGATGGCCAGGCGCCCTCCATCTTCACAGTCAATTCTCTGAGCTAAAATATGGAAACTGCTTTTCAGCATGATGGTCTGTCTTGTCTCTAGACATCTCAAAATTAGGAAACACAGTGTACGCTAGAGAGATTGTTTAACTTTTCATGCAGAAAATTAACCAGGTCCTCTCCTATTGACCTTTACTTCTCGGCTAGTATCTGTCTTCTGCCAGGATTAGGATGGGGGAGCTGTGAGGCAGGCCCTGCCTCTCTCTGGCTCCTACCACACAGCTAGCTAGAGGTCTGGAGGCCTGGGTGCTGCCCCCAGTGGACCCCAGGATCCTGCCTGGACACTTTCTCACTGACCTGAGCGTTTAGGAGCTGCCATTTGCCCCTCTTGGAGGATTTGGCTTCTTCACCTGATGCCAACCTCAGCGGTCTTGTTTGCTGGACTTGCAGGGTGCTCCCTCCCAGGTTTTCTGACCTTCTAGGTCTTTCCCAGTCAGCCCTGACAGACCGATGCTCTCTACAGGGTCCTCCCACCAGGCAGCTCCCACAGTCCTGCCTCTCCTGGGTCACCTCATCCAGGAACCTCCTGTCCCCTGGAGCCGTGGCTGGTGGTGACCTCATCAGTCCTCTCTACACTGGTTAGTAGTGGCTGCCCCTGCTTTTACGCTGGTTCCCTCAACTGCTTTGTATCTTAAAGGCACAACTAGTATTAAAAATTCTGCCCTAATCTCATTATATCTTACAGATGTAGCTGAATTTTTTTTTTTTTTTAACTCCACTGAATGCCTTCTGGCCCTAATCGGAGGTCCCTAACCTAGTAAATGAAGGCTCTGGCAAAGGGGGATGGGGTAGGATGATTTAAGGGACTGTGAGTGGTGTCCTCATCCCAACCGCTTCATCTGTGTAGGCGATATCTGCCTATTGGGTTAATCGATCCAGAAATTAAGCTGGTAACTTGCACAAAGAAAATGAGTGATGGAAAAGATGCCGGAAAAAGAAATAGATTCTTCTATTACTAAATCCTCAGCTTTTGCTATTTTTCCAAGAAGATGAAGGATGAAAGCTCTTAGCTCACATAAAAAAGTCATCTGATTAAACCGAGATTTTAAATAAAGTGAGAATTTCACAGTATTTCTCATATAAAGTGCTTTAAAATAGACTGTGACACCTATTTTAGGGGATGTGATGAAGGAGAGGAGCTTGTGACCCTGAGGAAGGGCCGTTTCTGAGCGGTTCTGAGCAGCAGCAACGCCTGTTCCGTCCCCAGGGACCCCAGAGCCACCTCCTGCTTTCTCAGGGAAAGTAAGAGGAGCCTTAGGGACAGCTTGGAGAGGGAGAAAGAATTCCCCAAACAGCAACCCTGGCTGGGCTGGGACTGTGCCCTAAGATCTGTGACAAGATCCCTGTTTTAAAGAGCGTGGAGTCTAGGGGAGGAAGGAGATGTAATGGCACAACCCGGCAATCAATGGGCGCGGGGGGTAGGGGCTCAGCAGGGGTAGGGGAGAAGGAAAAGACCCCCAGCCACAGGCTTCTGCTTTCCCTTGGCAGGGTCGGGAGAGGGGGGTGCGTTCACACAGACTCAGACTCGAGGGGAAGTTGACCTAATTTCACAGAGTCAGCGGGACTGGTGGGGAGACCAGCAGCCACACTCAGGAACCAGCGAGTTCAACCACCCACCTCCCTGCTCCTGGCAGGAGGGACATTAACCCTTTCTCCTCCCTCATGCTTATGAAGGTCACGAAGTTAAGATAAACTCCAGTGTAGCTCTGCTGGTGAACGCAAGCTGTAAAAAGATGCCTGGCAGCTTGAGGGGTCTGCGGCCCACCCTGGGGACGTGGACCCAGGGCTGGGGAGCCTCCACCTGCCTTGCCCTTCTGTTGTCTCCCAGCCACTGCCCAGTCTGCTCAGCAGATGACCAGAGCCCAGGGCCAGGGGCGGGGGGTGCGGTCAAGGGTGAGCTAGAGCAGGATGTGGATTCTGTGAGGCACCTCCTCTGGCTTCTTCAAAACCCCAGAAGGAAATGGGTTCATAATCTGGGGGGATGACTTGATGTGCTGTGCGGCGATTGAGCAAGCTGCCGAGAAATGGTTAGAAGGCCCCCTCCCACATCCATGCTGCATTTGGCCGTAGAAACCTGAGTGTGGGGAAGGGTGGGGGGAGAAGACACAATAACTGGAAAAACTGGCAAAATGGAAAAATACACTTGGCAACATATTAGGTGAAGAGTGTGAAATTCTCTTTTCTTATTCTACATGTGTAAAAATGAACATAGTCATAGACAGGAGCCAGGAGACAACATGGACAAATGAAAACACTGATTTGAGTGGGTGAGAGAAATGAGGAAATGCTCATCTTAGATTTCTGTGGTTTTCAATATGTTTTTTGCAACAACAACAAAAAAGAAAGAAGTTAGCTTACAGAAGTGTGGAAAGAAAACTGAGGAAGGGGCACTTGGGAATCCCGTGCTGGAAGCACTTCCACGGATGGACAGGGCAAGACAGAGACTTTTTCTGGGGTCACCAACCCCAATCCTTAGACAAACCCCCAAGGCCCTTGCACGCTCTGTATAATCACCCATTGCTGCAGCCAGTGCCTGCTGTCAAGAATTAGGGTCTTTCAGATTCCTTCTTAGGAACCCTCACTCTCTGGTGGATAAAAACTAGGCCAGTAGTGGTTAGGAAAGCAGAACCGACTGGCCAAGTCTGCGAGGTAGTTTTAAGGGGAGATAGCACGAGTAATTCCTGGCATTGCCCTTGAATGAATAGGGATGGAATCCACTCATGTGTTCCTAAGAGGAAGTGTGAACAGCAGGCCTATTCCAAAGCAGACATCGCTGGCAGGGGTAGTGCAGACCCACGTTCCTCTGAGGGAAAGTCAACCAGAACACAGCACCAGGGCTATTCATGGAGCACTGCTAGGGCCAGGCAGTGTTCAAGGACTTGAGGAGATGCCATCCTTCCCACAGGAAGCTTCCACGAAGCAGCCATCCTGCCTCAGCTTTTTCTCAGGCCATAAACTCCTTGAACAATGACTTGGTCAGATCTCATACAAGTCAAATAAACACTTAATGCTTAACTTTCCTAATTTGGAAAATGGAATCCAGAGTACATACCCTGCCTCCGTCACTGGGCTGTTGTGTACCCGATGAGGTAATCTGTGAGAAAAAAATCCTCTGTAAAAGGTAAGGAACGTTAATTCTCTACGTGTTCCCACTTGCCACCGTTAAAACAACAGCAAAAACAAACGAAAACTCTCAAACAGTGATCTACCTAAATATCTCCTAGAACTGCTCCAGGAAAAGCAAAACATTTAAAAAGAGTCAGAGATTGTTTTCTTTAAAACTTATATACTCCTCATCCCTAATTCAGTTATATTTGAATAATGCCCTTTATTATTTATTGCAAGCTATGAATTTACTCATTGGTATGCAAAAGTATCCTCTGCGGATAAGATTTTATCTCAGGGAATCAATATCACTTCATACTTTACTATATCAATTAATACATTGCTTTTAGAAAAATTCATTCTTTATAATGATACTTCAGCTTTAAATGCTTATAACTATATTCTTAATAGTTTTGTCTTTATAAAAAATTCACAATTTTACAATAAAATATGATTTCCCTGGGAGAGTAATGCCAGAATCCCATGTTTGGAAACCACAGGCCCATCCATGGTTTTGTGGGTTGGAGTCTTAACACTTCTGAAGAACTCACCTTCACTGAGAGAGTTAAGGCGGATTCAGCTCCCTGGTGGACAGTGTTCTTTAAAAACCATCCCTGCCCTGCCCGCCAGCCTCGTCTTCATGTCAGTTTTGTTGAGATGGGCCCGCAGACCAGCTGAAGGACTTTCCAACGCTTGGCAGGGGTTGTGAGAACGTGTCTGGTCACCCTGAATGCCCAGCTGCCTACTCACGCTGATGCTACCTGGGGCTGCTGAGCCAGGCGGGGCAACGGTATTTAGGCCAGCAGCTTCCCCAGGGAGATGACCTAGCTTGTTCCAGCTTCATGGTCAAGGAGGATGACTTTGGACTGAGAGGGGACAGATGAACAGAGTTAGAGCTGAAAGCCAAAATGGGTGCAGAGTTTAAGAGAGAACCACAGGTGGAAATGTGTCTGTGATTCTGGATTAGCAGAACTACCTCCTGGCTTCCACAGAGACCACAGAGAGATCACTGAACAAGGTGGCTGGGGTCTGAGAGACCACTGACCCCATGGGGTAATGAGGCGCTTCTCCAGCAAAGCATGGCCCCTTGCCTTTGGACCGCATGTCTGTTATTTTTAAATTAACTTATTCCTTTCTTTGAGTAATGAACACTCACCATGGAATAAATGAAAACTAGAGACAAGTAAAAAGAAAAGACCCTTATTCTCACCATCCAGAAACTACCAATGTTCATACTTCGGTGCTTGTCCTTCTGTCGTTATAACAATAGCTAACTTCCAGGGAGCACATGTGATGTGCAAGGTGCCGTCTTAAGTACACTGTATTTTTCACTCATAATCCTCCCAACAGTCCTATATGTCAGGCACTATTATTATCTCCATTTTACTGTGGAGGAAACAGAAGTACAGAGAGGTTAAGTAACTTGAAGACCACAGTCGGCAAGTGGGGACCCCAGGGGGTAACCTTGTATGTAGCAATGGGATCATCCATGGATACTGCTTCTGTCTCATTTTTTCCTCTTGACAGAGCAAGTCCCTCATACCTTAGAAGACAGATAGTTCATTAAGTTCATACTATGTCAAGACACACCAGGGTAGCAGGTGGCCTGAGAGCCCCAAAGTGGAGCAAAGGGCCTGGGAGATGGAATGGTGGGATGCATAGGACACTGGCTTGGCCCAATTTACCATTTGCTGCGGAAGCCAACAAAAGCTGCTGGACTTGCAGGTTTTCCCAGCCTTATTTCTTGGGAGAGAGAGAACTTGGGCCATCCAGCAAAATCTGATGTTGTCTACCTGCACACCTTGAGACTCTAACCTTCATAGGAGGACATTCTCTGAAGGCTTCTGAAGGATAATAGGGTGGAAGGAGGAGGAAGATCAGAGAGCAAAGGATCATCCAGACACTGTACTAAAATGGCAGCAGAGAACCCATCTGGCTTCCCTGATGCAGCATCGTATCCCCAGATGCCAAGACTGGCATTTTCCAGTGACCCATGAAGGTAGGCAAAGAGCATTTAGCATGTGTAATCTCCCATGACTAATTTTTCAGAAAGCAAGCAAAGCCTAAATCATAGAAATAACCAGTTCTTGATTCATTCCCTGGGGACATCTATTTATTAGCTGCAGTCTGTCATTTGAGTTCACCATATTGTTACAGACAATATGGTAGGATGAGCCAATGAGTTGGGATGTAACTCAATAAAATTTTTGTTGATTTTGTTGATTGATCAAGCTTAATAACAAGACTCATTTCTAAGGAAAGAGTAGAATTTGCTCTTCCTTCTTATTTCTTCCTCCCTATTTTGCAAATATCTTCAGAATCCCTACCCAACCCCTGCCCCGACCCTCCATCTCCCAAATTCTGAGGATGAGTACAGCAAAGAAGGAAGGCCATCAGATTTAATTTCATTGTCTCGGTTCTCACTCTGTGAGTCCTTCGCATACCCAAAGGCAGGGTTATATGGATGTGAGGTGTTTGGGAAAGAAACAGGGAAATTGGTTAATCTGGATTCCTGGAGAAATAGGAAAAGGCTGAGCTGTCCCTCCTTGGACATTCTAGATGTTACCAGAAGATGGTTACTCATTCTGCGGATCTGAGGAAATCTCAAAAACCTCCTTAATGAAAATGTCACCGAGCATCCTGCCATGTTGCCAAAGTTAGACTTAATTCTTTCTTTCAGTGTTTTTGAAAGGGGACATGATTGGCATTTTGGTTCTCCATAAAGGGGTGCCCCACCCCTGGCGGGATGATCCGCATCCTTGCTCCCATACCTTCCTCAACAAAAGCCAATAACAACCTTAGTCATTGTGACACCCAAAATGATAGTCCAAACATTTTCAGGAGGTAGTAGCATCTCTGATTGAACACTAAATTAAAACACCAAAGAGATTGTTATTAAGATGCAAATGTTATTTAGAAAAGACACAGGTTAGTGAGCATCAGTAACTAATAATTTGGCTTGGGAGGAAGGATAGGCTAGACAGTAAGAGCATGGACTCTGGAGGTAGACTGCCTGGGTTGGATCCTGACTCTGCCACTTCCTACCTGTGTGGCCACAGGTAGATTTCTTAACCTTCTGTGCTTCATCTGTAAATAGGGGATAATAATAGTGCCTACCTTATAGCCCTATGTGAGAATTGCTTTAGTTTGCTGAAGGCTTCCAAGGCAACATACCAGAAATAGGTTGGCTTTTTACAATGGGAATTTTATTAGTTTACTTTTTTGGTCTTTATTTATTTTTTAATGTTACATTAAAAAAATATGAGGTTCCCATATACTCCCCCATCCCCCTCACCCCACTCCTCCCACAACAACAACCTCCTCCAACGTCATGGGACACTCACTGCACTCGGTGAACACATCTCTGAGCACTGCTGCATCACATGGTCAGTGGTCCACATTTAAGTTTACACTCTCCCCCAGTCTACCCAGTGGGCCATGGGAGGGCACACGATATCTAGTAACTGTCCAAGCAGTACCACCCAGGACAACTCCAAGTCCTGAAAATGCCCCCACATCACATTTCTTCTTCCCACTCCCCACCCCCAGCAGCCATCATGACCACTTTCTCCACCTCAACACCACATTTACTTCCATCACTAATCACACCAATTCCAGAATAGAACATCAGCAAGTCCACTCCAATCCATACTCCACTCCTCCATTCTGTGGACCCTGGGATGGTTATGTCCACTCCACCTCTGTATCAAGAGGGTGCTTAGATTCCACTTGGATGATGGATGCAATTCTCCTGTTTGCAGTTGTAGGCACTCTTGGCTCCCTGGTGTGGTAGTTGACCACCTTCATCTCCCTGTTAGCTGGCTGGGGTAAGTCCAATAAATCAGAGGATAGGAGTTGCAAGTCTACTGAGGCTCAGGGCCTGGCTATCACATGGACAGTCCAGAGATTCAGGTCCCCTGAGTATATACTAAACCCCAGAGCCAACCACAGGTCTGGTAAAAGTGACAGGAGAGGCTTGTGAACAAAGATCACATTTATTAGTTTAAAAGCTTACAGTTCTGAGGCTGAGAAAGTGTCCAAATCAAGGCCTCATCAGGAGATGCTTTCTCCCTGAGCTGTGGCTGTGGGTGATCAGGCTCTTGGCAGGGCACAATGGCAGCATCGGCTTGGTTCTCCCCTTTACTCTGGGCCTCGTTTTCACCTTCTGGCTGCTCCATCTGTGGCTTTCTTTCTGATTCTGGGTTCTTCTTCCTGTCTCTGTGGCTGCACTGATTCCAGTTTAGAAAGGACTCTAGTAAGAGGATTAAGATCCACCCTGACCACACAATCTAATCAAAGGCCCTTAACTAAAGTAATTTAATCAAAAGGTCCCACCTAAAATAGGTTTACACACAGAAATAGATTAGCTTTAGTAATGATTTTCTTGGGTCCACAAAAGACTTACACAAGTACAAGGATGAAATGAGTAAATATTAGTAAAAGGCTCAGAACAGTGCCTGAAAATTTGTAAGCACCACATGTTTGCTATGATCTCCACACTCAAGAAGCTCTGAGACACAGAAAGTGGGACAGATTCATCTGTTGGGACAGGTCACCAGTCAGTGATGTAGAGCAGCAGACCTCAAACATTTTGGTCTCAGAAACTCTCACAGTCTTAAAGTTATCCAGGGCCTCAGAGAGTATGTGTCAATATTTATCATACTAGAAATTAAAACAGAAAAATTAAAAATACTGATTAATTCACTTAAAATTAAAATAATAAAAATCTTTATATTTCACATAAACATTTTATGAGACATAATTGTATTTCCCCAAGCAAAAACAAATGAGTGAGATGAGTGACATTGTTTTGTATTTTTGCAAATCTCTTTAATGCCTGGCTTAATAGAAGATGCTGGATTCTCCTCCACTTCTCCATTCAGTCTGTCGTGATATGTCGTTTGGGTTGAAGAATGTAAAGAAAACCTTGTTGCATACAGATATGTAAAATGGAGAAGGACCTTGTGAATCCTCGGGCACTCACGGGGGCCCTGGGCCCATCCTGAGAAACTGAGAATGACTGAAGGAGAGATTCAAAGGCGTGCAATTGAGTACTAGGAATGTGGGTGGGAAGGGTAGGGCTGAGCTTACGGATTCTGCCTCTCCCCTTCCTGTCTTTCAAAGAGAACAGCTCCATTTTTATCAGGCTTCCAAATTGGGCTTCCAAGTGAAATGTCAAGTGTCGAATGAAACAAGTTGAATACACTTGGTCTGGAGCATGGGGCTGATTCTGGAGAATTAAAGCCTGGGAGGGGGCACCCCAGAGGGGGAAGCACAGGGAATCACGAGGACCGTGGATACAGAGGGGCGAGGGACTTCCAGATCTGTGCCAGGTGTGCAAGGCAGGGAATCAGCCGTGCTCTTGGCCAGCGCGTTTCAGCTGCCAGGGGAAGCACCTCCCACACGCACTTGGCTGTGCAAACACATACTTCTGGGAAACGCCTCTGGCAGAGGGAGCCCACGTGGGGATCCAGTAGCACAGAGCCACCTGGAGCAAAGGTGGCTGGCAGCCCATGAGGTGAGAGGCGGCAGTGCAAACAGGTGGTGTCTCTCTCCAGGGACTACTGCTCATACCTGTCTCCTCAGCAATACCTGCTCCTCCCACAGGTGTCTCAGAGCCACCGCCAGGCACAAAGCGCAGCCCCCTGTGCTGGGAGCACACTCGCCTACACGTGCCTGCACTCCAGACACTCTCAGGGGGCTCACTGCCCAAGTCTGCACCCAGCTAACGCCAGCATTATGGCCTGCAGCGACGGATCTCGGGACAGGCGACATTTTAGGGTTTTCCGTCTTTCCTCACAAAGAGCACCCTGGGACACAGTGATTCCAAAGGCCTGACATTTCACTTCTGTAAACTTTCCTCATGGGTTCTGGGAGTTTGTTGAAAGCAGAACATCTATGATAAAGATTTACTCTGTTTCCTATTTAGGGGATTCCAACCACCTCCAGGTTTCCTCAGCCCCAGGCAATAAGGCCCCATTATTCCTCAGAAATCCCCAGCATGCTCCTCCCTCCCGGCCTTTGTCCTTGTAGGTCCCTGGGCCTGGAAAGACATTGGCTTGTTCCTAGTGAGCAACTCTTTCTCCCAACTCTGATTTTCCTGCTTTATTTCATTATTTGATATATATAATCTTTTTATTATTTATTTATTGTCCATCTACCCGTCAAAAAGTAAGTTCCAGGAAGGCAAGGTCATCCCGAAGGTTTAGTTTCCTGCAGTATCCCCAATGCCTAGAATGAAGTCTGGGATGCAGACAAAATTTAACACCTGTTTGTTGAATAAATGAATAGCAACCTGAGACCAACCTTCCTCCAATGCTCGAATTCTCCTATCACCCTCCTTTGAACCTTCCAGTGCTTCTCTCTTGCTCCCCTATAAATCCAGTTTCTTTCCAGGATTTTCTAACAGGATCCCTCTGCTCAGTTTAAGTCAACGTAGCTTGGCCACTGCGGCTTCTAGAAACTTAGGCAGGCAAGAAATGTCACATTCAACATCCTTCTCAGTATTGATTTAAACCTGACTCTAAGCACCCCTCATCTGCCAATGCGCAATCCCACATGGCTAGCAGAAAGTTCTAGGTCAGTCTTTCGGTCTTTACAGGGCTCTCTTCTGGTAGGGGAAGGGGGTGGGGTGGGGTGGGGGCATGATTTAGAAAGACTTTCCCAGGGTTCAGAAAGGGGTGGGCCCTTTGTTCCCCAGGCTGTTGCTGTCCTCCTTCACCTGGTCCCTTCAGCGTCTGGTTCTCTGCTGTTCTCTCTCGTGGCGACACCAGGGGATTTTGTGTTGAGGAGGTGAGAAACCTAATGTCTGGGTCTAGATATGCTGTTGTTGATGCCCTCCTGGGCAACCTAGCTCCCTCTTCAGTAAAGCTGCCAGGAGAAAGCACTGGGGTGGAAGGTTCTCAGCGGAGTCCCTCTTGGGGCACTGCCCTCAGCTGAAGAGCTCCCTCTTCGGGGCAGCCATGTCCAGTGACTGGTCCACGCAGGTATAATGCTGCACAAAGGCCCAGCCCCTGGCCTCGAGACTGTATGACTCTGAGAGGCCTTGCTAGCTTCAGAGCTGCCCGAGGATCACCTCAGGCCTCTGTTGCCAACTCCCTGCTTTGTTCACTCCTGCTAGTTTCTCTTTCCCACAGGTGATTTTGAAAGTCTCCCTATAAACGGCCTTCACGTTAGTCTCTGTTTCCCAGGAGCTGGCCCTGAGCACTTGCTATTCTCATCCACCCAAACTCACTGACCTCTGACTCCTAACCCACCTGGGGAAATGTCTCCCTCCCGGTCCCCTCTGTCCTCAAAGCCTTGCCTTTCTCTCTCTTTGTCTCTCTCACTCTCTCTCTTCTCACTGAAGATTTGTAGCGATCACAGTCTTTTAGAACTGGAAAAGAATTGAGAGGTGAACCTACTTCCTGCTTCATGGAAGAGGCAAGGTCTGGGGAGCCAGGTTTCCTGGTTCTCAAACCCGAACCCATGAGGGTGGGCCCGGTCTGGTTTCTCAGCCTGGCAGCCCGTGCTGGTTTTTCCCACGCATTATTAATAACAGTATGTGCTCCCACCCACAGAGCTCCAGCGCCGCACCGGGCACTGCGCTAATCCCTTCCTTTGATCCACAAACCATCCTGTGAGGAGAGTGCTATTATTATCCCCAGGCTCTGGGGCTCACGGAGGTGAAGTCGCCCAGGGACCCACAGCTATGAAGTAGTTGAACAGAGATTTGATGCCTAGATTGCCTGCTCCAAAACCTCTGCTCTTTACCTTTCTCTTTCCCTGCATCCGTCACAAGTGTCCTGCAGGACGGCAGGTCCTAAGAGGTGTCTGTATCTTTCCAGTTCCCAAACTCAGTGCTAAGCACCTGGCGACACAGCAGTACTCTCTTATTGAGTTTACGTACACCCAATTCACTGGGGCAAACAGGACCCCCAGCCTGTGTGGGTCATCCTCACGGCCCGCATGTTTTGAGGTCTGAGTAAGACTATATTTTTATGGCTAAAGACCAAACACTGTGGCAAGCTGCCTGCTGTGTTAGACTGCTGGATACTCGGAATGTTACAGCAATTGAGAACACCTAGGCTCACACTGGACAGTGATTCTGGGGGCTAGGAGATATCGCTGCCACATCTTTTGCAGAGCCTGTGTCAGAAGACAGAGAGCTTTAGGCCAGCCTGAGGGTCTCTTGCTTGGCCTCTTAAAGGCAGGCCGGGCTCCTGCCTTCCCCTGGCCCAAGGCAAAGCGCGCTCAGCCCTCTGCTGATGCTGTTGCGGTAAAGTGCTAGGGAAAACCGCTGGAAGAAAGGAGGCCCGATTCCAGTCTCATTCATTAGCAGCGTCACCTTGAGTAAAACACTCACTGCCTTCAATGTGGATCGAAGGGTTGGAGGAGACGTTCTTCCAGCTTTAATATTCCACAATGCTTCTCCTCGAGTACTCTCCCGGTCACATTGCTGCGGTGGGAATTGGGGCAACCTTTGCAGGTTGCCTGCGAGTGTGTTGGGATTGCCTGCGAGTGTGTTGGGAATAACTGGCCTCAGGCTGCCTGTTGCTCAGCAGCTGGGAGACCCTCAGGCTACATCAGAATGGGGACACAGTTGCAGGGACCTTCCTAATCTCCCTCACTTTGGTTCTGGGCTCCTCCAGCAGGGCCCCACTCATGGGAACCAGAAATCTTTACATAGGACTTTACCTCCTCCGTCCTAGTTTTAAGGCCATCTGGCTGTTTTTGTACTTTTCCTTAGAAATTTGTTTCCAAACAGTATCAAGTGAAATCAGTGAAAACAAATGCTTTTTGGTCCATCCAAATGAAAAACCATGTTTTGTTTTCTTGGTTTTACCCTTCATAAACTATGTGACATACGTTCTCTTTCTAAATATGCAAATGTCCGTGATGAAGGGACCTCTCAAACTGTCTCCCAAAGAGGAGAAATGAAGTTCAAGGACTCACTCCAAGGCAGGTGGTCTATGACTTATTCCCTCCAACCAAACCCAGCCTCTTTACCAAGCTGTATGATGAAACCTAAGACATGAGATATGAACTCTAAGCAAATATCAATGCCGATTGGGATAAACATCAACTTTTATTGACTTAGGAGGTAAATATTAATGAAACTTAAATACCAAATCAACATTGGCATTAAGGAACAATATGGCCTCAAATTGAAATTGGGATATATATGCTTAAATACATCTACAGATTTCCAGTGTCTTTGCTAAGAGTATCTGACCATTTCAGTTTTAAGTATAAAACTGGAAAGTGTGGCGATATTACGTTTCTAGAGGTCAGCAAATTTGAGTGTTGGCAAGAAGTTTTAAATCCCCCAAGGAAATCATTAGCATAAACCATAAAAGTCAGAATTTATTTACTATTAACAGAACCAACCGGGAACCTGATTTGCCTAAGTAATTTTTTCTTGTTTTTTTTTCCATAAAGACATTTTTATGACTGTTACCACAGATGATGCCAAATTTTAAGCTCCTGAAGAGTCTTAAGTCTAATTATTTCCAATACTATAAAATGATGTGTGAGTTCATTGATATTCTTTCCGAAGCTTTTTTTAACCAATCAATTTTATTGTTACATATTAATAAAGCATAAATCCATTCAAAGAAGACAATCGATAGTATTCAATGTAATCACATATTTGTGCATTCATCACCCCAGTCATTCCCAGAGCACTTTCATTGTTCCAATATTAATAATAAACAAAAACCAAATAAACAAAACTCATCGCTTCTCAATCTCTCTATGCCTCACCTGCCATACATAGCTGTTATTCTTTTTCCTTATAGTATATTTGTATTTACATTTTGTAAAAACAGTCTTATATAGGCAATATCCTCATATTTGTGTTTTACATGATGTTTTATTATCTTATACAGTCCCATATTATAGTTTTTAGCTTTCCTTCTAGTGAGATACATGATCTTAGTTTTTCCCTTTCAGCCACTGTCAAACCCACACAAAAGCACTGCTAGTTACAAACAACTGTGATATGCTTTCACCATTTCTATTCATTTCCAAAGAATTAACAAATAACCCTTTTACCAATTCTGCACAGGTTAACCCTTAGCTTTCCATTCTCTATTCTCCTCCTCTTTTCTGGTGACCTGTATTCTAAATATTAATTCCATGAGTTTATACAATATATTTACTTCACAATGGCACAATTATACAGTATTTGTCCTTTTGTGTCTGGCTTGCTTTGCTCAACATAATGTCCTCCAGGTTCATCCATGTTGTCTTATGCTTCATGACTTTATTTCTCTTTACTGCTGCATAAAAATCCAACTTATATCACAGTTTGTTTACACATTCATCAGTTGATGGACACCTGGGTTATTTCCAACTTTTGCAAATTGTGAATAATGCCACTATGAACATTGTTGTGCAGATGTCTGTTTGTGTCACTGCTCTCAATTTTTCTGGGTATTTACCTAGTAATGGTATTGCCGGGTCACATGGCAGGTCTATATTCAACTTCCTTAGGAATTTCCAAACAGTTCTCCACAGCGGCTGTGCCATTCTACATTCCCACCAACAGTGAAAAAGCATTCCTATCTCTCCACATCCTCTCCAACATTTACAGCTTTCTGACTTTTTAATAGCCAGCAGTCTAACATGTGTGAAATGATATCTCGTAGTTTTGATTGGCATTTCCCTAAATCGCTAGTGATGTTGAACATTTTTGAACATTTGTGTCTCTTAGCCATCTGTATTTCTTCTTTGGACAACTGTCTTTTCAAGTTTTTGGCCCATTTTTTAAATTGGGTAGTTTGTCCTTTTATTATTGAGTTGGATGATCTCTTTGTATATTATGGATATTAAACCCTTATCGGATATGTGATTGCCAAATATTTTCTCCCATTGAATTGGCTGCCTTTTCACCCTTTTGACAAAGTCCTTTGAGGTGCAAAAGTATTTAATTTTGAGAGGATCCCATTTACCTATTTTTTCTTTCGTTGCGCGTGCTTTGGGTGTAAGGTTAAAGAAGCAACTGCCTATTGTAAAGTCTTCTTTTTTTTTTAAAGATTTATTTTATTTATTTATCTCCCCTTCCTCCCATTGTCTGCTCTGTATCCATTTGCTGTGTGTTATTTTGCGTCCGCTTGCATTATCAGGTGGCACCGGGAAACTGCATCTCTTTTTTGCTGCGTCATCTTGCTGTGTCAGGTCTCCGTGTGTGTGGCGCCACTCCTGGGTGGGCTGTGCTTTCTTCACATGGGGAGGCTCTCCTTTAGGGGCGCACTCCTTGTGCATGGGGCTCCCCTATTGGGGGCACCCTTGCATTGTGCGTGGCAGCACTGCGTGTGGGTCAGCTTACCACATGGGTCAGGAGGGCCTGGGGATTGAACCCTGGACCCTCCATGTGGTAGGCAATCGCTCTATCAGTTGAGCTATGTCCGATTCCTTATTGTAAGATCTTGAAGATGTTTTCCTACATTTTCTTCTAGGCATTTTATGGCTGTTGCTTTTATATTTAGGTCCTTGATCCATTTTGAGTTAATTTTTGTAATAAGATATGAAATAGGGGTCTTCTTCTTTCTTTTGAATTTGGATATCTAGTTCTCCCAGCATCATTTGTTGAATAGAACATTCTGGCCTAGCTTGGACGACTTGACTATCTTGTCAAAAATCATTTGACTGTAGATGTGAGGGTCTATTTCTGACTTCACAGTTTCGTTCCATTGGTCAATGTGCCTGTCTTTATGCCAGTACCATGCTGTTTTTACACTGTAGCTAGGTAATATGCTTTAAAGTCAAGAAGTGAGGGTCCTCCAACATTGTTCTTTTTAAAAATCTTTTTGGTTATTTGGAACACTTACCCTTCCAAATAAATTCGATAATTGGTTTTTCCACTTCTGTGTAAAAGGCTGTTAGGATTTTTATTGGGATTGTATTGAATCTGTACTTTGGGTAGAATTGACATCTTAACTATATTTAGTCTTCCAACCCATGAACACAAATGTCCTTACATTTATTTAAGTCTTCTTCAGTTTCTTTTAGCAATGTTTTGTAGTTTTCAGAATACAGATCCTTTATGTCCTTGATTAAGTTTATTCCTAAATATTTGATTGTTTTAGTTGCTATTATAAATGAAATTTTTTTTCTGAATTCCTCCTCAGATTGCACATCAGTAGTGTATAGAAAAGCTATTAAGTTTTGTGTATTTATCTTGCATCCTGCCACTTTGCTGAACTTGTCTATTAGTTCTAGTAGCTTTGTTGGGGATTTTTCAGGAGATTCCAAATATGGGATCATATCAGCAAATAGTGAAAGTTTTACTTTTTCCTTTCCTACTCGGGTGCCTTTTATTGCTTTATCTAGCCTAATATCTCTAGCTAGCACCTCTACAACAATATTAGATAACAACTGTGACTGGGGCACCCTTGTCCTGTTCCAAATCTCAACGGAAAGCTTTCAGTCTTTCACCATTGCAAGCTATGCTCCTGTAGGTTTTTCATATATGCATTTTACCGTATTGAGAAAGCTTCCTTATATATCTATGTTTTGGAGTGTTTTTATCAAGAAAGGGTGCTGTATTTTGTCAAATGCCTTTTCTGCATCAATTGAAAGGATCATGTGATTTTTCTTCTTTAATTTATCTGTGTATTATCACACTAATTTATTTTCTTGTGTTGAATCACCCTTTTATACCTGGGATAAAACTCACTTGATCATGGTGTACAATTCTTTTAATGTGCTTTTGGATTCTGTTTGCAAGTATTTTGTTGAGGATTTTTGCATCTATATTCACTAGAGATATTGGTCTGTAATTTTCTTTTTTTGTGGTATCTTTATCTGGTTTTAGTATTAGGGTTATGTTGGCTTCATAGAATGAGGCTGGTAGCATTCTATCCTGTTCAACTTTTTGGAAAGCTTGAGCAAGATTGGTATTAGGTCATCTTTGAATGATTGGTAAAATTCAACTGTGAAGCTATCTGGTTCTGGGCTTTTCATCTTCAGGAGGTTTTTGATGACTGTTTCAATATCTTCCCTTGTGATTGGTCTGCTGAGGTCTTCTATTTCTTCTAGGGTCAGTGTAGATGGTTTGTGTGTTTCTAGGAATCTGTCCATTTCCTCTACATTGTCTAGTTTTTCAGCATACATTTCTTCATAGTATTCTCATGATTTCTTATTTCTGTGGAGTCAGTGGTAATGTCCCCCCCTCACTTCTGATATTATTTATTTGTATCTTCTCTCTTTTTCTCTTTGTCAGTTTAGCTAAGAGTTTGTCAATTTTGTTGATCTTCTCAAAGAACCAACTTTTGATTTTGTTGATTCTCTCTATTGTTTTTTGTTTATGATTTCATTTATTCTGCTCTGATCTTTACTATTTCTTTCCTTCAGATTGGCTTGGGATTATTTTGCTGTTCTTTTTTTATTTCCTCCAGGTGTGCAATCAGGTCTTCAATTTTAGCTCTTTTTTCTTTTTTAATGTAAGAATTGAGGGCTATAAATTTCTTTCTCAGCACTGCCTTTGCAGTGTACCTTAGGTTTTTTTTTTTAAGATTTACTTATTCCCCCTTAAACCCCCCACTGTCTGCTCTTCATGTCCATTCTCTGTGTCTTCTTCTGTGTCTACTTGTATTCTCATTAGGCAGCTCTGGGAACTAATCCTGAGACCTTCTGGAGTGAAAGAGAGGTGATTACTCTCTTGCACCACCTTAGCTCCCTGTTCCACTATGTCTTCTTATTTTCTCTCTTCTGTGTCTCTCATTGTGTCATCTTGCCGTGCCAGCTCTCCATGTTGGCTGGTACTCCTACATGGGATGGCTTTCCTGTGCCAGTGGCATTCCCACACAGGGCAGCACTCCTGCACGGGGCCGCATTCCTGGGTGGGCCGGCACTCTGTATGGGCCAGCTCACTGTGTTAGCCAGCTTGCCCTCACTAGGAGGCCCTGGGTATCAAACCCTGAACCTCCTATATGGTAGACAGGAGCCCACTTGGTTGAGCCATATCTGTTTCCCATTCCTTAGGTTGTTGTTTTTTTTAAAATAGTATTGTCTTTCAGTTTTATTTATTTATTTTTAAAAGATTTATTTATTTATTTAATCCCCCCACCCCCCATGACTTGTTTTGCTCTCTGCTCTTTGTGTCCATTCACTGTGTGTTCTTCTGTGTCTCCCTTTGTTGTGTCATCTCGCAGTGCCAGCTCTCTGCAGGTATGGGCCACCAGCTCTCCACAGGGCATGGGCTGTCAGCTCTCCACAGGTGTGGGCCAGCTTGCCTTCACAAGGAGGCCCTGGGACGCAAGCCCAGGGCCTCCCATTTAGTAGACGGGATCCCAATCAATTGAGCTACAGCTGCTTCTCCATCCCTTAGGTATTAATACATTGTGTTCACATTTTCATTCATCTCAAGATATTTGCTGAATTCTCTTGCAATTTCTTCTTGGCCCACTGATTAAGGGTGTATTGTTTAATCTCCACATATTTATGAATTTCCCCTTTTCCCATCCACTATTGATTGCCAGCATCATTCTGTTAATGATTAGAGATAGTGTTTTGTATGATTTCAATCTTTCTAAATTTATTGAGACTTGTCTTGTGTCCCAACATATAATCTATCCTGGAGAAGGATTCATGGGCACATGAAAAGAAAGTGTATCCTGCTGTGTAGCTTAGTAGTGCACCACTGAATGAGACCAAGAAGTTAGTCTCTTTTACACGGAACTGGTTGGGGAAAGGGGCTCTTTTTCAATGCTCATTAACCTTCTTTATAAAGTGCGTTGTTGAGGGTCCTGAAACTCAAACAGTCTTGAACTAAATCTTTCAGAAATAAGAGTTGTCTGGTCACTTCTGAAGATTTCCAGGGATTGCAAAATCTACCCTTAAGGGTGTTTAGGTTGGAAGCCATTCCCAAAGAGAGGTTACCCTGTGTTTTGTGCAATTCAGAGCACACTGGGCTAAAATAAACCTCTGAGGAGCTGTAGTAGATTCTGTGGTGTGCTGCCCAGATCCCCTCTTCAGAACTGGACCCTCGTTCTCCTCGCTGCCGGGAATGTGGGTTGCTGACAGCTCAGTGCTGAGTTCCTCTTTGGAATTGTTATCAGCTAAAGAGAGCTTCCTTGCCCAAGATTATACCCTTTTCAGAGGGGCCATGATGGGAGATTCAAAAACTGGGCCCTTTTCCCTCTGAAGGATCATGCTAACTCCAGAGCTTCCTGTATCAGTTGGCTGAAGCAGCCAGTGTAACTGCATTGCAGTTCAACTTCTCCCTCTACCTAATCCTCCTTCCCTCACGCCCTTGCAGGTGTCATTCTCAAAAGCTCTCCCTAAGAAACCCCCTCAAATCTCTGCCTCAGAGTCTGTTTCCTGAGCAGCCTGACCTAAGACAATAACATTGGGAGATAAAAGAAATACAAAGGGTATCTCAAGTGAAGTGTCAGGGAAGGGGGGCCGACTGGATGTTCCTTGAGAGCCTGCCATACCTTTAGATCATAAGTTTTTAAGAACAGGAACCATGTTGCTCTTGCTCACTGTTGTATCCCATTATCTAGTAGAAAAGCTAGTCCTTAATCAGTGTTTTTTGAAGGAATGAATGACAAAAATTAGTGAACTGATAAGAAAAGAAAAGAAGTGTATTCTGCATGAAGTTTTGGGCTTTTTTTTCTTTTAAGCTCTTTTGGATCATTCTACTTTTCTACACCTCCTTAGGAACATGGTCAAAAAACTGTTTCACATCAAGACAAGAATCCCATGAAAAGATTTTAATTAGACGTGAAGAGGCACTGTTTGTGAAGGGGAAAATATTATGGACTAGTTTTCTAAGAGAGATCATGCCATATCAATCAGAGCTCTTGCTACGATTCAGCAAATTGGACCCTGTCCCCTCAGGTTTGTGTGTCTCATGCCTGAAGAAAAGAGAAGACGGCAGTCTCTGGGGTCAGGGACCATTTCTTACCATGTTCTCTGTGTATGTGTGTGTGTGCAAGCAAGAAAATATAATCTAAGGGAAACCCTAAGCCAATGGGCTTGCATCCACACACCAAGTCAGGCGATATTCAGCAGACATTGATTAAAAATGATACTCATGGGAGGCGGACGTGGCTCAACTGGTGGGGCGTCTGCCTGCCATGGGGGAGGGTTCGATCCCCGGGGCCTCCTGACCTGTGTGGTGGGCTGGCCCACGTGCAGTGCTGCCATGTGCAAGGAATGTCATGCCATGTAGGGGCGCCCCTGCGTAGGGGTGCTCCAAGCACAAAGAGCATGCCCCACAAGGAGAGCCGCTCTGTGTGAAAAAAGCACAGCCCACCCAGGAGTGGCGCCACACACACACGGTGAACTGATGAGGCAAGATGATGTAACAAAAAAGAGACTGTAGTTTCCCAGTTTCGCTGGATAATGCAAATGGGTGCAGGGGAGCACACGGCGAGAGGACACAGAGAGCAGACAATGGGGGGGGAAGGGAGAGAAATAAATAAAATAAATCTTAAAAAAAATAGTACTCATAAAAAATTAAATATTAAAATTTAAATTTAAAAACTGATACTCATGGTGCAGGGAGCGAGCAAGTAAGCAATGATCATGATACAGGAAGGAAGTGTTGCAGTGAGGGTAGAAACCAAGTACTAGGGGAGGGCCATTGCTTGGGTGTCTCCAACCAGGCCAGAGGTGCCTGGACCTCAGTGGGCCAATGGGATCTCCTAGGGTGATTTTGTTCGGGAAGCAGAGTTCCATAAGGCAGTGCTGTCCGGTGAAAAAGGTACTGTAGTCAGGACACATGGTTTCAGCTCTGATCCTCTAGCCTGTGGGTGCTCTGGTATCTAAATCATGCAGGCCTGGGCTTAAATTCTGTCCCTTGTGCAAGCTTTAGCTTTTTAAATCTATAAAACAAGAATAATAAGAGAGGGTACAGCATAGTCTGTTTTTTTTAATTTATGTTTTTTATTTTTTATTAGAACAGTTGTAGGTTTACAAAAAAAATCATGCAGAAAGTAGAGGTTCCCACATAACCCTCCTCATACATGTGGTTTTCCTTATTATTAAGATTTTGTATTAGTGTGGTATTTTTGTTACTATTGATGAAGTAATATTATAATTATGCAATTAACTTTAGCCCAGTATTTACATTAGGGTTTACTCCTTGTGTTGTACAGTTCCATGTTCTTGTGGTAACTTACATGCAACCTAAAATTTCCCTTTTCATCCCTTTCCAAATATACAATTCAGTGGTGTTAATTACATTTACAAAGTTGTACCTCCACCGTCATCAAACGCTTATATCATCCCAAACACAAACACCAATTAAACATTAACTTACTATTTCTCTTGCTTACCCAATCCTTGGTAAGCTTTATTCTAGTTTTTGACTCTATGAATTTATATATCCTGCTTATTTTACATGAGAGAGATCACAAAATATTTGTCCTTTTGTGTCTGGCTTATTTCATTCAACATGTCTTCAAAGTACATCCATGTTGTAGCATGTATCAGAACATCACTCCTTTCTTCAGTTGAATAATATTCCATCATATCTATATGCCACATTTTGTTTATTCATTCATCTGTTGATGCACATTTGGGTGGCTTCCATCTTTTGACAATTGTGAATAATGGAGCCATAAACATGGTTGTACCAATATCTGCTCAAGCCCCTGCTTTCATTCTTTCGGATACATACCTCAGAATGGGATTGCAGGGCCATAGGATAATTCCATATTTAACTTTCTGAGGAACCGCCAAAATGTCCTCCATAGCTGCTGCACCATTTTTCATTTCCATCAACAATGAATGAACGTCCCTATTTCTCTACATTCTTTCCACCTGTTACTATTATTTTTTAATAGTAGCCATTCTAGTGGATGTGAAATGGTATCTCATGGTTTTGATTTGCATTTCCCTGATGGCTAATGATGTTGAATATCTTTTCATGTGCTTATTGGCCATTCGTGTCTCTTCTTTGGAGAAATGTATATTCAAATCATTTGCCTCTTTTTCAGTTGGGTTGTCTTTTTGCTGTTGAGTTTCAGGAGACCTTTATATATTCTGGCTACTAAACCCTGGTGGGGTGGTTCAAACGCACCTCTTTCCCCAGCCATATGGCTGTGTTTTCGTGGCGGAGGCCCAGGACCCGCAGCCTCCAGGCTCCTAGGGCTGGACTGCTGCGCTGCTTGGTGGGCCTGACAGACCAACCGACAGACTGTGGCAGATCCTTTGGGAATAAATCATGATACTGAGCTTCATTCAGATGGGTAGAACATGCCAAAGAAAAACTAGAGCACTTCATCAAAAATAGTGATAACTTTGATGAACCTGAGTTCCATAAACCTACACTTGTGGTTGTAATCACCTCCAGAGAGCATCTGACAGGCAGCAGTATGTTTGAATTTATGTGAAGCTAGAGTCCAGAAAGTCTATGAAAACGACATGAAAAATTACTAAAAGCTGGAGGCATTCTCTTCATGCCTCTAGAGGATCAATTAATACAAATTATATGAACTGGACAAAGCACTTGGGAAAATAAAGCTAGTCTTGCTGTTTCATTGCTTGTTTGAACAAGTAAGAATGATGATGGCAAACTAGATTCAGTGGGACTCCCCACAGCATCCTTTGTTTACATTTGATACATACTTAGAAACTTCATAAATGATGAAATGTGGGCCAAGGGGATTCCTCAAAGGGCTCTGCCAAAAAGGAGAAGGATGAGATTTAAACAAGGAATGAACACTTATGTGTTTGTGAGTAATCAGCTTATTTCTCAGCCTCTAGATAGTGAGGGGGATGAAAAAAATGGAAAAAGATAACAAGGAAGAGGAAGAGAAAAATTACAGTGAAGTTGTGAAGCCAGAACAACTTTCTCAAAATTGACTGAGGGACAAAATCATGAAGCTGCCTCTCCCTGAATCTTTAAAAGCTTACTCGACATATTTTAGTAAAAAATTACTTAGATCAAGGAGAAAGAATGCCTACTGATAATTCCTTTAGTCTTGAAAATGTAACAATTATTAGGAATTAAAAGAGAGAAAGAGAGAATTATTTCTTTCAGAGCAAATTGTTGTGGAAAAGGTATATTATTCTGTCTTAGTAACAAAAATGATGTATTTGGTGATTAAAAAAGAATCCCTATTAGAAAATCTATTTGTTTTTAAATCTTGTAAAATGCCCTTTTAACTCAGAGAGATTTCAAAGAGGAATGCAGCAATGGTCAAGACTTTATGTACTTTAAATTCTTTTCTGGGAAGTGGGCCTGGCCCAATGGATAGGGCGTCCACCTACCACGTGGGAGTGCCGTGGTTCAAACCCCAAGCCTCCTTGACCCATGTGGAGCTGGCCCACAGGCAGTGCTAATGTGCACAACGAGTGCCCTGCCATGCAGGGGTGTCCCCCGCATAGGGGAGTTCCATGTGCAAGGAGTGCGCCCCGTAAGGAGAGTCGCCCAGCGCGAAAAAAGTGCAGCCTGCCCAAGAATGGTGCTGCACACATGGAGAGCTGACACAACAAGATGACGCAACAAAAAGAAACACAGATTCCCGGTGCAGCTGATAAGGATAGAAGCAGTCACAGAAGAACACACAGCAGATGGACACACACAGCAGACAACTGGGGTGGGGTGGGGTGGGAAGGGGAGAGAAATTAAAATAAATAAATAAATGAATTCTTTTCTGATTTATAGTTATCAGAAGGTGAGGTTAAATATAATTTTATATGAGGTCAAATAATAGATAAGCATATATAATCTGATTTAAATTGCAGTCATGTACATTTCCTCTAGGGAAACTTTCTTATCTAATAAGGAAATCAAACATTTTGCAAACCTATTTACCTTACTTTTGTTGCATTCACTACTTCTGAGTTGCTATAGATGTATTCCAGGTACTATATGAGTGCAATCACAATAAATATATAAAATTATTTAGCTTTAAAGAAAAAAACATATCTGATACATGGTGTCCTAGTTTGAGTCTTTTGTGGACCCCAGAAAACAATGTTCTTAAGCTAACCCAATTCCTGTACATGTGAACCTATTTTATGTGGGAACTTTTGGTTGGATTCAGTTAAGGGACTTTTGATTAGATCATTTAGGGCCTTTGATCAGACTAGGTTAGTGAGGCATGACCCAGTCTGGGTCTCGGCCCACTTGCTAGAGGCTTATTTTGACTCTAGCAATGGAAGAAATTATATCATTGATGTGGAGACAGTGACCTCAGGAATTGCTGAAGGCAGGGAGATGGAAGAAGAGGTGTGATATTGGGTCATTTTCAGGACTTGAAGTTGTCCTCAATGATACTTCAGGGACAGATGCAGGACACTATACATCCTCCATAACCCACTGAATGGACTAGAAAAGAGTGTAAACTACAATGTAAACTATAATCCTTGCAGTGTAACAGTGCTCCAAAATGTACTTACCAAATGCAATGAATGTACCACACTAATGAAAGAAGTTGTTGATGTAGGAGGAATGGGGGGTGTGTGGAGTGGGGTATATGGGAACCTCTTATATTTTTTAATGTAACATTTTATGTGATCCATGTATCTTAAAAAAGAGAGAGAGAATTGAAAGCAGAAACACACAGAGAGGGAGCTGCCATTTCACCTTTCCCTATAAGAAAGGACTCTAAGATCATCTATAGCTGCAGAAAGACAAACCCCAAGAGCCTGAGAGAAAGGCCGGAGTTGGAATCAGAGGAGCAACCAGAAGCTGAAAAGATGTAGCCTGGGAAGAGAATAGAGATTGGCTATCAATTTTGCTTTGCCACATGGAAGGGGTCCAGAATCTAGCAGCTGACCTTGGTAAGACAGCATCTCTGATGATGCCTTAATTTGGACATTCAAGCCCCAAAACTGTAAACGTTTACCCCAAGTAAGTTCCCATTATAAAGATGGGAAGGCTGCCTTCTCATTCTGTTGGCTCGTTGTTTGGACAATCTTAGATAGGCTATTTTGCCTGGTCAGGAGGAACAAAGCCCTCAGTGTCATCACCTCATGTAGCAGTTTGATATAATTATGAATTCCA
The DNA here is from genome assembly GCF_030445035.2 of Dasypus novemcinctus. NCBI lineage: Eukaryota > Metazoa > Chordata > Mammalia > Cingulata > Dasypodidae > Dasypus > Dasypus novemcinctus. Next base: position 136,776,215 of record NC_080677.1, on the reverse strand, counting down.
AAAACAGACCTTGGATTATGTTTGTAATCTGGTCTGTACCTTGATTAAATCTTGATTAGGGCTTTGATGGGGCAACATCATTAGGGCATTGATTCTCCACCCCTTGGTGGGTGGGGACTCACAGATAAAAGGCATGATAAAGGACAGTGTTGAGGGTTTTTGATGTTGGAGTTTTGATGTTGGAGCTCCGGAAGTAAGCCCATAGAAGAAAGAGAAGCAAGTCCCTGGAAGAGAGGAACGCTGAGCCCAGGAAGAAGCAAGCCCTGGGAAGAGAGGAACCCTGAACCCAGAGAGAAGGAAGACCCTAGAAGGGAGGAACCCAGGAAGCCTGAACCCTCACAGACGTCAGCAGCCATCTTGCTCCAAATAGACTTTGGTGAGGGAAGTAACTTATGCTTTATGGCCTGGTATCTGCAAGCTCCTACCCCAAATAAATACCTTTTATAAAAACCAGTTGATTTCTGGTATTTTGCATCAGCACTCCTTTGGCTGACTAATACACCTCACTAGAGGGAAGGTGGCCTCTCTAAGCTCTGCTCACCTGTTCAATCAGGAGACACCAAGGGCTGCATAAGATGGTTTAAAGATTAACTGCAAGCACAGTATCTGTTCCACAGTTCATTCTCAGGCAATGGCTAGTGTTATTATCATTGTCAGATCTGATGATTATCATGAATTACGATCAGCAAAATAATAACTTCTTTTGGCTTCCATGTCCTTGTCTGTGACATGTTGATGTAGTACCTGATGATCTCTGTTCCTTTTCTGCTCCACTGTACTCTATCTACAGCTGATCAGACCGGTTTCCTGTTACCATGGTGATGAGATTACTATGGGGATGCTGCAGTTAAAGCCAGCTTAGACCATCATTTCTGGTCTAAGCCAAGTCCCTGGAATGATTCTCTACACTTCCTGCATATATGTATGTGTACAGTTGTAGAAAAATGTCTGGAATGATACTTTGCACACTGGTATGAGTTGTTACTTCTGATGAGGAAGGGAGATGGGGAAGATGGTTCCAGGGGACTTATACTTTTCTCCCCACATATGTCTGCACTTAAATTTTCTCATTGGTACAAGGCTTGTTCAGAATGTGTGTTTGGTAAATGGCAGCTTCTATAATTATCATGGCAGAAGTCTGCTTTCACCCATAGACCATCCTGTGTACGTCCTCATGACACCTTTAATGACCAGACCACACCTTAAGACCCTCAGTGTGTGCTCCAAAGGGAGGCTTTCAAATGTTAGAGTACCCAAACATCCTTGGAGTCAGTTAAATTACAGAAGAACCAATACCTCAAGTGATGTAGCCCCGACAGCTAAAGTTTTAAAAAGCTGCATGTGCAAGTCTCACGTGTTATTGCTCCAGATAGGAAGCCTTTCAGAAGCACCTGATGCTGACCTCACTGGCTTACACTTCCTGCCTTATTTGCAAGGCCTCATCTTCTTGCTGAAAGATCTGCCCAGCTGAGTTGCCCAGTTTCTTTAGGCCAGGGGTTCTTAACAAGGTGTCTGTGAGCTTGAATTGAAATTTAAAAAAACAAAACAAAACCACCAGTGCTCTTGTTGGGAAGGTGTTGGTACAGGTGTGCTAGATTTATTAAATAATACACAGTATAGTGTGGACTTAGTAAGGGGTCTGTGGTTTTCACCTGACTGGTAAAGGGGTCTGTGGAACAAAAAAGTATAAGAACCCTTACTTCAGACTTTTTAATAAGGCACACTTCTACCTCCTTCATTTAGAAAAAAAATATTAAGGTAGTAAATTAATAAATCTCATTGTGAACAATTCAAACAATACAGACATACATGTGGAAAAAAATGAAAGTCCTTCTTCATCACCTTTACCCATCTGTTCTCCTCTGTAGAAATAACCACCATGAACTATGTGCAGGTTATCCTACCAGATATTTTCTATGAAGATACATCATGTATATGCTCCATATGGAGCATGAAAGAAAGAGAACAACCAAAAATAACTCCTAGGTGTTTGATCTGAGCAATTGGCTAAATAGTGGTGCTTTTACAAATAGAGATGCATTAAGTATATTTGTTCCCATGTTTTTAGACAAATGGGCTAATAAATTTGTACAATAGATTCTCATTTGTAGGAAGAGCATAGGACCAGAAGTGTTCATATTTAAGATAGAAAGATATTGCAAAACTGCCTTCCTCAGAGCCATTGTACTAATTTAGATTCCCACCAACATCCCTGATAATAGTAGCTATTAGCACTCTTTTAAAACTTTGTTAATATAATTTGTATTCACTGATATTAGTGAGGCCAAGTAGCTTTTCCAAATTTATTGGTCAAAGGTTTTATTTTTTTCTTCTGGGAATTGCCTGTTCATATCTTTTGCACATTTTTGTTTTGGATCTTTTTTTAATTAATTTATAGATGCTCATTTTATATTGGGAATATTAATTCTTACCTCAAGTTTATAATTTGCTTCCTCTAGAGGGTTTTAACTTTTGCAGTTTTGTAGTTTATGTTTGGTTCTTCAATCAATCTGGAATTGATTTTTGTGCATGGTGTGAAGTCAGTCTCTAATTTTTCACCCCAAATTGAGAGTCAGTATGTTCAAACCCATTTACTGAAATGGCCCATTCCCACCCCAGCCCCCACTATCGGAAACCACCTACCACTCTTTGCTCAGGTGGTAGTATGTTCTCTATCCTCCTTCTTCTCCTCCCTTCAGTGCCTTCCTGTCTCCACTTTTCCTTTAAATGAGGCTTATCTTACATCCTTTGTGAAGAAAACTTTTCTGTATTCCCCAGTCCTCATGGGTCTCTCCTTGCTCTGATTCCTCATGGTAAGAACAGATCTTCTGTGCCATATAATGTAGAATTTAGCTCTCTACAGCTTATATGTTCCCCATTCAATAAGCTAGTAAACTCCCAGAAGGTGGGGCCCAGATGTTATACTCACAGTAGGGTGTAACCTTTATGCTGCTTAGTATATAAGTGTTTATTGATGGAATATTTTTTCTCGTAGAGTAAAAATGGTTTTTCATAGTCAAGGATATCAGAGAAAGAGATAAGGAACCTGACTTTGAGAAACGAGCTGCTGAAGGGTGGTCCTGGGCCCTTTGCATTAGAATAATCCAGGGTGTTCATTAAAAATGCAGATTCTTGGATATACCAGTCAGGGTCAACCAGAGAAACAGAACCAGTGGATGATATCTATTAAGGGATTTATTGCAAAGAGTTGGCTTATGTGATTATGGGGACTTGCAAGGCAAGTCTGAAATCCATAGGGTAGGAGGTCAGGAAGGACAGGTTGGGATGCTCAGGCGTGGGCTGAAGCTGCTGTCCGTAGGCAGACTTTCTTCTTCTGCGAAGCTTCAGCTCTGCTTTTCAAGATTTTATTGGATGGAATTAAGCACACATAGATTATGAAGGATGCTCTTCCTTATTTAAAATCAACTGAGTATGGACATTAATCACTACCAAACTCTTCACAGCTACACCTAGATTAGTGTTTGAATAACTGGGGACTATAGCCTAGCCAAGTTGACACATAAAACTAACCATCACATTGGACCACATCTCAGATCAAATAAATCAAAACCTCTTGGGATGGGGCCCAGGAGTCTGGGTTTTATTGGCCTGAGTCGGAAAAGTAGGATTGGTTGAACTCATAGCTGCCAAAGAACGACGTGGTTGAACAGAGATGAATGGATGCTCAAACCTTTAGCGCACTGCGTGGATATTCTTACCCTCATTCTTCATTATCTCATCCCTTAGATGTTCCACAGTTGCAACCCAGGGAGTATCTAAGGTATGGCCATGAATGAGATCATGAAGACAGTAATACGGATCCCCACAATAACTCCTGTTTTCTGTGGGGTTTCAGGGCAGAGACAAACCATGCAGCCAGGAAATGAAAGAGTCTCACCTATGGGCTTTTAAAGTTAAAATCTGCATTACTTTAGTTCTTCATTTATTCTATTGAAATAATAATAATTTTTAAAAAACCCAAACTTAAAAAGAACCTCACTAGTACCTGATGGTCAACTACAGTTTCCACATTCAATTTCAATCTATAAATGAATTAACTAAAAGCAGCAGCCCCTGGAGAAAAAGAAACAATTCCAATGCAATAAAGATATAACTAAATCAATCTTAACAATACAAGTCTGGGTAAGCACAGCTGGAGAGAGTGCGAGGGCCTGGATGCAGCTTTTGGCTGAACATCGTCCATGGTGATGCATGTTCTCTCTTCAGGGGATAGTCACAGCTGGGTTAAGTCTTCCCAGTCTCACAGGGGAACCCAGACCTTTGTGTCCTGGAGACTCCAGATGAATATCCCAAAGCAAAATTCAGTTACCTTGTTTAGCCTTCACAATAATCACATTGGGTCAGTATTATTATCTCCCATATTGTGAATAAGAAAATTGCTACTTATAGCCATTACCCGTTGGAGAAAAACAGCGTTCACTGGGACACAGAGACTGATTGATCACAAGCAGAAAATTAATTTATTGAGAGGCTCTCCCAACAGAGGGGGTCTGAAGAGAGACTTCGGCCCACTGGTGGAAGGTGCAGATGTGAATTTATACAGTACATCAACAGGCGGGGAAATGTTAGTTCACGGGGAGGGTGTTAGGGTCCAGAGTACAGCCTTGGGCCAATAAAGGGCTGTAAAAGTGAATTCTCTTTGTGTATGACTTAGGGATGGTGGGCTAGGAAGTTAGGGTTTCTTGGAATGCAGGAGGGTTTAATGACCGGGAAGGGATGAGGGTCCTTATCTGCTCAATTCCCATGATGATATGGCTCATTCTTGGGGGGAGAGATGCTGTCTTCCACACATAGGCAGCTTGCTCAGTCGATCGGAATGGAGCCACAGCCTTATGACCTGGTAATCATCCCAAACCTCTAACATTACCTTAATATGTTTCTTAATCATTCCGGTCTAATTTGAGACTGAGAATCTCCAAGTGTGGGTTTGGAAAGCATAAACCAGGCTTTCTCAGCCTCAGCACTGTTGACATTTTGGATCTGGTCATTCTTTTTTGTGGGACCTGGTTTGTGCATTGTAGGATATTTAGCACATCCCTGGCCTCTATCCAATAGATGCCAGAAGCACCCCTTCACCCCCAGTTGTGACAATCAAAAAGATGTCTCCAGACATTGTCAAATGTTCCCTGAAGTAAAAATTGACCCAGTTGAGACTCACTGGCATAAAGCAATGGGTCTGTGTCTAACAAGGCAGTGGAAGTCTCACCTGGAGCAGGAAGTCAGGGATGAGTCGTTGGGAAGGCTTTCACCTAACACTCTTATAGCAGGTTAAGTCTTGGCCCCCAAAATATGTGTCTACTTGGAACCAGTGAATGTGACTATATTTGGAAGATGGGTCTTTGCAGATGTAATTAAGTTAGAAATCTCGAGGTGAGATCATCTAGGATTAGGGTGGGCCCTAAACACAATAAGTGTCCTCAGAAGAGAAGAGAAGCTAGGAGAGACACATAGAACAGATTCTGTCACTGAGCCCCTAGAAGAATCCAACCCGGCTGACACCTTAGGATCGGATTTCTAGCCTCCAGCACTGTGGGAGAATAAATTTCCGTTGATTTAAGCCACTCTGTTTGTGTTAATTTTTATAGCAGCCCTAAAAAGCAAATACATCCTCCAACCCCACACAGCTTTAACTGGAGGTGGGGGAGTGGTGGGGTGGGGGCGGTGGGGGTGAATGGGGACCTCATATTTTTTGAATGTAATATTTTTTTAAAAAGTGAATAAGTTGAGTAGAATTTGGAAAAAAAAAAAGAATTATGCAGACTAAAAGAGATAAGAAAATTGTGTAAAATGGTAACAACAGGTGAAGCTAGGTGAAGCATATTTGGGTGTTCATTGTATTTCTTTCAATTTTATACAGGCATGGAAATAAATGTGTCAGAAAAAAAAAAAAAAGAAGAAGCTTTATATGTGAATAGCTGAGGTCACAACCTTTTCCCACAACAGCTTTTCACAGAAAGGAGGAAGAACAGCTCAGCCTGCTCCAAGGCTACCCACTGGCCTAAGGTTGAGAAAGGACCTGGGGACATTTGCAGGAGTTCAGAAAATAAGGGTAAGGTCTTTATCAGTAAGCTTCAGTGACTTCAGGCTCTTGTCAAGGGCCTGTTATCCTGCTCTGGGTAAAAATGGGACTTGAAGTAGACCTCGTGACTTCCGAGATAGGAGCTCAGCCTATGTAACTGGCATTTTTACTCCAGCTTTATCTAATGTGGGGCGAGGAAATAGGAGCTGTGGTATACTCCAGGGAAAAGCAGATCTGGGAAATACTGATCTTGGAAAAAATTACTGACAGAAGAACCATTAACCCAGTCAGTATCAATCTGTGTGTCCTTGTGTAAGTAGGTCCACCTCTCTGAGCCTCAATGTCCTCATCTATAAAACGGGTTGACATATGATGGTCTCTAAGATCCTGTGTCTCTCTACTTTTCTATCCTTTCCTTCCCGATTTTCCCCTACAGTGGTAATGTGGTCCTGGAAAGGTAGGCGGGATATTTTGTCTGCTTACTCCTCAGCAAGAAGGGAGAATTGAGGCAGACTCTACTGTTAACATTGGAGAGTGTCCATCTATCCAAGGCACTATCACCATCTTGTTGGGTGACAGACAACAAAAATAAAAAAGCCTCAATTACTTAATTTGTTTTTTTAATCACAGCTTCCTCTTCCCTAAAAAGGCGATAGTAAGCCCAGCTCTATCCATTCCCAGGTTTTTCTAACTGATCAAATAAGTGAAAATGGTATAAGGGTATAACAGAAACTGTCCTTCTCTTTGACCTCTTTCCTGCAGACCACTTGACTGCATGAGAAAGAAGCAAGGCTGTGAAAATGAAACAGTGAAAGAAGAGTGAGTACCTTTCACCTGATGTTTGTAAACACAACTGGATTAAAGTAGTCCTGGTCCAAGAGGGTAAGAAATGCTGAGCTGACCCCACTGAGAGACAGGGACAATCCCAGATCAAAATGGTCTGGTATTTACACCTACACCCAGTCTGTCATGATCATCAAGATGGGAACCCAGGGTGGCAGACTTGGCCCAGTGGTTAGGGCGTCCGTCTACCACATGGGAGGTCCGCAGTTCAAACCCTGGGCCTCCTTGACCCGTGTGGAGCTGACCCATGCGCAGTGCTGATGCGCGCACGGAGTGCCCCCCATGCAGGGGTGTCCCCGCGTAGGGGAGCCCCACGTGCAAGGAGTGCACCCCATCAGGAGAGCTGCCCAGCGCAAAAGAAACTGCAGCCTGCCCAGGAATGGTGCTGCGCACACAGAGAGCTGGCACAACAAGATGACGCAACAAAAAGAAACAGATTCCCATGCCACTGACAACAACAGAAGTGGACAAAGAAGACGCAGCAAATAGACACTGAGAACAGACAACTGGGGTGGGGCGGGGCAGGGAGGGGAGGAAAATAAATAAATCTTTTAAAAAATCCTTCAAAAAAAAGAGATGGGAACCCGCAATAGCACTGAAGGGTGGCGTCAGGCAGATGGCCCAAGTGTGTTTATCAGATCCACCCATTAGTACTTGTGAAACCTACATGAGTCACAAAACCTCTCTGGGCCTCATTTTCTCACTTGTAAAATGGGGATTAAAATAATAATAGTTACAAATATTGGATTGCTGTAAGATTAAGTAAGATAGTGTATGTGACGCACTTAGCCTAGTGCCTGGTAGCTTTATTTCACCCTTGTCATTCCTTATCTTGTGTTTTAAGAAGGAATCCCTTTTTCCTTGATTAGGTTAGATAATCTGACATTTTTTGATGAACCAGCTTTTGAATTTACTCATAAGTTCCACTTATTATTTATTCAGAAGTTATTTATTATATAGCATTAATTTTTTCCTGCTATTATCTTTATTGGTTCTTTTTCTGCTTTCTTTCGGTTTATATTTTTCTTTTTCCACCTTTTCAAGTAAGATGATTAATTAATTGAATTTCTTTTTTATTGATCTAAAATATTCAAGACTGAGCATTCTTTATTTGTGTTCTGTAAATTCTAGTATTTATTGTTTTCATTATTGGTTTTTTAAAGAAATTTTGTAATTTCATTTTGATTTTCCTTTGACTCAAAAGTTGATTAATAGGAAATAAAATTTCTAAGTGAAGGTTGATTTTTTTCTGATTTTGTTACTAATTTCTAGTTTTGTTGCAGTATGATTAAAAAATAGTGTCTGCATTAGTTTTCCTTTTTGGAATTCATTGAAGCTACTTTTGAGGTTTATTATTTGACCAATTTTTGTGATTGTTCCATGGTCACTTGAAAAAATAGGATAGTCTTCATTTTAAGGATTCAGGGCTTTGTATATATCCTCAGATAATGCTTTATCAATTATGTCATTTAGGTCTTTTATATCCTTATTTATTTTCGTACATTTGTTCTGACTTATGTTGAGAGAATGAAGTCAGATACTACAAATGACTTCTGCTGCCAGCTGAGCTGGAGTAAGCCTACTGCAGTCTATCTGTCCCACTAATTTATAACTAGAAACTCTGGACAGAATAAGACAAGCAGCTGCCTGAATTCTCTAAAAAGTAAACAAAGGCAAAAGGATTGGAGGCTAATGTTCAAAATTAGTTAGTGAAACTTAATGGTGGTGAACTTTGCATATTTTTCCTCTTTTATCACTTGGCTTTGACCTGAAGGTGGTTTGAATCTCTGAACTGTGCAGTCTGGAAGACAAAATCTCTGGAAGAAACCCCATTTCTATCCAGAATACCAGAAAACCACTCCTACATGCTGGAGAGTTTGGGGGAGAATGTCCATTATTGCTTCTCTTTTCTAACCTTGCCCCAAGGCCTGTCCCAGTTGAGGAGCTGCGTGCTATGGTGATAGAGGTGATGACAGCCCAGGTACCCAACACTCTGACCAGAGGAACTGGAAAAGGAGCCCTTGTTGAAAGGTGTGTAGGGAAGGCTTGTTTATTTTCTCCCTCTTCTTTCTTGCCACTTTGCCCAAAATGTGTCTCCAATCACATGGAAATACATAGGAGCACAAAAGACTTAAATTCTGAGAAACATTTCTTTTTCTGGACCCAAGAACTGGGAAAAGAAGTCCCAGTTGTCCACAGAGTGTGGGGGTAATCCCTGTTAATTTTTCCCTTTTGTATTTTGCCATTTCACCCTAAGGTAGCCTCAGCCACATGGAACTGCATGACAGTGTAGGAGCTAAAACTCTAACATAACTCCAACTTTCTGGCAAACAGAACCTGGAAAGGGGGCACTTGGAGACAGAAAGTATGGGGAAAATCCCAGAGAAAGCGATTCTCCAATTCTGTGCACGAGCCAACAATGTCCTAGGTTCGCTCTGAAGCTGTGTATACAAGGAACAGGCTCAAAGAAGATTAGCAAAGACTTTGAGAACTGAACTATGATATAAACCATTAATGAAGTCCCAGACTAACAGCTTGAGTGGTGCATGTGCAAGGAAGACTAAAACAGAATAACAAAGGCTTAGAAAACTGAATTGATATTGGAACCCCTGCCCACAGAAGGTGAGCAGAACTTGCAATCTAAACTTAACTGGGTTGATTGTCTGTTCCAACAACGACAACAAATTCAACATTCTCCAAGGAATTTTAACAGGATCCAGAGTCTTGTTCTATTGAATAAGAGAATATTCAAAATGTCGAGGATGCAATCCAAAATTACTTGACATACAAAGATTAAGATTAATTTGGCCAATTTTCAAGGGAAAGATAATCAGCAGACACCAACCTTGAGATGATCCAGAAATTAGATGATCAACACCAAAGACTTTAAAGTAGCTTTTATGACTAGGTTCAACAATGTATAGGTAAACGGTTTTGAAATGCATGGAAAAATAAACTTCTCAGAGAAAAGTAGAAACTATATAAAATAACCAAATGGAAATTTTAGAGCTGAAAAATACAGTATTGTCAGGAGACCATTTTACGTGGGTCTTCCATGCTTCTTTGCATCTTGAAAGCAAGGAACCAGCTTTTATCCTTTTAAGAACATTTATATAATGAAGAACCTTTGGCAATAGAGATAGCGTTTCCTTCCTGAAGAAAAGGCAGGTTTGAAGGTTTGCATACAGTCTTAGGATTTCAATAGTATCTCTCTCCAGAGCAAAGGGCCAGTATATTTACTTTCCATTATAAATGATTCAGAGATTTTCTCTTTTAATTCAACCCATTGCATGTGCAGTTTTCAAATCGCCTTTCTGGCATTGCATTTTGGGAAATGGCACTCAAAGAACTGGTGAAAAAATTATGTTATTCTGGCTATGGCTATTGTGTAACAAATAAATAGCCCTTTGTTTCTCACCAAGAAGTCTTGTTTCTTCTACCAGCATATATGAAACTATGGCAAGCTAATCTCAGACCCTACACAGTTCTTGACAAATATCTGAAATTACAAAAATAATCACGGGATGGGCCCAATAGCAGAATGGAGATGTCAGAGGAGTCAGTGAGCCTGATGATGGATCAACAGAAACTATACAATCTGCAAAACAGAGAGAAAGAAAGACTGAAAAAAGGGAACAGAGCTTGAAGGATTTATGGGACAATATGAAAAGGCCTAACATTCATGCTATTAGTGTCCCAAAAGAGGAGTGTTTTAGTTTTACAAAGGCTGCTGGTAGCAATATATCAGAAATGTGTTGGCTTTTATAATGGGGACTTATTAGGTTGAAACCTTTTAGCAGAGATGCTGTCTCACCAAAGGCTGGCTGCTGGTGGTCCTGAACTCCTGACATATGGCATGGATATATCTGCTTGTCTGGGTCTCTGCCTTCTCCTCCAGAACTAGTTTCTCCCTGAGCTCAGCTGTGAGCAATCAGACATATGGCTCATCTCTTCCCTTTTCTCTGGGCCTCCTCTCTTTGCACCTCACAGGGGCTCTTTCCTGGCCTCTGTGCTCCACTGATTACAGCCTCTGGCCCCCAGGACCTCTCTCTTAGCCTCTCAGGGTTTCTCTGTTTCTGCTACCTTTTTCTGTGTGTCTGCTGCTTTCAGTCCTTCATTTTTAAAGGACTCCAGCAAGAGGACCAAGATCCACCCTGCACCAAGCCTCATTGAAGTAATCCATTAAAGGCCTTCCAACTGACTCCAATACAATCAAAAGGTCCTATACCCACAGTAATGGAATAGCCCAAGGGACATGATTTTCTGGGATCCACCCAGCTGTGCTCAGACCATCACAAGTGGTAAGACTGATGCAGAAACTTTTTTTCCTTTTATTCATTTTTAAAAAAAATATTACATTCAACTAATATGAGGTCCCCATTCACCCCTACCGCCCCCACCCCACCACTCCCCTCACAGCAACACTCTCCCCCATCATCATGACACATCCATTGCATTTGGTGAGTACATCTCTGGGCATCACTGCACTTCATGGTCAATGGTCCACATCATAGCCCATACTCTCCCACGTTCCATCCAGTGGGCCATGGGAGGATCTACAATATCCGGTAATTGTCCCTGCAGCACTACCCAGGGAAACACCAAGTCTCGAAAATGCCTCCACATCTGATCTCCTCCTCCCATTCCCCGCACCCAGCAGCCACCATGGCCACTTTTTCCACACCAATGCCACGTTTTCTCGATTACTAACCGCAATAGTTCATAGAATATCGGTAAGTCCACTCTAACCCTTACTGTATTCCTCCTTCCTGTGGACCTTGGATTGGTTGTGTCCATTCCACCTCTATGACAAGAGGGGACTTAGATTTCACATGGATACTGGATGCAATCCTCCTGCTTTCAGTTGTAGGCACTCTAGGCTCCATGGTGTGGTGGTTGACATTCTTCAACTCCATGTTAGCTGAGTGGGGTAAGTCCAATAAATCAGAGTGTAGGAGCTGAAGTCTGTTGAGGCTCAGGGCCTGGCTATCATATTGTCAATCCAGAGATTCCAATCCTCTAGATATATCTTAAACCCCAGCACCAACTACAATTCCAGTAAAGTAACAGGAAAGGCTTGTGAAAAGAGCTCACATCTGAGTCCAGCTCCATCATGCAGAAACACCAACTCCAAAGAAGGGCCAACTGACATGGCAGTGAGCTCCATCTGCCTTGGCCATAAAGCCTGTGGGTCTCTTTAGCCCTCAAAAGAACCAAAACCTGGGGATGTATCTACTTTATCTGTCTCTGAGACTCTGCTCAGGTGTGCATAAGCGCAATCCTTCTGACAACCTCCAGACTCTTTTTTAGAGGCTCATGGCCATATAAACTCATTTGTCCTTTCCATTTCCCACTTAATTTAGGTCAAAAAGCATTTTTAACTCCTGTTATTATATGTAGACAGGGATATTCTGCTGGTCCGCGTTGAACCTTTAATTCAAGGTCATTTTCTAGTTGCGTCATCAGTTGGTACTTGGTAGTGATCCCTCGGTGCCAGGGAGGCTCATCCCCGGGTGTCATGTCCCACGCTGGGGGGAAGGCATTGCATTTACATGCTGAGTTTGGCTTTGAGACTGGCCACATTTGAGTAAGAAACTTAATTGAAAAAATAATGGATGTAAATTTCCCAAATTTGGTGAAAAACATAAATTTATGAAGGTCAGCAAACACCAAACAAGATAAACTCAAAAGAAATCATACATCAGAATCAAACTGATGAAAACCAAAAATAAAGAAAAAATGGAAAGTAGCCAGAGAAAAATGATGCATGATATCAGGGAACGACAATTTGAATGATTGTAGATTTCTTATCAGTAATTACGAAGGCAAGCAGACAGGAGAAATGCTCTAAAAATGTTGAGAGAAAAAAACTGTCAACCCAGAGTTGTATATCCTGAAAAAGAAATCCTTCAGAGATATAACGTCATTCTCAGATTAAGGGAAACTGAGATAATTTATCAATAGTAGACCTTCTCTAAATGAATGTCCCATGATGATGAAGGAGTTGTTGTTATGGGAGGCGTGGGGTGAGGGGAGTGGGGGGTGTATGAGGACCTCATATTTTTTTAATGTAATATTAAAAAATAAATAAAGACCAAAAAAAACCCAAAATGTTCAAAGATGTTCTATAGGATGAAGGGAAATGATACAGACAGACACTTGGAACTTCAGGGATGAAATTATAGCACCATAAGTGGTAAAGATCTGGCTAAATATAATAAATACATTAGAATAATTTTCTTCTGTTAAATTCTTTAAAATATGTGTGAATATGAAGAAAATATAACATTTTCTGAGTTTATTAATGGTAAAGGGAATTATATGGTTGTAAGAATCCTACAGTTGAAAAGGTAAAATATTAACTCTAAGTAGACTGTTAAATGTTAGGTATGTGTATTGTAACCTCCAAAGAAACAACTATTATTTATTAATAATAAAATAAAACAATAGATTAATTAAAATGGAGTGCTAAAAATAATAATAAAATCACCAAAGAAAGGCAAGAAAAGGGGACCAGGATTACAGAAAACAGAGGGAACAAACAGAAAATCTCCTATAAAAAGTATGCTTCTGCCCAATTTCCTAGTATCTTCTGTAATTTCTGCTTTTCAAAAGCTTCCTTTACAGTATTTAGTATATAGTATTCACAGTTGTTATATCTTTCTTATAAATTTTAATGCTAAAGGGTTCAAATTATCTTTGTTTTATTTCCTTCAAAGTTTTTAGCTATAAAATGATCTTGTCTTATATTAACAATACAATGACCTTTTCTCCTTCTCCTTCTCTTCTCTTCCAGTTCCTTTATACATGAATATTGACCAAAAAGTGTTATCTTTCTTAGTATTTTTCAATTTTTTAACTTTTGTAGCATTAAATGTACCTATTCTTCTTTTAATTGATTTTCTGGCTTTAAATTTTATCTTGTGACTCACAGCCATTATGATGAAGAATCAGAGAGCATTATTTTATGTTGTGTCCTATTTCTCCTTTCTTCTTTGGATATTTGTTGGCTATATGGTTTCTGCATTGTCAAAGCACAAAACATTCATACTCTAATCTTTCACCATCACTTTCTTCCTTTCTTTTCGGCTGAGCTATGCAATTAAATATATTCAATGCTCATTGCTAGTGCTTTTGGTCAAGTTTTCCCACTTACATCTAGGTTGACTAATGTTCATCTTCTAGTAGCTTCCTCAAGAAAGATTCATAACTGAAAAATATTCCCTGAAGCACTTGCATATTCAAACAATTTGTCTGTAACCTTGACACATAAAAGACAGATAGAATAGAAAATTTCTAGTTCATACTTTCTTACTTTGAATATATATATTTTTAAAATCTGCTTTATTCTATATTCTGCTGGTAAATGTAGGGAAGAAGTCTGATACTTATCTAATTTTCTTTCCCTTATGAATGACTTGACTTTTTTTGACTGGATGCTTAAAAGAGTTTTCCTTTGTATTTATTTATTTATTTTTTTAAAAAGATTTATTTATTTATTTAATTCCCCCCTCCTCCCCCAGTTGTCTGTTCTCTGTGTCTATTTGCTGCCTCTTGTTTCTTTGTCTGCTTCTATTGTCATCAGTGGCACGGGAAGTGTGGGCGGCGCCATTCCTGGGCAGGCTGCACTTTCTTTCGCGCTGGGTGGCTCTCCTTACGGGGCACACTCCTTGCGCATGGGGCTCCCCTATGCGGGGGGCACCCCTGTGTGGCAGGGCACTCCTTGCACGCATCAGCACTGCGCATGGGCCAGCTCCACACGGGTCAGGGAGGCCCGGGGGTTTGAACCGCAGACCTCCCATGTGGTAGACGGATGCCTAACCACTGGGCCAAGTCCGTTACCCCTCCTTTGTATTTAAACACCATTAATTTTACTAGGCTATGTCTTGGTGTTGACCATCTGGCCAATTTTTCTTCTTATATATACATTCAATATAGTTTTTTAATTTCAGAAAAATTTATTGAACGATGTCTTAAATAGTTGAGCTAGTCTATTTTAATTTTCTTCCTGAGGAACTCTGATTATGTATATGTTGGCTCTCTTTTGCTGTCTCCTCTAGTTATCATTTTTATCTTTTGCTGTCATCCATATCTACTATTTCCTTCTTTTACTTCTTTATCGGTTTCATTTTTTCTACTTTTCTCATCTCTACCCTTGTGTTCCTACCATATTATTACTCCCTTTACACCCTGTAATTTAGTCAGCATGTAAAAAATTGTTTTGTCTTATTTTTCTTTCTGTAATTGTAACACTTCTTTTTAAAATATTTATCTCTTGTTTGGTTATCTCTTTCCTGAGTTCTTACATTTCTGCTTTGTGTCTTTTTTCATAGTTGCTTTGTATCAGTAATTTTTAAAAAACTTGTGTTGGAATACTAGGCTACCATTCTCATTGACTTTGTGGTATTGTTTTTATGGGGCATTTTTATTATTTGTAGTAAAATCAATTTTTTTCATAGTTTTCTCACAGGATTTTTTTCTAATCTTACAGTGAATGCTGAGTGGTTTTTTTTTTTCTTCCAGTTTTAAAATTCATATTAGAATGAGGTGGGTTTTCCTGGGTTCAAAACAAGAGGTTCCTGTACAAGTAGGGAAGTGCTAAGGTAGCTTGCTAAGAGTAACTCAGGGGCTCCCTCTTCTGTTCCTTAATTGTTGATCTCCTCAATTTCCATGAGGAGATATATGAAGATTCAAAACTAAGTTGCCAATCTGTGATCCAAAACCTCCCGAAAATTTAAGCCCAATATAATGTCAGGATCCCTTACTAGCATAATGGGATAAGGCGATGGGTTTAAAGGTCAAGTACAGAATA
The DNA here is from genome assembly GCF_030445035.2 of Dasypus novemcinctus. Classification (NCBI taxonomy): domain Eukaryota; kingdom Metazoa; phylum Chordata; class Mammalia; order Cingulata; family Dasypodidae; genus Dasypus; species Dasypus novemcinctus. The sequence goes on along the minus strand of NC_080677.1, from coordinate 136,760,520 downwards.
CGTGTTGACTTGGAAAAATTCTACATCCTATCTTTTTCTTTTTTTATTTCCTATTTATTGAGCTTCTCTTCACAAGAGCCCTAGACCACAGCAGTTCATATATACAATATACAGTACTCCCACACATCCACCATAGAACCTTTTCCCTTTCACAGTGATATTCTTATAACTTATTCATATCATATTTACTTAAAGAGATGTACAGACTCTGAGACAATAGCTTTCAAACAAGGCAACATCCGCGCTTTCATTGTGGTCCATACTTTAGGATATACAGTTTTCTTAATTTTTAGTTATCCTATGTTTTACATTATGGTTTACATTATTAGTCTGTCATCCCCTATATGTTTATGGTGTAATATTACATGTTTTATATCCATCCCTGTGCACTCTCATGAAACTCCTCTCTTACCCCACCTTTACTTTGCTTCCACACATTTAACATCCATTTTCCCATCCCCTTGGTGCCCACAGTGACAGCCAACCTCTATTTCCCAAGGAGCCACATCCAGAGATACTTGCAACAGTGTTCAGGGCCCAACTTGCTCAACTGCCCCAATGCCCTGGGAGCCACCCTTTCTCTCAAGAGATATGGTTCCCTCTATTTGATGGCATTAGTCCTCCCCAGGATGTAGGTCCACCCCCACTCTCACTTCAGCAGTGGCGGTGGAGGAATACTGGTATAGGACACTATTGACAGGTGATATATGGCTGACAGGGAGCTATACAGGGCATAAGTCCAGGGTGCACGATAATGTTTGGATATACTCATAGTGGCAACAATTAAAAACTAAAGCTGGGGGGGCACTGGGTTCCTGGCCGGGGGTGCTCTGTCGTGGCCCCTAGGGGAGCAGCGGCAGTCCCCCAGGTGCAGCGGTAAGGAACAGGAAGGAATGAAGGTCTAACAGTGAGAGCATGATACTAATGACTATGCTTGTGAGCCTATATGCCTGAAATAAGAACAAGGCCTAGAGCAGCACTGTGCCCGGGAATTTCCTCCTGACAGCTTCATGTTACTCAAATGTGGCCAGTCTCGAAGCCAAACTCAGTATGTAAATGTAATGCATTCCCCCCAGCATGGGACATGACACCCGGGGATGAGCCTCCCTGGCACTGAGGGATCACTACCAAGTACCAACTGATGATGCAACTGGAAAAGGACCTTGAATTGAAGGTTCAATGCGGATCAGCAGAATATCCCTGTCTACATATAATAACATGACTTTAAAATGCTGTTTGACCTAATGTAAGGGGGAAATGGAAAGGAGAAATGAGTTTATAGGGCTATGAGTCTCTAAAAAAGAGTCTGGAGGCTGTCAGAAGGATTGCCCTTAAGCACAACTGAGCAGAGTCTAAGAGACAGATAAAGTAGATACAACCCCAGGTATTGGTTCCTTTGAGGGCTAAAGAGACCCACAGGTTCTATGGTCATGGCAGATGGGGTTCACTGCCATATCAGATGGCCCTTCTTTGGAGCTGGTGTTTCTGCGTGATGGAGTTGGACTCAGATGGGATCTCTCTGCACAAGACTTTCATGCTACTTTACTGGAATTGTAGTTGGTGTTGGGGTTTAAGATATATTTAGGGGATCTGAATCTCTGGACTGACAATATGATAACCAGGCCCTGAGCCGCAACAGACTTCAGCTCCTACAATCTGATTTATTGGACTCAACCCACTCAGCTAAGATGGAGTTGAAGAAGGACAACCACCACACCATGGAGTCTAGAGGGCCTACAACTGAAAGCAAGAGGATTGCATCCAGTATCCATGTGGAATCTGAGCCTCCTCTTGACATAGAGGTGCAACGGACACAACCAATCCAAGGTCCACAGAGAAAAGGTGGCATTGGAGTGGGAAAAGTGGACATGGTGGCTGAGGGGTATGGGGAATGGCAGGAAGAGATGAGAGGTGGAGGCGCCTTTGGGACTTAGAGTTGCTCTGGATGGTGCTTCAGGGGCAATCACCGGACATTGTAAATCCTCCCAGGGCCAACTGGATGGAATCTGGGAGAGTATGGGCCATGATGTGGACCATGGACCATGAGAGATGCCCAGAGATGTACTTACCAAATGCAATGGATGTGTCTTGATGATGGGAGTGAGGGTTGCTGGGGGGGGGGGAGTGGTAGGGTGGGGGTGGTAGGGTTGAATGGGACCTCATATTTTTTTAATGTAATATTTTTACAAAATCAATTAAAAAAAAAAAAAGAAAAAACAAAACAAAACTAAGTTGCCAAAAACAAACAAACAAAACAAAACAAAACAAAAAACTAAGTTGCCATCATATTTCCAACAGAACTGGAAGTCTTGTTCATTAAATCTGAACATTGTCCTGTATTTGCTTCAGTTCTTTTTCTGCTGCTGCCTTTTCCACTGCTTCTGTTTTTGTCTGTTTCTGCTTCTTTCAGAAATGAGACACTTCAGATATACTTGAGTCCTTCCACTCTCATTCCAGTTACAGACTTTTTTAAAAATTAATTGGTTAGGTTCCAAGATCTTTTCCAACTAGACTGGCAAGAAATAGAACTTGAGTCATTCTTGGAGGTCGTCAGGGATTTCCAAGGTTCTTTGCTCCCATGCCATGCTAAGCTACTGGGGATACTACTTTGGTCATGTACCATCAGTTCTGACTGGGTACTACTGAGTCATCAGTTGTCCCAGTTCAAGTGCTCCAATAACTCTGCTGCTCCTATGCCATGCCTGGGATTCTTTATCAAAGCTGATTGCTTTCCACAAGGCTGTCTTGCAAACCCAAGGCTCACAGACTTCTTGTTGTTGTCTATTTTCATATTGTGTGTCTCAGTTTATAAATAGCTCATTTACATTATTTATATTAAAGAGTGTCACAATGCACTAAGTGATTTAATCCTAACTGTATAGATTGGAAATGACTTTGCAAAGGCCATTGAGAAAAAGATCAGATGCCTGCCTCCAGAAATTCAGAGCTGATAAAAGCTGCTGGAGACAACAATATATAGCAAAAATAGACAACAGGAAGTCATTGTTCCTTAGTGAGACATAGTGTAGAATTGCCTAGGTGGAATAGAGGAAAAAAATTTTAGACATGGGGATAGCTCTGGATGCAAGCATGTGAAGAGAAAAAAAAGACAAGCCAACAAAAAATAACTCATAGTGTTATCTTCCAAAAAAATTGGAAACTCTTTAAATGATTCAATTAAGTATTAACTTTATAAAGGAATTCTATGTGGTATTTAAAATAATGCTTTAGAAGAATTTTGAATCACATTGGAAGATGATCATACATATTGTTACATCAAAAAGCATTTATTAGAGCTGGGAGAACTGGATATCCATAACCAAGAGAATGAAAAAGGACCTCTGTTTCACTCCCTATACAAGAATCAACTCAAAATGGATCAAAGACCTAATCATAAAAGCCAGGACTATAAAACTCTAGAAGATAATGTAGGTGGGAGTCTCTCAAAGCTTACACCCAAAACATGAGCAACAAAAGAATAAATAGATAAATGGGACCTCCTCCATAATAAACACTTCTGCACCTCAAAGGACTTTGTGAAGAGGGTAAAAAGACATCTTACTCAATGGGAGAAAATACTTGGAAATCATACAGCTGACAAGGGCCTAATATCCAATGTACATAATGAGATTCTACAACCCAACAATAAAAAAGACAAATGACCTAGTTTAAAAATGGAGAAAAGTCATGAATAGACATTTCTCTAAAGAAGAAATGCTAATGGCAAAAAAGAAAAAAACACGCATGAAAAAATGTCCAACATCATTGGCTATTAGGGAAATGCAAATCAAAGCTACAATGAAATATCATTTCACACCCACTAGAGTGACCACTATTAAAAAAACAGTAAACTACAAGTGTAAGAGAAGTTGTAGAGAGATAGAACTGCTTATTCACTATTGGTAGGAATGTAGAATGGTACAGCCACTGTGGAAGACAATTTGGCAGTTCCTAAGGAAGTTAGATGTAGGTCTGCCATGTGACCAGGCAATACCACTACTAGGAATATACCCAGAAAAGCCGAGAGCAGGTACATGAATAGACATGTGCACACTAATCTTTATAGCAACTTATTCACAATTGCCAAAAGATGGAAACAACCCAGGTGTCCATCAACTGACGAGGGAATAAACAAACTGTGGTATACACAAACAATGGAAAATTACTCAGCTGTAAGAAGACTTGAAGTCATGAGCACATGACAACATGGATGAACCTGGAAGACATTATGTTGAATGAAGCAAGCCAGGCACAAAAAGACAAACATTGTATGATTTCACTGTTATGAACTAAATATAATGAGGAAACTCATGGTGTTAATAACTAGAACAGAATTTGGTTAGAGAATGGAAAGCTGAGGCTTATTCTGTGCAGAATTGGTAAAAAATTTGGAAATATGTGGAAATGAATAGAAATGGTGACAGAGTATCATAGGATTTGAAATTAGTAGTGTTAACATATGGGTATGAGAGTAGTTTGTTTTGTTATTGTTTTTTTCTTTTTTTGTGTGCAATGAAAATGCTCTAAAATTGATTGAAGTGATGAATGCATAACTCTGATTATACCAAATGCCACTGACTATACACTGTAGATAAATTGTATGAACAAAAAATAATAATGAGCATTGGGGGAAAGATACACCAAATATAGATATGGACTATAGTTAGTAGTAATTTGATTATGCTCTTTCACAATTTGTAACAAATGTTTCACAAGAGTCCAAGGTATTGGTGGTGGGGTAATGTATGGGAGTTCTGCATGCTCTTATGCATGTTTTTTTGTGTGTGCATTCACAACTTTTACTATACACTTATTCTTTATGTACAGTCATGTCTGAATGATATACTTCAATAAGATTTTTTTAAATGAAAAAAGCTTTTATGATTGTATGTACATTATGGAATGTGTATATATACGTTCATATATGTATACATATGTCCATATACATGTGTGTGTATATATATATGAACAAAGGCTGTAAAGATACACACTTATCTTTGATATTATTTATGCTTTCTAAAATGGTTGAAAAGTAAATGTAAACTCATGTCACTTAAATCTCTCATTCACTAGGATTTAAGTCAGTGATTTACCATGGCTATCACAGTGGATTCTTATTTGTATATTCAGCTGATGTTTTCCTACACATGCAGAGCAAGCACAGACATTTCAACCTTAGAAAACTTGTCCTCCTTAAGCAAGTCTCAGTGTTGGCTCCACACGGTCAGAGGGCTACATGTCATGTACCCATAAGGTCTTGGGCTAGGCTCTTGGGAAAGCACTCCTCTTTGCTTTCAACTTGTCCTGGAGCTCTGGTCACAGTGGGAAGGGCATGGATTTTGGAATAAGATACCTGGTCTCCTATCATTGTATAATTTTGGGTAAGACATGTCATTTCTCCAAGCCCTAGCATCCTTATCTATAAAATGGGTTTAATAATATCACTGTCATGCCTAGTCCACTGATTTTAGGCTTGATCAAATAAGCTAATGTATGTGGAAATGCTTTGTAAGGCACTATATAAGAGTCAGATTGCATGGATAAATAGCAGCATTTGCAATTCTTTTACGTTTTTTAATAGACAGTTTTTATGAGGTGAGCAGGAGCAGTGGAAGAACTGCAGTGAGATTAGATCTTTGTCCTTTGACATTGTTCTATTCGCAGACAATTGACGTTCTACACTCCAATACGGTATTATGCATTTGTCCCTGTAAAATGTCACTTTATAGGTTGTAGTCTATTTTTGGTATCACTCCAAGCTTTGTTTGATTGGAACATTTCATTAACTTTGCTACTGAGTCTTTATCCAGATTTTTAACAAAATTTCGGCCAGCTGGGGACCCAGGACAGAGCCCTGAGCAGCAGAACCTCCACTCTAGGTGGACAGCCACAGTCACTAAAGGTAACTGTTCCCACTTTGGTTGTGTTGACAAGTCAGCCGAATGGATTCCGATACTTTCCGTGCTTACCCACCAGCCTGTTTTGCCTCCTTGCTAGTTTAATCTAATGACTCTGACACTAAGTTTGTGACCTTAAGTTAATTAGGACCTCCTTTTCTCCTTATCATCAGCTGTTAATTCAGCATGATCATGGTGTTTACCTCTCATGGTTGTTGTGAGATAAATGCGTTAATACAGGGTTTCTTAGCCATGGCACTATTGACCCTTTGGACAGCAGAATTCTTTATTAGGGGTGGGTGGGGGTTATCTTATGCATTGTAAGATGTTTAGGAGCTTCCCTGGCCTCTACCCATTGGATGCCAATAGCATCTTTCTAGTCGTGACAATCAAAAATGTTTCCACTCATTGCCAAAGGTCACTGGGGCCCAAATCACCCTCGTTAAGTCACGTAGACAATGCCTGGTCCAAGGTCAGTGCTTGGTAAGTGTTAGCTGCTATTTGTGTTGTGAAACCACCACTACGATGATGATATGGTATGTATTATTACTTTCTTCTTCTTATGATTATTATTATAGTCATGTGTCTCCATGTTTCCACAAGGCTGTCATGGTTTAGCAAGCATCTCTCTAAAGTCCACATTCAGCCTCCACAGCATTGCCTCGATCCACTGACCCTGCCGAGCCCAGAAACAAGGGCAGTCAGTTTACTTTATTCTCAGTGATCCCCATCCCTCAGTAGAGGGCTGAGTAGATCCGACGAGATATGGGGTGTGAAGTTGCTTATAAAACATCAAATATTCTTCACAAGTCAGTATTATTTCCTCATCCCCATGTCAGCACAGAATGTATTTCAGAGTAACGATGAATTGCTTGAGTCTCACAGCTCTCGTCTCTGGGTCATATTTGTTTCTTCATGCAAAATGTGAACTGTCCTCTAAACCATTTCCAGCTGGAAATAACCTAGGCAAACCAGGTAACCTTCCTGAACCTCAGTTTCTTCCTCTTTCAACATAGTGACCATACCGTCTTCCTCACAGTGTTGAGGAACCAGCTAGGTAGCGTCAGTGATTTAGTGAACTGTAAAACACTGAACCAATATAAATTACTGTGTCCATCATGATACTTGACTACGTAGCTCTGGAGTGAATCTCAAAAAGGATCTCCCAAACTTTCTCTTCGATAATAGCCTTGCTCCAACAAGCATTTAGCCTCCTTAGAATATGTCAGTTGGAAAATGTGTTAAAATGATTTCTTGTTGATTTATGGTTATGCCTCACATTATATGTCACACCCAAACTGGTTTTAATGTGACCTTATTTGCATCTCCAAATATCTTACAAGTAAATGATGATGCAGCCAAACTTAGGGTTCAGCTGTGGAGTGACCAAGCAGGTCCCAGGTCCTGCTGAGGGATATGATCTGAAGAAAGAGTGAGGAGGGAGGAATTGAAGGTAATCTGGCTTCTTACCCTTTACTATCACTAAGAGTTTGCCTTTCATATTGCTCTAGCTTCACAATTTTATCTTTATTTGTCTGTCTCCTTGTACAAAGTTTGCAACTTTTACGTGGACACAGTATCATTGCAGCATCTTCTTTCATTTATTTCTTTGGAAATTAAAAGTTCCGTGAAGAAAAAAACTGAAAGCAGGTGATTTGAGGTACGTAAGTCACCCTCTAGGTATAGAGCTCTGTGTTTTTAAATGTCCCAGGTACTTAACACTCATTTAATTTTAGGGTTGAGGCTGTGAAGAAGTGGTGTGCTGAGATTCCTAAACGGTCTGCCGTCAGGAAGGCCTAGTGAAGCCCTGGTTGTCGGCCTGGCTTTTACCTCAGAGAACTGGTCAGCAAACAGAGAACAGCCCCAAGGAGAGGTACAGCACCTTGCAGAACCTTTGTGGTGGATTATTTGCCACAACATGGGAGAAGCATGAAGAGGAAGAGGTATTGAATCTGGTCTGGCTCTGATACTTGCCTTGTGGTGGGTGGGACTCTGTCAGTTCTCAGGCTACATTCTAAATGACCGAGAGCTTCTGGTTTCCCACCCTTGGAACTCTCCTTGGAGTCCAGCAACCTTGTGTTAAAGTCTGACTCCCCAAGACCGCCAGGCTGAGAGAGAGCCCAGGCTAGCCACATGGGGAGAGTGATCCGCCATCTCAGCTGAGGCCACAGCTGTGTGAGTGAGGAGGCCATCTTGGACATTCCAGCCCCCTCAGACGCCATGCAGAGCGGAAGAACCACCCAACCAGGTGTGGTTCACAGAATCATGGCAAATATATAATACATCATTGCTGCTTTAACCACTATGCTTGCAGGTAGTTTGTTATGTAGCAATAGGTAATTGATATAACTCTTGAACACAGTATAATAATCATAATCGTACAGCTGGTAATAGTAGCTAATAGGCACTGGCACTGCTCTATGTGCTCGACAGGCATGCTCACATTCGACCCTCTCGACCACCCTACGAGGCACGTGCGGCAGCAGAGCCGAGTGGCTAGGAGCTCAGGAGGCAAACCGGCTGGGCTCAAGTGCTGGCTATGCTGCTTAAAAGCTGCGTGAACTTGGTCAAGTTACCGACCTTGAACCTCAGATTCCTTATCTTTAAAGTGGAGATGTTAATAGATATTACTGCCTCTAAAAGGTGTCAGGATTAAATAGGTTAATTTACAGAAAGCCCTGAGAACCATAAGTCTTAGCTCCTATTAGTATCCCCACTTTACAGATGAGGAAACAAGTTAGAGAAGAAAATCAAGGTCACATAGTATCTGGAAGAGCTTGAATTTCTACAAAGGTTTGTTGGGCTGAAAATGTGCATTCAGGGTATAATTATTTCTTAAAGGGTTCTGGCATGTGATTTTTCAAAGGATCTGACATCACCTATCTTTATCCTTTTGTCTATCCTTAGATACAGGTATGGCAGGTATTATTATTCCCATTATACAGATCAAGGGATGGAGGCCCAGGGAAGTTAATTCAGTTTGTCCTAGCCTGTAAAGGTGATGAAAGACTGAGCTGAGACTGCCCTTGGTTATTAACTCCCAGTCCTCTGTCCACTCGAGAGGCCTTGGCTCATGACAGGGATTGGGCAGGGGAAGAGCATCCTGCTTGGTCAGGAGAGGATCATGTGACACTAGAGGCTATTTGGAGGGACAGGGGAACGTTGCCCATCTCACTTCTGAGAGATACCTTCTGGCTTTGTGTAAGTGTTCAGTAAAACAATTGTGAAACTTCCAGAAAGGTTTCTTCAGGCTGCCCTTTCTTCTGTCCCTGGCACCCCAGGACACTTCCATTTAGCCCCTGCCTGCCCCCAGCACCAAGCCTGCTCTTGGGAATCTTCTATAGGCACTCACACCTCCGTCGGATCAAGCATCCATGAGCTCCTTTTTCCACAGCCCTCTTCTCTCTCCCAATGCGAAAACGCTCAGCTTTCTGTAAAAAGAATTTTAGACAGTAGGAAACAGGAGGGAAACACATTTTACAAGGGTGGGTGTGGGGCTGGGAGTCACATCAGAGGAGCCCCACTCACCTGTCCCACATATATGAAAGGAAAAATATCCCCAAGCTTGGAAATATGGCCAATGGATAATAGCGTGTCCTTTCAATTTCACACTGGAGCATTTTCTAACTCCACATCCACCAAGGATTATTTAATTAACTAGGGGTATGTATCTTAGTTTGACTTGCTATTTACTATTGATTAGGGCCCAGACTCTGAAGTTACATGTTAATTTGTAGATTTTTTTGTCACTAGAGATGCAAATGATTTCTGTCTGGCAGAGAAGGTTACAGTTTTATTTCCCTGTAGAACATTGATCATTTTGGTCTCTAACTCACCTGCCTAGACTGACCTCATAAAATTCTGTCCTTCAATGGCTCTTGAAACCAATGTTACCATTTTGCTGATTCTCCCACTAAGAGATATCTTTGACATGTGATCGTTCTGTTTATATGAGTGTCTTATTTTTAACTTTTAAAATCTATTCTTTCACATATAATACTGACTCAAATAGTTGACTGAATCTGGAGAGAAAATTGATTATTGAGATGACCCTGAAGTTAACTTCTAGGAAGGTTATGATCCCAACATTACAAGAAAGAGATAACTGATAAGAAAGAGGCATGCAGATAACCATACAGGAAACAAAGCAAAACCCTTTCTTCCAGAAAGATGAATGCAATTAGGAGAGATAGATTGTGCTTATACAATCATGGAAAGCATCGAAGAAGTGAACCTAAGCTTGTCACCAGATCCTAGAAGTATAAACCTCTTGAAGATGATCAAGGGATGGCTTAAGGTAGGGGGTAGGGAGTCTTTCTTTAAACAGCATCAGGAGGTGTTTGATAAGCATCTGATGAAGGCTTGTTGAGTAAATCTGTTTAGGACGTGCTTGGGACAGTCTATACAGAAATAGATACATAAGATATGGCCCCTGCTTTTAAGGAGCTTATTCTTGAGATGTGTTCAAAGAAGCAGCACCCTCACATTAAACCACACAAAATATATTTAAGGAAATAGGTAAACTGTTTCAAGTCGGTGGTATAGACAGTCAGAGCTCAGAATTCAGAGGAGGAAGTGGCACCTGGGGTTGGAATTCTCAGGGATTCTTCCTGAAAGAGGGAGAATTTGAGCTGGTTGCTAAGGACTAGAGAAAGGGAAAGGCAGCGCAGAGTGGAGAGGCTGCAGGGACCTGTGATAGCTCACAGAGTAAATGCAGAAGTACACATGAGATACTCCAGCTGTCTTCTAGTAAGGCAGACATTACAGAGATTTGCAAAATGTAAAGAAAGCAGTCCCATTCTTTTCAGTAAATTATTTTTTGTTTTGGAAAATAGTTATTTTTCATGAAATGTTATTTAAGATAACAAGTAATCGGTGCCACTGTTATTTTAAATGAATTAATAAATACATATTTTTAATGTCTCTGTTTTAATTTCTAATATAGTAAACATTGGTAGATACCATCCACATTAACTAAAGCTCTTTGGGGTCCTCAGTAATTTTTAAAAGTATAAAGGGGCTCTGAGACCAAAAAGTTTGAGAGTTGCTGTTCTACAAGTTTGTTTCAGTCACCAAAAAGGCCATAATGCTCGTCAGATTGTCCCCTAATTCTCCAGAAGTGAAGCTGAGGCCCAGAGATGCCACGGCTGTGGTCCTCTCCCTGGGTCCTGCCCTGGGTGAGAGCCAGGACGAGCTCTCAGTTGTCAGAAACAGCCTACTTTCAGAGCCCTCTGGACTTGAACTGAGTTCCAAGTTCCAAGGGCCCCGTGTCACCCCCTAATTGAAATCCCTGCCTGGGGTTGCCCATCCCTTCAGGCCTGGCTCAGGAGACTCGACTCTGAGGAAGGCCCATCTGCCTGATGCCCATAGACTGCTGGGGCCCCTCCCTCCCTCCCTGTTCTGTGTCCCCCCTCCTTTCAACCCTGTCCCCCAGCTATGGGGCCTTTGATTTCCCAGCAAGGGTATCTCACTGTTCCTGGTACGGGTTGCACTTAGTAAATGTTATTTGAATTAACCAAAGACCTAATCAATAAACAGTGGCCCAAGATGAAACCTTTGAAAATGCAGCTTTAAGACATTGGTAGAAATTTGAACCCTGGAACTGGTGCCCTGAGCTGGAGCAAACTACTGACCTTCTCTGAGCCTCAGTTTTCTCGTTTAGCGGTAAGGGAAGATTCCTAAGACCCTTTCCAGTTTTGACTTCACAACCTACCTGGCTGACGTGGCTTCATAAGCCCTTTGACCCTTCTCAATAAGTAGGGTGAAGAAAACCCAACAGCTTCCAGAGCCCCAGGCTAAGGCTCCAGTCAGCACTGTCCAGTAGAAATATAATGCATATGTAAAATTTATAGTTAACTACATTTTAAAAAGTAAAAGAAACCAGGGTCATTTTTTTAAACTATAGTGATTAATTTTAATAACATATTTTGTTTAATCCAAATATAAACAAAATATTTTCATTTCAACATGTTATCAATATTAAAAGTTATCAATGAGATAGTCGACATTTGTTTTTTCATACAGTTTTCAAAATCCAGTGTGGATTTTACATTTACTATACATCTCAATTTGAATATTAAATTTTCAATCCTTAAAGTGAACCGAAGTCCAATTGAAACAATGATATGCTTAAAGTTAAAATAATTGGCACTGCTTCAACTTTTAAATTTAAATTAATTAAAATAAGAAATTCCCATTTTCAGTCATACTGGTCACATTTCAAGGATTCAATAGCCAAAAGCTGCCAATGGCTGGCTACTGGCCCAGTTTAGATTGTCTGCAGCAGGACTGCAGAGCAACCTCTGACGAGTGTGAGAGTGACATCTAGTGGCTCTTTTCGGTAATCGGCACCCTGCCTGCCCTGTGATTGGAAAAAAAACTTTCTGAAACCAAAGTGTAATTGTTTCTTGCTTGAATTTCTATTAACCTTTTTTAGGGGGGAGAAGAGGGATACACAAAGAATGAGAGTAGAAAAAAGAGGGGAAGAAATGGGGGTGTTGTGTGCGTTCACCTCGTTTTCAATGCACCACGGCACAGAAGTGGCTGCCAGCACTCATTGCAGAGGGTAGCTTATATTCTGTGTCTACATACTTAGAATAATAATGGCAGTGATTTATGGAGCACCTAGAAGGTGATTAGCACTTCCCAAACAATAGCTAAGCCTTACAGCAGGATTGTGAAGTTGGTGGTGGTTACCCAATTTTACAGCCACTTTGAGGCTCAGAGAGGTTTATGTCTTGCTCAAGACCACAGACCTCCTTGGCAGAGCCGGAAAGTAACTCAAGCTTGTTGGCTCCAGAGCTCATGTTCCTCCATCAGCCTGAAGCAGCCTCCCTTGTGTATTCTCAGCCTCTTCTTTCCTTCTAGTTCCTTCCCCACCACAAGCTTCATAGCATCAGCTTCACAACTCTGTTTCTCCAGATCTTTCCTCTCTCCCCTTTGAAAGTGGTATTTCTTCTCCCCCAAGCTGGGATAAAGCAAGAGAGCAATACTAAAATAACAAAATGTCAACCTTTATTATTGACTTTTACCAGTCCTGTTTTTCTTCTAAAAAGTCCAGGTCATTATCACAGATTTGAGTGTATCATATGGAGGTTATTGGAAAAGTTAGTTGACAGTATTAATTATGGGTACATTATACATCAGCTCAACCAATATTTATGCAGAGCACCATGCACTATGCTTTGTTAGGCATGTGTGCAAGCCAGTGAAAGTGGATGTGCTGTCACTGCATGAGATAGGGTATGCCCTGCTTTAAAATGCCTGCTGTGATTTGATTTTTAAATGTACAAAGTGTTTCTACAGCCAAAATTCACTTGCTGGTTCAAATATGTCAACTGAAATTATTATGTAGCACATACAAGAGTATGTGCAAAATTTCAATAAGGTGATGACCGGCCTTTGGCCTGATGGAAGAAAACCTTACATTTTGATCAAATTATCACAGAAAGTGCCTCTATTCTTACTTTTGGAATGCTATAAGAGATTATATAGAAAATCTACTGTAAGTTGCTTACACATTTGTTATAGTTACTTGCCTTGTAATGAAATAAATTCCTTGACAAAACAGTATAAACTCTGGAATAACTCTAATGTTGTGGGAACTTGTTGGAACTACAGATTTGGGGGGCTCACTCAAGAGCTATGAAGCAGAATCTCTGGGGTGGCCCAGGAATGCCTGTTTTAACAGCTTTCCATTTGATTCTGGTACATGCTAAAGCTTGCACCCTAAAGATCGAATTCCATTCCCAAGCCAAACATCTGCAATCTGTGGTCTTTGTCTTCAATGGGGCCTCCCAATATGGTAACTGGACAATTAGAAATAGAGGAGAAACACCCTTTAGCAGTTCTGATGGCAACAAAACTCGTGTCTCAGGCTGCAGGGCAATGCTGAGGTGGCACAGAGCCTGTGTGTGGCAGGTTGTTTTCCAAGAGGCCTCTTGGAGAGTCTTTGATGGCCTTGGGGATTTGTCCCAGTCAGGTGGGACCTGAAGTTTTGCATGCTCAGAAACATGATTATGTCAGTGCTGATAAGGAGATCTGTCTCTCAGGCATGAACTCACATTAGGCAAGCCTACAAGACTGATGGGTAAGACCAAAGGGCAGTTAATGTATTATACTAACATGAGAAATACCTGCCACGGGGCCAGAACACTCAATGTCCAAATCTAACCAGCACTTCCAAATCCAAATTGTAATCAGAAAGTGGATTAAGGGAGTTGGAATCAGAAGTTGGTAATTGTATGAATTGAATCTACCATGTGCAGGGCCATGGGGTAGAAGAGATACCAGAGAGGAAAAGGGTTTGGGCGACTATTGATTTCATATATGTTTGACTATTTTATCTTTTTCAGAGACATAAATTGCAAAACCTAAGTCACATTTCTCTTTGTTCTAGAAAAGTACATAAGTAACTGAATTTTTTTCCATTAAGAAAGCAAATAAAAATTTCATACCACCCCATCCCAGGCATCTGCTCCATAAATGGTTGGACGTAAAGACCTACCATAGATACCACCTAAATAAATTCACTCTCTAAAGGCTACAAAAGGAAGTCAACAGGTCAGGACCAATGGCAGAGTAGGGCAACAATCTCCAATGGGAGCTCCAAGTCTCCCCAAAAGGACCTCTCCAGGGACACCCAGTGTGGAAAGTTACCCTGAGCAAGAGTCACTGAAGACCTAGAAGCTGATCCAGACTGATACATACAAGGCTGGAGAAGTAATACACGTAGGCTGGTCTGGAAATGTGCTGGGTACCAGCTCCTCTGGGCCCCTTACCCTTCATCACTATCACATTATGTAGTAAAACCTAATGGCATTGGGTAGAGTTTGGAACAGTACACCCAGGTGTGGATACAATCCCCTTTATCACCCTCAGTGTCTCCAGGCTTGCAGGCTATGGGACCCCGAGACCTCTGAGACACCAACTCTGCTCTTAGTCCCCCAGTGCTATGATCAGCTGAGTGTTATACTTGGACCAGCCTAACCAGTCCTGCTCAGCCTGCAGTCCCTCTAGGCATGGTCGGTCCAGTGAGGTTCAAAATTCTAGCAGCCCAATTAGTTAAGTCCCCAGACCTCTTGGATAGTGCTCGAATGACTGCTGCCAAAATTTCTTTTATATCCTCTTTTTTTTAATGCTTCCAGAACTGAACAACTTGCCCCTTCTAACTGGTAATTCTGCAAGTGCCCCAGTCTGAGCATACTCTCCCCTACCCTGAAGAAGGACCTGTTCTGGGGCATTGGGTAGGCACAGGCAAGGGTGCCCAAGTGGGGGACTGTGAAGCTCTAGGGGAGGAGGTGGTGGCCAGGACGGGCACTGGCCTGCCTCCAGAGACACATCTCCATTCCTGCTTTCCCAGTGGGCTGCAGCTGCCAAGCCATGACATCTGATTCATAAAAGAGTTTGAGCATTTGTGAGATTTCTCAGAAATGCTTGGGATGGATAACTCTTTAGGACTGGACTTCTCTCTGGTAAATTGGGTGGGAGTTTGAGACCACTTTAATTAGGGCGTTATAGGAAATGCAATATGACTTCCTGGTCCCAGGCTAGTAACAAAGGAAATATGATCTTATTTTCACAGTTCATATCTAGTCTCAGGCTGGACCTTTGGGTTACACAAGGATGAGCAAATTGAGGTTATAAGAGGTCAAGTCTCCTCAAGTTCATGCAGAGGCAGCAGAAGGATGCAGGCCCTATCTCCTTACTCCTTGGCCCGTGTTCTGTCTGTCCCATCACCCTAGCCTCATTTCCTAGATCTCCTCTGGGTTCTTTCTTTTCTCTGCATTCCCATTTAAGTGGAGTGATTGGGGGGAGAGGGGGAGAGTCCTTCCATTATTTATGGAGGAAAGAGCAGACACTGAAGTTGCCAGCCCATCTGCAGAACCCTGTAATATCACCGCTTCCTGATGACAAGCTGGAACAAATGCTTCATCGACCAGAAAAGGCCTTTGCTTCATACTCAGTGGGCCCCAGCTGGGGCTGGGGCTACTGCATGGGAAGCTCTAGCCAGATCTTCCCTCCAGAGACAAGGACGTATTGTCAGTGAGCGCTGGCTGAGAGAGATTCCTACCCCCATTGTTTCTGAGGCCTCTGGCTTTCCACTCCTGCACACCCACAGTGGGTGCCATGTATTGAGAGGAGACAATGCCACTGGAAAACACAGCTTGGTTTTCAGGGCAACTGATATTTATTGAGAACCTGCCACTGCCGCCACCCCCACTACCAACTCTGCCAGTGCTTGAGCAACGAAAAGGAAGAATGTGACCCAGCTTGACCTTGCTCTGAAGACATGAACTAAGGAAGTTCAGAACTGTTCAGATAGTCAAAGGATAAACTATTTATGGATTATTCAGACTAGTTATCCTTTTCTTTGTCATTCTACAGTGGGGAAGTGGGGTGGCTGGGGGATAGTCAGGGAAGGTTTCCTGTGTACTTGAACTGACCTTCAGAGATGGCCACAATTTGTAGGGACCGAGAAGAGGCAAAGGTTTGGGAGCAAGCATAGATAATAATCTTAGCTGCCGTTTATTAAGCACTACACAAAGAATCCCCCACCTAGTAAGCAGTGGAGCAGGACACAGATCTGTCTGTTTGCATCCAGAGTCCCAACTTTTAACCACTGAAACCCATCACTTAGGGAGGATCTAATGATAACTTGTCTTATAGGCCTGGCTAAGCTACTAGGACCTTTTAACAAGAATTACAAAAGTAAAACAATTTATGATAGAAAAATTTGAAATACAGAAAAGCAGAAAGAAAAATCATAAATTTTTATATTCTTCTAATCAGAAAATGGAGGCTGAACTACAACCAGGTGTGACCGACAGGGCAGAGCATCCTGAACTGCAGTGTCCCAGGTTTGCTGGCATTCTTTCAGAGAAGAACCAATCCTGTTGGGGAAGGGGCAAGCTAAAGGGACAATTCCTAAAGGTTCTTTTAGGTATCACATAGGTGTAATGAGGTGGCTTATCAGGAGACAGATGGGAAAGAGAGTACTTGACTACACTTCAGACAATAGAATATTACTTAAACAGATCGTTCAAAAAAAAATAGACAATGACGTGGATCCATTTTGACAATCTCATGCAATCTGACTGATTTAATGTGATTAATGGACTTGCTCAACCCCATTAATTGTAGCAGTCTTTTGCTAAAAGGATGCCCACATCTGAGCAGACTGTGAAGGGCCCCTGGGAAGTCCTCACTGGTTCCATTATTCTCAAAAACCTCACATCTGTGAGGTTTTCCAGGAGACTTGTCCTTCAGGAGAGGATTTATGGAAGAGGCAATAGTTGAGGAGGGCCTGAAAGAAGGAAATGGGATTCTACAGATGGGGTAGGGAAGGATGGCATTCTAGATGGAAAGGGTAACAAGAACAAAATTAGGGAGTGAGAAACATAGCAGTGAGCTTTGTTTTTTGGAACTTGCTAACCTGCAGGAAGAAAAGATTATACCTACCCAATGTGCTGGCTCAGTTTTGGATTGAGGCTACACTCCAACCAGGAATTATTTTTCCTATATGTTGTGTGCTAGAATTATTCATAATGCTGCTGACTTCTCAGAAATCATGGAGGTCAGAAGACAATGGAACAACATCTTTTACATGATAAAAGGAAAAACCTGTCAACCCAGAAATCTATATTCAGGGGAAAAAAATCTCTTAAGGACGAAGATTAAATAAAGATATTGGCCGTGGACTTGGCCCAGTGGTTAGGGCATCCATCTACCACATGGAGGTCCACGGTTCAAACCCGGGGCCTCCTTGACCCATGTGCAGCTGGCCCATGCACAGTGCTGATGTGCACAAGGAGTGCTGTGCCATGCAGGGGTGTGCCCTTTCCCCGTAAGGAAAGCCACCTAGCACGAAAGAAAGTGCAGCTTGCCCAAGAATGGCGCCACACACACACAGAGCTGACACAACAAGATGACGCAACAAAAAGAAACACAGATTCCCATGCTGCTGACAACAACAGAAGCGGACAAAGAAGATGCAGCAAATAGACACAGAGAACAGACAACCGGGGTGGGGGGGAGGGGAAATAAATAAATAAATAAATCTTTAAAAAAAAAAAAGATATTTTTCAGGTAAAAGATAAGCACAAGAATTATCTGTCAGCAGACCTGCCTTATTAAAGGAAGTTTAAAAGCTGAAATTAAAAGACACCAGATGGCAACTTAGATTTTTGGGAAGTAATGAAGAGAAACAGATGTTAAGCATACGGATGAATTTAAAATAATTTTTCCCTCTTAATTTCTTTAAAATGCTTATAGCTGCTTAAAGTCTGTGTTTGAGTTAGTGGGCAAAAGAGGGAATGTGTCATGGCAAGGAAAGAGTTGGGGAGGCCCTCAAACCCCTGGGGTGGATTAAAGGTAAGGAATCATTGCCCATGTGCATACATTAACCTATTGCCTTCCTGGGGTTGTCACCGCCCCTCCTGGGAGGCCTGGCTTGAAGTGTGTGCTCTCTTCACCTTCTGACAAGGCCGAATGCCCACCTAATCCTTCCAGCTCCTCCACTTCTCAGCTACGTCCCATCCTGGAAGTCTCTGAAGGACTACAATTCACAAATGTTCTGAATTGTTCCCTGGTGCTGCTCTCTGTCACCCTCAAGGAGGAGGGAATTAATTGAGGACACATCTTATTTTTCTCTATCCCCCAACAGAGGGCTGAATGCTTCAAACATATTTAAAAAGTAAATATTGTTTCATACATTCAAACTGGTACCTGTTACTGAACCTCAGATCAGAAACTTTCAAATCTCACAGGGTAGATGGCCATCTACTGCATGGTTTTTGGTAGCTTAACTTTAACCCACTTCCAATGACTTGGTACATTTTTTACTCCTCATGCACAATCTGCATTCATCAAACCAATGTTTCTTAAACATCTCTGATTATAGGGCTCACCTGGTACACTTGTTAAATATTCAGATCACCAGCCTTCTCCTCTGGAAATTCTGAATCACTAGGGCTATCCCTCAAATCCCAATAGTTTTTAAAAACAAGTTATCCAGACACAATTATTTTCAGACACATAAACACCATGTTAAGTTTGAGGTTCTGGTTCTTAAATTTGGGGGTATATTGGGATCACTGGGAATTTCAAAACATACTGATGCTTTGGTCTCATCCCCAGAGAATCTGATTCACTGGCAGAGGGAGTAGCATTGGCAAATTATTATTTTTTTAAATCTCCCCAGGTAATTCTAATGTGTACAAAGTTTGAGGACCAGTGCCAATGGTACATCCAACTCTGCTGTGAGGATCATTCAGAAACAAAAAGAAGTCCTATTGCAGTCCCTAAAGGGTTTTGTTTATATAGCTAAGTATATTAGAGACCCCTTTGAAGCTTGGACTATTTAATTTACAAACACTTTTATTGCCATGGTTTTCATTTTCTCGATATACCCTCTCAACTGCTCTCTTGTTTCTAGACACTTTGTGCCAAAGTAAGAGTGAGTTTGCAAAACTGAAAATCATATATAATCCCTTGGTCAAAGTTCTACATGACTTCCCATCACCTACAGGATAAACCCCATGTTGCCCAGCAGGCGATATTCAATATTCTTCAAATCTAGCCCCTAACACCTCTCTAGCTTCATGTAAATGGCTAACAGTAGCTAGCATTCATTAAACATTACTATATGGCAGGTTCTATGTAAAATGTTTTACTTTCACACATCCCTTTAATTTTACTATACCATGAGATGGTAGCATAACATTATATACTTATTACAGATGAGGATAGCAAAGCTTAAAAAGGTTGAGAATCTTGCTCAAAGTCACAGCAGAAATGATAGGGCCATGTTTGAACTCAGGGTTGCCTGACCCCAGCATTTTGCCATGGTTTTCCTCAGGCTGAGCCCTAAATCCTTGTTGTACCGCACCTGTTTGTGCCTGCCTCTGTGCTGTTTTATCTTATTTCCTGTGCCTACTTTTGCATGTACAGCTTCCTCTGCTCGGATGGGCTTCCCTCCTTTGTTGACCTGGTAAGTTCCTTGTTATACTGCAGTACTTGGCCTCTAGCGTCACCTCCTGGATGAAGTCTTTCCTGCAGCTCAGCCCACCCCACCCTCTCTCTTCAGCCCCCACCCCAAACTGTCCTAACAGCCATCACACTGTCTTGCAGTTGTGCATCTATCTCTCCTACTAGATTCCCTGAGAGCAGAAATGGGATCTTCAATTTTGTAGTGCCCATACCTTACCATAGTACCTCCAGAATAAAGAAGTGAGGAAGAAAAAAATATCGTCCCAAGTTTGGGGGAAAACAATATTGTGATTGTTTAATCTTTGACATCATGGTACAGTGATTTCTAATAAAACACTGTTTTATTAGTCCTAGATAGAAGAGCTTGCTATCTGTCAATCACATCCTGGAGATTGTAACTTTGTCATTACAGTATCATTGACCAACAATCTAGAACCCAGGGAAGTACTGATTGCTTACTGCCCTGCAAGATTAGGCTAACTTGCAAACATTGTTAAGTTGTTATAATTTTATAGCCCAGTAGAAAATGTGACCTGAAAGGTGTTATGGTTTTATAGCCTGGTAGGAAGCTAACTAGTCTTACGTCCAACTTAGAGACTGTATTTAGGCATTTATTTCTTGACTGACTATATAAATCTCTATTCCTTAAGCACTATTTGAACTGGCTCGTTTTATCTTCCTACCAGTTCTCTCTTTACTGAGTTAAACACTTTTTTTGGCCTGTGCTATCAAATATTGAGAATTTGGAATTAATAGAAAGCACTTAATTCACATATAGTAACAAGAACTTAGGAGCCCTAAACACTACCAGGATGAATCACTCTCGGGTATCTGGCTAGAATTCTCTTCTGCTGCTTCAGAAAATCCTGATGTGTAATTTCTTATTTTTTTAATATGTTTTTCATTTTTTTAAAAGATACTTAGATTGCACAAAATGTTACACTCAAAAATATAAGGGATTCCTATATGCTCGCCTCCCCACACCTCCCACCCTTCCCCGCGCTAACAACTTCTTTCATTAGTGTGGTACATTCGCTGCAATTGATGAACTCATTTGGAGCATTGCCAGTAAGCATGGATTATAGTTTACATTGTAGTTTACATGCTCTCCCACTCAATTCTATAGGTTGTGACAGGGTATATAAGGACCTGTATCTGTTGTTGCAATGTCATTCAGGTCAATTCCAAGTCCTGAAAAGGCCCCCAAATTACACCTCTTTTTCCCTCTTCCTGCCTTCAGCACCTCCAGTGGCCACTGTCTCCACATCAATGATATAATTTCTTCCATTGCTAGAATCACAATAAGTCTATAGTAGGATACCAGTAAGTCTACTCTAGACCATATTTTATTCCCCAGTCCTGAGGGTTCTGGGATGGTGATGCCCACTTCACCTCTAATTGAGAGGGGGCCTCAGTCCCTGATGGTGTGTTGTTTCTTTTGTAGATCACTCAAGAGAAGACGCTGCAATAGTCCACCTACTTCCTACTCCAGGGAGGCCTTTCAGTGGGATTTCTGAGATCTGCCCTGCTTCTCTAGGCTTTATCTAAATGATGGATCCAGTTGTCCATAATCTCTCTTATTAAGTCCATTCCAGTTTTAACTTTCTAGCAATCTCCACATATATTTAACTAGCCCTCTGTTGAACATGTACCTTATTTTTTATCCTTTGACTTTAACCAATGTATCTCTTAGAAAGGACATGAACATAAAACTTCCAACCTACTAATTAACCAGTTACTACTTAAAAAGGCAGTTTAGTCTATTGAAAAGGACCCCAATTTAGCTTTATTGATTTGTAAACAAATGGGAAAAAAACACTGTAATTCAGTTTTAATTGAGTACCTTTTATAGGCCAGGAATTTTAATATATATTTTATTTTACATAAGTCATTTTTCTTCATTTCTGAAGAAATTACTATGTTACTTAGGATATAGCTTGTAACAAAGGGAAAATAACAGTGTTTTAAGAATATTTTTATTATTTCTTCTAAGTAATTGTTGCGTATAATTTATCCATGGCTGATACTGTGTCTTCACAGTGCTAGAGAATCAGTCTTCTTTGATCTCATGTCTTTGCCATTTTCAACATACATCTCAGAGTCTAAGAGGGCTGCTCCAGATCCAACAATTACATTAGCATTCAGGAATAAATTGTGAATGGCAAATATTTGACCCTTTTCTACCACTCTTCATCTTTGCTAATCTCACCTATCACTACTTAATCACATCTCTCTTTCCTGCTGAATCCAGATGTGCCTAAAGATTCCTTCTCAATGGAAAGCTCCTGGCACTCCCTGCCAGTCGATGGGTACTGGCAAGAAGGTTGAAATGTATTTGTCATTCTTGAGCTAAATGACCTCTAAGTTTCATCCAGTGTGACAAACATGCCCCAGTTTGCCTGGTTCTTTCCCAATATTAGCACTGAGAGTCCAATGTCCTCAGAAATTCCTCAGTCTCAATCATTCCAGGCCAACTGGTTACCCTTGTTTACTTCTATTTGTAACCTTCTGATATTCGCCTTGAAATTTGTGGGGCAGACATGATTTTAAAATTCTGTGGGAATATCCTTGAAATTCCAATCTTTTGTTATCCAAAGTGTGTCTCCCCTCTTGTTCTTATTCTTGCACTTGGAATATTTTTGCTCTCAATTCTTCACTGCTCTGTACATTATACATCCACACCCTTTTCATGGCCTCATGGTCAGGGAGTGAACTTCTTCAGCCCTTGACTTTGACCACATGTCTTACTTCGGCCAGTGGGGCGTTAGTGGATGTGATATGAACACGTGTTTGAAATGAGGTTGTGTAATTGGATTTACTCTCTTGTGATTCTGCCATCTCTCTGAGTAGAAAATTCCCTGGAACACAGTCTCCCCTGCTCCCATAGACACACAGGTGGAAGTAGATCTGCCCCACCCCACCCACAGATGTGTGAGCTGGAAACAAAAATGCTTATCAGTGTGTGCCACTGATATTTTGTGATTTTGAAAAATATTATTATATCTCCTTTTATTTTTATGGTGGTAACATACATATAACACACAATTTCCCATTTTAATCATTTTTACATGTACACTTCAGTGGTATTAATTACATTCACAATTGTGCTATCATTGCCACAATCCAATTACCGAGATCTTACCATGACCTCAAACAGAAACTCTGGATCTATTAAGTAGTAACCCCCAACCCCTCTTCCCCTTGTCCTCCGGTAACCTCTAATCTACTTTTTGTCTCTACGAATTTTCTTATTCTCGATATTTCATGTATGTGAAATAAGACACTATTTATCCTTTTGTGTCTGACTTTTTTCATTCAACATAATGCTTTCAAGGTTTGCTCATGCTGAAGCAGTATCAGAACTTGATTTCTTTGTACTGCTGAGTAATATTCCATTATATGTATATACCATATTTTGTTTATCCATTTATCGGTCAATGGACACTTGAATTGTTTCCACCTTTTGGTTACAATGACTGCTATGAACTCTGATTTACAAGTATCTGTTTGAGTCTCTGCTTTCAATTCCTTTGGGCATGTAGCCAGGAGTAGAAATGCTTGGACATATGGTGATTCTATGTTTGACTTTAAGGAACTGCCAAACAGTTTTGTGATTATTTTTCAAACAGCTTCACTGTGGCAATAGCTAACAAACACTGGGCATATTTTCTCAGCCAAAAGTTGGGATACATGGTGCAACATAAGTAAGATGTATTTCCCAACTAAATTATAAGCCTTTGAAAACAGCTGTCATGTCTTATCTTCCTCTCCCAGTATATAGCATAGTAATGGACAACAAGTAGATGCCAGTAGATACCTGTCAATGGATGGGTGAGAAAGTTACTGAAAACTGAAATCATGCAGAGGTTCTGGTTGAGGAATTTCCAGACTTCCACTTTGAGGACAACCTCTCCTCAAAAGCAGGGAAAATCATATCACAGATGGAGCTGTTTTCCACAGTAGTTCATACTACTGAAACATTAGGAGAAACAGCCCATTTTATTTCATATTGCTTATCTCTTGTTTGATGTATTTATATGCTTATTTCCTCATCTTCAGCTCTCACTCCCATTTCTCTTCATACTGCAGGCAGCCATTCTAATATATTTAAAATATACCTTCTCTTTGTCTGTTTTTTTCTTTTGTAAAATTTACTTTTTTTGTTAAATTTGTGTACATGTATTTTAAATTTACGTAAAATATATTATGGTGGGTAGTGGATGTAGCTCAAGTGGTTGAGCTTCTGCTTGCCATGTACAAGGTTCCGGGTTCAATTTCCAGTACCTCCCCAAAACAAAACAAACAAACAAATGAAAAAACCAACTCTTATTGGCGAGTGGATGTAGCTCAGTGTTTGAGTGCCTGCTTCCCATGTACGAGGGCCTGGGTTCAATTCCCAGTACCTCCTAAAATTAAAAAAAAATAAAAAATAAAAGGTTGTAGTCACTTGATATTGTTTATCAATTCCAAAACTAGATATTGGATTATATTTGTAAACTGGCTTGTTCTGGGTATATTAGATTATATTGGATTCAGAGGTTTCACTTTTACTTAATTAAATAATGATTGAGACTTTGATTGGGCCACATCAGTAGGATGTTGCTGCTCCCTTGGTGGGTGGGGACTCACAGAGAAACTGCGCCACAGAGAATGGAGTTTGGAGTTTTGATCCTGGAGCCTGGGAAGTAAACACATACAGAGGTAGATAGGTGAGGAAGGAGAAAAGGCTCAATTGGACACAGCAGAGGCCCTGGGAAGAGAGACGAGCCTTTTGTCTGATAGTCTATAACTGGCCTTGTGGAGAGAGCAGAGTTGCTGAGCCAGAGAGAAACGAGCCCCAGAAAGAGAGGAACCCTGGAAGCCTGAACCCTCGCAGATGTCCACAGCCTTCTTGGTCCAACATGTGACAACAGACTTTGGTGAGGAGAGTAACTTACACTTTATGGCCTGGTAACTGTGGGCTTCTACCCCAAATAAAGACCCTTTATAAAAGCCAACAGATTTTTGGTATTTTGCATGAGCACCCCTTAGCCTGACTAATACAATGGTATATATCTCATATCATCTCTTACCATTTTCACTCAGCATTATGCCTTTAAGGTCTACCCATTGGCATGTAAGTTCATCACATCAGACACTTCTAACAGTTGCACAGTACTCCACGGTGCCTGTGCTTTCATTTTGCACATCCCTTTCCTAGTGATGGGAATCTAGACTGCCTCTAACTCCTTGCCAGGACAAGTGATGTTGCAATGAACCTCCTATGTCCCCTTAAGGATCAGTTACTGCTGCAATAGTCCTGTGTAACATCATACCCTACATTTACTTTCTCCCAGATCTGCAGGTCAGCATGGTTGGGCTGGATTGGCTGGGCTTGGCTCTAGGCTATGGCTTGAGTTCAGGTCTGCTCCAGGTATCACTTCATTTTCCTTGAACCAAAGACTACACAGGATATGTTCTTATGATGAGTGGTTGGAGTGTGAGAGGTGAAGACAAAATACAGGTCCAAAGCACATTTAAGGCCTCTGCTTTTGTCCTGTCCATTAACATTCTATTGGCCAAAGCAAGTCACCTGGATATTAATGGTTTTGGGAAAAAGGGTGGGAATCTATGCTTCCATTAAAGGGAAGGGAAAAGTGGGACCAATATCCCAGCCTACCACAGATGCATACTCATTACCGGGTTGTAGGCTAAGTGGTACCAGATGACTCTCCAGAATGACACTTTTCCGTCAGCAGGGAAGGAAATATGGTCCCTATATTACCATATGCCTGCCATTACTCGGCATTTCTGAATTTCTAGTTTTTGTCAATCAAATGAGTAGACAGTGATATCACAACACTTTACTTTGTGTTTCTTTGACTGCTACTGGCTTGAACATGCTTTTATTTGCTTGTTCTGTAAATTAGCCTGTTCAGACCCTTTGCCTGAATTTCTCTTAGGGTTCCTGTCCTTTCCTTGTTAGTTTGAATGAGTCTCTTTCAATTGTTTTTCTGTACTGGTCATTACAATATCTTCTTCCATTCTTTCTGTCTTCTATTAACTTGGTCTATGGGTTCTTTTTTGAACAGAAACCCTTATTTTTATGTAATCAAATTTATCTCTGTGGTGTCTTTTTGACTTAGAAGTTTTGTTTAAGAAATCCTTCTTTTAAAGTCCCTCAAGGTCACAAATATATACTCCTGAATTTTCTTCTTCTCACTTTCTGGTTGTAATTTTCACATTCAGGTCTTTCAGCTTCACATGTAGTGTTAGGTAGGGATCCAGCTTTATTTTTCTCTAGGAGAGTCAATTTTAACTCATTCTGTTATTTACACTTTAATTCCTCAATTTATTCCTAGGAGGAGATTTTCTCTTCTAATAGATGCAGTTATCATTTTTCTCTGGAAAAAAAGAAGTACAGTTTATACAGAAAATGAGAGCTCCCATAGTTGGTAGCTGCTATTTCTTGTGAAAATAGAATGTCTACTTGTGACCTAGTTATGGCACAAGAAATGAGTTTTTAAAAATTGATTTCTAGAAGAATCATTAAGCTTGATGTTTTGTTCTGCTTGAGATTAGAAACTTTATGAGAACTAAAAATAATTCTAATTTACTTCCTATCCTGGAAGGGGGATTTCATGACTTCTGTACAAAACATATCAAGAATGAGGCAGTCCCAATTTTAATTGCAAAAACTTAATTTTACCATTATAACTATTGGGGATGTAAAATTACTTTCTTTTCCTTTTATTTCTTGGATAATTTTACTGCTTTCATAAAAATAACGATTTCATTTTTCTTTCTCTTTTTTCCCTTGGGCTTTCTTACCACCATCCCCCTCTCTCTCCTAATTTGTAGCTAATTATGAAAAATGAATTTTGGGCAAGCAAATATCTGAGTGAGTAAGCTTCCCCTTTTATTTTATTAAATATAATGGAGGCATAACAAACATACAGAAAATACCTAAGTCATAAGTTTATAACTCAATGATTTTCACAAAATGAACACATCATGTAACCGGCTCCCGGCTCAAGAAACAAAACACTGGCGGCAGACTAGGCCCAGTGGTTAGGGTGTCCGTCTACCACATGGGAGGTCCACAGTTCAAACCCCAGGCCTCCTTGACCCGTGTGGAGCTGGCCCATGCACAGTGCTGATGCGCGCAAGGAGTGCCCTGCCACACAGGGGTGTCCCCCGTGTAGGGGAGCCTCACGCACAAGGAGTGCACCCCGTAAGGAGAGCTGCCCAGCATGAAAGAGAGTGCAGCCTGCCCAGGAATGGTGCCGCACACACGGAGAGCTGACACAACAGAGAGCTGACACAACAAGATGACGCAACCAAAAGAAACACAGATTCCTGTGCCACTGACAACAACAGAAGCGGGCAAAGAAGACGCAGCAAATAGACACAGAGAACAGACAAACGGGGGGGGGGGGGGGGGGGGGGGGGGGGCGGGGGGCGAGGCGGGAAGGGGAGAGAAATTAAAAAAAAAAAAAAGAAAGAAAACATTACTGACACCTCCAAAGCTGCCATATGTCCTCTTTCAGTAATTATCTCCTCCCTAAAAAGGAGATTAGTAAGGCCTATTTGTGAACTTGATATAAGTAGAGTCATAGAATGTGTGCTCTTTTGTATTTGGCTTCTTTTGCTTAATGTTTGTGAAATTCATCCATGTTATGGTGTTTACCAGTGTTCTTTTGCATTGTTGAATAGTAGGCCATTGCATGATTCTACCACAATTTCTTTACCCAGTCTACTGTCAATGAACACTGATTTGTTGACAGTGCTGCTGTGAAATTCTTGGACGTGTCAACGGCTATATGTATGCATTTTTTTGTTAGGTATATATACGTAGGAGAGGAATTGCTGAGGTATATGGTATATGCATTTTCAACCTTAGTAGATACTGCCGAGCAATTTTCCAAAGTGGTTTGTATTAATTTACACACATTACCAGTGTATGAATGTGATCAATTCTTCACATCTTTGCTAATGCTTGTTTTGTCTTTCTCTTTCATTTTATCATTCTGCTGGGTGTGAAATGACATCTCACTGTAGTCTTAATTTGTATTTCTCTGATGACTATTGAGGTTAAGCACTTTTTTATATGTGGATTGGCCATTTGGATATACACTTTTGTGACGTTCTTATTTTTGCAACTTTCTCTTGGTTTTTCTGTCACTTCTTTATTGATTTATAGGTATCTATTTATCTATCTATCTATCTATCTATCTGTCTGTCTGTCTGTCTACCTATTTATCTATCTATCTCTTTCTCTTCCTCCATACCAGTCCTTTGGTAAGATATATGATATCTATATATCTATTGTAAATATCTTCCCCACTTACCATTCGTTCCTCTCAAAGACATCTTTTCATGACAGAGTTTCCTAATTTTAATATAGCTCAATTTATTGCCTTTCCCCTTTATGGTTAATACTTTTTGGGCCCTGTTTAAGAAATATTTATCTATCCCAAAAACATGACGGTATTCTCATATGTTTTCTTCTAAAAACTTTGCTTTATCTTTTATAGTTAGATATACAATCCTAAAATTGATGCATTTTATAGTGCATATTGTGTACAGAAGGGGTCAAGACTCAATTGTTTTTATATTTGGATATCTGCTTGACCCAGCATCTTTAACGAAAAGACCATCCTTTCTCCGCTGCATTGTAGTGTCAACTTTGCTACAAAACAAGTGGCTTTCTATGTATAGGTCTGTGGTGGATAGTTTCCCAAAATAACCACTATTAATTCCTCCCCTCTCTATACAAGGATGATACTCCACCCATCAGGAGGTGGATATGTGAACAGACCTTATAGTTTATCTTGACAGCCAAATGTGGTGGGAGCGATGCTGTGTCCATTCTGGGCCTCACCCTAGAAGCTTCCACTTGTGTCTCAGGGGAGGCCAGCTGCCATGTAAAATGTTGGACTGCTCTGACACCACCAGACTGAGAGGTCATCCAGCCTAGCTATGTGGAGGGTCCTCACGAAGGAGAACTGAGGGAAATAACTGACAACAAGGACTGAGGTCTCAGATAATGTGATCCCAGTCAGCTGCTCCAGCCAGCTTCCAGATGTCTGAGCCATCCTAGCTGAGGCCTCCGACACGGCAGAGCAAAATGCTGCCCTGTTGTGCCCCATTTAAATTCCTAAACTCCCAAATTGTGAGCAAGTAAGTTATAAGTTTTGGGGAATTTGCTACATAGCAACAGATAACCGAAACCGTTCTATTTCTGGACTCTATATTCTATTCCCTGGAATAGCAACATATTCCAGTTGCTATCCTTGTCTCAATTCCACAGTATTTAACTACGATAGTTTTATAATAGGTCTTGGTATCTGGTCATGTAGGTCTTCCAGCTTTCTTCTTGGAGATTCTTCTTGAAGTTCTTCTTCAAGATTGTCTTGGCTATTTTTAGACTTTTACATTTCCATATACATTTTAGAATCAGCTTGTCAATTTTCACTAACAAACCTGCTAGAATTTAGATTGGTATTGCTTGGAGTCTATAGATCAATATAGGGAGATCTGACATATTTATAAGATTGAGTCTTCCAATCCATAAACATTGCATATCTCTTCATTTATTAGGTCTTATTTAATTTCAGTAATGTTTTTGTGTAGCTATTTTGCATATCTTCCATTAAATTATTCCTGGGTATTTGAAGCCTTTGTTGCTATTGTATGTTTTACGTTTATTTTCTACTTTTTTTTTTTTTTTGCTGGTGTATAGAAATACAACTGATTTTTATAAATTAGCCTTATATTCAGAAATCTTGCTAAATTCATTTATTGCTTCTAGTAGTTTATATATTCCTTTGGATTTTCTGCATGTATGATCATGTCATTGGTAAAAAATGGCATTTTATATCCTTCTCATATATATGCTTTTATTACTTTTCTTTGCTTAGCACACCGGTTAGACCCTCAAGTACAATATTAAATAGAAGTGGTAATGGTGAGCATCTTTCTCCAGTTCTTGGTTTCTGGGGGAAAGCTTTCAATAAGGCTTCCAAGAAATATGTATGATTTTTCTTAAGCATTTTGTTGATATTCTTTAACAGATTAAGCCAGATTAAAGAGGTTCTCTTTTATTTCTAGTTCTAAAAGTTTTTTTGTTTGTTTTAAAGATTTATTTTATTTATTTCTCTCCCTTTCCCCCCTGTTGTCTGCTCTCTGTGTCTATTCGCTGTGTGTTCTTCTGTGTCTGCTTGTATTATCAGGTGGTACTGGGAAACTGCACATCTTTTTTTCTTGTGTCATCTTGCTGCATCAGCTCTCCGTGTGTAAGGCGCCACTCCTGGGTGGGCTGCGCTTTTTTCATGTGAGGCAGCATTCCTTGTGGGCACACTCCTTATGCATGGGGCTCTCCTCTGCAGGGGACACCCCTGTGTGGTACAGCACTCCTGGCACGTGGCAGCACTGCACGTGGGCCAGCTCACCACATGGGTCAAGAGGCCCTGGGTATAGAACCCTGGACTTTCCATATGGTGGGTGGACACTCTATCAGTTGAGCCAAGTCTAAGTCACCAAAGAGTTTGACATTTTCCCAGGATTTCTTAGCTATAGATTAGGGTAAGTTTATGAAAGAGTGCTATGAGCCAGAAATTATCAGCAGAAATGAGTCTTTGGAGATAACAGAGCCAACAGGAAAGCCCAAGCTAACAAGTTGTCTCACAAATCCACACTATATTTAATTTATTCGTTCCTTTAACCAAGTAGTATTGAGGGATTGCCAAGTGCTAGTTACTCCAATACAATCATGAATAACAATAGTTCCTGCTTTCCAGAAGTTAACAGTCTAGTAAGAGTATTAAACATTCAGGGCCACATTTCCCAAATTGTGTCCAATGGATGGCCATGGAAATAAGTTTCCATTACCAGAATAATAAGTGAAATTGCTACAGTATCTATCTCCCACTTGGAGAACCAATCATACTGATGTGAGCAAACCAAAGCCTCTGTGAAAATATGTGGTAGATTGAATTATGTACCCCAATTTAGACATGTTCTCAATCTTAATCCACAACCTTGTAGGTGTGAACCCATTGTAAATAGGATCTCTTGAAGATGTTATTTGTAGTTAAAGGTGTGGCCCAACTGAACGAGGTTGGGTCTTAACCCGGATTACTCTGGTCCTTTATAAACAGTAGAAATGCAGTCATGGTTAGAGAAAGTCATGAGGAGAAGGCAGAGCCAAAAGTCAAAGGAACCTGGAGAGAAAGGAGACAACATTGCCTGTGATACGAGGCAGGGATATAAGCCAAGGAATCCCAAGGGCCGCTGGCAGCCACCACCACGATGCTACAGATTTTGGGAAGGAAGCATAGTCTTGCTGCTACCTTGGTTTCAGGCTTCTTCTAGCTCAAAGGTTAGTTAATAAATTCTTATCTTTTACGCCAACCCGTTGTGAGGTCTTTGTCATAGCTGACAGGGAAACTAAGCTAGAAGCAAAGCTAATTTATTTATTTCTTATTTTTTTAAATGTATATTTTTAAACACTTATTTATTTTTTATTTATTTCTCTCCCTTCCTCCCCCCGCCCCCTGCCCCCCACCAGTTGTCCGCTCTCTGTGTCCATTTGCTGTGTGTTCTGTGTCTGCTTGTATTCTTGTCATCAGCACCGGGAATCTGTGTCTCTTTTTGTGGTGTTATCTTGCTGCATCAGCTCTCTGTGTGCACGGTGCCATTCCTGGGCTGGCTGCACCTTTTTCACACAGGGCAGCTCTCCTTACAGGGTGCACTCGTTGCACGTGGGGCTCCACTGCATGGCACAGCTCTCCTTGCACGCATTAGCACTGCGTGTGGGCCAACTCACCACACAGGTCAGGAGGCCCTGGGTTTGAACCCTGGATCTCCTATGTGGTAGGCGGACGCTCTATCAGTTGAGCCAAATCTGCTTCCCTAATTTATTTATTTTTAACAAGCATGTCCAAGCTTGTCTTTATCTGACAGCTTTCCTTCTTTATCTAACTTCCTGTATTGAACACCTGATAACTTATTGGGGAGCAATATATTTTGGAAAATACTGTTTAGACAGATAATAATACATATCAGGTATTGGAGCACACATCATGTGCTAGGTGATTTAAAACATTATCTTATTTTAAATTTACTATAGCCCTGTAAGCAGTTATTAGCCTTATTTTGCAAATGAGAAAACTGAGACCAGGCAAAAATAAGTATGTTTCACAGAATTGCCCCCAGTGAAAGACTGTGCTGGAATTCAAACTCAGATCTGTTTTTCTCTAAAATCTTTCCTCTAACACAGAGAGGGACGTTCAGAATATCCAGGAAGCACTTTGACTGGTGTGTACACATTTTTTTAGGTAGAGGATTCATAGTTTTCATTAGATTCTCAAAGAGATCTGTGACCCATAAAAGGTTAAGAAACGCTAACTCATGCAGATATCCTGAATTATTCTTCCCAAGTCTTCTGTAGTGAAGAATGCTAAACCCTTTTGGGTCTGATGTACCCTTCTTTACACATGCAAACTTAAATAGATATTTTAGGGGTGGCAGGAGAAGACTTTTCCCATTAATTGGCTTTTCCCTGTTCAGTGACACAAGGATCTATCAAGTACTTTCTGTGTGGCTAATATTATGTTTTACATATGTTTAAATCTGGACTCTCCTTCTAAAGGTGCTGCTAACTGGAAAGTTCTGTGACTTTTCCTTCCTCTTCTGCCCTCAAAGTACCCAGCTGCTAGAGCAAATGACAGACCATGCAGCACCTGAGCTAAGTGGTATGAAACAGTCCACAAGGGTCTTGTGAGTCAGAGGTAGTGGGTTGGGGGGAAAAAACCATCAGCAAGGGTTCAGGAAGGAGCTTGATGAGCAGTGCAATAGCTTTTGAAACAATGGATACAAGGGCATAAGACTTTTAAAACGGGTGAGTTGTTCACAGATTAGCTTCACACACAGCTTTTGGTAATTAAATTCTTTGTAACAAGTGGAGTCCACTACCACTCTAGGATAGAATCCTTCAGGAATTACACAACCACAACGACAACGTTTCCTGAGTAATTAGTGTGTATATTCCGGCCTCTGTGCTAAGTGCTTTGTAGGTGTTTTTTCTCATCTATCTTCTATGTTATGTTATGTTCCCCTATGAGGAAGGAAATGTTCTTGCTAATATTTTACAGGTGAAGAAACTGAGAGGATAGATAAGTTGCTCAAGGTCACCCAGAGAGTAAGTGGTAGATCCAGGATGGGAACTAGGCTGTCTCCGGACCTGCTGATTAACAATTTGAAGGCCCCAGCCCCCAGGAGGCTCAAGGGCTTCCCTGGGCTCTGTGGAGTTTGGTTCTATTTTTCATTTTTCCATCTGTCAGCTCCAGCAGCTTTGGCCAGATGGTGACGTCAACCCCTATGCAGGTTCATTTTCTTCTCAGGAAGGGGTGCTAATGTGCTGGCTGTTGTAAAGCATAGAAGCAAAGTGGAAGAAGACTCCTGGAGCTCTAGGGGCATGGTAGCTCAGACAAAGGGCACAAAGGGGAGATTTCCATAGATATATGGTATACAGTTGAAATAAAGCAATGTTGCAAAAAGAAGGAATATGAAATCCATATTAGTTTAGATGCATCAATGATCATGTGGCTAATTAGTGACAGAATTAGGATTCATGAACCTTAGCCTAATGCTCTTCACTATACCTTGATGCTGCCTGGGATCACCAAGACACAGAAAATCCTGAGTATCAGTTATCATCAGTCTAGGGTGAAATTGGCCTTGGTTGTAAGGGTAGCAGGTCAGTCAACCAAGCTCCTAATAAGGAAACCAGTCAAACCTATATCTTTCCAGCTGTTCAGTGTTGGCAGCTTCAGGGATTCAAATAGTACCATCATCCCATCTGCATTTTTCATGTCTTTGAAACCCATCTTTTAGGACTCTTCAGTTGGGAATCCAATGGTCT
Source organism: Dasypus novemcinctus (assembly GCF_030445035.2). NCBI lineage: Eukaryota > Metazoa > Chordata > Mammalia > Cingulata > Dasypodidae > Dasypus > Dasypus novemcinctus. The sequence continues at coordinate 136,726,728 of NC_080677.1, read as the reverse complement.
GGTATCTACTTACCTGGAAAATTGCCATATTATTTTGTATTATGTTGAACCATACGAAATTGCCATTTTGTAGGTCAAAATTGTTGAATACCAGGAACTTCATATGGCTCAAACGAACAATAAAAACATTAATGCTGGATAAGGATATCTGTGAGACAGGAAAAGCCTGATAGAAAAGTGGGAAGGGTCAATTGATTGATTATTTCAATGAAGTTGAAGAATTGCTGGAATGGCAAGGGTGGGGAGCTAGGACAAGTAGGTTGGAATAATGGAGAGTAGGAAGCCAGATGTTGAGATTTCAGAGGGAGAACAGTCCCATCGATGATAAAACCTAGGGTATGCTTTGAGAGTCAGTGGCTAAGATGGGGGGAAAATTGACTACAGGAAGGATGTTTACCAGCACATTCTCCATGCTTGCTTTTTAGGGTTTGGAATTTTGCTGACTTTAAAATATGTATGTTAAATATGTTAATATTCCCATTTTACTGAGCTGGAGGACCTAGATTTATGGAGATTTAAGAAGCTCGTCTAAGGTTTCACAAGTGGCCAAACCCAAATTTTAAGTCAGGCCCACGTGATTCATTCTATATTTCCTTCAAACTCTGTCTCAAGCCCCACCTCTTTCAACAAGTTTTGACTTGTTTAAGGTGCCCTAGACTGACCTCTCGTTCACTTCAATATAAATATTGAAGGAAATAAATATCTGTACCACCTTAACAGGAATTTTATGGTTGATAGCCTTGAGTTCTCTACAATATTCCAGAAGGCACTGATTTGTTCTTTCCTTTTATTCCCAACTATGCTCAGGAAAGGGATGAGCTACAGCTCAAATTAAGGGGTCAACAGAGGTGAGAACAAGTTTGACATGGGGAAGGAGCCAGATTAAGTTCTCAAAGTGCGGTCAGCTAGACCTCTGGGATCTAGAGTAAAGCAGGAAGGAGGTAGCAACCATCTCCAGGACAGCAGACTCATCCTAGCACTAAGATCTTAATTCCAAAGGAAATAATGACTGCCTCCAAGCCCATGTAGTCAGGGAGGTCTTTCTAGGAAGACTGGAATTGGTCTGTGTTTTCCCTGTGCACTGGGTCCCAATTAATCAGAGTAAGCCTCCATATCTCTGCATAGGAGGGAAAATTACTGACACTATAGAAAAGATACCAGCACAGTCACTAATAGTTTACCTTCTTTTGCCTCCAGGATGGCAAAGCTTTTAATTTCCTGATTTGTTTGTACTTGCTGAACCATGACCCTTTCAGATACCTTGGGGCTGAGAGAGATAAAAATGATTATGCGAGATCTTTGTGGGTTCAAGTGCGTGCTCCTGGACAGTATCTCAGCCTCAGGTAGAAGAGTTGATAAGATGAGCTTTGCTCATTCAGTTTGGCACATAGGAAAACGAGGCTCAGAAAGAAAGAAAAAAAAAGGCACTCTGAGTTTATTTACCTTCTTTATAAAGGCACATTGAGAATCACAACGTCATTATGGACATCTTCCCTAGTTTTTCTTGGTTATAATATAAAGTTCCTGAAGGATGCCCCTTCTCAGTAGAGAACAATTGCTCAACAGTGCCATTTTTCTGTGAAAATGATCCAGAACGTCATTCAGAAACCCAATTCTCAGAATTCCATGAATTGTGTTCCTAGTTCCCAAGTATGTGTTTTCAGGCATATTGTAGAAATCGAGAAAGGTTCAATTATTTGTATATAGAAAGGCCAGGACTCATGAATAATTTTGGGAAGGAAAAAGGATTTATTTATGACCGGCTGGGCTCGGAACTTCTCATTCAAAATCCGAGCCCCAAACAAGATTTTTGAGTTCTTTTTATACAGAGGAAGAGCCAAATAGTTCTTTGTTTCAGTGCTCAATAAGCTTGAATTAACATGTATCTTGCACATACTAGGTAAGCTTTTAGCATGGACCATATATTCTAGATAAGCTTTTATCACATTTGGTTTGCATTTTCCCTGAATACTTAAAGTTTATAGAGTTTGCATTGCTAAACTGTTTTTCCGGGACTGGAGTTGTTGTCATGGTTACCAAGGGCAGGGCTGCAGTTCTCACTGTCCCAAACACACAGCTCAGGGCACATACAGCTCAGGTTATCTACGAAGAGATGAACAGCGCCCCCACCCACAACTGACATCAATATCAGTTGTCCCTTTCCAGTAACTCTCTTTCCTCCCTCACAAGTCACATTTTTGGGAAATTTGTCCACACCCTTTCTGTTTCCTCTCTCATCTTCTCTTACCTCTTCAGCCCACTCCAGGCATCACTGAAGTACCCATCACTAAGTCCCAGTTGCTAACTCAATCCTTACCTTATTTGACCTTTCTGGAGACAGATGACCCTCTTTCTTTCTTAAAACATTAGTTTTCTTGAGACAGTGCCCTCTTGGTTTTCCTATGACTCTCTTTTGTGAGATCCTCTTCCTCTGTTTTCGTAAACAAAGTTTTATTGGATCACAGCCATGCCGACTCATTTATGAATTGTCTTTGGCTGCCTTCACACTACAATGGCAGGGTTGAGTAGTTGCCCCAACTTGAGTAGTTGGCAAAGCAGAAAATAATCATTTTGTGACCCTTTACAAGGAAAGTTTGCCAAACCCTGCTCTGGGCCATCCCCTAGCAGATCCAGGCATCAGGGCTGTCTGGTGTCCACTCTTGATTCTCTAACCATCTTAAGAAACAGATAAAACCTATGCTATACTAAAATAATTACAAAATGGAATTATATCCTACACCAAAAGTGATTATAAAATGTCAGTGCTTCGTTTCTTGTCCATATTCTATCTGGAGATCCAATTATTTACACACTCCTGGAATTTTGGTAATTTTACCAGACTTTATTTTTGTACCTTCCTATGATTTTATTAATATTTCCAAGCTCTGAAGAACAATAATATAATATAATTTCTGAAAAGCTGCAGCTGCAGGTTTTGCATTGTCAGCTTTATTTAAGTTAGGACTGGGGGGTACCAGGTTGCATGGTCCAGAGATATTGCAACCTGAGCCAATGGCCATCTGGCTGACGTTTTGCTTACACTGAAGTTTAACTTACGTCTTGGATTTTTTTTTTAATATACTTTTTAATTTTTTTAAAGAAACTTAGATTACATAAATGCAACATTCATAGTATAGGGGATTCCCATATGCCCCTTTCCCTAGCCCTCCCACACTTTCCCACATCAATAACATCCTTTATTAGTGTGGTACATTTACCACAATTGATGAACACATTTGGAACATTGCCACTAAGTGATAATTATGGTTTACATTGTAGTTTACACTCTCTCCCATATATTTTTGCAAGTTATTACAAGATATACAATGGCCTGCATCTACCATTGCAATGTCATTCAGAACAATTCCTAAGTCCTGAAAATGACCTTAAATTAGCCATATTTTCCCCTCTCCCTCTGCTCAAGACGTCCAGTGGCAGCTACTTCTACATGTCTTAGATTTTTAAAGTTTCTTTCATGTTTATTTTATTGATACTTGGTTTTTTTCAGGAACATATTTTTTTTATGTTTTATATCCTTTTTTTAAAAAAATAACGGCTGGTATTACTTGACCCATTCCCCTGTTGTTTTTCTGCAGTAGCAAAGACATATTTAAGGAAAGATAGGTATGTAACATATTCTTATGGCTTGTCAGAATATCTAAAGTTTTCACCTCCTAGAAAGTGAAATCAGACCTCCATTTGGGGTCTTGAAAATTCACCACTTGAAGCACACTATGGAAACTTCTCTCATCTGTTTATTTGATTTGACACCCATGCTGATCGGTTCTTCTCTTCTTGGTTAATATTTACCTTTTCTGGGAGTAACTCACAGTTTTTTGTATTTATTATTTCCTGCTTACACAGACAGAAACTAGTATATATCTATGCTTTTAAATTGACATTGGGAAGTGGATTTGGCTCAACTGATAGAACACCCGCCTGTCACATGGGAGGTCCAGGGTTCATACCCAGGGCCTCCTGACCCATGTCGTGAGCTGGCCCATGCGCAGTGCTAACGTGTGCAAGGAGTGCTGTGCCACACAGGGGTGTTCCCCATGTAGGGGAGCCCCATGCGCAAGGAGCGCACCTCATAAGGAGAGCCACCCCACATGAAGAAAATGCAGCCTGCCCAGGAATGGCACTGCACACATGGAGAGCTGACGCAGCAAGATGATGCAACAAAAAGAAACACAGATTCCTGGTGCTGCTGACAAGAATACAAGCAGACACAGAAGAACACACAGTGAATGGACACAGAGAGCAGCCACCTGGGGGGGCAGGGAAGGGGAGAGAAACAAATAAAAAATAAATCTTAAAAAAAAATAAATTGATATATAGTTCATAGAAGAAACAAAATACCATAAACTCTCTCTACACATGAAAATCAACAAAAATAAATAGAGCTTATTATATATACTCTAAATTAGCACCTCAGTTCCATTACTTTCCATCACTTTGACATGTTGTGCTATCTTTAAAACTCTAAAACTAAGTCTCAGTTTTATTTATTATTTATTGTCTGTTTCTCACCCCCCCCCTCCCCCCACACACTCATGATATAAGCTCCACAAGGGCTGGGACCTTGACTGTCATGCTCACACTGTATCCCTATTGCCACAGTGATGACTGGTAGAATACTGGAAATTCAGTAAATATTTCTGAAATAAATAAACAAATAGGAAAGTCTGAGTAAGGACTTGAAGGCAACTAGATGTGCCGTAGGGTGCTTATGGGAGGTGAGGGGAAAGTGACGTCAGATCCACGGAGGTGCTAGAAGTTGGGCACGGGGGTGAGCCTGGGGGAACCTGTTGGGGATGGGATCCAGTTCAGGTTCATTGTGTTAATAGTCCAATCTGGTGTCAGGTGTGCTCTGGGAATCTTTGGAAAGTTCTTTCCTAAGTTAGGCCCAGACATGCAGAGCAAGCAAGTCCTCTGAGGCCAGAAAGGTGAGGACAATCATGACAACGGAAGGGACATATTGGGAGGGAGAGTCGGATTGCCGAGGTAGCTGTCCCTTTCCCTCATGGCAGTTGTCCCTTTGTCTTGGTGGATGGAGCTGTAAGGAGCCCATAGAATTCGTTGCACTTTTACATCTGAAATCAGGGAAATGTGCAGGGGCTCCCCACCCACAAGGGCATGTTGGTTAAGGTCTGGAGTGAGTCTATGAGGCAAGCATGGTCCTCTTTCCTGCTTTGGGTTTCCAGCAGGCCCCAGTCCTGACCAGCTCCAAGGGCCTTTACTACGCTACAATCTCCACCCTCTGTGACACCTGGCCCGGCTCTGGCCTTTGGTGTTAGTGCCCAGGAACCACACTTCTCCTTTCAGACTCTTGTCCTTCACCTCACCATCTCCTCCTCCCTTGACATGCCTTTAGGGCACTGCAGTGGACACCTCTGGTTATAATCATCTGCCTTAATTATCGCGGGCCTGTGCCTGAACCAGCTACTGAGGCTTGCATGATGTACAAGTGTTAAAAGGACATGGAAATAAGAGCTCTTAAGGGTAGGAGGGGGAGTCAAGACAAGGCTTGAAGAATCCATCATGCATTCTGCTCCACTCTCCATAGCCCCCCTGGAAATTGGGGCATTTCTTGCGCATTAGATTATAACCCGCAGGAATTTATGGGTAGTTCAACCTGATGGACTCCAAATGACACTTGATCCAATAAAGTTCTTTTAGTTTATGTTATTTCAAATTGGGCTCTGGTTCCAAATCTTGATATGACCCAAGGACAGGAATTACAACTCTCCACCCCTTCACAGCAGCATATCCCAATGTCAACATATAATTGCTTGTCGTTTGCCCATTATTTCCAATAATAAATTGAGGGCCTGTGGCTTTCCCAGCCCAGGCATTTCTGATGATGTCAGTGGTGCTTGGGAGTTGATAACTTAATTTGCTCAGAAACTGTAATATCAACTGTCACTGCCCAGGAAGATGAAAATCAGCTACCTGCCCAGCGATGCAGTCACTTCTGATTTGGGGGGGGCAGGTGAGAATGGACATGTCTGGATCAGTCTGAATCAGTCTGAGGGAAGAGGGTGGAAGGACAAGTCAGTCTAAGATAACTGGGAGAGGTTTAACATCCTATTTAAAATTCTCCTTCCAGAAGAGCCTGCAACCCCAGCAGTGACCACTTAAGTAGGAGAAAGAGCACTGCTGTGTCATTTTGTGCTTTAGAAATATAATGTGGATTAAGGTCTATTTCCCTCACTAAAATGTAAGCTCTGGGAGGGCAAAACAGGAAAGCAAAAGAGGGAAAACACAGAGTAATGAAGGGTCAGGAATCTTCTTTAAGATACTTGTTCTAGCCTGTGAAGTAGAAAAGAGAAATCCTAGTTAAGAGAGGAGTCTGTGACTGGGGCAGAATCCAGGCTGGCTCCTGGGTTAGCCTTCAGGTGGCTGTAATGACCTTAACCAACACGTCCTTGTGGGTGGCGGGCCCCGTGCATATTTCCCTAGTGGGAGATGCCTAGAGCCCCAGGACGCGGGACCCTCCTGCTTCAGTGATCCAGGATGCTGAAGGAACTTGTTCCAGCCTCGAACACGGTGAACTAGAGGAAGAATTAAGGAGATTTGTGAGACGCTAGGGTGAGAACTGAGACTGCTTTTAATTGCTGTGGTATGTCATCCTGTCCATACAAACTACCAACGGATGGAACGGACTCCTACAAAATTGGATTGAGTAGCCTATCAAATCAAATTTTCTCCTGATTTGTAAGTTGAGGCTGTTTAGGTTGTCGATGACAGAAAAGGAACTCAAACTGGCTCAAGTAAGAAAGAATTTGGGGGCACATACTGGAAGGTGCAGGGGTGGAGCTGGCTTCAGGCAGGTCTGGATCCACAGGCTTAAATGATGTCACCAGATATTTCTCTCCTCGTTTCTGGACTCTGCCCTCCATGTGTTAGCTCTCTTCTTGGGAAGACTTTCTCCACACACTGAAGAAGTTGACCACAGGAAGAACCCAGCCTACATCCTTATGCCTTTAACCCAAAAAGAAGAGAATCCCTCTCTTCCCCAGGAGCCAGAGGCTTAATCTCAGGTAAGACTCTGTAGGCCCTGCTAGAGTCACCAGCCACCTGTGGGCCAGACGCTGTGCTGCGGGGAGGGAAGAGCCTCCTCTGATTGCCAGCCTGGTTCACATGTTCACCCCGTGGGGCTGGGGAGAACTGTTATTTAGAGCTCTATCAGGGCCATAGTGCAAAGAAATGATACCATATCCATCAGGGTGAGCTAAAAATAGGCAGTGCCTGTAAAAAGAAGCAAGTCAAGCAAGTTAACGAAGGGACTCTTTACGAAAGTGAGGGCAGGGTCAAGGGAACCAAAGAGGGATGGCAAAACACCCAGGGTTAGCAGAAACAGGAAGCTGGTTCCACTCTAGCCTGACGGTCAAGAGGAAGGAGGAGTTTGCAAAGCCCAGCAAGGGCTGTAGCTATAGGAGAGAAGCCAGCCCCTGACAAACTGGAACCCAAGGAGCGAGCCCGAGGAATAGATACCCTGATCGCTTTCTCCTCCTCTCTAAGCTCCCATCAGTGCCTCTCCCTGGCTACACTCAAAGGCAATCCAAAGTGCAGGACAGCCCCGATCAGTCTGTAGAGGCCGCTTCTCAGGGTATGGACTGGATGATGTAATTTATATAAGGAGCAGGGGGAGAAGGGTGGAGAATGGATCTGAAGGGGCAAACAGAGACTATGCAGCAGTGTGCCACAAAGGGAGAAGCACTGGGAAGACAAGCAACATTCGTTTACCACAACTCCTAAGAAAACTTCTGGGACACCATAAACATTTAATCACAGTTATTACACGCTTAGTAATCATCCTTTATTGAATGACTTAACTGTGAATGGATTATGGAAATATCCCTGGATCAGTGTTAAAGAAAAAAATGAATACTATTAGAGACCAAAGATTTAGTAAGTACCAAGTAACAAAATTTACTGCCAAACGGGGAACTTGATCTGGCACAGAGTCTAGGTAGCACCTGAGGCTGAGGTTCAGGAGAGGAATAACTGGGTAGGTCTTTTAAAACCAAAAGACAACACAGCATCTTTATTCTATAGTAGGAAAGAAAAGTCTCTGAGTGATATTGATGAACTGGGATGTCTGGATCAATCTGTTGTGTAGGCGCTGGGCTGGTTGGAGTTGCTCTGGTGCATATGTGTGGAGCCACCTCAGGATTATGGCATCTACCTGCTTCTGCTGACACCTAAGTTCCCACCTCAGGGTTATGGTGTGTAAATGCCTCATGATGTGCTCAAGTTGGGATTCTGTCATGCAGTAGGACATCAGGGGCTGGGTGCCTTGGCTGTGTGGCTCAGCTCTCTTGTGTTTTTCATTCAGTCCTCTTCTAGGTAAAAGATGGAAGTCTTCACACCAAAGAATGCACACAAATAAGAGCTCCAAGTTAAGCAAACAAAGCTTATTTACTGGCATGACTGCTCGCTCTTTAAAAAAATACATAGGCACCCACACACACAGAATTAAAACTATCCTTGAAAATTTGTGATATATAGAAACTGTAGTGTTCCTTTCAAAATGGACTGTGCAGAAGCAGGGTTTGATAGAACACCAAGTAGTAGACAAAGACTCTGAGAGCTCCTATTGTTTGTCACAGGGCCCCTTCTTCCTTATTTTCTGGAATAAATACAGCCAAAATCTCCTCAGGCCCTAAACAAGAAAATTTTCCTTTGAGTAATACTGTAAACCAATTTCATTATAATGACGACATAATATTTCAAGGCAGAGTTGCATAGAATTCTTCCCCCAAAGCCTTTATAACATAATTAAAGTAATTAGGAACAGTTTTAAATATGAATACGGGGTAGATTCTGAAAGAATTGTGAGGTGCTTGATAAAAAAGGCGCAGATTGCTTTGAAGATACTGTTAGTAGAAATACGGAAGCTAAAGGTGCTTCTGGAGGCCTTAGACAGAAATGACAAATGTGTCGTTGCAAAGAGGACAAAAGGTAATCCTTATTTTAAAGTGACAGAGAACTTAGTAAAATTTTTTCTGGTGTCGGATGGAAGGCAGATTTTGGAAGTGACTAGCTTGAATATTTAGCTGAGGAGATTTCTAAACTAAATGTGGAAAGTGCTGCCTGATGTAAAATGTGAGAGGAAAGGGATAAGCTGAGACCTGAACCCCTGGGCACAAAGCAACCAGAGATTGATGGTTTGGGAAATTCCAAGCTTGCAGCAAACAAGTCCCCAGAGAAAAGTGCTCCAGGTGAGAGTACAGCTGACCATGGAACCAGCCAGCCATTTCACCGCACAAGTCAGGATCGGAGGTGCAGTTATCCAGGGAGGCGTGTGAAAAGGCCTGTGGTCGGATCATTGGGATCCCTGTTACACTACCTGCAAAACAGACAAGTTTTTTTGTGAAATCTTTATGAAAAGAACCATTGCCAGCCTAGAAAGGAGCAGGAAAGGGACAGATTGAAGGAAAAATGATTTCAAACGCAGAACCAAGGAAGCTGAGGTCTGGAGTGAAGAAAACTTCTCAGGCCAAGAGAGAGATGTTGGGGCGGGTATAGCCACTTCACAAGCACTTGGAAAGTTTGGAAAGGGTGGGACTACTGGTCCAGCAAGCCCTGAGCACAAGGCATCATTCTATAGATGACTCTCAGACCTTGAAATCTAATGGAGTATGCCCTGCAGGGTTTTGGAATTGTTTAAGACTCCTGACCCCTGTTTTCCTTCCAATTTCTCCCTATGGTAATAGAAACGTATATCCTATGACAGTCTTTCAATTATATACTGGAAACAGATAACTTGTTTTCTAAGTATCATGGGTCCACAGCCTGAGGGGAATTGTGCCTCAAGACAGACCACACCTGTAATGATTTTGATGAGACTATGTAGTTGTTATTGTTACCAAACCGATTTAAGGCTTATAGGATATTGTGATGGAATGAATATATTTTGTGTATGGTAGGAACATGTCTTTTGGGAGTCCAGAGGATGGTGAGTGATGATTTGAAGCTGGATGGACCCCAGAAAATAATGTTCTTAAGGCTAATCCATTTCTGTGGTTGTAAAACTACTCTAAGTAGAGCCTTTTGATTAGGTTACTACAGTTAAGATTGACCCAAGGTGGATCTTAATCCTCTTACTGGAGTCCTTTATAAATGGGATGAATATGGAGAGAAGAAAGCTATGGAAGCAAGAAGCTGAAGAAATGAAACCCAGAAGAGAAGAGAGAGACCAGCAGGCGCTGCCATGTTCCTTGGCATCTGATGGAGGAGTCCAGGATCACTGACAGCCAGTCTTCAGGAAGAAACTATCATCTTGATGATGCCTCAATTTGGACATTTTCACAGTCTCAGAACTGTAGGCTTGTAAACTAACAATTCCCATTGTAAAAGCCAACCCATTTCTGGTATATTCCATTTTGACTGCTTAGGAGACTAAAACACAGGGTAATAATAAGGTTTTTGCAAATGGAAGAGGCAATATCACAAATTGTATGGCAACCTTCTATCAGTTTGAAGGGCCCTCACCAATCGCTTTGTACTTCTAAGGGTATTTGGATGGAGACGCTGCCTTTGTCCAAATCACTGCTAAGTTTCAAAAGTATGCAGATAGCTACATTAATAATTCATCCTTGCAATCGAAAGTAGTTTTCAACCCAACAATTCATCCCATCACATTTTCTTATCACAGTTGATTACAATGGTCCAGAGACAGCCCATTTTAGGGAAGGTTAGGTTGTGTTTCTGACAGGCTTGTTACTAAGTTTCATCGATACTTCAGGAGTGTTATTTATGATAAGACAGCTCATCAAAACAGTATCCTAAGCCCAGTTATCTTAAGTAAGACGCTACCTAAACACATAAGCCAATTGGTGTTCAATACATAGAGGATGACTAGAAACCACTTGTGGCCAACCCTAACTCTCAGATCTGAGGCCCTGTCATTTGAGCCAATCCCGAGTGACCAGGTCCCACGGGTACTGTGACAGGATTGGCTGACTTAGGTGAGAGTCTGGAGAGGATGGCTCTTAAGGCTGCTTTCAATTCTAAGATTCTAGGATTCTGAGAACCAAGAGAGTGGGTTAGGAAAGGTTAGATAAGAGAATTCAATAGAAGAGCCAAACAAAGACAAGAGACACAAGGCCAGGCTTCCAAAATGAATTCAACTTGAGAGTGATCTTTGCCACAGATTAGACAAAGAGCTGATGCTTTAAAATTGCATTCTTTTAAATCCAAAGCAGGCAGTCCAACAGAAACCAACTTAAAGCAAAATCTTACTCCAAACCATGTATTACAACAGAAACAAAACAGAAGTAAAACCTTGCTACCTAACTTTTGTATTGAGGGACAAGAGTTAGGTAGATTAAAAAGGGGACTCTAGGTTTCCCTAGACAAATTGTAAATTAATACAAGAAAACCATCAAAGTCATTCAGACTGTGAAAATTAAAGTATACTTCCCTATATTTTAACTATAAAATACAGTTTCATACCTGCTAGATTGCACAATGTAAAAAATTATACTATCAAATGTTGGTGAGATTGTGGTGAAATTGGCACTTAATGTATTACTGATTATAGTATATACCAACATAATTTTTGAAAGCAGTTCATTATATAATAGTACATAAGGTATTCAAATAATTTGGCATAGTAATTCTACTCTAAGGATTTAATTCAAAGTAATAATTGTAATGATGGCAGAAAAATATTCAGTATATAATCATGCATAAAAAAGCAAAATACAAAATTTATTGTATACTAGGTATACAACTAGATAAAATGAAATGTGTATAGTAGGTTTAATCTAATTGGAAATATGTTAGTAAGATATTTCCTCATATAGAACTATCTATTCTTAGAATAAATCCCACTTTGTCATTCTTTTAAAGTAGTAACAGATTCCATTTCCTAATATTTTCTTCAGTACTTCTTTGTCTTCATTAACAGGTGAAAATAATCAATAATATTCTCTTTTAAAAATCTGTCATGTTTTGGCATTAGTATCAAGCTTCAGAAATGAATTAAGATATTTTCCATCTCTTTCTATCCTGTGGAAGAGTTTGAAAGGTAAAAGAGTTCTCAGTTTTTCAAGAGTGTGTCTGTTATGGGGCCTGGCTCTTTGGGGGAAATGCCCATCCAGTGGATGGTGCAAGAGGGGGTCCGGGGGTTCCCTGTTCCACTGCTTGCTGGCAAGGCGTATTGCTCTTGAGATTTCATCCCCCTATTAATCTACTTTTTGCATGCAACCAAGATATTTCATGGAAGGTAGTATTTAAGGTAGGTCACTAAAATGTAAACCCTTTAAAAAAATAGTTTCAGCCTTTAAAAATGTTTTTCTTTGCAATGAGTGTCAATGAACTTAAAAGAAAACAACTAAGAAAGAGCCATTGCACTTCTGGCCAGAATAGTGTCAGTTGACAGAGGGTGTGAAATCTTACCTTTTGGTCACTGAAGACCTGAGAGTCCACAGGCCTTCATCTGATTAAATGCAGCCAATCTTTCTTCAGTGTTTCAAGTCACAATAATGGATAAATGTTTATTTAGTTTCCCCAACTCAGATATTGTCTGTAGATTGTACAATATTGTACCACTGCTTCTTGTTATTGGAGATTTTAAGTGAAAATGTGCTCCACAGTAGAACACTGTGTGTTCTGGTCTTTTTCCGACTGGCTGGGGTGCCCTTTCCTCCTGCAATAATTGAATCATAGCATAACAGAATGGAATGAGTTTTAGCCCTGGGTGTAAAATGGAAACAATGGTAAGAGAATAAGGTAAGAGTTTTCTTGGTAGGGAGTCCAGAAAAGCAGAGGTTCATGGTTTCCTGGACTGAAGCCTTCTATTTAGCTCCCATTCTCTCCAGTTCGGCGGGCATGCTACATTGCTCCTTGCAGGAATATATGTTAGGGCCTTAAGCGCTGGCCAGGAAAGACCTTCATAGAGGAGCAGGCACACAGTCACTGGAACCTTCTTTCCTATTTCTAATTAACTTTTCAATTTATGTAGTCATTTCCTGGGGTATTATATCCCCAGATAAGACATACTTCTGAGATATTTCCTACTTATCTATTGTTCATTTCTTCTAATTGTAGTAACTCATATAGAGTGCATTTTCTTTTTTAACCACATTCAACAGTACAATTCAGTACTGTTAATTATGTTCACAATATTGGGTTATCATCACCGACATCCATTACCCCCCCTTTTTTATCACCTCAAACAGGAGCCATTTACTCATTAAGCTATAGCTCCCCCTTCCCACCCAGGCCCCTTCCTGCCCCTGGTAACCTATAAACTACTATCTGTCTCTATGAAGTTTGCTTCTTCTAGGTATATCATATAGGCAAGATGATACAATATTTGTCTTTTCATGTCTGGCTTATTTTACTCCACATGATGTCTTCAAGGTTCATCCATGTGGCAGCATACATCAGAACTTCATTCCTTTTCAGAGTTGAATCATATTCCATTGTATGTGTATATCACATTTTGTTTATACATTTATTATTCTTGTAATTAGTTTTTATTGAACCATTTATGTCGCAACCTGTGGTAGGCACTAAGTATTAAAGATGAATTAGGGAAGCGGATGTGGCTCAACTGGTAGAGCATCTGCCTACCATATGGAGGGCCCAGGGTTCAATACCCAGGTCCTCCTGACCCGTGTGGTAGGCTGGCCCACGTGCAGTGCTGCCACATGCAAGGAGTGCTGTGTCATGCGGGGGTGCTCCTGCATAGGGGTACCCCACGCGCAAGGAGTGTGCTCCATAAGGAAAGCTGCCACATGTGAGAAAAGTGCAGCCCGCCCAGGAGCAGGGCCACACACATGGAGAGCTGATGCAGCAAGATGACCCAACAAAAAGAGACGCGGTTTCCTGGTCTGCCTGATAATGCAAGAGGACACAGAAGAACACACAGCGAATGAACACACAGAGAATGGACATACCCTAGTATACAACGGGGAGGAAGGGGAGAGAATAAATAAAATAAATCTTTAAAAAAAAGAAAAAGAATGAATTAAATACCGTTTCTGCTTTCAAGTGGGGACAGAGACAAATAAATAGACACTGAGGTATATCACTGTACAGAGTACATGGGAAGGCCAAAGAGGGACCTAGGGGAGAGAGAGAAGGAAAGGGAGACTGAGTTCTCAAGGATAGGTAAAAATTACTGAGGAGAAAAACAGAGTAACATATATTCCAGGCACAGGTAGAAGGACTGTGAAGATGTGAAGACCTGGCAAGGGGAAAATATGCAAAGAGTTCTTTAAACCTGGTGCTTAACATTCAAGGTGAGGATGTGAAAAGACATGTGATCCCCTGATCATGAAAGGCCTCATATGTCACACCAAGGAGGCAGGACTTGTCCTGAATGTACAGAGCGTTTGATAGTTTTAAGTGGAAAATTATGTAACCAGACTTTTGTTTTATACAGATGACATTGATCACTGATCGGAGAAATTCATAGGTGTGGGTGAAGACTGGAGGTGGAGAGACTGGTTGGGACGGTATTGCAGTGATCTAGGTAGGAGATGATAAATGCCAGAATTAAGGCAGAGGCAGTGTGTTTTGGCAGAAGAAGGTGGCTCAAGAGAGACAAAGGAGAAAGGCTGAAAGGACTTGTTGATGAATTAATTGTGGGACAAGAAAGTGAGTGTTGAGGACAATTTCCAAGTTTTTGGCTTGATCCACTAGATGGAGATGCTATTCACTAAATCAGGAAATCAAATCTGGAAAACCGGTTTGGAGAGGGGAAAGAAGACAAGTTCCTTTAGACATACCGAGTTTCGATTGCCTGGGGGACATCTACAAGGGGTTATATGTCTGAAGTACTGGAGAGAGATCTGGGCTAGAGAAGGTGAACGGGGTGCCCTCTGCTGAGAGATGACGATTGTATAGTTCCCTTAGGGATCCTGTGTAGTGTGAGAATGAAAAGGGCACAGAGATGGGTATCTGGAGGGAACTCTAACATGTAAATGCAATGAGGGGAAGAGGAACCTGCAAAAGAAAATGAAAATGAGTGGTTTGAGAGGTAGAGGAACCAGATTGTGGAGTGACAGAAGCCAAGGAAAGAGAAAGCTTCAAGAGGGAGGGAGTGGTCAAGCATTTATCCTAGGGAGAAACAACATTGCTTCCCAGATGAGGCCAAGCTCTTTCCCTCATGCCCCAGAATATGCCAGGCTTGTATTGCTCTTCCCACCTTATTTCAGACTCAACCAGCTCTCTGTCCTTTCAAACTTTTTCTAAAACTACTCAAGGTTAGGTGGATCCTTACCTCTTCCAAATTTCAGTGACAAATACACAGAGCTTTCTAAAGAAATAAATGTTTCTATGTATAGATTGGACCTTTTTGCCACTTAACATGTGTTCTCTCTTCTTTTGAGTAGAGCAGCCTGATTTTCCTTTGCAGTAACTATCCTTCCCCCATTGGATACCATCAGGCAGAGGTGTCCACCAAAGCACTTTTCCATCTGTAGCTAAAGGGCAGGCACGTGACTATGCTAGGCCAATACGATGCTTCATTCTAGAATTTGCATCTGTAGCAGAATGACGTAGTGGCCAAAAAAATTGTTGGAGCTGAAATGTACCCAGCAGCATCCGGGTCCCATGGAAAGCATCCATCATTCAACTGTCATTCTCTAGAGCTACCTGGGGCCTGTCCCTTTCCCCCTGGTTTTCCAGATTTCCTTTCAATTCTGCAAACTCTCTATATCTTTCCAAAAACTTTCCTCCTGCTTAAATGTGCCACAGCCACTTTCCATTGTTAGCCACTAAGGACCCTGACTGATAACTGGCTTTGTCTTCTAAACTCTGACATAACTCTTTACCCCTTTGTTTGCCCCCTTTAACGTTCTGTACTGAATGTGCAACTGCAAACTCACTCTGCAATGAAGAGAATCATCTGAAAGTGACTCCAAGAGCTCGTTCTGAGTAGTCTGGAAGCAATCCAACAGTAACCAGAGGCTTTTCCTTTATCTCTCCCAGCAGGAGGAGCTGTGCCTAAACATTCTTACAGAGTCCTGTAGATTCAGACAGCTCTTCCTTCTGGAACAATTTCCATGAGCCCAAGACCTCAAGTGCTGAGCAGCTGGTATTCCCAGGTAACCCCTCTAAACCACAGGCAACCCAAACCCGGACTGCTTGGCACTTTACTGTGCATTTTCCACTAACGTGTTTGCCTTGTAAAAAGGTAACTAGCAAAAGCAAGGTCCCTCCACTGTCAGCTAGACCTAACTCACCTGCCCAGCAGAGCACTGGCCCCAACACACTTTTCTGAGGGAGTGTGGAGGGGGTGATGAGGGGCCCTTGCTAACTGGGCCTTTCAAGTTTTCACTTTCCCCAATCAACCCTAATTCTTTAACCCATTCAGAACAGCACATTGGAATTCATTCTGCTCTCTGAGGCAGACCAGCCCTAATTTTTATTCGTTTTGCTAGCATAACTATTATGAGTTCTCCCTTTCGTTTTTAACCTGTCCTGCTTTGGACAATAAATTATACAGTTTCCTCACCCAGAAGAAACCCACCTTCACATTACAACTCCATCACACAAATGAGACTAGAAGGCCAAGAACAGATCAGTGGTTGCTGTTGTGCAATAGGGAAAAGAGAAGAGGAGTTTTCCATTTCTTCACAATTCCCAGTACAAACATGGTTTGCCAAGTTTCATATATTTTTGTGCATGAGTCAAATGCTAACTTGACATTTACCTCTTGAAAATTTAGCAGTAATAGCAGTTCACTTGAATAGATGTGTGAGAATGTCAATTCTAAAAAAAGGTGCTGGCACACCACATGGGTATGTATGTTCACAGAAAAGAGAGTGTGTTACAGCATTTAAATAGTCGTAAAAGGCAGTGATCTGGCTCTGCAGATTTTATCTTGTCATTCCAAAGAAAGAGTAAGATCCACTGAGGATGGGTGGTCTACTTTCACTTCTTCCCATTCCCAAAGCAGTGCCAAGACTGTGGGGACCCTTGGCAAAATGCTTTTAAAGAGAATCCAGTAACCATTTCAGACCATTGATCAACCTGCTCTTTACTTCTGGCTGCTCTGAGAAGGTCTCCTCTGTGATGGTCTGGCTGGTGATGCAGAATTGTTTGGGTTTATTCCATCTCATTATCACTAACTGAAAAAAAATCCAGGGGGTATTTCAACAGGACCTAATGAGGCCCTTGGTTTAGCATCTGTTACTCAAAACTACAACATGATTAAGCTGTTACAAATGCTCTGCTCTTATAAGAGCTCTTTCAATATTTTTCCCAACCTGTCAAGTTGAATAATTTTGAAGTCTGCTACACACCAAGTACACCATCCTCAGCATCCATGCAAAATTAGTCCAGCTCAGTACTGGGAATGGACGATGTTATAGGTCGTATTCAGTTTTCCAAAAAGACATGTTCAAGACCTAACCCCCCATCCTCTGGTTTATGACCTTATCTGGAAATAAGATCTTTGAGGTTGTGATTAGTTAAGATAAGGCCCTATGACAATTACCAGACATTGTAGATCCTCCCAGGGCCCACTGGATGGAACATGGGAGAGTATGGGCTATGATGTGGACCATTGACCATGAGGTGCAGCGATGCCCAGAGATGTACTTACCAAATGCAATGGATGTGTCATGATGATGGGAGAGAATGTTGCTGTGGGTGGAGTGGTGGGGTGGGGGCAGTGGGGTTGAATGGGACCTCATATTTTTTTAATGTAATGTTTTTTAAAAATGAATTAAAAAAAAAAGACTATCTTACAGGTTACCAGGTTACATGCATGCTAACCCCATTGCATTTGCTATAAATGCATGTAATTTGAGCAAAATGCTATTTAATTGAATAAATTGTAATATTATGCTGAAAAAAAAAAGATAAGGCCCTATGATGGTTAGGCTAATGTGTCAACTCAGCCGGGTAATTGTGCCTAGTTGTTTGGTCAAGCAAGCACTGGGCTAATTGTAATACAAGGACATTTATGGAATTTAATCATCAGTGAGTCGATTGCATAGATGGCTGGTTACATCTACAATCAACTAAGGAGAATGCCATCAGCAATGAATATGGTCTCCTTCAATCATTTGAAGGCCTCAAGGAGTTTATAATCCAGGAAAGTCCTTTGGCAAATGTGAGAAGTGGCCATGAAAACTATTCTAACATGAAGCAAAATGAAATGTATTGGTATTTGAATAAAGAGAGGCTTTCTACACAAATGGCAAACTTTGCGCAGTCTCCAACCATTCCCACCCAGTTGGAAGGATCGATTCCATCTATCCACAATTGTCTTATTTATCTATAAAGGTTTAGTAAAAAATGTACTATATTCTGTGAATAGCCTGGTTTTTTTTTGTATTTATTTATTTTTGTCTTTATATTTTTAATGTTACATTCAAAAGATATGAGGTCCCCATTTACCCCCACCTCCCTCATCCCACTCCTCCCCCCATAACAAAAACCTCCTCCATCATCATGAGACATTCATTGCATTTGGTGAATACATCTCTGAGCACTGCTGCACCTCATGGCAGCTAGTAAAATCTTAGGACCTAAAGAATACTTAGAGAGCTGACCTAACCTCATGATGTTACTGGTAAGCAAAGTGGGTATAAGGAGTATAGCCTCCTTGAGGGCAGAGATTTCTATGTACATACTACATGCTTAGTTAATACTTATTTAATTACATTCTGATTAATTCCCTGAGCATAATGAGCAACCAACAAATTGTATTTTCAAATATTTAACCTTTGAATTTACTTATCAGATTTCCTAGTTATGACCAGAGGTAGTCTATGATACAGACTAGAGTTAAATGACTAGTTCATGAATTTTTGTTTAATTTTGTTTTGAATTTGTGTGGGAACAAAATGAGAATGTGAAGTGTAATTCAAATGAAAGGTAGTATTAATGAATTACCATGAGTATATTTTCTACAGGCGTTAATGACTAAGGCAGGAGTGCCTGGTTTGATTAAATGATTAGCACAGACTAAAGAAGCCCTTTATACGAAAGAATGGCTTATTTAATCAGTTGATTAAGGATATCATCAAGAATCTCCTCCTGGAAAGATTTACTTCTGTTGTTGACACACATAGTTTCTGGGGAGGGGCTGGGGTGGAAGGAACAGAAGTTATCATTGGGTAGCTGTGCTGGTTTTTATGTTATTGTCTCGGTTTCAAACAATATCTAGATTCTGCTCTGTGATATTAGGCTGGGACTCAGCAAATCACTTTTCTGCTTGGCCAGCGGCTCCCCGTAGGCTCTGCCATTAGGGGGCGCTAGAGCGAGCCTGCGGGGCAAAGGAGGAGGAAGGGCATATTTCTTCAGTTCGATTCCTGTTCCTGTGATCACCTCCCAGCAATTGTTCTTCACTCTGGGGAGTTGCTCCAAGAGTGGCATTTTACCCCGTCTGGCGTTTTCTCTTCCAACATCGTCATGCTACTCCCCTCCATCAGAGACTCTGACACCAAGGACCAGTATAAGCTCCTTCGAGGTCTGGGATGCAGCTCTCCAGGCCTTCTCCTCTCGGCTTCTAAGTCAACCACTGCAGCCTCTTCTAGCTATTCTCAGTGCTCCGTTATTGCCTTTTTTTTTTTTTTTTTTTGGTATCGATTACCTAGTTAACAATCTTTATATTAAATTCTCTCTGTGAAAATACTTGGTGTTGGTTTGTCCCCAGTTGTCCTTAGCAGTCACACGTGTCGCACCTCCGCCTCAGGCAGTGACGCTACCTCTGCTGCCCTGAGAGCCCGGTGCCCTGGGCTCCGCCGCCGCCGGCCTCCGCGCCACCGCGCCCGCCCCGCCGCTGCGACCGCTACTGCCTGGGGTTCCCGGCCGTGCCCCTGGCCCTTCGGGCTGCTCAGCCAGCGCGCGGTGGGCTCGGCGCCCAGGGCTCCTGTGGCCTCGCAGGTCCTGCCCCTGCGCCTGCGCTGCACACTGAAGAGGACAAAGCTTTGGCTGAATTCCTGAGTGATGAGATTAAAGATGGGAAGGACGAATCCCTCCCCAAGCCTGGAGGTTGGGAGCCGGAGGTGAAGAAGACAGAAGCTAAATTAGTGCGAGAAGTTGCCAGGGGTGGGTGGGAGATACCTGTCACTTTCAACCTTAACAAGGGCATCCCACCAACCTCGGATGGGAAGGAGGAGCCTGAATTGTCAACTCCTAGTTTTGTGATTGAAGTTATAAAGAATGATGGCGAGAAGTTCCCTGAGGATGAGTTTGGACGGGAAGAGGAGAATGAGAGTGACGTTTCTCCACCAGGGAAGTGAGCTTGCAATCCACCGGCGAGGCTAGCTGGAAAGTGACACAGTCAACACATTCTTGGACTGGGCCTTGTACGACCACCTAACGGATTTCCTTGCCGACGGAGGGGTGAACAGCACTTTTGCAGATGAGTTGGTGGAGCTCAGTAGAGTGCTGGAGCCCCAAGAATACCCTACCTTTCTTGGAGAGCTCAAAGGTTTTGTCAAGAGCCAGTAGAGCAGAGATATGAAAACCATTTTATGGCAGGCTTTGGCCAGTGAACAAAACCTAGCATATATAAGTGTTTTGAAATGGTTAACACACTAATATTATGGGTAATTTTTCAAATATAAACGATTTCTCTTACACTCTTATTTACTATCCATTTGTTCCTTTCCTACAAAGCTTTTATTTCTAGATTTTTGTATAACACAATGAAGGAAAATAAAATTGGGTTTTCAACTAAAGAAAAAGGTGTTTCTGTTTCCTGACTGACTCAGTAGCTTTTCCTTAAAAAAGGATAATTATAAAAATGCTCTTTCATGAGTTGTAACCAATGTACTGCACTAATGGAAGATGTTAATAATAGGGCAGTGTATTAGTCAGCCAAAGGGGTGCTGACAGAAAATACCAGAAATTGGTTGGTTTTTATAAAGGGTATTTGTTTGGGGTAGAAGCTTACAGATACCAGGCCATAAGCATAAGTTAATTCTGTCACCAAAGTCTATTTTCACGTGTTGGAGCAAGAGGGCTGCCAACATCTGTCAGGGTTCAGGCTTCCTGGGTTCCTCTGGGCTCAGCTCCTCTGTTTCCTCCACAAGGTCAGTTGTAGACTATCAGGCGAACAGCTCTGTCTCTTTCCCTGGGGCTCCAGCTTAAGACTTCAGCATCAAACTCCAACATCAAAACTCCAACATTAAGAACCCTCAACTCTGTCCTTTGCCATGCCTTTTATTTTATTTTATTTTTTTAAAGATTTATTTTTATTTATTTAATTCCTCTCCCCTCCCCCGGTTGTCTGTTTTCTGTGTCTTTTTGCTGCGTCTTGTTTCTTGTTTCTTTGTCCGCTTCTGTTGTCGTCAGCGGCACGGGAAGTGTGGGCGGCGCCATTCCTTGGCAGGCTGCTCCCTCCTTCACGCTGGGCGGCTCTCCTTACGGGTGCACTCCTTGCGCGTGGGGCTCCCTGACGCGGGGGACACCCCTCTGTGGCACGGCACTCCTTGCGTGCATCAGCACTGCGCATGGGCCAGCTCCACACGGGTCAAGGAGGCCCGGGGCTTGAACCGCGGGCCTCCCATGTGGTAGACGGACGCCCTAACCACTGGGCCAAAGTCCGTTTCCCGCCATGCCTTTTATCTACCCCTTGGTGGGTGGGGACTCAATGCCCTAATGACGTGGCCCAATCAAAGCCCTAATCATAACTTAATCATTCTCAGGTACAGACCAGATTACAAACAATCTAATATCTATTTTTGGAATTCATAACCATGTCAAACTGCTACAGGTGGTATATAGGAACTCTGTATTTTATGTATGATTTTTCTGTAAATCTACAATTTCTCTAATAATACATACATACATACAATACCCCCCACCCCCAGCATGGGACATGATTCCCAGGGATGAGCCTCCCTGGCACCAAGGGATTACTACCAAGCACCAACTAACAATGCAACTGGAAAAAGATTTTGAGCAAGATGGGGAAAAGGTAAAGACAAATGAGTTTATATGGCTTAGAGACTTCAAAGTGAGTCAGGAGGTTATACTTATGTGCATCTCAGCAGGATCTCACTGACAGTCAAATTAGACATGGCTCCAAATAGCAGGGCTCCTGAGGTTCTGGAGACACCCAGGCACTATGGTCAGGGCAGATTGCTCATGAGTTTGGTGCCTTGTAGGTGGGCTTTACTTTGGGGTTTGTGCTTCCCAGTGTGACAGTATTGGACTCAGTTGTGGTTTCCTTCACATGGCTCTTCAGTCTCTTGTATTTGAACTTATAGTTGGTGTTGGTATTGGTAGGTATACGTCCAAGAGATTTGAATTTTTGAGCTGTCCATGTCCCAGCTGGGCCCTGATCCTCAATGAAGTTGCAACACCTACTCTCTGGTTCATTGAACTCACCCAGAACAACTAACAAGGAGCTGATGATGGACAACCACCATACCAAGGAACCAAGAAAGTCTACAACTGCAAGCAAGAGAATCCCATCCATAGGCTGTATGTTACTGAAGTCCCCTCTCAATTAGAGGTGGAGTGGGCATCACCATCCCAGAATCCTCAGGATTGGGGAATGAACTGTGGACTAGAGTGGACTTACTGGTATTCTACTATAGAAGTATAGTGATTCTACCATGACAGAACTTCTATCATTGATGAAGAGGCTGTGGTCACTGGAGGTTCTGAGGTTAAGGAGAGGAAAACAGGAATAATATGGGGTAATTTCAGGACTTGGGAATTGTCCTGAATGACACTGCAACAAAAGATACATTGCCATAACCTACATAATTGTGTGGGAGAGAGTCTAACCTACAATGTAAACTATAATCCATGCTTAGTGGCCACGCTCCAAATTGTGTTCATCAATAGCAATGAATGTACTGTACCAATGAAGAATGTTGTTAATGTGGGTAGATATGGGTGGTGTGGGGAGCAGGGCATTTGGGAATCCCCTATATTTTTTTATGTAACATTTATTTCTCTCCCCTTCCTCCCCCACCCCCGCCCGCCCCAGTTGTCTGTTCTCTGTGTCCATTCACTGTGTGTTCTTCTTTTTGTCCACTTCTGTTGTCAGCAGCATGGGAATCTGTGTTTCTTTTTGTTGCGTCATCTTGTGTCAGCTCTCCGTGTGTGTGGCACCATTCCTGGGCAGGCTGCACCTTCTTTTGTGCTGGGTGGCTCTCCTTACGAGGCACACTCCTTGTGCTTGGGGCTCCCCTACGTGGGGGACACCCCTGCATGGCAGGGCACTCCTTGCGCGCATCAGCACTGCGCATAGGCCAGCTCCACACAGGTCAAGGAGGCCCAGGGTTTGAACCGCGGACCTCCCATGTGGTAGACAGACGCCCTATCCACTGGGCCAAGTCTGCTTCCCTACATCATTCATTTTTATGGCTAAATAATATTACATTGTATGTATATATTATATTTTATTTACCCATTCATTGGTTGGTGATCACTTGGATTGCTTCCATCTTTTGGCAATAATGAATAATTCTGCCGTGAACATCGGTGTGCAAATACCTGTTCGAGCCCCTGCTTTCAAATCTTTTGTTTATATACCTAGTAGTGGGATTGTCAGATCATATGGTATTTTACACTTAGCTTTCTGAGGAAACACCAAACTGTCTTCCACAGTGGCTGTACCATTTTACATTGCCACAAGCAATGAATTAATGTTCCTATTTCTCCACATCCCCTCCAACCCTTGTTTTTTCCTGTTTTTTTTTTTAAATAGTAGTTATTCTAATGACTATGAAATAAGGGCCTCATTGTGGATTTGATTTGCATTTCCCTGTTGGCTAAAGATACTGAGCATTTTTTCATGTGATTTCTGTCCATTTGTATATCTTCTTTGGAGCAATATCTGTTCAAGTCTTTTGCCCATTTTTTAAAATGAGGTTGTCTGCCTTTTTGTAGTTAAGTTGAAGGATTTCTTTTTATTTACTGGATAGTAATCCTTTATCAGATATGTGGTTTCCAAATATTTTCTCCCAAGGTGTAGGTTGTCTTTTTTACTTTCATGATACCCCTTTGAGGAACAAAAGTTTTTTAAAAATTTTGATATGGTCCCATTTATTTATTGTTTTCTTCTGTTGCTTGTGCTTTGGGTATAAAGTCTAAGAAACCATTGCCTAAAACAAAGTCCTGAAGATGTTTCCCTACATTTTCTTCTGGGAGTTTGATAGTTCTAGCTCTTATGGTTAGGTCTTCGATCCATTTTGAGTTGATTTTTGTATAATGTATGTGGTTGGGGTCCTTCTTTTTGGTTATGCAAATGGAGACCCAGTTTTCTCAGCACCTTTGGTTGAAAAGACTATTCTTTCCAATTGAGTAGTCATTGCCACCTTGTAAAAATCAGTTGGTTGTAAATGTGAGGGTTGATTTCTGAGCTCTCAATTCTATTCCATTGGTCTTTAGGTTTGTCCTTGTGCCAATACCATGCTGTTTTGATTATTGTGACTTTGCAATAAGTTTTAAGATCAGGAAGTGTGAGTCCTCCAAATCATTCTTCTTTTTCAAGATAGCTTTAGTTATTTGGGGCCCTTTACCTTTCCATGTAAATTTGATGATTGGATTTTCCATTTCTGTAAAGAAGGTTGTTGGAATTTTGATTGGGATTGCATTGAAACTATAAATTGTTCTGAGTAGTATTGACATCTTAATGGTATTTCGTGTTCCAATCCACTAACATGGAATAGCTTTTCATTTATTTATCAAAGAGCTTTGTTGTGGATTTTTCAGGATTTTGTGGATTTTTCAGGATTTTCTGTATAGAGAATCATATCACCTGCAAATAGGGAAAATTTTACTTCTTCCTTTCTGATTTGGATGCTTTTATTTTCTTCCCTTGCCTAACTGCTCTGGCAAGAACTTCCGGTACAATGTTGAATTACATAGGTGACAGTGGGCAGCCTTATCTTGTTCCTGATCTTAGAAGGAAAGCTCTCAGTCTTTCACCATTAAGTAGGATTTCACTGTGGCCTTTTCATATATGCCCTTTCTCATGTTGAGGAAGTTCCCTTCTATTCCTAGTATTCTATGTGTTTTTATCAAGCAAAGATGCTATGTTTTGTCAAATGCTTTTTCTGCATCCATTGAGATGATAATGTGTTTTTTTTTTCCTCTTCATTCTATTAATGTAGTGTATTACATTAATTGATTTTCTTATGTTGAACTGAGCTTGCACACCAAGGATAAACCCAACTTGATCATGCTGCATAATTCATGTAATATGCTATTGGATTTGGTTTGCTATATAGTATTTTGTTGAGGGTTTTTGCATTTACATTCATAAGAGGTATTGGTCTGTAGTCTTCTTTTCCTTTAGTATCTTTGTCCAGTTTTGGTATGAGGATGATGTTGGCCTCATAGAATGACTTAGGGAGTGTTCTGTTCTCTTCATTTGTTCAGAGAATTTGAGAATAAGTGAAGTTAAGTCTTCTTGGAATGGAATGTTAAGTAGAATTCTCCTGTGAAGCCTCTGGTCCTGGGCTTTCCCTTTTTGGGGGGACTTTTAAAAAAAAATGTATGATTCAATCTCTTTACTAGTAATTGATTTGTCGAGAACTTGTATTTTTTCTTGAGTCAATGTAGGTAGTTGTATGTTTCTAAGAATTTGTCCTTTTCATCTAAGTTTTCTACTTTATTGGCATACGGTTGTTCATAGTATCCACCTATCGTACTTTTTATTTCAGCGGGATACCAGTAAAATCCCCCTTTCCATTTCTTATTTCCATTATTTGTACTTCTCTTTTTTTCTTTTTCAGTCTAGCTAAAGTTTGTCAATTTTGTTGATCTTTTCAGAGAACAAACTTTTGGTTTTGTTGATTCTCTTTATAGTTCTTTTTTTTCTATTTCCTTTATTTCCACTCTAATATTTGTTATATCATTCTTTCAGCTTGCTATGGGTTTAATTTGCTCTTCTTTTTCTAGTTCTTCCTGTTTTGAAGTTAGGTCTGTGATTTGAAGTCTCTCTTCCTTTTAAATGTAAGCCTTTAGAGCTATAAATTTCCCTCTCAGCACTGCTTTTGCAGCATCCCATAAGTTTTGGTCAGTTGTGTTTTGATTTTCATTTGTCTCAAGATATTTCCTAATTTAGCTTCTGATTTCCTCTTTAGCCCATTGGTTGTTTAAAAGTATATTGTTTAATTTCCATGTATTTCTGATTTATCTATTTCTCCCTCTGTTATTGATTTCTAGCTTCATTTTATTGTGGTCAGAGATTATGCATTGTGTAATTTCAATATTTTTGAATTCCTTGAGACTTGTTTTATGACCCAGCATATGGTCTATCCTGTAGAATGGTCAATGTGCCCTAAAGAAAAATGTGTATTCTTTTTATTATATATATTTTTTATTTATTTCTCTCCCCTTTCCCCCAACCCTCCCCCCCCCCATTGTCTGCTCTCTGTGTCCATTTGCTGCATGTTCTTCTTTTGTCCACTTCTGTTGTCATCAGTGGCAAGGGAATCTGTGTTTCTTTTTCTTGTGTGTCAGCTCTCCGTGTGTGTGGCACCATTCCTGGGCAGGCTGAACTTTCTTTTGCACTGGGCAGCTCTCCTTATGGGGCACACTCATTGGGCATGGGGCTCCCCTATGCAGGGACACCCCTGTGTGGCACGGCACTCCTTACGTGCATCAGCACTACGTGTGGGCCAGCTCCACATGGGTCAAGGAGGCCCAGGGTTTGAACCGCAGACCTCCCATGTGGTAGGCAGACACCCTATCCACTGGGCCAACTCCATTTCCCAAATGTGTATTTGGTTTACATTGGATGTGGTGTTCTTTATAAGTCTGTTAGGTCTAGTTGGTTAAGTGCATCATTCAAATTCTGTGCTTCTGACTAGATATTATAACTATTATTGAGAAAGGGGCATTAAAGTCTCCTAATATTAATGTAGAACCATCCATTTCTCCTTTCTAATCTGTATTTGCTTCATATATTTTGGGGCTCTGCTGCTAGGTACCTATATATTTATAAATGTTATATCTTCCTGCTGATTTGTACCATTTATCAGTATATATTGATTATCTTTGTCCCATGTTTGTGACTTAAAGTCTATTTTATCTAAAATTAGTGTAGCTACTCTAACTCTCTTTTGGTTACTACTTGCATGGGATTTTTTTTTTTTTTACTTTTTTTAATTCCCCCCTCCCCTTGGGCTCACTTGCTATCTGCTCTCTGTGTCCATTCACTGTGCATTCTTCTGTGTGTCTGTATTTATTATTTATTTATTTCCCTCCCCCCATGGATTGCTTGTTGTCTGCTTTCTGTGTCCATTCGCTGTGTGCTCTTCTGTGTTTTTATTTGTCTCCTTTTTTATTGCACCACCTTGCTGAGTCGGTTCTCCATGGCACTTGCGGACCGGCAGCTCTCTGTGGCATGTGGGCAAGCCTGCCTTCACAAAGAAGCCCCAGGACGCAAACTCAGGGCCTCCCATGTGGTAGACAGGAGCCCAACTGATTAAGCCACAGCTGCTTCCTGGGATTTCCCCCCCATCCTTTTGCCATCAGCCTACTAGTATCATTGACTTTAAGACAGCATGTAGTTGGATTGTGCTTTTTTTAATCCATTCTGCCAATCTCTGCCTTTTGACTGAAGAATTTAATCCATTTACATTTAAAGCCACTACTGATAATACAGGACTTTCTTCTGCTATATTGCTATTTAGCTTTTGTAAGCCTTGTACCTCTTCTGTCCCTTATTTCCATTAAAGCATACTTTTATATTCATTTGCTTTCTTGAATTGCACCATATCGAGTGCCTTCTCACATCTCTATGGATATATTTTTCATCTTTTTTCCTTACCATAGTGTTAAAATTTAATATCCTAAATATTTAGCCGTTATATTTGGTTTGGTACCAACTTAACATATATGTTTCCTATAAGCCCCTGTCCCCCACCATTTTTGTACTTCTTACAACTTATATCTTTGTGCATTGTATGCATCATTACTTTTTATGCATTTGCATTTTAGTACCTGTAGGAAGTAAAAAGTGGAATAGTATACCAAATAATACAATACAGTAATGCTGGTATATATAATTACCCAAATGGCTACTTTTACTGCAGGTTTTATTTCTTTATGCTGTTTTGAACTACTGTCTTATGTCCTTTCATTTCAGCCTGAAAAATTCCCTTTAGCATTGCTTGTAGGGAAGGTCTAGTGAATGAGGTACTACTTCAGCTTTTTTTTTTTAATCTGATAATGTCTTAATTTCTCCCTCAGTTTTGAAAGAGAGTCTTCCCAGATATAAAATTCTTGACAGTCATTTCCTTTAGTACTTTAAGTATTTCAGCATGCTGCCTCCTTGCCTCCATGGTTCTGATGAAAAATTTACACTCAATCTTATGTAACACATTAATTTTGTCTTTAAGCTTTCAGAATTTCTCTGTCTTTTGCATTTTATAGTGTAATCAATATATGATCGGGTCTATTTTTCTTCATGTTTATCCTGTTTGGTGTTCTCTGAGCTTCTTGGATGTGCATATTTATGTCTTTTGCTAAATTTGGGATGTTTTCTATCATTATTGTTTTGACTATTTCTTCTACCCTTTTCTCTCTTTCTTCTCCTTTTGGGACTCCCATAATGTGTATATTGGTGGGCTTGATGGTGTCCCACAGCTTTATTAGGCTACTGTCATTTTCAATATTTCTTTTTTCTTTCTGCTCTTCGGCCTGACTCATTTCAAGTGTCTTGTCTTCAAGTTCACTGATTCTTTCTTCTGCCAACTCCATCCTGCTCTTGAACCCACCCCATGAATTTTTCATTTCAGTTATTGTGTTCTCCAATTCCAGTAATTCTGTTTGGTTCCTTTTCAAAATTTCTATCCTTTTACTTAAGCACTCATATTGTTTATTCATCAATTTCCTGATATCCTTTAGTTCTTTCTCTGTACTTTCCTTCATCTCATTGATCATTTTTAAGACCATTTTTTAAAAAGCTTTTTGTGGTTGTTCATATTAACATCTGCTTTGTTGGTCTTTTCTATAGTTTTATCTTCTTCCTTTGGGTGGGTCATCATATTATGTTTCTTTGTTTGTCTTACACTATTTGGTTTTACACTGTACATTTTAATATTTTAAAATGTTAACTCTAGGATTAGTCTGTTTCCTGGTTTTGTAAACAGCTGGTGATAAGACAGGGATTTTTTTGAGCTTTAGCCTCCTTATCAGGAAGGTCTGTCCAAGGTGAATGCACTGTACAGGATTTTCCCTGTCATTCTGGGTCTTTGTCTTGTCTTGGGCTTTTGTTTGTTAGTTGTTTTGGCATTCACATGTTTACAGGAGGTTGGTTGTCCCCTCTTTTCCCCAGGGACAAAATCCCTCCCCTAGGTATCTGAAGCTGGCAGGTCTTTGTACCAAACTGTCCATCTCTATAGTTTTTTATACTGCTTTCATTGTCTCACACTGCTTTTGCCTAGAGGCCAAATTCTGGCAGGAGGGTCACCCCAGGGAGGATTTTCCCAATTTGGTCTTTCCCAGACCAAACAAGGGCAGGGACCCATGAAGTGGGCAAAGACTGACTCCAAAGTGCCCTGTGGAGGGGGGAAGGAAGGATGCCAAAGACTTCTCTGATGGCTCCCCAAAGCTGAGCTTTCTTGGCCTGCCCTGCATATGCAGGCCTTCAGCTAGCTTTCCCCACAGCCCTGAGGAAGCCCTGAATCTTCAAATCTCTACCACCTCTGCCTCTCTTCAGGGAGAGTTGAAATAATGGATGCTGAAGCCTGTGTCCAGAAAAAATTTTATTTCTTGATGTGAGTTATAGTCAAAAACATTTGAAAGCCACCAGCTAGTCTTATATAGGAGACTTATGTCAACCAGGACATTTAACCTGGTGATTACTCACTGCAAGAAAACTTTAAGATAATTCCAAACACACATCAGATGTCAAACCTTTTATTCCCAAATCCTGGATTTGTTTCCTGAGTGTCCTCATTTCAATATCCTTTGCAAGAATAGAATTGGTCTGGCCTAAAGCTTAGACTTGCCAAAGGACGACCTTTAATTCATCTGCTCTCCCAATTAGCACTCAGGAATGTGTGGAGTTGTTACCTGTGACCACGGGGTGCTGCACAGGTAGATAAACCCAAAGCCAGATTCAAGAGAGGCATAATGGCATAATGGGTTGCCAGTGCCTTTGTAGTAAGTCAAAGAGGCTGCCTGCTGACTGGACACCTTTTAGCATTGACCCTAAAACTGAGTGGTTTTCTTCCAAGTATGGGCTCACATACTAAGCACCTATAGACTAAACTATCTGAAGAGTCAGATTTTTAATTTCTGTTTCAATTTGTCAGACACCAGGTAAAGTGACTGCCCATGTAACCTTAGACAGTCATGTGTTATTCTTAGGCCTCTGGATCCGATCAGGAAAATGGGGTGCATTTGCCTGTTTCTCATATTTGTTTGAGAAATTTCTCATAAGGAATTAAATGAGATAATTCATTTAAAATATTTAGCAGAATTTCCTGATATTCATTCATCCAACCATTCATTTATTTATTAAACAAAATATGTTGGTAGCAGAGCAGGTGCATATGTTGAATTCTACTACATGTAAGGCACCTATTAAAAATGGGCCTGTTTGCAGACCTCATTATTACTAGCAGAAGTAACACATTATGATGTGCATTTTTTTCTGGAATATGAGTTCCTGGAGAGCAGAAACCTTGTACTACATCCTGGGAAGTCTGTGCTTTCCACATACTCAGAACTCACTGAATGTTTGTGGAACAAATGAAAAAGTTAGAACCATACAAAATGGACAGTATTTGATGTAAGCTAGGACAAATGTGTAGATTTTGAGAGGTATTTTGCTAGAATACGGTCTAGATAACATTTAGAATTTCTGCTGGATTTCTGTAAGGTTGGGAATTTTTCTTTTTATGATTCTAGCCAGAAGATGAGAGTCTGCTACTTAGAACAGACAGCAACTCTGCTACCTTATTTCTTATGAGATCTGAGAGGATATTTTTCCTGCTCCTTACACTCAAAGGATATGGTGTGCTAGAGCTCGCCTTAGGAAGTGAGCATCTATCACTGAGAAGACAGTCGTAAAACCAATTCTAAAAATAGCTGAAATCAGCACAGTCACCTGAGAGAAGTGCGTCTGAGCCCCAGGGCCTGGCATAGGAGTCTGAGAGGAAGTTACCAGATCCACAGTCAGAAGAGGTACCCAGGCCACAGAGGGATAGAGATTAGCCAAGAGTTCTGTAAGTCTTTACATTTCTTTTCCAGTCTGTTTTCTTTCCAGAAATAATCTATAAGATCACACGTTAAAATTCTTTCCATACTTCATTATGCTTTCAAGTATTGATAAGTATGTGTGTGTGTGTGTCTATGGGGCAGGGAGACTCAGTTCTGCATGTTATGCATAACAGTTATTCTTGAGTATTAGGAGGAAAAATATCATGAAAACTCAGTATTCAACAAAATGATGTACTAGGCAAATTTGTATCTGACATGAGTGTTTTAAATTTCATGGAAGTAGAGACGGAGTGTGGGAGTGAGAAAATGTGTGATCTTCTACAATTTCATGCCCTTCTATGTAGCTTCTGGAAAATCCTTGGAGACCCCTTAGTCAAAATAATCATTGGATTGGAACAGAAGTGTTTCTGGGTGTTTTTAAGTCTCTGTCTGATTCCCTCTTTTCTACAGAAATTAGAGCAAGGAGGTGAAACAAAAGCTGTTGACTGTTTTTAATCCCCTACATTTTATTGCTGTCTGAGGAAATAATCATGCTTCTAGAGGAACAGCTGGGGAAACAGTAGGCACTCAATAAACACGTTTGCCTCTGTGGGCTTCTCACTCTGCTGGCTGCCTTGGGAACGGGATCTGGAGTGGGGTGCACACAGGCAGAGCAGCCCGGGCTTGCTGTCAACAGCTCAGATGTGGCCAGGGTCCCTGCAAAGGGAGCAACGTTGTCATCATAGTCATGAGGCTAGGGGCTTTAGAATTTTAGCCATCATCTTTTGCTTCTTTGATTGGAAGTATTTCATAACCCTGACCTTAAAAATATAATATTGTCTTTCTCACTATTTGAATATAAAAATGATAAATTATGATTCCCTGTATATTAGCTAATCTTTTGGCTGCACAGTTTCATCACCCTCTTTACATAACTGAGGACTTTTTTTATCTTCTCATGAGGCAGAGACTGCCTCCTACCACTGAAGGTGCCAGCTCTTTGCTTTTCCAGTTTTCTTGCAGTTAGAGTGCAGGCATGTGACCAGAGCTCTGCCAGTTGGATTCACCTGCCCTAGACTCTGAGTCTGAATCTAAGGAGAAGCAGCAAGGAATGTTGGGATTCAGGAAGTGGCCAGACTCAGTGGCCCCTCTGATGTCTATGCCCGCAGCAGCAGAAGCAGTAAGATCTCCATGGAAACAGTTCTACATCAGGATTAGGGTATTGTTCCTGGAAGTGCAGCTTGTTGCTGGTCCTCTTGCTCTCCTGGAGATTCTGTGAGCTTCCCAATATCCTTTTAAATGAATTTATTTTTCTGCTTAAACTAGTGAGAGTCTGTTTTTGTTACTTGTTATGTAGAATCGTGCACAGGAGAAATAATATGCTGAAAGGACAAGAGATTTACTCAAAGTGCCAGCACCAGGGCTTACAAGGATAATGCATCTAGACCAGGAGGTAGGAGGTTCCTAAGATTATGGCTATTCCCAGTATCTTTAGGTCAGAGCTCAAACCCACATGGTATTCAAGACTCTTTACTGCCCAGACCTCGCATCTGCCCGTCCTCTGTTGCTTGCCTGCACCTTACATTCCAGCCATACAAATCAGTGATTCTGAGAATGATTCATTTTGGGGACTGAAGCATGTCCCCCCACAAAAGGCATGCTCAGGTCCCAATCCCTGGTCCTGTGGGTGTGAGCCCATTTGTAAAAAGGCTCTTGAAAATGTTATTAGTTGAAGGGTGCCCAAGCTGAATGAGAGTGGGCCTTAATCCAACACAGCTGAAGTTTGGATAAGCAAAGGAAATTGGACATGGCAAGGAAGTTACAGAGGGCAGCCAGAAACTGGAAATCAATGGAACTCAGAAGAGAAAAAAGAAGACACTGCCATATTCATTGCCATGTGGTGCAAAAGTCAAGAAACCCCAAACACTACTACAGAAGACACCAACCCCAGGCAGAAGCAAGTCTTCTAAGCCTCTGAAACTGTGAGCCAACAAACTCCTGTTGTTAATCCAATCCATTGCATGGTATTTGTTTTAGCAACTGGGAAATTAAAACAATTTTTTTTTTGTATGTGAAGTGCTGCTATTAAAAGAACCTGAAATGTGGAAATGGCTTTGGAATTGGGTAATGGGTAGAGCCTGGAAGAACTGTGAGGTACTTGATAAAAAAAGCCTGGATTACTTTGAAGAACATTGGTAGAAAAACTACTTCTGATGGGGCCTTAGAAGTAAATGATGAATGTGCTATTAGAAACTGGAGGAAAATCAATCCTTGTTATACAGTGACAAAGAACTTGCCAAAATTGTGTTCTGATGTTGTATGGAAGGCAGAACTTGAAAGACATGAACTTGCGTATTTAACAGAGGAGATTTCTAAGCTAAGTGTGGAAGGCGCAGCCTAATTTCTCCTTGAAGCTTATATGAAATAGGAAAAGAAAGAGATAAGCTGAGGATTGAATTTTTAAGCACATAGAAACCAGCAATTGATGATTTGGAAAATTCTCTGTCTATCTAGAGAGTGTGTTCTGACACCAGGGCCAGAAGCTGCACTATCAACCACCTCCCTGAGCTTTCAAGAAGTGAGTCCCCAGAGGACAGGGATCCATGTAGAAGATTTGATTGGACAACCCTGTGCTAAAGAGGGTGTGGCTGAACTTGGCTCCAGTCGGACATTGCAGTTGAAGATTGGAAAATCAGTTATCCAGGGAGGATCTTTGGAAAGTTCTATTGTTTGATAGTTTGGACCCCCTTAAACTGCACACAAGGCTAACAAGGTTTTGTGAAATGTGCCTGAACAGAAGCAATGCCTGAAAGGGAAATAGAAGGGATGAATTGAAGGAAGAATGACATGGAAGCTGAGTTCTGGATGGAAGAGGTCTCAGGCCAAGAGAGAAGAACTACCCATGTGTGTGGAAAGGGCAGGTCTTCTTATGTGTTTGGAGGGTGCAGGACATCTTCCAGGGCACTTGCAAGGATCTCCTTGTGCCCCACCGTTCAGGGAAAGTGCCACCACCCCAAAGCTTAGAGAGGGTGGAGTCTGTGCCCTGGCTTTGTGGAGAGCCTGACCACTATTTGGTACTCAGAGAGGGTTAGGCATTAACACCAGGGTTCAGGAAGAGTGTGGCTACAGAGCAAACACTTAGAAAGGTTGGGGTTACCACTCCATCAAGCTTGGAGGACAAAACCTGGATCCATAGATGACTCTCAAACCTGAATCTAAGGAGGTTTGTCCTGCTGTTTTTCAGACTTGTTTGGGACCTGTGACCACTGTTTTCCTTCCAATTGGGAGATTCCAAATGGGAATCTTTTATCCCATGCCTGTCTCACCCTGTACACTGGAAACAGATAACTGGTTTTCTAGATTTCACAAGTCTATTGAGGAATTTTGCCCCAGGATGGACCACACTCATAAGTGATTTTGAAGAGACTTTGTATATAGCATTGTTCCAAAATGATTTAAGGCTTCGGGGGATGTTGTGTTCAATGACTGCTTTTGCATGTGGGAAGAATATGTTTTTGGGGGGTTCATAAGGTAGACTGTTGGGGATTAACTCATATCTGCCACAGAAGGCATGTTCAGCAAAGTGGCAGGACACAAGATCAACAACCAAAAATCACCAGTGTTTCTATACACAGGCAATGAACAATTGGAATCCCTGGTCTTGTGGATGTGAACCCATTTGTAAATACAACCTGTGAAGCTATTATTAATTAGGATGTGCCAATCTGGATGAACAAATCCATGTTTATTGCCATGTTTATTACCATGAAGTAGAAAAGTCAAGAAAACACAAAGATTGCTGGCCAGTCAGAAGATACTGACCCTGGGAGAAAGCAAGCTTTCTAACCTCTAAAATCATGAGCCAATAAATACCTGTTGTTAAGCCAACCCATAGTAGGATATTTGTCTTAGCAAACTAAAACAATTTAAGTTCTTCACCTTGGTTCCTTGTCTAACGCCATTCCCCTTCCCTGGATTCCCCACCCTACCACCCTGAGTCTTCTGCCTCATTTAACTCCTACTCCTCCTTTCAGGCTCTGCTCAAGATTTGGTTTTCTTTGGAATCAGCTCCTGGATTGCTCCCTTAACCCTACCTGTAGTTGGGTGCCTCTCAGTGCACACATTAAGCCAGCATATTTTCTTTCTTTCTTTTATTTATTTCTCCCCAC
The DNA here is from genome assembly GCF_030445035.2 of Dasypus novemcinctus. NCBI lineage: Eukaryota > Metazoa > Chordata > Mammalia > Cingulata > Dasypodidae > Dasypus > Dasypus novemcinctus. The sequence goes on along the minus strand of NC_080677.1, from coordinate 136,691,455 downwards.
TCCCTTGTTGTTTGCACTTGCTGTGTCTGTTTGTCTTCATTGTTTCATTAGGAGGCATCAGGAGCCAAACCCAGGACCTCTGATGTTGGAGAGAGGTAACTAATTACTTGAACCACCTGCATTCCCTACTTTGTTGTGTTTCTCATTGTGTTTTTCCTTCCTATGTCTCTTGTGTCATCTTTTTGTGTCAGCTCACTGTCCATTGCATCAGCTCACTGTCTTCTTTAGGAGGCACTGGGAACCTCTGCTTCCTATTTTGCTGTGTCTCGTTATGTTTTTTCTTGTTGTATCTCTTGTGTCAGCTCTCCATGCCTGCCTGTCTGCTAGCTCACTGTCTTCTTTAAGAGGCACCAGAATATGAACCAGTGGCCTCCCATGTGATAGGTGGGAGCCCACTTGCCTGAGCCACATCCACTTCTCATGCCAGCATATTTTAATTGTTGATAGCCATCTGTCTTTACCTGTCTCCATTGCTAGACACTGGACTGCTTAAGGATAGGAGCAAAATATTACTCATTTCTGTATTCTCCACATCTATAGCTGATACAGAATACATGTTGATTTAACGGGTAGAGGTAATAGCATGCTGTGAACATTGCCAATTTGCAAATGCAAATGCCAAAAACTGTGAATCTGTTGGAATGTAAGATAATAGTGAGCTAGTGCCTGGATGATAGGCTGCGGTCACCCCTCGGGCTGAAGTGTGGTTTGCTGGCCTGGCGGGGGAGCGGCCGCGGCAGGCCAAGCCGCTGCCCCCATAATAGGGTGGCTGGTCGGACTCACCGCCACCCCTGAAGGGAGCTCGGCATGGGTGCAGAGTGCCCTCGGGTCTCCCCTTCTCGGCAGCCATGCTTCCGCGGCCGCCCCTCCTCCCGGATGGCGCCACACGATGCCTGTGGGGCGGCACCCTTCTTCTTCTTTCTCCCTGCGCAGGCACAGGGCGGAAAATTCCAGTCTGCCCTTCCCCCCCCCCCCCCCCACAGCAGCAACAGCCAGGCGTGGGCGGAAAAATCCAGTCTGCCCTTTTCCCTCCCCCTGACAGCAGCAACGGCCAGGCATGGGCGGGAAACTCAAGTCTGCCCTCCACCCCAGCAACAGCAGCCACCAATCCCTAAACCCTGCCCCTTCCCCCAGCAACAGCGACAGCCAATCCCTAACCACCACCCCTCCCCCGTCCAGTACCGCCCACTGACCTTTCGCCGGCAACCAATCAGAACAGGGCGTGGCTTCGACCAATCAGCCTTCCCCAGCCCCTATAAAACTGTTGCCTCTCCCTCAATAAAGTGGACTTGCGTGTTTACCTTGTCTCCGCGGTAGTTCTTCTGCCGTGCGCCCTCCAGTCCTGAGAGCCCCCGACAAGGGCCTGGCCTCCCTTGTCCCCAGTTCATCGCCTGCTTCTCCGGGCGACCCCTTCGTCGCCGGCTTTGCCGGGCGACCCCGTCAGCCGAACAGTGCAACCCCTGTGAGACCGACCCCTTGTCTGCTGCCGGACCGACCCCTCGTCCCAAGTGGGACCGACCCCTCATCCCAAGCGGGACCGACCCCTCGTCCAAAGCTGGACCAACCCCTCATCCGCAGCCAGACCCCACCTCTACCGACTGAGCAAGCCACCGCAATAGGCTTAAAGGAAATTGGGGGGTAGAGGAAGGATGTAAGCTAACACCTACGTGGGTGAAATCTATGATAAGCAGGAGGTAAGTATTTGTACAAGGAAGGGATAAAATGGGGGCATAGGGTTACCTTTGGGTGGGGCTTTCCAGGCTTCAGGAGGGCTAGGGATGGGAGGATGGGTAATATTGCCCAAGAAATTGGGGGGAGGGTGGGGCAACATATGAACATAGGAGATTGTCAGGTATTCGGTTCAGAGTATAATGCTGAGAAAACCTTTTCAAAAATATAATAAGGAAGGTTACCTGTTTAAGATGCTTAAAGGGGATAATCTGATGCAGGACAGGGAATATGTGAATGCTCATTTTGCCATAGTGGGTTATATCATTGGATAGAGACCCATATAATGAGAGTCAAGGTATACCCATATCCTGGGGAGGACTGATGCTCTCAAATAGAGGGAACTGTATCTCTCAAGAGAAATAGTGGCTCCCAGTGCATTAGGGCAGTTGAGATGTCAAGCCCTCAACACTGTTGCAAGTATCTCTGAACATGGCCCTTCAAGCAATGAAGATTGACTGTCACTGTGGGCCCTAAGGGGAGGGGGAAAGAGGTATTGAATAGATGGAACCAATGTAACTGTGTGGGCAATAGAAGTGTTCCACAAGAGTACGCAAGGATGGATATAAAACATGTAAAACTACACCAAAAATATATAGGGGCTGATAGGCTAAAATGTAAATCATAATGTAAAACATAAGATAACTAAAAATTTAGAAAATTGTATAGTCTAAAATATAAACCACAATGTAAACACAAATGTTACCTTGTTTGAAAGCTATTGTCTCAATATCTGTACATTAGTTTCAGTAAATATAGTATGAATATGTAAAAAGATTATTGCTGTGGAAGGGAAAAGGGTTTTATGTTGGATACATGGGAGTACTGTATATTGTTTATATGAATTACTGTGATCTAAAACTTTTGTGAAGATAAGCTTAATAATTAGAAAAAAGAAAAGAAAAAGATAGGACGTAGACACTGTGGAAAAGACGGAAGTAGTTGCCTTGCCAATTTGCATACAGGGCAACATTTATTGCAGTGATGGAAGGCAAAACATCAAAAACAAAGCTTTTGCATTTTTAAATTTTTTGATACCCCAATTTATTTCTACCTTAATTTTTCTAAATTAATATGTATTATATATCTCACCTTTAAACTCATAACTATATTCCATTTTACTATTAATGGAACCTGGTAATATATTGGGCTTCACTTTTGAAGAAGTTTTGGATCACAGGGAGGTTCAACAATGGTAGGGGAGGAATACTGGTGTAGGATGTTATTGACAGGGAACACATGGTTGGCAGGGACTTCTACAGGGCATATATCCAGGGTACATAAAAATGTTTGGATATTTTCATAGTGGATACAATTAAAAACAACAACTGAGGGAGTGCTCAGTTCCTAGCCAGGGGAGCTCTATCACAGTCCCTAAAGGAACAGCAACAATCCCCCAAGTGCAATGGCAAAGACCAAAAAAGAATGAAGGTCCAACAATGAGCCCTTGATACTAATGACTATGCTTGTAAGCCTGTGCACCTGAAATAAGAACAAGGCCTAGAGCTGCAGGATGCCTAAGAGTTATCTCCTGAGAGCCTCCGTGTTGCTCAAATGTGGCCAGTCTCAAAGCCAAACTCAGCATGTAAATGCGTTGCCTTCCCCCCAGTGTGGGACACGACTCCCGGGGATGAGCCTCCCTGGTGCCGAGGGATTACTGCCAAGTACCAGCTGATGATGTAACTAGGAAATGACCTTGAATAAAAGGGTCAACTCGGACCAGCAGAATATCTCAATCTACATATAATACCAGGAGTTAAAATGCTTTTTGACCTGAATCAAAGGGGGAAATGGAAAGGACAAATGAGTTTATATGACTATGAGTCTCCAAAAAGAGCTGGGAGATTATCAGAGGGGTTGCCCTTATGCACACCTCAGCAGAGTCCCAGACACAGATAAAGTAGATACAACCCCAGGTATTGGTTCTTCTGAGGACTACAGAGACCAACAGGTTCTATGGTCATGGCAGATGGAGTTCAGTGCCATGTCAGTTGGCCCTTCTTTGGAGTTTGTGTTTCTGTGTGATGGAGCTGGACTCAGATGTGGTCTTTGTTCACAAGCCTCTCCTGTTACTTTTACCGGAACCATAGTTGGTGCTGGGGTTTAATGTATACCCAGGGGACCTGAATCTCTGGACTGACCATGTAATAGCCAGGCCCTGAGCCTCAACAGACTTCAGTTCCTACACTCTGGTTAATTGGACTTACCCCACTCAGCTAACATGGAGGTGAAGAAGGCCAACCACCACATCAGGGAGCCAAGAGTGCCTACAACTGAAAGCAGGAGGATTGCACCCAGCATCCATGTGGAATCTAAGCCCCCTCTTGATATAGATGTGGAGTGGACACAACCATTCCAAGGTCCACAGGATAGAAGGATAGAGTATGGATTAGAGCGGACTTACTGATAATCTATTCATGAACTATTGTGATTAGTAATTGAAGAAAATGTGGAATTGGTGTGGAGAAAGTGGCCATGGTGGCTGCTGGGGGTAGAGAGTGGGAGGAAGAGATGAGATGTGGGGGTATTTCTGGGACTTGGTGTTGTCCTGGGTGGTGCTGCAGGGACAGTTATCGGACATTGTATGTCCTCCCAAGGCCCACTGGGTGGAATGTGGGAGAGTGTGGGCTATGATGTGGACCATTGACCATGAGGTGCAGTGGTGCTCAGAGATGTATTCACCTAATGCAATGAATGTCTCATGATGATGGAGGAGATTGTTGTTATGGGGGGAGGAGTGGGGTGAGGCGGGTGGGGGGTATATGGGGACCTCATATTTTTTTAATGTAATATTAAAAAAATAAAGACAAAAAAAATAGTGAGTAGGTTTTCCTCACTTGGGCATCACCAACTATGCTCACTAAATGGGCTTCTAGAGTCACCAGTATGTGACTCCCAATTCAACTTCTCAAACAATGTAGGACTCCTTTCTAGATGGATATTCCCAACTAATGGTCATGTGGCCTCTAAATATAAATTCTCGTGCATTAGCCAGCCAAAGCACTGCTGATGCAAAATACCAGAAGCCTATCGACTTTTATAAAGGGTATTTATTTGGTGTAGGAGCTTACAGTTACCAGGCCATAAAGCATAGGGTACTTCCCTCACCAAAGTCTTTTTCCACATGCTGGAGCAGGATGGCTGCCAATGTGTGCCAGGGTTCAGGTCTCCTGGGTTCCTCTCTTCCCAGGTCTTGCTTCTTTCTGGGCTCAGGGTTTTTCTCTTTCCAGGTTTCTTTTTTTCTGGGCTCAGTGTTCCTTTCTTCTCAGTGCTTGCTTTTCTTTCCTCTGTGTGCTTACTTCCTGGGGCTCCAGCTTAATCCTTTAGCATCAAACTCCAACATTAAAACTCCAATACTAAAAACCCTCTAACTCTGTCCTTTGCCATGCCTTTTACCTGTGAGTCCCCACCCTTTGGTGACATGGCCCAATTAAAACCTTAATGATAATTTAATCATACCTAGATATGGACCAGTTTATAAACATTATCCAATATTTATTTTTGGAATTCATAACTGTATCAAACTGTTACACTCCACCCTCTGAATTCCAAAAGGACATAACAATATTCAAGAAAACCTTAAATCATTAACAATGCAAATACAAAATCATATCACAGTCCCTGCCACGGTCCCGTTTTTTTGTTCCTTTTGACGCTCTCCATGGTTGCTCGTCAGACTGCCTCCAGCAGCCAAAATGAAGCGCATCGAGAGCAGGGATGCTTTTCAGGCAGCCTTGAACAGTGCAGGTGATAAACTTGTAGGAAAAGCTCGAAGCTACCTTTAATGAATTAAGCTAATCATGTTTTCTGATCATATAACCAGCTGTCAGCTGTTTAAAAATAAACTTGTAATTTTTTTATTTACAAAAAAGATCATGTATGAAGACTATATACCCAACTGCCATCGGATTATAAATGACAATAAAATATTAATTCTACCCTTTTAAAAAAATCATATCACAATCAATTTAAAGAAATACAGTCTGTTTTGGGGCAAAGTCCCGCCTGGATGTAGACCTCTGAAATTACAAAACAATTTATCTGCCTACAATACACAAATGGACAGATAAAGAATAAACATTTTCATTACAATAAGGAGAAATTGGTGGGGAAACAGTTTCTCTACAGTTCAGTAGGCCTGCAGGGCATCCTCTATTTGATTTCAAAGTCTGAGAGTCATTCCTAAGACAATGGTTTCTTCTCCTTGGGGCCACATGGGGACCTACCCTTTCCACAGACTTGCCCAATAGCCATTTTCTTGGTCCCCCTTCTTCAAGCATATGGGTATTAACCAAGCTCCAGACCTCAGCCTCGAAGAGTGTTGGGGTGATTACCATACCTTACCCAATCTTTGGGTCAGAATCTTAACCCCCCTAGTACAGTGATGTGAAGACAACATTCCCCCTAACCTTTGGCATACAGGCTCAACCCTCTCAGAGCAATGAGTTGACCACCTGGCCTTCCCTAATCCATGGGGGACAGGTCCACCCCTCTCAGACTTTGGGGTACTGACCTTAACCACCACCCTCTCTGTAGCCTGGGGAAGCAAAACTCCCCCAGAACATTGGGCAGAGATATCCAACCTCTTCAAATGCTGGGGCAAACTCACCCTCTCTGTACACATGGGTGGGGTTCCTCTTTTGGCCCAAGGTGATGTTTTAATTCCAGATCTCAGCTTCCATGGTTTTCCTCTTGAAATTTTTTCTCCTTCAGTCTTTACTTTCCATGTCCCTTTTATTCTAGGCAGACAGTGGTTTTGTTCATAGCGCTCTCTCAAAAAGTCTGTTGGTTTAGCATGCAGGAAGCAGGAGTCCAAGCCATCAGACAGTAAGACTTTCCACAAGTCTTTCCAACATAACTGTATCTTCAATTCTGATTTACAAGTTCCAAGTTTAGTTAAGTCCTCCAACGGGGCACTTTCATCTGGGAGCTTGATTTCCAGAGACCTGGAATTTCCAGAATCAGTTTCTGTTTTCTTTGTGCCTGACAGTTCAGTCCTCAGCATATCTCTCTCGTCTAGCATTTTGCTATAAACTGCAAGCAGAAGCCAAGCCACATTATCTGGGTTTACTTTGGAAATTTCTTCAGCTAAATGCCCAGGCTTGCCACTTTCAAATTCTGCCTTCCATAAAACACCAGGAGTTAATCTTGGTAAGTTCTCTGCACCTTTAAAATATGGATTGCCTTTCCTCCAGTTTCCAGTAATAGTTTGATCATTTACTTATAGGGCATCATAAAAAGTCTCTTTAGCATCTATATTGCTATCAACAGTCTCTTCAAAGCACTGTAGGTCCTTTCTTCCAAGCATCTCACAGTTCCTCCAAAAAATATCCCTTACTCATTTGTAAAACCATTCCAACAATTTGGTAATTGCAAAAGCACTACCCCACTCTTGGTACCAAATTCTGTATTAGTCAACCAAAGGGGTACTGATGCAAAATACCAGAAGCCGATCAGCTTTTATAAAGGCTATTTATTTGGGATAGGAACTTACAGATACCAGGCCATAAAGCATAGGTTACTTCCCTCACCAAAGTCTACTTCCACATGTTGGAGCAAGATGACTACCAGCATCTGCCAGGGTTCAGGGTTCCTGGATTCCTCTCTTTCCAGGTCTTGCTTCTCTCTGGGCTCAGGGTTCCTGTCTTCCTAGGGCTTGCTTTTCTTTCCTCTGTGTGCTTACTTCCTGGGGCTCCTCTAACTTAAGACTTCAGTATCAAATTCCAACATCAAAAATCCAACATTAAAAACCCTCCAACTCTGTCCTTCACCATGCCTTTTATCTGTGAGTCCCCACCCCCAGTGACATGGCCCAATCAAAGCCCTAATCATAATTTAGTAGCGTCCAGGTACAGACCAGTTTACAAACATAATCCAATATCTATTTTTGGAATTCATAACTATATCAAACTGCTACATCTGGTTACTGGAAATTTCCTGTGCCAGAATGTGACAAGTGTTATCTACTTTTATTATCTTTTATTGTTATTATCCAAACATAATTATCTGAAACAGAGAAATATAACCCAATCTTGTTTCTAGATGACAGATCCTCATATTCTCAAAATAATATTTTCCAGGGTAGGCACTCTCTGTTGTGAACTGAGCTAAGTGAGGTTGGTCATTCACAACCTTTAGTTTATTTGGGTAGACAAGGGTGGCTGCTGAAGTGTTGTGAGAGGTGAGGGATAGCTACACCCCCACAACCTTACTCTCCTGTTATGAGGAAAGCAAGCCTCAGACCAAATACTGCCACATGTACCAAACATTTATTAGTAAACAGGCATAAAATAAATTCTAAAATAGTTGATGAAGACCCATCAACAAATAAAAGCTCAGTGTCCTTTTATTTCCACTAACATCTCTAGGACTCTGGGGGATACCAGGGTCACATCTGGAATGTAGAAAGTTATGGGATCTGAGTAAGAAATAAGAGACCATGCCAGCTTAGTCATTCAGTTCTCCCCTCTTATCTCCAAAACCCCCTTCTCTCCGTATTAATGGAAGTAAGTTTTGCTTTCCTGAGTGGCTAATGACATACATGGTACGATTGGGATAGAAACAAAATAAAATTATTCATCACAGGGTTCCCCACAACGAACACATCTTTTTCCCAGATTCCTACACCAAAATTAGAGGAATTTGTTATTTTCTTTTTTTTTGCTTTCATAAGTCATCGAACTCTCCATCACAGCATGTATTATATCCATTTGAACGATTGGCATAAATAGTTCAAGTACAGGTAGGTAGCAATTATCATTTTCATAATCTCTTACATGAAAAGAACCCAAGCCCTAGGGAGGATAAGTGACTTGCCCAAGGTAAGACTATGAATGGCAGAACTGGGATAAAGAATCTACTTTTCAGACTCCTTTTATGTGACTCTCCTGTGTGTTATTATTTCAAGATGATCTGGTACAATTAGTGTAATAAATCAAAAGAAATCGTGAATCCTTATGCTTTTAAAAAAATCTGATAAGTATTTTGAGAATATTTAAGGTAAATACAGCAAAATTAATTTTGGAGCCAAACCTCATACCTGATTCCAGAAAAAATTCCAAATGGGTGGAAACCTTAAATGCAAAAAATAGAGCCCTGTAAGGTGTAGAAGAATCAGTGAGTGATTTCTTTTACACCCTGGAGCTAAAAAGACCTAAGTAAGACATAAAATCCAAAAGCCATAAAATTAAAGAATTATACATTTGACTGCTTTTGATGCTTTTGCCATCATAAAATTTTATGAAGAAAAAGATTTGTTTCTTTATATGTAGTCAGGAGATAAATAAGCTAGGAAAAACAGCTCTTGCTGCTAATATTCCTAAGAGTTGATTTTCCTAATATAGAGAATGTCTATAAGTTGATAGAAATACAGACGCATGACTATATAAAATGATAAAAGGATAAGGAAAACTCATAGAAATGGAAATAAAATGGCCCTTGAAACAGGAAAAGATACTCAACTTTACTTATAACAAGAAATACAAATAAAATTATTTTGAAATTCTATATTTTTAACCTATCAAATTGCCAAAGATTCAAAGGTTCAAAAATTGGTCTATTGGCTAACAAGGAGAAAGTGATACTTCACCTCATGCATTACTGTAGGACTGAAAAATATTACAACTCAATGGAGGACAAGCTAAACATACTTAACAAAACATATTCTTTGGGAAGTAGATGTAGCTCAAGTGATTGAGCTCCTGCCTACCACACGGGAGGTCCTGGGTTCAGTTTCTGGTGCCTCCGTGATAAGACGAGGAAGAGTGAGCTGGAGCAATGGGCTGGTGTGGCGAGCTGATGCAACAAGGAGCCTCAAAGAGGGAACACAATGAGAGAAACAACAAAGCAGGGAGCAGAGGTGGCTCAAGTGATTGAGCACCTCTCTCCCACATGGGAGGTTCCAGGTTTGGTTTCCATGCCTCCTGAAGAGGACATGAGCAGACACAGAGAGCACACATCAAATGGACACAGAGAGCAGACAAAGAGAGCAAACAATGCAGGGGGGCAGCAAGATAAATAAATAAAAATTTAAAAAAAAAAAACATATTCTTTGACCTAACAATTCTACTTCTAGGAAGTCTAGGTTATTTATTATTACTGTTCGTAATTGCAGAGGATTACACACAATATAAATGTTCACTAATAGAAAGGATAACTTTATAGTGTGGAATACCCTACATTACACACACACACAAATGCACACAAAGAGAATCCTTTTTATATTAATGTGGAAAGAGCTCCACAATATATCAGTATGTAAAAAGAAAAAAAAAATGACTGTGCATATCAGTATGTATTGTATGCTACCATTTTTTGTAAAGGAATAGGTAAAGGATATGTAAGATTGCTGGAAGTGTAAAACCTTAAGTATGTATTCATTTACAAAGTCAGCTTAGTTTTACTAAGGTAAGAAGTTTCCCTCTCCACATCAATGCCTGTAAATCACTAATCATGTACCATGTTGCTTTTATTTCTGAACAAGTAGATTATCCTTAAAATTATTTTCATTTAATATACATTACATCCTCCCCACTGAGATGCACTCAGCTCACCCCAGAAGGAAGAGGTGAGAAAAGAAATATGTTCATATCTACATCTATCTCTGATGTTGTTAAGACATTACTTGCAATGTAGGAACAAGTAAAAGTTATATTTGTATGAAGCAAGTGTTCCTAAATAAAGCAAAGGGCAGAATACTAAGGGACTATGATACAAAGAAACAGGTGGCTCCTGAGTTGTGCTCTGGGCTGGTTGCATCAACAATAGTGTGCTACCCTAAATAAAGCCCACAACAGGTGCCACTGACTGCCAAGGTTTGGGCTCATTGCACCTTGACAGATGTGGGCAAATTAGGCACAGATGTTGAACTCCAGACTCTTTTCCCTGACGAAGAATCAGCTTCACATCCCATTGGTCCCAGATAAAACCTGGATCAACTCTGCCTTTGAGAATGTGAACTCAACTTTAGAATTGTCATTAAAGGTAGGAATAAACATTTTGCCCACTGGGTTTGAATAAGAGACTGATTTTGGATTAAATTTTGCAAGGTTGGCCTGAGGATTTTCTTTGCTCGATCTACTATGATGGTACCTATAATTAATTTCCTTCTTCCGTGTACTACAGCGTGCCTACAGATTGATACAAAGACAGACTCATCACTCAATAGAAAAATACGAAAAGGGTAAGGAATAGCCACAAAAAAAAAACAAGTGAAAATGGCCCTTAATACCAACTTCAGTTTGTTGACTCAAGCCTGCTCCCTGTGTCAGTTTATTGCCTCTGAGCATTGAAGGCATCATTCAATATATGCTCCATGATAGACAATGGAGTTCCTTTACCTGTTTTCTCCTTTAAAGGAAGCAGAATGCTAAACTTTTTCAATAGAGGGTGCTGGAGGGACCTTGTGGAGGAAGAGGCTCTCCTGAAGTTTCCAGCGTGGGCCAGGATTGGTTATGTGGGCTGGAGGACCTCAGGGGGAGCACTGCCCCAGTGGCAGGCCCAAAGCACAGTTCCTCAGTGGTAATCTTTCTGCTGCTATTTATTTCCACATGGAAACCAGAGCCCCTGTGCCCACCCCCAAACCCCCAACTTCCCACCCCCCCACTCCAACACTATCCCTCTGATTGGGAAGGGATTGAAGGGGGTTGGTGTGTCTCAAGTAGCAAGACTGCTCCATGCAGCTCCCAAGGGCCTGTCTCGTGGTGCATTAAGGAGGCTGGACCCCAAGCACAGGGGCTCCAGGGCACACCGAAGAATCCTGCAGTCTTGAAGGACATGGCAGCACAGAGCTGCCCCATCTGAAGGAACTGCAGTTGGCAATAAATGTGGACAGATGGCAGAACAGCCTCTCTAACGCTCTGGAACTATATAAGATGCCTGGACCTTAAGCCAAACAAACAAAATAGAAGAGTAAAACAAAATCCATATACCATCCAGGGATTTAGCTACTCGGATTTAACAAATGTCAACATTATGCCATATTTGCTTCAGATTTTTTCATAAATATGTATGCTCCATGAACATAGGGTATAGTTTTGTGATTTAATAATTAACATAGATAGTATAATGAGAATCATTTTCTACGATTTGTTTGTTTTCCTCTCAATGTTCTGTTTGAGGCTCGTTCACATCACTAGACATAGATCTAGTTCATTCGTTCGAATAGCTATGCAGTGTTCTATTGTATGACTATCTCACAACTTATCTATTCCTCTATTCATGGTCAGGTTTTTCCAGGTTTTCGCTGTTGCCGAGCAAGTTAACAGTCTCATAGGCAAGGAGCATTCTTATAAGCCTTCTTACCACTAGTAAAAGAGTTTCTTTATGACGTGCACATAAGTGGGTGCCACAGGCTGGGTTCCCTGGGGACCAACTCAGGGAGGTTAGGAGTTCGGCAGGAGACGGTGAATTGCACGGCAGTCTCAGTGAAGACCCAGCTGGTCTTGCAGGGCTCCCTGAATCGGGGATGGCCTGATTTGGGGCAAGGACAACGGATCTTTATATCCCTATGCTGAATAGTTATTGGATGGTGGCTGCTACTAGGAAAGGGGCCACATCCTTGGTGAGGCAACTCTTTTTGACCCAGAACAAGTCCCAGAAAGGGGCTCGGTGGATTGCCTATGGGTGGCAATATTCCTACTGAGCAGAAGAATGGGCGCGTTAGTCCTCATTGGGGAGCAGGAGAGTGATGCACCTGATGTGCATGTATCTAACTTTTTGATCCGGGTCCATTGTGCAAGTCTGGGTGTGGGGGGTGGTGCAAAAATGACAGGATGCATTTCCCACCAGCATGGTGGAGGCTTGGAATTACACTTAAATTTATTTTAAAAATTAAAAATGCTTCTTTTCTTAAACAACTTCCTATGATTAAACATTCATGCCTGTTACATGTATTTTCAACTCCCTTTTAATCATTAAACATTTTATGTGGCATAATAGAGTTCATCTGGATCTCCACTTTGTAAGTCAGCACTGATGTATTTTTTAGCAACAACCTTTGCATTTTTGTTAGTAATATCTCTTTTATCAGTTGAAGGCAAAACAACATCATGGTGCATTCTGAGGACAAAGCGCAGAAAATTGAGTCATGACTCCACACACCAAGGTACAGGCACGCTGGAGGAGCAGGGGCCATTCAGTTTCAAATTTACCCTGTAAACTTATGTGCTGTGCATATTCCACCTTGCGTCTTTATCACAAATAAGGATAAGAATAAATCGAACAGAATTTTTCTGCTCCCAATTTCACTGGTTGGATGGGGTGTGCATTTAATTTCAAGACTGACAAAATTTCAAACATTTTCAGGCAAATAGGACAGTTTTACAATGTTATTAACCGGATCCCTGCTTGTTCCCTGGTAACACCATTTCCCCTAAACCCTTTAGCACAGTGGTTGCGGTTGTTTTACTCTCACACCCCAACCCTCAGAATCTAGAGTTGGTATCTTCATCCTCCTCGACCCCGATGGTGCTTCCAAACCACTACTTTGCCCTTTTGCTTTGAAAAGCTCATGTCTTTAAGCACATGACGTGGTATCATTTTCTCTCTCCTGATCTTCCCCTAGGTCACTGCTGTGTTTACCACCAGGGTACCTGGCTACCTCCAGGCCTGATACCTTTCTTCCCAGCTTTAGCATCCACCTGGATGATCCTTCCCACAGTGCTTGTTTTCTTAACCTCTCCCCACTCAGTGATCTTTTCTTCCATCCCACCTTATCTCCCATGATCATGACTTTGGCCTCCTTACCACCAAAAATGGAATTACCTTTGAAATCTTTATTTTGAGCTCCCCACCTCCTATTTGTCCTGCTGCTACACTCTAATACCTCCATCCAGCCATTCTTCAACTTCATGACATTTCCCATTCACTGGTCCTGTGACCGTCACTGTCATTTTCCTGTCATTGTCTTACTTCCCTTCTTACCCAACTTTGATGCCACGGTTCACCATTATAATCACTTTTTTGCAAACTATCTTAAAATTGAAATTAACATTTAGAAACAAATTGAAGATAAAACTGGACCTGAACTTACTTTTTTTTTTTAATATTAAGTCCAACACTTAAAATATTATCAAGGCAGCAGACTTGGCCCAGTGGTTAGGGCATCCGTCTACCACATGGGAGGTCCGTGGTTCAAACCCTGGGCCTCCTTGACCCGTGTGGAGCTGGCCCATGCGCAGTGCTGATGCGCGTGCAAAAAGTGCCCTGCCACTCGGGTGTCCCCATGTAGGGGAGCCCCACATGCAAGGAGTGTGCCCCGTAAGAAGAGCTGCCCAGCGCGAAAGAAAGTGCAGCCTGCTCAAGATTGGTGCCACACACACGGAAAGCTGACACAACAAGATGATGCAACCAAAAGAAACACAGATTCCTGTGCCGCTGACAACAACAGAAGCAGACAAAGAAGACACAGCAAAATAGACACACAAAACAGACAACTGGGGGGGTTGGGGGGGAAGCGGAGAGAAATAAATAAATCTTAAAAAAAAATATATTATCAGTCATACTATTAATATATCACTCAAATTATTCACTTGACTCTTTCTGGTTGTAGCAGAGACTCTCCGTGTTTTGCCCATATCCCTTACCACTTCAGGGCACACTGGTGCAACTTCTAACTTCCAGCATCTGTAATTTTTTTGCCTGAGGGTCTTCCCTTGCCATCAGAGCTGATTTGCTGCCCACATAGCAATCATCAATCATTCACTGATGACTGATGGAGCAACGGCTGATGGGAGTTACCGTATAGATTCCCCAGCTCTCTCGCCCCTTGGGCTCCAAGGACTGTGTCCTACACTGGGGCCCAGTATTGCCCCAGCAGAAATAAACTCCAATTAGCCATGGTTTTACCCAGCTCACTGACACACTCTTTATTGTCTGCCTTCACTTGCCACTCTTACTGTCTTACACCTGTGTTAGTCAGCCAAAGGGGTGCTGATACAAAATACCAGAAATCAGTTGGTTTTTATAAAGGCTACTTATTTGGGGTAGAAGCTTATAGTTACTAGGCCATAAAGCATAAGTTACTTCCCTCACCAAAGTCTTTTGCCACATGTTGGAGCAAGATGGTTGCTGATGTCTGTGAGGGTTCAGGTTTCCTGGGTTCCTCTCTTCCTGAGGTTCATTTCTCTCTGGTCTCAGCTCCTGTTTTCTCCTCAAGGTCAGCTATAGACTATGAGGCTCTTTAGGCTTTGCATCTCTCCACAAGACCAGCTGTAGACTATCAGGAGAACAGCTCTGTCTTCTTGGAGGGGGTGGGGGAGGCAGGGCTTCTGCTATTAGCTATCTCTATTCCTCTGTGTTCTTCTCCTGTGTGTTCACTTCCTGGGCTCCAGCTCAAAACTCCAGCATCAAAATACCAACATCAAAACTCCAACTCTCTTCTTTTGCCATGTATTTTATCTGTGAGTCCCCACATCCTACTGATGGGGCCCAATCAAAGCCCTAATCATAATTTAAAAACACCCAGGTACAGACCAGTTTACAAACATAATCTAATATCTATTTTTGGAATTCATGAACCATATCAAACAGCTACACACCCCTAACGTGTTCCTGGGATTATTTAAATGAACTACTTGAACTCTGATCCTAGTCTTAGGGTCTGCTTTCAGGACCAACGTAGTGGCCTTATTTAGAGTTTCTGTTTGCATTTAATGTTATATTTGTTTTGTGTTAATAGTAGTAAAAGAGCCATATCACAAGGAGTTTTTCCTGGCTTTATGATTATTTTATTGAACTTCTTACATTGCACATTTAAGTCAATAGAGGAGGTTCAAGAGAAATTTTCTTTAACACAGATCAATGCTATGCAGCATTCGGCAACACAGGTAGCATGTCTTTTTCTTCTGTTTTCTCTTTTACTTTGCATACCTCTATGGTTCCTGCTGTTCAGGAGTTTGTGTGCTGGTTGGAAAGGGACTTGATTCATCATGCAGATGTGTTCAAAGGTAAGAGAACAGATGAGCCATACAAATTCCACAAGGGCATGGGGGCTTCCAAAGGAAGTAGTCTATTTTATTAATATTTGTCAGGGTCAGTTTTTAACAAGGAAAAAGGTTTTAGGGGATTTAAAATCTCATATAAAATTAATTAATGTTCATAGTAGGAAAATTTAGAAAATGCAGACACCTAAATTTTTTTAAAATGCCCATAGGGATAGGAATAAAGACTGATAAAACTTTGGGATATAGTCTTCCATACTTCTAAAAATAAAAAACACTCAATATATGCTTATTTTCTACAAAACCACATATAGCATAATGATATTTTATCATTTTAATTTTTTATAGAATGCATTCTGATCATCATTTAATAATCTTTATCAGCCATTTTCTGATTTTGCTCCTTAGGGGCTGCCTGGAAGGAATCCAGAGGGGAGGCAAGAAGAGAGGTGTTTTATTTTGCAATAGGCTTCTGGGAACAATATGTCAAATATGGGTTGACTTTTATAATGGGAATTTATTACATTACAAGCTTACTGTTCTGAGGCAGTGAAAATGTCCAAATTAAGGCTTCATTAGGCAATGTTTTTCTCCCTGAGGACCAGTAGCTGGTGATCCTGGACTCCTGCCAGGTGACAAGGCACAGTCATGGCTTTGCAAGTCTCCGCCTTCTCCTCCAGGCTCATTTTCTCATGGAGCTCAGCTGTGGACAATCAGGCACATGGCAAGATCAGCTTGCCTCTTCAGGCCTCAAGTTTCACCTTCCAACTCTCTGTGGGCCTTCTCTCTCAGCCTCTTGGGGGCCTCTTTCTGTGTCTCTGTGCTCCATTGATTTTAGCCTCTCTGTCTCTGGGATCTCCCTCTCAGCCTCTCGGGGTTTCTCTGTCTCTCTGGCTTTTTCTGTACCTGTGGGTCTTTATTCCTCCATTTACAAAGGTCTCTAGTAACAAGATTGAGACCCACCCTGTGTTACGCCCTTTGGAGGAATCTAATCAAATGGTCCTTAACTGATCTAATCTAATTAAAGGTTTACAGTAGGTTCAATTTAAGAACATAATTTTCTGGGATCTGTATAAAAGTCTCAAACCAATGCAACAGGGCTCTGGGCCTTCTCCCAATTCTAGCCAGAACAACTCCACTTTTACCTGCTTTATGTTTTGGGCTTCTGTGTAGTTTTGTGATTTTTTTTAACTTGCTTTTGTTGTTTTTTAAACCAAGGTCCCAGGTTAGAAAAATATTAGAAACTACTAACTCAAAATAATTATTTTCAAAACTTAATTGTACTTTTTAAAAAGAAATATATCATAATTTAACCAAACCCCAATTTGTTGACTATTTAGATTATTTCCAACTTTTCATTATCTTTTTTTAAAAGATACATAGATCACACAAAATGTTACATTAAAAAATATAAGAGGGAAACGGACTTTGGCCCAGTGGTTAGGGCGTCCGTCTACCATATGGGAGGTCCGCGGTTCAAGCCCCGGGCCTCCTTGACCCGTGTGGAGCTGGCCATGCGCAGTGCTGATGCGCGCAAGGAGTGCCGTGCCACGCAAGGGTGTCCCCCGCGTGGGGGAGCCCCACGCGCAAGGAGTGCGCCCGTGAGGAAAGCCGCCCAGCGTGAAAAGAAAGAGCAGCCTGCCCAGGAATGGCACCGCCCACACTTTCCGTGCCGCTGACGACAACAGAAGCGGACAAAGAGACAAGATGCAGCAAACAGACACCAAGAACAGACAACCAGGGGAGGGGGGGGAAATTAAATAAATAAATAAATCTTTAAAAAAAAAAAATATAAGAGGTTGCCATATACCCCACTTTCCACCCTCCCCCATTCCTCCCACATCAGCAACCTCTTTTATCAGTGTGGCACATTCTTTTAATTTGATTAATACATTTTGGAGCATTGCTACACAGTGTGGATTAGTTTTCATTGTAGTTTACACTCTCTTGCAGTCCATTCAGTGATGGCAGTATATATAATGCCTTGCATCTGTCCCTGCAATATCATTCAGAACAATTCCAAGTCTTGAAAATGCCCCCATATCATACATCTTTTTCCCTCTCCCTGCCTTCAGCAATTCCTGTGGCCACAGTCTCCACATCAATGACATAATTTCTTCCATTGGTAGAGTGACAATAATTCTATAGTAGAATACCAGTAAGTCCACGCTAATCCATATTTTATTCCTCCATCCTCAGGACACTGGGATGGTGATGCCCTCTCCACCTCTAAGTGGAGAGAGGGCTTAGATCACATATGGCTGATGGATGGGCTTCTCCTGCTTGCAGTTTTAGACTCTCTAGGTTTCTTGGTGTGGTGGTTGACCATCCTTACCTCTTTGTTAGCTGAGCTGGATAAGTCCAACGAACCAGATAGTAGGTGTTGCAAACTCTGCTGAGGCTCAGGGCCCAGCTGGCACATGGACAGCCCAGAGATTCAAGTCTCCTGGGCATATACCAACCCCAGCACCAACCACAGGTTCAGTAAAAGTGACAGAAGAGGCATATGCAGATAAGTCACATCTGGGTCTAACTCCATCACACTCAGAAGTACAAATTCCAAAGTAGGGCCCACTGGCAAGGCACTGAACTCCAGAGCCATCTGCCATGATCATAGGACCTGGGTATCTCGGTAGCCCTCTGGAGAACTACTACCTGGAGTTGTATCTACTTTGGCTGACTCGAGATCTTGCTAAGATGTGTGTAAGCATGGCCCCTCTGGTGACCTCCTGACTCATTTTGAAGTTTCTTAGCCATAGAAACTCATTTGTCTTTGCCATTTCCCCTTTTACTCAAGGTCTTTTTCTAGTTGCCTCACCAGCCAGTGCTTGGTAGTAATCCCTCTGCACCAGGGAGGCTAATCCCCAGGAGTCATGTCCCACACTGGGTGGAAGTTAATGCATTTATATGCTGAGTTTGGCTTAGAGAGTGGCCACATTTGAGCAAGATGGAGGCTCTCGGGAGGTAATTCTTAGGCACCCTGCAGCTCTAGGCCAAGTTGAAATTTCAAGCACACAGGCTCATAAGCATAGTCTTCAGCATTAAGGGTCCATCATTGAACCATCCTTCTTCACTGGTCTTTGCCCTTGCATTTGGGGGATTGTTGCTGTTCCATTGGGGGATGATCCCCAGGATGGGAACTCAGCACTCCCTCAGTTGTCATGTGAAATTCTACCCACTACCTCAATACCCAATGAACATCTGAACATATCTATATACACTATATGCATGCCCTGGTGATCTCCCTCCCAGCCATGCATCGCCCATCAATGACAACCCCCACCAATGCTCCTCCCCTGCCATAGTTGAACCCTTCTGTGATTCAAAACTTAAGGTGTTGTATCCCCATCCTGGGGAGGCCCGATGTTCTCAAACAGAGGGGAGGTTTTCTCTCAAGAGCATGCATGGCTCCCAGTGGGGAGGACAGACTAGTGTGTCAAGCTGTCAGCATTGTTGCAAGTATCTATGAGTCTTGTCCTTCAAGCAGTGAAGCTTGTGTGTCACTGTGGGCCCTAAGGGGAGGGGGAGAGAAGAATCGAATAGATGGAAGAGGTGGTAACTGGGGGGCAATGGAAGTGTTCTGCATAATTGTGCAATGATGGATACAGGCCATGTTAAATTTCATCAAAATTTTTAAAAAGTGTATAGTCTAAAATGTAGATCATAATATAAACCATAATGTAACCATGGTAAGTAGCTATGTTTCAATATTTGTGCATCAGTTGCAGCAAATGTAACATCCACACGTGAAAAGATCATTTCTGGGGAAGAGGAAAAGGGGGAGGATGTTGGGTACATAGGAGTCCCTATGTTCTATATATGACTTTACCATGACCTAAAATTTTTTTGAAGACAACGGAAGAGATTGCCAAGCTGCTGCATATAGAGGACAACACCTATTACAGTCATAAAAGGCAAAACATCAAAAAAAATTTTTTAATGATATTGTTTATTTTTTATACCCCAATTTATTTTTCACTTTATTTTAGTTTTTCTACATTATTATGTATTTTATTTCTATTCCTTTAACCTTATTATTTTTAGATCAGTAATACATGCTGATCATTTATATATGGATATATAGTATGCAAATAGTAAAACTTAACAAAAGATGACATAACTGATAAAATTTCCAGTGCCCAATGGCAACCATCACTGACATTTTGGTGACCTGCCTTTCAATCAGCTACAACTCTCCGTTCCCTATTCAATTCTACTGAATTTCACATAAATACATACAGGTTTTTTTTTACTCATGAAAACTTCTCCCCATAGTTTTCTTTTTGGTGCTTTCTCACCCTCTGACCCACTCCTAAGATGTTCATGAAAACCACCTGGTGTGTGCCATTCTATCTGCTTCTCCACATTCATATAATCAAAGATTTATGCATATTTGAGTTATATGACATGTAAGGGTTTTAGAGTTTGTTTTATAGAAAGTTATATAATATACTTTTCTGTGCACTTAGCAATATTTATATAACAACACAATGTGGAAATCCTTTCAACTTATAGATTTAGCTCATTCTTTTAGCTTCCAAGATCAGGAGAGATTGTGGGTGTTCAGAGTGGTATGGCTATTGACTAACTCATGCTTTTAAATGGCTGAGGCCATGTAGTACCCCACATTAGGGCTGTACGATTATGAACCTTTAGATTACTCAGTACTGTCTATTTTCTGACTCTACAAAGGATTTTTAAAAGGCATAGGTCATAGCTATTCATGTTATGTTTCCATTCAGTATATAAAAGTTATAATCTTGTGGTCCTATCCATTCTTTAATGTTTCTGTCTTTGCTCTCATAATTAAGAAAAGCCTTCCCCACTCTGCTATAATTGCTGTATGGAGTAGGAGGCCATAATCTAACTATTATTATTAATGTTGTTTTTGCTCAATGGATAGGCAATTGTCCCTGCTGATGTGAAAGGCCAAATTCTTCATAAATCACAACCCTAAGAATCTAAGACTGGACTTTCTATTTGGTTCCATCATGATTCTGTACCTCACTGCGTTAGGCCAGGCTATGGGTTGGGAAGTATCCAAAGGATATATGAGACCTGACCCCAACCCTTAAGGGAGTGCCCAATCAAGATTTGATTTATTCAGTTTATTCATTTCTTAGCTGATCTTGGTTAAGCCTTTTTCAACCCAGGGGCTGCTTTGACTGTTTTAATAAAAAAGGTCAGGGCAATGGAAGGTCATGGGATGGCAAGGACAGTAGTAGCCATTCCTTCACTAAAGAACTTTTAGAACCCATTTTCCTTAGTTGTAAACCAACTAAAATCCTGTACTGATCCAGTTCTCAGATCACTGTGAAGAAAACATGCCGGTTATCATCACCCAATTGATAATCTTATGAGCCATAAGTTCCTGTTATATAATCTAATTGTAGTCAAATGTTGTCATATCCAATAAAAAATTATCGTAAAATATTTGTTTTTTCAGAGTGATGTTCTTTTATTTTATCATCATGCATATAATGGAAGACAAATATGCAAATATGTCATACTTCCAATATGACAAAGCAATCACACCAGTGTTTATACTACTCAGGAATAGGACACATCAATTACTAAATTGTTACCAGGGCAAATTATAGAGTAAGACAATAAGAGCCACAATATTTTTGTAGGTTATTTTTCCAGAAAAACAACAATTTTCAAAGTTTTCAGAGTCTGACAAAACCAAGTTATTCAAATTATATACCTAAAGATACAATTTGAACAGAAACAAGAACAAATTGAAAACTATTATGAATAACCACATAATTCACTATATTATACAGGAAAGATTGAGACTCTAATGTTTATAAAAAAGAAGACAGTATCACTAATCATCTAGTCTTTGATTTGTGTACATATTATAAATCAAGTCCAGAACATTAAGAAATTGATCCATACAAGTTTTATTCATCAAAAAGACTTTACTTGTAAAGCTCTCTCTGGAATCAGAGACTTATTTTCATCCAACCATAAGATCTGAACTCATTTGCTCTGCTTCTCAAATAGCATTAACCAGTTTCTACAATGCTGTCCTTTTTATATTATCCACGAGAACATATTAAAATGTCTCAAAGCTGAGTAAGAAATAGCGATATTTCCCAGTAGGAACCCCTGGCATACTTAACTCACAATTCAGGTTAACTTGTTAGTCAACTAGCTTTTGGTAAAAGAATCTGTTTGGAAGGTAAAGTCACCACCCCCAAAATTATTTTCTAAGGTCAACAACCGAGGTGTGAAAATTTCACAGGTTCCCCAAGCCTCCCTCACTGTATGCGCGCTGGGTAGCTGGTGGTTCTCTGTGAAGAGGGCAGAGCTGAATCATTTTAGGGAGCTTTTAAAAGACAGTTTCTGGGCCCCACTCCTGATTGATTAAATCTGACTCTCTGAGGCAGGGATCTTTGCATCTGCATTTTGTAAGCCAATATTGATTCCCATGCCTGGGTAAGATCCATTGCTGTATGCAAAAATGGCTATGCCATAAAGTTCAAAACATTTTTGCCAAGGGATCAAACTTTGGACGTTTAGAGAATTATTAGTAAAAGCTGTTGAGTTGAGCCTGGTCTGGGACACTTGACAAGATGCCTACATACATGCTTTCTCTCCTCACTCTGTGCAGTGGAGAATGGAGCCTTCTCCTGAGAGAATAGTAGCAAGTCCAGTTTTGTTTCTCCAGCACCAGGTTGAGGCACCTCTAGAATTTAATTGCTCCCTCAGGATTGGGCAGCAGCTACCAGAAATGTCATCAAGACCTGAATGTCCAAAGGAATATCCGATATTGTCAATTTATCTTCCAGCAGTGAGAGAAGTCCTTTATCCTTTAGGGGAAAGCATAAATAGACTGGTAAGTTAACCAAAAGATAAGGCAGACAGCAGACTTAAGAATTATGAAGCAGTCTGCACCCCTTAACTACATGTGGCCGTGAGTTAAGAATGTGGACAGTGAGTCTAGAACTCTCCAATTACTGCTATAGTATGGAAACACCAAAGCAGACTGGATTGGGCAAGGCACCTGTTTGGTTGTCTGAGCAGTCAGTTAAGCACAATCAGAGGAAAAGGTAAAGTAAGTGATGCTCATAGCTGAGTAGAACTTTTTAAACTGGAGTCTCTGTATATGAAAATAAAGCAATACCTCCATTAACAGACCTCTCCATAACCAGAATTCCCAGAGGCTGCCCACCTGGGTCTCTCACCCCATTTGCCTTGCAGGCCCCGGAGCCTTCTCTGCTTAGAGACAATATCCTGCTTTCAGCCTAATCTCACATCCAGGATGCCTGCCCTCCCCCAAATCTAGTAACACTTGGACTAATGAATTCTTTGGAAACAAAGCTCTTTCACCAGGGGTAGCAGTTTGATATAATTGATGAATTCCAAAAAGAAATATTGGATTCTGTTTGTAACCTGATCTGTACCTGGGCATGACTGAGTTATCATTAGGGCATAGAGTCCCCACCCAGTCCCCAACCCTTGATGGATGGAGACTCACAGATAAAAGCACGGCAAAGGACAGAGTTGGAGCTTTTGATGTGGGGATTTCTGATGTTAGAGTTTGATGCTGAAGACCCAGGAAGTCAGCACCCAGAGGAAAGAGAAGCCAGCACCAGGAAGGAAGGAACCTTGAACCCAGAGAAAAGCAAGCCCCAGGAACATAGGAACCCAGGAAGCCTGAACCCTCACAGACGTCGGCAGCCATCTTGCTCCAAATAGACTTCGGTGAGGGAAGTAACTTGTGCTTTATGGCCTGGTATCTGTAAGCTCCTACCCCGAATAAATACCCTTTATAAAAACCAACCAATATCTGGTATTTTGCATCAGCACCCCTTTGGCTGACTAATACACCAGTCTTCCTCCATATTCTACCAATCACAAAGCAGAAAGACTGCAAGGCTGGAACCCAGGTGTAAGTAGTTGTCTGAACACCAGAACAGTGATCACCGGACATCCATTGTCTTCTTTGCAAAATGGAACTAGCATCCATCATACCTACTTCACAAGCTGGGACTGAAATGAGAGTTGGAAGGGAACTATAATAACTATAATAACTATAATATATTTTATAACTGTAAGATATTATATTTATACCACACAATCTTATAAATCTAATTCTTTGTTAACTCACCCTGGAGACTTGAAACTTGGGATGCAAGGGGACTCTACTTGTAGGTAATTGGAGGAAGGCCATCTGGCTGGTGACGCTCACATGCTGACTCAGAACATAGAAACCGATGCCAGGCGGTAGCCCAGGCACACAGCCATCACTTAGGGGTCCAGCCAGGAGCGAGTCCAGCAAATGACAACCCCAGAGCCAGCAGGAGCCTGAGGCAAACCTATATTTATTGCCTCCAGGGAAGAAAGTGAGTGGGCTGAAAGCAGGAGCTCCTAGTCTTCCCAGCTTGTTTCCAAAAGCCTAAATTCCACAGGAATTGGGTGTGAACTGATTGTCCTCCCCAGAAGTTGGGTCCAGAACCCCTGACCCCCACCCCACCCTGGATTAGAGAATTCCCCCATGGTAGGAGGAGGAGACTGTAGGAAGTGGGAGGGAGGCCTGGAGGTGGAAGGAAAACACCCCTCAGATTCCTGGCTGAGTGGGAAGGTGGGAAGGCAGCAGGAGAGGATGGGGGCAAAGCTCTCCTCTGGCCACACATTAGAATCGCCTGAGAGGAGCTACATGAAACTCACACTCAAGACCAGGAGAGATCAGAGGATCAGGGTCAGGCATCGGTATTTTTAAAAAAGGTGTCCAGTTGATGTGCATTGCAGCTAGGACGGAGACTTACTGATCTATGCAGAAAGGCATATGGATCTCCATGTCCCAAGCATGTCATGGGTGGGGAGGGAGTGGTGGGAGGGAGAGCTGCTGGACACACAGGGCCTGGCTGACCAGGGTGAAGGTGTCTCACTGATAACCTTGGGGGACCCTGGCTGAGGCCCAATGGGCATGCCTAAGTCCCCACCTTGTGGCCCTGGGTAAGATTCTAGAAACACAAATCAATGCAACTTGGCAATTGAAGGGAGCCACCAACCCAGAGGAAAGAGGATTTGAAATGAAAAAAAAAGTGAATTTGCGAGTACATTTGAGTTTGTGGCCTATACATGCGATATATATCCTTACACATTTTAATTCTACATAGGCAAAATTCCTGCAGGATGTTGCCAAGGTGAGTAGGAGTCTGGCTACCGTTTATTCATTCAACAAATATTTATTGAGCGTCTCCTAAGTACCTGGCCCTGTTCTAAGCACAGATGCTACGATATGAACTAAACAGAAAAGAGGCTCTGCCCTCAAGAAGTTTATACTCTAGTGGGAAACCCTCTGACCTTTGTACATATTTTGATTCTCTCCACCCCATTAATTACTGAGATCTGTGTTTAGCTTAAGAAGTCTCTGGTAGATGAAACATCCCCAAGGTTCTATTGTCCTGTAGATCAGTAATCGGTTTTTAGCGATCTAATTTTAGCATTCCTGTTTATGCTAACTATGTAAGCCAGGTTCTCCAGTCCTTTTAGAACCTGCTTTCTTGCCTCCCTGCTTGTTCGTTAATGAATTAAATAAAAATTTGACGTGCATTTATTTTACATAATATTTTTAAACGACTTAAGAATTAATTATAAATCTGGTCACCTGAAAGTGTGAAATCTTACAATAACCAGTTAACATCAGTGAGAGGTTTCTCCTCAGTAAATCAGTCAACCAAACCCAAGAACGTGTCTGGTTGCATTCATGTTGAAACACCCACAAAACTATTTCTAAGTTTATCCCAGTATTTCTAACACAGAAAAGGACCAAACTTTAACAATTCCATACAAAAGAGCTTTTAAAAATCAGTTGTTTATTGCCGAGTAAATAGCCACATCGAATTGCAATTTAAAACTTAACTTTAGTTAAGCCTCTTTCCTCTAGTAGCTTTTCTGTTTTGTTCAGTAGACATTTTAGCCCATCTGAGGAGTGAGGAGAGTTAGGAGCGGGCAGTATGGACAGCCTACCCGGTGTCCAGGCCCCTAGCTCTCCTTCCTAACAGGGGTCCACTGTGCAGGCCTCCACTTCCTGTCAAAGCATCACAGGCCCAGAGATGGCTTCAGCTCACCTGGAAGGGGTGACTGACTGGGCTAAGACTGATTCCTCCTACAGGCTAATGACTGGACAGGCATTTGACAGAATTCAGGCCAATGACAGGAGACAGGCTTGCAGAGGTTATCTAGAAATTTTCAATCTTCTTCCTCTTCTAAGAGATCCTCTGGAAATTCCCGTCTTCCCAGAAAAACTGTGATAGCTGAAAGCGGAACAAAAAGGAAAATATTTTTCACAATGTGCCCAAAAGAAAGAAACTAGAATCACATTAATACTGAATTTATTCTATGCTTGTATTAGTTACATAGTACAAAAGAGTTCACATGCTAATCCCATAATGTCCAGACATTAACTTCAACTCTCATACTGATAATTTCCTGATTCACTCAAAAGTAACTTCAAGTTGAACAATTTAAATATTTAAGGGATGTAAAGGACCTCAGATAAATAAGTCACATCAAAAGCTCTAGCTCACTAATTTACACTTTTAACTTTTTGTAGTCATTTCACTGCAGGTTCCTCTCCCAGGAACATTAATCTTTAGATAAAATTACTGCATCTGGAAAGAAAAATTACACATTTTTACAGAAACAGTCTGCAACTTTAGAAGAATAAGATGCATTTGTAGTCATTCCCACCAGTGCTAACCCTTCTGTATTTGCAGCAGGGAATATTTCAAACCAGCAGTTGTAAACCACCAGCTCACAATACACAGTGGAAAGATTGCCTTTCTTCCTTTTCTCCTTCTGAATTAAGGTTTTCCAGCCTGTTCCCATTCTTACTGGGTAGCCTCCAGTTCAGCAGCAGCTCTGTGCTGGTGTCTGCAACGATCTATGCTGTGTCTGACAGGCCACTTGCCCCTTTGATGGAGATGACGTTTCTGGGCTGGGGTTTCGCTGTACTTACTGGGAGCAAGATCTTCAGCTCAGAAGGCTCAAGTTGGAGTAAAGCTCTACTTTTCTGGCCTCCTTGGACCTTGAGTATTCCTCATCCTACAGCCTGTTTCCAGCACCAAGCCCTGCATAACCAGTATTCCCGATTTTCCCAACTCTCATAGGCCTTGCTTGCTGACACTTAGGTGACCTCCACCTACCAGTTTGCACTTGGCTCTTAAAGGACCTGTTGTGCTTTTTACATTTTTTAAAATATATTTTAAAATGTATCACTTTATTTCAACTTCAAAATATAAAATAACAGACAAAAGGCAGTTTAATAAATGGAAGCATTACTTTAAATAAAAATCCTGTCCAGGCACATTTATCTTCTTTAATCCTAAAAACAAACTCGATTGTTTCTCCAGTGTTCTGAATGATGAAAAAAATGAGTACATATTGGTTAAATAACATGACTAAGATCTCCTTGTTAATGACGAAAATGAAAAAAAAAAAAGCTTGAGCATATTCACATCTCAAAAAAACTATGTTATACATAAAACTATGCTGTGCTCTTCTTGGAGGGCCCAGCTCTCCATCCCCACTGGAAGCTCACTCCACCAGAAGGCACCAGAGCTCTTTGTATACAATGGGATTGAATTCTATTATAAAACCTTGGACTTAGTGAGAAGTAACTTCTGAGCCTTGTCACAAGTAGGTAAAAGCATAAATCAGTTGGGCTTTGGCAGAGCTGGGACTCTAAGGCCCTGCCTGACTCCAAAGCCTGTGCTTCTAATCACTACGTTATGCCATTTCTTGAACATGTTTATACAACGAAAATCTAAGAGATTTCTTTAGAGCAAGGGTAGGCAAACTTTTAAGTAAATAACCAGATAGTAAATATTTTAGGCTGTGTGACCAAGAGGCAAAAGTGAGGCTACTAGGTGGATACCTATAGAACCATTTAAAATATAAACATTTAAAAATATGGAAACTGTTCTTAGCTTGTGGGCCCTAATGACAAGCTGACTCCGGCTCTACAGGGTCTCACTGCCAGAAAGTGAATCTAACAGATCTTATACTACGTCCATTCCCTCTCTAACTTCTGATCTCAGGATTGGCAAAACATAAAGTTGATTCGATGCAGGGACAATTTTCTTTTTTTTAAAGTATATGTGAGCAAAGTTAAAAAGTCAAATTATTAAGGCAACTTCTTATGAAAAAAATATTCCTCTATCCTCTATCCTACTCATACTGATTTGGGCTGTGTGTGTGAACTGTGTGTTTCTTCATGAATAACCTGGACTGTGTGTGTAAGCTTGCTAAACTTAAGATTCCAGCATAAGCCGTGTGTGCATGCAGACAATAAGAACTGCAGCCCTGCCTCTTGTAACCATGCCAACCACTCCAGTCTGCCTAGTTCCCGGAAAGCTAAGCTCTGGAAGCTGAAACTAAAACCTAACTTTTCATGCCAAACGCTTCCTAACTCCACCCCGCACACTCTCTGTATAAAAGGAACCCAGAAACCCTATTCAGGGCTTGGGTTTCTGAACAGGAGTCCCCAAGCCCGGCTGGTCTTTAATAAATTTTCCTTCTCAAGAATATTCCTGAGTCCTGGCTTTCAATACACGATCATTAAATCTCTTTGCTTCCACAACATTTCCTGGGGGCTTGTCCAGGATTTGCAACGAAGGCCAGAGATGGCAGCATTTAGCTGCCCCTTTCAGACACTTCCAAGGAAGCCGGGAGGGCTCAGGTGAACCCCAAATCTGAGCTCCCCTAGACCCCTTTCAGTCCAGAAAGAGGATGCAGGCTCCACTCAAGTCCTCCCAGGGATAAATCAGACACACTGAAGGAAAGGAAATCTAAGAACAAAAATGAAACTCTGGGGGGACATAGTATCAGGAAAGCCTAACTTTAATGTTAGAAGGGGGGCCTGATCAGCTCCCAAAGAGGACCCCAGTACCTCCAAAAGTTCAGGGGGAAGCAGTCTTCTCCAGGTCTGAAAAGAAAAAGGGAAAAAGCCTGATGTTTGGTTTTAGTTAACTGTGGGTTGGCATCTGGTTCTGTCTTCACTAAGACAGTGAAGGTTTGGTTACAGTGGGAGAAGTATTGATGGGTTTAAGTCCTGCTCCCTACCTCACTTTAAAAAAAGGGGGAGAGGGGTGGAGAAATGGCCTGCTGCCACTTGTGCCTTTATTTTGGCTCTCTCTCTCTTTTTCTCTCTCTTTCTGCCACCAAAGGAAATGAGGCACCAGTGCTTTCCACTGTGATGCATCCTGAAAAATTGGCCTGGATTTGGAAAATCTTAGTTACAGAGAAATGGATTGGTTTTTGTAATAAATCTTGGTCTGAATGTAAGTTAAGCAGTGAAAATGTTTAGCCAGAAATAACTCTTTGTTTTGGTGCTGGATTTTAAATGAACTTGTTTTGTAAACAGCAAGGGTAGGCAAAAAATTCCCATTAAAAGCTCCCCCTCACTAAGGTTGCAATAATTAACAAGCTGTAGCTCAAAAACAGCCATACCAGAGAAATGGAAATTATGAGTCAAATTGATGGGCTTTGTGTTTCTCTCTGTGTGCCATGGCTCTTTAGTGTTTGTTGGTTTAGTCGATGCCAGTGTATGTTTTCATGCTTCTGGATGATAGTATTAAATTGTATAAAATGGCAAACTCTGGAACACCAGGTCAGTCAACTAAAAAGGTGTCTCTTCATTCTTTCTAGAATAACAAGCATGGCTTCCGGCATGCCTGCAGGCTCCCCATGAGAGTCCCTTCTCAGGAATCAGGAAGTTCTACCTGCTGCTGGTCCACATAGCCAAAAGCAACCTCTGTGTGGAACTCTGAAATCCAGTTAAACTGGTTTAGAAAAGAAAGGGAACAAATAGATCTGAAATCTAGAAACCTCATGTTGTGTCTCCTTAAAAATTGAGGAAATAAATCTCAAACTTCTCAGTTTAAATTCATCCTGCCTATAAAATGTGTGAATAATGATCAAAATTAAAAAAAACAAAATGAAACCTCATGTGCCATAATTAAGGTCAAAGAATTCCTAGAAATGATAAATATAAAATTCTTCTGTTTTAATCTATGCATAACCTTGTGTTCAACTTTGAAATCTGTATTTAACTTTATCAGTTTGCTTTTGTCAATTTGCTTTTGTCAGTTTGCTTGTACCTAGGAAGTCAGATTTGGGGTTTACCTGTTACAAGCTGGATAAGGTGAAAGGTACCTAAAAATAAATCATTAAATGCCAATAGTGTCTTGCTAGTGGGTTTAATGCATAACTCATGAGTAAAATTTATTTGATTGCTGGAAAGGTTGAAGAACTGCACAGAGTTGTTACTAATAAAATTGTTTTAATTGCATAGTTAATAAATAAAGGTGCCCAAATTAATTTTAAGTGAAAACTTTCTAGAAACTAAGAGTTGAAATCACTGTATAAGTACCTTTATATATAAAAGGGTAAAAAAAAAAAAAACAAAAAAAACTACCCAGCTCTGGTTTCACTGATCAGAGGGAACCATTGTGACCTTTCAACTTTTTTTCTTCTTCTTTTTTCCCTGGTGTTTTACTTACATCTTTAAAAATGGGCTTTTATTATTTTTAGTTCACAGTTAGTTCCTTATTGGTTACCAACAATTAGTTTATTGACCACAGATTTTATCTCTTCACTCTCCCCTTTGTAGATAAGTATAAGGGACTTAATACCCTGTGACAGACAGATTTTCTTTCCCTTGACCACGCTGCCAGCCTTGCTCTTCTTGTGCCCCTACCCTCTCCCACTACCCTCTCCCTTACTGGAATAGACTATCTTGAAACTGATCTTGCAGCTGTGAGACTGCAGAGAAAGCAACTCAGACCCTAACTAACTATTCTAAATATCAATCTCCCTCCCCTCCATCTCTTACCCCAGCTACCCAGGTCCTGAGAAGCTCCTAACTGGTAGATCCTTGTCTTCCTCATTCTGCTCTCAGCCCCTAGCAACTCCAGCTGGCCTAGTAACACAAAGGAAAACATTCCAAATCAATTGCAACCTCAGTAAATCACTCACTTGTCCCAGTGATCAACCCCCATTACTCTCTTCCAGTGCTTTGCCTCCAATCCACTCCCAGCCCTTGAAAAGCTTGCTGTCCTTTGTTCTGACACAATTAAGTTCTGCTTGCTCTATCTGCTGCAATAGCAGCTCCCAAATATAATAAAGACATTCTTGCCTGTTTAACATTATCTGGTGCAGTTTTTACCTTGACACCTGTCTTACAAATTTCCTCCCCACTTCCCACTTACTCTTGCATTGTCAAGGTTCATAACTTACATTCTTTTCTGAAACCATGATTGTCTTCTGTGTGCTGTCCACTAGTTTATTCTTGAAGTTGAAAGTTAGTAAGTAGACTTTGTATTCTGAATATAAAAATACTGCTCCAAGCCAGGGGAAATAATAACCTATAGTTACATTTCCTTATTTTACAGCTTTATTTTTCGTCGAGTTTAATTCTCTTCCTTCCATTGCATTTTTTTAATCTCATCTTTAAATTCTCTTAACATCCTTAGACTCCTATCAGATTTATGGCAGCTTCCTCCTCTTTCTTTCAGAAACCTGGAATCATCCTGTTCTCATATGGATTTAGTGATTTGTCTCTCCACCTACATGTCATCCTACAACCTCCTTTTATTATTTTTGTGGGGTTAGAACCACTGTTTTCTTGGGGGGAGAGGAAGCCTGGATGCTCTTCCTTCTTGAGTTTCCCTTGTTTTGTTGAAGTACATCCTCAAATAATCTCCTATATGAGTAAAGGGAAATCAACTTATAGTTTCTCTCAAGATGGTTTTTCTTTCCTGACTTTGCCTTCAATTTTCGTGTCTAACCAAACTATTATTTAAGATTAAAATTGATTTTCCTAAGGACTGAAGGCATTGCTTCACAATCCTCTATTGTCTAATGTTGCAAATGAGAAGGTGAATAACAGCCTGAATTTTGTTTCTTAAATGTCTTTTCTTCTCTGGAAATTTTTGGAATCTTCTGTGCAATCTGCTGCATTTTTCACTGTGAATACATTACTCTTTAATTTCTTTCTCTGTTCAATATATTTCACTCCCAAGTAAACTCCCTGCATATAAATCTCTGGCTAAGACTGATTAATCTAGTCCTGTCTTCAGTCCCATGTCTTTTCTTGGCTTGGCTCCCTGCACACTTTCTAGGTTAGGTTGAGCAACTTGGAACTTTCTTGACTATGGCACATTCTGTGCATATTTTAACTGGAAACTCCTCCATCTCAAATTCCCAGTTGTTGAAATATCTTGTCTATGTCCCTCCTTTTATCTTCTTCTTTGATAGAGCTTCATTGTTTTCCTTTCCTATTTTTTTTAATGGAGTCTCACGAAGGAGAAGAGATGATTATGCTCTTCCTATCCTATTTTGTAATGGAGTATCGTTGAAGCTGGCTAGTATGATAGGGAATCAATAGATGGACCTGGAACCTGGCAAGAAGTCCATGTGAAGATCAATAACCCCAAGATGGCTGCAGGGAGACCCCCCCACACACACAGGATTCTGCCATCCAGAACAAGATTTCCTCCAGAAGCCAGGAGAAGTCATGGATATTTCCCAAGGACTTTATAAATGGACCCTCCTGGGGGACTGATGGTTGGGATAATCAATCAAAACAGTAAACAGCTGGGACCCCTTCTATGCCATTAGCAAATGGGTGAAATAATTAACAGTTCAAAAAGCAGACTCAAGGCCCGATTCTCTCTCTTGCCTTCAGACCCTGATTCTGTCTGCCTTCTCCCCGTGCATGGATCAACATGCAAGCAAAACCTGGGCATTTATGATCTATAATGGGAAATTATAGTCTATGAATCAGCCCTCTTTATCACTTTTCAGCTCCTTCCTCTACCTTGGACCCATGGTCTGTTATTTTCTCCCATTTCTCTTCCCTCCCTACCTTAATAAATTACTGGCCTAACTCACCTGACATGCTCTTAAAATTCATTTCTGCAGCATAGTCAAGAACCTAGACAAAATCCAGTTACATCATGAAGGCAACTTCAACTGGAAGCTTCAGCATTAGACTGCCTTAATATTTCTAGATTCTGAAACTCCACTGCATCCACTCATGGAGGTCCAATAGCTGCAGTTGCCAGTCACATGGTTTTCATTACAGAGAGAGGAAGGGTTTTCAGGCCAAGGAATAGGGACAGCCAGATGCAGCCAGATGCAGGTAGAAGGAACTCCCTCTTAATGGATGCCTACCTTTCAACTTCAAGAATGATTTAAAAATTATATAAGTAGGACACCCCAAAACTCTCATGTAAAGTATATAATATTACTAACCACATTTTACAAGCAGGGAGATAGAACTATGGAGACTAATTAGACCAAGATCACACACCTAGTAAGCGATAGAGCCAGAATGCACAACGAGATCTATCGCTCCAAAACCTGAGCTCTTTCCTATGCTCTTCTATTGCTAGATTGTTGTTGGATGACTGTGGATAACCTTGGGAACTGTGGAACAAAAAAGAAAACCTACCTTTCACAGCAACAAAGATATGAGAAACACCAGTCAAAACC
Organism: Dasypus novemcinctus; assembly: GCF_030445035.2. Lineage (NCBI taxonomy): Eukaryota > Metazoa > Chordata > Mammalia > Cingulata > Dasypodidae > Dasypus > Dasypus novemcinctus. The sequence goes on along the minus strand of NC_080677.1, from coordinate 136,658,273 downwards.
AGTTTAAAATATTCCTCAACATCAGACCTTCACACCTTAACCTTGGGCCTATTATACTTACCAGTTCTGATTTTTTGAAAGCCATTCCCCCACAACTCATGGTGGTTTAGAACTGTATATACTCCAGAAAAACATGTTCTTAAACATAACCCATTCCTGTGGGTATGAACCCATTGTAAGGTTATTTCAGTTAAGGTGTGGCCCACCTCAATCAGAATGAGTCTTAATCCTATTACTAGAGTCTTTTATAAGCAGAATGGAATTGAGACAGAAAAAGAGAGAAAGCCATAGGAAGCAAGAAGCTGAAATTTAATGGAACATAGGAGAGAATGCAGAGACCAGTAGAGCCGACCATGTATATTGCATGTGACAAGTATGTGTATGTGACAGAGAAGCCAAGGACCAAGTATCAGCAGCAACCAGTGCCAGAAAGGCAATCTTCACGAAGAAAGCATCACTGTGATGATACCTTGAGGACTTTCTCCTAGCTTCAAAATTGTGAGCTAATAAATTCCCATTGTTTAAGGAAGCCCAATGCATGGAATTTGCTTGAGCAGTCAAGGAAAATTAAGACAGATTTTGTTACCAGGAGTGGGGTGCTACTATTGTAAATACCAAAGATGTGGAAATGGCTATGTAATTGGGTAATGAGTAGAGGTTGGGAGAATTGTAAGAAGCTTTATAGAAGAGGCTGACATGGTTTTGAGGAGACTGTTGGTAGAAATATGAATGCTAGAGGTACTTCCAATGAGGTCTTCAAAGGAAGTAATGAATGTGTTATTGGAAACTGGAGGAAAGGTGATCCTTGCTTGAAAGTGCAGAGAACTTGGCAAAATTGAATTTTTATGATGAATAGAAGTCAGAACTGAAAAGTAATGAACTTGGATATTTAACTGAGGAGATTTCCAAGCTAAGTGTGGAAAGTGCAAACTGATTTCTCCTTCTACTTATAGTAAAATGTGAAAAGAAAAGGATAAGCTAAAAATTGAACTCTTGAGCACAAAGAAACCAGAAATTGATGGTTTAGAAAATTCTGAGCCTATCCTGATAGTATACTCTGAGACTAGGGACAGAATCTCACTATCAGGGACCTCCCTGAGCTACCAGAAAGCAAATCCCTGGAGAATAAGGTTCCACATGAAGGTTTAACTGAGCATAGAACTGATCAGTCATTTAAGAGGAAGTCAGGATTGGAAATGCAGTTATGCAGGGAAGATCTGTGGAAAGTTCCATTGTCTGTTGGTTTAGGTGTCTGTGAACTAGATGCAAAGCAGCAAGGTTTTTGAAAAAAAATTTTGAGTGGAAACACTGTAAGTCTGGACAGAAAGGGACAAAGAAGCGATAAGTTGAAGGAAGAATCACTTCAAGGGCAGAACCATGGAAGTTGAGATCTGGGCCGAAGAGATTTCCTTGGGCCAAGAGAGTGGGCCCACACTCATGTATGGAAAGGGCAGGTGTGTTCCTCTTCTTGGAAGAATGGGAGTTGCACCCCATTGTTCAGGAAAAACACTGCCTCCTCAATGCTCAGGGATGGTGGAGCCTGTGCCCTGGGGTTTACCACCATTCCAATGTTCAGATGGCCAATGCACAAGAACTTGGAAGGGGTGAGGCTGCTTCTCCATTAGTCCTGGATGATAAAATATCAATCCATAGATGACTCCCAGACTTTAAAATCTAATGGAATTTGTCCCACTGACTTTCAGAATTATTTGGGACAGTGTAGCCATTTGATATTATTGATGAATTCCAAAAAGAACTATTGGATTATGTTTGTAAACTGATCTTTTCCTCTGGGCATATTAGATTATATTGGATTCATAGGTTTGCTTGATTAAGTAATTATGTAAACCTCTTGTGCCAGCAAAGGGTGGGGACTCACAGATAAAAGGCATGGCAAAGGACAGAGTTGAGGGTTTTTGATGTTGGAGTTTTGATGTTTGAGTTTGATGCTGAAGCCTTAAGCTGCAGCCCGAGGAAGTAAGCACATGGAGGAGAGAGAAGCAAAACCCTGGAAGGGAGGAATCCAGGAAGCCTGAACCCTCACAGATGTCGGCAGCCATCTTGCTCCAATGCATGGAAATAGACTTTGGTGAGGGAAGTAACTTATGCTTTTATGGCCTAGTATCTGTAAGCTCCTACCACAAATAATACCCTTTATAAAAACCAACCAATTTCTAGTATTTTGCATCAGCACCCTTTGACTAACTATTACAGACCATAATCCCTGTTTTCCTTCCAATGTCTCCTTATTGGAATAGGAATATCCATCCTATGCTTGTTCTTCTATCATATATATATTTTTTAAGATCTTTTAAAAAATTCATTTCTCTCCCCTTCCCTCGACCCAGTTGTCTGCTCTCTGTGACCATTCGCTGTGTGTTCTTCTGTGACCGCTTCTATCCTTATCAGCAGCACCAGGAATCTGTGTTTCTTTTTGTTGCATCATCTTGTTGTGTCAGTTCTCCGTGTGTGTGGCACCATTCTTGGGCAGGCTGCACTTTCTTTCACACTGGGTGGCTCTCTCTAGGGGGTGCACTCCTTGCGTGTGGGGCTCTGCTACACAGGGGACACCCCTGCGTGGCACAGCACTCCTTGCGGGCATCAGCACTTCGCTTGGGCCAGCTATACATTGGTCAAGGAGGCCCAGGGTTTGAACTGTGGACCTCCCATGTGGTAGGTGGATGCCCTATCCATTGGGCCAAGTCTGCTTCCCTCTATTGTATATTTGAAACAGATAACTGTGTTCTAGGTTTCTCAAGTCCACAGAAAGAATGAAATTGTGCCCTGAACAAACCACACCCATAACTTTGTATTTAGCATTGCTTCTGAAATGACTTAAGGCTTTCAGGATGTTGTGGTGGAATGAATGTATATTTCATACAGAAAGAACATGTCTTTTTAGGGTCCTGACTGTGGAATGTGGTGGTTTGGAGCTGTATGTTTGCCAGAAAAACATGTTCTTAAATTTAATCCATGAGAAGTGGATGTGGTTCAACTGTGTCTTCTTCCATGTGAGAATCTGTCTTATCAGCCCAAGGGGGCTGGAACTTGATGCTGAGTTGCACTCTAATGACATGGTTGTATCAAAACCCTAGTCTTAATATAATTTAATCAGACGTCTCAGCTGAATCTAATACAATCAAAAGGTTATCATGCCAGAGGAACAGACCAGTTCACAAACATAATCTATATTTCTTTTTGGAATTCATAAATAATATCAAATGGCCACAATCTATTTCTGGTTTCTTTGAGTCCAGGAATTCAGTTCTCACTTATCCCTTTGCTTTCACATTTTACTATAAGCTGCAAGGAGAAATCAGGCTGCACTTTTCATGTTTAGCTTGGAAATCTCCCTAGCCAAATATCCAAGCTCATTGCTCTCAAATTCTGCCTTCCATCTTACATCAAAACTCAATTTTACCAAATTCTCTGCCACTTTAAAATAAGGATCATCCTTCTTCCAGTTTCCAATAACACGTTCATTTCTGTCTAAGATCTCATCAGAAGTAGCTTTAGCATTCACATTTCTACCAACAGTCTCTTCAAAGCAATCTAGGCCTTTTCTACCAAGCACCTCACAATTCTACCCATTACCCAATTCCAAAGCTATTTCTACATTTTTGGTATTTGCAATAGCAGCACCCCACACCTCTTACCAAAATCTGTTTTAGTTGCCTAGGCTGTTGAAAGCAGATACCATGAAATGTGTTGGCTTAAACAATAGACATTTATCAGCTTACAGTTTGAAGCCAAGAAAATGTCCAAATCAAGCAATCATCAATATGATGCTTTCTTCCCAAGGCCAGTTGCCAGCAATCCTTAGCTCCTCTGTCACACGGCAAGGCACATGGCAGCATCTATTGGTCTATTTTTCTCTTCTGGGTTTCATTGATTTCAGCTTTTTGCTTCCATGACTTTTCTCACTCCCTCTCTGTATTTATTCCATTTATTAAAAAGACTACAGTAAGAAGGTTAAGACCCATCTTGAATGAGCTGAATGAAATGGATCTCACCTTTACTGAAGTAATCTCATCAGAAGGTCCTACCTACAATGGGTCCACACTATCTCTGCCTGGGAAGAAAATCTCCTCCCCCTTCTAGGCCCCAGTGGTCACCCTCAGATGGTGACAGATTGTTCAGGACAAGGTGAGGGTTTGAAGACAAAACCTGTTCCAGAGGACACAAATCACTCAAATTGGAAAATGGATTAAATTTAAGAACATATTTTTCTGGGTTATATATATAGCTTCAAACCACCACAAAAGTTTTCTTCATGAATGGGATATCATGGTAACTGCCTTTAAGCATTTTTGTCCTGATAACAGAATTTTCATTTTTTTAGTAACTTTTATTTTAATATTTGTTGGCATATATTCCCCCTTGACATCAAAAATTCAGGAAACATTGTCCAATGAGCACTACAAAAATCATTGACTAAACATGACTTGAAGTTTAAAATTTTGTCTCTGGCTTCAAATTAATTGACCCAAAACATCTGAGGTTAAAAAGGCTTAAAAGGAAGGTTTCACCACTCTATAGTAGGAAAAATAGGTGCTATTTTAGTGTCTTAGCAATTTTCATATGTCTAAAATTATTCAGCAGGAAGTAGATGTGGCTTGAGCAGTTGGGCACCTGCCTACCATATGGGAGGTCCTGGGTTCAGTTCCTGGTGCCTCCTAAAAAGAAGATGAGCATGGGAAGTGGATGTGGCTCAAGCAGTTGGGTGCCCACCTACCACATGGGAGGTCATGGGTTCAGTTCCTGGTGCCTCCTAAAAAAATGGAAGACAAGCAAGACAGCAAGTTGATCCAATGGGCTGGCATAGAAAGCTGATACAACAAGGTGACATTATGAGATGATGCAACAAAGAGACACAACAAGGAAACACAATGAGAGACACAACAAGCAGGGAGCAGAGGTGGCTCAAGCCACTGGGTGCTTCCCTCCCACAAGGGAGGTCCTGGTTTCAGTTCCCAGTGCCTTATCTTCATACCATGTTTATTAATATGCTTTGGAATTAGGGTTTTATGAAACACACTTTGAAAAAGGCTGGTTTAAAAACAAGTCCATCTTTAAGGACAGTAATGGAAAGCCATATGCTAATGGTGAGTATTGTAAGTGTTACACAGGAAAGCAGCAAGGAGAGAACTCACCTGAGGCGAATGCCACCAAGAGCACGTCCCTTCTACACTCACCTTTCTTTCCTTCAAACTCTGTTACTTCCAATCATCTCATATTTCTGCCAGTGAGTGTTAAAAGTGGATACACCCTAGAGAATGAAGACACTGACATCTGGACAATTTTCGTTATCTTCCCGTGCTGGGAAACTGGGGGAGGAAGTCATTTTGCCAAGGTTCTAGTGGGATTCCCTTAGTCCGTCCCTCCCCTTCCCCCATCCCCTGCCATACCCAGATGCTGTCCTCTGGCTGCAAACTCCTTTGGGAGCACCTTTTCTTCTCCTTTTTCCCCCTTTTCTTGCTCTAAGCCTGCTAGTTGTATTCTTAAAACCTGTATTTTACCTATATAAAAATGTTATACAAAGCTTCTCCACCCTTCACCCTCACAAAGATTCTCATATTTACTAGGGAGCATGGCTGAAATTGTCTACCATTGTCTACTTCAGGCTAAATCCTGCACATGTGCCCCTCACACTGATGCACCTCAGCTGGACTTTTCTGTGAAGTGTCAGAAAATGCTTTTTCTTCTTGTTGTGAAGCTTGGACCCAGGCAAGCAAGAGATTTAGGGTTGACAAGTTGTTCTACTCAGTAAAAATGTACTTTTCTGCCTTACATAAAGTGTCAGCGAAACCAGATGTATCTCCTTGAATATTTATGGTCTCACAGACTCTCCATTAATAATTCATTGCACATAGCAATATCTACCCAACAACCAGGTGACACAAGGAAGGAGATGGAACAGAAAGTTTCCTTTCCTTTCCCTCACCCCAGAAGTCCCTGAACCCAAAGTGGACAGATGGGAGCCACATGCTTTGTTTGCATAATCCTGTGAAAGAGTAAAACATACTTTGTTGGAATTTTCTGTAATAGGCCTTTATTAGTAGAATAACTCGAAAGGGGAAGTCATCAGAAAAAAAAGCAATATTTTTTCCAACAAAACTTCTAAAAGAAATATATGTTTGATTTGCTTTGTCATAATGGGGCCAAATATTTTTGTTAAACTGTCTATTTTTAATAAATAAATAGTGAAGATAGTCTACTTAAAATAAATAAGGAAGCTTTAAGCCTCATACAAATTAGCTTTTTCTATAGCTTATAATGCCTTAAAAATTCCAAATACCTTTGTTTCTGATTATAAATTATATTCATTGCAAGAATTTCAGGAAAAAAAAAAAAGTCACCTGTAATGCTAACATATGGAGCCGAGCACAATTTACATTTTGCTTTACATTCTGCTAGAATACACAAACCTAAATATGTAAATAAACATATTTGTTCTTGTTTTATAAATTTCTTTCAGTATATTATAAATCTCTTTTCCTATAATTTATACACACACACACATATAAAATGCAATAGTTTCATAGCATTCCATTGTACATATTATTCTGTGACATCTTATCTAATTCTTTATTAATTGATAATAAAATCGCTTCTACTTTATTCTATTATTTTTAAATGGGTGATGAACATTCACATTATCATGTCATGGGACTGATTCCTTTTCCTCTTCTCCTTCCCTCCCCCACTCTGGTTTGAGAATGTCTGTGTCCACAGATCTGTCCTCTTTGTCATTTCATTTCTTTCTGGAGAACAAGGAGCAGCAGGTGCTTGTGATTTGGGGCATTCTACCTGAAGTTCATGATTTTCCTCCACTGTTAAGATGCAGGGGCAGAGCCAGTAAGAATGAATAGCATGAATCACCCTTCAGGGAACTCAAAGAGCCTCTGTGATGAGATTTTTTAAAAATTGGGCTTTGAGAGCAATTGGTCCCTATTATGGATTAAATCATGTCCCTCATGAAAACATGTTCAGGCCTTAATCCCTGGTCCTGTGGATGCAAACTCATTTGTAAATAGGATCTTTGAAGATAGTATTAGTTAAGATAAGGTCAAACAGAATCAGGGTGGGCCCTAACCCAATACAAATGGAGTCCTTATAAGCAGAGGAAATTTGGTCACAGAAGAGGAGACAGACAAGGAGAGAGCTGGCCATGTGATGGAGGCAGAGACTGAGTTATGGATTGCCAGCAAGCCACCACCAGAACTTTAGACTTCAGAGGAAGTCTGATCCTGCCAACACCTTGATTTTGGATTTCTAGGCTCCAGAACTGTGAGACAATAAATTCCTGTTGTTTAAGCCAACTAGTCTGTGCTACTTTGTTACAGCAGTCCTGGCCAGCTAACAAGTCAAGCCAGATTGTTTTTTCAGAGATTTATAACAAAGGGGAGGGGAGTGTCAGAGCACGCAATAATAAAAAAGAATTGAACAGATCACATAAACGCTAGAAAGTCTCCAAACATGGCCCATAGCTGACATTCCTGCCAACCCCATAGCTTCTTCATGCTGTTGAAGGTCTGTGTCCATCCGCTGTCTTCTCTTGATATTTCAAGTCACAACCAACTCCAGGCTATAGGTTTCACCAAGACCTTTTTGAAGAATTTACTATCTTCCAATGTATTTCCCCTGAAAATGGACTCATACCACTGCTTCTAGAGTCCATTGACCATGTGTGTTCAGTCATGGGTCTCCTATAAAGATGAATCCTCACTTGTCTTCATATTTCAGGGGTTTGATGTTATCCCTGTAAGACAGGAGTCTCACAAGTATCTCCCACATCTTCCATTCTGTCTCCAGACCTCAACATGGGAAGCAAACAAAAAGCAGTTATAGGGAAATGGATGTGGCTCAAGCAGTTGGGCTCTGGTTTACTATATAGGAAGTCCAGGGTTCGAGCTGGCCCATGTGAAGTGCAGGCCCTTGCAGGAATGCCACCCTGCGCCAGCATACTGGCCAGTGTGGAGAGCTGGCACAGCAAGATGATACAACAAGAGACACAGAGAAGAGGTAGCTGAACACAGAGCTGAGGTGGCGCAAGAGAGGGATCACCTCTCTCCCACTCTGGAAGGTCCAAAGATCAGTTCCCAGAGCCGCCTAATGAGAATACAAGCAAACACAGAAGAACACACAGCATAAGGACACAGAGAGCAGATAATGGGGAAGGGGAAGGGGGAGTTGGGGGGAGAAATAAATATATCTTTTTTTTAAAAAGCAGTTATAATCTTAATCTCTGCATTTTAGTAAGAAATTATCATGCATTATAACATAAAATAGTTTAAGCTTATAGGTACTAACTTCACTTCAGAATATGATTTTGCCTTTCATTGTACAACCAAAGACTCTTTCCAAAGGAAAAATCCTATCTCCCAAAGCAAAATCCTGTCTCTACCTCTAGCAAGACAAAACATAAACAAACAAGCAAACAAAGGAATCCGGAAAATAATTTCTTAAAGACTTTGGCAATTCCAGACAAGTTTCTTAGCTGCACCTAAGATAGAAAGCTTTGTCAAGCCTCTGGGGAACTCAATCCTAAATGGGAGTGGGAGAAGCAAGTTAGCTTTCCATGTTATATACATATTCAAGTCACCTATTAAACACAGTCAAATTACTCTCCAAAAATATCAAAGCAAATTTTGCTCACAACAGCCTCTCAGGTAGCCATAACCACCCCATAACTGGCAATGTTGATTTTTGCCAATATCTTACAATTTTTTAAACTTGCCTATTCTTTTTTTTTTAATTAAAAGATTGAATGTTATTTTTTAAATATGCATTTTTATTTACAGTAAATAATATTTATATTATAACTGGTCATTTGTGATTTTTTTTGAGTTGCCTACTACATTCTCAGATCATTTTTATATTGGGGTATTTATCTTATATAAGACCTTTAACACAGTGGAAAACGATGACAACGTAATGTAAATCAGATATAATTAAATGAGTTAATAACATCACCATGAATCCAAAACTCAGAAAAGAAATAGACAAATAGTAAGACATGAAGTGGGATCTAACCAAAATCAGAAAAGAAACAGAAGAAACAGTCAAAGGTAACTCAAAAGCAGAGACTGGGTTACGAAAGTAAACAACAGAGAAAAGATAAAAGCAAAAAGCGCAATGAGTAGCATAGAGGATAGGCATGAGAAATCCCAAGGGAAAAAACAAAATAAAAAAGATCAGAGAGAGAGTGATGATACAGAATACAAAGAAAATCCATTGTACATATAAATGAAGTCCCTTAAGAAAAATAAAACAATGGAACAGAATATTTATAATTTATTTCAAGAAAGCTTTTCTGAAATAAAAGATGAAAGGAATCTACATACTGAAAGCCTCCACTGTGTACCTGAGAAATCAGTATGTCCACTGTAAAACACAACCTAGTAAAACAAACTTTGAAGATGGAAGAAAAGAATCCCCAGGCCCCCTGGCCGAAAAGGCAACTTAGTTAAAGAAAACAGAAAATTAGGTTGGCATCAGACTTCAACAGCAACATCACATAGGAAACAATAATGGACTAACATTTCATGAAAAGTAAAGGAAAATGTAATCCAAGGATTTTATATGTAGGCAATTTTCTTCAAGATTTAAGGCTATTAAAAAACCACAACATGTTAAACCTGTAAGAATCCAGGGACTATTATCCAAGAGCCCTTTCTAAGGACTCTACTAAATGAGCATCATCAAATCAGCAGATGATTGAGAAAAGTCAGCAAAAGGACTAAGAGTGAGCACAGATGCTAAAACAAGGTCAGCGACATCAGTAAAAGAATAGAATGTAAATGTTAAATCCTTTGTCAAAGTAGAAAAAACTTTAAGAAAAATTGGAAAGGGAAGGGAGAAAGGGAAAGGCTGAGCAAACTTATGGGTGGAAGTCAAGGGACACCATTTAAAGCTGGCAAACTAAGTAACAGAAGCTTAAAGGCAATAAAAGGGAACTAAAGTCATTGTATGAAGGTACTGATAATTAAGGTAACCACTAGAATGAAAATAAAAATGATTTTAATTTTTTAAAGTATGAAAACAAAAAGAACAAAGATGATCACGTGGTGAAATATATACTAAAAACCCAACAAACATATTAGGAAATATGATAGACCAGAGACCAAAAGAGTAATTATATCAATAACGGTAAATGGGCTGAATCTGTAAAAGAAGCAGACTTTCATATTGACATGCCAAAAAAAGGAAAAAAATCCTTGACTTTATTTTGTATACAAAAGATGTTTTTGTATACAAAAGAAAGTAATTGAGAAAGGTTACAAATTAAGGAATGGAAAAAGTTAAACCAAACAAATGCAGATTTAAACAGCACATGTCATCATCTTGATAACCGGCAAAATGGAATTCAAGCAAAAAGTACAAAATGAAACCAAAAAAGCACATTTATCATATCTATCACAATGGTAATCATTATTGATATCTTTGCAACAAATAACAGCAGCACTTTTCAGAAGCAGAACCTATAGGAAATGCAAGAAGAAATACACAAAATAGGAAACTAACGTGCCTCATATACTACAAGATGGCAAGTGGGAAAAATAAGTGTGTGGAAGACCTAGACAATCAGAGAAGTCGAACATATGGATGTATATCAAACTCTTGTATTCCTAATAATAGGGATATAACTCTTCAAGTGTGCATGTAACACTCAAGAAAATTAACCATATATTAAGCAAGAAAATATTAACATATTCAATGAAGCAGTAGCATATGAATAACATTCCTGATCACAGTGCACTGTAACTAGAAAAAATTTTTAAATCAAAACTCAAAAAAAGGGAAACGGACGTGGCCCAGTGGTTAAGGCTTCTATCTACCACATGGGAGGTCCGCGGTTCAAACCCCGGGCCTCCTTGACCTGTGTGGAGCTGGCCATGCGCAGTGCTGATGCGCCCGAGGAGTGCTGCGTCACGCACAGGTGTCCCCCGTGTACGGTTGTCCCCCATGTACGGGAGCCCCACGCGCAAGGAGTGCGCCCGGTAAGGAGAGCCGCCGAGTGCGAAAGAAAGTGCAGCCTGCCCAGGAATGGCGCCGCCCACACTTCCTGTGCTGCTGACAACAACAGAAGCGGACAAAGAAACAAGACGCAGCAAATACACACAGAGAATAGACAACCGGGGAAGGGGGTGGGGAATTAAATAAAATAAATAAATCTTTAAAAAAAAAAACCTCAAAAAAGAACTTTCCATCTAAAAATTTTTTTTAAATTCTTCATTCAAAATACAATAACATAAACTGATGTTATAGAATTTCTAGAAAACAATGATGATGAAATTACTATGTATCAGAATCTAAGAGATGTGAATAAAGGAGTACTCAGAGAAAAATCCATATCCTTAAATACATATCAAAAACGAAAGTATGAAAATTAATGAATTAAGCACAAACTCAAAAAGTTAGGGAAAGTATAACAGCTAGGCATAAAAGAGTGGAAGGAAGAAAGAAAGAGAAAATATTAACATGTGTGAAAGCAGAAAATATAGAGCTGATAAGTTGGTTCTTGCTTAGGTTAGCTAAGGATTTGTCTGGGGAAAAAATGGGAGACTCATAAATAAACAAAACAAGAAATAAGGAGAAATTACTGAAAATTTAAAAAATCAGTCAACATACAACTCTACACAAATAAGGTTAAAACCTTTAAGAAACAGATAATATAAAATTATTAAAAATTTAAACCATAGAGATAAGTTTAAACTGCCCAACTGCCATAGAAAAAGTAAAGATGTTATCTAAGAAGTAGCCCACAACAAAAGCAACAGGCCTACATGAAGATGTGGTAAAATTCTTTGGTAGAAATAAAGACCAGATAATCCCAACCAGTGGTTCCAGATCATAAATAAGGAACAATTCCAAATTATCTTTATGAAATAAAACATCAATACTAAACATATTAAAAATTGCACAAATATTGTATATGGACATTAGCTAATGCAATCTGAAAACAGAAAATATTAAGTGGGAAAAATTTAAAAGCCTAATAGGATTCAGTAGTATAGCAGGAATGAAATTAACGTACAAAATCATAAACACAGATATAACCACCTGGAAGAGATAATCTTACTTACAACAGCAAACAAAACAAAACCCTTAGGAAGAAACAACAAATATACAAAACCTGTCAGGAAAACTTTCATACATTCCTGAAAGAAATAAAGGTAGAGTCAAATAGAAAAGTATTCCATGACCTTGCAGAGAAATTTGCAACATTATAAAGATGCGTATCTTCCCCAAGTTCCTATTGTCAGAGAAACGCCAGGCACAGGGGATATAATGTATTCTGGGTTATAGGACACAGTAAGGAAGCCAAAAGCTGGCACCTACTGACCCACAGAGCCTGAGGATACCACGAGGCAAGAGAGAAGCCCTTTGCCATTTTCAGCATTGACTGCTGTTTGTTTAATATTTTGCCTCTTCTTCCCATCTGACTGTTCAAGTAGGAGCAAGTAACTTGTTCCAATGTTCATAGCAGGACAGGGTGAGGCAAAGCTCAGTTAACGTAGCAGAGACTTTGGCGCTCACCAATATCTAATAACACTACCACTAACAGAGCAACTTCCTCCTTTCTCTCCTTCTACCTGCTGAAAAGAGGCGATTCAGGGCACCTAGAGGACGGAAGAGCCACAGGATGACAGAGCCCACTCCCCTGAATGACTGTGGCAGTACTGAATAGCAATGTGAGCAAGGATAAAAATGGATTCAGTGAAGCTACTGAAATCTGGGGATTAATGTGTTGTGGCAGTTAGCCAACCCGCACTAATGAAGTTTTCCAGGTACACCCCCTGCAAGGCCAGGCTTCAGGTCTGCCTGAGATTCCCTTCTATCCCTCTTTGCTTCAGCTCCTTTCCCCATCAGGCTCAAAACCTCTATACCATGGGCCTAATGAGGTAGGAAAGGTTTCCTTTTTATGGATTTCTTATTCAGATGACTTCCAGCCAAAGGAAAGATTGGTTGCCATAAGAATTATTTTACTTGGGAAGAACTAACTATTCTAGATCTGCACCTCATCCTCATGGGAATCCCTAATCTGAGGAACTGAACAGAATTTGGAGCAGAGTAGGTAGTGGAGCAGAGCCGCCACATACAGCCACGTAGGTTGTACAATACACAAGCATACATAGCAGCTCTGCATAGCCTTCTACTTGTCAGTTAGCTATTGCTACAATAATGCTGTGTAACAACTAACCACAAAACCTCAATGACACAATAAACATTTCTCACCCATTTGTGGGATTCAGTTCATCTCAGCAGGGCTGACTTATATGTCCACAGTCCTCCCCTGCTCATTAATATTAGTGATTGGTTTATCAATTATAAACACTTAATTTGCACAAAATATGGGGAAATAATGTCTCCGTAATTTAACAATGACGGTTTTTCTCCTCATCACTTAGGCTAGGGTCCTTTTCTAAATTTTAAACAGTAAAGAAGAGTTACACAGCCAAGAAGAAACTGGTGAGTGGAAAAGTGAGAGACCAGAGCTAGGAGCTGGTACTCAGGGCTCAGAAGGAAGGGCTGACTCTAGATTCAGAAGCACTATGTACCTTTTGGTATTTTGAAATTCTATCTTAAATCATTACTCTTAAGATTCTCTGCAACTCAGGTGCTGGCTCCTAGCCCCTGTTACTCTCCTCGTGCAGCAGAGTTCTTGAGAAGGGAGTGTCCTGACACACACGACTACAATCGGCTTCACACAGGCTTCAAAGGCATTTGCTCAGTCACTGTCCTGAAGAGTCAGGCTAGAGGGGTCAGACATGTTGGTGACCTACTTCAGACTTCCCCAGGAGTGCAAAAGGAGAAGTCGGGTACAGAAAAGAGAGGATTATCTGGACATGTGGACATGTCCTAACCCCTTGGGAGGCAGGGAAATTTAGGTAAGCTGTATCTACTAGGGTTAATTTGATGCCCCTCATGAGCTCAGTACCACTGGGGAAACAGACATGCCAATTAACCAAGCATTTCATTCCATTCCCATTTTAAATGGCTGCCGTTAGTTATTTATTGCAAAAGAAGAAAAACAACCAAAAGCTATTAGCTCAAGCCTTTATTAAAAGGTTGTGAGAGAACAGTTCAAGATGATCGTTTGGGGAGTAAGCGGTTGAAAGGTTTTATAGATTAGATCAGAGATTGGCAAATTACAGCCCATGGACCAAATCTGCCACCTGTTTTTGTGAGACTTGGAACTAAGAATTTTTTTTTTTTTAAGATTTATTTTTATTTCTCTCCCCCCACCCCTTTGTCTGCTCTCTATGTCCATTCTCTGTGTATTCTTCTGTGTCCGCTGGCATTTTTGTCAGGCAGCACCAGGAATCTGTGCCTCTTTTTGTTACATTATCTTGCTGCGTCAGCTTTCCATGTGTGCGGCACCACTCCTGAGTGTGCTGCACTTTTCACGTGGGGTGTTTCTCCTTGCGGGGCACACTCCTTGTGCGTGGGGTGCCTCTATGAGGGGGGCACCCCCGCGTGGCATGGCACTCCTTGTGCGCAGCAGCCCTGCATGTGGGCCAGCTCACCACACGGGCTAGGAAGGCCCTGGGTATTGAACCCTGGACCTCCTATATGGTAGGCGGACGCTCTATCCGTTGAGCCAAATCCACTTCCCTAAGAATGGTTTTTACACTTTTTTAGTGATAGGAAAAAAATCAAAAGAATGATATTTTGTGATGTAAAAATTATATAAAATTCAAATTTCAGTATCTATTAATAAAGTTTTATTGGAACAGAGCCACACCTATTAATTTTTGTATTGCTACAGCTGCTTTTATGCTGTGAAGGCACAGTTGATAGTTTTGACACAAATCGTATGACCCACAAAACCTTTTAAATACTTATTATCTGGTCCTTAACAGGAACAAAACTTTGCCATCCTCTGATTTAGACTGCACAAGTTCTCTAAAAGTTATAGGGAAACTCAGGTTTATAGGCGGCAAGACTAGGGTCATAATTTAGCACCATTATTTGAACAATTTGGGTTTAGCAAGAGAAATAGGAGCAATTCCTTGTTGTTCCTCACCTAAAGGATTGCGAGGATCCAAGGGAAATTTTTAGTCCTTCAGCATCTTTGACAGCATGCAGTCCTTTCAAGTTCAATATCTACCACGACTGGTTTACATAATCTTTTGAATGGCTCTTAAGGTAAATGCCCACTGTGTCAGCACATGCTATCTTCAACCTTGCTTCTTCTCCTAAGAGGCATTCTTGGTAGAGCATGGGCTCATGATCCAGGAGGTATCCTTTGGATTCACACTTGTCTCATCTGTGAAATGGCTAATCTGGCTTTCTTCCTGGACCATTGACTTCTGAGTTGGGTGTGATCGCATCTTGCCTCTGGGGTTATGTGCTGATATCTGGTACTGACCATTGGTGGGTCTGGCCCACTATCTCAGCCACTTGGGCCTCAGTTTACAGTCCTCCACCCATGACCTCTATCAGGTCATCATCCTTCTCTGCACTAGTGTGTCACCTCAAAACACAACCTTCTGGCTTCCCTGCACACCCATCCAGGCTCCAGAAGAACTTTCTGAGGCCCATCTCGGGCCACTGAGCTCTATCACTCTGGCTTTAGGTTGGACGCAGTGCTGCGCAAATACTTAATTCTACAGAGCAAAGATGCCAGTGTCACGGATGTTCTCAGTCTCCCACAAATCTACTATTGCTAAAGCATCTCTGGAAAACAAGAACTATGGTGCCTGACCTCATTGTCTACCTCTATGTCCATTCTTGTTAGTCAAACTAGTGGGAAAATTGGACTTTTGCCCTTGTACTTTCATTTGACAAGCATATTCTAAGCACCAGAGAAACTACTAACGTAATTGTGGAAGAGAAAGTAATAAATACATCTCTCTACTGATGTAGGGCAACACCTCTCACAGCTTAGCTGCTATAAGCAGGAGAGTTAGCCTCTCTACACACATGGAGAAATCAGGGATTCCCCCAGGCTCAATTATTAGACTCTAAAAAAGGAATTAGAGGAATTTAGAAAATCCTTTCCTCTCAAGGTTTTCAAGACTGATATTATCTTCTTAAAACTCCTATTTGGCATTCCAGTCAGCACTGACTAGATCTATACATCCCTTCTTTTTTTAAAAAAATTTTTAAAGGATTTATTTATTCCCTCCCCTCTCCTCCCCCCCTCCCCCCCACCCCCTCCTCAGTTCCTTCTTAATAATCCAAACTCCTAATCTCTGCAGATGATGTCTCTGGTGACTAGGGAAAAGATCATATGCCTGGAAATGCTAAGAAAAAGCCCTTTAAAAGGCTCTTTTTAAAAATATACACATTCAATCCAGATTTACAGTTTGAGTAAGTACAGCTGGGCTTTGCACCTTAGGGGAAAAGTCTGACCTTCACCTAGACTAGAGGATATAAGTATAGATGAAATGGAGGAAAATGTGTACCTGGGTGAAATTTGACTTGATCTTTCCTTGGAACTAGCTCTGACAACTCCTCCAGAAAGCAGACTTCATTTTGTTGTTACAATATCAGAGGCCAAGGTTTTTCCTTTTCTTTTCCCCTGAAAGTCAGCTCTCTACTGTTTTAAAGACCCATATGCAGATGTGATTAGTTTTTTTAAAAAGCATGTAATTTTAAAAACAAATATTTCATGTGCTCAGTTCTCTGGTTAATTAAGAGTTCCAATAGTCCTGCAAACTCTTTGAAGAGGGTTCCTGGTAAGCTACTTGTTGGGACATTAGAGCTGTAAACCATGTCTTAATCTTTAATTAGGACTTCACTTAGAAAGCATGCCCCCAATTTGGGGGGGAGGGGAATTTATCTAAAATCCAGTACTTTGGACATAAACCTGTCCTGCTACCATAAGAGTTGCTGCCTCAGTGTCTAAAGGTGATTCAGAGAACAGGAGAAGTTTGGCTGCTACAGCTACCAAAAAGTAGGAGTTTAGCTGATTTTATCTATACCAGGAGTGAAGACTGGCTTTCCAAAAACACGAGAAATATAAAATTATGGCTCATTAAGACCAAAATGAATTTCTGAAAGTCAGTTGAATTGATGGTGGCATAGTTTGAGCTACAATACTTCCATTTTAACATTGGCAGTAACAGCACTCTCAAAATAACTTGGTCAGAAGGGATTCTGGTTGTTTACACAATCTTCTTTTATGCCTCCAACTTGATTCCCTTTGTTCTTTGCTGCATGGGGATGAGTTATTAGGCCTCTTGGAATTTGAGAAGTGAAATAAGTATGGTGGTAAGCACCCTTTATGTTTTCAGAAAAGCAATTATTCCTCCTTGACGTTCTGATAAGTCTTCTGAAGCACTGGCTTACGGGTTTTATTACAACAATTATTTTATTGGCTGGTTTTCTTATAAGCTGCTTTGAAATCATCCAAGGGCCACTGAGGGAAATAATGATTTTGTTGAGAACGTAATACTTTAATTAGAGCACAATGGTGGGAAGTGATGAATGAAATGTGCTTATTATTTTTTTAAAGTAGTGTGTTTACAACAGGGAGAAAGCACAGTTCAGACTGGTTCTTCTCTTCCCAAGGCATTAAAAAAAGAAAGTCACTTAATTTTGTATAGGGAAAAAGGAGACATGAAATTCTCGGAAACTCACCATCTCAGAAAAGTCTACATGGGGATTTTGGCCACATGGAGCAGAAAACGAAATCAGTAACCAAGCTAGGATGATTTATGGCACCTTGTTACCTAGTAAAAGGAGCAAGAGGCAAATCAGTACTTGAACTGAACTACAGGGCATGAGCTTCTATTCAGGGGTCTTCTAGAGAATGCATGCCCTTGAGGAAAGGTTCAATAGGCATAACTCATTTTATTGTGCTTCACTTTATTGCCCTTCACAGGTAATTGTGAATTGAAGATTCTTGGCAACCCTGCCTCAAGCAAATCTATGGGCACCATTTTTCCAATAGCATATGCTCACCTCCTGTCTCTGTGTCACTTTTAATTAAGATATGCATATTGGTTTTTTTAGACATAATGCTATTGCACACTTAATAGACTACAGTACAGTGTAAGCACTATAATTTTTATAAGCACTGAGAAAACAAATTCTTGTGACTTGCTTTATTGTGATGTTTGCTTTATTGCAGTGGTCTGGAGTGGAACCCACAATATCCCAAGATATGCCTGTATTGCTAAATAAGTTTGAAAACCAACTTCCTGTTCTTCTGTATAGCAGGATTGCACCCAAAACATCCCAGACAAAAAGTCACCTGCCCTAGAAAGGGAGATCATCTTACTTCATATTCTGCCAGATTTTACTTTGCCTGGACTTTAAGAAAAAGCCCTTCAGGATCCCTTTAAACCCATAGACAGGAGACTTCAGGGTGAATTCTGGGGGATTTTCTCTTGTAAATGACTTTTATTTTTCTAGTTCTATAAACAAGTGAAGCTCGGGCTCCTATTTCCAATGCAAGCCTTTTGGGGATGTTCTCCTTAAGCACCAGGGCTTCATGGATCTTTCCCGGTCAGAGTCAAAATTCTCTTGAGCAACTCCCAAAAAGGGAAGTCTTAATATAGCTTGTCTTCTTACTCCTCTGAGGAAAAACTTCAGGCCCAGTGTACTAGGCACTGTCAAGGCCAGAGTGGTTATGATTACGGAGAATAATTATTTGCATGACCACTGGCGTGGCAGGATGTTTAAGTGGTGATTTGGGCACTGTCCCATCATACAGCTCCTGGGAAGCTCCACAGTCAGTATCTCCTCATTGTAAGTTACACAGTTGATTTCTAAAGGAATTATTTCTTAATGGTGTGTTTGTCCATTAAGCCACGTGTTAAATCCTATGTCCTAACTGCTTGCACAGTTAACCAGGATGGCTTCCAACTTTAGCATGTTTTCCAAAAGTGGCCCCAAGAGGAGGCACCAATCAGGAACAAGTTTGTTCAGCCTGAGGCCAAACTGGCCTTTACCTGTGCTGATGGGGAGTAAGAGGACACGGGGCTTGATGCTGCTTGTGCACTGCCCCATATCCCATGGGCCCCTTGAAATTCACCTCACACAACAGTGGATAATCCACCTGCACACCAACAGCTTCCCGATATAAGCACCTGCATCTCTCACTACTCTGCCCCAGGTCATGGGGCAGGGGTGGGTTGAGGTCTACTTAGCTTGCGCCAGAAGGGATTTAATGCCCAACTCCATGCCTCTGGTACCCATCAGTGCTGGGGGATAGAGTCTGTGGATAAATACTCCAACTTCTTTGTCCCTTGGTGGGTCAATTCTGAGGCATATTCCACGTAGTTCCTCAGAGGGTTCCCAGTTACCTACCTAGTTAACCTGCTCCTTTATGCAAATTCTACTGGGTCTTTTTTCCTACGGGATCTCATCTCGTCCCCCTCAATTGTGCTTCCTGGGTTCACTTCCCAAACATATATCACAGCTAAGTCTTTATCTCAAGGTCGGAGATGAATGGACAAGATAAGCAGAGTAACCGCATTACTTTTGATAGTGATTGGCCTACTCATAAGCATGTGACCACCATTCTGGCCAATCAAGGGAAGTTGGCTGGGGAGTGGGAGGAGCCTTGGGGAAAGATTCTGTCATTTCCAAAAAGAGATGCAAAAGAGATGATGCAGGGAAACGGACTTTGGCCCAGTGGTTGGGGCGTCTGTCTACCACATGGGAGGTCCCGGTTCAGGCCCCGGGCCTCCTTGACCCGTGTGGAGCTGGCCCATGCGCAGTGCTGGTGCGCGCAGGGAGTGCCGTGCTACGCAGGGGTGTCCCCCGCGTGGGGGAGCCCCACGCGCAAGGAGTGCACCCATAGGGGGAGCCGCCCAGCGCAAGGGAGGGAGCAACCTGCCGAGGAATGGTGCAGCCCACACTTCCCCTGTGGCTGATGACAACAGAAGCGGACAGAGAAACAAGACGCAGCAAAAAGACACAGAAGGCAGACAACCGGGGGAGGGGAGGGGAATTAAATAAATAAAAATAAATCTTTTAAAAAAAAAAAAAAGAGATGATGCAGTTTTGAAGTTGTTGAAGTGAGTCCTCAGAGTGTGGCACCTCTGGGAGAAGCAGTTTTAAGCAGCAGGAGAACCTGAGGATGGCCGGAATGGAAGAAGGGGTTGATGATGTGCTAAAGAACAAAGTGTTACTTTGCAATTAAGGCTTACAGATTGGCATAAGTTTGTTTACTTAACTACTGTGGAGGAGAAGAGCAAAATGGTCACTATTTCAAAACACCAGAAGTCATAGAGAATGTGAAAGTCTTAGAGAATGGAAAGGTTTAGCTTGAGGAAGGTGTGTGTGGGGGGTGTGGATTTGGTAAATTCCCTTCAAGGGCAGTTATATCTGGAGTGTGCAAGAACAGTTTGTGAGCCCTGGCATGAGTTATGGCTTTCCATAATTATGTAAAACATATCTCACAAACCTTGATTTCTTCACGAATAAAGAATCTCTGTTGAATGGGTAAATATAATAGGTAGAATAATGGCGTCCCAACAATGTACACCTCTTGATCCCCAGAACCAGTAAATATGTTATTTTACATGGCAAAGGAGAATTAAGTTTGCAGGTGAAATTAATGTTGTTAATCAGCAGATGGGAAATTTTCCTGGATTATCTTTGTGAGCCAAGTACAATCTAAGGGTCCTTAAAAGTAGAAAAGGGAAGCAAAAGAAGAGAGTCATAGAAAGATGAGACTATAGAAAAATGGTCAGAGTGATGAAACACTGATGGCTTTGAAGATGGAACGGGCTGTGAGCCGAGGAGTGTGGTTGACCTCTAAGAGCTAAAACAGGCAAGGAAACAGATTCTCCTCTAGAGTTGCCAGAAAGGAAGGCACCTATGCAGACAACTTGATTTTACTCTGAGACCCATGTAGGACTGCTTATCTAGCAAACCAGGTAGGACTGCTTATCTAATGGTAAGATAATAAATTTATGTTGTTTTATGCCATTAAGTTTGTTGTAATTTGTTACAGCAGCAATAGAAATATACAGTAAACATGCTCTATAGTAAAACAATTGGAGGTCCTTACATCTTTACATCAAATGGAAGAAAACTTAAAAAAAAAAAAACTGCCTCGTGATACAGATCAGATACTAGCTAAAATCTGTATATTGAGACATTTGTTAAAGTTTGGAATTGCTCATGATTCAAAGATTTGTTTAGTTCACTAGATTGAAAATTAGCCACAATAACATAAACACAAGATCTGAGTAATTTTAGGACCAACTTGCACCCTTGCTTCCCTTTAAAAGGTGATTTCCTTTTTAAAGGAAAGGTTCTATTTCTGATCCATGCTTTCCTTTCTCAAAGAGGGGGCTTATTTTATACTTTTTCTTTGGAAGGAACTGAACCATGTTTCTCATGCCTAAGACCCACCTTCCAGCTCAAATTTGTGTTGAGAGACCATATAAATTTTCCATATTAAGTCAAAGTTTGAGTGCTAGGTGTCACTTAAGTGACAACTTTCATAGCTCCCTACATGAAATAGAGATAGCGCTCCAGGTTTCTCTTATACTGGTTTGTTTTCCTTTTCACATTCACTTCTCTTTGCCCTAAATTCTTGGGAAATTTATAGTAGGCCATATAGGAAATTTGATTTGTCCCATCGATTAAAGCCATGGAAATGCCACTGCATTAGCACTAAAAGTCAGAACTACATGAATGCTCTCCTAACAGGTCCTTCTTCTGCCAGGATCTCAATTGGCCAAAGAGCTTTTATAAGGGTCTCATTTTCACCTTTTGCCAAGGGTCATTTTGATGTTCCCTTCCATTCCCCTGGTATATAGCAGTCCCAACTCCCCAGCTGCGATAGACAAATTTTGCCCAGACCCTCTTCAAGGAAGGACCTGCTGCCCAACTGGGAGGCATCTGGTCAGCAGGCAGCCTGCTACTGGCAGCAACCCCCAGAGTCTTCCAGCTGCAAGAGCCCCAGCCCCCAAGGTCCCGCCATCCTGTGGCCATCTGCTCCAGCTGGCTGGACCAGGTGTGGGTATAAAACGAAGGTATTTGGGCCCAATGCTGGACCCTTGTGGGTGCACCTCCCTGCGGAGCTCTTTGGCAGGTTGCCTGGGGCCTGTTGATCCTGCATGGCAGTTTGGCATCTTCCTTCACCCAATCCTGCTTCCTTTCACAGGTTTGGATTCCTCATAAATATCTTGAACCCCAGACTTCACCTCAGCATTGCTGCTGTTGATCCGACCTGCCATTGCTTTCTAATATTTAGTTTCCCTAACAATTCTACTATGCGCATTTGGCCAATGCATCTCTTTCTCCATGCTTGGGAAAACTGAACACACTCTACCCATACTCAGCCCGGCTGACTGGTGCCTGTATCCGTAGAGTAGAAATTAAAAGTTAAGTCCCCAGGGAGCAGGTATAGGTCAGTGGTTGAGAGCCAGCTTCCCATAGACAAAGTCTAGGGTTCAATCCCTGGTACCTCCTAAAAAAATCTTAAGTACCAGTTACCCATACGTAGCTGTATGATTTTATTGAAGAATTCCAAAAAGAAATATTGGATTATGTTTGTAAACTGGTCTTTTCCTCCAGGCATATTAGAGTATATTAGATTCAGAGTTTTACTTTTACTTGATTAAATACTGATTAAGGCTTTAATTGGACCACGTGAGTAGGACATTGTATCCCCACCCCCGTGGTGAGTGGGGACTCACAGAGAAACTGAACCATAGAGAAGGGAGGTTGGAGTTTTGAGTTGAAGCCCCAGGAAGTAAGCACACAGAGGAACTTGGTCATGAGGAAAGAGAAAAGGTCTTGGGAAGAGAAAAAAGCCATTTGCCCTATAGCCTACAGCTGGCATTGTAGAGACAGCAGAGGAGCTGAGCCTGGTGAGAAGCAAGCCCTGGGAAGAGAGGAACCCAGGAGGCCTGAACCCTCACAGATGTCAGCAGCCATATTGCTCCAACACGTGGCAATAGACTTTGGTGAGGGAAGTAATTTATGCTTTATGGCCTGGTAACTATGGGCTTCTATTCCAAATAAATACCCTTTGTAAAAGCCAACAGATTTCTGGTATTTTGCATCAGCACAACTTTGACTGACTAATATACCATAGTTGATTAAATTAAAATGGAGTTGGGACCAAAGGCTGCAAGTTTCAATGGTAAGAATCTTGAGAGGTGAGCCTTTGAGAATTGTGTTCTTAATACACTGAGCTAACCTTTAAAATTTTGCTTTCAAAGATAAGACAGAGGATGGAGAGTATTTTCCTGTCAGAGACCTTGAAAACACTAAGAATACAAACATTATCCAGGTTGGGGTGAAGGTTCAGTGTCAGTTTTTTATTTTGAAATTAAATCCTTATTGGTTTTCAAGAAGCTTCCTATAACAGAATGACCTTAGTACTGAAATGAGTTATTGTTCTATAAACCTTAACTTCAAGATTGTGATGCTTCCTTTGCTTATTTTTCAAGAAAAAAGACCTAAAATATAAATTCAATTATATTATATATTATAATATTTACTTGCTGATTCTTTTTTCCTAATTGCATTATAAACAATTTAATCAGTACAAAAGGAATACATACAGGTTCTCTAGTAGAGAAGAAACAACTGATTTCACCCAAAGAGATGAGAACAGTGACCATAGCAGATTTTTGTTTTTTTTTTTTAAATGCAGAAACATGACTTCTCTTTGGAGCAGGCAGTCCCAAGTTGATTTCCAACGTGCAGTAATCTCTCAGGGACCTTGGGGGTCTAGGACCTGGCAAACACACTTGAGCAAGCCTATGGCAGCTCATCTGAGGACCAGGGTCCCCACATTCCTGCTGCAACCCTAATTCCTAGGTAAGGTTACCTTCCCCTTTATATGAGATTGTTCCTGGATTGGGCTGCTTTGGCTTTCTGGGTTCTGATTCTGTCTTCATACCTGACCTTGTGATTTCCTACTCCTCATCTAAATCAGCCCATTCTTTTGGCTTCCAAACATACCCCTGTGGGGTAGCACACCACAGAGAAAGCCCCTGAAGAAACAGAGTTTCATTCATGTTAATATGAACTTTTGGGCCCACCATGGTTCATTACTACCCATTTGCTCATATTCCTTCCAGACTAGGTTTCATAGGGATGTTTGGTTTCTCTGGCTCCTATTCCTGATTAAAAGAGCTAAGGAAATGTCGGTGAGGATTAGGTATTTCTAATAGAGTTTTGTATTCTGTTTGTGTTGGGAGTGGACAGAAGTACAGCTAAGCCTTTCCTATCAGACCTCAGCATTGCCTAGCAATTCAGACTCCCAAAAGAGTTTGTGTCAGCCTCATTCCTAGCACATACATCCAGCCTGTCACAAAGATTCCTTCTAAAACAGAGAGAAAAATGACTCAGAACAGACTTTGCTTTTCTCATGTAGGGAAGCCAGCACCCCACTTTAGAAGAGCTCAAGTACATTGAGCAAAACAGCAACCATCAGGACTTGGACCCTGATGAGTTTCCTCCAACTTAAGAACAACATTTAAACTTCTGTCATTCCATTTTGGGGGCTCTATTAGCTTCCTGGAGCTTCCATAACAAACTACCACATGCTGGGAACCAAGCCTACAGAAATCCATTCTTTCACAGTTCTGGAGGGTGGAGTCCAGCATTAAGGTGTTGGCAGCATCATGCTCCCTCCGAAGGTTCCAGGGAAGAATGTTCCATGCCTCTCCTCTAGCTTCTGATGATAGCCAGCAATTCTCACGTGCCTGCATCACTCCATTCTCTGCCACTGCTGGCACATGGCCTTTTTCCTTTCATCTCTTCTTTTTCTATGTGTCCTCTCTTTTTCTTATAATCATACCAGGTATATTGAATTAGGGTCCACCCTAATCCAGTATATCCGCCTCTTAACCTAATTATATCGGCAAAGTTCCTATTTCTAAATAAGGCCACATTCTGAATTCTGAATGGACATGAATTTGGGGTTGGGGGAGACTGTTCAACCTAGTACAAGGGCTCACCCTATTAGGAAGCTCATTAGAGCAGCGCCTGCTCATATTTCTCACTGTGTCTCCACCAGAGGACCCCTCTTGAACTTCCTGCTTTGGAGGGCTTGGGCTGCTGGTCTGGATATACCATTTCTTTCTATTTTTCTCATTAACTCCTCTTAGGTGTCTATATCCTAGATCACTTCTCTCCATCATAAACATCCTGGTCTAGAATAGGCAAATCAGAGATACAGCAATGCCATGCAAGTAATTTAAAGAAATTCGTCCTATGAAAACTTGGGTCCCTCAAACAGTATCCACAGTTCCACCTAAGTCTTATCAGGAAACTGGCTTACATCCCTTTAGTATCTCTGGAATTTGTTTTCCAGTAGCCAAGATTTCTCAGGAAGGAATGCCAAAGTACAAGGTTCTAAGTGTGAATATCCTTAGCTGCTTTGTATCTAGAGTATAACATACAGAAGAAGATGAAGGAGGGGGAGGAGCAAGGGGAGGAAAGGGAGGAGGAGAAGAAAATGCCTAGAGAAGTTCCTCATCTTCAAGGCTTTATGCTTCTTATCTTAGCTATTCTCATGAGGGGTAAGGTTAAGATAGAAACATGGGGTGACCATATTAGTTTTTTATTAGTGCTATACACACCACCGGGCTTCATAGGCTCACACACAAGTTCTCCCATTGTGAATTGATTTGCCAAATTGATGGGTGCTTTCTTCTGCTGAAATGCAAACAGTTGCCTAGAAGCACAGTCCCAGCTCTACCTTTTCTCCTATCTGGGTACTCAATGGTTGGAGGATTTTCCCATCTTTGGCCACTCGTATAGGGATATTTATGAGTCCAAGAGTCATTTGGCCAAACATTGCTTAATCCAATATTGCTAAATGAGAACAGAAATATGTAGGGAAAACTTTGCTTCTTTCTAATCTCCATAATGCTAATGACAACAGCTCTTCGGAATCTTGAAAATTGCTAGTAACTCTGCTAGCATTATCCCATTTAATTTTAGGAACCCTGAAAGGTAACTACTATTTTTACCATTTTACAAATATGGAAACAGGCTTAATAATGCTAAATGATTTGCCCTATTTACAGCCAAAATGAGTGCTGAGACTCAATTTCAGGTCTATCTGTCAGCAACCCAAGCACAGGTCTGTGCTCTGTTGCCTGTCTAGGGGCCAATGGCACAGATGAGCTATGGAAGTGATTAATAATCATCTTTGGTTTAACTAGAGAGGAAGGCTCATTTCTTCTGTATACTGATTTCCTGTTGTTGTCCCTGAGTCTGCTGGAATTCACAACAGCTGGCACAATCAAGAGGCTCTGAAGCCTGAAACAGCAAAGCTCCAGTGTCACTTGTACAATTCTGTGGTCAGAGCAGTTCTTGGTAATCCACTTCTTCCCCTGTATATACAAAACCAGATAGACTGAATAGGCACGGTTGCTGTCATACCAGGAACTTGAGATACAAGAGAGGCAAACTAGACTGGGCAATGTATCACAGAATATATCATCTTTTATGATTCCAGCATGCTCCATAGACAGGTAAGGAACACAGCACAAAATATACTGCTAGGAACATGGAACTTCAGATTCTTTAAATATCTACAATTAAGAGTATGTGTGAGTTGCTTCTTTAGGTGCTAGTTCTCTAGCTGTGCTTAAGGTGAAGAATAAAATTGAGGGAGACAATTAAGCAAATGTAGCAGTTAGTTCAAAAAGCATCTGCATTGGGAACCACATGGCAAATCTCTTTCTCTTACCCCAGACAGGAGTTGGGAAGCAGGCTCTGCAGGCTCAGGGTCTTATTTAGGATTGTGGCTGCAGAGAAATTGCGGGTTCAGAGAAACATGAGGGCCATACAGAGCTATATGAGCATAAAGTCCTCGGCTCAGAGCTGGGACACATGTGGGGGTGGGGACTCTAAGGCACAGGAAGGATCCCAGCTTAGGAGACAGCCTGCTGAGTTGTAACATACCTCAGGACACATCAACAGCAAATACACTACCCAAAGCCATTTGTGCCTGGATCTACTTCGTTGCGAGTGGGAGGAACGGCCTGGTCCCCAGGCTTTCGCTCTAGATGTGCACCTCATGGAATAAGGCAAAACTGAATTGAACTCTTCCTCTCAACTGCCTGCCCCCCTTAGATTCAAATCACATTTAAAAACCTCAGCTATGGGGACCACGAGTGACAGAAACCAGACCTCAGCAGAGTTTTTTTTTACATCAGCAAAAGGGTAGTAGGAGATTATGATGTCCTATTAAGGGGTCATAGTTGGCAGTACGCTTCTGCCCTCAAGATCCAGTGCCTTCTGGATGGTGATAACATGGCATGAGAATCTAACACTACACTATAGAGTGGAGTTGTGGAGTTGTACAAAAATTCATTGTCCCAAGTCTAGCTCTACTTTGTTAATTAACTAAATCATTCCCCTCAATAACTTTTCAAACTCCTTCCATTCACCACCCACTTTCCATAAATGTCTCCACTGTTGTTGTTGTTGTTTGGTTGGTTGGTTTTTGTTCTTTTCCACTGGTTTTCTTGGTTTGTAATATACAGACAACTTGCGAAGTATAACCATCATTTCAATTTGAAGGTATTTGTCCTCAAGGATCTCTTATTGTTCCCAGGCCCATGATATGCTGAGGAATGCAGTCCACAACTCCCCTGGAGAGGGTCCTTTGGCTCCAGAAACAGACAATGTCACCAGTGCCTGATGTGGTACTCAGAGCTAGGGGTATCCTCCCAGCTCTCCAGCACCAATAGACAACAGCAGTTACAGAGGAGCTAGAGAGAAAACATCAGAAAGATAAAATTGCCCTCTGGGTAAATCCTTATTGTCCTTCCTCCTGCCTCCCCTTCTCCCCAAAAAATGATCATAACATTTAAAAAATTTATTGAAGTATATCATTCATATATAAACATACATAAACAATATGTGTAGAGTAAAAGTTGTAAACTTACAAAAGAAATATGCATAACATCATACAGGGCTCTCACACACCATCCTATCACCAATACCTTGCTTTGTTGTGAAATATTTTTAACAAATAATGAAAAAGCTTCCTCAAAATATTGCCACTAACCAAGGTGTCTTACATTTGGTGTATTACCCCCCCTACCCAACTTATTATTATTATTATTTTATATCATTCATACATGAACATAAACAATGAATGTATAGTAAAAATTGTGAACTTACAAAGCAAACATGCATAACATCATACAGGGGTCCCATACATCAACCCTCCACCAACACCTGGAATTGTTATGAGACATTTGTTACAAAATATGAAAGAATGTCTTCAAAATCTTACTACTAACTATACGCCATATCTTACACTTGGTGTATTTTTCTCCCAACCCATCCTATTTTTTTTTAAATATATTTTTATTACAGAAGTTGTGAACTTACAAAACAATTATGCTCATGTGCAGAATTCCAATACAATAACCTTCTATCAACACACCACACCGTGTTGGAATGATGTGGGCTATGGGTGGAAGGCTCTTTGTCTCTTCAGAAGTAACTAAGTTGTTTGACTTGTGGGTGTGAAACGGTAAGAGGCTGCAGTCCTGCTCTTAGGGACCAGCAGGCTCCAGTCCCAGGAAATGTTTAACAAAGCAAGGGCTATAAACTTTAAGTATTTAGGGGAAATGCAAAAACCAAGGCTTATCTAAAATGTCTGGAGTCCTTGCTAAAAGCTTACCTAAGATGTGGAAGAGATATATGCTAATTGAAGCCTATTGAGAACTGAAACAAAGGGACCATTTGGCCTTTCCTCTCTGTATAAAAGACGTTTGAAAATCTTGTTCGGGGCTCGGGATTCAAACAGAAAGCTCCCGAGTCCGGCCGGCCGTCAATAAACCATTTTTCCTTCTCAAAATCATTCCTGAGTCCTGGCCTCTCTATTCTCAAATAATTGAACTTCTCTTAAATTCCACAACATTAATGGCGACCACGAAGGGACAATAAATGAAGGCCAGAGACGGTAGCATTTTGCTGCCCCTTCCAAATCCCCGAGGAAGCCGGGAGGACTCGGGTGAACCCCAAATCTGGGCGCCCCTGGATTAAATTTAATCCAGAAAAGATGTGGGCTCCACCAGAATCTTCCCGACAAAAATCGAGGGCAATGGAAGGTCTGAAGAGAAAGATTCTGGGAACGAAAAAGAACTCCGAACATGGAAGAAGGTAAGACTCCCCGGGTGAGCAGAGTCTGGAAGGCCCTAGCTTTAATTGCTAGGAAGGGGAGGCTGATCACCTCCCGAGAGAACCCTAGTAGCCCCAGAAGGCTGGGGGGAAGCCGTTCTCTCTAGGCTTGGGAAAAGGAGGAAAACCGGGGAAAAGCCCTGGTGTTTTGGATTTGTCTAACTGCATGTTAGAATCTGGTACTGGTCTTATATCCACTAAAGGAGTGGAGTCTCGATTTTAATAGGAAGGGTATTTATAGGTTCGAGTCCTAATATCCTGGAAATTGGTCTAGATTAAGGAAAACAAAACTTGGTTACAGGAAAATGGATCGGCTTTTCTGGTGGAGCTTGGTCTGGGTGTAAAGTTTAAACAGTGGAAAAGTCTAGCTGGAATCTTTTGTTATGGTGCTAATTTGTGAATGAATTTGCTTTATACCAAATGTTAAGTGTTCTGAGGTTTGTGATGGCTGTGGGGGCAGCCGTGGTGAAAATAAATATATAAACTTGTGAGTCAGATTAGTGACCTTTGTGCTTCTGTCTGTGTCAGCTCAATGTTAGTGTTGGAGTTCTGTCCTTACATGAAGTAGAATTACAGCTGAGCTGGAGCCCTCCCTTGCCATTGGCAAGGGGGTGAAATGATTCTGGGGCAAAAGCTGAGGAGTCTAGATGTTTGTGCATGTTCTGGTGTCTTGTCTCTGGTCTGGCCCTTTGCCCCGGCTGGGAGGCCATCTGTGTCCGCGCCAAGCACCCAAGTCTGTTGGGAATGTCCCAGTCAGGGCGGCTGGGTTCCTGGGAGAGTTGCCAAATTTGAGTAGGTTCTGTCTGCCCATTTTGGCTGAAAGCTGGAAAGGGGGGAGCGGCTTGCCCCTTTCCAGTGAGTCCACCCTTCTATTCATAAGCCGCATTCCTGTTTGTTGTGCACCCGACTGCCTGGAAGGGGGGGAAGTGAAGGAGGTGAAAAGCAGAATCAGAATAAATGCAGTAAAGTTCCCTCCTTAGGGTGTCAAAGCCAAAATACGTTTGCATTCTGCTCAGGTTCTTAGAAGGTATTGTAGTAACCTTAAGTAAGAGAATGTTCTGTGAAGGTAAACTTTGTGTTAAGGGTATAAATATAAAAGTTTTACAAAGCATTGTTTAAGGTATTTAAGTGGCTAATTGCAGAAAGTCATTATTTAACAAAACTGAATTGATAATAATAATAATAAAAGGCAATTTTATAACAAACTTATTCGGCAGCCAATCTCCCCTGCCAACTTGCTTCCAAAAAAACTGTTTCTGGTATTACATGCTACTAAGTATTTAAAGTGAAGAAAAGTTCATTATTTTAACAAACTTGTTTAGTATTAATGGCAATTATATGTTGCAAGAAGTTTGCCTGGTAACTTAGTATGTGGGATATATGGAGTGTGTTTTTATTGTTAAGGCAACAGAAGATGATTTTGTCCTAAGATAAAATGATTGATTATTGGAAAGAGTAGAGTGTGGGACAGAACCTGAATGAATACTGAAAGTGTAGAAGGTTTGTGGAAGGGAAATTTTTATGATTAAAATTGAATAAGATCAATATACAAAGAAAATCTTTTATCAATAGCTTCTTGTGCTTTAACCTCATCATATCCTCAATGTTTGAAGAAGAGTTCTTTTAAAAGAACATTTTATGTTCTAGAAATCAAATCCTGAAAAGTAGCCTTTTATTTCAAACTAACTGCAAGAGATTTATTCTTTCACTTTAAAGGAAAAATTAAAGTAATGGTTAAGTTCATTTAATATGTTATAAGTTGAATGAAAGGTATTTAAAGGTGTTATAAAATTAATAGGTTTTAAAAAATTAATAAAAACTGTAACTAAGAGTTAAAATCATTTATAAATGCATTTATATTGTAAAACAGTGGAAAGACAATAACTGAGATTATAGCTGGGTGAATTTAGCCTGAAACTATTATTTAAGTGTAAATTCTACACTAACCTTTCCTTTGTTTATGGTTGCTTCAGGCCTAACCTCGCCCTTTGCCTTTGCCTGTGGTTATTTCATAATTGAGAAGAGCTGGGACATCACTGTCTCCTCTTCTGGTATTAGTAACCCTTTCTCTCATGATATTCAAGTGTAAACTAAATAAATTGCTGCCTGATAGAATAAGGTTAAATGACCACTGGAGTTTTATTATCTCCAAAACCAAAAGGGGGGTGGAGGGGGAGAAGTCTCCTGCCTTGACGGTCAGTGTTCCTAAGAGTGGCAATTCATGAGAGAAAGCAGTCTGTCTCCCTGAGGCTTCAAATAGCCTCAGTAAATATATATAAAACTAATCTTGTTGCTTATCAAAAATTCTGCTAATTTCAAGGTAAAATATAAAGTTCTAAAACAAAATGGTGCTAAGGCATTGAGAACATTTTGGTTATTACAATCCATTAAGTAAGAAAGAAAATTCTTGTGGTAAACTGCATGGTCATAGTGCAAATTAAGAAGAGTTTCAAAAGTCTTTGAAAAGTTTAAAGTAACTAAAGTCATGTTGTTGTGCCAAACTATTCATGTCTGCCTATTTGCTCAAATTGTTGAGGTTAAATATGCAGTTATATTTATAAATATTCTTAAAGCCCAAATTGAACTAAGCAGGATGAGAAAGTCATAGAAATCTGATTATGGAAACAATTGGGAAAGGGCCTCCTCTTTGCAAGAGCTTTTAAGGCAAGACTAGGTGTGGCAGATTAAACCTATCTACTAGGCTAGGGAATTAAGAATCAGTTTGCCTGGTAATTTCCCAGTTTAAACCTTTGTCAGCCATAAATTGGAAAAAAAAAAACAAAACAAAACAAAGATTAGGTTAATTTTCACAGAAGAAAAATGTTGATGTAACCCGGCGGCCTGCTGCCTCAGTCTCCCACTCCCGGGTTGGACAGCAGTGGAGGAGACCAGTTTAGGCCAGTCCTATGGGCAGTGGAAGGATGCCCAAGAAGGAGCTAACTAAGTCGGTGCCATTTCAGCACTAAATTCTATTCCTTATTTGACAAAGGGGGGAGCAGGTAAAAACTAAAATGGTTGGAATGTGATAGAAGAAGCAGTTAAATCAAACTTTTGCGTGGGAAAGTTAAATCTCAGATAAGCTGTAACTTCTGAAGTATCCAATCTATGGAAAAACAGGAAGAGCTTGCATGCTAGGCTTAGGGGTATAAATTGTGTCATTTTTCTTTGTTCGGGGCACCAGCCATATCTGGCTTTGCGCCCCTTCTTGCAAGATTGAGAATAAAGTATTTTCTTCTCCACAATCTGGTGAGCCTTATTTTCTTCCAGAAGATTTCTTTCCAACAAAATAAGGTAATTAGTGGCTCTATTAACAAATTTCAGTAAGTAAAGGAAAGTCCATAAAAACTATGGAGAGATCTTTCCTGGGTTATGATTTTAAAAAATTAAGTAATTGTGTAATGTGTTTTGAAACCTGGAAGTCAGTTATGCTTGTGTTTTAAAACCTGGTAGTCAGTTATGCTTTTAAATTAATAATTTTCATAACTTAAAGAAAAGAAGTTTTTAGCTTCCTGTAAGGGAAAAAGAGAACATTCCTTGCATAAACTATTATGGTTTCAATTTTATTTAACTTGAGTGTAATCTCCCATAGTTAATTTATAAACTAAATTAACATATGTACAAAATCTTTACAGTAATGAAAATTGTAAGTTCACATTGGTGAAATTAGGCTAAAGGAAAAAGATTGTAGATATGCTCTCTTAAATAAAGAGTAAATTTCTTTCATTGGTAATTGTAATTTAGTAAGTTTATTTAAACATGAGGTGTCTAGTCAATGCGGTTATAGTCAATTATAAAGAGTTTGTGAAACATCTTCCAAACTGAAAATGTTTAAATAGTTCTAGTTGTAGAAGTCATTGTTAACTAAAGAAACTTAGATTGGTATTGGTAGCAGAAATAACTTCATGATAATAAACCTGTCTGAAGGCCACTGCAAAATACACATTTAAGTAAATGGTAATAAAAGGTTGTCTTGATTCTATTGGAAATATTCTGTTTTCATTCTAACAATGAAAAATAATATTTTTCCTCTATTACTAAAGTGAAGTACCTACTGTTATCTTCATAGTAAAATTGTGTAAGTAGATGGTCATTTGATATATGTATTGCGTTAAGTTGTTTAAAATATATAAAACAAGGAATAGACTTTAACATTGTCAAACTCTTGTGCATTCGAACCAGGCCTTGTATACATTACAGGTGGCCTCTCCATGTGAGTTGTTGGCTGGGCTGGTCACTGACCCCTCAATTGAAAATATGTGCTATATCAGTCTCTGGTTCTGCTCCTGAAGTTGATGGAAACTATATTGCAGTTTCAAGCTCCTGCAGCCAATAATGACTCGGTACAGCCAAGTGTACAGTGGATATCGCTTCCAGACTGGCACTGTTCCATGGTGCCAGAGAGCGCTATGCACCAGGCTAGTAGAATACTGGAAAATCTCTGGAATACTGGAAGGATGCTGCAACTTGCTCACTGCGTTGAAGAACATGCTAAGTGGAGCCATGATACCAGGAGACTGTAAGTAAAACTTAAACAATTGGCATTATGGCCTGCTCTCATGGAGAGATAACATGTAAAGTATTACAAACCTGAAACTCAAAACTAATAATGGCAACTCTGAATCCTTATGCATTAAGTAATACATTAGTTAATATTAAGTGCTGTACCTTTATCCTGTACTAAATATATGCCTAATAATTGTAATGTTATCTTTTCTATTTTGGATCAAGTGCAGAAGTATATTAGACATGTTAAATTCCTGGTAAAATCATTTTCTAAACAGTTAATAACATGTCTATAGAATAAGGTGGCAGTCTCAGCCAGTCTCAGTTAGCAAAAGTGAGGCTTGCTTGCTGATGGTGAGTCACCTATTGAACAAGTCAAAATTGCTAGAAATTGTACAATGAAAACCAAGGTGTAAAAATCTTTATTCTGTAGTTCTGATCACTCCCACAGGTGAAAACTAAGAGTATTTCCAAATTAGTGTTCTAATCCTGAGTGAAGCCAGTTGCCCAAGGAGTACCATTTCACCAGGAGCATCTGACAGAGCGAATGAGTGTCAATCATTGAACAGCTTGGAATGTGTCTTCAGACAAAGCTAAGTGTCTGTTGCAATTTCTCTCTAAAGATGGATAACTTAAAAAAGAATATATATGCTGTTCCCACCAGCTTTTAAGGAATGCCATCTTTATAGGTACCTAACCTTGTCTACCTCTGTAATCCAATGTGTCCTCTTTTAAAAACAGGTATTCCAAAATTTTAATTAAGTTTGTTTCTTTCAGAGTGAACATCTTATTAACCATATGAAAACTTCATCCAACTTCGTACAGAATGCCAGATCCATCTTCCTCCAGTTAGAATAAATTAAAGAGTTTTACACCTTATTAGGCAATGACTACAGCCCATGGCCAGCAGGAAGCAGTTACAGAAAAGAGATCCGTCTCCCTTCAGCACCCCTTTTAAATTAAAGGTGTAAACTCTTTAAGAGTAAAATAAAAGTAATAGATGGATCTGGAACCTGACTGGAAATCCACGTGAGTGCCAGTGGCAGCAGAATAACTGCGGGAGGCCCCTGCCCAAGATTCTGCTGTCCAGAATGAAAAGTTCTAAACTCCTAAAAACAGTCCTGGATGCTGTACTAAAGACTGATAAATAATCAGTCAAGACAACAAACAGTCATCCACCTCATAGCTACAACAATAATTATGCCAAAGCTTAGCAAGTAAACTTTGACAAAGGGGGGGAATGATGTGGGCTATGGGTGGAAGGCTCTTTGTCTCTTCAGAAGTAACTAAGTTGTTTGACTTGTGGGTGTGAAACGGTAAGAGGCTGCAGTCCTGCTCTTAGGGACCAGCAGGCTCCAGTCCCAGGAAATGTTTAACAAAGCAAGGGCTATAAACTTTAAGTATTTAGGGGAAATGCAAAAACCAAGGCTTATCTAAAATGTCTGGAGTCCTTGCTAAAAGCTTACCTAAGATGTGGAAGAGATATATGCTAATTGAAGCCTATTGAGAACTGAAACAAAGGGACCATTTGGCCTTTCCTCTCTGTATAAAAGACGTTTGAAAATCTTGTTCGGGGCTCGGGATTCAAACAGAAAGCTCCCGAGTCCGGCCGGCCGTCAATAAACCATTTTTCCTTCTCAAAATCATTCCTGAGTCCTGGCCTCTCTATTCTCAAATAATTGAACTTCTCTTAAATTCCACAACAGGAACATTTGTTACATATTGTGAGATAATATCGTCAGACTGTTATCACTAACCATGGTCCATAGTGTACATTTGACACATTTTTCCATACTCCTCTGTAAGGACATGAAATGCCTGCTTCCCCCTCCCCCCCAACTAGTTATTTCTGCAGCTTGCTGGAAAAGGTGGGGTGGATTTGGCCAGCAATCCATCCTGGAAGTTTCCACTACAGTGCACACAGGACCCTAGGCATAGTAATCATTAATCTGCATATGTGCTGCCCCTCACTGCTCTGGAAACCAACACAATTCTCCCTTTATGCACATACTCATTGTTAATCATTTACTAGGCTACATGCACCTTCGAGCTGTTCTATGTATTAACTAAACCCCCTCGTGCTGTCTAGCCCTAAATAATCTTTGTCTTCCCACTATACTGTGCAGTTGCTGCCTGATGGCTGTCATCAGGAGGTAAATAAATGACATGGCTGCTGCTGGCCTTCCATGTGGTTTCT
The DNA here is from genome assembly GCF_030445035.2 of Dasypus novemcinctus. NCBI lineage: Eukaryota > Metazoa > Chordata > Mammalia > Cingulata > Dasypodidae > Dasypus > Dasypus novemcinctus. The sequence goes on along the minus strand of NC_080677.1, from coordinate 136,622,485 downwards.
TTGGAATATCAAAAGTATTTGGTTGGCCTTCCTATGTTACATCCCCCATTATCAGCCCAGTGCATCTTTGGCATGGATGCATGAATATTAGAGTATTACTGATAACCAAAGTACATAGGTCACATAGGTCACTCCAGTGACCTATGGTCATTTTTCCAATGTTTCCCCACATTCCCAATACCATGCAATAGTGACATACATCTGCACTAGCTCACAAAGGACACTCTTGCATCTGTACCATCAACCACAATTCTCATCCACCTCTGGGTTTACTGTGTTATTCAGTCCCTAGATTATTCTCTAGCTTTCTTTCAACTGACATTTATATCCTTAGACTACCCTTTCCAGGCACATTCCCATTTATAAACCAGCTGTCACTCACTATAATGAGTTACCATCAACTCTGAACATTTCCACACTTTTACAGTAAATTAAAACTTCTATATACATTAAGAATTAGTAGTCCCATCGCAGCCCTCCTCTTACCTCCTTTAAGAATCTACTACCTACCACCAAGTCTTGAAGATGTTTTGGTACATTTTCTTCTAGAAGCTTTATGATTCTTGTTTTTATACTTAGGTCTTTGATCCATTTTGAGCTAATATTTGTATAAGGTATGAGAGAACGAAAGGTCCTCTTTCTTTCTTTTTGCTATGGATATCCAGTTCTCCCAGCACTGTTTGTTGAATGGACTGTTCTGCCTGAGCTGGGTGGGTTTGACAGGCTTGTCAAAAATCACTGGACCACAGATGTGAGGATCTGTTTCTGAACCATCAATTTAGTTCCATTGGTCTATGTGTCTGTCTTTATGCCAGTACCATGCATGCTGTTTTTACCACTGTAGCTAGGTAATATGATTTAAAATCTGGAAGTGAGAGTCCTCCAACTTTGCTTTTCCTTTGTTAAGATGTTTCTGGCTATTCAGGACCCCTTACCCTTCCAAATAAATTTGATAATTGTATTTTCCATTTATTTAGAAAATGCTGGTAGAATTTTTATTGGTATTGCATTGAATCTATATATCAATTTGGGCAAAACTGGCACCTTAATAATATTTAGTCTTCCAATCCATGTGCATGGGATGTTCTTCCAATTATTTAGGTCTTTTAAAATTTCCTTTAACAATGCACTGTACTTTTCTGAATACAAGTGCTTTTCATCTTTGGTTAAGTTTATTCCTGAATATTTGATTCTTTTAGTCATTATTGTAAATGGAATTTTTTTCCTGACTTTCTCCTCATATTGTGCATTTAAAGTCTATTTCATCTGATATAAGTACAGCTACTCTGGCTTTTTGTTGTTGTTGTTACTACACTCATTGAATATCTTTTTCCAGCCTTTCACTTTCAACCTATTGTTATCCTTTGGTCTAAGGTGAGTCTCTTGCAGATAGCCTATAGATGGCTCGTATTTTCTCATCCATTCCACCCGTCTGTGTTTTTTCACTGGGAAGTTTAATCCATTAACATTCAATGTTATTATTGTAAAGGCAGTTCTTATTTCTCCCATTTTGACCTTTAGGTTTTATCTGTCATATTTTATTTTTACCACTTTTTTGAGATTTTTAGTTACTTTTGCTGATATAATCTTCATTTCTAAACTCTCTTTGAAGCCTCTTTCTCCTGTATTTTCTTTTCAGAGTAGCACACCCTTTAGTATTTCCTGCAAGGCTGGTCTCATTGTTATAAACTCTCTCAGTTTCTGTTTACCTGTGAATATTCTAAAGTTGCCTTCATTTTAGAAAGACAGTCTTGCTGAATATAAAATTCTTAGCTGGAAGTTTTTCTCTTACAATATATATTTTTTAAATTATTTTTATTTATTTATTTCCCCTCCCCCCACCCACCCCCAGTTGTCTGCTCTTGGTATCCATTCGCCATGTGTTCTTCTGTGTCCACTTGCATTCTTATCAGGCAGCTCCAGGAATCTGTGTCTCTTTTTGCTGCATCATCTTGCTGTGCCAGCTCTCCATGTGTGTGACACCACTCCTGGGAGGGCTGCACATTTTTTCACATGGGATGGCTCTCCTTGTGGAGCGTACTCCTTGTGTTGGGGCACCCCTATGCAGGGGGCACTCCTGCGTGGCAGGGCACTCCTTGTGCATGGCAGAACAGCACATGGACCAGCTCACCACAAGGGCCAGGAGGCCTTGGGTATCAAACCCTGGACCTCCTATATGGTAGGTGGATGTGCTATCAGTTGAGCCACATCTGCTTCCCCTTACAATATTTTAAATATATCATACCACTGTGTTCTTGCCTCCATGGCTTCTGATGAGAAATTGGCACTTAATCTTATTGGGTATCCCTTTTATGTTATCCATTGCTTTTTTCTTGTTGCTCTCAGAATTCTCTATTTCTCTTTGGCATTTGGTGTTCTGGTTAGTATGCATCTCAGAGCTGGTCTGTTTGGATTTATTCAGATGGGGGTATGTTGTGCTTCTTGGGCACAGATATCTATGTCTTTCAATATGGTTGGGAAATTTTCTACCATTATTTTTTCAAATATTCCTCCTACCCCTTTTCCCTTCTCTTTTCCTTCTAAGACACCCATGACATGTATGTTTGCACATCTCTTGCTGTTGTTTAGTTACTTGAGACCTTGTTCAATTTTTTCATTTTTTTCTTCATCTGTTCTTTTATATGTTCACTTTCAGAGGCCATGTCTTCGAGCTCACCAGTCCTTTCTTCTGTCTCTTCCAATTTGCTGTTATATGACTCCAGTGTATTTTTAATTACATTTATTGAACATTTCATCCCTGTAAAATCTGCTATTTTTCTAGTTATGCTTTCAAATTCTTCTCTGTGCTCATCCAAAATCTTCTTAAGATCCTTAATCTCTTTACCCACTTCACTGAATATATTAAGACTGTTTGAACACCTATATTAGTTGTCTCAACTCCTTTATGTCATCTGGAGGCTTATCTTTTCCTTTAACTGAACTATATCCTCCTGTTTCTTGGTATTGATTGTAGTTTTTTGTTGGTGACTTGGCATCTGGCTTATTAGATATATTATTCTGGGTGCAGTTTCTCACTTTAGTTTAGGGCTTTCTTGACCTTTCTCCCTTGCTAGTTGTGTGGTAGGAGCCAAGGACATGTTTGTCTGTAAGCTGTGGAGGCTCAGGCTCAAGCTGCCTGAATTTCCCCAGGGATGGATGAAACTTCTCCCACCTTTCTCCTTTGCCAGGGGTAGGGACAGAGCCACAGCCATGTGTAATAATCCAAGTCATGCAGGCCTAGACAGTAGTTGCTCAGAGAGACTGATGAAGGCATGCCCTTCCTCTCTTGCATGGTGCAGGAATGGAGCTGTAGGTGTGGGCAGCAATCTATGTCATGAGGGCAAAAAATGACCGCAGTTGCCCTAGTAGACTTCTGACTATTTAGTCTGTGGCAGCCAAATGTACCTGCAGTTACCCGGGAAGGCTGGTGCAGGTCCTACCAGCTTCCTCCCTGCCAGAGGTGGGGCTGAAGCCTAGATTAGGTCTGCAGTCCGATCTGGGTAGAAGGAAGCAGTCCCTACCAGCACTGTGATATTCAGTCAGCCCAACTTCCCCTCATGCTGGGGGCAGGTTCAAAATCGTGGCTACTAGCCTCTTTTCAACTTGAACAGGTTCACATTATAGCTGTTCTTAGGGTTATACTTTAGCCAGCCGAATTTACTAATCAGTAGCTGAAATTGGTGGCCAACCATCCTTTCCTCCACCATTTTTGGGAAATGGAGTTTCCAATTCCAGTCATGGAATAGCTCCTGAGGCAGCCTGTGCTGCCAGTGGAGGATGGACACTGGCCTTCACAGTGTGGAGTGCTCTACTTAAGAAACTTCTCTGCAGATGAGCAGTCTCCTCCTTCCACTCCTTCAAGGATGTTGCAGGATGCTCTTCTGGCCTCCTGGAGCCTCCAAACAGGTGCTTTAGATAGCTCTGGTTTTTAACTCACTGCTCTATAGTACAACCTGACTCTAGGAGTTCCTTACTCTGCTACCATCTTGCTGGTTGTCTTCAGGACCATAACATTTTAAAAACCAGAAAAGGTAATGAGGTTGGCATTAAAACCACGGGATATTAGAGTGTCTAAAGGTATCAGTTAAGAAATAAGAAATGAAATGCAGGCTTAATTGCTGAGGTAAGTTTAAGATCTTCACTCTGTTCTTGGAGAAGCCTCATTTTGAATCCCTTATACATCTTATGCCTCTGCCCTAAGAGCCCCTGTTGCTTGAGGTAGTGTCAAACATAGCTACAGTGGAAATTCCCTCACTTCCTGATATTCTCTCCCCTTTTGAAAGATCATACACCTGGTTCTACGAAGCCCCACTAGCTCATCCTTTTCACCGTCAAGCTTACTTGTTTTGCTCCCACCTCTCAGAGAGGTTCTTATATCAGGCAAGTTAAGGCTGGCAATTAGCCATGGGCACTCTGGAGAGTGGCTTAGATACTGACAGGTATTGAATATCCAGGTTACACTGTGTGGACAGGAATGCACCAAAAACATCACCACTTATATTCTAGTTCCTTTTTTTAGTACCAAATCCTAATAAGTGCTTTTCTAACTTTAACACAATTTACCAAAACAAGAATTACAGAACAACCCATTATGTGAAGCTAATGGGTGAGCCATTCTTCCTGAGCACAAAGCCCAGACCTCTGTCTCCCCAACCTTCTCTCCCAAGGCACCACAGTGAAGGAGACTCTGAGGAAGACCATGTAGAAGCCACAGCCTAAAACAAGACTCAGAAGACTGAGAAGGGGCCATTTCTCTTGCTGCAGGCCTGAAGACTCCCTGAATTCCCTGGTGTATCTGAAGTAGAGCACTCAGATGCAGCCCCCTATCATTGCATACTCAGTCATGACTGCCAAGGGGCTGAGGTGGTGTCAGCTCCCTCCCTGGCCATGTATCACATTAGTGACCAGTGTGCACATGAGAAAGCAACCTCATTTGCTTTTCATTTGGAGGAGTGGGTGCTGGAGGACACACATATGGAGAGCAAAGATTTGAAACACAAAATCTAGGACACCAGTTTAAGTGCTCTATTTAGTTTACAGGCCATCTTCCACAGTGTGCATTGATGTGTGAAGGTATGGTAAGATGATTTCCTTGCCCAGCGACCAATAAGCAAGGTTTTAACTTGGGATTCTTAAGTATAAATAAGCCAGTAATTATAAAACAAAACAAAGCCCCAATTAACATATCAGGCCCCCCTAACCATCCTTATTTGGGAGGAGATTGTATGGTAAAATCTCTTCTTTCTAAGTCTTTCCTTCATGTATTTCCTTGCCCCTAATTAGGTTTCTCAGCTCAGCTCAAGCCCAATTCATACCATTGATTCACATCTTCCCTAATAAAAAGCAACTCAATGAATGGCATCTACATGTCAAGTGCTGTGGTAAATCCTTTATATATGCATATTCAAGCCTCATAACTCTTTTTAGCAAAAGTTGTGGACTCAAGGTATGCAGGTCCTAAAATGCAAAGCTGAAAGTCACACCTAGGCCACATTTAAATGTTATTTTGTATTCTACTCCCCTCATTTAGAAGGCTTTTAGGAAATTAGTGGTTGGGGAAGTTTAAATTTAATTCGAGACTTTATTGTATTGGTCAGATGTAGTCTAAATTTCTTTGGGAATTGAGTTCCTTTTTTCCTGTCTTCCATGAGTGTAGGAAAAGGTGTTGTATTCATAAGGTACCAAATTTAAAATTAACATTAGTAATATTTGATTGCATTACCCTTGTGTTTTGCTTACTTAATGTCCAAAATAAAATTATGTCAAAAATCTCATTTCATTAATGTCTTTCTTATATTCAAGAAAGAAACTTTGCTTTATATAATTCAAGCTCTTTTACCCTGTGTTTAAAGAAACTTGGTTTATAGATTCTATAAAGAATCAAATTTGCTACTATGAAATTTTTCCCACTTAGTGCTTATTATACTTCAATACTAATGACAAATGCTGTTTTTCCTGGAAGACTCTCATGAGAACTCCGATTCGGAATGAGTTTCCTCCAGAAGCCAGGAGAAGCCCCAGATATTCTCCAAGGGCCTTATCATTAGCTGTCCCCCTCCAGTGATTTATGGGCAGGGTAATCAATCAAAACAGCAAACAACTGGAACTCCTCCCATGTCATTAGCAAAGGAGGGGAATAATAAGTGGTTTAAAAAGCAAGTGGGGAAGTGGATGTGGCTCAAGTGATAAGGCCTCATCTACCATATGGGAGGACCCTGGTTTGATCCCTGGGACCTCCTGGTGAAAAAGAAGAAGAGAAAGTATGCCTGTGCAGCGAGCCAGTGCCCATGTGGTAAGCCAAGTGCCCTCGTGGTGAGCTGAGTGCCCACGCAGCAAGCCAAGTGCCTGCATGAGTACCCATCTGGCAAGCTGAGTGCCCGCATGGTGAGCCGAGTGCCCATGCAAGTGCCCGTATGGTGAGCCAAGTGCCCGCGCAAGCGAGTCATGCAGCAAGATGATGATGCAACAAAAGAGAGAAGGGGAGAGTCAAGGTGAAGAGCAGTAGAAACCAAGAACTGAGGTGGCGCAGTGGACAGGGAACCTCTTTCTAAATCAGAGGTCCCCGGAATTGAATCCCGGTGAATCCTAGAGGAGAAGAAATGAGAAGAGAAGACAAAAAAGAGAAGTAGAAGATCACACAGCAAATGGACACAGACAGCAAAAACATCAGGGTGGTGGGAGGAGGGGAAGGGGGAAATAAATAAATATATAAATCTTTAAAAAAAAAAAAAAAAAAGCAAGCAGGAACCCAAATGAGTCTTCTTGTCTTCTTGCCTTCACCCTGGTTCCTGATTTCTGTGCCCTGCTCTCGCCATTTTTCCTCTGCCATGATGGCCATGCAAGTAAAACCTGGGCATTTATAATCTATAACAGGGAATTGTAATTTGTAAATTGACCCTTTCTATCACTTTTCAGCCCCTTCCTCTTTACCTGAGACCTAAGATCTGTTCTTTTCTCCCATTTCTCTTCCCTCCCTACCTTAATAAATTACTGGCCTAATCAATGTGGCTTGCTCTTGAAATTCATTTCTTGCAGTTTAGCCAAGAACCTAGACAAAATCTGGCTACAATATGACAAAACTTAATAGTCATTCATGATAAAAACTCTCAGCAACTTTGGAGTAGAGAGGAAATACTTTAACATGATAAAAAAATTTCTACCAAAAAAATAAAACAAAACACAAACAATAACCAAAATCATAGTTAATGATGAATGACTGAATGCTCTGCCCTTAAACTAAGAACAAAGGCAAGGTTGGCTGCTCTCACCACTGTTATTCAGTATGATACTGAAAGTTCTAGTGACTACAATAAGATGGAAAGGAAGCAATAAAACTGTTCCAATTTGAAGAGGACATAATTGTCTACATAAAATCCTAAGATATCTTCCAAAAAGAAAAGAGAAAAAAGAATTAAACAAACAATGGAAAATTCCTAGAACTAGTAAGTGAGTTCAGCAAGGTCACAGGAAACAAGATCAACACAGAACAATCAATCACATTTACTAATAATGAACATGCAGAAGCTGAAATTAAAACTATGGAACCATTTATAATTGCTTCAAAGAAAATGAAATTTTAAGTTCTGTGTTGGTTTGAGGCTTTATGGATTCCAGGAAAGTATGTTCTTAGAGTTAATCCATTCCTTAATGGAAAATCCTCTTACTTAATCCTCTCACTGGAGTCCTTTATAAAGAATGAAATTCAGGTGAAAAAAGGAGAAAGTCATGGAAGCAAGAAGCTGAAGAAATGAAACCCAGAAGAGAAGAGAAAGACCAGTAGAGGCCAGCATGTGCTTGCCATGTGACCAAAGAGTCCAGGATCACAAGCAACCAGTCTTCAGGGAGAAAGCATTGTCTGATGATGCTTTGATTTGGACTTTTTTCTCAACCTTGGAACTGTAACCTCGTCAGCTAATAAATCACTGTTGTAAAAGTCAACCCATTTCTGGTATATTGCACTTTGGCAGCCTAGCAGACTAAAACCGGTAGACCCTTAATAAAAATGTATGGGTTCTGTATGCTGAAAATTCCTGAATGATGATGAAATAAATCAGAGAAGACCTAAGTAAATGGAGTGGTATACTGTGTTTGAAGATTAAAAGGCTCAACATAGTGAAAATGTCAGTTCTTCCCAAATTGATCTATAGGTTTAATGCAATTCCTATAAAAATTCTAATAAAGTTTTTTGAAGATGTAGGTAAGTTTATTTTAAAATTTATATAGGAAGCATAGGCCCAAGAATAGCTAAAACAATCTTGATAAAGATGAATAAAGTTGGAGGAATCATTCTACCCAATATTAAGACTTATAGTTACAGTGTATACTATATATAGAGATACACTACATAGCTACAGTAATCAAGACAGTGTGGTATTAGTAGAAGTACAGACATATAGATGAATGGAACATGATAGGGAAATTAAAAATAATCTTTATACTCTATGTTCAAAGTTCCAAGTGAGAGGAAGACTAAAAATTTCAGAAGACATCTGATCCCATCCTGTTTCTTTAGCAGCCTTTACCATCTGTCTGGAGTGGCTCAGGTAGGCACCACCATGAAGTACCCAGAGAAGCGCCTTCTCCAGTGACTCATTCCAATATCTTGTGCTAAATGGGCTGGACTACTTGCCACAGTCCCTGGTGTACTATTCAATAAATTAAAAGTTAAACATAAGCCCATCAGATATTAATTCTAAAGGGCATGCTTTTTCAGATTGTGAAATTATTTCAACATCGATGTATCTTATAACTGTAAGTCTCATTGTCCCAACATTAATCTTTTCAGACTTTGAACTGTAGGTCTTAAAGATGACTTCTTATAAGTAGCAGTTCGTTGGTGATAAATGAGTTTGTCTTCATTGGAAGCAGTTCAAGTATATCGATCCCAAGGGAAGATTTGAATTTCGATGTCAGTAACTAATGAACTGGACATTTCTTTGTATAAAAGAAAATCCCTGGCATATTGATGGCACTATGAAAATGAAGTCTCTAGTTTATGTGAAAAAAACTGACCTTTACAATGAAGAATACTCTGAAAAATAGAAAGGCACCATCAAATACATTGGTCTAGAATTTTACTCTACTTATATCAGTTATCCTGTGTCTGTTTCATGGATAATGGTAGAAGACCCAAGAAAAAGGATATTTTCACTCATGGCAAAAGCAGTAACTTTTAGAATTTCCTATTCATGCTGGTTCTCCATACCCCTCCAGTTTCAATGGGGGAGATGTGGTGGGCAGAAAAGGTTGCTTGCACACACAGTGGATCAGGTAATAGGAGAGGAACATTGAGCTTGAGGAATTCAGCACTTTCCTAGCAAGCAGAAGCAAGCCTGCTTTTTGTTCAGTGGCAGGAGACATTACCTCATCCTTCAAGAGTGCTCCCTACAAAAACAGTCTTGAGAAATAACTTTAGGACCTGTGGTACCTCCCAACAATTCACTCTTCAGTCCTCTGTATCTTGGCTGCTGGTGAAATTTTATATGAGTATGGCAAACCATTGGACACTTGGGTTAATATGACCAACAAAGGCTGGGTCCAAATCCTTTCAAGTTGCCTCATTTAGCATTTACTTAAACCTACTGTCTTCAGGATTCCAAGCAACAGGATGAGGCTAATCTGTAGCACTGACCTCAGCCATGCTCCACGGGGGCCTGACCTTAGCTGACTAAACAAACCTCATAAGCCATCAGGGTCTGCCATAGAAAGCCAGGTGGCTTTTTCCTTAAGTGTCTGTATTGACCTTCCTATTTAGCCTGAGGTATTAATGCAAGTACAGCAGATATATTAGCAACTTCATGAACCCCTTGGCCCCCAAGGAGGAAATCTAGGAAAATTCAACCATCTAATAACAACTCTGATCTGTGAGTTGAGGTTGACTTAAATGCTTTCTAGGGAGTGTCATAAGTTACTTTAGCTAAAGTAAGGGACACAGTTCTCACCACCTTTTCTAATTAGTTGGCAGCTAACACAGGAATACACACCCACAGAATACACATGAACAAGGAGTTTATTCCTCCAAAGAGTTTCCCAAATAACTAAGGGTAGCTCAATTTCATAGAATCCCTGCAGTCATATGAGGGCTACATGATCTACTGGTGGTCTTTCTTTAAACTCTTAAAGGTATTACCACATAAAGAGAGGTAACTTTGTTTTTGGAGACACTGCCTGAGAGCAGCCAGTACAACCTCTTTTCTTTGTGCAAACCAACTGCCAGGTGGCATTTTTTTTTCATCATTGTTTTATTACCTTTTATTTTTTTAAAGATACACAGATCACACAAAATGTTACATTAAAAAATATAAGAGGTTCTCATACACCCCACTGCCCACACCCCTCACTCCTCCCACATCTACTTCTTTCATTAGTGTGGTACATTAATTGCATTTGATGAGTACATTTTGGAGCATTGCTACACAGCATGGATTACAGTTTATGTTGTAGTTTACACTCTCTGCCAGTCCATTCAGTGGGTTATGGCAGGGTATAAAATGTCCTGCATCTTTCCCTGCAATATCACTGGGGACAACTCCAAGTCCCGAAAATGCCCCAATATCATGCCTCTTTTTCCCTTTCCTTGCCTTCAGAAACTCCCATGGCCACTGTCTCCACATCAGTGATAATATTTCTTTCATCGCTAGAGTCACAATAATTCTATAGTTGAATACCAGTAAATCCACTCTAATCCATACTTTATTCTTCCATCCTCAGGACCCTGGGATGGCCGTGTCCACTCCACCTCTAAATTGAGAGGGGGCTTAGATCCCACGTGGCTGATGGATGGAATTCTCCTGCTTGCAGGTGTAAACATGTTTTCATCACGTGGAGTAGCTGAGTGATGGCTATAGCAATGAGGATAGGAAGACATCCAACGGTGCTGACAGTTGTTTTGCATGGAAGGTGTAGAGGCTGGGGCCATCCCCTCCTGTTTCTGATAGACTTCTAGGTAAAGATAAAGGGAATGGTGATCAAATGGCAGTCAGAGCCATATACCATGGGCCAGCTGACCCAGTAGTCAGTCAAATTTAAGGTCCTTGCCGTTATTTGGGAGCCACACTTAGATGCTTTTTTTAATGAACAAACTCCAGGGGTGGTTCTGAAATGAAAAAGATCTTAAAATCCTTTCCTTACCTGTACCTTCTAAAATTTCCCCTGCCTACATACTGGGGTCATTGCTCTCCTACTGAGACACCAAAATTGGTGTGTCTCATTGCAGATGCTATGTGGGGGATTGGAGTTACGTACCTCAGAATAACATGTTCCTAGTCTTAATCCATTCCTGTAGGTATGAACCCATTATAAGTAGGACCTTTGAAGATTTATTTCTCTCCCCTTCCCCTTCCCCTCCCAGCATCTGCTCTCTGTGTCCTTTCATTGTATGTTCTGCGTCCTCTTGCTTTATCCACCGGCACCAGGAATCTATGTCTCTTTTTTACATTGCATCACCTTGCTGCATCAGCTTCCGTGTGTGCAGTGCCACTCCTGGGGGGGCTGTGTTTTTTTCACATGTGGTAGCTCTTGTTGCAGGGCACACTCCTTGTGCGTGGGGCACTCCTACGCGGAGGTGCCCCTGCATAACACAGCACTCCTTGGGTGCGGCAGCACTGTATGTGGGCTAGCTTGCCACACAGGTCAGGTGGCCCTGGGGATCGAACCCTGGATCCTGCATATGGTAGATGGGTGCTCTAACAGTTGAGCCATGTCTGCTCTCCGTATGTAGGGCCTTTGGATGAGGTTACCTCAATTAAGTTGTGGCCCAGCCCAATCAGGATGGGTCTTAACTCCTATTACTAGAGGTCTTAGAGAGAAGCTCACAGAGAGAAAGAAGTGATGGGGAACAGCCAGAAGCTGGAAGGCAATGGAAATCAGAAGAGAGAGGAGAAGACACAGCCATGTGCATTGCCATGTGACAGAAAAGTCAAGGACCAAGGGTCACCAGCAACAGCTCAAGAACACCACAGCCTTTGGGGAGAAAGCATCACGTTGTTGATTCCTCAATTTTGTATTTCCCCTGGCCTCAAAACTGAGAGCCAAAAAATTCCAGTTGTTTAAGCCAACCCATTGTATGGTATTTGTTTTAGCAGCTAGAAGACTGAAACTCTATAACTTCATCTTTTCCCAATCTTCTCCTATTTGCATTCAGCACTTTCACACAGAGGAGTCAGGTAGAAAAGGTACAAGGACATTTTTAATAAAATTTACAAAGACCCCTGATAGACCCGACCATGGCCCACATGGACCAAGGCCATTGATGTTATGTGATATGTCAAGAGGTGCTGCTGAAGTTTAGACCTGGTAAGAATTTGTACCTTCCACTTCTGCTAAATCAGGAAAATCCCCTCTATGTTCTATCAGAGGTGCTGTCATATATGTCTCATTTGGGAACTGAGAGTTGGTCAATTTGTAACTTTTGTTGTTACCACTGTATTTTTGATTAGTGAAATTATATATATACACATATACACAGACTTCCTCTTAAACTGGATGTGGCCTCAAACAATGGGGGCAAGAAGGAATGAGAAAAGCAACATATTTCCATGGTGGTTCTTCTCTTGTGTGTGTACTGCAAGCAGCAGACCTAAGTACTAGGCTGGGTTGATCAAGTGCTGAGTCTTTTCCCTGCCTTACCAACTGTCATGGATAAAGACTAAAACTCTAAGAAAAAGGAGTCTAAGTGTTCTCAAGATATGTGAACTGAGTTTTTATAAACAGAAGCTTATTTTTAATCTGCTACCTTAATATTAAAATGAGGCCTTTGATGAATTGATATGGAATAAGCCCAATTTAGGTAAGCCTACACCTAACTTGCCTAACCAAACCAAAATGTAGTTCTAATTCTTTTCTTTCTTTGCAATCTTAGATTCAACTTTTTTTTTTTTTAATGTTTGTTTATTTTTAAAATCAAACTATGGAGAGACATTTTTCACAATCTGATCACTACCTGAGTTGTGGCAGAGTCAAGTCAATCTGCCTGGCTGAGATCTTGCCATAGCCCTTTTCATGGCAGTCTTGTCCTGGAATGAAGCAGCATCACATCACCAAGGCTAAAGCACAAGAACCAAGATACGTTTCTCTATTTACATCCTCATGACTATAAGACAAATACCAAAGTCTATTCCTAAATCCCAGTTTCTATGTCTAGAATCTCAGGGAATTAACTGTTGGTCATTCAAGGTTGTTTCCCCTTTATCTTCAGAGTCTATTTCAACACTGGTAAGTAGTGCAAGCATTAGTGCCCAAGACCAGAAACCTGTCACCCACTCTTAGACGTTCCTATGTCAGAAAGAGCAGAAGAGCACATATTTGCAAAGCAGTATCAAGAGAAATCCATCAACTTAAAAAGTCTTGGGATCCTGAGCCCTAACTAAGTAACTCAGCCTTCCACGTGCTTTTAATGAGTCTGATTATTTTTCACTTAAATCCCCAAATTACATTTCCTCTTTGGGACATTAGGCCAATGTTTATGTCATTCATCTGTTTTCTCATTTGTGTTTTCTGGTAGCATCACCCACAAAGAAGCTCCAAAGTCTGCTAAACACAAATGAAACCAAACTAGACCAATGAACCTTGAAGTTGGCAAAAAAAAAAAAAGAAGAAAAAACATACAAAACAAAAGAAAACCTGCAATGGCCCCCTGCAGAAATCTTAAGATTTAGGGTGAGTCATCTTTAGCGCAACCTAAACTTCAGCCTGAGGTTAAAATTTCCTTCTCTGTCTGGCTGCAGAGCCTGAGGCTATTCACCCCAGATGAATCTGCTTTAACTCAAAGACATTTCGTTATTTCACATGCTAGTTATTATTTTAGCTTGCAACTTGTTTCCTCACATATAAGCAATCAGTTGATAAACTGAGTTGAGGAAAAGGGCAAAACCCAGAATTTATCAAGAAGAGAAAAAGGAAGGAAAAAAGGCAGGCAGGTTGGGAACGATAGGACCACTATTAATCCAAGCCTTTGGCGCTCCAACTTAAGGAAAATTCTAGAATATGGTCTACCTTTAAAGAAATATTCCAGCTCTGAGACTAGACCTCACCGGTTTTTTTGTTTTGTTTTCTCTGACTGCTTCAGGTGAAATGGCCTTGCTCTGAATAGCAAAGAGCATGAAAACTAAAGAGTTCTTTTTGTTGTCAGGGTAGCCTGTGGCAGCCCGACACAGGGCTAGTGAAGAACAGCCATCCCCTCCAGGGAGCCACACACTCCCGACAGGAAGGCCTCCCCTGTCACTGGGCAGTGCCCTGCCTGCAAAGGCCCCTGTCCCCTTTGCATGTGTCAGTGTCTAGTCAAGCAGTAGAGACATGCCAACCAGGTTTTGATCAAGAGAATAGGAAAAAATACTGTTAGATATTAGAGACCTGAAAAGGCAAAAGGAGAACACAGCAGTATCGCAGACGGAGTAACTGAGGGAATCAGCTACCACCCCCTTGGGTTGGAGGGGAAAAAAAGAAGGCGATGGGATTATTAAATCTTAGAAGCTCAGAGGAGGCGGCCTGTGGAGCGGACTGATACCTGGTGGGGATGTACCAATGGCGAGTGCCCATTCCATAGGAGCTGGGAGTCATGCCCGGGAGAAGCGGGTCCTGCCCACTCTCCTGCTGCCTCAGAAGCTTGAAGGAGGCCCCTGCGGAGCCAGAGGGAAGACTTCTGTGGAGGGGTCAGTGGCAGGCCCGTCCTGGGGTCTTCGGGCAGTTATGTAGAGGGTGCCAGGAAAAATAGCACACTGGAACCAGCTGCTGCTTCCAGAACCACTGTGGCTGCTGGAGTGAAGGGTCCTGCTGTGGTGAGGCCGACAACCACGAGATCGTCCTCCTCAGCTTTTCCCACTGTCCAAGAGTTAACCCCTTGGACAGGGCCTCACAGGGAGCCAGCTGGTAAAGCAGAAATCGGGTTTGTAGAGTCTTCTCTTCAGCATCACAAAGCAGAGCATAACTCCTTTACCTAGCAGCATGTTTGTATAGTGAAAAATAGCTTAAAGAAGTTTATTAAGAGATATCGGAAAAAACCTCAAGTTCATTGCCTTATGGAAGATGGGAAGGGCAACACCGTGCACTTTGCCTAAATTAATGTGATTTATGCATTAATGATACATAAATTAAACTCAAGTATCATCTCTTTATTAGTAAATGTGGGCAGAGTCGTTTTTCTCTCCCACTTCCCATCTGACATCACTCCTGGGTGCAGACTCCATTGTTGGAATCATCTGGGACTGAAGCAAAGGGAGTGTAATGGCTGAAATTGTGACCCGATATTTTGACCAGTACCCGGAAGCTGCTATCACCCAAAAATTGACATCAGGTCATCAAATATTGTAAAGGGAGGGAACATAATAAAGCCATTCAAAAAGTTATGCTTCGATATCAGAGCTCTACTTTTTTCAACTACTCTAATAAACATTTGTTATGCTTTGAAAGCAGATTATTTTGCAGTTTACATGTAGGCTATATTTGGTAGAGATGTGGGGAGACGGTTTATTCTAAGTCCCTGCAATCACTTGACTCCTATAGAGCATTTCTTATTTTTGAAGGCTGCTTCCATGTTGTAGGACAGAGATTAAGGGCATGGGTTTTAGAGACAGATTACCTAGGTTCTAATCCTGGTTCTGTAATTTACCAGCTGCTGTTTAATCTTGGATAAATTCTCTAATTTTTACTTGTTTCAATGGCTAATGCATTAAATAGCCATAATACCTCAGAGGGTTATTTTTAAGATCTAATGTGGGTGCATATTAAGCATTTAGCGCACTGCCTTGGATATAGTAAGCAGTTAAGAAATGTTGGTTATTACTCCTTGTTCAGCACTGTGATTGGTACTGAAGGGAGCTTATTAACTTCAGTGTATGTTGTCCTGCATTTTACCTGCTTCCCTCACCCTACTCTCCTGCCCTTAAGCCAGAGATCAGGGCACCCTCTTGAGCACCATGTGGAATGCAGCAGGCAGCTGGCTCAAGCATTGGCAGAGTAAGCTGTGGTAGAATGGTAGAAGTGGGCATGAGTTTTAAAGGTAAAACCACATGGAAAGACCAACCCCTTGCAGGAAGAAAAAGGGGAGAGGGAAGGTCTAATACAGCTAAACCAGAGGACCTATTACTGCTAGAAAATAACTACTGTATTTGGTACTGACAGTTGCTGACACAGCCACTTAAGCGGCTGACAATCATGTAAACCTGACTTCTACTAAAATAACTTCTCGAGTGCTATGTTTCTCAAGCTGGCACCTCACATGCACCGCATGGACAAGTGGGGTGCCAATATCCTAAATTTGAATCCCTTACAGATGCAGTGAAGACAAATGAAATCCACAAAGGCCATCTTGACAATTACTTATGGTCCAACTGATTGGCCTAGATACTGCCAGCCGATCAGTAGCACAGAAACTCTGCTTGCCTAAGAGAGGACAGATCTTTAAGAAGCCTCTCCCATTTTCCTCCTGCAAGCCCCATCCCCAGAGCCTAACCTAATCCATGCTTGGCAATAACACTTTTACTCAGATCTCAAGCTTCAGACCCAGGGCCTTTATTTTCCCCTTAACAAAAACACTGCATGACATTGCATCTAGAGCATCTTTAGATGTAGAGAAGGAGAACATTATGATTCTAAAAAACCCACATGGAAACTTTTATTGAAAATGTTCCTTTTAGGAAGAAGAGGCAAATAATAAACTTATATCAAGAATTAATTTTGACAGAATGACCTAAAGTCACTACAGAGTCAGGGATACCTTCCACCTGTTTTTTACTGCTCTACCATGAACATAAAAAACATAAAATGACCTTGAGTGTATAAGATCATCAATCTCTTTAGTATATTATCTTTAGGTAGAAGAGCAGAGTTGTACAATTTATTGGCATGTTCTACTATACAATGATAAAATATGGGGCTTTGGAGCAGTCAGTCTTAGTTAACCTAGAGAGGACAGGCTAAAACATCCTTCAGTCTTCTCTAAGGATTCCATCTAATAAAGATGACTATTTACAATATGACACAAGGAACATGAGCCGATATTTTCTAAATTAACTTTTATTTATGATTCAAGTTCATTAGAGTAAATGAAAGTGTTTCACAAATTTTTGAATTGCGCACTAGAGACCCAAGCTCAATCAACAACTGCATCTTGTAATATTTCTTACGTAGGTATAAACAACTTTTAGTATTGAAATGGAAGCAAAATAATTCATTAACTGCCACTTCTTCCTTCTTGTTAACAAAGTGCTTCTTGCTCAAGAGAGCATGTGTAGGCTGTGTTTTACATAATGTACAATTTAAATGATACTGGGGAGATACTAAATACATATTAATTGATAATAATAATAGTACTTATTCACCTTATGAAAACTGTTAATAATAAGCTCAGCAGGGGATTTAAATTATATTGTAATACATTTTTGTTCAAGTAGGGTGCCATAATCCTGAGGGAATTGGAGTTTTGAAGCCACCAGACAAATGTAGCACGTTTTCCTAAAATTTCATTTTATTGAAAAGTTTGAGGAGAATAGGCTTTTTAAAAACAGAGAGTGCATGTGGCTCAAGCAGTTGAGCACCTGTCTCCCACATGGGAGGCCCCAGGTGTGGTCCGCAGTGCCTCCTGAAAAAAACAAGCAAAATAAATGAAACAATCAACTCAAGAAAGCTGATGTGGCTCAGTGGTCGAGCACTGGCTTCCTGCATACGAGGTCCCAGGTTCAATCCCTGGCCCCCGGTACCTCAAAAAACAGACAAACAAAAACAATTAGAAAAACGCTGAATTCATATCTATTTTTCAGATAAAATAGAGTTTTAAAATTTTATCTTTGATTCTGGTGCCATATCTCCAGATTCCCCATGTCTGAGTTCCCCTTTCTCTGCCATGGAGTACTTAAGAAGTTTTTGAAGCACTGCACTTTTTATAACACTAATACAAGAGCATTTGGTGGCTCCTCTGGTTCTGAGTAATAGTGGGAAAAGATAACGAGTTAGTGAATAGTCTGTATTTTAAAACGTCTTGGGATTTAGCCCTTGGAAACGTACAGAAGCAAAAAAGTCTAAGGATATTTCCAAATAAATTCTTCAGTGATCTGCTTCATTGCCCAAATAGGTGGTATGCATTTAGCATATCATTTTTCATAAGGTGTTTAACATTTCTTTATCTGCTCACATTCTTCGAATTAAGACAATCTTTACAGTAAACGCAAAACTAAACTTCCAACTAAGACCCCTAACAAATTATCACAAATTCCCTATTTTTAAAACTGCAAATGATATAATTTATTATATATAATAGAATGCATTTTAACATATATATTATAATTATGAGAATTTATTATAATGCATAATGCTTAAATGCATGCATTCAAAAACTAACTTTTGAATTTATGCATTCAAAGAATCACAGCCATAGCAGACCACAGGCAGTTTTCTTGCCCTGGATCTTTTTAAAGTTCTGCCTGATGGCCCGGGTTTTATATGATCATATAAATTTTGCATCATCACTTAATAGCCTTGTCTTTTACCAGTTATACTGTCAATTTGAAGTGACTGAGGCCACATTTCACAATTTTTCTATTTTCTTCCTTACTTAGCAGTGTTCGCCTCAAAGCTGGCATTCACATATCAACAAAAAAATGACAATTAGCAAATTAATTAACCATCCCCTTAAAGTACATGTGTTTGGTTATTCTCCCTTCATAGTCATTGGTTATGAAATCATATTTAAGAAGAAAACAACTTCAGGACAATTGTTTCACTCTAACCTCATGATCCAGAGTAAAAGCCTTTGCCCAGCAACATCTGAATATATTCCTTATAATTGACGTAAATAAAAAGTTTGATGGGCTCTGCGAAACAGATCGATTTTTCTATTGTTTGTGAATGCTTGCTTCAAAATGGAAGAGGATATTTGATTTTACTTTTAGTACTTAATCCAAATTGACAGAGTAAGGCATTTTAAGAGTAAACTAGCCAATTGGAGCATTTGCCATCTCCATAATTGCGTGTGTGCGCGCATGTGTTTTTGTAGTTGAAAGCCAAAACTCTTGCAGATGGGGCTCTATACTTTAATATGCTTGGAGACAATATTTTGTGGCCAAATATTAGGACGTATTTAATAAATATTAGGGTACACTTACTAGGACCATACCGCAGAATATTGAAACTGGAACTATTTCAGAAAGCTTGGGGTGATGGTCTCCTACCCCCAAGAGGTCCACTTTATGACTCCCTACTCATTCTCTCCTATTTATTCTCAACTTTCTCCCATTGTCTCATCTCCTCCCTCTCATTTGCCTTGTTTGACTTCACTAGGACAATGGTGATAACCAAGTTGGAGTTGGATGTTAGAAAGGAAAGGGCACTTTTTAAGGCAAAAATTCCGTGGCTGTTAGGTGCAGAGTGAGGCATAGTCAATAAATTAGGTAAATTAGATGGCCAGAATGGTCTGTGAATACTCATATTCCTTAATAGGAATGGGAATGTGAGGCTTGTTTCATTCTGAAAAAGACCCTGGAAGAGCTTTAAGGATTAGTCTCATCCACATGGCTGCCGGGTGGGAAACAGAAAATAGATTAAACTGGAAATTGTTTTGAGTTATGGGAATAACTCCTTTTTATCCCTGGGCCTTTTGCTCAGTGCTGCTTAGAAAAGAAGTTCTTGAAGGCGCTGTTGTAGTTCTTGTTGAAAGCTGTATAGATCAAGGGGTTAAAAAAGGAGTTGGAGTACCCAAGCCAAAGGAAAATGCTTTTCCAGATGGCAGGGATGTCACAGGAGCAGAGGGGACTGATGAGCTCCGTGAGGAAGAAGGGGATCCAGCAGAGTACAAACACCCCAATGAGGATGCCCACCATTAAGGCAGCTTTCTGCTCTTTCTGTTCCCTCCATGTGTCCCCTTCTGTCTGGAAGGTGACAGTGGCGTGGCGGACAGTGAACACCATCTGGGGCTGCTGAACAGAGTCCTTCACCTGAAAAAGATAAGAAGAAGCTTTATAAAGAGCAAGTTGAGCCTAGACCTTGATAGAGCCTGCACAACCACTTCAAGAGAAAAGTCTTAATAGTTAAGTACAGAAACCTGAAAAGTCTTGTGAGATTCACACTGATATATGAAAAACGGGCAGTGGCGGCAGAACTGGGGTATTTGCTTACATCTTAGAAATGGAAAGAAAACTGGAGAATATATAATAAGTATGGTAAAAGTGGATTCTCTATTGCTTTCTGCTCAACAGAAAGAGCAATAGAAATAAACAGATCATGCAACATCGATGATTTAGTAGCAAAGGTACACAAGCAATCAAAAGTGTGCCACATAGGGAAGTGGATGAAGCTTAAGTGATTGAGCGCCTGCTTTCCATGTCCGAGGTCCTAGGTTCAAGCCCCAGTGCCTCCTAAAAACAAAAACAAACAAACGAAAAAACCAATTCTCATTGAAGAGCAGATGTAGCACAGTGGTTGAGCACCTGCTTCCCATGTATGAGGTCCTAGGTTCAACCCCCAATACCTCCTGAAAAAATATGTGCCAAATCCTTATCACACCCCAACAAATGATGATGCTACTGTGATGACATGAAGCTGTGTGGACCCCAGAAAGATAATCCTTAAAGCTCATCTATTTCAGTGGGTATAACCCCTATTGTAAGTAAGTCCTTTTGATTATGTTATTTCACTTAAGGTGTGGCCTGGGGTGGGTCTTGATCCTCTTACTGAAGTCATTCATAAAAGAAGGGAATTCAGATGAAGAGAGAGAGAGAAAGCCACGGAAGCAAGAAGCTGGAAGCAATGGAACACGTAAGAGAAGGGAGAGACCAGCATATGCTGCCATGTACCTTGCCATGTAGAGAGGAGTCCAGGATCACTGGCAGCTGGTCTTCGGAAAGAAAGCTTCACCTGATAATGCCTTGATTTGGACATTTCTCAGCCTCAAACTGTAAGCTCGTAAGTTAATAAATTCCCATTGTTAAAAGTCAGCCTGTTTCACAGTATTTGCATTTCAGCAGCCTAACAGACTAGAAATCCTAATTTCCAAAGTTCTTATAATTTCTGGATTCATGTTAATCCCCTCGAAAATGTTGGAATTGTCTAGAATTTTTCTTCTGGTACAAAGTCCCCTCTGCAGCACTCCCATACATGTTCTACTTGTTTGGGACAGTTCATTTACCAGGACATTTATCTCTCTGGGTTTATTCAATGTGTCTTTCCATGCCTCCTGCATTTATGAAAAAGCAAGAACCCAAACTTAGATTCCCTGCACTTGGGTACACCCAACATCTCTACAGGCAGGTTCCTAACAAAACTGGGCTCTAGTTTCACCTTCCTTCTCTCAAAGAGGTGAAATTGCTGGGAAAAGAAGTTCTTCCCTCTACTTTAATCATATTTTTTTAGATATGAGGCAAACTGAAATGAGGAGACAGCCAAAATATAAAGAAATCTCGATGGATTGATATACTAAATAAACAAATTAATTAATTCAATCAAAATGTGGGACAATTTCTGGATCAATAGGTCAATCACTGGTAAATGAGACTGTACTTACACTAAATATTATTTATCCCAATTCTAGCACTCTGTGACTCTAATATTTTCTAAAAGAAGAATTAGACAGATTGTTCTTCGTACAATCTTTCAGGCAATAGACTAGATGAGATTTTTCTTTTAACAAACCTATTTAACCAGTCCAAGCCTCTATCTATAAAATGTAGCCAAAAGTAATTGACTCATATATCACATGGAATATAGGTAGAAATAGGAACACTGTGGTTAGGGTAATGTTTGTTGATATATGAGTTTATTAAATTTGTGTGATATGATAGCTGTTATTCATTGGAAAAACAATGAAGCATCAAACATTGTACAACTAAAATAAATAAATATTGAAACAGTCTATAATACTGCAACCCTTGAAAAACATAAAAGAAGATGTGAAAAATCCCAGTTTCTGTGTACCAGTTTAACCCCCAGATGGAACCACAGTACCTTTCTTAATTTTCTGGGAATTCATTTCCCACAGAAATACAAACACAATGTTTAGCTGAATTTTTCAGCATAAATGAAATAATTCCTTTTAAAAACACTAAACCCCAAATTGCATCAGGTAAGCCACTTTTTCTCCTGTTTTCAAAAGATGGCAATGGAAAAAGGATTTTGGCACTGACTCTGGAGCCACCTGGAAATTCTTTTTTCTCTTGGAAACACTGGATGCCATGCTTGACTCAGTGTTGTTACTCTTTTGTGACAGTCCCTTAACTATCTGTATAACAGCTGGTACAAAGTTGAGACATTTAAATAAGACTTTATCAAACATTCTGGGGTAACAGTAGAAATAAATACAGGAACACACAACTAGATATTCTGGCTTTCAGGATATGATATACTCTAGGGGCTTGTAGCCCACTCACATCCTAGTTCTCTGTCTGCTTTCCAGGTGGTCAGTCAGTAGCCTTTTTATGTCCACTCCAGAATTCTATGTACTCAAATTCTAATTGTAAGACACAATGAGTCCCCTAAAAGATTGAGGATTACCAATATAAGGTTAACTTTCAATAAAGGATGAACTACTTATCCCAAATGTTGATGAACATTCTCTCTCTCTCTCTCTCTCTCTCACTGTATATATTTATGTAGGGATTTTCTATTGAATAAGGTAATATGTATGTATGCTAAAATTTTTGAGGCTTCCATTTTAAGAGACCATCTGTTTTCCTAATATTTGAGACTGAGAACATCTACCTCCTTTTAGAATCTGTCCCTACACTCAGATGTGGTCCTGACCTATGTCCAAAGTGACTGTCATATCAAAATATAGCACAATAATTCATCATTCATCCAAGAGACATAGTATACAGTGCTTGTTTTGTTATTCAGGTAAATGATTTACACTTAAGTGTAAGATTTGAATATTTTTATGAAAACCAACATAAAATTATTCCTTCGAGCCCAAGTATGATTAAGACAGTTTTTTGTAGGAGATGCATTACTTCATATCGTGATCCCTGTAGAAGAATGTTATATAAAATAAATGCAGGCCTGCTGGTATGGGTATTTGGCTGTTGGACTATAAAACCTTAGTTTCTCTTCACTCCGTGTAATTTAACCAAGTTCTTACAAAGGATGAGCTATCTCAAATATATATATTCATTGTCTCTGAAAGAATTTTCTAGTTTGTGATAATTTTAATGTTGAGTAAATATATTCTTAAAGATTCTCAGATATTATATTTGCTAGTTTGTCCAGGACAATATCTCTAATGTCAATAAAGTGCTTCAGCAAAATTTTCACCTACAAGATATAATTAATGTTCTTAAAGAAAAAAAAAGGTTTATAAGAGAATGCTATGAACAATCATTTACTGACAAATTAGATAATCTAGATGAAATGGACAATTCCTAGAAACGCAGTTACCTAAACTGACTCAGGAAGAAATAGAAAATCTCCAATGAATTAAAAGCCTCCAGACAAAGTATAGTCCAGGAACAGATAACTTCACTGGTGAATTCTACCAAGTATTCAAAGAAGAATTAGTACCAATACTTCTCATACTCTTCCAAAAAGTTGAAGAGGAGGGTAAAATTTCTTAACTCATTCTATGAAACCAACATTACACTGTTACCAAAGCCAGATAAAGAAAGTGCAAGAATTGGTCAGAAGACCAATTTCTTTTATGAACATAGATGCAAAAATTCTCAACAAAATACTAGCAAACCAAATCCAACAGCACATTAAAAGGACTATAAACCACAACCAAGTAGGATTTATCCCAGGAATGCAAAGTGGTTCAACATAAGAAAATCAGTGTAGTATACCTCATTGATAGAATGGTCATCTCAATTGATGCAGAAAAGATATTTGAAAAAGTCCAACTCTCTTTCATGATAAAAACACTCAGAAAACTGAGATTAGATAGGAACTTCCTCCACATGATAAAAGATATATATGAAAAACCCACAGCTAACATAATACTCAGTGGTGAAAGACTGAAAGCTTTCACTCTAGAATCAGGAGCATAACAAGGGTATCCACTTTCACTGCTGTTATTTAACATTGTAACGGAAGTACTAGCATAGCAATTATGCAAGAAAATAAATAAAGGGCATCAAAATTGTAAAGGAAGAAGTAAAACGATCTCTATTCACAGAATGACATGATTCTATATATAGAAAATGTAAAGGAATCCGCAAGAAAATTAATAGAGCTAATAAATGAATTCAGCAAAATTGTAGGGTAGAAATTAATACTCAAAAATCAGTTATGTTTCTATACACAAGCAGTAAACAATCAAAAATGAAAGAAAATTCCATTTACAATTACATCTAAAAGAATAAAATATCTTAGAATAAATCAAATCAAGGAGGTGAGAGACTTGTACACTGAAAACTACAAAATAGTGCCAAAAGAAATTAAGGAACTCCCAAATAAAGGGCAAGATATCCCATCTTCATGTATTGGAAGACATTATTGTTAAGGTGTCAAACTAGCCAAGTGATCTACAGATTCAATAAAATCCCTATCAACATGTTTTTCTCACATAAATGGAAAAGTTGACTCTCAAATTAATATGAGATTGTAACAGCTGAGACAATCTTGAAAAAGAAGAACATAGTTGGAGGTCTCACATTTCCCAATTTAAAATTTTACTACAAAGCTACAATAATCAAAACAGTGTGCTACTGCCATGAAGATATACATCTAGACCAACAGAATAGAATTAAGAGTTCAAAAATAAACCCACACATCTATGGCCAACTGATATTTTACAAAGGTGCCAAGTCCATTTAATGGAAAAAGAATAGTCTCATCAACAAATGATTCCGGAAAAACTGAATTTCCACATGCAAAAGATGAAGGAGAATCCCTACCTCATACCATTTATAAAAATTAACTCAAAATGGATCAAAGACCTAAATATAAGAACTAAAACCATCAATCTCTTGGAAGAAAACATAGAAGGAGATCTTTGTGACTTTAGATTTGGCAACAGATTCTTAGATATGTCACAAAACTCACAGCAACCAAAGGGAAAAAATAAATTATACTTCATCAAAATGATAAGTCTTTATGCATCAAAGAACATTACCAAGAAAGTGAAAAGATAGTCTGAAGAATGGGACAAAATAATTGCAAATCATATATTTGAGTTTACATATAATTTGCTTTGAGTCAAGAACTTTTTATAGCTTAGTCATAGAATTTCATGTTTCTCATAAAAGCACATATTGCTATTATCTCAGGGCAAAATGTTGATGATTTTGCTGAGTCCACCTTTTGTGCTGCATTCAACACCAAGTTACTTGACAGAAGAAACAGTATCGTTACTCAAAGGGGTGCCTCTGGGACACCTGTGAAGATCTTTACTGTTTTGAAAATTTCAGGTTTCCATAGTCCTCTAATGGTAGATTTGATTGATCATCCTGTGACTTTCTAGCTTATGGACTCCTTAACTCTTTGCTCTCTGCTAATTAATAATTTCAATAAAGCACTTGGAATCAAGTCTGGAAAATAGTATTCTATTACTATAATGCTCAGCATGCTCATTAGTAAATTCACAGAATTAGAGGGAATAAGGTAAAAAAAAAAATACAAAATGAATATGCAATTAGGGGTATAGGACCTCATGTCTTAGATTTCTCATTTTTCCAAAATGGTTAAGTACTAAATAACTATTTTCTGATTAGCTATAAATCTGGCATGTTCTTATAATTTCTCTAAACTTTCTGTTCTACCTCCCTATTAATATTACAGAAAATCAAGAGATTAATATCAGTTGTGGGTATTGAAGTTAAGGAATTAAGAAACATACCTTACAAGTATGGTTTCACATGCTTTTCAGACTAGACCAGGCCATTACATTCTGATTGGTTACAGTAGACCAAGGGAAGAATCAAAATGTTCAAGTTAGAAACGACCTTTCCCATTAAAACAAGTCTCCAGGAGGGTGAGAATAAAAATGTTCCCAGAAACTTAGGGAAAGTCTGATTGTTCTGTGGCTATGGTAACAAGGAGCTCTGTTAATTGTTTTAACTTCTTCAGTTGATCAAGGACAATGCAACTCTGTAAATACACATTTGCAAACCAATTAATTAGAATCAGCCCTCACTACTGAAAGCCAGTCAATCAGAGGTGGACTCACCCTAATAAACATACCTCTGAGTGCCAATCAACAGCAGTCTCACCTGAGTAAACACACTTCTACTGAAGATGGCAACTCACTACCCCTCTGAAAATCCTACAATCCACTCTGCCCAAAATTTACATATATAATCAGCATTTTGCTTTGCTTGAGGAGACTGTGCCTGGCAAGCATAGCTTTCTCTTGCTATAGTAAACAGTAAAATCAGTTTTGTCTTTCCATTTCAGATACTGAGTGGTGTTTTTATCATACTTTGACAATTCTGGAGGTTCCACTGAGATCATTTTGAAGACCCTCATTTGATAGCACTCCACAGGATCCTTGAAGCAATAGGTGCATCCACTGGGCTCTGAACTTCATTTGTCTTACAGATCTGCTACTAGATGTGTCGGTCTGAACAATGATTTGAGGGCTGTCTAGTTTCATTGGGCTCTTATTGCTCAGTTTGTTTTTTAGGCTAGGATTTGTAATGAAGCATGTCTCTGTAGTTCTCTGGCCATTGTACAAAGTAATTAGACACTTTGATTTAGAGTTGTATCATTTGGTAATTAGACTTAGATCTTTATAAAAGGTTATTAAACCTCTTGTCCTAGAGGTGCATCATTTGGTAAATATTTTTACTACTAACCTGCTTATTCTACTGCTGTTTGCTTTGCTTTTATTGTGTTTGTCTGTCTGTGTGGTCTTGTTTCATAGGCTTTTATTTTGTCCTGGAATGCCTTTTTTGGTTTAATATAAAAAGGAGTGGTCTGTTATGAATGGATGGATCCATACGCTTGTATAGTCTTCCAATCCAAAGCATGATTAAAGGGCTGATGATCTGAGGACCATTATACTGCAGACCAATTTGTAAATAGGCATTGGGCAAGCTTTGCTTTGGGTTCCCTGTTTTGTCAATTTGTGAGAGAAAGTCACTTAGTTGAGTTCATATTCCAGGTCAATGATTGTTGGGTCTGTGAACATATAGGCTCTTCCTTGCCTCTTTTTGGTCAGGATCCTGAAATATTATGTCCAAGAACACACTGTTGACCTCTTTTTTGCATATGATGGTTTGTATATATCAAAGTCTCAACCTTTCTTTTTAAGAACTTCTAAATCTTATTTAAATCCGTTCTATCACAACTCTTGCACTTTTCCTGATAAATAAACTTTTTTTGAAAACTTAGTATAGCAAAGCCATTATGAGGAACTTCTGTCATGTCAAAATCAATCTAAGAGAAGCTCTAGAAAAGTTAGGAGAAAAATATCAAATGGTATGCTGAGGGTTTGAAAAGAAAATTTTAACTCTAAGATACTCTCAAAAGTTTTGCCACATTCCCAAGCCTACCCTTCTTGCATTTCTCTCTACCTATTCAACTTTACCTGGCTCTCTAAAGGAACCACACTCTCTTCATGTTTTCTCGGGAAAAATATGATCACGTTGTAAAATTGCCAGAATATAAGTCAGATTTTTATTTATAAATTGAAACCCTCATCTAGAGACAAGGTTAAGCACTACAATTAAGAATTTTCCTAAACTTCAGTATGTAGAGGAAAAATTTGTTAGAGAATTCAGAATCTTGTTAGATGGCCCTGTACTACAGAATATTGTCCTGAACTAAAGCTCTGTACTAACTAGTTAAATTATTTGAAATCTTCTCATATGTGGAAAGACGTTTAAAAGCAAAAGATAGAAAAGAGAAGAGTTAAGTAACCTAGTTGTTTAAAATTTAAAATAGAAATTATTTTACATAAGGCAATTTCAGAAGCCATTCTTTTAAGGGAAGACTGAATAAAGGTCCAAAATTGTAAACTAAATAAAGATAGAAAATATACTTCAGAAAACTTTTCAGTATTGTAGTAAAACTCAACAGCTGAAGTATAGTGAGTCTTGTCCTCTCTCCCTGTAAATGGGCTCAAACCTGAATTAGGGAATTTAATTTAAAAAAATAAATTGAAATGTAAAACTGCCAATTTAGAAAATGTTCAATATGGTACCAGATGTTTCCAGATAGTCTTAGAACTAAATAAACTAGAAATCAATACAAGGTATGGCTCTCTAGATAAAACATCCAAAGGCAACTCTTCTCTCAAAGATTTAGGAAACTATATAAAGGTAACTAAGTATTCCAAGAAGAAGGTGGCTTGAAAGAATCCATGTCCCATCTTGGTTAAAAAACAAAATGACGACTCTCCAAAATCTGCCCAATGAAATCTCTCCAATGGAGACATTAGCACCCAACAATTTCTTGTCCTTCTTCAAAACTTCCAAGAGGAATTGTCTACAATTGAAGATTATACAATCCTGCTTTCTTGTATATATGGGTGTCACTATCCTTTAGAGTAAAATTTTGAATTTGTCTGAAAAGCAAACAAGTACTGACTTGTAATAAATTAAAAAATAAATAAAACAGAGAAAAATAATTTCTTTTTAAAAAACCTGCTTGTACCAGATGGTAAAAAAGCATAATAAAAAATAAATTGGAGACTATATAATGAAGTTTTAAAGACTTGAAGGAAAATAAATTTTATTTAATAAAACAATTCAAGTAGCGGGAATCTTTAACAATCTTGTATCCCAATTTGAAACTATTTTGAGATAACGATCAGAATACATCTTTAGTCTGTGACATAGCACAGACTAGGTAGGATCTTCCAGGTAAAATTGCACTGCAGCTCTTATACATTATAAGATTATAGTTGCTCTAGACCTGAGAATATCCACACTGTATAAAATTCAAGAAATTACTAAAGAAATAGCAATGATCCTGGGATTCCTATGGACAAAAGACTCCACAGATAGAGAGATTTATTAGAGTAGAATGCATGAGAATTCATATTGATGCTTCCTAAATAATCATGAATCTTTGTGCTCATTTGTACAAATATGAAAATTGTGGGCCATGCTCTAAGTGGATTTAATCGACAACATGGCACCTATCAAAGAATCATCACCTATTGCCTTGAACTCCATTATTCAGTAACCAAGCCTTACCCTCCTTACGTCAGAGAAATTACAGGCAGTAATTAAATTAGTCAACATATACTCAGATCTTATAATAGGACTTTAAATCTTATGAGTTATTATTAACTGAAACCACCCAAGATTCTTCTAGTAATTAGTTATGATTTATTGTTACTTTCTCCTTCTCCTATTACCATTCACTGCTGTAACATTTATCCAGCAACTGTGTAATCTTTAGCCAATGAGAAAACTCTTATTTCTTATCACTGTTCTTCTGTGATTTAAGAAGTCTCCTTGTGCAAAGCAGAACTCAGATACTCTAATACAAAATTCTGACTTAATATGGTTTGTTGGTGGGTGTTATATTAAAAATAAAAAGGCAATACCAGGTTTGATAAACAATAAATAGCCCAGTCTTTCATAAAATCAAATTTCTTATCAGAAGACAAATTGTTCAAATGACTGAACTCTGGCCCTCTTTAAAGTATATCAAATTGCTAAAATAAAGGAGAAATCATATAAACCAATAACTGGCATGCTTTAAAAATAATTTGCCTCTTTAGCATGCTATAAAATAATTCACTTCTTTAGCATGTTATAGAAATATCTTCTTCAGGTACTCTTTAAAAATATACAACAAATGTGAATTACTTGGTGATACAGTAAAGGGGTACTAAAGAACCTAGTATACTATACTATCAATTTTATAAAAATATTTTAAATGCTTTAGAAATGCAATAGAACTATATTAAAGATCATCATGATAAATAGATTTTTCTTACTAAAAGTCCTTGTACCAAGGTCTCACATAAAATAAAAATAATAATGAATTCATGGAGAATCTCAAGGATTCTATCATAGATAAAGTTTGGCCCATCAAATTCTGAAAGGAAACACCAAAACAATTGTGTTTATTTTATCATGATGATAAGATCTTGCAAAACCAAAATGTCATGTAGCACCAATAAAAGCTCTAATGGATGATAGATAAAATCTTCCATGAATCAACTAATTTCAGTAGGTATAAAACAGTCACAGTATTAAACACTGACATAGACAGTTCACACCTTATCTGTTACTAAAGTAACCTGGAAAAAAATTAAAAACAAAACGTGGCCCATGGCCCAGAACCTTAGCTGAAGACTCTTGGGTCATCTCCAAGTAGTTTGTATGCAGCTTTATATATGTACTAACAATGCTCACTTAATTTTGGATGAGTTAAAAGCATTTACCATTTGAAAAGTCACAAACTCACAATACCTAAAATACTATTAAATTTTGTGTTTCCTACCTAGAACATTCCAACTTATCTATCCAGCAATAGGTGGGCATATTTAAAAGGTTTAGATGAGTTATGACTTTAAACTATGCAAGAATTTGCCCCAATTCACAAATTTTACTCTACTAATCACTGTCAAACCCCTGGGGGGGGGGGGGGGGAATGTAAGTTAACAGAACAGAACTGAAAAGTTACACCCGTTAGAGATCCTAAACCCAGGGTCTCCAAACAACCTCTAGAAGCAGAAGACAGAAATTGACTCCTAAACAAAGAAGCTTGGAACAAACAGAGGACCACGTGAAGCAGTAACTGTCTTGGCTATACCCATAGACAGTACAGCTACCTATGCCAAAATCAGCCTCTCCATTGTCAATCCAGAACCAAGGTTAGTTGTTCAATAGGGCCATTGATCAAGCCATGCCAAGGTA
The DNA here is from genome assembly GCF_030445035.2 of Dasypus novemcinctus. NCBI lineage: Eukaryota > Metazoa > Chordata > Mammalia > Cingulata > Dasypodidae > Dasypus > Dasypus novemcinctus. The sequence continues at coordinate 136,591,757 of NC_080677.1, read as the reverse complement.
TGACTTGCCAACATTCAATGGATCATCTCTTTACAAAGAGTCCAAAGAGATAAAGCTGTTTCAGGGAACAGGCTTCTGAGGATAGTGATCCCATCCATAGGAGTTAGACTTGAATTCTTCATTTAAAAAGAAAAATAGCTAACAGTAAATTATATAGACTAAGTTTTGCATGCACAACAAACCAGTTTAAATATCTTAACCCAAGTAGGTATCAATAATAGAATAGCCTTTGATTTTCTTTTGGCCAACCAGGGAAGAGTCTACACTATTGCTAACTCTTCATGATGTATCTAGATTAACACTACAGTTGAGAAAATGCAACCTAGCTATCTAAGACACAGGGGGCCACTAGATCTACTGTCTTGATCAGGCTTGGGGAATCTTGGATCACAACTCAGGAGATTTTCTAGTCCCTTCTTATGATATTTCTAGCTATACTTGTTTGTCTCACAGTTGTTCAATGTCTGTTTAAATGCCTCTATACAACACTGTCCTTGCAGATGAGTCAACAAACAATATAAAAACATGGCAAGTCATGCTGATCAAGATGCAGTCTGAAAATCAGAAATCTACAGACGACCTTCATTTTCAAGGAGAATCAACACAGGTGATGAAGATCTGGGCAATTCTTGATGTCCTGTCCCGAAGTTCTGGCTAAATGAGGGCCAAGGAGGGGGTGCTGAGACTGAAATGTTCCCATTAACATATGGAAAGATAGATTATTCTGTAGCCCACAGCCAGTTTTAAAAATATTCCTTAAGTCAAGGCCATCTCAATGAACATGCTTTGACAAGCCAACCAGTGTCAGCGACAAGGGATGGACTCATTCCAATAAACACCCACTAAAGTAACAACCAGTCAACAACAGTATCACATGAGCTATTTATACAGATGATTGTCAACTCACATATGTCCCGGCAAGTCCACCAATCCCTGTATTCCATACTTCTCAAAAATGTCATTTAAGATCAGATTCTGCTCTACCAGGTAGATTGTGCTTGACCAGAAGAGCTCTTACTGTAGTAAGGAATAAATTCAGCTTTGTGTTTTTATTTCAAATATTTAGTCTTTTGTTTCATCATTCTTTAGCAAGGGCAAGGCTTATCTGTCTTACAGTGTTAGTTGCTAGCTCAGTGTCTGACATAGATCGGGCTTTCTGTATGTTTTTGACTAACACCCAACAGATAAATAAACAGGGAAGAAGTGTTATGATTTCCCTACATAATACAGCCGGTTGGTGGTAGAGCTGTATTTAGCAAATTTGACACCCCTTACCACAGAGAAATATAAGAGACTTGGTTTGTAATTAACCCTTCCCAGTGACTTCAGGACAGAGGCAGTCTCATATTACATGCACAGCCCTGGATCATTAGAGATCTTGTAAAGCCAAGAAACCCACTTTGTGAAGGTGATCTGACAGATCACTTGTATTTTGTACAAATGCAAAAATTTGAGATGATTTGCTTCTGCTATCAGCAAAGCAGAGATGTGAGAGAGCCCTGAGGCAGAATTGTAATTGCTTTCCTCATTTAAAGCTGTGTTTGGTGCTACTTGTAAACTAAGTTTACCTGGGTAAGCAATCTGGCAAAAGAAGATTCAAGTAAGACCGGTCCTTGAAGTCCTCTTAGTCCTAACCTAGAATTGGGGTGAATTCTCAGACCCATGGAAGAACTCCAGGCAGTTTGTTGTCTGCACTCCTACTCATTAACATTCCTGTTCAGTCTGGAAATCTTCTAGATCAGGATTCCCCAAATTAGGTACCACTGGCATTTGGAACTGAATAATTCTTTATCAGGTGTACTGTCTTATGCATTGTAGGATGTTTAGCAACATCCCTGGCCTCTGCCTACTAGTAACATCCTCTGCCCCTCATTGTGACCATCAGAAATGTCTCCAGACATTGCCAAAATCTCTTGGAGAGCACAATCACCCCTGGTTAAGATCCACTGTTCAAGGCAATAGGAAAGGTAGACTCTGGCTCATTTTTTGTTCTATCTCCTAGAACAGTACCTTCTCCTTCCTTCCCCAGTAGAGCAGTTGAATATAATTGGTGAATTCCAAAAAGAAATATTGAATTATACTTGTAATCTGATCTGTACCAGGGCTTGATTGAGTTACGATTACAACCCACAAAGGGGCGGGGACTCATAGTTAAAAGGCCAGGCGAAGAACAGAGCTGAGAGCTTTTAATGTTGGAGTTTTGATTTTGGAGTTTGATGCTGAAGAAGTAAACTGGAGCCCTGGGAAGTCGCCATGCAGAGGAAAAACAAGCCAGCCCCAGGAAGGAAGGAACCATGAAGCCAGAGTAAAGCAAGTCCCAGGAATGTAGGAACCCAGGAAGCCTGAACCCTCGCAGACAATGGCAGCCATCTTGCTCCAAACAGACTTTGGTAAGGGAAGTAACTCAGCTTTATGGCCTGGTACCCATAAGCTCCTACCCCAAATAAATAACCTTTATAAAAACCAACCAATTTCTGGTATTTTGCATCAGCACCCCTTTGTCTGACTAATACACCCAGCTATACCTCTGGTCCCCTCTAAGCTTGAGCCTATTAAGTATGTTTATAATTAGCTACTGACTCTAGAAAACACAACCATATTACAGAGCTCACAATATGTGGCTGTCTCCCTCATTAGACCAAACTCATGTCTTCATCATTCTTTTACTCCTTGCAGCAAGGTGTACATTAAATGCTCAGTGCATTTAATTGAATTTAATTAGTTGTTCCAGAACCAATAACAGAAAGTGAGAGTTGTGTAGTTTAGATTTCTGATTTGAGTTAACTCATATGTTGAATCTAACATATGAGTTAGATTCAAGGGATCATCCTTGGCAACATCCAATAGATTCCATCTGCATATAGTTTTAGAATCTTGAATCATTGGGTCTGATTATTAAGAGTGAACCAAGTACAGGAAAATGTAGGTGGGGAAAAGATGAGAAAAAGCCATCATTGTTGCAGAAGTGGTTGTTTTACATTAAATGCCACCTGTGAGAGTTGAGGAATTCTCTGCACTGAATTTTTTATTTCCTCCTATAACTTTACCTGTGTTCAGAAAGGCAAACAAGTAGTCCTAGGTTGCACATATAGCTGATGGGCAGAGGGGAATGTGGGGGGATGGGCCATAGAAAGTAGTGACACAAGCAGATGGAAGCAGATGGCACAGATGCAGGCTCGGATTCTAGTGTAAATCACATCTTTAATCTTAGATCAGGAGAGAAGAAGCCTGCAAAACAACAGTTAGTAACCTAGGAGATACCATCTTTTGCAAATGATTGCTGTAATTTGCAAAGTAAAAAAAAGCATTGGGTTGAAAAACTAATCTGCTTTGCCTTGTGTATGACAGTATCCCTGCCAAGTCACATTGCCATGTTTCCCTTCCCTCCCCATTGAACACCTGGCTCTACTCTCAGGGCAGGCAGCAGCAAATTTATCCACAGTAGCCTCAGACACCTGGTGTTCTAAAGAGCATTATAGATCCATAGAATTTTAGAGCAAAATGGGATCTGTAAATTATCTAGCCCAAATTTTTAATTTTATATGTAAGGAAATACTCCAACATAAAAGGGCTATAACATTACTAGCTCTCGAACACGGAACATATCAAAGCAATATACGTCTCTGATGCTGTTTCTCTCTCCCCCTCTACCCATTCCCCTGCCACTCCCTGCTCCCCAAAGGAAAGCAATCTGCTTTCTACGAAGTTGGGGGTGGGGGATCGTGCCGGGGATACAGCCTGTACGAATGCAAGTAAAGTATTTCTGAGTACCACTCTAACACCCACCTCCACCGCTTCCGACACGGGTGAGACGCTGTTGGTTTTCCTGGAGCCCACGCGGAATTTGGCGGCTTTGTAGATCTTCCAGTACACGAAGAGCACCACACAGAGCGGCAGGTAGAAGGCGCCCACCGTGGAGAACACGGTGTAGGACGGCTCGCGGCTCACCTGGCATTCCCCACTGCGCTCAGAGTAGGTCTCCCCCCAGCCAAATAGCAGCGGGGCCAGGGAGATGACCGCTGAGAGAGCCCAGGTGAGCGCAATCATAATGTTGGAGACACGCCTGCGGGCGCGGAGGGTGTATTCCAGGTGGCGCGTGATTGACCAGTAGCGGTCCAGGGCGATGGCCGTCACGTTCCAGATGCTGGCCGTGCAGCACAGCACATCGCACGTGATCCACAGCTGGCACAGACGCCGGCCCAGCTGCCAACGGCGCCCGGATAGCTCATGCACCAGGCTCAGTGGCATGACCAGTGCCGCCACCAGCACGTCCGAGATGGCCATGGACGCCACCAGGTTGTGCGGCACGCGGTGGAAGGTGCGGACGCGGAGGATGGTCGCCAGCACCAGCAGGTTCCAGGCGAACGTCGCCGCCACCAACGACCCCAGCAAGGTCAGAACAAGCACGCCGAAGACGGAGAGGAGGGGCAGGCTGGGGAGCAGGTCTTCTTCGCCGAGACTGCGGTTGGTCTCCAGGGAGGAGGGGGTGGGAAGGGAAAAGTAGGTTAAGTTCATAGGCATATCCATCTGTGGGTCAGGGAACCGGGTGCGTGCAGAAGGAGCGTTCTGGAGGACTTAAGGTGGCCAATGCGCCCGGAGACACTCCGGATGTTTGCAACCACTGGCCCGTGGCGGGGCTTCTGGGAAGTGCCTGTGAATTTTTGCTCCAACCTCGTGCAAGTGAGCATCCGCGGGGAATGGTGTGGCGTAGAGAAGGGGCCTGGGCTGCAAGCCACGGCAAGTCTGAATCCCTCAGGGGCTAGGAAGGCAGAGGCGAGGGGCTGCATCTCGCAGCGAGGGCCCGCCTAAGCTGTCACATGCCCAAGACCGCTCACCTTGGCGGAGACGGCGGTCTGGTTGCTCAGAGCCGGGCATCTCCCAGGTCGGTCTACGGCCCGCCGGCTGGGGAGAAGCTGGGCGGCCACGGTGCCTCTGGAAGCCAGGAGAGGTGCAGGTGCGTCAGAGCAGTAGTTCTCACAGAGGTTGCCTTCCTACCCGCCCCTCTATTCTAGCAGCCGGCGGCGCGATCTCAACTCTGCTGGGAAAGTCAAGTAGGGATCTGCTTTCTGGGACCAGCTTACTGCTCTCTCCCTGTCTCCCTGCCTCGTCTGGGGCTGCGGCTCCGGAGAGAGAACGCCGGCGCGCCGACTGGTTCTGCCTTATCAAACCCGGGATCCAACCCTGCGTCAAAACATCAGCTGATGAGGCCGCCTCTCTCTCCGCCTCCCGACTCTCAGACCTCCCAGCGCTTACCCTTGGCGCTGTCCACGGTGCTAACGCGCCTGTCTGAAAATGGGTTCCCCACGCGGAATAAGTTTTTTCAACAAACTTCTTGAAATGTTCGCCTAGCCAGCCCCCTACCCACATCCCTCTAGGAGTGGTCTGGAGACTTCGAGCAGTCTCTTTAGTGGACTCCAATAAATTCGCTTCCTGTGAATGGGAAAGTTGTATACAAATTATTATAAAAGCCCCTTCTCACTCGAATAAAGAAGGAGCATTTTACTCTTTCCCTGCACACATATACACATATACAACTGTACACGCACGTGCAATAATTGAGAAAATATCCAAAGTTCCTATCCAAAATTTTTTATTTGGAGCATCTTACAAAGCAGCATATGATACAGCAAGATAAGTTGAAATAGGAAAAGGGGATAGCAGAAAGGAAAGTAAGATGGCATTACGCATTTTTTTAAAAAGCACATACAGTGGGTTCATGAAATTCTGCACATCTACAAATTATGGACCACAAATTTGGCTGGAAGCTTTTTAGCTATTTGAAAATGAGGGACATGCTTTGTTACAAGATTCAATGTCTAACAAAGTAAAAGGAGTCTCAGGAGAATATATTGAGAACAGAGACATTCCTCCCCTGGAACCTAGAGGACACTAACAGTGAGAATATTACTTATTAAATACAGAATGACTCACAGACACTTCGGCTGATGGTGGCTGCCTAAGTTCAGTTTTACAGTGTGTGGTTCTAATTAAGGGTCAAGCCTGTAATTATTGAGAGGATGTAACCTTCTTGGGATCACAGAACCAACTGGAATAAAATGAAAATATGAATTATCTTCTTTGAAAAAATATCCCTGAACAATGCTGCATACAGTTTCCTGGGTCCATGATCTGAAGGAATTAAGATCCACTGAATACCTGGTAGGCAGTCTTCAATGATGTTATCTCTTCATAGAGATCTGGAAAGGCATCGTGGGCTTGCAATTATATTCCCCACTGTCACTGTGTCAAGCAACAGTCTATGTTGATAGTTAATTGAGGATCATACAGTCTAATAGGGACCAAGCCAGGGTTAACTGAGATACTTTATGAAAATTGGAGCTTCAAAAGTTAGGAACCAAATACGTTGCCCTTACAAAGAAGGGATCTGATGAAGTATTTCCAGAAGAAGCAAATTCTGTTCAGAAATTCCAGTTTATCTCTCTAAAGACACAAAGGAGAAATCAGGACCTCTCAGTTTTTTCTTAATCTTAAAGTAAGATTACAATTTTAGCTCAAAAACATTTCAGCAAGCATAAAATGCCACCTGCCAAAAAGTGCCTTGAAATACCAGAATTTAAGAAGAGAACTTCCTGAATTATCACCCAATAATAGATGCTTGGAAAAGATACAACCAGGTAACTGAGTGAAGAGATATGTTGTGTTGGGGCTTTACAGTCATATTAACAAGTCATAGAACATCTACCAAAACATATCTTTATAAGATTTAGCCATTTTAACCATAGTTAGATTGCAAGCTTAGTTGTTTTTTGAGGTTACTTCAGTTTTTGATGATTAAGCCATGCCACTGACATACAGAGATTTGCTTATTATCTGTAGTGGGAAGGCACAAATCTGTTTCATTTAAGTAAGAACTGGTTCTTAAGCTACAAATTTGAAAGTGAGAAAAAATCAGAAATGCAAAATATAACCTTATTCTACCCCCTGGCAGGGATCTAATGGGTGAGACTTTTTCCTACCCACCTCAGCCAACAAAATTTTATGAAATAAATAGATAATTAAAATGTCATTTTTATTATATAAAATCTACTCTATGTACTGGCATTAGATAAGTGTTCCTATATTATACCTTAAAAATTTTTGTAATGAAGGAAACTGAGCCTTGAAGATACAGTTCTGTGCCTGAAATCACATGGAATCTGAACCTTAGTGTGACTCCAAACCTGTGCTCTTAACCAGTATGTTATACTGTATTAATAATAAGAATCTCACAATAGGTGAAAGATAAGCCGTCAAAGATCAATTATCATTCACAGAAATGGCAATACAAAAAGCAGAACAATTTATAGAACTCTTGGTTATTCCTAACAGACTTTTCCAAAGGTGATAGAATATAAGAATAAGAAGGGCCATTCTTAATGTTTACCTTCTCCACATGAATAACAATGGCCAGAAAAATCCAGACTTGCATTTCATCAAGAAGAAAACTGAAATATATTGTAGATGGAATGACTAGTAATGAGATACCTATAACTTAAGGGATAGTGGTTTCATGCTTTTTTATTTTTAAAAAAGTGCATTGAATGTTTATTTTCTTGACATTTAAAAGTAGAAACAATCATATACTACTATATATTGAAAGCTTAAGAATGGGGGCACCACTATCAACTCATGGAGTCCCTACTCTTTGTTCAAGATATCTTAAGTCCCATGTGTATCTTATGACTAAGCACACATAAAAAGTACGTAACAATACTTATTATGTATAATAATGTATTAAGTATAATAAATGTATGTAATCCGTATGCAACAAGTATGTAAAATATAGTAACAATCTAGATTAAATATTGGTGAAATATGTCCTTTTCCAAAGGACAAAAAGAATTAAATAAAAGTTATTTTCAACCCAAACACTCACTGATTGCTTTACACACACCTGATGTGCATGAACTCAATTTGGAGACCACTAATTATAGATTATTCTCTGGGTCTAACAAGGAAGGACAATGAATACTGACTTGTTCAAAGAGAACATGTAGCAGGGGTCGGAGGTCACCATTCAGAGCCCAGTTCCATGGCCAGCAAATCATTTGCTATACTTTCTCAGCTTGGACCCATGATATTGGACCCCCACCCCATGCCTTCCTAAATCTACAGAATTATCTTTTGACTGCATGAACTGACTGAACTGTCCCAACTATATTTATTAGACTAGAAAATGAACTTCCCCTTTTAAGGTCTTCAACTTACTGGATGAGACATCACTCACTGCTGATGGCAATCTCTTTAGTTGATTGTAGATGTAATCAGCCATCTATGCAATCAATTCACTAATGAATGAAGTCCATGAAATACCCTTGCATTACAATTAGACTAGTTGTTCCTTGACCAAACCTGGGCTCCATTACCTGGGCAAGTTGACACATTAGCCTAATCATCACACCAAGTCTAGAAATTTGTTCTTTATTGTCATTTTCCTAGCATACCCAGCAAAGAGCCTGAAATATTTAGGCTCCCATAAACATTTATGAAAAACAAAATCCCAAATCAGTGGGTTGTACATTCTTCTCAAGTGCTCATGTATCTTTCTCCAGGACAGACCATATGTTAGCTCACAATGAAGGTCTCAATAAATATAAAAAGACTGAAATTATACAAAGGACCTTCTCAGATCATAATGGAATGAAATCAATAATAGATGGGAATGGGGGAAATTCACTAATGTGCAACACACTTCTAAACAATCAGTGGGTCAAAGAAGAAATTGTAAGAGAAATTAGTAAATATATTGGGATGAAGAAAATGAGAACAAAACATATAAAAATCCATGGAATACAGGGAAGGCAGTGCTGTGAGGGAAATTTATAGCCCTAAATACCAATAAGTAAAAAAGAAGAAAGAGCTAAAATCAAGGATCTAAGTGAACAACTGAAGAAACTCAGAAAAAATCAGCAAACCATTTCCAAAGCAAGCAGAAGGAAAGAAATAATAAAGAATAGAGCAGAAATAAATGAAATTGAGAAAAAAGAAAATAGAGAAAGTCAACAAAACTAAAAGCTGGTTCTTTGAGAAGATCAATAAAATTGACAAACCCTTAGCTAGACTAACATAGAAGAAAAGAGAGGAGATACAAATAAATAAAATCAGAAATGAAAGGGAAAAAGTTACAACTGACCCCACAGAAATGAAAAGGATCATAAGAGACTATTATGAGAAACCATATGCCAACAAACTAGACAACCTAGATGAAATGGACAAATTCCTAGAAATGCACAAGGAACCTATGCTGAAGAAATATAAGAACTCAACAAACCAATCATATTTAAAGAGACTGAATCAGTCATCAAAAATCTTCCAAAAAGGAAAAGTCCAGAACCAGATGGCTTCACAGGCAAATTCTACCAAGCATTTCAAGAAAAATTAACAACAATCCCATTTAAACTCTTTCAAAATATTGAAGAGGAGAGAAAATTATTCAAGACATTTTATGAAGCCAACCAAAGCTAGATAAAGATACTACAAGAAAATAAAATTACAGACCAAACTCTCTAATGAACACAGATGCAAAAATTCTCAACAAAATACTTGCAAATCAAATCCAACAGCATATCAAAAGACTTATACACCACCACCAAGAAGGATTTATTCTTGGTATGTGTAGCAGTTTGATATAGTTATGAATTCCAAAAATAGATATTAGATTATTATGTTTGTAAACTGTTCTATACTTGGTGTAATTAAATTATGATTAGGGCTTTGTTTGGGCCACGTCTGTAGGGTGTTGAGTTCCTGCCCCTTGGTGGGTAGGGACACACAGATAAAAGGCATGACAAAGGACAGAGTTGGAGGTTTTTAATGTTGGAGTTTAATGCTGTAGTCTTAAGCTGGAGCCCCGGGAAGTAAGCACACAGAGGAAAGAGAAACAAGCCCTGGGAAGAGAGGAACCCAGGAAGCCTGAACCCTAACAAATGTCAGCAGTCATCCTGCTCCAACAATTGGAAATTGACTTTGGTGAGGAAAGTAACCTATGCTTTATGGCCTGGTATCTGTAAGCTCCTATCCCCAAATAAATACCCTTTATAAAAGCCAACAGGCTTCTGGTATTTTGCATCAGCACCCCTTTGGCTGACTGATACAGTATGCCAGGCTGGTTCAGCATAAGAAAATCAATGTAACACACCACAGTAGCAAATAGAAGGCAAAAAACTACATGATCATCTCTCTTTTTTTTTTTAAGATTTATTATTTATATATTTCTCTCCCCTTCCCCCGACCCCTGTTGTCTGTTCTCTGTGTCTATTTGCAGCATGTTCTTCTTTGTCAGCTTCTGTTATTGTCAGCAGCATGGGAATCTGTGTTTCTTTTTGTTATGTCATCTTGTTGTGTCAGCTCTCCCTGTGTGCTGCGCCATTCCCAGGCAGGCTGAAGTTTCTTTCACGCTGGGTGGCTCTCCTTACGGGACGCATTCCTTGCACGTGGGGCTCCCCTGCACAGGGACACCCCTGCGTGGCACGGCACTCCTTGCACGCACCAGCACTGCGCATGGGCCAGCTCCACACAGGTCAAGGAGGCCTGGGGTTTGAACCACGGACCTCCCGTGTGGTAGATGGACGCCCTATCCACTGGGCCAAGTCCACTTCCCTACATGATCATCTTGATTGATGCAAAAAGGCATTTGACAAAATTCAGCATCCTTTCTTTTTTTTTCCATATTCATTTGTTTTTATTTTTTAAAATGGCTTGTTTAACGTTTTTTCTAGCAGTAATAGCTCTGCAGAGCAGGTGAGTGGAACATGTAAGCACAAGGCAGTATTCTCCATGACTGCAAGGTTGTCTCTCTCTCCAAATATGGTACATGTTAATTTACTTCTCCTCTTCCAGAAAGTTAAAGCTATGTTTAAGGATCCCAGATTTCTGCTGAACAAGAGTTCATGATTTTGAGAAATCTCAGGGAGGAAAAATTCTCTACACATTCATAATGGGCTTTCTAGTTGGATGAGTTAAAATCACTGGAGTTAAGCAAAAAAACATTCCAATCATAGCATTTTTTTTTTTCAGGAAACACAGCAGAGTGGTTAAGACCAGAGATTTGTAAGCTGGATTGTCTGAGTTCAGGTCTTAAGGCTTCCTCTTACTAATTACTTCAACCTCTCTGCTCTCTGATTCCTCAGCTGCAAAGCGGGGGTTTATAAGAGACCTGTTGTAAGAATCCAAAGAGATAGCTTAAGTCCCAGGCACCAAGTGAATACTCATATGTGCTAGCTGTTATTTTTTCAGAAAGGTAACCTGCACACATTGGTTCATTTTCTTTATTTTGCTCCGACTTACAGATAATTCCAGAGAATTATTTTAAAAGATTAAAAGTATTTTTTAAAAAGATTTGGAAAATGTCAGTTGTATCATTTAGGATGATTCTGCCTCTAAAATGGTTTAAACAATGAGGAAATTTTTTTTCAAATCTCACATTCTGAATTTCATTGAAACGAAGATACCCTTGTTCATAAGATGCATCCTGGGAAGCAGTTGTGGCTCAACTGACAGTGTCGGTCTACCACAAGGTGGGTCCAGGGTTTGATACCCAGGGCCTCCTGACCCATGTGGTGAGCTGGCCCACACGCAGTGCTGCTGCATGCAAGGAGTGCCAGGCCACGCAGGGTTGTCCCCCACGTAGGGGTGTCCCATGCGTAAGGAGTGTGTTCCACAAGGAGAGCTGTCCCGTGTGAAAAAATTGCAGCCCACCCAGGAGTGGCATCACACACATAAAGAGCTGACATGGCAAGATGACGCAACAAAAGAAAAAGTGACACAGTGTTCCAGTGCTTCAGACAAGAATGCAAGTGGACACAGAAGAACACACAGTGAACGGACACAGAGAGCAGACAATGGAGGGGAGGAGGGTGAAAGGGGGAAGAAGGGGAGAGAAATAAATAAAAAATAAATCTTAAAAAAAAATTAGATGCAGCCCACATTCAGAAATATTAAAATATAAAATAATATGTGTCTCCAAAGCAAAACAAGAGGTTCAAAGGTGGGGGGTTTCAAGACTGGTTATTTTAGCAATTCAACAGCACCACCAAGGCCTCGTGTTCTTTCTTCTTTCCATGCTGCCATCCGCAGACCTTCAGCTCTTGTTTGGAAACAAGCCTCAAGGATGCAACATGACTGCAGCTGTCTCAAGCTTCACATTTTCACAATGCCTGTGAGCAGAGGCAGTGGAACACCCAACTGGACACTGTGAGGAAATTCAGAAGGAAAGAGATGAAAAGATACTTTGCCTGTCCTTGAAGAGACACAAGAAGAAAAACATATTAGATACACAACAAATCAGGGAATAGAGGTGACTTAAGTGATTAGGTGCCTCCCTCCCACATTGGAGGTCCCTGGTTCGGTTCCTGGGGCCACCTAAAGAAACAAAGAAGGGAAGAGGATGTGGCTTAAGTGACAGAGCTTCTGCCTATCTAATGGGAGGACCCAGGTTTGATCCCTGGGACCTCCTGGTGAAAAAGAAAAGAAAGCATGCCTGTGCTGCTAGTCAGTGTCCGCGCGAGTGCCCATGTGGTAAGCCAGTGCCCATGCAAGTGAGTCACACAGCAAGATGATGACACATCACAAGAGAGACAAGGGGAGAGTCAAGGTAAAGCACAGTGAGAGAAAATGAGAAGAGAAGACAACACAGGCAGCATAAACAGCGGGGCAGGAGGAGGGGAAGGGGGGAAAATAAATAAACTTTTTTTAAAAAAGGAAACAAAGAAGATGAACAGACACAGCAAGTCCAAACAATGAGGAGGTAGGGAGAGATAAATAACTAAAATAAGTCTTTAAAAAAATCAATAATGTTTCTGTACAATAGTATTGAACAATCTGAAAAGGAAATTGGGGGGAGGGGGGAATTCCATTTACAATAGCAACAAAAAGACTCAAATTTAACCTAGGAAGTATAGGACCTATATTCAGAAAACTACAGAACAAGGCTAAAAGAAATCAGTGAACACGGAAAAACTTTCCATGTTCATGGACTAGAAGACTAAATGTTGTAAAGATGTCAATCCTACCCAAACTGACTTATTAATTCAATGTAAAATTCCAACAGCCTACTTTACAGAAATAGAAAAGGCAATTACCAAATTTACTTGGTAAGGAAAGTACATCTGAAAAACCAAAACACATTGTAAAAAAGAAGAGCGATACAGGAGGTATCGTCTGACCTTGAAACATGTTACAAAGATACAGTGGTCAAAACAGCGTGGTACTGGCATAAAGACAGACACATCGATCAGTGGAATAGAACTGAGAGTCCAGAAATAAACACTCATCTCTACAGTCAACTGTTTTGGTTTTTTTTAAGATTTATTTATTTATTTATTTACTTCCCCCTATGTAGCTTGTTTTTTATTTGCTGTCTGTTTTCTGTGTCCATTCACTGTGTGCCTTTTCTGGGTCAGCTTGTCTCCTTTTGTTGCGTCATCTTGCTGCATCAGCTCTCCGCAGCACATCTGCTGTTAGCTCTCTGTGGCACACGGGCCATCAGCTGTCTGTGGAGCATGGGCCAGCTTGCCTTCACAAGGAGTGGACAGGAACCCAGAGCCTCCCATATGGTAGACAGGAGTCCAACTGATTGAGCCACAGCCACTTCCCAGTCAACTGGTTTTTGACATTCCTACTAAATCCATGTTAACAAGACAAAACAGTCTTCAACAAATGGTGTTGGGGGAAACGGACTTTGGCCCAGTGGTTAGGGCGTCTGTCTACCACATGAGGTCCGTGGTTCAAGCCCCGGGCCTCCTTGACCCGTGTGGAGCTGGCCCGTGCGCAGTGCTGATGCGCGCAAGGAGTGCCTGTGCTACACAGGGGTGTCCCCCGCGTAGAGGAGCCCCACGCGCAAGGAGTGCACCCATAAGGAGAGCCGCCCAGCGCGAAGGAGGGAGCAGCCTGCTGAGGAATGGCGCCGCCCACACTTCCCGTGCCGCTGACGACAACAGAAGCGGACAGAGAAACAAGACGCAGCAAAAAGACACAGAAAACAGACAACCGGGGGAGGGGAGGGGAATTAAATAAATAAAAATAAATCTTTAAAAAAACAAAAACAAAAACAAATGGTGTTGGGAGAACCGGATATCCATAACCAAAGGAATGGAAGAGGACCCCTATCTCATTCCCTACACAGGAATCAGCTAAAAATGGATCAAAAACCTAAATATAAAAGCCAGGACCACAGAACTACTAAATGAAAATGTAGAGAAGCTTCTTAAAGGTGTTGTGGTAGGTGGTGGTTTCTTGGACCTTACACCAAAAGCATGAGCAACAAAAGGAAAAATAGGTAAATGGGACCTCCTCAAAATTAAACACTTTTGCACCCCAAAGAACTTTGTCAAAAGAGTGAAAACTCAGCCAACTCAATGGGAGAAAACATTTGGAAATCACATGTCCGATAAGGGTTTAATGTCCTCAATATAAAAAGAGAAGTTACAACTCAACAATCTAAAGACTACCTGATTAAAAAATGGACAAAAACCTGAATAGATAATTGTCCAAAAAAGAAATACAGATGGTGAAAAAACACATGAAAAATGTTCAAATCATTAGCAATGAGGGAAATGCAAATCAAAACTATGAGATATAATTTTACACCTGGTAGAATGGCTGCTATTAGAAAGACAAAGAACTACAAGTGTTGGAGAGGATGCGGAGAGAGGAACACTTATTCATGCTGGTGGGAATGTAGAATGGTAGACACTGTGGAGGACTGCTTGAATATAGATGTTGAATGTAAATTTGCCATGTGACCTAGCAATACAACTGCTAGGTATATACCCAGCAGAGCTGAGAGCAGTGACACAAACAGACATCTGCACACTGATGTTCATATGGGTGATATTTGCAATTGCCAAAAGATGCAAACCACCCAGGTGTCCCTCAACTGATGAATGGATAAACCAACAGTGGTATATACATAAAATGGAATACTATGTAGCTGTAAGAAGAAATGAAGTCGTAAAACATATGACAACACGTATGAACCTGGAGGACATTATGTTGAGTAAAATAAGTCAGGTACAAAAGGACAAATACTGTAAGATTGAGCTATTATGAACAAAATATATTGTATAATCCCATGGAGTTAACTTGAATATGGGACACCAGAAAATAGAATGAGTTTAGAGAATGGAAAGCTGAGGGTTAACTAGTGCAAAACTGGTAAAAAGGATGTTTATTAATCTTTGGAAATGAATAGAAAAGGTGAAAGTATAATATAATGTTTGTAACTAGCAGTTCTATTACAAGGGTATGACAGTGGTTAAAAGGGAAAGTTTAAGGTCATGTAAATTACTGAAAGAAAAGGTAAAAAAGGTAACATGGACCATATAGCATAGTGAAACCTCATGTGAAATACAAATATGGGTGATATTGAAGACTTTTTCTGTGAAACTGAACAAATACATGTTAATGTTACAAGATGTTAATGTCTGACAAAAAAAGAAAAAAGAAAAAACCCAACATTACACTAAATGAAAGAAACCAGGAACAAAGTACTTCATGTTGTATGATTCCATTTATTTAATATGTAAATATAAATCAATTTATAAAGATGAAATTAGATTAGTAGTTATGTAGGGCTGGGGAAGGATAGAGGGAATAAGAGGTGACTGCTAAAGAGTGTGGAGTTTTTCTTTTTGGAGTAATGAAATTGTTCTAAAACTTTTTGGTGATGAATGCACAGCATTGTGATTATACTAAGAGCCACTGATTATTATACACTTTGTATGATATGTGAACATATCTCAATAAAACTGATTAAAAGTAAAAAGCAGTTCAAAGTCCCTTGGAAAGGACAACACCAAACATTGACAGTCTTGCTATGTTAACCTCCTCCTCCTCCCCCCCTTTTCTCTGTCATAAAATAGTCTGAAGGACCCTGGCTTGTCTAGATCAATGGTTTGCAAAGTGTGATCTATGAACCCCTGGGAGTTCCAAAGACCCTTTCATCTGGTCTGAAAAGTTGAAACTATCGTCACAATCATATAAAGATATTATCTGCTTTTTTCATTGTGTTACATTTGCATTACTGGTGAAAAGCAATGGTGAATAAATTGATGGGCACCTGAGCACAAGTGACAAAAAAGGCACCAAGTTGTTAACAACTATTAATTCTTCACCACCAGGCACTCACACTGAAGAAAGGGAAGGAAGGAAGGAAGGAAGGAAGGAAGGAAGGAAGGAAGGAAGGAAGGAAGGAGGGAGGGAGGGAGGGAGGGAGGGAGGGAGGGAGGAAGAGAAAGAGAGAGAGAGGGAGGGAGG
This sequence comes from Dasypus novemcinctus, assembly GCF_030445035.2. NCBI lineage: Eukaryota > Metazoa > Chordata > Mammalia > Cingulata > Dasypodidae > Dasypus > Dasypus novemcinctus. Next base: position 136,575,503 of record NC_080677.1, on the reverse strand, counting down.
GGGGAAGGGGGAAGGAGGGAAGAAAGGAAGACTCCAGTTTCACTTAAGAATTAAGAAAATTCTAATTACAATTCCTTAATGAAGCAGTTAAAATGATGAATTTTATTATATCTTGCCTTTTTAATATACGCCTTCTAATATTCTGTGTAACAAATTGGAAAATATGCATACAGCATTTCTGCTATACACCGAAAGTGTATTGTCTCAAGGAAAAGCATTTTGTGATTGTTTAAGTTTTTATCTTAACTAGAACTAGCAGTTTTTTTCATGAAATACCACTTTTACTTGGAAGAACTAATAACAGATAAACATTATTATTCAGTCTTGAGTATTTGGTAGACACTGTCTCAAAAATGAATGAAGCGGGGAGCGGACTTGGCCCAGTGGATAGGGCGTCCATCTACCACATGGGAGGTACACGGTTCAAACCCCAGGCCTCCTTGACCCATGTGGAGCTGGCCCATGCGCAGTTGTGATGCACGCAAGGAGCGCTGTGTCACGCAGGGGTGCGCCCTGCGTAGAGGAGCCCCACGCGCAAGGAGTGTGCCTGGTAAGGAGAGCTGCCCAGTGTGAAAGAAAGTGCAGCCTGCCCAGGAGTGGCACCGCACACACAGAGAGCTGACACAGCAAGGTGACTCAACAAAAAGAAACACAGATTCCCGTGCCACTGACAACAACAGAAGTGGACCAAAGAAAAACAAGCAGCAAGTGGACACAGAGAACAGACAACTGGGGCGGGAGGGAAGGGGAGAGAAAGAAATTAAATTAAATTAAATTAAATTAAATTAAATTAAATTAAATTAAATTAAATTAAATTAAATTAAATTAAATTAATTAAAAAATGAATGAAGTAAGGCCATCACTTGAAGGAAAATAACTGACAGTATTTGTTGCCCATTATGAAAAATGAAATTTCAAGTGAAAACTAGAATTTTGGAAAACTCAAATCAATTACTGTTTGCTTGACAGCTTCCCAGTACTTAAAGACTTCTCTGATGAGATGAGTGATGATATTCACAAATGTAATTTTTTTATATTGTGTAATGAAATGTGTCAACATTTGATAGATATAGATAATTCAGTGAACAATATTATCCAAATGACCAGTACCTGATGCTATAAAATCATGACTGGTTAAAAGAATCATTCAAAATGCAAAATAAACCAATGGATTTTAATTTAACAGAGTTCAAAAAGTGCGTGGTATGGTTTCAAATTCCACATTGCTCAAATTCTGCATTGCAATACACCTTTAAGAAACTACTACTTCTTGAGTTTTTATGTAACATCACAAGAATATCTATAATTATCTGCAAAAGCTGTAATGTATCTGTGTGAGGCTGGCTTTTCTTCATAAACTTAAACCAAAATAACGTATCACAACAGATGGAATGCAGAAGCAGATTTGAGGTCCTAGCTGTCAAAGAGATTTGCAAAGATGCCACACCACTTTTTTCTTTTAAAAAACATAATTACTTTTCACTACATATAAACATATAACGGGCTTACAATTTTTATTTTTAATGAATTAATATACATATATGTTTTAAATTTTGCTATCTGAACTTACAATAAACACCAATAACTATAACCCATGTTAAAAAAAAGATCTGTGGGCTACTAAATTTTTAACAATACAAAGGGGTCCTGAAATCAAAATGTTTGAGAACTGTTATTCAAGGCATTCATCAGAACATCACATTGACCCACTATATTGATTCAGAAAGAAAATTGGATTGGATGAGCCAGAAATCACACATTTGTTAGAGGCTTTGGTTAGATACATGTGCTTCAAAGGGGGGGAAATAAACCTTAAAAGATTTAAGCACCCATTATACCAGTGAAGATGTTAGGGGTCCAGAGGTCTGGGGCAATGTAAAAGGAAAAGCATTGCATCTGGGGTACTAACCACTATTAGAAAGGCAGCATTATGCTAGGTAGACACTGTGGGTTCTAGATGCTACATATTCCACACTTGAGAACATTCTCTGATTCATATACCAGATGACATGAAAAGACTTCTAGATTTGATTGGGACTAAGAGCAGAAAAGTCATTCCATCTACATCATTTGAAAAGCTGTCTATAATGCACTAGGATTCTAGCAGAGATTCGGCATCTGAGTATGAAGTATTAAGTGACAACAGAGCTATCGCCCTCTGGATTTTTACAGACCCAACAAATCAATGGAAGTGATATAGAGAAGAGCTTGAGGGCACAAATAAGCTACACAGACAGGTGGCCTAGATGCCCACATGTCAGCCATCACTGTTGTGATGGATAGGTGTAGCAACCATGGATAGAAGAGAACTTGGTAACCAGTGGATCAAATCCCTCAAGTGTGAGGGGCTTACTGTGAGATAACTAAGAAATCTAGATCAATAAAAGATGTAAAAGTTCAGGGCAACAAGAATTGGTAGTAAAGGAGGGAGATGGCAAGTATCTGTAATGCCTTGAAATCAGCAGTAGCAGTAAGGACTATGGTTTTTCCCACCAACCAGAACTCTGGATAAACTTTCCCAAATGGAAAGAATTTACTGTAAGGAGCAAGTAGATCTGAGGGACATAAAGATGAACTCCAGTGGATACAATGGTGCTTTTTTCCAGATCTCTTCCCTGATATTTCACAGGTACATCCTTCACTGGGAATGGGGCTCTGCTCCCGGATAATGCCTCACCAAGGTCCACCCTATCCCGTTGGGTGGACTACAACCAATGACATTCTGAAGCAGAGATACAGAGTCCCAGCCCCCTTGCCTCAGTTTGAGGCAGCTCAGATGAACAATCCCTGGTCCAGAGGTCCAGCTCCCTGCAGAATCAGCTGAGGCTGATTCCAAGCACATCGTGGGTCAGTTTTTCCTTCTTCCAAGCCCTGCTTTCCTCACTTTCTTATGGATGTATCTCCTGAGAGCAATTCCCAATAAACCTTAATGCACAATTCTCTGCCTCAAAATCTGTTTCCAGGGAACACAATCCAAGGCAGAATTACTTTATGGTAAGTTCCTTCATGGTGAGGACACCGTGTTATTAAAATATGGGACCTTAACGCACTGTTAACATCTATCTTGGTATGTGGCAAGCGGAAATGCTTAGACGACCATAAAATACTTGAGCCTAGGATAGCTAATTTTCTGAAGAAGAAAAATAATAATACTTATTTTTTCTACAGGCGAAAGTCACTAGCCCGAATTTAATAGGTTATTCATTGAAATGGCACTTTCTGAAATGTCTTACCCTAGAAGAATGGAACAATGCTTATTTGTTTCTCTTTGAAATGTCCTCTGATACTGTAAGGTGCTAAACTGAATGCTCAAATTGTCATTGTATTTCCAAAGTTCAGTTACTCTCTTGGGTGAAAGGAGTCTCTAGTAGTGGGATGAGCTAGATTTCCTGTAAATGGATTAGTACAAAAAACACACTTGCTGTTCTTTGTTTTCTTTTTCCTTCCACATCCTCAGGTATCTGGGGGGAAAAGTGAAAGAAAACTCTCTCACATGGGGAGAGGAGTCATTTTGTTAGTTTCCTGGGACTTCCATTACAAAGTACCACAAACTGAGTGTCCTAAAGCAACAGAGATTTATTCTCACACAGTTCTGGAGACTAGAAGTCCAAAATCAAGATGCCAGTAGGGCCGTGCTCTCTTTGGAGGCTCCGGGAGAATCACTGTGTACTTCGATCCTTCCTTGCTTCTTTCTAGCTTCTGGTGATAACTGGCAATCCTTGGAGTTTCTTGGCTTGTGGTTCAAATTAGTTAAGTTGGATTTTAAATTTGGGTCTGGGTGGAGGTCAGGTGTGACACAATGGGAGTCCAAGGCCATAATGCATGGGATAAGATAGTTACTCCAGGTGCCAGGGAGAGGGAAGTGCCATGAAGGGTCAACCGGGAGCACAACCAGCTCAGGGGCCTCAACCAGCAGGTGAGGAGCAAACAGGCAAAGCAAGATGGACCAGTGGGCTTGTGCCTTTATTAGGGAGGTTAGATTTCCCACAAGAGTCAAGGATTGGTTAATTTAAAGCAAAGGTGGGCAAAAGGGTGAAAAGACTGCTGGACCGAGGGGGGTGGGGATGATGGGCTTATCATTTGGGATCTGTTGTGGGTTTGGATGAGATGTGTGGGTAGAGTAAATGGTGACTGTAGATCTTATCTACATCTTAAATTGATGACATCTGCAAAGGCCCTATTTCCAAATAAGGGCACACTCCCAGGTACCAGAGGTTAGAACTTCAACATATCTTTTAGGGAATACAATTCTACCTGTAACAAGTGGGGAATAACGAAGGTCCTTTTTCTCCTGCCCATTCAAAATAGGGCCATAAGCTGCCGCGGTAGTTTATCGGGCAGATTTCAGGAAGCTACTTTAAAAATAGGCATTTTTAAAATGGGCATTGACAGTGGAGGGAAAGCAATAATGAATATGGCATTTCATGAGGGCAATCTGTTTTCAGTTACTATAGCCATCTGGCTTTTGGAAGGATGACTCCAAACTCAAATGGGTGAATACCCGGTTGAGGAAAAGCAAGCAGAAAAATACATTCTTTAGTATAGCTGCTAGGTATTGTGGGACCACTTAAATAGAAGGTCCATGCATATTTAAGATTACTTTTTAATTAGGGAGGCAAGATTAAATATCCTAAGCAATCACAAAAAAAAAAAGAGTTAAAAATGTGAGGCATTTAACAATTTCGGTGGGTGGGTGGGGGCTACATACAGAAAACAGAATTAGTTACTGTGGAGAACACCAAAGTAGTATGACAGCATATGGCATTTAATCCCATCAGATCTGTAACATAGGTACAGTAAGATTCAGTAAGGATTAGGTGATGTGCTTAGTTAGTGGCAAGGCTCAGCCTCAAAGGTAATTTCAAGTCCAATGCTCTTTTAAACACATTACAGTGGCCTATTTAGAGAGTACCAAGTTCTGAATTACCTATCTCATTTCCAGACAGTCTAGAACAACTATTCAAAAGCTCTTGATCATGAGTGTGCCCCACTCATGTCTCCCAGCTGCTGTGCTTTGAATCCACCACCACGTACTAAGGCCATCCCATAGGCTTATTCCAGGCAATGATTGAGCATGGCAGGGTACTAAGCCAGGCTCATTCATGTGCACAGATTTCTTTGACAGGTGACTTTGGCTCGAGGACTTGCCATCAGCCTGGCCAAGGCATTTTAAGGAAGACACTGCTTTCTGAGATTCTTCCTATCCAGCCCTCCCTCCTTCTCTCTCTTCATCACAGGGGTTGGCTTCTCAGAACCACCTGTACCCTCAGAGCTCGAAGAGGCCATCCCCCCAACAAGGCAACAGTTTCTTCTCCTCAGAAGCTGCTCCCAATGCCTCTCCTGACTTACAGGCTACGACAAGGATAAAATCTCAGCATAAGTACCTGAGAAGGAAGGAAAATCTATCAACTAGGCGAATTGTAAGAATTAAGTAACAGATATCAGCAGGAGACAGGGAAGACCCCTGGGATTGAACTTGGAGGGAGCTTGACCAAAGGGTCTGGACAAGAAGCAAATAATGAGGAATTCACTGGTGTGGAGGCACTTTCTCAGGACATAGGATTTAATGTCCTGGCACAGACCCCAGGAGATGAATCAAACTCACTACAAGAATGGTTCTTTGAAGCTCAGAAAAAGTAACAGCCAATTTGCTGTGGAAATCCTGAGTTTACTTGGCAGATGGTATAAAGAGGCTTGGTAAAGTGGTCTTTCAGGAAGAGATACATTATAAAGGCCAGAGACCCATGAGGGAATTATGCTCCATGGGAGGGCCCAGAGAATTGCCTTTCGCCCAGACCCTCAAGAATGCACTGGCCTGGGGGAATAAATGGAAGAAAATGTCACTGTACATATAGGGCAATAGATATTACACTGATGAAAGGCAAAATGTCAGAAAATTTTTTAAATATTTTTTCATTATTTTTTATTATCCCAAATTTTTAATTTTAATTTTTAAATTTTTTGTATTTTATTTCATATTTTTAAAACTATCATTATTATTTAATTTTCTTATTAATTGCATTTGGCTATTTTATTTGCTTCATTTTTTAAGAAGTTTTGGATCGTGAAGAGTTACAACTGTTGGAGGAGTGGATGGATCATTGATGTGAGGTGTCAGTGATGGGGCATACATGGGAGGAAGTTTACCTGGACATACGTATAAGGCATACAAATGTGTTCAAATGCTCATGGGGCATTGTCATGGTGGGTGGAGATTGACACAATAACTAAAGGAATACCAAATTCCCATCCTGGGGCGCTCTGCCACATTCTCTAATGGATCAGCAAGAATCCCCTGAGTATAGGGGCAATGACTAGTGAAAGAGGATGGTCCGTTGATGGGCTCTTGATACCGATGACTGTGCTTATGAACTTTACCCTCGAAATGAAAACTTAGCCTAGTATTATAGAGTGCCTAAGAGTTACCTCCTGAGACTCTCCTTATTGCTCAAATGCAACCTCTCTCTAAGCCGAACTCAGCATATAAATACATTACCTTCCCCCCAGCATGGGACATGACTCTCAGGGATGGGCTTCCCTGGCACTGAGGGATTACTACCAAGCACTAACTAGCAATACAACTGGAAAGGGAAGCAGATTTGGTCCAATGGATAGGACATCCACCTACCACATGGGAGATCCAAGTTTCATATTCAGGGCCTCCTGACTCATGTGATGAACTGGCCCATGCACAGTGCTGGTATGCACAAGGAGTGCCGTGCCACATAGGGGTGTCCCCCACCTAGGGAATCCCACGCGCAAGGAGTGTACCCTGTAATGAGAGCTACCCAGTGCGAAAAATGTGCAGTCTGCCCAGGAATGGCACCACACACCCAGAGAGCTGATGCAGCAAGATGATGCAACAAAAAGAGACAAAGATTCTGGGTGCCACTGACAAGAATGCAAGCAGACACAGAAGAACACACAGTGAATGGACACAGAGAACAGACAACTGGGGGAGGGGGTGGTAGAGAAGGGGAGAGAAATAAATAAAAAAATAAATCTTAAAAAAAAAAAAACTACAACTGGAGAAAGACCTTGACCAAAAGGGGGAAAGGGTAAAGACAAATGAGTTTATATGGCTAAGAAACTCCAAAGTGATTCAGGAGGTCATTCCAGGGATTACACTTATGCACATCTCAGCAGGATCTCATTGACTGCCAAATAGATACTACACCAAATAGCAGGGCTCCTGAGGCCTCTGGAGACAGCCAGACATTATAGTCAGGGCAGGTAGCTCAGGAGTTTGGTGCCTTGCCAGTGGGCCCTACTTTGGAATTTATACTCCCAGGAGTGACAGAGTTGAATTCAGTTGTGGTTTCCCTCACATTGCATCTGTCCTTCTATATGAACCTATAATTAGTACTAGAGTTGGTAGGTGTACATTCAAGAGACTTAAATCTTTGGGATGTCCATGTACCAGCGGGGCCCTGAATCTTAATGGAGTTGCAACACCTGCTCTCCAGTTCATTGGTCTCACCCAGGACAACTAACATGGAAATGATGTTGGACAACTACTTTACCAAGGAACCAAGAGAATCTACAACTGCAAGCAAGACAGTTTCATCCATTGGCCCTATGGGATCACAGCTCCCTCTCAATTAGAGGTGGAGAGGACATTGCCATCTCAGAATCCTCAGGATTGGGGAATGAACTATGGACTAAAGTAGACTTACTGGTATACTACTCTAGACTTATTGTAATTCTAGTAATGGAAGAAATTATATCATTGATGTAAGAGGTAGTGGCCACTGGACGTTCTGAGGGCAGGGAAAGAGAAAAACAAGTATAATACGGGGGCATTTTTGGGACTTGGGAATTATCCTGAATGACATTGCAATGACAGATACAGGCCATTATAAATCTTGCCATAACCTACAGAATTAGGTGGGAAAGAGTGTAAATTACAATGTAAACTTTAATCCATGCTTAGTGGCAATGCTCCAAAATGTGTTCTTCAATTGCAATGAATGTACCTCGCAAATGAAGGATGTTGTCAATGTGGGATAATATGGGAAATGTGGGGAGCAGGGCACATGGGAATTCCCTATGCTTTTTTTTAGAATCCCAATAAGATCTTTTTTTAAAAAATTTCTTCCCTCTCCCTCCATTGTCTGCTCTCTTTGTCCATTTGCTGTGTGTTCCCCTGTGTCTGCTTCTATTCTCATTAGGCAGATCCTGGGATCTTCTGGAGTGGGAGAGAGATGATCATTCTTTTGTGCCACCTCAGCTCCCTAATCTGCTGCATCTCCTATTCTCTCTCCTCTGTGTCTCTTTTTGTTGCATCATCTTGCTGTACCAGCTCTCCCCATGGCCCAGTACTCCTGCACAGGGCAGCACTCCACATGGGCAGCACTCCGCATGGGTCAGCTCACCACATGGGCCAGCATGCCTTCTCCAGGAGGCCTGGGCATCAAACCCTGGACCTCCTATATGGTAGAAGGGAGCCCAATTGCTTGAGCCACATCCACTTCCTTCCCTATATTTTTTATGTGACATTTGTATACTCTAAGTATCTTTTAATAAAATTTTTTTAAATAAAAGGAAAAAGAATGCCCTGGCTATGGAGCAAGTGTAGCTCAGTGGTTGAGCATGTGCTTCACACGTACGAGGTCTTGGGTACCTCCAAAAAAAAACAAAGAACAAACTTGTGAGAAACTCCATGCTAGATCTTCTCTGAGGCAGGGCTAATGGTAAGAATAACCTAGGTTCAATAATATCAATGCAGATGATGTGGCCCTGAAAAAAATAGAAGTAAGGTGGAGGCACTTAATCACCAGAAGCTAGGAACCTAAATTGCCATATGTCCAAGGAGATGGGAGGTGTAGCCAAGGGACCTTGACCCCCATGAAGATGTGGAGATGGCAATGCTGGGGCAAAATAGATGGGCAGCAGGAAGTGAATGTGGCTTAAGCAACTTAGCTCCTACCTACCACATGGGAGATCCCAGGTTCAGTTCCCTGTGCCTCCTGGAAAAGATGAGCAAGATAGCAAGCTGGCAAGACAGGTTGGCACAGTGAGCTAATGCATCAAGATGATGCAGAAAGGAGACACAAAGAGGAAATACAATGAAAGAGACAACAAAGCAGGGAGCAGAGGTGGATCAAGCAATTGAGTGCCTCTTTTCCACCTGGGAGCTTCCAGGTTCACTTCCTGGTGCCTCCTAAAGAGAAGATGAGCAGACACAGAGAGCACAGAGAGCAGATAGTGAATGCAAACAACGGGGGGGGGGGGGGGGGCGCGGGGGAGATAAATAAATTAAATAAATCTTTAAAAAAATAGATGGGCAATATGTTTAATAAGATTCAGTGGGTTGTAGCTGCTGCTATTTAATATTTAACAACAGGAATCACAAAAGGCAAAATTGGAGGAACAGGAGTCTGAGAGCATTCACCTCAATAAAAAAGTCACAATCTTTCTCAGTTCTCAGACCTGAGCCAAATTTCAGATCTAGAACCCACTGTGAAAAGAACAGGCCAGGTCTCTAGTAGGAAGGACCATGTCAAGCATGGACAGTAACGATAGTCCTAGTGCTTTCCAAAAAGGGACCTATATCCATGTACTCCAGTGATTGTATACAGGGAAATGGGGAATACCCAGGCATTTTAAGGATTATTAGACACAGGGTCACAATACATTAACCTTTCTAAAGTCTCCTCAACTTCTGCTATCACTGCAGTAGGTCTGGGTGGCTTACCTGGTGGTGTGACCTACAACCTGAAGTGTCTGAGTCCCGGCTCTCAGGCCAGTGTTGCAGCATGTCTGAACATAGTTACAATGGGGCTAGGAAGTATCAGGAGGTGCCAGTCTTTCTCCTTCCAGCTCCCCAGTCAGGTGACCAATCTATAGAAATTCTCATGCCAGACCACTTCTTCCACACCAAGAGGGTGACCAGGTACACTGCTTGCTGCCCTACCCATTGGGAAGATTTTCCCTCTCCACTGTCTTTCAAGGGCATCCCTGAAAGTGGCTGTAATGCAGCTGCCAGGCAGTGAATAATCAGGAATAGGTTTCATGGGACTCTGAGCCATCTGCTCATGAAACTTATTGTGCCCCATGGGTTTGTTCAGGACCCAGTCTTACATACCATTTCCATTTAATAATGGATGCATTATAAGGAGGCAACTATGCATGGCCAAATTTTTGATTTCTGATTTATCCATCCAGTTTATGATGACTCGCTTGGTCACTTGTGCCACAGCTTAGAGTCCCCTATTGCTCTATATGTCACTTAAATCTGGTAGCTTTGGGGTGCAGTTGTAGCTCAGAGGTTGAATACCTGCTTGAGGTCCTGGGTTCAATCCCAGGAACCTCCTTAAAAAAAACACAAAAACTGGTAGCCTTATTAGTTACCTAGTAAATGAGACAGAGAAACATATGCAAATGTAATACAAACTCTAAAGAACAAGCATTGTGCCTTTCTTCAAGGTGGTACCTTTTGTTTTAGAGGGGATAACCTAACGTATCCATACCATGAGAAATCTTCCCAGAAACTTTTACTGTGTTTTATTTCCCATCTTCTGGTAAGTATTTGTTGTACTAAGATATCAATTGTACTTGCTAATTCCTATTCAGCATGTGCAATCAGCATAATATTATCAATATAATGGACCTGCTGGTGTTCTCTGGGATGCCAAGATAATCAATTTCCTTCAAAACTATATAAATACAGAGATCAGCAGAATTAACAAAACCCTGAAATAAGAAAATGAAGGTGTATTGCTGACCATACCAGGTTAAAGTGTATCGCCTTTTTAGTAGTGGATGGTGATAATGGTAGTACATCTCTGGGAATGTAACTGAAGCACTGACTTGTATGCTGGAAAGTGGTTAAAATGGGAAATAGGTTGAATATATGCGTCTTAGTTTCCTTGCTGTTAAAACAAATACCATACAATGGGTTGACTTAAAAAATGGGAATTTATTAGATCATGGTTTTGAGGCCAGGAGAAGTCCAAGACCGAGGCATCAGAGAGGTGATGTTTTCTCCCTGAAGACTATAGAATTCTGGGGCTGGCTGTCAGCAATCCTTGGTCCTTGGCTTTTCTGTCACAAGTTCCATTGACTTTCAGCTTCTGGCAACTCCCTGTGGCTTCTCTTCCATGCCCAATTTCCTTTGCTTGTAAGGACTTCAGGCATGTTGGATGAAGGCCCTCTCTTGTTCAGTCTGGGCACAACTTAACTAATAACATCTTCAAGTCCTGTTTACAAATGGGTTCACACCCAAAATATCCGAACTTCTCTTTTGTGGGGGATGTGATTCTATGCCCAATAATATGTTATCACAACAAAGATACTGAATTAGGAAACCAGTTTAGCTCAGTGGTTGAGGGCCAGTTTCCCACATACAGGTCCCCAGTTCAATCCCAGGCCCCAGCAACTAAAAAAAAAAAAAAAAAAAAAGGAGTGAATTACTTCAGATTTTCTTTACCAAGGGAAAAAAGCATTCACCAGGTCAATTACTGCATACCAGGTACCGGGGGCTATGGTCATTTGCTCCAGTAAAAATACAACATCTGGGAGCACAGCTGCAATTACAGTAATCCACATTCATTATTCAAGACCCATTCATCTTTTGTACCAGCCAAACAGGTCCTATAAATGGTGATGTAGTAGAAATAAACACCCCTGCATTTCTCAAGAGCACTAATCTCTGTAATCACCACCCTCCCCTGGGGGTGGGCAGTAGAGGTAGTTTAATAGGCTCTCACTCAGCCCTCCCTTGCCATACTAGTTTTTGCTTCATGGATCAAGTAGCCAATATGGATATTCTGCAACTTGTTAAGTTTGTCTAAGTAAGCATTCAGAAACTGGGGGAATAATCACAGTTTTGGTCCGCTTGCTCACTGAACCCACTTATCATGGAGCCTTAAGAGGGAGAAGGAAAGCTGCACCCTTGAAGACACTGGCAGCCATCTTGCTCCAATATGTGGCAACAGACTTTGGTGAGGGAAGTAACTTAAACGCTTTATGGCCTGGTAACTGTAAGCTTCTACCCCAAATAAATACTCTTTTTAAAAGTCAACAGATTCTGATATTTTTGCATCAGCATCCCTTTGGCTGACTAGTACAGAGCCCATGATTGATTACCCTACACCAGAGATCCCTGTGGGTCAAAACACTTTGACTGTCTCTCTGTCCCCATGGTCTATTACATAAATTGTCAAGTATGAAGTATTCCTCCTCTGGGATCCTGTTATTTCAATTCAAAGCAGGGAGCCCAATTGAATGTGTCATTTTCCTTTCCTCCTCTCTATCCTCCAGAGGACAGCCTCCACAGAACTTTTCAAGGATGCCTATGTTGCTTTAACAATGCATTTCTGATCTTCTTTTTACTTTTCTCTTATGGAAAAATTTGAACATTTCCTAAAACATAAGAGACTATTACAACAAACTCCCACATACCTATCATTCATTCAACTTTAACACTTATCAACTCAAGGCCAATCTTGTCTTATCTCTACCCACATCCACTTTCTCTTCTCTATCCCACACCCTCACAGAATTCTTTTGAAGCAAATTCCATTATATTATTATATCCATAAGTATTCTGGCTTGTACCGCTAAGATAAGGATTCTTTCTAAAAATATAACCTTATGCATTATTATATCTAAAATGATTAATGCTAATTCCTTATTATCATCAAATATCCAGTCAGCATTCAAATTTGGAAACTTTTTTATAGTTAGTTTGTTGAAATCAGGATCCACACAGGGCCCACATACTTCATTTGGTTAATAAGTCTCAATTATTTTTAATCTTCTTTGGGTGAGTAGGTTCTTTAATCCCAAGAGGACTGAGTTTACCCATCTCTACCAAAACAGGGTGGGACTCCAAAAGCAGTTTTCAAGCTGTGTTCTCAGGGGAGTAGTGTCTAAAGGAGGTAGCTCAGGGACAAAGGAGACTTTGAGCAGGATAGAGCTCAACAAATGTCCTTGCCTTTGACAAGAACATCTCAGATTTTATCTGATCTACACTGGAGTTCGATTTAAGACATTATTTTTAAAATAATTGAAAACCATCATCCTAGATAATATCTTGGGTCTCTTCCAGATCTAAAATTCTGCAGTCCAGGAACTTGGCCCTAGAGCACCAAGCTTTCACCAACCAGGCAAACCAGCAGGGATCATAGTCCTGATGCTTATTGTGGAGTAACAACCTTTAGCCATCATCACCAACTGGGGAAAGGTTTTCTGCAGAACCGAAGACCTAACCATTACCAGAAGGCATGAGAACAGCCTCAGCACACAGCGAAAATAAACATATGCAACCAGTGACTGTTCTTTTGGATTGGTGGGAAGAGGAGAAATAGACAAATTAAAAACTAAAAGGAAAATAAACATTGGTCAGTGCCTTGGTTTCCATAGGCAATATTTTAAAAATTTGCCCCACCAAGACTTGGTCCACACATAGGCAGAGGGTGACTAAGACTTTCATCTAGTACAGTATTTCTCAACATATAACTCATGCCTCTTTCTGATTAGAAACAAAACTCTCATGTCACCTGTCCTTCATCCTCATTCTGAATATGTGCACCATTTCCCCTGCATCATGAAAGAAGTAAGTTCCTCATTTTGGGGCCAAGAAGAGAAGTTGGGCTTGTATTTAATGTTCTGGTCTTTTTTGTTTTCCTCTCTTTTAATGATATTAAATCTTCTCATTGAACCGCTAAGACTAAGATGATCTGAATCATGAAAGTATTATGCTGCATTCTTACTGACATCCTTAGTTTAAGCTCCAAATGTTCCCATCCTTGTAAAGCTCTGCCAGGAGGAAACAGGCTTTGTGTACATTACTTGAGGCATATGGACCTGTGACTAAGGCTCATTTGAATAGAAAATTAAGTGAAACCATGAGAATGGGTCAAGTTCTCATATTCTACCCAAGAGACTCAGATTTCTTCAAGACTAAACCCAGTCCTTCAGAAAAAGAATCTATTGATTGGTATACCTAAGTAAATGTTGCATATACTTTGACTATATTCACATATATATACAGTCTATGCAAATATACATAAATTTTTTGAGAAATTAAATTTTGAGGTATTCGGGTTCTGATTCTTCAAGGTCAACAGGACTAATGTATTTCTCTCTAACAGCATTTAAAAATGCATTTTTCAGAAGGAAAACATTTAAGGTTTCCATAGCTCCTATAAAGTAAGGAATTTGATGTACTTCACCCAGAAAAAGAAATCTTTGTAAATGAAAGAGATGGCATTACTTTTTAGAACATGACATCTCAAACTGTTAAATTTCCAATGCTTAAACTCCTTCCTGCTAGCTTTTTACAACTAATTATAAAAGGAAAAAAAAATACCTTGAATCAAAGCCAAAGGCATTTTATGCATAAAAAGTATAATGTTTGTGTTAGGTTCTCCAGGGAAACAGAACTGACAGGATATATATACATATACATATGTATATGTATATATAATGTAAATATTGTGAGATTTACTATAGGAATTGGTTCATGCAACTGTGAAGATGGGCAAGTATGGATTACATAGGGCAGGCTGCAAGCTGGGAACTCCAATGAAGATTTTTTATTAATTTCCCAGAAGCTAGCTGACTAAAATAGAGATGGAAATTCTTCCTTCTGACTGCTGAAAGCATCAGTTCTCACTTTAAGACCTTCAACTGATTGGATGAGACTTTTCTCATTGTTGAAAACAATTTCCCTAGTTCATTGTAGATGTAATCGATCATAGACACAATCAACTTACTGATGATTTAAATCCATGAAATATCTTCACAGTAACAATCAGGCCAGCGCTTGCTTGACCAAATGACTGGACACCATAACCTAACCAAGTTGACACATGAACTTAACCATCAACCGTCACAATGTTCAACAAAATCATATTTAATCAGAAATCAGTGCAGGGAAACAGACTTTGGCCCAGTGGTTAGGGCGTCCGTCTACCACATGGGAGGTCCGTGGTTCAAGCCCCGGGCCTCCTTGACCCGTGTGGAGCTGGCCCATGCGCAGTGCTGATGCGCGCAAGGAGTGCCTGTGCTACGCAGGGGTGTCCCCCGCGTAGGGGAGCCCCACACGCAAGGAGTGCACCCATAAGGAGAGCCGCCCAGCGCGAAGGAGGGAGCAGCCTGCTGAGGAATGGCGCCGCCCACACTTCCCGTGCCGCTGACGACAACAGAAGCGGACAGAGAAACAAGACGCAGCAAAAAGACACAGAAAACAGACAACCGGGGGAGGGGAGGGGAATTAAATAAATAAAAATAAATCTTTAAAAAAAAAAAAAGAAATCAGTGCAAACATATTTGAAACTAACTTTTAAAAAGTTAAATGAAAATATTGTATTGGGGATGATATTTCTGAAACAACTACTGATGAACAGAGTCCCAAAATAGATATGGCTCCTCTAAGAGAACCTGTCGCCTGGAATAGATCTGGGTCATAATAAAGATTCCACAGAAGATGGAAGCCTTGGGATTGGAAAGTCTGATAGGGAACATGGACTTCAGCAGCAGATGCCCGCACAAGTCTCTCAGCGATAATACCAGATTAGTCACAATGGAAGAGAAGCCCCTTTCCCACTGCCATGAAGCTATGTCAATTTAAAAAAGGAGAACAAATTAAAAAAAAAAAATAGCAAACTTCTCCCCACCCAAAAGAGACACTTCATACAAAAGGATTTCCAAATGGCCAATAAAGATATGACCTAATCTTCAACCCCATTAATCACCAAGAAATGCAAATTAAAACCACAATGAGATACCACTACTCATTCACCAGAATAACTAAAATAAAAAAGTTTGACAATACACTGCTGGTGGGAGAATAAAATAGTACAGCCTTTTTGAAAACTGGTGGCATCTATCAAAACTGAACATACACACATTCTACAATCCAGCAATTCCACTGCCAGATAGATAATCCACAGAAATGCATACATATATCCACCAAATGGCATACAGAGAAATGTTTAGAGTAGCACAAGGCATTATAATGAGAAATTTTAAACTGCCTAATAGAAAAAAAAAAAAAGAAAATACAAAAAAAAAGCCCACAACCCTGCCTAAATGCTCATCAATAGTACATGGGTTGGGAAGCGGACTTGGCCCAGTAGTTAGGGCATCCGTCTACCACATGGGAGGTCCGTGGTTCAAACCCAGGGCCCATGATGTGCACCAGGGGTGCCCCCCGCATAGGGGAGCCCCACACGCAAGGAGTGCACCCCGTAAGGAGAGCCGCCCAGTGCGAAACAAAGTGCAGCCTTCCCAGGAATGGTGCCACACACACACAGAGCTGACACAACAAGATGATGCAACAAAAAGAAGCACAGATTCCCATGCTGCTGACAACAACAGAAGTGGACAAAGAAGAACACACAGCAAATAGACACAGAGAACAGACAACTGGGGTAGGGGGGATGGGGAGAGAGAGAAAGAAATAAATAAATAGTACATGGATAATAGTAAGATGGATTAAACTATGGTACATTCACAAAATGGAAAACTACAGCAATAAGGATGAAGGGACTACAACTACATGCAATAACAGGAATGAATCTTGCAGTCATAATGTTCCACAAAAGGAGCCATACCAAAATACCACATGATGTAAGATCCCATTCATAAATTTTTAACTACAGGGAAAAAACTCTATGGTGTTAGATATCTGGATAGTTAGTTACGTACCGGGGGGACAGTGACTAGAAAAGGGTATGTGAGGAAACGTCTAGAATGCTGGTAATGTTCTATTTCTTACTGGCTACACAAATGTGTGCGCCTGTGTGTTTATGTGTGTGTATATATATTATACTATATATGTTATGCTATATTTAATATATATTACACTTTAATAAAAATGTCAACAATAATAAAATTAACACAATATTCATCCGTGTAAAATGGTATTTTTAAAATTAATTACCTCTTCTAGCAAAAACTACATTCAGTGGATTGGGGAATTTTCTGCAGAATTTTAATTAATAAAGATATTAGTATTTCACTCCTCTTAGCAATGTTAAATTTTACTTTCCTTTAATATGTTATAATAATAGGACAATCATTTGCTGCTTTACATAGAATTGTGCTGTCATTTTTAAATTACAGTCGGTGAACCAAGAATGCTATTGGTTGCAAGTAACAGAATGCCTGATGAGCAGTGATCCAAAAATGGGATTATGTTACCTAACAAGAGTCTGAGAATGGGTTGTCTGGGGTTACAGCTGTGGTTTAGTGATATCATCAAGGACTCAGTTTTCTCATCCTTTGCAGGTTGACTTGCCACCTCATGGATGCAAGTCGGCTACTGTATCTCCAAGCATCACATCTGTTCACAGAAAAAAAGAAAAACAAAAACAAAAAGAAGAAAAGGGTGAGCTACTTAGCTCTACCTGTGCCTTTCTTTTTCATAAGTTGGGAATGCAAAGTTTCCCTCCTTAGTAGACTTCTGCTTGTATCTCCTTCGCAAGAATTTTATCACATGGCTAGGGCTAGATACAAAAGAAGGTAGAATATTCAGTAGTTTGCTTTCTGTTCTGTATTGTAGGGAAAAGCAAGAACAAAGAGATTGGGAATGCCAGTTTACAATGATTAATTACTGCTGAATGCATGTGATTTTTCCTGCCCTTTTTTCCCTCATCTAACATTATATTATAAATCTTTATCTATTTTACTCTGCCCTAGCACTCACCATTTGTAAAGCCCTCAAAATTCTGAATGCTAAGATTCAAAAAGTGGTCCTGCCATCTGAATTCCATATTTCAGGGGACAGTATTCTTCACTTACAGTTCATTACTGTTCAAATTTTGCAGGCATGTACTCCATTGTGTAGAGAAGCCAAATGGCATCTTTCCCAAAAACTGAAATTGAGACCAAAGACTCTTTGGCTTTAGACATGTCCTTCCACCCATAGTCTATACTCAGTGGATAATTACTGTCTTTTGCTTAGTTACGCAGAGCAAATGACTTATTGGAAATCTATGTTGGCTGCTGCTGCTGTTTTTGTCATCACTGTCTTGTTTTTCCAGCCCTCTGTTCCTAATTAAGTTCTATGTGCTGAAGTAGTTTTTCTTTTTTTTTCTTTTTTTCCTTTTATTTTCTCTCCCCTTACCCCCCTCCCCAGTTGTCTGCTCTCTGTGTCCATTCACTGCATGTTCTTCCATGTCCACCTGTATTCTTGTCAGCGGCACCCAGATCTATGTCTCTTTTTGTTGCGTCGTCTTGCTGCATCAACTTTCCGTGTATGCGGCGCCATTCTTGGGCAGGCTGCACTTTTTTTGCACTGGGCGGCTCTCCTTATAGGGCTCACTCTTGCACGTGGGGCTCCTTATGTGCGGGGCACCCCTGTGTGGCACGGCACTCCTTGCACACATCAGCACTGTGCATGGGCCAGGTCATCACATGGGTCAGGAGGCCCTGGGTTTGAACCTTAGACCTCTCATGTGGTAAGTGGACGCCCTATCCATTGGGCCAAATCTGCTTCCTGTGAAGTGGTTTTTCAATCAATCAATGAATTAAGCCTGAGTTTACTGTGCTTGAAAACATTCATTACTATAGCTACAGCTGTTTTTCGAAAGTTAAAGCTATTTACCTGAAAATAGTTTGCATTTGGTCACATTAATATCCAGTTAGTATCATGACAGTGTTAAAGGAAGTGCTATGAGATTTTTGAAAGTAAAATAGATCTTTCTGTAAAAATCATTTATTTTGAGGCCCATAATATTGTTATAAATAAAAAGTCTTATTTTAAGAATTTTCCTTCAATCGCAAAACTTCTCCCTTTGAGTGGCGCTTCCCCTAGATGTGTAACAGTTCCTTTTAAAAAATCTATTTGAATTAAAAATAATTGAATCTTTGCACTGACAATATGATAGCCAGGCCCTGACCTCAACAGACTTCAGCTCCTACACTCTGATTTATTGGACTTACCCCACTCAGCTAACATGGAGTTGAAAATATGATAGCCAGGCCCTGAGCCTCAACAGACTTCAGCTCCTACACTCTGATTTATTGGACTTACTCCACTCAGCTAACATGGAGTTGAAGAATGTCAACCACCACACTATGGAGCCTAGAGTGCCTACAGCTGAAAGCAGGAGGATTGCATCCAGTATCCATGTGGAATCTAAGCCCCCTCTTGACATAGATGTGGAATGGACACAACCAAGCCAAGGTCCACAGGAAGGAAGAATACAGTAAGGATTAGAGTGGACTTAATGATATCCTATTCATGAACTATTGTGGTTAATAATCGAGAAAATGTGGCATTGGTATGGAAAAAGTGGCCATGGTGGCTGCTGGGTGCGGGAAATGGGAGGAAGAGATGAGATGTGGAGGCATTTTCAGGACTTGGAGTTGTCCTGGGTGGTGCTCCAGGGACAATTACCAGACACTGTATGTCCTCCCATGGCCCACTGGATGGAACGTGGGAGAGTGTGGGCTATGGTGTGGACCACAGGCCATGGGGTGCAGCGATGCCCAGAGATGTACTCACCAGATGCAATGGATGTGTCATGATGATGGGGGAGAGTGTTACTGTGGGGGGAGTAGTGGGGTGGGGGTGGGGGGGGTGAATGGGGACCTCATATTTTTTGAATGTAATATTTTTTAAAAAATGAATAAATTGAGTAGAATTTGGAAAAAAACAAAAGAAAAAAATACCATTAAAAAATAAATAAATAAAAATAAAAATAATTAAATGAACATGTTCATGAAAACCATTTCCTAATATTTTACTCAAATTTTGTGTGTTCTTATAGTGACTTTAATTTGAGTTTGGGGATTAGGAGGTCATTTTCGTCTTGCTAGATGGCCAAGCAAATTTGGGGGAGTCACTTAAGATTTTGTGCCTCAATGACATTTATAAATAACCTCTAGAATGCTAAATGGTTAAAGTCCTAAGGAAAAAAAAATTGATTAAAGTCTTAAAGAAGAATCCTATAGTATAATCTAGAAATAGTTGTGCTTTTTGCATTTTTTCCAAATGTGGGATCAGGGAGGCAGTGACTTGACTCTTTCATCCCCTCTTGGCAGCATGGGAGTTGCCTGGGCCACTGTGACATCCACAGTCTCATTTTAAGATAGAAGTAGCAATCCTTGGGCCACCTCTTCATTTATAAACTTTGATTGGCTGTTCTTTCAGCTACTAGAGAGTTGTTGAGGTGACAACCATCTCAACTTGCTCTGACCTGCAGGATATCCCAGCCAGATTTTCAGGGCTAAAACCAACATAGTTCTGGGCAAATTGGGAAGGTTGGTCCTTCTGGAGTTTATGCCTAATAATTTTACCTATACTTGAGGACATCTTTGCCCAACTCTTCCCAGCATTCCATGAAGAGAGGCTCAGCTATCTAAGAAGACATGCTAAACTTCAGGCACCTGCTTGATTTTAGCTCATGGGTGGCAACGGAAGACATAGGTGAATACCAGATTTTCAGGTTAGGATCCAGGAAGGCAAGAAGCTGAAACTCAGGTTGCATACATAAAGATAGACAAAGGAGCTGGACAGGCTTCCACCTGCGTATTGGCTCCTGCCGCTGCAGAGTAGCTTGGCGACTCCCTCCCTTGGAACAGCTCACTGCACCGGAGTGCCTGGTGCCACCACTGCCATCCCATGATGACCACCGCTGGCCCCTGCCCTATGGCTGCCACCACTGCCTGTTTCACCATGGCTTCCGGACGGCTGTGTCACTAGGCCACAATCTAAAATGAGTAAACATATTCCTTTCTATGGTGTTCTTTTTTTTTTTTTTTTTATTCATTTTGTAAAAATATTACATTAAAAAAACAATATGAGGTCCCATTCAACCCCACCACCCCCACCCCACCACTCCCCCCCCAGCAACACTCACTCCCATCATCATGACACATCCATTGCATTTGGTAAGTACATCTCTGGGCATCTCTGCACCTCATGGTCAATGGTCCACATCATAGCCCATACTCTCCCACGTTCCATCCAGTGGGCCCTGGGAGGGTTTACAATGTCCGGTGATGGCCCCTGAAGCACCATCCAGGGCAACTCCAGGTCCCAAAAATGCCTCCACATCTCATCTCTTCCTCCCATTCCCCATACCCATCAGCCACCATGGCCTCTTTTCCCACATCAATGCCACCTTTTCTCTGTGGATCTTGGATTGGTTCTGTCCGTTGCACCTCTATGTCAAGAGGAGGCTCAGATTCCACGTGGATACTGGATGCAATCCTCCTACTTTCAGTTGTAGGCACTCTAGGCTCCATGGTGTGGTGGTTGCCCTTCTTCAACTCCATCTTAGCTGAGTGGGGTGAGTCCAATAAATCAGAATGTAGGAGCTGAAGTCTGTTGAGGCTCAGGGCCTGGCTATCATATTGTCAGTCCAGAGATTCAAATCCCCTAAATATATCTTAAACCCCAACACCAACTACAATTCCAGTAAAGTAGCATGAAAGTCTTATGAAAAGAGATTCCATCTGAGTCCAGTTCCATCATGCAGAAACACCAGCTCCAAAGAAGGGCCATCTGACATGGCAGTGAACCCCATCTGCCATGACCATAGAACCCGTGGGTCTCTTTAGCCCTCAAAGGAACCAATACCTGGGGTTGTATCTACTTTATCTGTCTCTTAGACTGCTCAGTTGTGCATAAGGGCAATCCTTCTGACAGCCTCCAGACTCTTTTTTAGAGACTCGTAGCCATATAAACTCATTTCTCCTTTCCATTTCCCCCTTACATTAGGTCAAACAGCATTTTAAAGTCATGTTATTATATGTAGACAGGGATATTCTGCTGATCAGCATTGAACCTTTAATTCAAGGTCATTTTCTAGTTGCATCATCAGTTGATACTTGGTAGTGATCCCTCGGTGCCAGGGAGGCTCATCCCTGGGTGTCATGTCCCACGCTGGGGGCAAGGCATTGCGTTTACATGCTGAATTTGGCTTCGAGACTGGCCACATTTGAGTAACATGAAGGCTGTCAGGAGGAAATTCCCAGGCACAGTGCTGCTCTAGGCCTTGTTCTTATTTCAGGCATATAGGCTCACAAGCATAGTCATTAGTATCATGGTCTCACTGTTGGACCCTCATTCCTTCCTGGTCCTTACCATTGCACCTGGGGGACTGCCGCTGCTCCCCTAGGGACCACGACAGAGCACCCCTGGCCAGGAACCCAGTACCCCCCTAGCTGTAGTTTTTAATTGTTGCCACTATGAGTATATCCGAACATTACCATGCACCCTGGACATATGCCCTGTATAGCTCCCTGTCAGCCATATGTCAATAGTATCCTATACCAGTATTCCTCCGCTGCCATTGTTGAACCACTCTGTGATCCAAAACTTCCTGAAAAGTGAAGCCCAATATAATGTCAGGATCCCTTACTAGTAAAATGGAATATAGCGATGGGTTTAAAGGTTAGATATAGAATACGTGTTGATTTGGAAAAATTCTACATCCTATCTTTTTCTTTTCTTTTTTCCTAATTATTGAACTTCTCTTCACAAGAGCCCTAGACCACAGTAATTCATATATACAATATACAGTACTCCCACACATCTACCATAAAACCTTTTCCCTTCCACAGCAATATTCTTATAACTTATTCATATCATATTTACTTAAACTGATGTACAAACTCTGAGACAATAGCTTTCAAACAAGGTAACATCTGTGCTTTATATTGTGGTCCATACTTTAGGATATACAGTTTTCTAAATTTTTAGTTATCCTATGTTTTACATTATGGTTTATATTATTAGTCTATCGTCCCTATATGTTTATGGTGCAATATTACATGTTTTATATCCATCCTTGTGTACTCTCGCGAAACTCCTCTCTTACCCCACATTTACCTTGGTTCCACACATTTAACATCCATTTTCCCCTCCCCTTGGGGCCCACAGCAACAGCCAATCTCCATTTCCCGAGGAGCCACATCCAGAGATACTTACAACAGTGTTCAAGGCCTAACTTGCTCAACTGCCCTAATGCCCTGGGAGCCACCCTTTCTCTCGAGAGATACAGTTCCCCCTATTTGATGGCATTAGTCTTCCCCAGGATGTGGGTCCACCCTGACTCTCACTACTTGGGTCTCTACCCAATGGTAAAATCCACTCTGGCAAAATGAGCATTCAGACATTCCCCAGGAGCCCGTCCCACATCAGACCATCCCCTCCGAGCATCCTAAACAGGTAACCCTCCTAATTATATTTTGATACGATTTTCTCAGCATTTTACTCTCAACCAACACCTGACACTTTCCTATGTTCATATGTTGCCCCTCCCTCCCCCCACTTTTTGGGCAATATTACCCATCCGCCCAGCCCCAGCCCCCCTCAAACCCGCAAAGCCCAACCCAAAGGCAACCCCTATGGTGTTTTTGGTCACACATTTATGGAGTTTCTGAAGGGCCAGTGGAGCTGACTGCCAGTCACAGCACAACCTCTATGGAGACAAGGGAACTGTAGAAACTCACTACTCCTTAAGAACCTCCCCATAAGAGTGACTAACCTGGATACAGAGGCACTGAATTGAAATCTGCAGAGCATTTCTGACCGGGATGGGGTAAACTTCAGTGCACTTCTTTATATTGCCTCAGTATTATTAGGCTAAAGAATCACTGCTTCTTGTTAGGAGGGTCATTTTATTTCCCATTATCTCAACTTCATACGTAAAGCACTGAAACTTTCAAGGGGAGTGCTTTAACGTAGACTTCCATTTCTTTACATCATTTCTGTACTCAACTTTGTTTTAGTATTAATTTTTAAATATTTATTTTATTTATTTATTTCCCCTTTCAGCCCGCTGTCTGCTCTCTTGTGTCCATTTGCTAAGTGTTCTTCTGTGTCTGCTTGCATTCTCAGTGGCACTGGGAATCTGTGTCTCTTTTCTGTGTTGTGTCATCTTGCTGCGTCAGCTCTCCGTGTGGGCAGCGCCACTCCTGGGCAGGCTGCACTTTTTTTGCACGTGGCAGCTCTTCTTGCAGAGTGCACTCCTTGTGAGTGGGGCTCCCCTATGCAGGGGACACCCCTGTGTGGCTTGGCATTCCTTGCACATGGACCAGCTCACTACATGGGCCAGGAGGCCCTGGGTTTGAACCCTGGACCTCCTATATGGTAGGCGGATGCTCTATCAATTGAGCCACATCTGCTTCCCTATATTTAATTTTTAAAATTCTTTCATAATCCTATCTAGTGTTTGTTTGTTTTTAAAGATTTATTTTATTTATTTCTCTCCCCTTTACCCCCACCCTGGTTGTCTGTTCTTTGTGTCTATTTGCCGCGCCTTCTTTGTCTGCTTCTGTTGTTGTCAGCGGCACGGGAATCTGTGTTTCTTTTTGTTGTGTCATCTTGTTGCGTCAGCTCTCCGTGTGTGCGGCACCATTCCTGAGCAGGATGCACTTTCTTTCATGCTGGGCGGCTCTCCTTATGGGGCACACTCCTTGCACATGGGGCTACTCTACGTGGGGTACACCCCTTCGTGGCACAGCACTCCTTGTGCATGCATCAGCACTGCGCATGGGCCATCTGCACACAGGTCAAGGAGGCCCGGGGTATGAACCACAGACCTCCCATGTGGTAGACAGATGCCCTAACCACTGGGCCAAATCCACCGCCCTGTTTGTTTTTTAAACTACATTAACATGACTGGAATGAACTGCCCAGCTCCTGTGGAAGTTACATACAATAGCATAAGATTTCTTATAACACACAATCCAATCAATACAACCTTAAGCAGATTTATAGAGGAACTTAAGAAATATGGAGTTATACAACAGTAAGTGTATGTGAGGCAACTTAGGACACAGCTCTTGTGGAGAAAGCAGGCATCCATATTCTTGATTGGCCAGAATAATTTGTCAGTGTTCACCAGCTTGTAAAAACCTAATATGAGGGAAGCAGACTTGGCCCAGTGGTTAGGGCGTCCGTCTACCACATGGGAGGTCTGCGGTTCAAACCCCGGGCCTCCTTGACCCATGTGGAACTGGCCCATGCGCAGTGCTGATGTGCACAAGGAGTGCCCTGCCACACAGGAGTGTCCCCCGCATAGGGGAGCCCCACACGCAAGGAGTGCGCCCCATAAGGTGAGCCGCCCAGCGTGAAAGAAAGTGCAGCCTGCCCAGGAATGGTGCTGCACACGCGGAGAGCTGACACAGCAGGATGATGCAACAAAAAGAGACACAGATTCCCGTGCCACTGAAAACAACAGAAGCAGACAAAGAAGACGCAGCAAATAGACACAGAGAACAGACAA
This sequence comes from Dasypus novemcinctus, assembly GCF_030445035.2. NCBI lineage: Eukaryota > Metazoa > Chordata > Mammalia > Cingulata > Dasypodidae > Dasypus > Dasypus novemcinctus. The sequence goes on along the minus strand of NC_080677.1, from coordinate 136,550,307 downwards.
CCAGGGTGGAGGGGGGAGGGGGTAGGGGAGAGAAATAAATAAAATAAATCTTTAAAAAAAAAAAACTTAATATGGGAGCATGAACATCTAAATAAAGAAATGAGAAAAAAAAAGTTTGACAACCCAAGTGATTATCACACCTGCCACTGGCGAAACTGTTTTTTCTTCCACTTTTCAAGCCTCCAGAAAAGTTCAAAAAATAATAAAATGAAAACATATATATCACAACTTGGGCAATTGTTAACATTTTGCTGCATTGTCTTTTTCTCACTCATATGTCTATATATATACTCTTATACACACCCACCCACACTTGTCACTTGTCACCAAGGATATGTTAACAGGGTTGCATCTGCAAGGCATTGCAGGATATAGGAGATGAATAAAAAATTAGTAAAACTCTTGTTCTAATAGCAAATCAAATGGTGCTTAACCTCAATCATTAAAAATTTTAAAATCTTTCATTTTTCTAATTTGATGGCAAAAAATAGTATAACATCCAAAGTCGATAAGAGTGAAGGGGAAGTGGGCTACCTTATACATTGCTGATGGTAATGAAAATTGCTGGTAAAAATATAAGTTCATTTAGGGGGAAGCAGTCTAGCAGAAAATGTTAAAATTAGAAATGTATAATCCAAGATTCAGCAGGCTTTGCTGGAATTTTATCTTACAGAAATGAAATCACCTGTTACTTTCGCAGTACAAAGCTATTCATTGCAGTATTGTTTGTGGTGACAAAAATAAACCTCCAGATACCTCTTTTGGAAGACATCAGGTTCAATTAATTGTGGTAGAGCCACAATATAGAATATTATTTAAAAATTTTTGCAAGATATGTCCATACTGACTTGGAGGAGGCCATAATATATGTGAAAAAAAGGGGACAAAAATCTTTGTGTTCTTGTTTTATATATCTTTATAAGCAGAGAAAAAGGGATAGACGATACACTAATTTTTTCCCCACAAGTATCCATTTCCCAATCCTAGAAAGAAACCTTGAGAAATTTGGGAATCTACTGTCCTCCATTGTAGCTAGTGTTTAGAGGAAAAATAAATTGAAATACCTGTCAACCCCATGGTGTAATGAGAGGACAAGCTTTTAATCCAGATTTGATGAAATCTCCAGTGACTTTGAATCTGGAGAGAAAGAAACAAGTATAGAAGAAATAGTTGGAATTTATTTAACCCAGTGGTTAATACTCAGATACTGCTAGGATACTAGCAAGACCTGTCCTATAGATCATTTTCCTCAGCTATCTAGAGCTGGCTTTGTTCCATCCATTTTCATGCTTGCATGTCCAGTCTTCTATCCGTTTTATGGGTAGATCATACTGCAGCAACTGCTTGAAATCTCAGTGGCTTACGACAATCTCTGACCAATACTACATTTCCATTATGAGTTGCTCATTGTAATCACTTATGGATCCAGGCTAACGGAGGCTCCATCTCAACATGTACTTCCATGATCATAGAGGTGGGGAAAGAGAACATGGCAAATGATTCACTAGCTCTTCAAGTGTCTCTGCAGAAGTGACACATGCCAACTACTCTCCTTTTCATTGGCAAAGAAAGTCAAATGTCTACACCTGAGTTTGATAGGGGGATGATGTATAGTCATTCTATGGGGAAGGATACTGAATCTGGAAAAACTAATACAGCCAACCACAACAGACAATCCATATGGTCTTACTTGATTTGTATAACAACCACAAATTTTCTTCTGGTGAATAAATGTCTATTTTGAGCTATCATGAGAAATTTGGAGGGAAACATGAGTTACAATTTCTTCACAGTTCAGTAGACCTACAGGGAATCTTCTGTTCGATTTTTAAGTCTGAGAGACATTCTTAAGAAGATGTTTTTTTCTCTTTGAGGCCTTATGGGAACTCACCCTTTCCATAGGCTTGCCCAACAGCCATTCTCTTGGTTCCACTCTCATCAAGCATCTGGGTGTCAACCAAGCTCCAGATCTCTCCCTCCAAGAGTGCTGGGGTGATTGCCACACCTTATCCAGTCTTTGGGTTAGTCTTAACCCCACTAGTACAGTGACGTGATTTTCACAAAGTGAGCACTTCCATTTGACACCATGCAGATCATAAAATATAACATTACAGCACTGCAGAAACCACCAGTGCTCCCTTCCAGTGACTATACCCCCAAAAGGTAACCATTATCTTGGTTTTTACCAGTATAGAACAGTTCTGGGTCTGGCTTCTTAGTTTCACATTATATTTGTGGAATTCATTCATACTGCTGCATACAGCAGTAGTTCATTCATTGCCATCATTGTATAAAAGTCTGTGATCCAAATATGCACTATTTATCCATTCTCTGATTGGTAGAAGAATTGTGCTCTATGAAAATTCTTGTACAAGGCTTTTTGTGGACAGACACATACATTTCTTTTGGGCATATGACTAGGAGTAGAATTGCTTGTTCATAGGGCACATACATGTTGTACTTCAGTAGTTACTGTCAAATAGTGTGCTACTGACACTGTCCCCAGCAGAATATGAGAGTTCCAGTTATTCATTAACAATAGATATTATAATTCTTTTTAATGTTAGTTATTCGGGTGGGTATATAATGTGACTTATGGTTTTATTTATTATTTTTTTTTTTTGGATAAGCAACTTCACATTTATTGTGCTCTGCCAGGGATTTATTCATAGGGAGTTCCTGTTTTGTTTTCTGTTTTTTTTTTTTATTGACTTTGTAATAATATTACATTAAAAATATATATGTGAGGTCCCATTCAACCCCACCCCCCCACCCCCCCCTCCCCCCCCCAACAACACTCGTTCCCATCATCATGACACATCCATTGGATTTGGTAAGTACATCTTTGGGCACCTCTGCACCTCATAGACAATGGTTCACATCATGGCCCATACTCTCCTCCATTCCATCCAGTGGGCCCTGTGAGGATTTACAATGTCCGGTGATTACCTCTGAAGCACCATCCAGGGCAGCTCCATGTCCCAAAGTCGCCTCCACCTCTCATCTCTTCCTGCCTTTCCCCATACCCATCGTCCACCATGTCCACTTTTCCCAATCCAATGCCACCTCTTCTATGTGGACATTGGATTGGTTGTGTCCATTGCACCTCTATGTCAAGAGGAGGCTCAGATTCCACATGGATGCTGGATGCAATCCTCCCATTTTCAGTTGTAATCACTCTAGGCTCCATGGTGTGGTGGTTGTCCTTCTTCAACTCCATCTTAGCTGAGTGTGGTAAGTCCAATAGATCAGATTGTAGGTGCTGGAGTCTGTTGAGGCTCAGGACCTGGCTATCACATTTTCAGTCCAGAGATTCAAATCCCCTAAATATATCTTAAACCCCAACATTAACTATACCTCCAGCACGACTTATGGTTTTAATTTGTATTTTCTTGATGACCAATGGAATTGAGCACTTTTTCCTTTGCTTACTTGACATTTGAATATCTTTATTTGTGAAATGCATGCTCGAAGTCCTTTTCCACTTTTCTACAGAGTTGTTTGTCTTTTTCTTATTGATTTTTATCCTGTCTTTATATATTCTGGATACAAATACTGTATGAGTTGCATATATTGGAAATATATTCTCCCACTATGTAGATTGCCTTTTCACTCTCTTTATGGTTTCTTTTTGATAAGCATAAGTTCTTAAATTTAATGTAATTCATGTTACCTTTGGTTAATGCTTTTTACGACTTCTTAAGAAATCCCTCCCTGCCCCAATATTATGAAGACAGTCCCTAATGTTGTCTTTTAGGAATTTTTCATTTCATTTTAACATTTAGATCTGGAATTAATTTTTATGTAAGGTCAGAGGTAAGGGTCAAGGCTTGTGTTTTTCCATATTAATATCCAAGTGACCCAACACCATTTATGAAAAGACCATGCTTTGCCCAATGGGCAACAGTGTCACCTTTGTCACAAATCAAACAACTTTGTGCATAAGTCAATTTCTGGCTTCTCCTTGTTTTTTTGTCTATCCTTTTGATAATGCCACATTATCTTAATAACTATAACTTTATGATATATCATTATCTAATAGTGTTAGTCCTCCAACATTGTTTTCCTTAAGGATAGTAATAGATATTTTTATGTAATAAAAATACATTTTATTTGCTTTTTTATGTAATTTTTAATAGGAGCTAGTCAGCTCCTGCCCCCACTCCCAAATCCTCATGGAGTGTGTTTTGGGAACACACTATATCTTGAGATTAATTTGAGGACAATTTACATCTTTACAATATTGAGTCTTCCAACATATGCATAGTATACTGATATGTATAGAAATATTTCTTTAGATTTCTTCCTACACATTTAATGTTTTTTGTTTAAGTTCCAAATTATTCATTGCTCTTTTATGGATACACAGTTGGTTTATTACATGATCTTATATCCAGTGGGCTTGCTTAATTCACTTATTAATTATAATAGTTTATAGATTCTTAATTTTCTACATATAAAATAATGTCATCTGGAAATAATGACAGTTTTATTTCTTCTGATCTTATAATTTCTCTGCCTTGCCTTGTTAAATCCATTAGGACACCCACTATAATGTTGAAGACGCCCCCCCCCCCTTACACACATATGCCTTGTACAGTCATTCTACTCCCCTACCCAGCAGAAAACTGCAGGTTTACTTTCTGGAGAATATAAGCCAGAGAGGCTCTTGATTAGGGTGGGAAGACCTTGGAAATAGAGGTAGTAAATGAAAGACTACATACCAAAGACTCTTTAATACTCTTGGCTTTCTTGCTCCTTATGGTTCCCATAATGTTGGCAGTCAGCCTTATCTTTTCTAGGCAGGAGATAAGAAGTTTCTTTCAGAGAAATTCCATCCAACCCAAGAGAAAACACCTAAAGATTCTGATAGTCGGAGGACCCCCTAGCCTGGTCACTCTACAGTGAAGCTTGCTCTTCAATGATCCTCACCATGCATTCAAAACTCCCAAATGACATATGGAATTATGGTGGTCAGCCAAGGATTATCAGTGACCTGAGGGAAGTTTCTCACATAACAGAGATAAACACAAACAGGAAAAAAACTGTTAGAATCACCATGATACAGGGAAAAGATAACTTAATAAAGACTCTCTTTTAAGAAAAGATATTGTATCCATAAAAACAAAAAGGGCAAACCATTTTGTTAAAGAGTACACAAAAGAGAAAGTGAACACTTGGAGAAAAAAAGGGCAGAAATTTAAAATTCAATAGAAAAGGAATTATTGCTAATATTTTTAAGCATGATAATTGTATTGGGGTGTTTTTTTGTTTTCTTTTGTTGTTTTAGTCCTTATCTTTTAGAGATACATGCTGAAGTAATTATGGATGTAATGTTTTAAAGTCTGGGATTGGCCATGAGTTGATCATTATTGAACCTGAATGATGGGTGCATGGAGATAATTATACTATTTTCTCTACTTTTATATAAGCCTGAAATTTTCCATAATAAAAACTTAAACAAAATTTAGTTGAAGATAAGTTTTTTAAAAAATTTTCTAAGAAAGTAGAATAAAAGACAAAGATAAAAAATAAATAAAAAGCTCATCCTGGGAAGCGGAATTGGCCCAATGGATAGGGCATCTGCTGACCACATGGGAGGTCCACGGTTCAAACTCCGGGTCTCCTTGACCCATGTGGAGCTGGCCCACATGCAATGCTGATGCGTGCAAGGAGTGCCGTGCCATGCAGGGGTGTCCCCCGCCTAGGGGAGCCCCATGTGCAAGGAGTGCGCCCCGTAATGAGAGTCACCCCACGTGAAAGAAAGTGCAGCCTGCCCAGGAATGGCGCCGCACACACGGAGAGCTGACACAACAAGATGACGCAACAAAAAGGAACACAGATTCCCGGTGCCACCGATAAGGATAGAAGCAGTCACAGAAGAACATGCAGCAAATGGACACAGAGTGCAGACAACTGTGGGGGGGGGTGGTGTGGAAGAGGAGAGGAAAAAAAAAACTCATATGAAGATTTATATGGAAATTCAAAAGGCCAAAAATAGTCACAAATAAAATAATATAAATTTAAGAAAGGGAAAAAGGGGGAGGAGATTTTCAAGGAAATTATTTAAGATGTTTTTTCTAGAACAGTGCTATCCCTTAGAAATGCAATGAAAGTCACGTGTCATTTTTTCATTTACATTTTTTAAAGAAAACAGTGAAATTAATAATAGATTTTATTTTATTTAACCCAATACATCCATTTCAGCATGTAGTTCTAGCACATTTCAAGTGTTTAATAGCATATGTGGTTAGTGGCTACTGTATTAGAACCAAAGAACATGAGTTCCTAAATTGGAAGGATTCAGTGAATGTCTAGAAAAACTTGTAGTACAATGGGAAAAATCGAAACGAAAAGTAAGGCATGTCAACATGAAGTTTCAGGATAATGAGACAATGAGATGACCTTAACAGCTTTCAGAGAGGAATTAAAAGACAACAATAAAGAAAGGTTTCATACAACCTGGGAATCAGAAGGGCACCCAGATTGTCTTACAGCAATTCTAGAAGCTGTAAGACAGTGAATTAATACCCTTGAAATTGAGGAGGAATTGTCAGTCTGGAATCCAATATTCTACCGAATTACCCAAGTCTAGAGGTAAAGTTAAAAAAATTTTTTTCTTATTTTTTAAAAGATAAGTCTTTAAAAATTTTACCTCCCATACATCGTTTTTATTTTTCAGGAAGTTATTAGAGCAGGGTCTTACCAAAAATGGGAAGTAAACCAAGAAAGAAGATACTGGCTACAGAAAACAAGGGATCCACATAAGAAAAGAGAAAGGCAGTGAACTGCCAATCAAGCTCAGAAAGCAACAAATCTAGACTGGAGCAAGAAGCCTAGAATCCAGCAGAGAGGTCTATGAATAATTAATAGAACATTGATATGTTGATTTTATTGAGAGAAGATTTACACCTAAGACAGAGTTGAAAAAGGTTAAATATTAGAAATATAAGAAAGAAAGCAATTTGACACAATGGTATATACTCATACTATACAATATGGCTTAGCTCTAGTAACAAAATAATATTTACACAGACCTAATAATAAAACACTATTTATGATATTACTGTATTGAGAAGTAAGTGGAGGTAGGGTAAGGGTATGGGGGGGAGGAAATAAAATCAAAGCCTTCATTTTCCATAGGCGGGAAGCAATAGATGAGAGTTAGAAGTGAAAAATTAAGAAATAACAGAATAAGCATGTTATGTTAAAATATACAAGTAAATACCAAAATAAATAGTTATAAGAGTTTTTTTAAAAGTAGTTACCTTTCAAATAAGGTACACTGCAGATTTTAATAGTATACCTTGTGAAACTTTTAAAACTATATCTCTTAATAAAACTTTGATAAAAATCATTTTAAAGGGGAGCATATGTGGCTCAAGCAGTTGAGTGCCCGCCTCCCACATGGGAGATCCTGGTTTGTTTCCTGGTCCCTCCTGAAAAAAACAAAAACAACAAACAACAAGTAAAGCAAATGACAAAACCTATGCAGATTTTGTATGCTCACAAATTCTAATAAAAATATATACTAAAAAAAAAAAACCACCTATGCAGAGAAGCTGATGTGGTTCTGTGGTTGAGCACTGGCTACTGGCTTCCCACATAGGAAGTCCAGGGTTCAATCCCTGGCCCCTGATACCTCAAAAAAATCATTTTAAAGTATGGATTGCAAAGTTACCACATGAAAACAAACAAATACAGGCATTTCATTAAGAAATACTAGCAGAGCCAGTTAATTTACAAGTTTTATTCTTTTCAAGACTTCAATATCAACAAATAGAAAAAGTGCCTGGAAGTTGCAAGCTACAAACTCAATCTATGAGAAAATGAACTTAACTGCAGTATACTACCATTAAGATTATAAGCGGATAGCTTTTCCATCTAGCCTAATGAGAGTTGTAGCTTGGCAATGGAGATCAGATTAGGAAGGTTTGAGGATTTTAGAAGTGAGGAATGGAAACAGTAAATATACACAACTCTTTAAAGAAGTATGATTATGGGAAAAGGAAGAAATTAGAAAGACTTGGAGTTGAGGGAGGGTTTGAAATTTTTTCAATGGAAATGTTTAAAGGCATGAGCTTATTCAAAAGCATTTTGAAGGTCCCAATTAAGAGAGATTGGAAGTATAAGGGAGAGAAGGAATTATTAATAAGTTCCAGCAAAAGTCAATGGGATACAATTTAAAGCTTTGGAGAGTTGGAAGGGCAGTTTCCCTATTATAACTGGAAGGAATAGGATAGGAAGTTGCGTACGCACATGAGTTTGTGTGCCACAAACCCGGAATCAGGGTTCAGGCAGAGAAACAGAAAAAAATGGGAGATACATAAGGGATTTATTATAAATATTGAACTTTACATAATTGTGGTTGCTGATAAAAGCATCTCGATGAGGCTGCTGTTTCTGTGTCTGGGGCTGGCATCTGAAACCCATAGCTCAAGCAGTTGAGATGGGAAGGTAAAGGTGAAGTGAGGGAAGTAAGGAGCAGTTGAAACATGCAAGGCCGGGCTGCAACCCACAAGGTCTAACTGGAATGCACAGTAATCTCCCAGTGCTTCCAGTTCTCCAACTTCGATGATGGCAAGGACCTACAGCAAGGCTGCAGGACTTAAACATACACCTGGCTCAAAGTGGAGAAACTGAAAAGGATCCAGCAGGAAGCTGGAGTTGCTGTGGGCCCAGCTGCTGCCCCATGCCAAGCCTGTGAGCCAGCAGATAAGCAACAACATACATGAACTGCTACAGGGCCTCCAGCCTGAAAAGAAAATGGCTGCTGTTCCACTACAGTCTTCAAAATCTTGAGCAAATGTCTCTCGTGGCTTATGCTAACCCCAAACTATGCAAGGAAGAGAATTCTGGGAAATGTAATTCCTACTTAGCTAAATTGATACAATTCCACCACAGTCTACCCTTTACCAGCACACATAGACACTGCTTTTGACCATACTTAAATTCCAATTAAGACAATAGCAAAATCATGCTTCCATCATGCTACCATAAAACAATTACCTTTCATATTACAGAAAACATGCTAACCCTCTTCCTAGAGTTGGATACAAAGTCCCTTTATCTTAATTCAGATGATATTGATTCCTCTTCTAATTGAGTCACATTTCCTCTTTGGTATCCTGTAACCTAAGCAGTGAGATATAAGGTAAATTACTGAACATATCATATGGTAAATACAGGAGGATGAAAGGAAAGAAGAGAAAAAAATATTGGTTAATATATATATACATAAATACATTTGGGTCAAAATAAGGAAGAAATACTCGTAACTATTACAGTCTGTTTCTGCAACGGGTCGTATTAGAATCTATTACTACTTTCTTCCACTACCAATTCCATGTTTACTTTGACCTCAGCAAGCACCTTGACTAGTCTTGGATTGTTGTAGTTTTCCATTGACTTTATTTTTATTCTTATTTTTTTATTTTTTATTGATTTTGTAAAAATATTACATTAAAAAAACAATATGAGGTCCCATTCAACCCCACCACCCCCACCCCACCACTCCCCCCCCAGCAACACTCACTCCCATCATTATGATACATCCATTGCATTTGGTAAGTACCTCTCTGGGCATCGCTGCACCTCATGGTCAATGGTCCACATCATGGCACATACTCTCCCACATTCCATCCAGTGGGCCCTGGGAGGATTTACAATGTCCGGTGATTGCCCCTGCAGCACCATCCAGGGCAACTCTAAGTCCCAAAGGCACCTCCACATCTCATCTCTTCCTGCCATTCCCCATACCCATATCAGCCACCATGTCCACTTTTCCCACACCACTCCAATGCCACCTTTTCTCTGTGGACCTTGGATTGGTTATGTCCGTGGCATCTCTATGTCAAGAGGAGGCTCAGATTCCACATGGATACTGGATGCAATCCTCCTGCTTTCAGTTGTAGGCACTCTAGGCTCCATGGTGTGGTGGTTGTCCTTCTTCAACTCCATCTTAGCTGAGTGAGGTGAGTCCAATAAATCAGATTGTAGGAGCTGAAGTCTGTTGAGGCTCAGGGCCTGGCTATCATATTGTCAGTCCAGAGATTCAAATCCCCTAAATATATCTTAAACCCCAACACCAACTACAATTCCAGTAAAGTAGCATGAAAGTCTTATGAAAAGAGATTCCATCTGAGTCCAGTTTCATTACGCAGAAACACCAGCTCCAAATAAGGGCCATCTGACATGGCAGTGAACCCCATCTGCCATGACCATAGAGCCCGTGGGTCTCTCTAGCCCTCAAAGGAACCAATACCTGGGGTTGTATCTACTTTATCTGTCTCTTAGATTCTGCTCAGTTGTGCATAAGGGCAATCCTTCTGACAGCCTCCAGACTCTTTTTTAGAGACTCATAGCCATATAAACTCATTTCTCCTTTCCATTTCCCCCTTACATTAGGTCAAACAGCATTTTAAAGTCATGTTATTATATGTAAACAGGGATATTCTGCTGATCCCATTGAACCTTTACTTCAAGATCATTTTCTAGTTGCATCATCAGTTGGTACTTGATAGTGATCCCTCGGTGCCAGGGAGGCTCATCCCTGGGTGTCATGTCCCACGCTGGGGGGAAGGCATTGCATTTACATGCTGAGTTTGGCTTCGAGACTGGACACATTTGAGTAACATAAAGGCTGTCAGGAGGAAATTCCTAGGCACAGTGCTGCTCTAGGCCTTGTTCTTATTTCAGGCATATAGGCCCACAAGCATAGTCATTAGTATCATGCTCTCACTGTTGGACCCTCATTCCTTCCTGGTCCTTACCGTTGCACCTGGAGGACTGCCGCTGCTCCCCTAGTGACCACGACAGAGCACCCCCGGCCAGGAACCCAGCACTCCCCCCAGCTGTAGTTTTTAATTGTTGCCACTATGAGTATATCCAAACATTACCATGCACCCTGGACATATGCCCTGTATAGCTCCCTGTCAGCCATATATCACCTGTCAATAGTATCCTATACCAGTATTCCTCCACTGCCATTGTTGAACCACTCTGTGTTTCAAAACTTCCTGAAAATTGAAGCCCAATATAATGTAAGGATCCCTAACTAGTAAAATGGCATAGAGCGATGGGTTTAAAGTTTAGATATAGAATACGTGTTGACTTGGAAAAATTCTACATCCTATCTTTTTCTTTCTTTTTTTTTTTTTCCCTAATTATTGAACTTCTCTTCACAAGAGCCCTAGACCACAGTAATTCATATATACAATATGCAGTACTCCCACACATCCACCGTAAAACCTTTTCCCTTCCACAGCGATATTCTTATATCTTATTCATATCATATTTACTTACAGTGATGTAGAGACTCTGTGACAATAGCTTTCAAACAAGATGACATCTGTGCTTATATTGTGGGTCATACTTTAGGATATACAGTTTTCTAAATTTTTAGTTAGCCTATGTTTTACATTATGGTTTACATTATTAGTCTGTCGTCCCCTATATGTTTATGGTGTAATAATACATGTTTTATATCCATCCTTGTGTACTCTCGTGAATCCATTGACTTTAGTCATAGAACTTGGGGATACTAAGGGGTACCCTGCATCCCAGATAGAAAGATGGAGTTGTAAAATGGAGGATATGCAAGTCATCTGTAAGGCAGCAGCAGATGGCCTATTGGAGAAGATAAGACAAAAAACATCTCTGGGAACTTGATACAAAATAAGAGGCCCATCAAGAAACATGAATATTGGATAAGCAAGATTTTCTTTTTGCCAATGAGAATACTTTAACAAAAGGTTTAATTATTATAAATCAAATGATTATTGAAAGATGCAAGGTGAAAACACTTCTGTCTCCACATTAAATTCTTCTGGTTCAAACCTCCTTTTAGCATGCTTTAGTTACCAACCCATATTTCCCAATTTAGGACGAGAGAAAATAAAAAGGAAGAATAATGTTGTATCACGATAGATGAGAAGATTAGGAAAATATGGCAAAGAAAAAAATAGGGAAGAGAGTGTGAAAAAAGGGAGAAAAGGAAACTCTTGATGTTATTCAGCCCAAATTTCTAAAGTCTCTCATTTTTATTTGCAGGCTTAGATTTTTATTTAGCATTAAGAAGACTGGAGGGAATCGGATTTGGCTCAACTGATAGAGCATCCACCTACCACGTGAGAGGTCCAAGGTTCAAACCCAGGGCCTCCTGACCCGTGTGGTGAAGCTAGCCCAAGCGCAGTGTTGATGTGCATAAGGAGTGCCATGCCACACAGGGGTTTCCCCTGCATAGGGGAGCCCCATGCACAAGGAGTTCACCCGGTAAGGAGAGCCACTCCTTGTGAAAAAAGCGCAGCCTGCCCAGGTGTGGCACTGCAAACCCAGAGAGCTGATGCAAGATGACACAACAGAAAGAGACACAGATTCCTGGTGCCTCTGAGAAGAATCCAAGCAGACACTGAAGAACACACAGAGTGAATGGACACAGAAAGCAGACAATGGGGTGGGGGAAGGGAAGGAAATAAATTTTTTAAAAATCTTAAAAAAAAAAAAAGAATATTGGAATTAATCATTTGATACCTGAGAATATCTGATTCAGGATATAAACAACTGTTCCTAGGACGGATTCCAAGAGAAGACCGCCTAGATTAGAATACTATAGAAAAACTTTCACTGATGGATGAGTTTCAAGTATACTAATCTCTGAAGAATCTTTATGTAAATTCCACTACTTTTAAAAAAAGTGTAACTGAACCTTCTTTCTCTGATTCTAGTGATTGTTGTAGATAAATGGAACAAAATATATTGATTACAAGGTCTAAAAGAAAACATAAAAGTTCAATTTTTATGATGCCCTGTATACAGATCCTCTAATACATTAGAATTTTCTGTAGGAATGGAACATAGAACTCAACAGTATCTATGCATTTCCTTGCTTTTTCATACTTACGTAAAAGTTCTCATAGCTGCCTCACACAGACCAACAGAGTAAATAAATTATCTCGTTGAGAAACATTAGAATTATCCAGAACTCTATTAAATCACATAATTATTGAAACAGTTGCCTAAGCAAAGGGTTCTAAAAATAAATTGTTTTTATGTTCACTGAGGTTACTCTTTGCTTTTCATAGTCTTATTTTCCTTTCCTTCCACAGGTATTGAGCAGACTCTTCTATATGAACACATGAGTATTACAGAAGCAAGATGATCACCAATATTCTAAACATTCACTGATGAGTTTTCATTTCATGATTGAGAAAGCAGGATGTCAATGCCACCTAAACAAAACATAGCAACTATTTCTTTCCTGTGATCTTCTTTTTGATCTATCTTATATCCCTAATGCTCTCAACTAGTAGCACCTTAAAATTGTCTTTGTCTTTCTGAGGAATATAATGTTTTGATGTGAAGAAAATGAACTGATTTACAACTGAGGAGACAACTATTGAAATCCTAGTCATAAAATATTAGAACTTCTATGTAGTCAGGTTTATAAGATCTTAGAAAATGTGTCTTTGGATTAGAATGTTCATAAAGAGTGACTCATAGACACCCTTTTAGATTCAGTCCCTAAATTTGTTATAAGCTTACAGCTCAAAAATAACTATTCAAGGGAAGTGAATGTGGCTCAAGCAATTGGGCTTCTGCCTACCACATGAGAGGTCCTGGGTTTGGTTCCCGGTGCCTTCTGCAAGAGGCAGGCTGGCGTGGTGGGCAGGTGTGGCAAGCTGACTCAACAAGGTGATGCAACAAAAGAGATGCAAAGAGGAAAGACAATGAGAGACACAACAAACCAAGGAGCTGAGGTGGTTCAGGTGATTGAGAGCCTCTCTTCCACATGGGAAGTCCTGGGTTCAGCTTCTGGAGCCTCCTAAAGAGAAGATGAGCAGACACAAAGAGCACATAGCAAATGGACACAGAGAGCAGACAGGAGCACAAATGACGAGGGGGCTGATAAATAAATAAAAATAAATCATTAAAAAATTTATTCATTTTAAAAGACTAAGAATAATATATTAACTCATCTAAGGGGCCCTGTGATGGTTCGAAGCTTTAAGTACCCCTGCAAAATATATTCTTAAAGTTAATCAATTTCTGTGGATGTAAACCCATTGTAAGTAGGACTTTAAAAAAAAATACCTCTTTTTTTTAAAGATTTATTTTACTTGCTTAATCCCACCCCTCCAAATTGTTTGCATTCGCTGTCTGCTCTCTGTGTCTCTTCATTGTGTGCTCTCTGTGTCTGCTTGTCTTCTTTTTTTTTAGAAGGCATCAGAATCTGAATCCAAGACCTCCCATGTGGGAGGCGCCTAATCACTTGAGCCACCTCCACTCCCTGCTTGTTGTGTCTCTCATTGTGTTTCCTCATTGTGTCATCTTGTTGCATCAGCTCACCACACCAACTCGTCACATCAGTTTGCCTTCTTTAGGACACTCTGGGAACCTAACCTGGGACCTTCCGTGTGATAGGCCGGCACCCAATTGCTTGAGCCACATCCACTTCTTAAGTAGGACTTTCTGATGAGGCTACTTTAAGTTGTGACCCAAATCATTCAGGAGGGTCTTAATCCTCTTTCTGGAATCCTTTATGAATGGAATGAATACAGAGAGAGAAAAAGAATGCCACATAAGCAAGAAGCTGGGAGAAACAAAACTCAGAAGAGAAGAAAGAGACCCACAGACATCACCATGTGCCTTGCCATGTGGCAGAAGAGCCAAGGATCACTGGCAGCTAGCTGGTCTTTGGGAAGAAAGCATCGCCCTGATGATACCTTGATTTGGACATTTTCTCAGCCTCAAACTGTAAGCTAATTCCCATTTTTCAAGCCAAATCATTTAAGCAGCCTAGAAAAATAAAGCAGGCCCCATATCTAATTTTGTGACCATTTTCTCTTTCTGAATATATTGCTCATAAAAATGGTTATCACATGTTATAATTTCTACCTTTTTTGTATAAAATGGGTTTTATTAGTACCTTTGGAAACTGTTCCTAAAATCATATATTTATTGTGATAGGCACTGAATTATTTTAACTTCTTTTAGATTTGTGCTGTTCTCTTTCTCCAGAAGCCTTACTGAACAATGTGAATTTGTACTTGATATACTAGGAACAAATATCACTAAGACTTTACTCATTTTCACCTGTACTGTGCTAATCAGTCTCAAATTAAATAGCCCCATCAAGTCTCAGCAGCTGGCATTGTACCCCACTGAGTATCACAAACTGAAAAATGATTATTTGGGGAGGCCTCATAATGATACTAAGATGAAAATCTTGGCAGCCAAGAGATACATAGTTTTCAAGATTTGAGAAAAAATTTAATGAAAATGCCACAGATGTATTACTGAGAATGATAGTTTGCACTTAATATGAGGCCCTTTTCTCCATGGGTTTCAAAGTCTTGACTAATTAATTAGCCCTAATTCCCTTGTTTCCCTACTGGTCAACCATCCAGATACACCACCCGAGACCACAGAGCTATCGCAGGGAAGCAGGAAGAGTGCTGTACTGGAGGTCAAGAGATCTGTTAGCACATCTGTTGAGTTTCCATCTTAGTTTCTTCTACTTGCTAGTTTGTCATGTTGGAAAGCCCCAGCCCAGAGCTGGCAAACCAAGGCCCATGTGCTAAATCTGGCCATGGGTTTTTGTGAATAAAGTTTTATTGGAACACAGCCCCACTCATTTCTATACATGTTGTCCATGCCTACTTTCATGCTGTGATGGCAGAGTTGATTCATTGTGACTGATACTGTATGGGCCACAGAGCCTAAAATATTTTCTTTACAGAAAAATTTTGTCGACCCTGATTAATGTCTCTGCATTTGTTTCACCAACTGTAAAATACAATGCAGTAGGCAATAATATAGAAACTTCATGAGAAGAGTTAAATCTTTAATTTGTATAATGGTAACTGTCTTTGATGGTGTCTTAAAACTGAGGTAAGGGAAGCAGATGTGGCTCCACCAGGTGGGTGCCTACCTACCACATGGGCAGTCCCAGGTTTGGGTCCCAGTCCCTCCTTTTTTTTTTTTTTAAAGATTTGTTTCTTATTTATTTTTCTTCCCCCTGCCCCAGTTATCTGCTCCCTGTGTCCATTCACTGTGTGTTCTTCTGTGACTGCTTCTATCCTTATCAGCGGCACTGGGAATCTATGTTTCTTTTTGTTGTGTCATCTTGTTGTGTCAGTTCTCTGTGTGTGCAGCGCCTTCTTGGGCAGGCTGCACTTTCTTTCGCACTTGGCAGCTCTTCTTATGGGGTGCACTCCTTGCGCGTGGGGCTCCCCTACGCGGGGACACCCGTGGGTGGCAGGGCACTCCTTGTGCGCATAGCACTGAGCATGGGCCAGCTCCACACAGGTCAAGGAGGGCCGGGGTTTGAAACGCGGACGTCTCATGTGGAAGGCAGACGCCCTATCCATTGGGCCAAGTCCGCTTCCCCCAGTGCCTCCTAAAGAAGATGAGCAGATGCCCACACCCACTGCAACGAGCTAGACCACACCCACCACCACAAGCAGATACCTAAATGAGCAGAAGCCACAAGTCAGCAGGCGCTGCAACCTACAGGGAGCAGATGTGGCTCAGGTCATTGGGCACTCCCCAACCGCGTGGGAGGTCCTGGGTTTGGTTCTGGATGCCTCCTGGAGAAGGCGAGCAAACAATGAGTAGACAGATGAGAGAACCATCTGGGTGGGGGTGGAATAAATTTTTTTTTTAAGTTTTTTTAAAAATATGCCTTAAAAAAAAACTAAGGTAAAAAAATCCCTCGCAGTAATGTTAACTCATTTAAAATGCACCCATCCTCTCCTTAAACATTTATCCATCATCCACTTGGCGCCAAGCACCAAACTCAGGGTTGAGGTGAATATATGTTAAAGGGAAAATAAACCTGTTTTAGTAGTGGAGGATTGAGGGAGATGGTGAGATGGGGAAGTATTTTAAAGTAAAATCTTTTTTATATTTTTATTTTCTATATAAGCATTGGGATAAAGGCAAGCTTCCATATTTTAGGATTCCTCCCACCTTTTTTATACTCCCTGCCCTGGAAACAGTTCAAAGAATCATCACATCAGCCTTTTGTTACATCGCATTGAGATGAACTGAAACTCTCATGCTTTGTTGGGTTAGTTACCCTTGATCTATGTCCAAGAGCCTCCAACTATATAATTCATTTATATTTATTTATAATCATAAACATAAGGGACCAAAGAAATTCTCTCAAGGCATCAGAGATGTTTCATGAAATGGAGCATTTGAATTTGACCCTAGAAAGAAGAGGTAAGATTTGTAAAGAGGATAATTTCAGATGTAGGGTCTAACAGTATGTACAGAGCCGTGGAGGTGGGAAAATTCTCCATGTGTTTGCAGGAAGCCAGATAGTCCAGTTTGGTGGGAAGAGAGCATGTATGGAGGGCAGTGGCAGGAGATTAGCCTGGGGTGCTTGGATTCTGGAGTATGTAGGCAGAGGTATATAAGAGAATATTAGGAGATAACGGAGTTCATTAAATGGCAGCCCAAGAAGGTTTGCATTTCACTCTGCAAGGAGAAAAAGAAGCTACTGAAAATTTTGGGGCCAGAGCAATGGTAAATTCTACATGTCTAGTACTTTTTTTGATATTGTGGAGTTAGTAGTGCTTCTTTGCCTGTTATAAACCGAACAATTTTAGAGTTACCATTCAGATATTTTCCAAATGGATTAAAATGAAAGACCAACTTCTACTTTTTCAATTTCAGCCTTTATTTTTTTATATGAATGTGTACTGGATGAATTCTAATTTATGAGAAATATGAGTAATAATTGTTTTTTTGTGCATATTCAGGCTGCTCTTGCAAACAGGAATGTGCTTCCTCCTCTTTTTATCTTTCAGAGTCCTCTCAAGATGCATCTCCTAATTGTTCTTAAGCCTTACACCCAAAGCTTGAACAACAAAAGGAAAAATAGATAAAGGGGACCTCCTCAAAATTAAATACTTTTGTTCTTCAAAAGAGTTTGAAAAGAAAGTAAAAAGACAGCCTACTTAACAGGAGAAAATATTTGGAAACCACATATCCGACAAGGATTTGATATCCATGTTATATAAAGAGATAATACAACTTAACTATAAAAAAGCAAGCAACCCAATTTAAAAATGGGCAAAAGACTTGAATAGATGTTTCTCCAAAGAGGAAATACAAATGGCCAAAAAGCACATGAAAAAATGTTCAACATCACTAGCTATTAGGGAAATGCAGATCAAAACTACAATGAGATACCATTTCATACCATATAGAATGGCCATGATAAAAAAAAAAAAAGAAGGAAAGAAAGAAAAAGAAAATTACAAGTCCTGGAGAGGATGTGGAGAAATAGGAACACTCTTTCACTCTTGGTGGCAATGTAGAATAATGCAGCCTCTGTGGAAAACAGCATGGCAATACGTCAAGAAGTTGAATATAGAACTGCCATATGATCCAGCAATCCTGTCACTAGGAATATATTTCAGTTCATGGAAAGCAAGGACGTGAACTGACATTTGGTTGTTTTAGTTTTTTTGAAAAAATTTATTTTAAATTTATTTCTCTCCCCTTCCCCCCACCACCCGCCAGTTGTCTGCTTTCTGTGTCCATTCGTTGTGTGTTCTTCTGTGACTGCTTCTATCTTTATCAGCAGCACCGGGAATCTGTGTTTTTTTGTTGCATCATCTTGCTGTGTCAGCTCTCCGTGTGTGCAGTGCCATTCCTGGGCAGGCTGCACTTTCTTTCGCGCTGGGCGGCTCTCCTTACAGGGCGCACTCCTTGCACGTGGGGCTCCGCTATGCAGGGGACACCCCTGAGTTCCACAGCACTCCTTGCATGCTTCAGCACTGCACATGGGCCAGCTCCACACAGGTCAAGGAGGCCTGGGGTTTGAACCGTGGACCTCCCATGTGGTAGGCGGACACCCTATCCACTGGGCCAAGTCGGCTTCCCTGACTGACATTTGCACCCTGAATGTTCATAGCAGCATTATTCACAATTCTAAAATAATGGAACCAGCCCAAGTGTCCATCAAATGATGAATGGCTAAAAAAATGTGGGTTATACACACAATAGAATACTATTCAGCTGTAAGGAGAAATGAAATTAGGGTGCATATGACAATATGGATGAACCTTGGGATATTATGTAGAGTGCACACAAAAGGACAAAAAATGTGTGGTCTCTCTAATAAAAACTAAATACAACAAGTAAACTCATGGAGGTAAACTCTAGAGTATAGGTTACTAGGAGAGAGAATGTGAGTTGAGAATGGGAGCTGATGCTCAATGTATGTAGAATTTTTAATAAGGTTTATTGTAAAAGTGTGGAAATGAATAGAGTTGATGGCAACACATTATAGTGAGTATAACTAACATTGCTGATTTAGAAATGAGATTGTGGTTGAAAAGGGTAGTCTGTAGATGTAAATGTCAATTGAAAGGAAGCTAGAGAATAATCTAGGGAATGTATTACAGTGATTTTAGTGGTGGATAAAGATTGTGGTTAATAATATAAATATAAGAATGTTCTTTTACAAAGTATTAAGAATATGGTGATCTATAGGAAAATTACAACTAATGTAACTTATAAGTGATAGTTAACAGTAATATTGTAACATTTTTGCAGCAATGACGAAGAAGTGTTACTATATAAATTCTAAGAGACAACTGTAGCAGATATAAAGGGGCATGTGATTTTTCCTTTTGAAGTAATGAAAACGTTCTAAAATTGACTAAGGTGATGATAGCGCAACTTTGTGATGAAAATGAGAGCCACTAAGTGTACACTTTGAAAGGACTGTAAAAAACATGGGGCTCTTTAATACAGGGAATCCAGTGGTCAAAGATGGACTGTGATTAACAGGACAAATATGAGAATATTCTCTCATGAACTATAACAAATGTATAATACTAATAAAGGGTGTTTAAAAAGCAGGTGGGTTTGGGGCAAAATACATTGAATAGAAAATATGGGCTATAGTTAGTAGTAATATTTTTGTCAATGCTATTTCACAACAATGCAAGGTGTGGGTAGTGAGGTGATATATGGGATCCCTGTAGGATGATATGCATGTCTGTTTTATAAGTTCACAACTTTTACTTTTACATTTGTTGTCTATGTATGTTTATATATGAATGATATAGTTCAATAAAATTTTATTAAAAATTTTAAAATGATCCATCTCCTCAGGAAGTTCCTCCCTGGTCATTCTAATACCCATGATACCTCCCTGCTTTGTGTTCCATTACCCTATACTTCTCATGTTGACACTTAATATGCCGCCTTATTGAATGGAACTTAGTCACTCCTTGTGTGCTTCTTAACTGCCTTCTTGAACAAGACCTATTAGCAGTGCATTTAAGTGCTCAATAAATATTTGTTCAGTTAAAGTGAATTTTCTGTAATGGATACACTTCATTTTACTAAATACATTAGTATTGTGTTTAAAATTGTATAATCATCCAATCCTTCCTGATGTAACCTCTTGGTAGACCTGGCTCTCTACCTGGTAGGAACACAACAAAGTAGTATTGGAGCTATGGACAAGGGGCAGTAAAGAGACACAGATACGTGAGCAAGTGTGTTCTGTCCTGTCCTTCTCTGCTCTACAGATGAATGATCGCTCAACTCCAAATTAGAAGATACACCAAAAGTGGGAAAACCATGCAAATTCATTCATTTTGCAGATGCAGACTTATTTTTGTTCTCTAAAAGTTTTAACCTTTTTTGTATATCACTATACTAAAACATAGTCATCTGCAAATTGTATACAGTAATACTTATACATATATAAACATGAGGTAATAAGGTCTATTTGATTTCCACAAGTTGTAAAGATGTTAGGTTTATATATGTTTTTATTATGGCTTCCCCAAATGTCATCCATTTAGGCCATTGACAAGCCTAAGGGAAAACTATCTTATTATGCTATATATACCAGGTGATAATTTCAGAAACAATCCTTTTCATTATAACTATTTAGTATTATTCAATGTTTCATGATTATTTTATTGTATATAGTGAAGATCACATGATATTGCTTCTTCTTATAATGTATCTTATGTTCTTTCAGGATATCATTCAACCTTAAATAAAAGATATACCCATTGAGTTTCAGTTTGATAGAAATGATTGAATCCCAATCCAAGTTTTTACTTGTACCATCTTTGAAAACAAGTGGAAAATGATCTTTGCATACATCTGATACCTCACCTAAGATTCCCTTATTTTTTTCTCATACAGCTCACCAACTAAATAATGAAAGATCCTAGGCCAAGAGCCAGTTCTACACTATACCATACTGACAAAGATTATAAAATCTTTAGAGTCCACACTTTAGATTCCTGGTCTGTTATTTCTATTTTACATCAGTCAGTGTAAAATTTGGCAATATTCCCTCTTGTCATAAGCTATCCAATTATTGAAAATTAAGTAACTCCCTATAGATAAGGAATCATTAAATATATAGTAAATAATGAGGTTAATTAATTTAACCCCTTCTAATTAGAAAACTAATTAAATCAGAAAATTAAAATTGGCACAAGACATTAAAATCAGGAAGAAGCTGTGAATTTAGATCTAACAATTGTCTCTTCACTTTCAACCAATTTCAATAAAGGAATAACATCAGCTACAAAAATATAAATCAGTGGACTATTTTCAACCTACATAAAATTAAAATTTCCATAGTATAAGTATGAGTTTTAGAGGGTTCGCTTCTTTTCTACTTCTCTTATACATGAAATTGAACTTTTTCCTTGTCATTTTTTAAAAAGAAAGAATTAAAAAAGGTCCAAAGAGATGAGTCTAATCCAAACTCTGCTAGTAGCTGTGACCATGAGCAAGTCATTTGAGTTCTCTGGGCCTCAGTTTCCTCATCCTTAGTAGATTCTATAGAAGTCATGGAATTGACTCACACTGGGGACTGAAAAGGATTGCAAATAGGCCTAAATAGAAATAACAGACCAGGAATCTAAAGTGCGGAATCTAAAGATTTTATAATCTTTGTCAGTATGGTATAGTGTAAAACTGGCTCTTGGCCTAGGATCTTTCATTATTTAGTTGGTGAGCTGTATGAGAAAAAAATAAGGATATATTTCTGTAAACAAGCCCATTTCTCTCTAAATCCCTGGCATGTTTCTCAACATTATTTTGGGATATAAATTTCTAACTTTGGGAAAAGTCTCAGAGCAACAACAGAATGGAGAATAATGTAG
This sequence comes from Dasypus novemcinctus, assembly GCF_030445035.2. NCBI lineage: Eukaryota > Metazoa > Chordata > Mammalia > Cingulata > Dasypodidae > Dasypus > Dasypus novemcinctus. The sequence continues at coordinate 136,528,144 of NC_080677.1, read as the reverse complement.
TGGCACTTAGTGCCTTTGGAAATTGTTTTTCTAAGCTTGAAAATGTCTAAACAAGTATCCTGCTAGAAATTTTAGGGCTCTAATTGATGTTTCTCCTTTGTTTTTACTCTGTGCAATTGACAAGAGCATGGGGTCCCACGGCCAGGTCATTTAAAGAATGTGTTCTGGGAAGGTGAGGTAGCTAACTTAGGTTGCCCAAAGGTCAACTCCGAAAATCATTTTGAAAACAGAGGAGATCTTTAATAGAGATGTGGTCTTACCTAGAGGAAAGTGAGTAGCCCCAATTTGTAAGGAACCTCTCAAATTTCAGAGGGGCTCCTTGAATATACATACTTTCTGTACATGGTGTCTGTGAATACTGACAGAAATTAAATACAGCCAATCTGATTAAGGTGTTATAAAGCCTCAGTGGCAGATGATGGGACACAGTTTCTCCCCCCAAATTTGATTGCTTAGCTCGGGGGTTCTTAACCTTTTTTGTTCCATGGACCCCTTTGCAAGTCAGGTGAAAACCACAGGCCCCTTACTAAGTTCATAGTAAACTGTATATTATTTAATAAATATATCACACCCACACCAAAACGTCCCCACAAGAATCTTTCTTTTCTTTTGAATTTCAATTCAAGCTTATGAACCCTTGGCCTTAGCTCATTTTATTATGAACAAATAATGCTCTTAATTCTTTGGCATGTTAATCTGCTGGGTGCTTTTTTAAATCAAATGAACAATACAATTCATAATGACAATTTTATTTTCACACATTTCAAAGGCCATAATGAAGTAATAGAACTCTTAAACCACCCTAAAACTGCAGGCTAAAACCTTGGACTGGGACTAATTCAGTTATTTCCTGACTATGTATTTATAGTCCTTGAATTTTTCAGTCTCAATGATAGGCCAAAAAATGAAAGGGTCTCTTAAGTCTAAATATTTTATACACGAACCAATTCACAAATGTATGCATGCTTCTTAGTGATAAAATAAATGTATGAGACACTATGCCTGGTTCTTTCCCATTTGTTCTGCAGGAGTTATACAAGTACAGTTTTTAGACTTGACTTAATAACGCCACCAAAACTAGAGCTCAGTTATTTTCACAAGGTAAAATACTTAGAGAAACTGATTTGCCACACACAAAATCTGGATACTGTAGTACAAATAACCTCTAAGTTGAAAGAGCAATCTATGGATGAAAATAGTGTCTGCTGGTCTCCCCCTTCTCTTCCACGTTTCATTGCTTTCAGCTTTTTACTTCCATGGTTTCCCTCCCTCACTCTCTTCTCTCTCTCTCTCTCTTCTATTATAAAGGACTATACTAAGAGGATTAAGACCCATCTTGAATGAGGTGGGGTCACACCTTTAATGGAAGTAACTTCATCACAAGATCCTACTTACAATGAGTTTGCACCCACAGGAATGGATTAAATTTAAGAACATGTTTTTCTGGGTATGTACAGCTTCAAACCATTTTACTATGTGACTTGCTATGGCCAATGAATGTGCCTTAGCCTGGGTTCCCCACCTTTCTCTTCTCATTCAGAGTAGGACCCGAGACAAAGGCTGGTGTGCAAATGGTTTAATTGGGAAAGTGATCCTAGGGAGAAAGAGTGCAGCTCAGAGAGAGAGGAGAGAGAGAAAGAGAGGGGTGTGTGTGGGTGGGGGGTGGGGTGGGGTGGAGATAGAAAATGTCTAACAAAACTGGCCATCCAAAGGGCTTCCGTGTTTCAGCCTATAAGAAGATTCTGAGGAGCCTTGTGAGAAGTGAGAGGTCGGGGCAGGAAGGAAAAGTTTTCCTCCACAGGTCTACCATAGGGTCCCTTGTGATCAAGAATGACTTTACAGGTTAACTCTTCAGAACTCTGCATTGTCCTTTTGAGTACAGAGCAGGCTCCCATAGGCCCTTTGTTGCTATATACCCCTGAGATTTTGGAGTTGTTTGTTGCAGCAACTTAACTTGGTTAAAGGTGACTGAAAAATGAAAGTGGACTAATGGGAAAAGTCCTCAAACCCCAGGTAGGGAGCCCTCCCAATATCTACTCAAAGGAATTTCCTTATTGCTATGTACCTGTGACTGTTGTGTGCCTCCCATTCTTCCCTGTTTCTAAATGGGAATGTTTCTCTCGTCTGTTGTATGCTGATGAAATGGGGGCAGTAACTAATAGGTTACTAGATTGACAGGAACCACAGCTGACATTGCTGTTGCAATTTTCCTGAGATCCTGGACTTTCAGCCTGATGCTGAGATTGGAATTTTTAAGGTTTCTTCTCTGGGGAAGGGGCTAAGTGTATTTTGAGTACAGAAGGGTTGGAAGCTTTCATTGGTGACCAAGAGGCAAGACTGTGCAAGATTGTGTACTTCTCAATTGCTTGCTGTCTTCCCCATAAGAGGATGACATATCCCTGCCCACTGCACTATGACTTGCAGAGCCTTCCTGTGAGAAGAATATATTCACTGCTGCATTGACATAAGCCTTGGCAATGAGACTTACCTTGGCAAACGGAATGTGAGTGAAGTCCAAAGAGAAGTTTTATGAGCCATTACGTGGTGCTACCATCATTGTTTCCCTTTGGTCACTAGAACTGCATGTTCTTTCTGCCTAGAAAAAAAAAAGGTATATCGAGCAGAGTTATAGCTGTCCTGCAGTCAACATGAGTTTGAAGTAAACTTCATGGTAAACCACTGAAATTAGGGAGTAAAAGCTGACCAACAGACCTAACTTAGATCCAAATGACCACTGGATTTGTGATATGAATAAAAAACAGGTTCAAGTAAAGTGAGGAATTGAAATAATTTTATCTCAATGGAGTCATCATGCAGCTCTTGGGCACTAAAAGTCAGTGGCAAATTCTGGTGCTACTCTAAAACTGTAATTTCCCCAAAAATGAATTTTCAGTAGGGCATAGTATACTATTTAGCTTAAATCAATTCCAAACATGTTCTAACATTTTAATTTTTAGCTTCATTTTGGCTACCTGTGGACAGAGTTGCTATATAGTGCATTATGGCAACACAGGCTCAGGCATGACAGAGGTTCCCAGCTAATAACTGCTTTATTGTTTGGACAGCACAAAGGGTCCAAAAGAGTAGAGGAAAGTATACACCTTGACTGTTGTCCTGGGGAGGCCAACTGTTTAGGTCAGTGTCAGTGGAATACAGCTCTGCATGCCTCTCTTCATGCTGGAGATGAGGGACACCTGCACTGACGGAGCACTGAGCTTTTATATACTCCAGGGGGGAGGTGGATCTGCCAATGAGCAACGTTTGTGCCCTGGAAAGTAGCTGGGGCTGATTAAGATTTAACAGCTCCCCTGGCAACCTATGGTGTCTTGTGAAATAGAAACATACCAAACATATGGATATGAACAAGCACAAATGGACAAGCACATACAAAACATCTGCACAGAAACTAGAAAGAGGGAAAAGGAGGGAGATCAGTGAAGGCTGGGAGACGGCCACTGAGTGTGTCCTTGACTTCCTCAATACCACCCCATTGTTCCTTAGCAAAATGTGCTTATACAAATATTCTTCATTTTACCCAATTGTTAAACTATAAAAGTTGTGGGCATATTGCATACTTACAAATGTATGCTCTTAAAGTAGAAGTTCTCTACCCTGCCTATTTATCAAGATGGTGTATGTTTTTTAAAAAATGTGGAAGACTGATTGATGTCCAGACTTTAGAGATGCTGAGTTAAGCAGTTCATTCCCATAGCCAGCCTGTCACAAAGTATTTAACATTTGTCAGTAAGCTATTTTCTTTTCTCTATCACTACATTTTAGTTTTCTGGGCTGCTATGACAAATACCACACAGTGGGCTGGCTTCAACAATGGGATTTCATTGGCTCATGATTTTGAGGTTAGAAGCCCAAAATTGAGGCTCAGTAAGGCAATGTTTTTCCCCCCAAAGCTTGTAACATTCTGATGCTGGTTTGCCAGCAATCCTTGTGGTTCTTTGACTTGTATCCTTGCCTTGTGCCACATGGCTATGTCCTCTCCTTTCTCATCTCAGTTTGCATTGACTTCTGTCTTCTGGCCCCTCCCCATGGCTTTCTCTCTCTGTCTGAATTTCTTCTGCTTAATCTAGATTAAGGTCCAACCTCATTCTCTTGGGCCACCCTTGTTAAAATAACATCTTCAAGAGATCCTATTTACAATGGGTTCATACTCACAGGAATATTGAGCAAGACCAAGAACCTGTCTAAATTAGGGGATATAGTTCAATCTACCACAACATAGCTTCAGGATTATCCTCTGTCTCAAATAAACAAAACACTCTGGTTGGGATTCAAGGATCTCATGTACTGGACCTAGAAATATTTTGTATTATTTCCCATTTTTACCTTATATCAAGTCATCAGTTATCTATTATCTAATATGTACAATCTTTTATTCAGCAAATACCAGGATTTTTCCCTCCCCACTTTACAGCATTGTGATTTCCTCCCCTCCCTTCAAGAACTACTCCTTTCATATCAAATCCTGACATTTTCCCTAATTTTTTTTTTATTTCTCTCCCCTTCCCCGCACTCCCCCCTCCCCTGTTGTCTGTTCTCTGTGTCCATTCGCCGTGTCTTCTTCTGTGTCCACCTGTATACTTGTCAGCAGCACCTGGACTCCGTGTCTCTTTTTTGTTGTTGTTGCGTCATCTTGCTGTGTTAAGCTCTCCATGTGTGCGGTGCCATTCCTGGGCAGGCTGCACTTTTTCGTGCTGGGCGACTCTCCTTATGGAGCACACTCCTTGCGCGTGGGGCTCCCCTATGCGGGGGACACCCGTGTGGCACGGCACTCCTTGCGCGCATCAGCACTGGACGTGGGCCATCTTCACCACGCGGTTCAGGAGGCCCTAGTTTTGAACCCTGGACCTCCGTGAGGTAGGCAGACACCCTGTTGGGCCAAAGTGCCTTTTATCCAAATCTCTGCTGCAGTTATGATTAATTTCCCTAGCGTTAGGCTTGTGTGTCCAAGTATTTGCCAGTTTTTGAGACAAGGCAAAATATTATAAAAATTAAGAAAAAAAATTTCTGAGTAGCCCTAACAGGTATTCACATCTATTATATCAGAGTGTCAACAGGAAGTAGCTCATAAAAAATTAGGATCATCTGAGATTTAATTATAAAGGGATTGATTTCAGAGGTATAGGCAGGATGTATGGAAAGAAAAGGAACCTGGGGCGAGAGCAGAGAAGACCTCACCATCCTAAACCCAAAACGGTGAGAGGAAGGAAAGTTTTACCAGAACCTGGAAGGAGGGGATCCTATGGAACAGGTTACCTTGCGGAATGCAAAGTAGGAAGTCTGGAAACTAGGAACCTGGAAAATAAATACCTAAATCCCATATTTCTCAATTCTCCCACTACTCAACTTTCTGCTGGGGATTTCACATCGACCAAATTCACCTGGAAGCCAGAGAGCAAGGGAGTCTGTGATACAATCCAATCAGTTCAGTTTCCTGGGACAGAGAACAATTTGGGAGAAGGATGGAGTATAGATCTGAAGGTCAGGAGTGGGACAAATGGAAGTTAACCAGCATATCCATTAATAGGTTTTCAATAAATAACCTGATTGCATAAATGTACAAGTGTTTGCTTTTAAAAAATAGTTCTATGAATCCTTCTCATATAAAACCAATAATCCCAAATTCAACAAATTAAGCACCTATGTGAAGCATGTTTTTTTTCCCGAAATTATCAGTAAGAATTTTTTGCTTCATGCTATATTACACCCTCTAATTTTAATTTGAGATTTAGAGGAATTTTTAAAAAAGTGAAAATGGTAGAAATTAGCCAAATTCACCAGTCCCATTTCCTTTTTCTAGATACACAGGAAGACTACATTTTCCAACCTCACTAGCAGCTTAGGTTGGGGTAGTGAGACTAGGTTCTGGCCAAAGGAAATCATGGGAGGTGAAGTATGCTACTTCTAGACCTGGCCAAAGAACTTCCTGCATGATATTCGAAATGCTCTTTCCCTTCCCTCCCTCCCCCCATAGTTGGCAGTAAAAGGCTTTGACATAGCAAAGCCACGTGATTGATAGCAGATGTCCTGAGTCACCATTTGGAGGAAAGTTATTTGAACAAGCCACCCAGGAGTTGTGTGCAAGAAACTTTAAATATCTTAAGCCACTGAAATGTTGTTCATTATCACAATATAATCTAAGCTGGGGTTCTCAATAGCAGGGTTTGACAGGTTGTGCAGGGTTTATTGTGGGGAGCTGTCCTGTGCATTGCAGGAGGTTTAGCAGCTCCCTGGTCTCTATCCGTTAGATACCAGTAGCATATCTCCCACGCCACCCCCACCTCCCCCACTGTGATAACCAAATGTGTCCAGATAATGCCAAATGCCCCCTGGAGGACAAAATTGCCTCCTCCTAGACAAATACACTAACTGTGTGCTAGACACCCTTTACAGAGCTGTGGGAGATAGGTATTCAAAGTGGCTTCCAACCTGAAAGCATGGAACACTATAGTACATTATACTATATTCCCATTTTAAGATGAGAGCATCGTTATAGCATTGTTGTAATTGTTAATTCAGAAACAACAAATGCACAAGACAGGATTAAATAATTTATGGTACACTCAACTAATGGAGTTATTAGATATCCATTAAATCATGTAGATTTATATTTATCAGCACAGCACATTCTTGATTTTTTTAAAAGTGCCATCAGAAGAGTATGTATATACATATATGTTTTTAAAGGTTTATTTTATTTCTCTCTACCTTCTCATTGTTTGCACCTGCTATTTCCGTTCGTTGTGTGTTTATCTTCTTTTTAGGAGACACCGGGAATTGACCCTGGAACCTCCTGTGTGGGAGGGAGGCACCTAATCACTTGAGCCACCTCTACTCTCTTACAGTATTTTTTTTAAAGGGAAAAAATAATTTATATGGGACAATGTCTTGAAAGATTTCAATAGTGGTTGCTTCTGCGCATATGATTTGGGGTGATTGACATCTTTTTCCTTGTATTTATTAGCTTCTCTTCATTGAATACCTAGAAAACTATTGGTGGTCCACTGCTCCCCATGGGTAAGGATATAATTCAATCTTTCCACTATGAAACAATACCTTCTGGGGTTCCAGTTTTTCCTGATCTCAATCCCTGGCTTGTTTGTGCCTGTAACTCAGTTATTTTTTATCGCTTTTCATGGGAAGGTTACATGTAATTTATAAGTTCAAACTAAAGGTTTACTAAGCATTTGGTAATATCTAACTTTAAAGGCTATGCTTAGCTAAACTGAACAGAACATGACAAGAGAACAAGATTGAAGAGTCCTGTATGATATAGAGATGCGTTTTTTATAGTCATTTGAAAATACTTATCTAAGTAACTGTTTCAAATTTCTACCAGTAAGCACAATTTGAGTTAAATATTCCAAATCCTACTTTTGCTTTATCGTTCACATTTTTTATTTTCTCTAGCTTGGGTTATCTCATTTTGCAAAACAGAAAATGAGAAATGTATTATTAGTGTCGGCATTAAGCAGGCTGCTTATTTTCTGTAATTTATTGACAAAATGGACATTTAGAACTTAGGAGAATTCTCAAGATATTAATTTTCAGTGTCATATTTGGGGGACAGTGCATGCATGGAAGTTGTTGGGGAAAAAAAGCAAAGCTTCTATTGAATGAACCAATAAGGTTGTTACCTTAAAATGGGTCATATTTTATGTCACAAGGCAACTATAAGAGTTATCTATTTAACAATGAATAAAGCACAGCAGACTCAACATGGTACTTTTCCTATAACTTTGAATGTGGACTTATTATAGAGACTGACCATTTTTGAAGATAGTTGGAGTTTTTTTTTTAAATTGAATTGTCATCTTCAAGTCCTTTTGCAGGTGGGTTATTCATGAGTTCAGGATGTTCAGTTTCATAGACTTCCTCAGAACATCTGCATTCTAGATGAAATTAGATTTCATCTGCAGATTTTTTTTTTTCATTGTTAAATGCTTTTTGTCAGATACTGACTCAGGTTTTTCCTAATGCTGGTGGTATAAGACTGACATGTGTGTATGACACTGACCTTGCCAGTTCACATGTATTATACGTTATTATAATAAAATCCAACAGATTGATGAGATTATTATCAAATTTACTGTTCCCACAATTTGTCTAATCGAATATCCAAAGTCCCAGTAGGATAAACTGGTCCTGCTGAGTGTTACAAGTTTCTTTTTTAACTTATCATATAAAATACCTGGTAGAGGTATGCTTTAAGTCTTTTAGCATAAAAGCTAAACAATTTTCCTCACACAGGTCAATAAAAGGGCACACTAATTGTCATTCTGTATTTGAAACAATTTATTACTGACATTTTCTTAACATTAAACTTTAAATCTTATAAGGGCCAATATCGAATATATTCTTGGGTACTCAAAAGTTTCCTGAGGGATGTGATAAAAGTCTAAGGATGAACTATAAACTCTTAGTTATTCATGCAGGCAAGCAATCAGTTACGTTAGTCTTACAATAGGGGTGTTTCAGGTTGTTCAAAAACTAGAAAAAGAAACAATAGAAAACAAGATAGAATGATAAAACATTAAATATATCGAAAAGGTTTAATATGTGCAGTTAACTTTCTGCCCATATTAAAGTTATACACATGCTAATTTAAAGACAATCAAAGCTCCATTCACCTGAATAACAAGGTGAACTCATACCAACTTTTATTTTCAGAACTTTTTAATACACAAAAATGAGGAAAAGGCCAATTTAAATAAGCCTCAAAAATGAATCAATCTGTTATATTAGGCTACTATAGAGTCATTTTTAAAGGGTTCCCCTTTTTTTTCTACCCATTTTCACTAACATTTACTTAAAAATGGTCTATCTGCTTAACAGCGGATAATGACTTGATATGCAGGGAAAAAACTGTGGGCCTAATTTATATTCCTTTAACAAACCAATTTTCAAAAAATTTAGGATTATATAAAATTCTGATTATCCACAAGGAACTTCGAGTGTATGATTTGCTCTGAGTTTGGAAAAAAAGTTGTGTAAGGTTGCAGTTACTATCATGGCATGGTTTCTTCTCTCAGTTTTCTATCACCGTGTTATGGGAAGGTGAACCTGAAGTCATTGTTGTGTTTTGTGATTGCCAAAAGGGAAAGGGAGACCAAATATAAGTTAAAGCTTGACAAATTAAAACCACCATGATCAAATATTAAACTCATCAAATGTTTTGCTTTATGAACATGTCTTTTCAAAGCCAGTTGAAATTATAGAAGTACGGTTTGTATTCTAGAATACTCCTCAGGGAGACAACTATGTCACAAAAGACAATCCTTAGACTGCATTTAGAATGTCACAATACAGAAAAACGAAGTTATTACTAAGTTGTAATGCATTCTAAACTATGACTGGGAGTTTAGAATCTAGGAGAATATATTTTACTCGAACAAGCAATGTCCCCTGGAAAGAGCTGACTCTTAAATATCTGAGTGGTTGAGAATATCGGAGTGGAAAAATGAGGGCAGTGTAGTTTATCTGCATGCACAGTGCATCCTGAGCTAAACCCGGAAGAAATGAGCTAATCTCAGGGAAACTGAATTATTCCTTAGTAAGCCTCTGTGTTTTTCAAGACCTTTGACACAAGTTCAGAGTTCTCAAATCACCCAACTCTTCTTTTAAAAAACGATTTTTTAAAAAGTTAGCTTTTCATCTTTCCCATTGGTGGACCCGGATCAAACGTACCCACCCAGTGTCAATAAAACTGCATAGGAAAGGGGCTATTTAACCAAGCCACGACACATCGTCCAAAAGGAAAATGGGCTCAGCAGGCAAACCACAGGTGGCGTCCGCCAACTTCTGTTCTCGCCGAAAACACTCGGGTCACTTCCTGTAGGAAAGTCATGAGAGACTTGATGCTCTTTTTAATTGAGGACGAGATAGCTCCTCCTTGCGCGCTTCTTTCCAGTTTTTGTTTTGTTTTGTTTTCCGGTCGCACAAGAACCTCTTAAATCCGGAAATGTCTGAAACGGGTTCCAGTGCGGGTTTAAATCGCGGGACCACGCACCTTCTCGGGCCGGAGGCGTTCGGAGATGTTCTGTGGCCTTACCTCCACCCAAGAGGGATCAAGGTCATCATTAGCAGCCGGCCACAGCTCCCGCCGCCGCACCGCTCTAGCTTCGAATCGGCGAAATTCAATGCTATTTTGCCAGCGGCACAGGGGCTTCCAAAACCACAGCGGTCACCTGGAAGAGGGCAGGTCACTCATACAGTCAACCCCGCAAGCCCCAGCCCCACTAGCCCAGATATTGGCGCTGAGCCGGCGCCCCGCCCCTTCCGCTCCGCGCACGCGCCGCCCCCACCGAGAGGCAGCGTGTGTTGATGGGAGGGTTTCCCTGCTCCCCTCTTTCCCTGGGATCCGCTCATTCTTACACCACCAAGGGGGTGGCGGGCTTCCCTAAGTCCCCGACGCCCCCCGGGTTAGAGAGCAGGAGCTGCAGATCTCCGGTCCTCAAAGAGGCATATGTAATGAAAGTTCCTCTGGGGTCACGGACTGGAGAGGAACCGCTGGTTGGCGCTGGCTGCCAGACACCCTCTTCGTGGGTCCCCCTTGGTGTCCGGAGAGGAATGGTGCGTCCCGCAGGGCGCGCGCTGCTCCCGCGCTTTGGCCGTTCAGAGAGGGAGGGGGGAAAGAGGAGGAGGGAGGGGGGGACCGGACCCCAATTCGTAAAGACTCCGCCAGGACCGGACTAGCCGGGCCGTTTAGGGGGGGGAGAGCGAGCGCGCAGCGCGCCGGCCAAAGTGGGCCTCGCTGGGGGGTGGGGGGTGGGTGGGGTTGGGGTGGGTGCCATCGTGGATTCTTCCGGATCTAGGGAAACCAGCGGAGCAGCCGGGATCATGTCGGACCAGGAGTTGAAAGTTCCTGAGGAAATGTTCAAAGAGGTCAAATATTACGCGGTGGGAGACATCGATCCCAAGGTACCGCAACCGCTTCCTCCTCTCTCCTCTCCCTCCGTCTCTCCCGTACTCCTCGCTTCCCGACACAGGCGCACACTCCCTGGGCTTGTAATGCAGGAGCCCCCTCCTTAACACCTCCGCCGCCGCCTCCTTCCTCCCCCGCCGCCGCGCCCCCGTCCCCGCCGCAGCGCCGCCGAGGTGGCCCGCGCCGGCCAGGCTGCGCGGGCAGGGGCAGGGACGGCTGCGCTCGCGCGGCCTCGCGCCGGCGCAGGGGGCCCGGGCGGCTGACGGAGGAGGCGCGAGGGCCGGGCTCGCGCCTGCTCCGCGCCCGCGGGCTGCTGGCCGGCCGGGCGGGGGCGCGTGGCCACTGCTGGGCTCCCGCGCTGTCCGACCCCGGGCTGGGGATCGAGGTGGGGCTGGGGTCTCCGGGTCCTGTCGTCGCCGCGGCGGAGAGGGTGGGGGGACGGGGACGCGGAGGGCACTTCGCCCCGGCCGGCCGCGGCGGCGGCTCCTGCGGCCCGGCCCCTCTTCTGCCCGCCCCCGCCGGCGCCGGCGCCGCCGCCTTCCCAGGCCCCGGCGCCCCCGGGCGCGTTACCCGCGCGAGCTTGGAGCTCGGGCCTAGCGCCGCGAGGACCGATTGTCACCATCCCCTCCGTTTGGCGTCCTGCTGAATAGCGGGTAAGCCCCCCACGCCCGGCACACGGGCGCAGCCGCAGCCTCGGCCCGATCCCTGCCTTCTGCTCCTTTTAGGAGCGGATTTAGAAAGGGAACGCGTCGGTTCAGCGTATCCAGCTCCGGCTGTCATGACTCCAGGAATAGTAGTTGGTCCAAGAGGGCTGACGGGATGATAGGGACAGTGACAGGGAGCCCTGGCCGATGTAGCTCACTCAGGGAGCCCGGTTTCCAAGCAGCTAGGAAGGAGAAAGTTAGCTATGCCCCTGGTTTGGTCAGCCAAATGATTTTGGACGTCTCGACCAGTTTAGCTCCGGTAATTTATGCTGGGCTGAGAAGGGCTTGGCTCACCATGGGAATGGGCGGTTGAATTTGTATTCCTTTATTAATTGGGTGAGCCATACAATAAATGTGAAAAATACCCTGCTAACACCATCCCACTGAACGTTTAATTTTTTGTAATTTGGGATTAACGTCAAGAGATACTGAAGATTTTCCTAAGGATGATTCCTATGTTTAAGGGTCAGAATGTTTCTATTACATGGTGTAAATTAATCTTTTTATTTTTATTAGTGAAGTTGTGGCTTTACAGAACAATCATGCACAAAATAGAGAGGTCCCATATACCACCTTATTATTAACACCTTGCATTGGTGTGAAACATTCGTTACAATTCATGAAAACACATTTCTTTAATTGTACTATTAACTGTAGTCTATCTAACCTAGGATTCACTATGTTGTGCAGTTCCTGGATTTGTTTTTTCATTTTTATTTAAAAGCTTTTTATTATATATATAATAAATAATATATGTTGTTATACATATAACCAAAAATTTCCCCTTTTATCCACATTCAAATACATAATTTAGTGCTATTAATTACATTCACGATATTGTGGTACCATCCTCACCATCTCTTAAAAAAACTTTCACATCATCATCCGAATAAAAACTATACATTTTAAGCCTTAGCTCTCTATTCCCTCCCCTCCCCCCCATCCCCTGGTAACATATTCAAGATTCTGACTGTTTGTTTATTCTGATTATTTCCTATCAATGAGATTATACAATATTTGTCCTTTGGTCTGTGACTTATTTCACCTGACATGATGTCTTCAAGGTTCATCCATGTTATGCCATGTACCAGAACTTTATTCCTTTTTATGGCTGAAGAATATTCCATTAAATTTATCCATTCATCTGTTGTTGGACTCTAGGGTTACTTCCATCTTATGGCAGTTGTGATTAATACTGCTGCGAACACTGGTGTTTATCTGTTCAAGTCCCTGCTTTCAATTCTTTTGGGTTTATACCTAGACGTGGGATTGGGAAATGAATCTTGGTTGAATATTTTCTTCCTGTTAATGTTCACAATATTTTTTAAAAGTGTTAACTATACAATTATGTTGGTTTCAGTGTCACAGTAGTGCTAAACTGGGAGTAAGGGGAATGCAGAATTTAGGCCTCAAAAGGTAAACATTAATACTTACCAATGAACTTGGATGGTATAAAAGGAATTGTGAAAGGCTGATTGATCTTGGCCCTCTAGTGCTTTGTGTGATGGTATCTTATGAACTAGGGTCCCTGGGATCACCCCCAAAGATGGATCCTTTTCCCACTGTAACTTTACGGTGAGTAGACTTTTGGTTTTAAATTTAAAGCATTAAACAGGTGCTGAACCCAGAGTGATAAAAATGCATACCTCAAAGAGTAGTAGCCCTCTCTAGTGTTGATAATTTCCTTTTCTCCAGCTATGTACCATTCTCTTCTTCCTCTTTTATTTTATGATTTTGCCTCTTACAAGAGACTTGAAGCAACTGTTACTGAAAACCTGGAACAAGTTGAACTGGAACCATATTTGCTCAATTATGAATCAAATCTAAGTGCTTAAAAATGTCCTTGGCAAACCACTTTGATGTGAAACAGTATAATTTCTAAAAATTTTAGAGCCAGAACATCTGATGGTCTGAGTCTTATAAGTATGGATTAAAAAAGTTAACAAGTGTTTTGACGTGGCAGGCATTGGACTAGGTGCTGGATATAATATAAAGATGGACAAGGATAGATACTGTCCTTGACAACTTCACATTGGTGGTAGGGGAAGCACATCTGAACACATTGCAATACAAAATGATAGGTACTATAAGAGAACAAATTTTCCTCTGTGGTACATAGAAGGCACTACTGAAATGTCATTAAGTAGGTTTTGTTTGAGTTGGGTCTTAAGCAGAAATTAAAAAGAGCATGAAAAATTCCTTCCTTCACGTGAAATGTATATGCTAAAGGAATGGGATATCAGGGAGATCAGTATATTTGGAGCAGAGGAACGCATGGAAGGAGATGAATCTGGTAAAATACAGGTTTAGTAGTGTGGAGACTGAAAAGAAGCTATTGGTTTTGACAGCTTCAAAGTTAGTGAAAACCCTGAATAAGTACTTTCCTTAGAGTGTAGCAGAGGCTGTAAATGGGCATTGAGTTGAAGAGTGAGTAGGAAATGAGGAAGTGAAGATAGAAAAGTTAGACTACTGTTTCAAGAAATTTGTCGTTAAAAGGAAACACGGAAGGGTGTGCTAAGAAAGATAATGGCCAGGGGATAGATATGTATGTTTGCATGCATGTTCATGGTATATAAGGATGTGAGAGACTCCATTCCTTATATGCTAAGGGAACAGGTGTGGAGGGGCAGAGATTGAAATCTCAAGACTCATAGGAAAGGAAATAGAATTGAAAACACAGATGGGGAGAGTAGATAATAAGAGGGGTGTCTTTTTCTGTGAAACAAAAGCAATGAATGTAGGAAGCTAAAGGTGCTTGGGGGGCAAAGGAAGAAAAGTAGAGGTGGTTCATATCTAATGGCCACTGTGTTTTCATTTATTAAATAAATATTTAGCTTCTGCTGTAGTTCATAATAATGGATGGTCAATAAAATATTTTAAAAGATTGTCTAACTTGTGGGTAAAATTAGCTTTGTGAACACCATATCACTTAGATACTTGCTGTGCACTTATATTACTTAACTTCTCTGATGTATTTGACTCTGTTGACCTTTCCTTAACCCTTACCTCACTTGGCTTCTGTTTACACTGCCATCCCCAATACTGCTCTTCCCTCTTCCTGTCCCAGAGGTATTCTTTTCTTTTTTCTTTCTTTTTTTTTTTTTAGGAACCGGGGGCAGAGGATTGAACCTGGGACCTCATAGGTGGGAAGTCAGTGCTCATCCACAGAGCCACATTGACTCCCCTGAGTTGGTTTTTATGATTATTTTGTTTGTTGTTTGTTTCCGTTTTCCTTTAGGAGGCACCGGGAACTGAACCCGGAACTTCCCATGTGGGAAGCAGGTGTTTGACAGCTTGAGTCACATTGGCTCCCCAGAGGTATTCTTTATTGCCAGGGTTTTGCCTGCAGACCACATCCCACTCAATATACTCTGGGGCTTCTCATCCACTTTTGTAGCTTTAGCTATCCCTTATATATATTTTGGTAACTCCCTATCTGGTGAGAGCCAAACCCCTTACTAGATATTGCATTTGGCAACCAAAGAACAGTGTGCCCCAAATTTAAAGTTTCTTCTTGCTTCCCCCCATGCTCAGCTCTTCTAATATATTCTTCCATGAATGGCAGTATTTCATTCTTGACTTTTCTGTTAGGCTTGCACCCCTTCCATTCACAATGTCTAGCTGATTCTCATGTCTTTTTTCTATCTCCAAACATTCTTTCGTTGTTACCTGCCTCTTTCACCTGAATTACTGCAGTTACTTCTTAACTGGTCTCCTCTGTCTCCTACCATGTGCCAACACAATTATCCACTGACAGTAATCTTTCAATAAGTAAAATCTGATCCTTCTGTCTCCCTGCTTAAAATCCTTTATTGGCTCTTCAGATACCTCAGATTAAAATACAAACTTTTTTGCATAGCATATAAGATTATTTATAGTCTGGTCACTATTTACCTACCCAGTGCTTTGAACACTGGACTCTCCCTCCAGTACATATATTTTTGCCTGGCTGACTCCTATAACTGCAAAAGGATTCTGATTGTGTCTTTCCTCTTCCAGAAACTTTCCCTGATTATACTATCCCCATCCCCAAGCCTTTAAGTTTGAGGTCTTGTAGTATCATGTGCGTTTCCAAGTTTTAACACTCACCTTTCAGAGTAAGAGGCTATTAATTCTGTGTGAATATGGTGTGTTTTATTAAAAGTTTCCATTATTCACAGTAAGTATTTGTATAAATTAAGAATGAAGTATAGTAGTTTCCATTTTAATTTGTTTTTTTTTTCTTTAGGTTATTCAGCTTCTAAAAGCTGGAAAAGCTAAGGAAGTCTCCTACAATGCACTAGCCTCACACATAATTTCAGAAGATGGGGACAATCCAGAGGTTGGAGAAGCTCGAGAAGTCTTTGATTTACCTGTTGTAAAGGTCAGTAATAAATAATTCTAACTAATTTTACATATTTTCATCCTGTATCTTGAAAGCAAATACATTTTTAGAGTTTTATTGTAACTTTTCTCAGGGTCTTTACTGAAGTACTGATTTACTTGGAAAGTTGCTAAACTAATAAAGTCCTTTTAACATGTCAGTAACCTACCTTAGCTTAAGGCCCTTTAAGTTAAATCATGATGTTGCAAGATATATTAGCTAGGGTTCTCTAGGGAAAGAGAACCAACAGGAGACATCTATAAATAGTATAAGACTTTATAAAACTCTCACATGACCGTGGGGATGCACAAGTTTAAATTCTGCAAGGCAGGCTATGAAAAAGGAGCTCCAGTGAGTTCCCAGGAACGTTGGCTGTAGTAAAGATGGGGAGTGTCTCTCTGAATGCTGAAATCACTTTTATTTTTAAGGCCTTTAACTGATTGGATAAGACCTCACTCATTGCTGATGGCAATCTCCTTATTTGATTGTAGATGTAGCCATCTATGCAGTCAACTCACTATTATTAAAGTCCATGAAATAAACTTGTTTTGCATGTAGCTCAGTGCTTACTTGACCAAAAACTAGGCACCATTACCTGGCTGAATTGATACATTAACCTAACTTTCACACAAGATTTCTTAATATTGTAAATAATTCTAGATCATCTTATATACCTGCTCTAGGAGTGATCCCATTTTTTCATTCCCTGGAAGCCCTCCATGCTTCATGTCATAGGAAGTGAATCTATTGTCTTGGATCAAATAGGCATTGGTGAATTTACTCATAAGAAGGTATTTGATTCCAAAAGTAGGCTAAATTCTATTGAAAGACAACCCTGGAACAAGGTTACTTTCCATACTGATTGTGGCATGTGACCCTAATTTCCAGCTAGAATAGCTGAAAGGAGTCCTGTCCCCATGCTGCTTAACTACTTTCAGACAAAGTTCACATTGACCATTTGTAACACTGAACACCTGGTGGCCATCTGTAATGCTATCCTACTTGACTGCTGAGAAGTTTATTATAGAAAGTAGGGGCCTCAGCTGGTGGGTTATTCATTCAGTTTTTTGGATCTGCTTACTGTGCCACTTTATTGTGGCTAGTAATTGAGTTGACTGCCATTAAAGAATATTTTTAAAAGTTGTTAATTTTGATCCTTCAATTTTTATTTCTAATCTTCTGTATTATATATTTGTTTTACTGCATTTCTATACCAGTACCATTTGGTGTCTTTATGTTTTGTTTTGTTTTTTTGCCTTAAAAAAAAATAGCAGAAGAGTTGTAGTTTAATATCAATAGAGGTAGGAGTTCAGAAAGCTGTTCCATTAAGTAAGGTTGGTAGCAGAGAAGCTATCTGGCTTCTGGAAGTGCTGAACCTCACTAATATCCAGGATTATAACTCTATTCTGCAGACTTAGAAACTTGATTTTTGAAAATAGATCTGAAAGTAGATCTGTCTCAAGAGAAGGTTCTCGTAAACCAAACTCTCAAGAGACTGATGTATAAGAGTGATTATTAATTTGCAGCGATAAATACAATTATCACGTTCATGCACTAGAATGTTTGTTTCAGCATAACCAGCTCATTGTTGCTATGTGTACAGATCCATTTATGAAGACTTATTATTAGTAGGTTTCTTGGTGAGTTAACCAGATGCCACTTTGTAGGGGAGATATACTTGTCACAGGACGAGTCTGAGGCTGTAAGCTAGGACATCCTCTCTTAGACCATGGTTTTGTCTCTGGTTTGTTTCCATTCTTCCTTAGCTGTAAGGAACTGTATTTCAGTTTCTTTCCCTTCCTACAAACTTTCAGACAGGTGCTATTGTCTCATCAAAGTGACTTTGCATGTCTTGTGTTGTTTCCCTAGTCAACTTTAAAAAGGCAGCCTTATTAACAATGTTTGGGGTATAAGTCTTTGTTGCCAGACCACCTACAGGAGGGGTTCTTAAACCTGTGACCCAGAGCCCAATTTTTTTTTTATGGAGGCACCGTGATTGAGCCTGGTTCCTCATACATGGGAAACAGGCACTCAACTAACTGAGCTGTGTCCGCTTCTCAAGCCATATTTTTGTAATGAATGCTTCGTAAACACCCCTTTATCCTGAAATAAAATTCATACCTAAAATAACTTATCACAGAGCGTATATATATATACACACATACTGATATGTAAAGGAGAAATAAAATGAAAGTAAATATAATAAATGTGTACTTCAGTGTGTAAACATTGGGCACAACTACACTAGGGACATAATGAGATAGTCAGATGTTGCTATATTTAGAAACGCTGTCAATGTGACTGCTACAAATGCCAATCGATCCTTATATCCCATAAGTGGAGTTGCTGGCTGTGAGGTGATATTTCAGAATGGTGAGCAATCCTTGGTAAAGTTCTGAACTAAACAACATAGTCTTTTTTCATTATATACAGTGGTTATATTCCTTAAAAAGTCAATGTATAATAAAGCTATTTACAAATACCCATTACCCTGCTTCTGCAATTGTCAACATTATGCCAACCTAGCTTAATATAGCCCCATCCCACTTTTCTCTCCCTTTGGCTATATATTTTTAATCTCAGATACATTATTATTTCATCTGTAAATATGTCAACATTCCAGCCTGCTTTCAGTTTGTGGCAGCATCTGAATTGTCCAGTGCCTACAGTGTTACATTTATAGGTTTAGGGTAATTTTTAAGAGTTGATCCAACACGTTGTGTTGACTCTAAGATAGTTCTGGTAGACCTATCATCTTAGTCTAAACCTAATAGGCTTATCTTATTTGAATGCTTCTGTTAATAGTTGGGTCTGAATTAGACTGACTCCTGGGTAAGGCCTGGTTCCCTAAGGGTATATCCTTGGCCTTTGCCTTGATATTAAATTTGACAAGTGCATTTTTAAAATGTCATCGTTATGCAAGTTAACAGTTTATCCATCATTTATAGAATATGAGACATTTTACATATTGGATTTTTTTTCCTCCACTTTTTAATTTTTTAAAACATTGGATTTTATAGCTGTTTAAAACTTGATTTTTTATGTACAAGAGTTTTTGAAATAATTTTTTTATAGAAATATTTTTCTCAGTGGCCTACAGGCATTGGAAATGTTAATTAGCTCATTTGTAGAATTGGGTTTATTTTTATGTATGATCACTTCCCTTTGGAGTAAATAACTCCTTATTACTCTGCATTTATTACTTCTTCATTTCTACATTATTAGAGTGTCTTTTTGTTGTTGTTTGACTTTTCATTAAGAAATAATTTCAGATTTACAGAAAAGTTGCAAAAATAGTGCAAAGAATCTCACATATCCTTCATCCTGATTCCTCAGATATTAATATCTTATACAACCATAGCACAGTTACCAAGAACAGGAAGTTAATATTGATGCAGTAGTATTATCTAATCTATAGATCTCATTCAAATTTTGCTTGTTGTCCTGCTAATGTCCTTTTTCTTCTGATCCAGAATACATCTAGGATCACAAGCTGCATTTAGTGGTCATGTCTCAGTCTCCTTTAATCTGGAACAGTTCCTCAGTCTTTTTTTTTTTTTTAGAGAAGTTTTAAGTTTACAGAAAAATCACGTAGAAAATACCAAGTTCCCATATACTCGCCCCCCCCACTTCACACATACAGTTTTCCCTATTATTAACACTTTGTATTAGTGTGGTACCTTTGTTAAAATTGATGAAACAATATTATTATAATTATACTATTAACTAGTCCATGTTTGCAGCAGGGTTCACTGTGTTGAACAGTCCTATGTGTTTGGGCTTTTTAAAATTTCATTCTAATACTGTGTATACAACCTAAAATTTCCCCTTTTAACCATATTCTTCAAATATATAATTCAATGCTGTTATTTAGGATATTGTGCTACTGTCACCACCCTCTGTTACCAAAACATTTCTGTCAACCTTCTCTCTTGCTTCTTACTTTGCACTGTTTTATCAATTTACCTGATTTAGGGCCACAAGGTAACTCTGCTCTGCTTAGACTTCTTGATAGCTAGACTAGCAGTCTTTACACTGGGATGCCCATGTCCCTCTTGCCCCATCCCCACCCCCACCCCCGCCACCACCATTGCCCTGCCCAGCCCTCCAAAGGAAAGTCTTACCAAGCTGTATGCTTCTTAAATAGTTTTAAGGCAATACATTTCTATGTGATCCTTCCTAAAACTGCATGAAAACAAAAACCCACTTCACACAAGAAAGTCATACTGTTACCCATTTTAATTTTATTACAGTACATTGCTCTAGTCCAGGGGTTCTTAACCTTTTTTGTTCCATGGACCCCTTTGCCAGTCAGGTGAAAACCATAAACACCTTCTCAGAATGTAGCAGCAGATAGTTTTATGACACTCAACATTGGCATGTCTTTAAATTATATTTAGGATTTTTCAAAATTACATTTTACAACTTTCCCATAACATCTGTTCAAGTGGTCAGTTTTGGTAAACATTTAGAAATTCAAATTTTCCTACAGTGTATAAAACTATCTTCTCTATTCTTACCAACATTTTTGCAGGCAGTTATTCACTGCTCTCAGAATATACTACAGGAAAATACAAATAATACTAAGTCCACACTATCCTGTGTATTATTTAATAAATATATCACACCCGCACCAATATGTTCCCACAAGAATAATGCTTTTTTGAATATTCAGTTCAAACTCATGGACCCCCTTAAATCTTTCCCTGGACCCCGTGGGGGTCCCTGGATCCCTGGATAAGAACCCCTGCTCTAACCTGTGAAAAACCCCCTGGACATACCAAACAAAGGGATAATTTAAACACTGTTTCCAGGTAAGCTTTCTGTTAAGGGTTATACTTGCTCCTTGTGGCGATACTCGGATTTTACAAGAGTCAAAGCACAGAATAGATGACTGATGATGACTAATTCTCTTACATTTAACTAGAATTTTCCCAGGACTATCCAAAAAATATTAAGATATATTGGATAAAATGTTTAGATAGAAACAAGTGTTTTCAGATTTAGTGTACTTAATTTAATAAGTTAATTAAAACTTCTGGTAAAATTATCAAGTTATCTCTTTGAACTAGTTATCTCAAGGACAGCCAAACTTTATTTTACAAAATGTTTAATATTTCTACCCTTTATTAGCAGAAAATAAGCTTATTTAAACTTAATGCTGAAGCATTTTATTTTATTTTGTTTTTGATTTATTAAAAATATTTATTTATTTCTCCCCACCCCCTCGTTTGCACTTGTTGTGTCTGTTTATCTTGTTTCTTTAGGAGGCATCTAGAACCGAACCTGAGACCTCTGATATGGGAGGGAGGCACCTAATCGCTTGAGCTACCTCCATTCCCTGCTTTGTTGTGTCTCTCATTGTGTTTTTCTTCTTGAGTCTCTTGTTTGTCAGCTTGCTGTGCCTGCCCATCACATCAGCCCGCTGTCTTGCTCATCCTCTCCAGGAGACACCAGGAACCTCTGCTCCCTGCTCTGTTGTGTCTCTCATTATGTTTTTCTTCTTCTGGCTCTTGTTGCATCAGCTTGCTGCACCTACCCATCGAACCAGCTTGCTGTCTTCTTTAGGAGGCACTGGAAACCAAATGAGGGACCTACCATGTTTAAGGCGGGAGCTCATTTCTTGAGCCACAACTACTTCCTGTCACTGAAGCATTTTAGATGTCACCTAAAATGATGGAGCACTTCATTTTCTAATATTCTTTTGAGGTGTACATGAACAAAAATAGCTTAAAGATCATTAGCTTGAAATTGTTCATTGTTATATTCCCAGTGCCTTGTACAATCTCTGGCACAAAATAGATTCTTTAATAAGTATTTAATGAATTGATGGATGAGTCAAGAATGTGTATGTTTGTATGTTTAGTTGGCTAACTTTTCTGAAAGTCAGCAGGCATTGCTGTATTTTTACATAGTAATTTTGTGAAGCAGAGGTATCAAGATAATGATGTATACTTTTAAAAATTAGAGAAATATAAGATGAGATAATTTTTCAAAAATTTGTTGCCTGAAAAGGTAGTGGTTAATCTGAGGTTTTATAATTGGTCTTGAGTCTTAGAATTCATAGAAACACTACCAGGCAGTTAGAAATAATTTTTATGGTTTACAAGCATTTTATCTACTTGTGTAGCTTTGCTAAAAAAAAAATCTCATGAACTTAGACATCATTGAATTCAGGATATAAGAAGAGGACTTATGAGGGGCTGTTTTTATAGCATGGATGGAGTGGTAGGGGACTGTGGGTAACAGTTTCCCTATCTCTGTAATTTTGAGGACAGAGTTCCTGCCAGCCTAGAGGCTTTACATAGTGATAAGTTTGTAAACCTAAATGGAATACTTTAAAAAAAAACCAAACTGGTAGTTTTTCATCCTACAATTGGACTTTTCTCCTAGGACATTTATAATTAATCTTTTACTATGATATTTCCACTACTTGAGTAATTATAATTTTAATGTAATTTGGATGTTTTATAAATGGTTATAACAGAGCCTTTTAAATTTTAGGAGCAATACTACTAAAATAATGTCACATTTTCATTCTTGGGTTTCTGTACCAAAAAAGCAAAAAATAAATAAAGTAATGTCACTTTGGTTCTAAATTGAACATACTTTTTGATTGAGTTAATATTTTCTTTTTCAGCCTTCTTGGGTGATTTTATCCGTTCAATGTGGAACTCTTCTGCCGTATCCTTTTTTGTGGATGGGGAGGAGGGAAAGGATGACACCAGGCTTAAGATTGAAATGATAGTTACTGAAAGATGGACTTATCAGATAGGGTGAACTGTGTCTTCTCATCCAATATGCCTACTATTTTCCATCCTGTATCAAATATTATATAACTGATCCTTGTTATTATAGTATAAAAAGTGAGAACCAGCTATGTAGACATACTCTAGGCTAGGACCACAGAACCACAAGTTCTAGTTCTTCTGTGACTCAGTAATAGTGCTAGTACATTTCTACTTAAAATTTTAGGCAGTCTGCTTCTCTGGACCATAGTTCTTGTGTCTTTTAATAGCTAACTTCTGTGATATCTAGCTAGACTCTATATTTTTAAAATTCTATTTAAGAACCAAGATAAGCATTATTTGAAGGGTAGATTGAGGAAGAGAACATCAGAGAGAAATTTTCAGTTTTATGACATGCATTGTTATTCTTTTTAATTACGTTGGCTAGAAGGTTTATTAATTCATTAAACATATTGGACACTGGCTGTGAGCTGAAGTACTGAAAATATAGTGTCCTCAAAGAGGTTCCTTATATGCATGTTTTCATTCACTCAGCATTTTTCGAGTGTGACTCTGAATCAAGCATGTGCTAGGGGTTAGCAATGAAACATCCTACAGATCTTCTTTTACCATTCTAGGCTTGACAGTTCCTATTTCACTGTGGAAGTATCAATCTTCATTGTTTAAAGATTTCCTTTGAGCATAACCTGATTTGGGAAATCAGACCTTCTTTTAAGAGTAGCCAATGTTATGTTGGTGTAAAAGGAATTATGGTTTTGGACCGTGAATTTTAAATCATTATAACTAGGCTTAAACTCATCTTTATTAATCAAAATAGGAACCATTACAATCAATACATTTTTGCTGATGAGAAATAAGTTTGCTTATTCCTGTAGCATAAAAATCCGTGCTTCGGGAGTCAGTGAACTTTTGAAGAGCATTTTCTTCATCCTGCTGGTTGTGGAAGTATTTTCCCTGCAAAAAGTTGTCGAGATGCTTGAAGAAGTGGTAGTTGGTTGGCAAGAGGTCAGGTGAACATGGCGGATGAGGCAAAACTTCGTAGCCTAATTCGTTCAACTTTTGAAGTGTTCATTGTGCGATGTGTGTCAGGAGTTGTGGAGAAGAATTGGACCCTTCTGTTGACCAGTGCCGGCTGCAGGCATTGCAGGTTTCAGTGTATCTCATCAATTGGCTGAATATACTTCTTAGATGTAAAGTTTTTGCCAGGATTCAGAAAGCTGTAGTGGATCAGACTAGCAGCAGACCCGCAGATAGTGCCGTGACCTTTTTTTGGTACAAGTTTGGCTTTGGGAAGTGATTTGGAGCCTCTTCGTGGTCTAACCACTGAGCGGTTGTTGCCAGTTTTTGTATAAAATCCACTTTTTCTTGCATGTCACGGTCTGATTGAGAAATGGTTCATTGTTGTGTAGGATAAGAGAAAGTGGCACTTCAAAGTGACGATTTTTTAAAATTTTCGGTCAGCTCATGAGGCACCCACTTATTGAGCTTTTTCACCTTTCCAATTAGCTTCAAATGCCAAATGACTATAGAATGGTCTATGTTGAGTTCTTTGGCAGCTTCTCGTATAGTTGTAAGAGGATCAGCTTTGATGATTGCTCTCACTTGGTTGTTATCAACTTCTGATGGCCGGCCACTACGCTCCTCATCTTCAAGGCTCTCATCTTTGCAAAACTTCTTGAACCACCACTGCACTGTACATTCATTAGCAGTTCTGGACCAAATGTGTTGTTGATGTTGTGAGTTGTCTCCGCTGCTTTACAACAAATTTTGAACTCAAATAAGAAAATTGCTCGAATTTGCTTTTTGTCTAACATCATTTCCATAGTCTAAAGTAAATATAAAATAAACAGCAAATAAGTTGTTAGCAAAAAAACCTAGAGAGAGAAATGCACATTACAATGATGATAACATGACCACATTTATTTAAGAATGTATTCCAATATCAAATGGCACATTTCAACAATGCAAAACTACAATTACTTTTGCATCAACCTAATACCATACAGTTATGATGATACAGTTTTAGACCTGGGTGAGAGCTTACCTCTTTCATCCTATTTTGTTTTGCAGCTATGACAGGCAGTTCCTTTGAAGGCACTTGTAACCTATTGAAGCAATCCAGATGGAAGGCATCTTACTGTAATTAAACATTTATAGGGGACCTCAAATAGAGAAAACATTCCTTTAAAAGCAGTTCTTCTTGGAGGATGTGCAGAACTTTACCAACTCCAACTAAAAAATCCTGAGATTCTCATCCATGGTCTGGAGAGTTGAAGGGAAACTGTTCCTTTTTTTTCCTTTCTTTCTAAGAGCAGAGCAGGTATTGTAGGGGTGGGATAGGTATTTTTGAACATAAAAGGCCTGTTCTGGATCATTAATTTTCCACACAAGAATTCCTTAAAAATTATCATTGCCTTTGAGCTCTTACTTGCCTATCCTAAAGAAGTTAAAGGAACCAGAAAAGGGAACCCCGGAGAGTCTTGGGAGACAACATACTCTAAGATTTGTCTTTGTTAATGTTTCCCTGAGTCTTTGGAAATAGAAAATCCCTGAAGATGGCAACTGATCTTGGGATAATGGCATCAGGTTTGAGGAGTATTACAGTCAAGGAATGTTCAAATCTTTATAAGATTGTCTATATACCTGCATAAGGGAATTCAAAATTACAGTGGAATTTTCAGTCTGATATGTTTTTTTAATTCACATGTCTCATTATGTATACTTTTCTCCTATAGGGAAAGAGAAATGATTCTTTAATTTATTTGAATTCTAGATACTCCAAATTCTTAAAAGAAGTCATTGTATTTCTTTTGAATAAACTATAAAGTACAGGCACACAGAGATCATGTCTGCCTTAATTATAGCCATATTCTCAGTATCTGGCACATAGTAAGTTCTCAGTAATTATATTGAACAGATTTTAGAAATCAGAACTTGAGAACTGAGAAGGATTTTAGGAATTACATATTCCAAGTCTTGATGTAACAGAGGAAAGTAAAGCTCAGAGTTGTTTTGCCCTATGTTGATGAAGTTAATGTTGATAATAACATTAGAGCCCTGGTTCTTTCATGAAGGATTCATTCTACTCTGCAACAGAAGTGGTCACATTAATGTTGCATTCTGAAATTTTAATTTTTTATTTGTTTTTAAAATAATTGCTATAACATAAGAGTGTATATATGTGTGTATGTACATATATGCATATAGTTAGCTAGTTATCAGAGGTCAGATATTTTCCCTATGACTATATTATGTGCATTTTATATATAATATAACTGGAGAGATTGGATTTTTTTTTTTTTTTTTTTTTTTTACTTTTTAGAGGGCACTGGGGATTGAACTCAGGACCTCGTACATAGGAAGCAGGTGTTCAACCACTGAGCGACATCTACTTCCCACTGACATTTGTTTTGTTTTGTTTTTTTCCTTTTTTTGTTTTTGTTTTTATGAGGTATAGGGATCAAACCTAGTACCTCATACATGGGAAGCAGGTGCTCAACCACTTGTGCTTCATCCGTTCTCCAAGACTGGATTTTAAAATGTACATTATAGGAACCTCTTGGTTCTTTTTGTGCCTGCCCAGTTCTATTTATTCCAGTCTGCTCTGTGTTCTTCTGTGGTTAACTTATGTCTGTCTTTTCCCTAAATGGATTGAGTGGGAAGAAGGGAGAGAGGAGGGAGATGGGTAATGTCCAAATTGGCAAATAGACTTATGTTTATTAGCGAAATATAGGTTGCACTAATCTTGTTTCATTGTAATCTTAATAACTATAAAACAGAGTAAATGGTTTTTCTCCAGAGTCATGCCAGATTTTTTTTGGAGTCACTGCCTGCCTTTCTCAGGTAAGCATGATTATAATCAGTCTTGTGTTATTTACATTTAATAATTTGGTTTTGCTTAGTTTTATATGATTGGATTTATGACCTCTGTTAGTTTTAGAGAAGCTGTTTACTAAACGGACTGCATATTCAATCTGAGCTTTTTATACATTTATAATTTAAATATTCATACTTATTTTTAAATTTTAATGTTTTAAGTGGGTGAAAATGGTCTTTCTAAAGAATTACAAAGATTTAAAAATGAATATGAAAAAAAATTAAAGATGACAAGAAAATTCAATCCAAATTATAGGCAAAGAATTAAGATTCTTAATTAAGGACCAGTATAGATCAATGAAAAAAAAATAAAGACCTTAGCAGATAAGATTAAAGAAATGAACTTATAGGTCATAAAGAATTACAAATGACAAGTATAACAGCGTTCGATTCACTTTAAAATCAAAGAGATGAAAATTATAATAGCAGTGAGATAAAAATTTTGCTTTTCAAATTTGTAACACTGTATTCAATGCTGGTGCAGATGCCTAAAGACAAACACTCCTACTTATTGATGGTGGGAGTATAAATCATTTTAACAGTTTTCTAGAAAAGCTAAGGCAGTCTCAAGAGTCTTAAAGTACTCATTCTCTTTCCTCTTCAGCTGTCTTATGTTTAGAAATTTATCCAAGTTTGATAGAAATAGAAGAGATTGATGCATGAAGATATTCAACACAGTATTATTTATAAGAGGGTGTAATTGGAAACAGATTATCCATGTTTAGAAGTGGTCAAGAACACTATTATAGGCTCTTACACAATAGTCTAAACCATGTAGCCATTTTTGAATTATGTTTTATACAGATATTTAAAGGAATGGAAATGTTTTTAGTGGGAAAAAAGCAGAGGATAAAATAGGTATCAACCAAATAAAATATATAGGAAATGACTAAAAAGAGAGACCAAAATGTTATTAGTGGTTAAATCTCAGTAGTGAAAGAAATGAATATTTATTTTTTCTTAATTATATTCTGTCCTTACAATCCCCCAAGTTAAAAAAAAAAAAAACCCTCAAACCATAAATATTACTTTAAAAAAATAATAACAAGTTGGTGTTATTTAAACATTTTTGAAGTTACATAGGATAATTTGTTTAAAATTAGTGGTCATTGGACAGGAAAAAAACGTGATTTAGAGTGCCACCATTTTATTTGAACTCACAGACATAGTCCCAATCTGTAATTTTGATATTCTCAAGAAAATTCTTTTGAGGTAGTATGTATTCTTCCATATCCTTTGTGAAAGATTTGGAGAAAAGAATATCAAGGATATTAGGTGAGGTAAAAGGGATTTGATTATAGTTTAATTTAACATTGTTAGGTTATTGGCCAGACTCAGCTTTTGATACAGATGATATTACTAATCTGAATGTGATCCCTTCTTTGCCTTAGCAATAAGTATGGCACCTTTTTTTTTTTTTTTTTTTGGTCTCTTGTAAATTCTGGAAGTTCTTTAAAATAATTGAATCCTTGTCTGTCTTTTTTTCCTGTATCAATTTTATAGATATCCTTAAAGAAGCAATTTTAGCACTTTGGGGGAGGGAGGGCCTAGGATCAAGAATTTTGTTGATATTTGCATTTTTCAAAGTTTTTCATATCTGTGTTATAAATAAAAATTTATATGGTGATCTTTAAAGTTGGCCAAAGTGAAAACCTTTTAACACTGGGTGCTCTGGATGTATATAAATTTTATTGCTTTCCTTATACTTCTCTGTATGTTCCAAATTTGCAATAAATATACCAGCAAAGTTTTAAAAACAAAAACTTTCATGATTACTATTACTACTTATGCATTAATACAATGGGCTTTGGCTGAAATGTGAATTTTGCATTTAATTCTATTTCATGTTGATTGGATTTCTGGGTTCAGATTTAGAAGTCCACTCACTATCCAGAGAGGGTTCATATTGAATGAAAAAGGAAGCAAGTAAGATGGTGCATACTGAGTTGGAGTTGGGGGAAGTCCTGTGGATATTTTTCAGGGAGCTAGGTTACAGTGACATGGGATTTAGCAGACTTAACTTAGGGAAATAAATAGGAAAATCAAACATATATGAGTGTAAGAATGATTTACTGGGTGTTAAATTAGGTAGATATTAAATATCTCTGAATTTAGCATTAAGGAATACTTTTAGTCTTGGGGAGAAAAAATTTAATAGTTCTATTGAACAAAGATTTTATATATACCATGAATAATTGTAATACACATAGTATATGACATACATAATATATACTATATAATATGCTAAATTAAGTGGCACAGGTATTAATATCTGAGTTGAGAAAAGGAAGACATCAGTGTGGATTGGAAAAGTTAGGAAAGACTTGAAAGAGAATATGAGACTTGAATTGGACCTGAAAGAATGAATAGAAGTAGAGTAAAACTTGGAATATAAAGCGGGCCTTCCATATAGAGCAACATTGAAGGAGAAATCAGGGAGGCACAAGTATCTAAGTATTAGGAGAATGAAGTGAGAACCAAGGTTATATATTTGGGTATTGAGGAAAATAAAGTTTGGGTAGGTAGGTGGGTAGAGGGTATGGAAAACTTGAAATATTGGTATAGGAGTTTGGACTTGATAAGTAGGCAACAGGATGCTTGTTTGCTGGTTTTTATTTTTTAACCTTATTTAATTTTGGATTACAAATATTTATATTAAAACATTTGCCTAACTGCAGATAAAAGCAAACAAACTTTGATCATCTTTGGTCATTGTTGGTAAAATTGGGGAGCTCTGAATATGACATACTAGGGTAGGGTAGAGATTAGATTTTTGACAAGATGGAAACTTGCAGTCTTTTAGACTTGAGATAAAGAAGATTTGGATTGATTATATTTAGCATGGTATAAATGAAGATACAAAATGGAAACTGAAAACAGATGGAAATCAGCAGTCTTGGTGATTTGAGAATGATATGGTACAAAGAAAGAGAAGCTAACTTTCACTCTGCCCCTCCTGAGTGCCAGATCCTATAATAGATGCTTTCACCTTGAAATCATGAGTGAAAGATAATTTTGTTGAGATTAGGAGCACTAGATAGGGGAATAGAGGGGAATCTGGTTTGTGAAGGAAGGTGATGAAGTTGATTTGAAACAAATAGAGTTTGGGGTGTTGATCAGCTGTCCAAGTAGAAATCTTGTGCAGGAATTTGGAGATACAGTAGCATGAAGGTACTGAGAATTATTAAATCCCTGCAAAGGATAATAGAAGAACAGATGACCAGGATAGAGCCTTAGGTAAAATGTATAGCTAAGGAAATATGAAAATAAAAGGAACTTGAAAATAGAAACAAATTGGAGAAGTAGGGTATTATTTTTAGAAGCCAAGGATGAAGTCTGACCAAATTATTTTTATTTTTATTGCTGGGAAATAGCAACACCCCAAGTAAAGTTTTATAGCATTAATTTGCAGCAGATCGTTGTGTACAGGTCTGTGTGTCCCCTTGGTCCTGTTCTGTAATCCAAGAGTAGAAAGAAAAAGGGTGATGGAAATTAATAACAGGACTGTTGATTGGCTCTGTGACCCTTACAAAGGCTTAGGCATCTATGTTGATCTTGGGGTCCAGGCTGAGAAGACACACCAGGAGAGAGGATGGTGATCCCATGAAGAAAAAAATTGTAGTGAGGAAACTGTGGTCAGAGAACATAAATTCTTAGGTTCTTAGAGGTGGAATAGTGTCATTTGATTCTGCAATCTGGGGAGTGACCCTACTCATGACAAACCGAGTGATGGTACTACCTACCAATTTTCAGTTGAGAGAGTAGTGTCTGTCTATGATGGACAAAAAGATGAATATAGAAAGACCTGTAATGGTATTTTATATCCTTTTATTAAATTTATGGGTAATAAAAATAAGTCAATATGATCTTTATGGGTCACTTATTATACTTATTATCACAGTTCACCACTTATGAATTGAAACCCCCAGGGTGTAATTTAACAGGACAAAATAAAAAGCCTGGCTTTTAAGTTCAGAAAGATTGTCCTTATAAGAATGGGGAAGACTTTACTTGATAGTAGTTCATATGAAGAATCCCTTGAAATTTTAGTTTAAAAAGTAATATTTTGTGGTTGCTTTAAAAATTTAATTCATTTTTAATATATAGTAACAAATATATGTATAGTGTGCAGCTAAGGGACACTGGTTCAACAAATACTTGACCAATATTTTGTGTCAGGAACAATGCTAGATACTAGTGATACAAATAAATTAAGATGTGTCTTCTCCCCTCAATAAGCTTACTATCTAAAAGGGGAGACAGACATGTGAACCAATAGAGTACGTTATAATGTGCAAATCTAAAAGTGGTACAAGGTACAGAAGTAATATAGAAGAGGGTCCAATGATGATGGTTGACCATTGCACTGTTTTTTGCACTGATTAGAAACTGAGTATTTGTACCATTTTCTGAATACTGGAACACCTGTGCACACACACATGCATGCATACACCAGGCAGGACTCTACCTTTAAAAGAGGAATGTTTGCTTGGTGGTTCTCAGTGACCCTTCTGTCTTTTCCCCTGTCAGGGTGTTGATACAAGCTGGAGCTCTTTGTTGGAGTCTTCCAGAGATCTCCCAGGGAGAGGTAGGGAAGGGAGATTGTGCCAGCAGAAGTTGGGAAGCACAAAGATCATCTGCCTTCTTCTGACCCGGTATTGATGCAGGCTGAGGCCCTCTGTTGTAATGTGCTGGGTAGGTTTCGGGGACTAGGTCAAGTCTAATGGAGAGCCTGGCCAGGGTCATAATTTAAATCTAGAGGACTAAAAATAAAAGTCCTTTCCATTTCTGTATCTCAATCAACAAATTTCTTGACTGCCTACCCATGTGCCTTGCACTGTACTAGGTACTATGAAAGATATCAATGAAGACAAATAAGACCACTTTATTTTAAGACATTAGTCTTTAATTAAAGTAGTATTTTTGTTCATAGTCAAGACTAGACAAGGAGAAATTCATGTAAGCCAGAATTAAGGAGTGTATTATGGGTGGTAAGACCTAAAGAAGGGAGGGCATTTCAGATTAGTATAGAGGAAAGCATTTTTCAATAGGGGGAATGGAGACGAAATACTAGGCTGAGGCTCCTGGTTGCTTAGAATATAGTGTGGGGAGGGGAATGGGTGTGGGAGACAAACATACAGATGTACAGTGTGATAAATATTTAGACTTTGGTACAGCTTGCTATGGGAATAGAGTGGCAATAAATCTTAGAGGAGTAGGAGTCAAGGGGCTAGATAAGGCATGGAGACAAAATACACAGCATGTTTGAGGAATGTCATTTAAATTTGGTTGTGGTTTAAGGTGCATAGGTTAGTGCAGTATTCATAAAGGGAAGAGGTGGTCAGGAGCCAGGCAGATCAGGAAGGGCCTTCAAAACCATTTTGAAGTTTTGGATTTTAGCTTTAAGGCATTGAGGTGCTTTTTTATTAATTGAAGTGATAAGATGTGTATTTTAGAAGTACTGAGTTTAATAAAAAAAAAAAAGCACTGCTCCCCAATTATAAAATTAATGATCTTGAAAATTTGGAAAATACAGAAAAGTATAAAAATGAAAATAAAAATATCCCCATAATCCTATCACTACTAGACAGTTATTGTTAACATTTTGGTGTGGAAAGAACATTCTTAATTATTAATTAGGCTGATACAGGTTCATTAAATGAGCTGATATGGACATTAGAGGTCACGTAATCCAAATGTCCATAAATGAAAATTTGTTTCATGGGAGATTTCCGAGTTCACATAAGCTAGTTATTGGAGACACTATACAACATTCCAGGTCTCCTTCCTTCCTCCCTTTCTGACGTTCTTTCCACAGCAACACACTGCACCCTGTTAAGATTGACACCCATGGTATAGACCAGATAAGGTTCAGGACTATATTTACTGCAGCTTTATTTATAAAAATAAAAATAATACTTACTTGACATATGGCTAGACCTTGGTAATAAAGGCATACCTAGATTATGTTTTTAGTTTCATTTTTTAAAAATATGATAAAATGATTCATTGGCTTAATTGATATCATCAAATAATTAAATCTCAACTCTCCAAATGCTGCAGGATATAAATATTTTTGTGAAAGTCTAATAAAATAACCTGGTCCCGTCTTCTGAAATATGATAATGACTTACTAAATTAAAGAGATATAAAAAAATGATTTTAAAAGGTGATTTTATAAAGTTAACATGTTTTTTGTATTCATAGAGTAGTATGGAATGCATTACTTGAAATATTTGTAAAATGGCTGAGAATAGATGTAGAATGATAGATTTTAACACACTGAATAATGGAAATTAAGAAATTAATGTTATTTATCTGTACTTTAAAAAATATTAACTTGAGACAAAGTACAAGATTTTTCAACAGCCATAGTCTTCAATTTATAATAAATTTATTGAGGAAAAAATTTACTTGGTTAAATGATTATTTTAGAATTAACACACCTTTATTTTTCTTAAATGTTTCTTTTGCCTTTCAGATGCTAAAATTTTATTTTTTAGACATTATTTTTGGCTTTTCTGGTAGTAATTGCCCTTAGAGAAGCAATATAGAACAGTGGAAAGATAGTTTTAAATTAAACCTGGGTTTACACAAACCTGGGTTTAAAAGCCAGCTTTTCTAATTATTAGCTGAAACCTTGAGAAAATTGCTTAACCTCTCTGAATTTGTTTCCTTATTTTTAAGATGGGACTAATGTTTCTTATTTCTTGTGGTTGTAAGGATTAGGAATATATGTAAAGCACTTGGCACAGTTCCTGGCACATAGTAGGCAGGCAATAAATGGTAGCTATTTTTGTTATAGTGAAAGCCTGTTTTACAACATAAACCATTATATCTGGAGTCTTGACTTCATCACTAAGCAAGCATAAGAATTATT
This sequence comes from Dasypus novemcinctus, assembly GCF_030445035.2. Classification (NCBI taxonomy): domain Eukaryota; kingdom Metazoa; phylum Chordata; class Mammalia; order Cingulata; family Dasypodidae; genus Dasypus; species Dasypus novemcinctus. Next base: position 136,494,633 of record NC_080677.1, on the reverse strand, counting down.
CCTTATGTTTGTCTTATTTCTTTTTTTATGTTAAATATTTACATTTCTTCCTTATCTTCCTTTTTATTTTATCCATTTCATAATTAATATTTGTTATCAATTGGTGATTAAGGAGTTCCTTAAATATGGTTTTGATATTGCTATTGCATTTAAACATTTTCACAAATGACACATAGAAGCTGGAATGGTGTACTGGTTCTTTCTGCCTTTTTTACTCCCATCATTTTATTTAGACTGAAATAAATCTCCAGTCTTTGGAATGTGAATATGTTATTGTTATTTATTTGGTGATAAGGCAAATAAATTATTTATATCTATGAAACTATTATGATAAAAATAAAACGTTCATTGTAAAAAGCAAAGAACTAAAAATTTTATCTATTTTTCCCACTAATACTGAGGTTAATTTTATTTAATAAGGTAGAAAAGTAGATAAAGCAAAATACTTTTGATGTCACAATGTATTCTAGTAATAAAATAAAATAACATAATTGCATAGATTAAAATGTATGATAAAAGTCTTGTTTCTAAATTTCTATCAGGTGTCGTCTGAAGACCGAAGTGCTCTGTGGGCTTTGGTTACATTTTATGGGGGGGATTGCCAGCTGAACCTCAATAAGAAGTGCACACATTTGATTGTTCCAGAACCAAAGGGGGTAAGTATTTCATATATATTCTCCTTTCTTTTAATGTCATTTAAATATTTCCAGTAATCAAATGTCTTTTTTTATCTTCTTTTAAATTATTAGATTCCATTTGCAAGAGCTGATTATATTAATTATACTATTTATATACAACATCATTTCACAAAGGATGTGAGGTAATTGTTAATTATACTGAGCCTAATAAAACTTCCAAATATAAAGAAATTTGACTTTTTCATGGAGAAAATGAGAACATTTTTGAAATCTTTAAAATCTGATAAAACTCCAGTTCATTTTATTTTTGAAAAAATGTATACTCTTCTTCACAATTTTCAAAAGAACCTTGTGCTAATTATAATTATAAACATTTCATTCTTAATCTAGAACATGTCAAGAAACTAAATTTATCTTGATAAGAGCAGGGTTCTTAAGCTAAAGTTTGGTCCCTGGTTCACAGCATCAGTATTGACTACGGACTTGTTAGTAATGTCCTTCCCCACTCCAGGTTTGCTAAATCAGCATTTGGATCCCAGCAATTTGATTTGTCAAGCCCTTTAGATAATTCTAATGCATACTAAAGTTTGAAAAAACCACTGGTCTATGGAAATCAATTTTTTTTCTTCCTTTGAGAACTAAATATAGTTGTATTTATGATATAAATATAGTATATTTATATTATTAGTATACTTATGTTCCCACTATTTCATGTTCCCATGTATTGGCCACTGCTTTCATTTTTTTTTATTGTTTTCCATCTGAATCTACTTTGTCACCATTTTCTTTCATCTGAGTGTACTGAACCTTAAAAAGTAGAAGAAAGAAGTTTACTGTATATGGCAAAAAAGTACTGAAGTAAAAGATTAAGAGTGGAAGACTCATCCAAGCCTTGCCCAGCCAAGAGTCATTTCCACTTTATAAAAACTTTGAAACTCAGCAGATGTAAGCCATAAATGTCAAATTGTGGTCTTTGCTAATCATCTTGCAATTTACATGTATGCAGTTCATCAAGCTAGTTTTACAATAATAAAATAAATTTTGAACCTGTTGAGTTGGGTTGTAACTTAACATTATTCAGTCATACTAGCCAAAAAGAAAACTTTTTTTGTGAAAGTTTATGATAGGACTTCTAAGTAAAAAATTTGCATTTTGCATAACATTTTGCAGAACAATTTAAGATAAATAGTATGCTTTGGTTAAATTAGTTAAAGGCTCTGCTTCTATCAATATTGATTTATGGCTAAAGGTAAATCATTTAATTTAGATAGCTAGTTAGAAGGAGAAATGAAATCTTTGTAACTTTTGTAACTGACTGAATACTTAATTGAGGCAATATATGAATAGCTTGGATTTGTTAAAACTGTTTTAGGTTGTGATTTGACTTTTTAATTCTGGAGCCTTAATATAACTTTTTTTTCCCTCCTGAAAATATTTTGTTGATAAATCCCTGGTAACTCTTTAATTTAGGTTTCAGGATATAATATGTATTTTTTACTGACTTTAGATGAAAAATTTAAATCTGTAACTAAAAATGGAATGTTTTTTAAAGTTTTATTTGGAGGAAAACTGTCTCTAAGTCATCGATAATAGGGTGTATTTATGTATAGTATTTAAATTCTTAAGAACATATAATGAACTAGTAAGATATTTATTTATCATAGATATGTAGATTATAACAATATATAACATACAAACATACATATATTTATATCTTGGAATCGTCATGAATATGACAGCTAATATAAAGACTATTTTTATAATAATGACATAAAAATTTTAAGTGGTATTGCCCTCAATGACATGGTTTTCCAAAATGATGACCAACCAAAAATAAAGTAAATTTTTGAACAGAACTGAAATAATCATCCTTTTTTGGCAGCTCCTGTCCTGGAAAATTGATGTTATAGATATTTATCTATGTGAATACCTGGAGGTACATTGTAATGTTATTTATGGGATAATTTTTCGATTGTGTGGGGCATTCTAGGACTTAGCATTTAGTTTTATAATTTCAAGGATTGAAGAATTATATTTAGGAGGTAAATTGACTCAAACAGAAACATTTAAAAATTGCTTTGCTTTTAAGTCACCTTTTTTAAAAAGTTAACTGTCATTTTGTGGAAAACAAGAGAAAACTTCATTGAAATATAAGGCAGTTTATTTAAGTGTTTTATTTAGATTTGTTTAGGATATTGTCAACTCATTCTTGAATGTTGAATGCTGTCACCTATATAAATATCAGGAACTCAAGTCAATGACAGTGGATCCCAATATCTTTAAGTACGAAGTCGTTTGTGTAATGTCAGAAATGTTCAGCATCTCTTCTTCATGGCAATAGTTTTATTTTGGTATTTGTTGAAAAAATTTTTTAAAAATAACTTCATCTTTTATGATTTCAACAAACATTTTAAATCTTCCTAATATGGTATAATATATAAATACCATATTGTATATAATATGTGTTATTTGGGCATATTACATATTTAGATTACATAGTTTATAAATATTCTTGCATACCTAGAGTTCATGTTCTCCTAAAATAGCTCTGCTTTCCCAGAGAAGTAAGATGGGTAGTTCAGAAATTGAAAATCACTAGTCGGCTATAGAAATTTTTCTTCTTTTTTTATTATGGAAGGATCCATTTATTATTTTATACTTAAAAAGAATAACATATGATTTTTAGGATAAGGAATGAAAATTCTTATTATCATGGTTGTGAGTAAATTGACATACTCCATAGCTGGTGGAAGGATAAATTGTTACAGCCTTTTTGGAGAAAAGAGGAGTTAGAGATACACAACCTTATATCTGTATTACTTTCCAACCTGCAGTTCAAAACCTAGGAATTTATCATATATAAAATAATTTTAAAATATTTGTAAAGATTAAACTATAATTTTCCATAGTAACAAAATGTTAGAAATAGTGTCTGTGGTCATCATTAGGGGATTGAATAAATTATACAGTTATAAAACAGAAAAGCATGCTTATGTTTAAAAATACTGTGTAGAACTATAAAAAGGTTTTTGAAGCTACTAAGGAAATCTGGGTATGAGATGGTATTAAAAATTCATTGTTAATTTCATTGGGTATGATAATGGTGGTGGTTAAAATGTATCAGAGATGTACAGTCAGATATTTATGAGTGAAATAACATGGTGTCTTGGGGTACTCCAGTGCTCCAGCATACACATATGAAAAGACAAGGAGAGAGATGAAATAAGATTTGCAAAACTTTGTCAATTACTGAAGCTAGGTGATGGTGCAGGGGATTTATTACTAGTCTCTCTACTTTGAGGTGTGTTTGACAATGAACATTTTTAAAAAGTTAACAAAAGTACCATTGTAAAAGTATACATGTTGACATAGAAGAATTTTCCCAATATATTAATTGAAAACAGCATATTTATATAGTATTTGTACACTATGACAAGATGGTTCCTCCACCTTTTTATAAATAAACATATATATATATAAAATATATCTAAATAGATTTATATAAATAATTAAGTCTGTACACTTCATTGTGGTTGTCTCTCATCAGTGTGATTATCAGCATATTCATTCTCCTGCTGCTGAGCTTTTTATTTACACGGGTTTTCTCATGACTAAATTTTGCTTGTATTTTTAAAAGGATTAAAAAAGAACATTCTCAAAAATAGCAAAATTAAGTCTCTTAGCTTTATGTAACCTTCCTCTTTCCCAAGAAATGTCTCCCATTTATGAGTGCTTTGCATTCTTAACACCAAGTTATCTACAGAGAGTAAAACAACTGAAAGCAGTAATTTCATATTCTGTGATTTCCTATACAGCCTTATTGAGTATAGTACTTACCCTGACCATTAACAGCAGAGGCTGTCTTTAGTGTCTGCAACAGGAAATGGATTTTAGTTTGGGATCCTAATTATGTGTTTGCCGGGGAATTGCTGTTATATACTAGGCTTTTAAAAGCATATAGGTGAAATTCTATTATTTTTTTAATCTTTTATTTTAAAGCTACTTTAGCATATAATTTTTGTTTAAAAATTTACACTTCCTTTTTCCTTTGGTAGTTATTCCACTGTGACTTTGACATTATGCATCCTCCCAGTAGGATAGTTCTCTACCTGTTAGCACTCCTTATGTTGTATTCCATGCATATTTTTTCCGTTGTGCCATATTTTCTGCTTTCCTTTCTCAACTATGCAAATTCCCATCATTAATGGCCCAACCAAATGTCATCTTTTGATAAGGCTTTCTCTGAGTCTTCCAACCCACATTGATATCATCCTTTTGTAATCTTAATACCATGTCATTGAAGACTAGTTTTTATAGTTTTTTTTTTCATTGCATTTTTAATTTCTCTTCAGATTTAACTTGTGCATATTGTTAGGTCAGAGAGCTGTTGCATCTTTTGTGTCTCTGAACCCCCAGTACTAATTGGCATGTAGGAGCTCTGTAAATACTAGATAATTGATTAAGAAAACATTACCATACAAAATCAGCCATACTCTTAGGACTATACATGATGTATTGAAGGTACTCTACTACACCATTGCCTTACTTAAAATAAACTATATGTATGAAAAACCAGCTTTGTGAAAATTCTAAATAAATAGAAAAAACTTGGATTAGATAGCAGTTATTCATTTTGTATCAGAATATTTTATAGGATTCCTAGCACTACTTTTGTAGTTAAAATCTAATTTATGAAAGCTAATTTAAAAAATAATCTTTTAGGACTACTATTGCAGGCATAAGTAATTTCCTATAATCATTGATTTATGATTCATTTTAACATTTTTGCTCAATGTCCTCTATCTCAAAAGAGATTAAGCTTTTCCTATGCATATAATGCCAATAATGGTTGTTGAACTTTTGCAGCTACATCCGCTCCCAATTTTCTTCTTTTTAATGCAGAATTCTAGGAAATTGGATAAAAATTTACAGCTTTATTGTTTTGTTGTTGTTTTTTTTTTGTCTTTGTGTTTGTGCTTTACTCATAGGAAAAATATGAATGTGCTTTTAAGCGAGCAAGTATAAAAATTGTGACACCTGACTGGGTCCTGGATTCAGTATCTGATAAAACTAAAAAGGATGAAGCATTTTATCATCCTCGTCTAATTATTTATGAAGAGGAAGAAGAGGAAGAAGAGGAAGAGGAGGAGGTAGAAAATGAGGAGCAAGATTCTCAAAATGAGGGTAGTACAGAGGAAAGATCAAGCCCTGCCAGTTCTCAAGAAGGATCTCCTTCAGGTGACCTACAGTTTTCTCCCAAATCGAACACTGAAAAATTGAAAGGAGAATTAATGTTTGATGATTCTTCAGATTCATCACCGGAAAAACAAGAGAGAAACTTAAACTGGACCCCAGCTGAAGTCCCACAGTTAGCTACGGCAAAGCGCAGACTACCTCAGGGAAAGGAGCATGGATTGATTAATTTATGTGCCAATGTCCCACCAGTCCCAGGTAACATTTTGCCTCCTGATGTCCGGGGTAATTTAATGGCGTCGGGACAAAATCTCCAAGGCTCTGAAAGATCAGAAATGATAGCTACTTGGAGTCCAGCTGTGCGGACATTGAGAAATATTACTAATAATGCTGACATTCAGCAGATTAACCGACCATCAAATGTAGCACATGTAAGTCACTCTTTAAAAAACAAAAATTTAAATACTGGGTTTTACAGTCTGTTTCAATGTAATTTTTTTTTCTCTTTCTTCAGACTCAGGAACTATAAGCAGTATTTATTTGTGTCAGTGAAGCTGTCCTATATTTTGGTGGGTCATAAATTCTATCTTAAAAAAGGAAAATAATGTGCATTTAGGTAAAGAGCTGATACAACTGAGTAGAACCAGTGATAACATGCTGTCTCTTGAAGGTTTTACATTCTAGCTTAGTTTAAAATTAGTAGAGTCAGCAAAGAAAAAATGAAGTTTGCCAGCTGCTTGTTTATAATGAATTTCATGGTAAATTAATAAAATAAATTCATATGTTCATTGAAGAAAGCATTAATCTCAATTTTGCAATTTATGACATAGAACTTGATATAGAATGGGTCTTAAAAAAAGTTTAAATAGATACTTTTCAATTTAAGACAGAAGGAAGGGTAATTGAGGTAGCATATTGGCCACTGTTTGCCAGGTGCTTTTTTAGACAAAAATAATAAATCAAAAAAGTTCCCTGCTCTCATTTTAGTTGGAGAAGATAGGCAATAAGCGGGCAGGTATGAACAAATTGACTTCTGGTGGTTATGGGTATTTTGAAGAAAATTTTAAAACATGTACTAGCAGTTGGAAGAAAGGTTATTTTAGATGGGATGGTCAGAGAAGGCTCATGAAGAAAATGACTTAAATCAGGGTTGAATGACCCTGACTTGAAGGCAGAGAGTTCTAGGTGAAAAGAACAGTAACTGTAAAGACCCAGGGATGGGAATGAATTTGTTTTGTCCTAAGAAAGTTAATGAGGCTTGAGCTTAGTCAGTGAGGTGAGTGAGTGCTAGGCAAGATTTAAAAGGGGGCCTTGTGTTGGGCCTTTGAAGTCAATGATAGAGTATGGATTTCATTCTAAATAAGCCATTGTTTATGGCTTTCAGCAGGAGTGAGGTGACACTGGTGTTGTCTGAGGAATGGGTTGTAGAGAGTCAGGAGTAGAAGCAGAGACCAGAAGACACTGTTGAATGTAGAGTTTGAGAGAAAAATGAGTTTAGGATAGGACCCAACTTTCTGACTTGAGCAATTGAATGATGATGCCATTTCAAAGATAAGGAAGGTTGGAAGACCTGCAGTTTTCTGAGAACATAGTTCCTTTTTAGATATATCTGATACATCCAAGTGAAGATGTTTAAGAAGTAGCTGGATATATGTGTCTTGGTTATAGACACAGTCAACTGTCCTCATTCTGATTGAAGCTCTGAAAATGAATGAGCTATGTAGGAAAGACAGCAGAACTAGAAAGGAGTCTAGGGCCAAGCAATGAGGAACCTCAGCACTTGAAATCAGTTAGATTATCTAACTTCAGGCCAGTCTAGTGATTCACCTTGATCTGGCACACCTTCATTTCATATTTTCATTTTCTGAACAACAGTACGTAGTCCCACAAAAGCAGCTGTACAGAATATAGGAACATTCTGAAGCAGTGGTCCCTCTTTCAGTGGAAGGACTTGATGTTTATGAAAGTGCCATCCGAGAAACACATTTGTAGTATGGATGTGGATGTTTGAATGTGAGTGCACACATCTTAAAGCTTTACTAAAGGAGCATTATAAGGAAAATAGTTTATTGGTGTATGCATCCCTATACAGTATGAGACTAATCAATTTGCAGCCAACTAAATTGAAAGTGGTGAAAGTAAAAATATGATAAATTATAATTTAAAAGTATGAATTAAGGGGAGCAGATGTGGCTCGAGCGATTGAGCTCCCACCTCCCACATGGGAGGTCCTGGGTTCTATTCCTGGTGCCTCCTGAAGAAACAAGCAAACAAGTAAAGCAAACAGAAAAACCAACTCGGAAGCCAATGTGGTTGAGCTGGTTGAGCAGCTGGCTTCCCACATATGAGGTCCCCGGTATAATCCCCAGCCGCTGGTACCTCAAAAGGAAAAAAAAAGTACGAGTTAAACAGGAAAGCAGCTACCAGTTCAAAACAATTAAGAAACTCATAGGAATTCTAACTATCTGCTCATATACCCACACACTAGAAATTGTGCAACATTATCAAACATTGTATAGCTGCAAGAATTATAGATAGAATACTGTATTGTTGGCAAATTTGGTGAAAATTCTAAGTTAAAATAATGAATTTAATGAGTAGGTTATCTGTAAATTGCTCCTAGTTAAACACACAAAAATGTGTATAGAATTGTTAGCCATTCTCTTGTTGGAATTAAAAGAACTTATACTTTGGGGGTCAGTTTGTTGACTGTCAGGAGAGTGTGCCATAGATCAGATTTTGAGAATCTCTGATCAACAGAAACCACTGGCAGAGCACTCATATGTGTTGAAAATTTCAAACAGAAAATAAAATTGAAGATTTGGAGGTAGTCAATAAATGAATCTTGGAGGAAGAAGCCAAGAGTTCAGGATAAAGCAAGGATAGTGTGTTATCACAGAAGCCCAGGGGTGAGAGTTTTTCTGGAAAGACAAAGTGATGAATTGTGTTGAATTCTGCTAATGGGTCAAATGGAGATATGAAACTGAAAGTGTATTTATCAACATGAAAGTGTTTAGTCTTGGCATGAGAGTTTTGTTACGGCATGGAGGATGAAGTTAAATTGGAAAGATGATGATAAAATGGAATCAACAAATGCAGGTAGTTCTCAAATTAAGCTATAAAAGGCAAGAAGGAAATTGTACCATAGTTGCCAGAGAAAGATAGTAAGTCAGGTTCATCCCTCCCTCCCTTCATTCCTTTCTCTTTGTCTTTAACTCCCTTTCTATTCCTTTATAATGAAAGAGGCTTAATCAGTGAATAATTAATAGTGCATAGTTCTTAAGGTAGAAGGGGAGAGGGATTCACAGTAAGGTAGCAGGAAAACACATCTTCAGATATTAGAAGGAAGAAAATTAAGATTGTATGAGGCAAAGTAGATATAGTATAGGGGAAGAGAGAAGGAATTTGAGGAGAATGGAAGATTCTGAAGTAATCGATAGAGAGATTGGGAAGACAATATTGCTGGACATGGTTAAGAGCCAATTTAAGTTGGTGACCATGGGTAGGTGGCATAGGATATTGGCAAGAGTCAGTAAACTATAATCTAATCTGGATAGGGTAAAAGTGGAGGAATCAGGCTTCAAAGTTCCAATGAAGATGAAGAACAGTCATAATGACAGAAGTTACACTGGCAACCCAGAAGGAAAAGCAGATTTGGTCAGAGAATGGTCTAGTTGAACTAGCAATTTTGTAGTTGGGTGTTTGCTATTGGTAATGAAAGACATAGAGCAAGGGATGCTGATTCCAAACCAATAGCCTATAGACCATATTATGCCTGTACACATTTAGTTTAGCCCAAATAATTTTTTAACTTGAATTATTTGCCAAAATCATGAAATTTCTATAAAAAATTGGATTTCTGGCTTATTTTGAGAAGTAGATAATATAAAACACTACACTTGCATTCTTAATGCCCCGAATGGTAACATTCATTTGGAAATGAGAGGCAGCTTTTTCAATGAGGTCCGTTCAGTGTGCTTCAGTTTCTACCACTATATCTTAGTACTTCTGTTCTGTCACACTTTATATTACCTGCCTACTTCCTATAGATAAATTGTAGTTTGTAACTGACAGCAGGTCTAGGTTATGAGTGGGAATGAGTGGCTGCAATAAAGTGGAGAAGACCATTGAGATGAAGCGTTCAAAGAACTAAAAGGCTAGGGGTGGTTAGGGTTGTCCATGTGAGTATTAAAGTCACTCAAGTTAAAGAAAGAAGATGGAATGCAAAGAAGGACCACTTTCCATAATCTTTCAGTGCTTGAGCATGTTGTCTATATGGTACATGTACATTAGCCCCCAGGAAAGGTAGTGAATGATAAAACCATTTAAGAATGTCTCAGAAGAACAGAGAGTTTTAGAAGACGATAGAGATGTAATGGTCACAAAGTAGTATTGGAAAGCAAGCAGAACTTAGTGATAAGTAGGAAATAAAGTCTATAAAGAATGATAGGCTAAAGGCAAAGATAATTCTAAATTATTGATCTGAGGAATTAGAAGGTGTATTACTCAGCCAAAAGGGTGCTGTTTCAAAATACTAGAAATTGGTGGGTTTTTATAAAGGGTATTTATTTGGAGTAGGAGCTTACAGATACCAGACCATAAAGCTTAAGTTACTTCCCTCACCAAAGTCTATTTCCAGGCATTGGAGCAAGATGGCTGCTGATGGCTGCAAGGGTTCAGGCTTCCTGGATTCCTCCCTTCCAGTGTCTTGTTTCTCTCTGGGTTCAAGAGGTTCATCTTCCTGGGGCTGGCTTCTCTTTCCTCTGTGAGCTTACTTCCCAGGGCTTCAGCATCAAACTCCAGCATCAAAACTCCAACCTCAAAAACCCTCAACTCTGTCCTTTGCCATGCTCTTTTATCTGAGTCCCCACCCCTTAGTGGGTGGGGACTCAATGCCCTAATAACATGGCTCAATCAAAGCCCCTGTCATAACTCAGTCATGCCCAGGTACAGACCAGATTACAAACGTAATCCATTATCTGTTTTTGGAATTCATAACTATGTCAAACTGTTATAGAAGTGTAGTAATAACTCTGACTGCAGTGGGAAAAGTTAGAGAGTGAGCGAGCTGTGGAGAGAAGGCCTGGAACACTCATTTAGATTTGTCCTGTGTGTTCACTCATGGACTAAAAAGAGCTATCTCATAGGGTTGGTGTGAGAATTAAATGAAATAATATGGAAAGCCTGTGACAGCTCAATAAATGGTTTTTCCCCTTCATTTCTTTAGTTGTAAAATTATGAATCATAGTCTTCCACCTAAAATAGAATGGAAGTGTTTTTTGCTTTTCATTCATTTTCAGTGTAAAAAGCACCATTCATTAATAACTGGTTGTTCTACCATATTCTGTATTTTCAAATACAGTGGATATTGATTTAAACTCAGAGTTCTCGAAGTTTGTGTTTGGATATAGTGATAAGATAACCTAGTTTGAAGTGGAAATAAGTGTATATACTAGAGTGTTTGGGCACATCTCTGCTTTTGAAATCCTCTTCTTGGTAAGACACCCTTGTAAGATGAAATTGTAAATTGTAATATACTCAGCTGTGTGCTCTGGTGGTGGAAAAATAGGAAGGCACTATCAACTTTTGATGAGTGAATACATGGATCACTAATGAGATCAGTTGCTAAGAGATTTTCTGAGAGTTTTTCAGCAATGTTGAGAATATCAGGACATTTTTCTGCTAGATGAGAAGAAAATGAATGCTTGAAATGTTAGAAATATAAGATAGATTTGGATTACAATTAGATCAGGGGAAAACATAGATAATCGTCAAAATCCTCTTTCATTTGCAAGTTTACAGTGGTTAGGAGCCATGCAGTATTTATCATAATCCTTTGTATATTGTGTCACTCAGTAATAAGTAATTTGAAATAAGGACTATGACAAAAGTGAAGGAAAAATAAATCTAAAGTTGGCATTGATTCAAAGTGATCATTTGCAATGTGGCACTATTAATGTGATCAAGGAATTAAAATTTTTACTTTTTCATGACATTCTTCAAGACCAACCCAAGTTTTCAGCAAGGTCAAAAGATTGAAGTGATCTGTTTTATGTTCTAAGTAGCATCTCAATTGCTGGCATTTCAGGATGCCAGCTACTCAGCTAGATCTGCACCTTCAGATTCCCATTCTCTTTATTCCAGATACATAGTGTGTTCCCAAGCTGATGTTCTAGGCTCTCATCCTGCATCTCCATCTGCTTTTTTTCCTGATTGGGCTAGGTCAACAGTGGACAGAGGGGCCCTTTCTACTGGAGTAGACACAGCTCTCTTTTGCCCTGCTTGCCACATCGTGGCCTCCCTCAGCCCTCTTAGATCAGTCATCCCAGGTAGAAGGACCCCAGCACAGAGTTTTCCTGGCCACTCCAGTGAGGAATAAAAGTGCGCAGAAGAGCTTTTGACCCCAAGCATTCCTCCATTTCACTCCTAATGTATGGTCCTTTGTGTGTATAGGTTCTTTATAGTTCCAGAGCTCCCCTTTGCTCTACACTTGGCAGGTGCAGAGAGGGGAAAAGCATGTGGCAAACAGTTGGTTTGGCTCTGGTTCCCTGTGGCAGATCCTTATTAGCTATAAAATTTATATGGGTTATTTACTTCTGAGGGTGAAAAAATAACATATACACAAAATAAATAGTTTAAATTATACCTGAATTAGTTTGCTGGCTGATAAAACAAATACTGTACAATGGGAATTTATTGACTCATAGTTTTGAGTCCAGGAAAGGTGCAAAATTGAGGTGTCAGCAAAACAGTGCTTTCCCCCTGAAGTCTCTTTTGTTCTGGGACAGCCAGTGATCCTTTTTCCTTGGCTTTTCTATCACACGGCAATATACATGCTTCAATGTTTCTTCTTTCTCCTCCGGGTCCCATTGACTTTTGACTTCATCCTATGGTTAGCTCTCTCTGCGTCTGAATTTTATTCTGCTTATAAAGCATTCCAGTAATCCAGATTAAAGCCCAGTCTGAATCATTGTCCATGCCTTAGCTGAATAACCCATCTTCAAGAGGTCCTATTTACGTAGGGTTCATACCCACCACAATGGGGGCCATGACCAAGAAAACATCCAAACTGAAGAACACAATCAGTTCACCATCGTGCTGAAGTGGAAAGTTAGACTCCCTCTCACCCCTGATTCCCATTTATCCTCTCAGAAGGTAGCCATGGTTAGCAGTTTCTGTGTATTGACTCATACCTGATCTGTGTAAAGGAGGTATTCTCACACCACCACCTGTTTGTTCCCTCACCCTCCCGTGCTTTCTTATACAAATATTAGCAGATCAACTACTGTTCTGGGTAGTGGTATAGAGAGAGATAGTTCCCCCCACCCCACTTAACTGTTTTTGGTTTGTTTGTTTTTTTTAATTCTTCTCAGTGTAGAAAAGAAACAGTTACCCACTTATTTGTAAATTTGTTTAAAATAAAAAGTTTTCTATTTAGAGTTCAACTGAGAGTTCAACTGAAAGAATCTCCTTATAAAGATGTCTTAACTATGAGGTGATTTCAAAGACAGACATGTACCCTTAAAGATTTTAAAATGTTTGTATTTTAGCATCTACTTTAGTGCAGGATATATGTTAAATTTGAGATTTTGGAACAGCTTTAGTAACATTAAATTAGAATTCTATTTAAATGATAAATATGCTTTTAATAGAGTTAGTTGTATTGATTTTTAGCAAAATCGATCCAATTATTATCAATTTCCATGACCACAAGAAGTTTACCAGTTTTTGTTATTTGAGCATGTTGAACAAAATTCATTGTGTGGCATGTTGCTATATTTCTTTTGATTTATTCAGTGCTATAGAAGATAATAAAATTAACTTGAAATTTGATACTTTGCTTCTTGAACATCTCCTGATTCACTATCCCTTCCCCTACTTCCTCAGCATGTTTATTACTCAGCTTACTCGCTGTTATTGTGTTGTAGAATGAACACAATCATATGACTTGTATGATTTTCTCTAGCTTGACACATTTTTGTCCTAAGACTTCAAAGACATTTTTGAAGAAGGAAAACTTGCCAGCTGTATTGATTTTTCAATTGAGAAAGTTTACCATTTAAACAAACCAATTGGTGTTTTTTGTGCCTATCTTTTAGCTGCAGCATGGCACACAGGCCAGGATGACAGTAGATGAGATGTTGGTGACTTTGATGGTGTTAGCTTCTGTCAGGCTGCTCCTGGTTATAACGTATGCCTGGGTTTTAGTTTGCAAGGTATTCTTTGATGTTTTGCTCTCACCAGGGAAAATTTCTTTATTGAACTCTGGTGGCCATAAGGCTGGAGGAGATTGAAATTGGCAGCTGTGGATAGGTTTTGGGGTTAGAATCAGTCTATGGCTGCCAGATGCTTTCATAACTCGTCATTCCCCAGAGTATTCCCTGGTTAAGAGTAGGTCTGTGAGGCTGATGGGAGAGAGATGGGAGATGCTTGTTTGCAATAGCACATTGCAAGTGAGTGCCAGAGACAGATTCCCAAAGGTCCTAGAACTAAATAGGACAGACTACTTCTAATTTTTTTGACTACCTCATCACTCTTTGTTCTGTGAAATACATGAGCTATATAGGTTTTAATGTTTGTCAGTTTTAACTCATTAGCTTATTCCATTCTCTCAGAAAGTTTCAAATTTTGGTGGTCTCAAATAGTAATTTAGTTGCTTTATTAAAGATGATGAGGCTTAATAAATATAATAGAAAATGCAGGATTGTGTTTTGAAGCTTCCAGTCATATGAAGTTTCCCATTTAGTTGGATATTAAACATGTTGAATAAATTGTTACTCTCTGAAAAAAATATTAGCACATTTCAGAAACTATTGATAATGACTTTGCCTAATTTTTGTTTTCTAGATCTTACAGTCTCTTTCAGCACCTACAAAAAATTTAGAACAGCAGGTGAATCATAGCCAACAGGGACATGCAAATGCAAATGCAGTGCTGTTCGGCCAAGTGAAAGTAACTCCAGAGACACATATGTTACAACAGCAGCATCAAGCCCAGCAGCAGCAGCAGCAGCAGCACCACCCCGTTTTACATCTTCAACCCCAGCAGCTTATGCAGCTACAGCAGCAACAGATTTCTCAACAGCCTTACCCCCAGCAACAGTCACATCAGTTTTCACAGCAGCAGCAGCAGCAGCAAGTCCATCAACATCAGTTTACACAGCAACAGCTACAGTTTCCACAGCAACAGTTGCATCCTCAACAGCAGCTGCATCGCCCTCAACAACAGCTACAGCCATTCCAGCAACAGCATGCCCTTCAGCAACAGTTACATCAGCTGCAGCAGCAGCAGCTACAACAGCAACAGTTAGCACAGTTACAGCAGCAGCAACAGAGTCTGTTACAGCAGCAGCAGCAGCAGCAAATTCAGCAGCAGCAGCTACAGCAGCAGCAGTTACAGCGCCTGCACCAACAGCATCAGCAACAACAAATGCAAAATCAAACAGCACAACACTTGAGTCAAACATCCCAGGTCTTGCAGCATCAGGTTCCACCTCAGCAACCCGAACAGCACCAGCAGCAGCACCAGCAGCAGTCACAGTTACAGCATCATCAGCTTTTTGGACATGATCCAGCAGTGGAGAGTTAGTAATGTGGATTTTTTTAAAAATTTCTCCTAAAAGTCTGATACTTACATAAATGCTTTGGGAATGTTTGTGGGTGGGGTAAGAATCCATATCAAAATAATTATTACAAAATGGAGAGTGTAAATCCTATACCTAACAAAAAATATAGTTATAATGGAATACTTCTATCATCTTTCTTTCTTAGGAATGTCATATACTAAGGTGACTATTGGTGTTACGTAGACCCTCAAGGCTGGCACAAGAACCAACTCAGACTGTTTAATGGCCAGGAGTAGATTACGTTCTTTTTATTTTTAAACAATCATTTAACATAAGCAGTCAAGCTAATATATTTTAGAAGTAATCCATGTGTACTTAAATCCCGCAACATCATATCATGGTTGAGATTGATTAACTTGAGAAAATCAAATATAACTCAGCAAAATGCATTTTTTTAAAAATTGTGCATGTATATTCATGGGGTTTTAATTTTCATTGTCTTCTTCAATTCTATTGTAGTTCCAGAGGAAGGCTTCTTACTGGGATGTGTATTTGCAATTGCAGATTACCCAGAGCAGATGTCTGATAAACAGCTGCTGGCCACCTGGAAACGGGTGAGGTTATACCTAGAAGAAATAAAACTATGTATTAGAACATTCCCCTTTATGATTACTGACTTAACTATATTCATTCAGGTTTATTCACTGAGATTCATTTATGTGTGTTCTGAATGTTTTATGGGCATTTTTGTTAACATTTTTTTCTGTGACTTTGGGAAAATCACTTTTCTGGGCTTCAGTTTTCTTAGCTGTAAGGTAAGGATGTTGTACTTTATTATTCTTAGGATTCTTTTCAGCTCTGAAATTTTCAGGGTTCCTAATTATCTGTATCTATATAGGATATGAGAATAAATTCTTTGGTGGTAATCAGGTTTTTGGTGACCCAGGACAATAGCCATCAATTGTATGTCTTCGTCATCTCTGTTTCTCCAAAGAGCAGTGTTCGAAAATCGTAGAAACTTCAGGTTAGAAAGGACTATAAAGTCTTCTAGTCCAGTTGTAGAACTGTGTCCATTTATTACTTGCACTGTGACCTTTAAAGAAACAATAAACACTTATTCTTGCAGTGCCACAAGTCAAAACTGAGTTGTTTTTTAAAAACTGAGTTTAAGTATGCTCCAGATATATCTTAAATGTGCTTCACTACAAGCATTCAAAATGCAGTAATTTTTTTTATTAGAGAAGTTGTAGGTTTATAGAAAAATAATGTGTAAAATACAGAGTTCTCATTATTCCCCCCCCAATATTAACACCTTGCGTTAGTGTGGTACATTAGTTACAACTGAATAGTACAGTTGTACTATTAACTGTAGTCCAAGGTTTACATTAGGATTCACTGTGTTACACAGTCCTGTGGGTTTTTTGTTTTGTTTTGTTTTGTTTTTAATTTTTCCAGGAACATATATATAATTTAAAGTTTCCCCCTTTAAGCACATTCAAATATATAATTCAGTGCTGTTAATTCCATTCACAATGTTGTGCTACCATCAGCACTATATATTACCAAAACTTTCACATAGATTCTTGATTAAACTAAAGAAATTGATTTACTCAGCTGGCATTTGAGCCCCTGCCATGTGCCAGGCATGCTGCAAAACATAGGAAGTATATGATGAGTAAACAGAGACCCTTTGAGAAAACTGTTGACTGGTAGATGTAATAGACACAGGCATGTGTCAGTGTGGTAGGTAGGAGAGAGTCAAACATGTGATATTATGAGAGTCCTAAGAAAATCTATCAGTTAGAGGGGTGGCATGTTAAGAAAAGTCTCCTGGAAGAGGTGGTTTATCAACTGAGTCTTTACAGATAAGTAAGGGTAAAAGGAGGAGGATTTTTTAGATATAGGGTAGAGCATAGCAAAGACATGAATTGATAAATTGATAGCAAAGCAGGAATTGATAGAGAAAGTGGTAAAGTGTAAGCTCCTCAGTAGTGAGATTAGAGACAGGAGGGGCAGGAGATAAATAAAGACAAGGCTTTGCCTTTGGAGACCTTATTTATATACTATGTTATAGAATTTGGATTTTTCTCCTTATAGTCTTTAAAGCATATAGAAAAGGCAGAGTGTGAGGTGGCCAAATTTTGGATTGTAAAATGATGAATTTGAGAGAGATCAGGAAGATGACTGTGTCATGGACCAGTTGAGATTTGATGATAGCCTCCTGTAGGTCCATGATAGTGAGGAGCTGGAGACAGGCACATTTGCCAATTAGAACAGCAGAAACTAAACCACCCAAAAAGTAATGAAGGTGTTAGAAGGTAACATTAGAGACTATCCTTGAAAGTAGAACAAAAGCGAATAAGGGAAACGCATGTGGCTCAAGCAGCTGGGCTCCCATTTACCATATAGTAGGTCCAGGATTCAAAGCCCAGGATCTCCTGGTAAAGGCGAGCTGGCCCACGCAAGAGTGCCGCCCCGCACAGGAGTGCCAACCAATGTGGAGAGCTGGCACAGCAAGATGACACAACAAGAGACACAGAGGAGAGACAATAAGAAGACGTAGCAGAACAGGGAGCTGAGGTGGCACAAGAGAGTGATCGCCTCTCTCCCAGTCTGGAAGGTCCCAGGGTCAGTTGCCAGAGCTGCTTAATGAGAATACAAGCAGACATAGAAGAAAGAAGAACACACAGCAAATGGACACAGAGAGCAAACTATGGGGGAGGAGGGGGAAATAAATATATGTCTTTTTTTTTTTTTAAGTGAATGATAGATAATGGAGAAAAGGTTTTGATTTTTTTTCAGGGTAGTGATTAGTCCAAGTCATCTAAAAATAATTCAAAAATAGAAGTTTTGGAACACAGAAAATGTAGGCAAGAAAGTTATTAAAGGAAATAGCTTACAACAGAAAGACATGAGTCTTTAGATTGAAAGGGAATGAAAAGAGAACAATATTAAGACAGGAAAGTTTTGAAAATTTGAGAGAGAAAATGTTAAAAGCTCAATAGAGGGGAGAATGTTAAAAGATCAGGTATCAGGATGGTAGCAGGTATCTTAGATACAATACTTGGAAGCTAGTCAAGCAATTTCTTCAAAATTCTGAGGAAATACAGTTCCCAGCCTAAAATAATATACCCAGCCTATCAGTCAGATGGAACTGTAGGATAAAGATATTTTCAGACTTCCAAGATCAATAACTTTACTTCCCACATAACCTTTTTCTCAGGAAGCTACTGTACCAGCAAAGAGGAAGACGTGTCCAAGAAAGGGGAGCTCTGTCATAGATGCGAAGGATAAAGGTGAAGGGAAATCCCAAATAGATGCGAAAATAGGACTAGAGAGTAACCAGATTTGGAGCACATAAGTAAAGAATGATGCTGATAGAATACTGGGTCATGTTTTAACATATTGAGAAAAGAGAAGCTATTAGGTAATTATTGCAGTGTAACAAATTACCCCAAAACTTAGTGCCTTAAAACAATAAACAATTGTTACCTCACAGTTTCTTCATGGGTCGTAAACTCTGGAGTGGCTTAGAGTGGTGGTAACTGTCCCTATGAGCTTGGGGCTACAGTAATCTGAAGTCTTGGTGGGGACTAGAGGATCACCTTCCAAGAGATCACGTGGCTGTCGGCAGAAGGCTTCAGTTCCTGGACCTCACCGCAGGCTTGCTTGAGTGCACCAGAGTGTGTGATCTAAGACAGAGAACAGGGAGGAAGCCACGATGTGGTTCATAATTTTGCCTTGGAAGTCACACACTCGTTTTCATCATATTCCATTCAGTAGAAGTGAGTTACTACTCAAAGCTAGGGGAGGCACGCCCCAGCTCTGGAATGGAGGACTATCAAAAAATTTGTGGACATCCATTTAAACTACATCTGCATTTCTGAAGCATTTGGGAATGAAACAATGATAGGCCAAAGAAAACTAAGAAAAAGGCAGGTGAGGGGATAGGAAAAAATGAGGATTATTCACACCAGGGAATAACAAAAGTTTGTACATGAAAGGAACTTTAATACTAGTATGCTGTATTGAACCATGTGACTGAGCTACATTGTATTAAATCACAGAAGACTGATTTAAAAAGAGTTGTGATATAACTATATTAGGAAGGTGGGGATGGGGGACAAAGGAAGTGACTATGTGTGTGCTGGGATAAAGAATGGTTTTAAAAGAGCTAAATCCTCTATCCATAGGAGGAAGTCAATAGATAATATCTGAAACCGAAAAATAAAGAAATAGCAGCATAACATGTCATTTAGAATATATTAGGAAATAGAAGAAGAAATAGCTTAAAGGACTGGATGTGATTGTTTCTGGGAATGGAAAACTGGGATGGCATAGGAAACTGATGTTTTTATCATATGCCTTATTGAACTGTATTTATGAATAACTATAAGAGTAGTTATATTAAAAAGTAGTAAATGAGGTAGAATTAATTTTATGGGGGATTTTTTTTTTAAATTTATTTTTTAAACTTAACTACAGTAAAGTTCTCCCTCCTTTGTGTGTGTGTGTGTATTCGTTTTTGTTGTTTTTTTTTTAATTTTGAAAAATTTATTGTGTCCTGCAACCTCCAAAATCAGGTTGCAAGATAGTTTCCCCACCCCAGAAAACTGAATCTGTTTTTAAAAATAAATCTTTGATGTTCTCTTACTTGGATCTGGCCTGCCTTTTTTTCCTCCCCCTTCCTTTTAGAATAGTGGTTTTTAGTAGGGGTGATTTTGCTCTCCAGAGAACATTTGGCAATGTCTTTAGGCTTTTTTAGTTGTCACAACTAGGGTGCTACTAGCATCTAGTGGAAAGAAGTCAGGGATGCTGCCAAAAATCCTATAATGTGTAGGGTGCCCCACAACAAAATGGTCCACAATGTCAGTCGTGCTGAGATGAGAAGCCCTGTGTGAGAAGGAAAATATTCCATTTTTTCTTCTTTTTCACCTTGTAAATTGATATTAAATGAGAGTTGGAGTTCATTTTCATTTTATAGTGCTGGGTCAAATAGTCTGTTAATGTAACTGTTACATATCTTTTATACTTTCGGGAAATATACTGTGTAAATCTGTGGTGGATTTTTTAATAGCTGTCTTATTTGAAATTATATTTCTCCTCTATTCTCCTGAGTAATCAAAATTGATTACAACTTTGTGTATATAGATAATTCAAGCACATGGTGGCACTGTGGACCCTACATTCACTAGTAGATGTACACACCTTCTGTGTGAAAGTCAAGTCAGTAGTATGTATGCACAGGTAAGTAAAAGTATCTAAACTATGACTGTGAACAAAGTATCATTTTATAATTTTTAATACACAGTCTAAGGATTCTAGTGACTATTGTTTTTGGAAAGGACTTTGTTCTACTTCTAAGATTAGGAAAGTTGCTTCTTAATAATTTTCATTGGTTCTTTGGTAGGATTGATAACCTTGTGGACCCCAGATCTTTATGTCTTTGAGAGGAAAATTCCTGGGTAGTGTTACAAAAAAAGGATAGACACTTCTTCTGATGAATATCAAAGCATCACTGTTAAAACAGTGTAAGACTTGGCAAGCAAGAGCCTGAAAGAATAGACTATCCTACAGAGCTTCTCTAAAACTACTGGGGCATAAGCCTTCTCAATAGTACCTTCTTTTATTTCCAAAAGTTGCTTTTCTTCTCTTTTCTAAAAAATGTTATTTGTAGCCAAGCTGATGTTAATGGTGTATGTGATAAATGGACCTTCCAGAAACCTCTTATAAGAGTAGCCATTTTACTGGATCCACTTTTCAGCTAAAAAGGTAGAAATAATGAGGTTTTTTTCCTATGATTAGTTTTAGGTGTTCTTATGAGAGAAATTTAATTTTGATGATCATAAGTGTTAGCTCAATCTGTGATTAAAGCTACTTTTAAAATTGTTATAAATTTGGCCACTTTTCTCCCCAGGTTCCTGTTCATATATAGATAGTAACCATTTTTCAGATTGTGTTCAAATTAACAAATTACACTGTTTTAGTTTGTTCCATTAATAAATTGAATGCTAGACTTCATGGAATTCTCAGATTTGTGGGACTTCCAATAAAGACAGCATTGTAGTTGTAGTTTTACAATTTTGTACTTAATCCTGCAACACAGATCCAAAAACAACAGTCCTGTATTTTATGATTGATAGGCAATAAGAGAAAGGAAGAGATGTATCACTGCACACTGGTTAAATGCAGTCTTAAAAAAGAAGAAAATGGTACCACCTCATCGAGCCCTTCATTTTCCAGTGGCATTTCCACCAGGAGGAAAACCATGCTCACAGCATGTAAGGAAAAATTATTTTGTTTTGCTTTTTAATAATTCTCTTTCTTTGGCAATTAATCATATATTTGCTAAAGAGATTGACCTGATGTTTCTTATATTGGCTTCTGAATTAGTGTTGTTTTTGTCTACTTTGGCTTACTTTATGCCTTGAACATAATAAATTTGTTTTATTTCCTTTTATTCCCCTATAATAATAAGTTTCCTGCGCATAGTATATATTTGGTTGTTTTTCCAAAGTCTTTGACACTATTTAAAATTCTAAAATAATTCAGGTGTTTTTGCACCAGAGGTGACTACTGTTGGGTTCTACTCTATAGTTATGAATCTTCCCACTCAAATGCTCTCAAATTTAGGATCACTAAGAATGACAAGGGAAGCGGATGTGGCTCAAGCAATTGAGCTCCCGCCTACCACGTGGGAGGTCCTGGATTTGGTTCCCAGTGCCTCCTGGAGAAGATGAGCAAGACAGTGAGCTACAAGGACAGGAGACACAAAAAGGAAACACAGTGAGAGAGACAACAAAGCAGGTGGCTTTCGGTTCCCAGTGCCTCCTAAAGAGAAGATGAGCAGACACAGAGAGCAAGACAGCGAGTGCAAACAATGAAGGGCCCAGGAATAAATAAAATAAATCTTTAAAAGAAAAAAAGAGTGAAGAATTCACTATATATGCTTGAGAAGTCATTACAATTATCTAAGCAATGCCATATTAATACAGAAAAAGTTTTCCCATATTTGGTTCAGGTATAACCATATTTGGTTCAAATATAACATATTTTTATCTCCCCTTAATACAGTTAAGGTTTTGAAATTCTTAGGAATGGTGAGCGAATGTAGCTCAGTGGTTGAGCATCTGCTTTGCGTGTACGAGGTCCTGGGTTCAATCCCTGGTACCTCCTTGAAAAAAAAAAAAAACAACGAAATTCTTAGGAATGATATTACCAAATAACTGCCATAATGCCAGAAAATTAAATGAATGTGTTGTATGTACATGAATGTGTGTGTATAACAACTAAAAAGTAAAATAAATAGGACTTGGATTTGAATTTCTCTTGTTTTTGTTTTTGTTTTTTTAACCTTATTTGCTTTTTCTCCTTAGATTATTTCTGTGACGGGATTTGTTGATAGTGACAGAGATGACCTAAAGTTAATGGCTTACTTGGCAGGTGCCAAATATACAGGTTATCTGTGCCGCAGCAACACAGTCCTCATCTGTAAAGAGTGAGCAAAATTTTGAAATAAATTACTTAATCTTAAATTTATGCACAATACAATTGCTATTTCAATATTTCTGTATTTTTTATTATGTCATGGTTTTGTAGTGAAAACTTGGATGTGAAACTAAAAGTCTATTAAAAAAATAGTAATGGTATTAGTGGTGGTGTTAGCAGAAATACCCATAAAACATTAGAATTCATGAAATTAGATGAATTAAGATCAATTATTAAAATACAATGAAATTAGGTAATAAGAATAAGGTAAAAGGTAGAACTAAGAAAAATTGTATTTGCTGGTTGTGGTTGTCTTGGATTCTAGAAGGAGCCAGCCAGTGATTACTGTTAACTTTGCTAAGATATGCTTGCCATTTCTATTATGAAACAGTATTTTTATTGACTTTTGTTGAAAATAAATATAAATTCAAACAGTAGTCAACTCTAACTTCTAACATTTAATAAATGTGTTCTCTCCAAAAAAAAAAAAGACCAACTGGTTTAAAGTATGAAAAAGCCAAAGAGTGGAGGATACCATGTGTAAATGCCCAGTGGCTTGGAGACATTCTTCTTGGAAACTTTGAAGCTCTAAGGCAAATTCAGTACAGCCGTTATACAGCATTCAATCTACAGGATCCATTTGCCCCTACTCAGCATTTAGTTTTAAATCTTCTAGGTGAGTGGAATTTCATATGCTAAAATTCTGTTTAAGTAAAGAGATATTTCAGACATTCTTGAATGATTCTTACTGCAGCAATATTGAAGTAAAATTTGATTAAACTTCCAGTAATATAAAAGATACCTTTCATTTCTTCTGCTAGTATTGGAAATGTTGCCACCACCTTTGTTGATACTAACCAACAAGCATGGCTTTAGCTTTCTAATCTGTTTTTAATTCATTTCTTATTTCCTTTCCATCCACTTTCTTCTTTTTCACCACTCTGCCCAGGAGTTTCTGTTCATTTGGTATTTTTGTTTGCTTTAATAGACTGTTGGAGCTGGAAGGAACATTTGGAAGCCTTTTTAGTCTTGTCTCTCTTTAGTCTTTTAGTCTTGTCTCTTGAGCCATTATTCTTAAAAAATGCCATCTATGCTATGAAACATCCCCTGCTTTCCTGCTATGTCAAGCTAGAATTGATGTCTCATCTTTATCATTGTGGTACTTGGATTGAATTGCAGTTGTGTCATGGAGACCGTTATGCCTTGTAAGATTAGGTGGTAGTGTGCATGCTTGCTGCTCCCCATTTCATTTATAAAAAACTCCATGAGGGGTTACTGACCTCATAGTATATATTACCCACCTAATTTAAATTCTGCATATACCAAATTGAACATTATTCAAAAATGATCATTCATACTCTACTTTTAACTTTCTTTTAAGGAAGCCCCTTCCATTAATGGATAGCTTTAATCATGAGAAAACTTCTTCATTTTGAGCTATAATCTGCTATTGGTCTTACTTTAGCTCTGAAACTATTATAAAGACTAGTGGTCCTTTTGTAGATATCTGGCTTAACTATTTAAACAGCAGCATCATGTCTGCTCTACACCATAAGGGTAAACATGCTGGTCCCTTCAGTCATTCCTTGTCAGATGCTGTTTCTTTGTCTGTCCTTCACATTGGCCACCTCTAGTTATAACAGGTTTGTGAGAGGCCAAAATGTATTACCCAGAACTGGACACAGTCTTCTAGAAATGGTCTAACCAGACAGCACACAGTGGGATGATGGATACTGTTGATTTGGACACATTATTTGCTTTGTTGTTTGCTGTTTTGTTTTGGTTTGATTTGGTTTTTTTGTGTTTTTTTTTTTGTTTTTTTTGTTTTTTGTTTTTTTAGCATTACTTCACATAGCTATAGTACAGTTAAATTCAGTTGTGAGCTTTTGCAAGGGTAGTTTGCTATTTCTCATCTTGTACTGTAAAGATTTTAAGTATATTATCCCTATTAAAGGTTGTCATCTTAGTCGTCTTTGTGTTGCCAGCTCCAGAAAAGACTTTTATAGCAAGACTTTTCTTTTAAACAATATGTCACTGTAAAAATAACATATTTCTCTCTTTAGATGCTTGGAGAGTTCCATTAAAAGTGTCAGCAGAGTTGTTGATGGTATGTCAAGTTTATAACCTTACTTTGGATATTACAATATTGTAAATATGCAGTAGGAATGTTGTATTTATAAATTTTAAATTCTTTTAATGATTTCCTCACTTGCCACAAAATGTTTAGTGTAGTGTTTTTTAATCCTAATTATTGATGATATTATTGTCAGTTATAACATATGTATACAATCATGTGAGGAGGATTTTTCTGGGAAAGTTGGAAGTTTTTTTCTATCCCCTATCTAGTTTCTCTCATATTAGTAATTACATTAGTAATTATGTTCCCTAGGGAAAATCAAAGAGCTATATGACTGCTTAAAAAATAGCATAGGTAACCATAGGGTTACAGACACAAGAATTTTGACAACAAAAGAATTTTGAGCAAAAGAAAGTTACAGTCAGACCATTTCAATAATTTTTCACTTAAGAGTTTTTCTACTGTTAATTGACACCATTTAACTTCATGCCAGCATTGTGAGAATAATATTTTTACTGTTTGCTTCATAATAGTGTAATTTAAAGGTTTAGGTTTACATACATCTTATCATATACCTTGGCTTATATATTTTTTTAATAATGGACTTTAATGTTCTTGTATTTATTCAATATTTTGTAACATCTCTATCATATAGAAAGGTAATTTAGGGTTTGTATTCACTTTAAACAAGTGAAGAGAAGATTCTTGTCAGGATTACCAAGTAACACTAGGCTTGTCTTCTGATTATTGACCTACTGACCTACTCATTTTCTAAGTCTAATCTGGAAAATCCTGATAATCATCTGGAGTCTTTCAGACAGCCTGTAGGTTGGTGCCTTGTTTACTTAATGCTACTGTGGACATATCATATATGTATTTTTTTTTTCTTGGTATAAACTAGTATTATGATTTTAGTAAAACTTGACCAGCAGATATTCTCTATCTTCATTTGGATGAAAAACATTTTATGGTGACTGGCTTTAAGATTAAGTTGAGAGTGGTCACTGGAGTTTGTCTACTCCCAAACCGATGGCTTATATGTATATATATTTTTTCTTCTTCTTGGCTACTATTTTTTTTTTTTAAGAAGCATTAGATTACATAAATGTTCTATAGAAAATACAGTATGATTCCCGAATACCGTCCTCCCTTGATGTTGTGTTAAGGCCTATGGATGTCAATTTCTCTCATACCTTTGTATCAATAATTAAAAGCTGAAAATTGATGAGACTAGAAGGCCAGTTTACTCTATTTGTATATTCCACTATGTGTTTGTATTTGCTACCCCTGCATAGTTGTTTGGAGACCCAAATGTGATAGTTCAGATTTCTCTGGAAAAAAGCCAAAACAAGAAAAGGCTTGCCTTGTTGTAGTAATGTGGAGAGCCCAATCCAGCTGAAGTAGAGGGTTTCAGGGTTGTTTTCTTATGAAGATGGTAGTAAGAAAAAGTGTGAAACTTCTCACTAATTATTGTAAAGCTCCATGTATGAAAGGGCTAATAGATTTCAAATATTTTATGTAGATATGCTTATATTTATTTTGGTTTTCTAGATATGGCAGCAATATTTAGAAAACCTAAGTGGTGGTTAAAGTAAATTAATAAGATTGAGAGGTGGTTTTTTAAATAGTTAAACATTCACAAATAAAGTATCTCTTTTAAAGAACCTTTGAGTTTTCATTTTGAAAGAGTTGAATAAGATAAAGGAATAGAATGGAGAAGTTGACGGTGGAGATCCCAAAAGGGAGAATTCTCTTCTTCCTTCTTTCTTTCTATTGCTTGGCATGGCTTTCTGCTCCAAAATCAGGAACTCATGCTGTATCAGTCTGATTATCATGTAATATCTTTTGTGCCACCTCGTGGGCAAAATTTGTTTTAAGAATGGTCTTCTTTTTTTAGGGGAATGTAATTACAATAGGTAAGTTTTCCAAATTCCATATTGAAACACAAAACAAAATATTTGAAATACAAACTGTCCCGGAAAGTTAAAAAGTTGAGGTCTACACCTGAGATGAGGAAAGCAAGGGATGAAGATATTTTGAAGAACTGATAGGATTTGGTCAGTGAAGAAGAAAAACAAAAAATGATGCAGAGGTACTCTGGAATACTTAACTTCTAATCCTTGCTTACCTTATTCAAGTTACCTTTTTAGGCAGATACTAGTTTTGTTTTGGTGAAGAGTTTGAGTCTTATGTATGATTAGATAGTTTGATTTTTTCTGACAGCAAAATCTTTTGGAAGTTACTGTATTACTTGGGGCATTATTGATTTAAGTAAAGAACACTGTTTTAATTACAGGGTTTAAGGTTACCTCCCAAAATGAAACAGAATGAAGTTACTAATATCCAACCTTCTTCCAAAAGAGCCAGGTATGGATAATCAGCTTACTTTTTTCACAGGTCATTTTAGAAAATTGGTAGCAATTGGGGAAAGTTTTTATTGTAAGTAAGATTTCAAAGGATTTGCTTTTTGCCTACCAACTTTATTGTGAATATGTCTCATTTTATTGCTGGAGATAAATTGTGAATAATTATATAGGACAGTATGTTTTTTTCTTTCTTTTAAAAAATTAAATATTTTTCTTTAAGTAAAATCTGACACAGAACTCCCAGTATTTAAAACATGAGCCCATGTGGTTGAAATGGAGGCGGGAGGCCTGGAACCCCAGGCTCTGAGACACCTTATAGATCCCTAGGCCTTTGCAGGGGGCTCTTTAAACCCCTCATCTAGATGTGCTGAAAGAACATCCTCTTAGGTTCACTTCTTTGAGTTTGCCAATTTTTGGTGAGGATTTTGAAGAAAATTAAGGAATATTACCTGTGATGGAAAAGAGGATCTGTGACCCCTTTGGAATTAGGTGTATGCACCCTCAAATGTGTGGCACATTGAGTTTGGCTTGGCGTGTATATGTATATATCTTTTAATTTTTTTTTTTTTAAGATTTATTTTCTTTATTTCCCCCCCATCCTACCCCCTTTGTCTGCTCTCTGTGTCCATTTGCTGTGTGTGCTTGTATTCTCATTAGGCGGCTCTGGGAACCTATCCTGGGACCTTCCAGAGTGGGAGAGAAGCGATCATTCTGTTGTGCCACCTCAGTTCCCTGTTCTGCTACGTCTTTTATTGTCTCTCCTCTGTGTATCTTTTTGTTGCATCATCTTGCTGCACCAGCTCTCTGCCAGCTCTCCGCGTTGGCCAGCACTCCAGTGCAGGGCAACGCTCCCATGTGGGCCAGCTTGCCTTCAACAGGAGGGCCTGGACTTCCTATATGGTAGATAGGAGCCCAACTGCTTGAGCCATATCCGTTTCCCTTAACTACTGTTTACATCTATTAAATACATGATTGGTCAATAATGAAATCTTGCCAGTAACTTAATTAGCGAAGCATAGCAAATGGAAGAACATGTCAAAGGAGCTTTGGTCTCTATTCTTGACTTTAGAAAATGCCTATTTCCAAATTGTCTTTGCTGAAGTACAGTTGAACTCCTAAATTGCAGTTAACTAGTTTCATCTTATTTCTCTTCCCTGCTCCTTACTGTTCTTCCTTCTTTTCCCTGCATCTAGAGCACAAACTGAAATGCTGAATTTTTTTGTAAAATCCTGATTTTACTTTTTTAAGTCTGTGATCACATTGCTACAAATAAACTTTACAGAAAATTTACCTGGGTTGTCTCATTTAAATATAAGCTGAAAAATAGGATTTGAAAAAGTTTAAGGGAAATGGAAAGACTGAGAAGTTTCATTTAAAATGTGTGCTTATATAAAACAGCTTTATATCTTCTGGAATAAAACAGTGGAGGGGTGATAGAAGACAGAGGGCTAGGATTGAAAAAAGGAAATACTTGAAGCACCAGGGACACTCCTTGGTTTATGTTGAACATGAGAAAAAGGAGAGGCCTCCATCATTAAAGAATATTTTTAAAACTGGTTATAAAAAATGAAGAGCTATTTGCAATACTTGAGCTAGCAAAATCAATAAAATATAAAAGAGAGTAAGTTTTTTTGCTTGCCTTCTTTTTCAAGCCAAGTTTAAAGAAAAATTTTAATTGGGAGGGAGTGAATTGGTGAGGAAAATATTCATTTAAACCAAAAGGTATTTAACGGGATGGAGGTTTCAGATATTCTTTCTTTTCTGGGGGTGACTTTGCGTAAATGCTGTTAAATCACACAGATAATACAGGCAACTCAATGTCATTATTTTCACCTTAAGGGAAAAAAACACAATTTAAAACTATTAAAGCATGATAAAGTAATTAAACTCTTCTCTTGTTTTCCATAGAAAGTTTATCTTAGGTAAATGATAAAATCACTGTACTTTGTATTTATCTTGTAGGATTGAAGATATACCACCTCCCACTAAAAAGTTAACACCAGAATTGACCCCTTTCGTGCTTTTTACTGGATTTGAGCCCATCCAAGTTCAACAATATATTAAGGTGAAATTTTATTCTACTTTATATAATAATTTTTAGCAGTGTTCCTTTCTGTATATTTTTGCTTTGGGCTAGAAGTTTATTTTAAAAAAAAACATTTGATCTGAAGTATCTTTTTATAGTATATTTTTATAAAGTGTTTGTAGTGATGTGGAGGAGGCCAGTCTAGCTGAAGTAGAGGATTTCAGGGTTGTTTTCTTATAAAAATGGTAGTAAGAAAAAGTGTGAGCCTTCTTGCAAAGAAGTGTTTATCTTCTCACAAAAAAAGTGTTTGTAGTAGTGTTTATGGTAATCAGTAGTTATTTAATTCCTAGTGATGTTCTATACAATTATCTCATACTTGCTTTTTTGGTAGAAAAATATGATCAATTGAGTAGGCTTCTTAAATATAAATAGAATTACTTTTACAATCATGTAAATATTTGCAAGACTCAAATATCATTTTTCCCCATTACCCACTTCATCTGTACAATTCACTGATAAAATACATTCACCAAATTGTTATATCATCACAACCATCCATTACCAAAACTTTTTCATCACTCCAAACAGAATCTTTTTGCCCATTAAACAGTAACTCCTCAACCGTCCCTTCCCTGGCTTCTGATAATCTGTAATCTACTCTTTGTCTCTCTGAATATTTGCATATTCTAGGTATCTCTTATAAATGAAATAGTGTTTGTCCTTTTCTGTCTGGCTGTTTTCACTGAACATGCTATCTTCAAGGTTCATCTATGATATAAAATATATATCAGCACTTCATTCCATTTCATGGCTGAATAATAGTCCACTGTGTGTACATAAATATAAATATATAGACACACACATATTTTTTCCACATTTTTTAGTCCATTCATCTGTTGATGGACACTGGATTGCTTTCACCCTTGGCTATTGGAAATAATGCTGCTATGAACATTTATGTACATGTATCTTTTCAAGTCCTTGCTTTTAATTCTTTTGAGTATATACCTAGAAGCAGTGTTGTTGGGTCAACTAGTTCTGTGTTTGACTTTCTCAGGAACCACCAAAATTTCCACAGCAGCTGCACCATTTTACATTCCTGCCAACAGTGTACTAAGGTTCCAATTTTTCCACACCCTCACCAGCACTTATTTTCTGGCTTTTAATTATAGCCATTCTAGAGGCTATGAGATGTAATAATATGGTTTTTGTTTGCATTTCCCTAATGGCTAATAATGTTATATCTTTTCATGTGTTTGCTGGCTATTTATATGCCACCTTTGAAGAAATATCTATTCAAATGCTTTGCCCAATTTTAAATTGAGTAGTTTGTCGTTTTGTTTTTGTAGGAGTTCTGTTATATATTCTGTATATTAAACCTTTATCAGGTATATGATTTCTAAATATTTTCTTCCATTCTGTTGGTTGTCTTTTCCCTTTCTTGACAATCTCCTCTGATGTACAAATTTCAAGTTTCATTCTGTAGTTGAAAGGGCAAGTTAGTTTTCTTGGGTGGGATTAGGCCGAAGAGTAGTTTGTTTATATGTTTTCATAATAAATAGGAAGAAAAGTTTTAATATACCTTTTGAAATAATAGCCTAAGAGTGTGGAATTTTGTTTTCGTTTTTTGGGGGAAGGGATTGTTGAGAATATCAGTATTTAACAACTGGTTGTTAAGAGTATAAGATTAATTGCACATTGGATATAATTTGCTCAATTTTTTAAAGGGAAAAACCAATTATAAGTGCTACTTAAAGTTTAGTACAATTTAATGTATTTCCCTTTAAAATATGAGTATTGTTATTAGGAGGTCATTTTTAAAACTATGTTCATGTGTTTTCAGTCAATTTCTGTGCCATCATTTTTTAAAAATAGAGATTATTTGTTAATCTCCCTCATTAGTACCAGTTTTAACAATAAAAGTTGGGCATGTGTTCTCTTTACCATGAAATGACCTGCAAAATGCTTGGATTATTTTTTCATATAGAGGTGTTATTCCTATTTGATGGAGAATTTTATTTTAATCTTTTTTTTTTTTTAAAGATTTATTTATTTATTTAAATCCCCCCCCCCTCCCCTGGTTGTCTGTTCTTGGTGTCTATTTGCTGCGTCTTGTTTCTTTGTCCGCTTCTGTTGTCGTCAGTGGCACGGGAAGTGTGGGCGGCGCCATTCCTGGGCAGGCTGCACTTTCTTTTCACGCTGGGCGGCTCTCCTCACAGGCGCACTCCTTGTGCGTGGGGCTCCCCCATGCGGGGGACACCCTTGCGTGGCAGGGCACTCCTTGCACGCATCAGCACTGCGCATGGCCAGCTCCACACGGGTCAAGGAGGCCCGGGGTTTGAACCGCGGACCTCCCATGTGGTAGACGGACACCCTACCCACTGGGCCAAAGTCCATTTCCCTATTTTAATCTTAATTCATGTAGAATTGACTATAGAATATAAATTTTAAATTCTAATTTTTACTTTTTTCCTAAAGTTTTGTGGGTTTTTTTTTTTTTTTAATGTATCATATGTTCTCCATGTCTGAGAATTATATTCATAAATCTTGTCTTCAGGTAAGTATTCATCTGTATTTCACTCTGTTGATATGGCTCTCTAGAATGTTAGCTTGTTCTTTTCTGATCTATGTTTGTAACTTTTAGAAACTGTATATTCTTGGCGGTGAGGTAGCTGAGTCTGCACAGAAATGCACTCATCTTATTGCCAGCAAAGTGACACGCACTGTCAAGTTCCTGACAGCAATTTCTGTAGTAAAGCACATCATAACTCCAGAATGGTTAGAAGAATGTTTTAAATGTCAGAAATTTATTGGTAAGTAATTGCACCAGTACCTTTGTTTTTAGTGCCAAATAATATAAATCATTTTTTTTCTTGAACTTGTTTTCATCCTCATCCCAACAATTATCTTAGGCTACTGTTTATTTGCTAATCATCCACTGAAATGTATACATTAATTTCATGTCCCAGTTTGATTCATAGCTTTACTTTTTACCACGGAAATATAAAGATCTTGGTATTTTGGGTAATATTAAGGGAAAAAATAAGCTCTGTAGCCTATCCCTACTTTGTTGTTTTCTTATTAATATACTTTGTTTGGAAAATTGGCTGTCTAATGAGATTGTCACAATGTGGTAATATGTAATTTTTCTCTTGGAAAGAAAGGTTTACTTAAATGTTTTGGCATAATTTGATTATCAGTTTATGTTGGAAGAAAATTGTCTGCCTCCTCTTGCCCATCCATTGTTCCAAATACTGAAAGTTAATTCTTTTTACTAGCACACAAAAGTGAAAATCCTAATTGCAGTCACAATTTCTTTTCTCTGATAGTTTAAATTATATTCTAAATGTAAAGCATATTTTTCCCTAGATTAATAAATATACCCAAATGTTTTTAGAGCCTTGTTAAATATTAAATGAATATAAAATCCAAATAATTTTTTTTACATAGAAGCTATATAGACCAAACAAATGTATCTTTATTATAACAAATAACTGTAATGTTATCTTTTAGATACAGACTTGGTGTTTCAAATCTATCATCTAGTAGAACAGGAATCTAGAACCTTTCCAAAAGTTCTTCCAAAAGCTTTGTCTTCATCTGGCCATTTATTTGGGTCAGAGCAGGGGGAAGAGGCATTTTGCCCTGGTATCACGTTCATCACTTTGTCATATTTGTTTTTCAATTGGTCTCTATGCCCCAACCACAGTAGCACTAAAATTTAACTCTTTTGTTACCCCTACCATGTATGATATTGGTTAGCAACTTCTGATTTAGGATGTGTAGGTACTTTTATGTTTACTTTTATGTTTTTCTGCCAGTAGTTTGCCCTGTTTTACCCTGTTGTACCTACTCTTTCTGACCTGTATCCTCTCCCTCACCAGCCCTTAAGTGGTAGAATAATTTAGTTTTCAAACCCTAAGGGCAAGCTGTGTAGCTATGTAGCTATGGAACAGAAAAAGCCAGCAGGGGCTATCGTCCAATTTTACAGTCAAGAAATTAAGAACAGAAAAACACAGATACTTAAGATTGCCATTTATAGCAAAGCTAGAGCTAAACTTAAAATTCCATGATTCTATATCCAAAGTTATAA
Source organism: Dasypus novemcinctus (assembly GCF_030445035.2). Classification (NCBI taxonomy): domain Eukaryota; kingdom Metazoa; phylum Chordata; class Mammalia; order Cingulata; family Dasypodidae; genus Dasypus; species Dasypus novemcinctus. The sequence continues at coordinate 136,461,187 of NC_080677.1, read as the reverse complement.
CACATAAAGACTAAATCAGGAAGTAGACGTGGCTCAACTGATAGAGCGTCCGTCTACCATATGGAGGGTCCAGGTTTTGATCCCCAAGGCCCCCTGACCCATGTGGTAAGCTGGCCCACACACAGTGCTGCCATGTGCAAGGAGTGCCATGCCACACAGGGGCAGGGCGCCCCTGTGTAGGGGTGCCCCATGTGCAAGGTATGCCCCCACAAGGAGAGCCGCCCCACGTGAAAAAGCGCAGCCAGCCCAGGAATGGCACCACACATACGGAGAGCTGACGCAGCAAGATGATGCAACAAAAAAGAGATGCAAATTCCCAGTGCCGCCTGATAATGCAAGCAGATGCAGAAGAACGCACAACGAATGGACACAGAGAGCAGAAAACGGGGGAGAAGGGGAGAGAAATAAAATTTTTTTTAAAAAAAACATTAAATTATTAATATTATAGAAAAACACTAAATCTCTACTACAGTATATTGAGTAGTATTTCAAAATTTTCTTTTCAGTCAAAATATTAGAAAACTTGGGGTCTTAAATTATAAAATATTGATAAAGTATAAAAGATAACAATGAAACAGAAGAAAATATTGGAGAACAAATATTACAAACATATTTCTGCTCCAAATTTTGTATCATTTGGAGAATTATAAAATTTAGAATGAGATAGCCTGTTTTTAAGTGGAATACTAAATATAATTTCTTAGGTTTAAGGGAATGAAATATACATAAACTTTGGGTAAAATATACATGTGCTTTTGGGAAACAGATTTTGTGGTTTTCTAGTAGCTCTTGGCTCCATTTGCTGCCTTTTTACAAGCACCCTTGTTTTAGAGTTCTTCATTACTGCTTTCTGAATTGGCTTTTCATTTTCCTTTTCTAAACAGAGATATGCCAATTTGGTGAAAATCAGTTTGACAAATGACCAGTTTAAACTGACAGGACAATTGTAAAAATAACATAAAACCCATACAGAGAATCCTTAAGATTCCCTATCCCCCAGATACGTAGATCCACCAACTTTTAACATTTTGCTGTATTTGCTGTCAATTTAACCATCTGTCTATTTGCTAAGCATTTTAGAGTAGGTTGTATTCATCTTGTTCCTTAAACACTGTGTGTTTTCATGTACATTTCCTAAGAATAAGGATATTCACTTAAGTAATCACCTTAAATACAAGTTTATCAAGTTCAAGAAATTTAACATTGATAAAAAGTTCATGGTCTATATTTCAATTTTTTAATATGTCCCAATAATGTCTTTTTGTATATTTTCTCCTCTAGTCTAGGATCGTGTGTTGGATTTAATTGTCATTGCCTTGTTAGTCTCTTTTTTTTTTTAATTGTGGTAAAAGGTATGCAACATAAACTTTCCCATTCCAACCCCTCCCAAGTATACAATTCAGTGGGATTAATCACATTCACAATGTTGTGCTACCCCTACTACTATCCATTACCAGAACTTTCCTATTACCCCAAACAAAAGCCCTATACCTATTGTTCAAGTGGAATCCAACATCTGTCCCTTTGTATCTGACTTATTTTGCTCATAGTGATGTCTTCAGGGTTCATCCATTTTGCAGCATGTGTCAGAACTTCACTCCTTTGAAAGGCTGAATGATGTCCCAGGATATGTATATACCACATTTTGTTTGTATGTTCATCTGCTGATGAATAGTTGGATTGCTAATACCTTTTGACTACTGGGAATAATGCTGTAGTGAACATTGTATACAAATATCTTTTTGAGTCTGTGTTTTTAGTTCTTTTAGGTTTATACCTAGGGTCATGTGGTAGTTCTATATTTAACTTTCTGGATAACAACCAAACTTTCCACAGTGGCTGCTCCATTTTACATTCCCAACAATGTACTAAGGTTCCAGTTCTTCTACATTCTCACAGCATTTGTTATTTTCTGATTTTTAGTTATTCTAGCTATTCTAGTGGCTCTTAGGTGGTATCTCATTGTGGTTTTGATTATCATTTCCTTAATGGCTAATAATTTTGCATCTTTTCATAGATGTGTTGGCTACTTTGGAGAAATGTCTTCTTTGAATAAGTGTCTATTCAAGTCCTTTGCCCTTTTTCTTTTTTAAGAGGTACTGGGAATTGAACCCAGGACCTCATGCCTGGGAAGCAGATGCTCAACCACTGTGCTGCATCCACTCCCCAATGAGAGCTGGTTTGTTCGTTTTGTTTTTAGGAGGTACTGGAGCTCGAACCTGGGACCTCGAGTAGGTGCTCAACCACTTGAGCAGCATCTGCTCCCTGCCCATTTTTAAATTGGGTTGTTTGTCTTTTTATTGTTGGGTTCTTATATATATTGTCATTCTCTGTATATCGTGGATAGTAAACTTTTATCAGATATATGGTTTGCAAATATTTCCTCCCATTCTGTTGATTGTATTTTCCTTTCTTGAAAATATCCTTTGATGTACAAAAGTTTTTAATTTTGATTAAGTCCACCTTATCTATTTTTTCTTTTGTTGCTCATGCTTTTTGTGTAAAATCTAAGAATCCGTCACCTAATACAAGATCTTGAAGTTATTTGCCTATGTTTTCTTTTAGGAGTTTTATAGTTAGCTCTTATATTTAGGTCATTGATCCATTTTGAGTTAGTTTTTGTGTATGGTGTGAGGTAGGCATCCACTTTCATTCTTTTGCATGTGGGTATGATTTCCTCAATACTATTTGTTGAAGAGACTGTTCTTTCCCCATTGAATGGACTGGACTTGGCACCCTTGTCAAAAATCAGTTGGTGGGAAGCAGATGTGGCTCAGGTGATTGAGTTCCCACCTACCACATGGGAGGTCCCATGTTCCTGGTACCTTCTGGAGAAGACGAGCTAGACAGTGAGCTGGCATGATAGGCTAGCGCAGCAACCTGACGCAATGAGGAAACACAATGAGAGAGGCAACAAAGCAGAAGCAGAGGTGGCTCAATTAATTGAGTGCCTCTCTCCCACATGGGACGTCCCAGGTTTGGTTCCTGGTGCCTCCTAAAGAGAAGACAAGCAAATACAGAGAGTTCATAGCAAATGGACACAGAGAGCACACAGCAAGCGTGAACAGTGGGGTGATGTAGGGAGAATAAATAAAGTAAATCTTAAAAAAATAAAAAAATAATTGGCAACAGATATGTCGTTGCATGTCTGCACTTTCATTTCTATTCCATTGATAAATATATCTGTCCTTGTGCCAGTAGCACACTGTTTTGGTTACTGTAGATTTGTAATTTGAAATTGGGAAGTATGAGTCCTCCCCATTTGTTATATTTTTTTAAGATGGTGCTAGCTGTTTAGAAATTTTTGCCCTTATATATGAATTTAATGATTAGCTTTTCCATTTCTACAAAGAAGATTGTTGTAGTTTTGATTGGGATTGTGTTTAAATATGTAAACCATTTTGGGTGGTATTAACATCTACTGTTATTATTTCTTCCAGTCCTTGAGCACAGAATATCTTTCCATTTATTTAAGTAGTTATTACTTTCAGGAATGATTTGTAGTTTTCTGTATACAAGTCCTTTACATCCTTGGTTAAATTTATTCCTAGATATTTTATTCTTTTAGTTGTTATTGTAATGAAATTGTTTTCTTGTTTTCCTGTTTGGATTGTTCCTTACTGATGTATTGAAACACCACATTTATATTTGTGTATTGCTCTTGTACCCTGCCACTTTGCTGAATTAATTTATTAGCTCTGGTGATTTTCTTAGAGATTCTTCAGAATGTTCTGTAAATAAGATCATATCATTTGCAAATAGGGATAGTTTTATCTCTTCCTTTCCAATCTGAATGCCTTTTATTTCTTTGTCTTGCCTAATTGCTCTGGCTTGCACTTCCAAAACAATGTTGAATAGTAGTGGTGATTGCAGGCATTATTGTCTTATTCTTGATTTGGGGGGAGGGGGGGGGCTTCCAGTTTTTCACTGTTGAATATTATGTTAACTATGGGTTTTTCATTTATCCCCTTTATTGTTTTGAGGAAATTCCTTTCTATTCCTATTTTTTTCTAAGTGTCTTTATCAAGAAAGGTACTGGGCTTTGTGAAATAACCTTTTCTGCATCAACTGAGATGATCTTGTGTTGGTTGTTTCCTTTCATTCTATTAAATGTGCTTAGGTGTGATTGATTTTATGTCGAACCACCCTTGCAATCCTGGGGTATATCCCGCCTGATTAATGTAGCAGTTTGATGTTGTTTATGAATTCAAAAAATATATATTGGATTATGTTTGTGAACTGGTCTTTTCCCCTGGGCATATTGTATTGTATTCAGAGGCTTCACTTTTACTTAATTAAATTATGATTAAGGCTTTGACTGGGCCACATTAGTAGGACTCACAGAGAAAACAATATGGCAGAGGAGGAGTTTGGAGTTTTGCATCAGCACTCCTTTGGCTTGGTACCAGAAAGTGGTGTCATTCTTTTGCAATTACCAAAATGCCGGAACGGTTTTATAAATGGGTAAGGGGTATTTTTTGGAGGAATTGTGAAATGTTTGATAGAAAAAGCTTAGAGTGCTTTGAAGAGACTTTTTATGATGACTTAGATGTAAATGGTGAAACTATTATTGGAAACTGGACAAAATGTCATCCATGTTTTAAAGTTGCAGAGAACTTAACAAGATTAACTCCTGATGTTTTATTGAAGGCAGAGTTTGAAAATGGCAAGCCTGGGTATTTAGCTGAAGAACTTTCCAAAGTAAACTCAGAGAATGCAACTTGCAGCTTCTCCTTGCAGCTTAAAGCAAAATACTGGATGAAGGAGATAAGCTGAGGACTGAATTGTTGGGCACAAAGATTCCAGAAACTGATTCCAGAAATTCCAAGCCTCTGAAAATCAAGTCCCCAGATGATAGTGTCCCATTTGAGGACTTATTTAAACTTGGAACTTGCAAATCAGGGCTAACAGTGCAGTTATCTAGGGAAAACTTGTGGAAAGTCTTACTGTCTGATGGCTTGGACCCCTGCTGCTTGCATGCTAAACCAGCAAGCTTTTTGAGAGCACTGTATGAACAAAACCACTCTTAGCCTGGAATAAAAGGGACATGGAAGGGAGAGATTGTAGGGGAAATGACTTCAAGAGGAAAACTATGAAATCTGGCATCTGGAATTAAGACATCTCTTTGGGCCCCACCAAATCTACAGTGAGAGTGAGTTCGCCCCAGAGTTGAAGAGGGTAGATGTTCCCACCCAATGTTCAGGGAGAGTTTTTCTGCTCCAGAGTACAGAAAGTGGAGCACATTCCCCAAGGATTAGGGACGTTGGGGCCTAGGCCCCATAGGTCTGATAGGAGCAGGCCTGTCCCCCAGGATTTAGGGAAGACCAGGTCGCCAACTCGTTGCTCTGTATGTACTCTACAGGTTAGGGAGGATGTGTCTTTACTTCACTGTACTAGGGGAATTAAGACTCTAACCCAAACATTGGGTAAGGTATCGCCATCTTCCCAGTGCTCTTGGAGGGTGATGTCTGGAGCTTGGTCGCCACCCAGATGCTTGATGAGAGTGAAACCAAGAAAATGGCTGTTGGGCAAGCCTATGGAAAGGGTGAGTCCTCATGAGGCTGTGGGGAGAAGAACCCATCTTCAGAATGTCTCTCAGACTTTGGCATATAATGAAGTATGCCCTGTAGGTTTACAGAACTGTAGGGGACCCATGATTCATGTTTCCTTCCCAGTTTCTCCTTATAGTAATGCGAATGTTTATCCTTTGTCCATTTGTGTATTGGAAGCAGATCAATTGTTTTGTGGGTTTCAGAGATCTACAGCCAGAGGGGGCTTTGCCCCAAGACAAACTGTATTTCTTTAAATTGATTGTGATATGATTTTATATTTACATTGTTACTGATTTTAGGTGTTTTAAATATTGTAATGTGTTTTTGGAATTCAGAGGGTGGAGCATAGCAGTTTGATATTGTTTATGAATTCCAAAAATAGATATTGGGTTGTGTTTGTGAACTAGTCTCTTCCTCTGGGCATATTATATTGTATTGGATTTCACTTTTTTTTTTATCTACCCCCCCCCCCCCCGTGGCTTTTTGCGTATTGTCTGCTCTCTTTGTCCATTCGCTGTACATTCTTCTGTGTCTGTATTTATTTATTTTTATTTCCCCTCCCCCCTTGCGGCTTGCTTGCCGTCTGCTCTCTGTGTCCACTTGCTGCAGGCTCTTCTGTGTTCTAGCTTGTCTCCCTTTTTTGTTGTTGTTTCACCTTGCTGAGTTGGCACTATGCAGCATCTGCGGGCTAGGTGGTGCTACACGGCGTCTGCGGGCGAGCCTGCCTTCACAAGGAGGCCCTGGGACACAAACCCAGGGCCTCTCATATGGTAGATGGGAGCTCATCTGATTGAACCACAGCCGCTTCCCCAGAGGTTTCACTTTTACTTGATTAAATTATGGTTAAGGCTTTGATTGGGCCACGTCAGTAGAACATTGATCCCCAACTGGGGACTCACAGAGAAAATGACATGGCAGAGGAGTTTGGAGTTTTAATGCTGGAGCCCCAGGAAGTAAATACACAGAGAATCAGATACTTGAGGAAAAAGAGAAGGTTCCCTTAGACATGGCAGAGGTCCCAGGAAGAGAGTTGAGCCATTCGCCTGATGGTTTACAGCTGGCCTTATGGAGAGAGCAAAGCACCTGAGCCCAGATAGAGACAAGACTTATCCCACAATACAGTTGATATTGAAAGAAGCTGGGGCCATGGAGCCTTAAGAGAAAGAAGAGGCCTGAACCCTTGCAGACGTCTGCAGCCATCTTGCTCCAACGCATGGCAACAGACTTTGGTGAGGGAAGTAACCTATGCTTTATGACCTGGTAACTGTAAGCTTCTTCCCCAAATACGTACCCTTTATAAAAGCCAACAGATTTGTGGTATTTTGCACCAGCACCCCTTTGGCTAATACAATCAAAATGTATAATTCTTTTAATGCGTTGTTGGAATCAGCTTTCTAGTATTTTCTTAAGACTTTGATCTATAGTTTTCTTTTCTCGTGATACCTCTACCTGGCTTTAGTATTAGGTAATGGTAGCCTCATAGAATGAATTAGAAAGATTTCCCTCCTCTTCCCTTTTTTGGGAGAATTTAAGAAGGATTTGTATTCTTCTATGAGACCATCTGGTCTTGGACTTTTCTTTGTTAGGAGGTTTATTTTGTTTCATTTTATTACTAATTCAATCTCTTATTATTGGTTTGTTGAGATCTCCTATTTCTTATTGAGTCAGTTTAGGTAATTTGTGAGTCAGTTTAGGTAATTTGTGTGTTCCTAGGCATTTATCCATGTCATCCAAGTTGTCTAATTTGTCTAATACATCTGAGGTATATAGTTGCTCATAATGTTCTCTGAAATCCTTTTTATTTTTGTAAGCTTGGTACTAATGTCCCCCTGTCTTTTCTGATTTTTGTTATATGCATCCTTTCTCTTTTTCTTTGTCAGTCTAGCTAAAAGTTTGTCCATTTTATTGATCTTTTCTCAAAGATAGAACTTGTGGTTTTGTTGATTCTCTACTGTTTTTCTATTCACTATTTTGTTTATTTCCTAATCTTTATTTCCTTCCTTCACTTTAGGTTTAGTTTGCGCTAATGAGATTATGTTACTGTTTTGAGATAGTTCATCTTTTTTAACTTAAGCATTTAGAGCCATAAATTTCTGCAAACTGCTTTTGCTGCATAAGTTTTGCTTGTTGTTCTTATTTTTATTCAAGTATTTCTTAATTTCCCTTGTGCTTTCTTTTTTGACCTGTTGGTTGTTTGAGATATTTAATTTCTACGTATTTGTGATTTTTCTAATTCTTCCTCTGTTACTGATTTCTAGCTATATTCCATTGTAGTTGGAGCAGATGTTTGTATGATCTCAATCTTTTTAATTTTATGTTTTATGACCTAACATATGGTATATTCCAGAGAATAGTCCGAGAAAAAAATATAGTGAATCTTTTATCTATTCCCAAAGTTTACAGTAATTTATATTTGATGGGAAGTTTTGGATAACTGGCTTTCATTTCTTTATAGCATTGTTAATAAATATTTACTTTATCTCTGAGGGTTTTAAAGTGGTTTAGCCATAAACAGTCATTATTCAGAAAACATTTCATATTTGTTTGCCCCAAATGTTAGGATTTTTTAAGAGAATTTTTTCACTTTACAGTGATTTTTTTTTTCAAGGAGGCACTGGGGATTGAACCCAGGACCTCGTATGTGGGAAGCAGGCACTCAAGTGCTTGAACTACGTCTCTTCCCCAGTGATTCATTTTTAATACTTTTAAAAGACATTTTCTGTTTTGGCAAAATTTTACATTTTCAGATCATTCTTAAAATTCTTAAGACTATTGACCTTAGTTTATCACTTGTTACTTTTGCCCATCATTAGCATTTTCAGGATTTTTAAAAAATAATTTGGCTTTTGATTTTTAAAAAAAGGTTTTCTGCCTGTTTTAGTTTGCTAAGACTGCCTAAAGCAAGTACCAGAAATGGGTTGACTTTTACAGTGCAGATTTATTAGGTTGCAAGCTTACAGTTCTGAGGCTTTGGCATCAGGCAATACTCTCTCCCTGAAGACAAACTGTCGGCAATCCTGGACTCCTCTGTCAAGTGGGAAGGCATGTGGCAGCATCCCCTTTCTTCTCCAAGTCTTGTCACTTTCAATTCCTGGTTTCTGTGGCTTCCTTTCTCAGCTTGATTCAGATTTATCCATTGCCCCAGTAATGTCCTTTAAAGGAAAAGGATCTAGTTTAGAATCATATATTGTATTTAGTTGTCCTGTCTCTTTTGTCTCCTTCAGTCAGGTATAGTTCTTCAGTCTTTCCTTGTTACCTCTGGAGTTACAGGTTGGTTACTTGGTGGACTATCCCTCAGTATGGCTTTATCTGATGTTTCCTCTTGATTAAATTCAGGTTATGTATCTTTGGCAGAACTAACAGAAGGGATGCTGGATTCCTCTTATTGCATCCTATCCAATGTTTGCAAAATTTTGACTGATGATGTTTACTTTGCTCACTTGATTATGGTGATATCTGCCAGTCTTCTCCACTGTACAGTCTTTTTCCTTTGCTATTAAATATTTTATGGGGAGGTACTTTGAAACTGTGGAAATAGCTTATTTCTCCTCAAAGTTTCAAATTACTTATTTCTTTTATATGGACTCATTTTTTCTTTTTTTATTCAGTGTGTTGTTACATTACTTTCCTTACTGATGCTTACATTGTGCCTGCTTTGACCAATGGAGCCATTAAACTGGCTTCTATGTCCTTTTGACATGTCCCATTATTCTTTGAGCACTTCCTTTGCTTCTGGCACAAGAATATTCTAGGCTCATGTTAAACTTTTTTGCCCTGCCCTTGGAATCAGCCCTTTCTAAGCAGTTCTTATTCCTTTTTGTAGAGAATGGTATTAAGGAAACAAGATTTGGGTGTTAGATATGCACATTGCTATTGGGTATTGTTCCTCCTAGGCCCTCTTAGTGAACATATATATCTGTATTTATTTCTATATCTTTCCAATTCACCCCAACACCACAGAGTTCATACTAGTTTTCTCCCTACCTATGTCTATAAATCCCTTCTCCAACAATAAGAAACCTGGCTTCCATTAACTCTAATATTTTTACTCTTTTGATCAGTCCTCCCATCTTGGCCACTGTTGCTCCTCCATGCAGACACCTTTCTTTCTCTGCATGGGCTCTGATTCCCCATTCCAGGCCAGCCACCAAAATGAATTGCCCTCCTTGCTGTGCTTGCGTTGTGACACCCTACTGTGGGCCTAATAGTTTTAGAACTGAATTGTCAAAGAAGTGGTAGGGGCATAGTTTTAGAATCTATTATTTATGTTTAATTTATATAAAATTTAAGGCACCGATGTTATGGATAATCACTTTCTGAAATGCTCATTTCCTTTGCGCTTTTTTGAAAAGTTTAAATTTTCCAGTTGAACCTTTCTATATGCTACTAGTAGGTTAGCATAACCATGTTGCTTCTTTTTAAACTGTTAGTATTTCATCTGCCGCAGGATTGTTTAGCTAACTTTAATTTTTCAGTATCATTTTCTATAGCCTATTGTTCTTAAAAATTGAAAAATACACAACAGAGGTAATTTGTATGCCCCAAATCCTAAAATATGTGTGTATGACCAATCTTAGTTTGCTAACCTGTGGTAATTTCATGCTTTTCATTTCCATGCTTCCCTGCCAATTTTATTCCCCCACCCCCCAGATGCTCCCCTGCCTCTCTGCTCATTGACTCTGCTTGTTGTGTCCACTCATTATTTGCTCATCTTCTTTGAAGCACCAGAAACGGGACCCAGGATCTCCCATATGGGAGGTGGGTGCCCAACCCCTTGGGCCACATCCTTTTCCCCCAATTTTTGTTTTTTAAGATTTAATTTCTCTCCCCTTTCCCCATCCTGTTGTCTGCTCTCTGTGTCCACTCACTTGTGTTCTGTGTCCACTTGCACCCTTGGTGGCACCAGGAGACTGCGTCTCTTTTTTGTTGCATCATCTTGCTGCGTCAGCTCTCCTCGTGTGCCGTGCCACTCCTGGGCAGACTGATTTTTTTTCATGAGGGGCAGCTCTCCTTGCAGGGCACACTCCTTGCGCATAGGGCATCCCCACACGGGGGCACCCCTACATGGCACAGTACTCCTTGCACACAGGCAGCACTGCACATGGGCCAGGTCACCAGACAGTCCAGGAGGCCCTGGGTATAGAATCCTGGCCCCCCATATGGTAGATGTTAAGTTAAGCTCTATCAGTTAAGCCACGTCCGTTTCCCCCCATAATTTTATTTTGATAAATATATTATCATTTCTGAGCTGTCTTATACAGAAATGGTAAGGACGATGAAGATGATGAAAAATGGCTTTTCTGAACATGAAACATATTCATAAAAAAACTAAGTGGAAAACGGATGTGGCTCAACCAAGTGGGCTCCTGTCTACCATATAGGAGGTCCAGGGTTCAATGTCCAGGGCCTCCTGGAGAGGGCAAGCTGGCCCACGTGGAGTGCTGGCCCATGCTGAAATGCCACCCAGCACAGGAAAGCCGCCCCGTGCAGGAGTGCTAGCTGACGCTGAGAGCTGGTGCAGCAAGATGACGCAACAAGAGACACAGAGGAGAGACAATGTAGCAGAACAGGGAGATGAGGTGGCACAAGAGAACAATTACCTTTCTCCCGCTCTGGAGGTCCCAGGATCAGTTCCCAGAGCCGCGTAATAAGAATACAAGCAGGCACAGAACACACAGCGAATGGACACAGAGAGCAGACAATGGGGAGAATTGGGGGGGGGCGGGGGGACAGGGGGCAGATACATAAATAAATCTTTAGAAAAAGAAAGAAAGAAAGAAAACTAAGCCACATTGTGGACTTTTAACTTTTGACAAGTTGACCATTTCTTAAAATGTTGCTATGAAAAAGTAAAAACTAGCCAATTAAAAATTCTCAGAAATCTTAAAAAGTAGTAAACTATCCTTTGAAATATAAAAATTGCTATATGCTTTTATATACTTAAAAGGGTTAACTTTTGGTTAATCTATTAAATTTGGTAAATTTACCTTATTGATGACTAGGTAATTGTCTCTAATGTCCCTCAAATTACTGTTTGTGTAAGAAGATACTATGTAATCAGAGTTTTAAGATTGCTACTGGAGCCTGGGATCTGCATAAAGTTCCTAAAAGAGTATGTGAAATTATGTTTGGTGGGGTAGAAGAGGGAGATGCAGCTATGAAAGAGGGTTTCATAGCTTTCAAAAAAATTTTTGTGAGGAATTTATGGTCTCAAAATGTTAAGAACCACTGATCTAGAAGAACACAGAAAGAATATCTTCCTATATAGGTCTATTTTCAAGGAGTAAGTAAATGAAATATGGTGGGTGAGACTTAAATACTTAAGGATTTCATAGGTAAATGTGATCCATGATTAATATGTACATGAATAGCTCGGAGAGTTCTGTGAGTGGATTACACCTGTCGCATTTCATGTATGTTTGAAATTTTCAAAATATGTGGTATTTTGTTTTCCAGATGAACAGAACTATGTTCTCCGAGATGCTGAGGCTGAAGTGCTTTTCTCTTTCAGTTTGGAAGAGTCCTTAAAAAGGGCACATGTTTCTCCACTCTTTAAGGTACACTTTAAAGGAAAAATGAAATAAGTCCAAGAAGTTATAAAAGATTGTACAATTGAAGATAACAGATAACATATCTAAGGTGTTGTTGGGCTTACCTGTTTCATAATTGTTCTTGTATGTAGCTACTGGTTGTCATCCTCCAGTGAAATGCAGTATACCTCTAAAGTACTTTTCATTATTATAATTAGAAAAAAAATTAAATGAATGGGTCTATTTTCTTTGAATTTTTTTTATTTTTAAAGAAGCTTAGGATAGATGTTAAATGTTGCATCAAAAATATAGGGGATTCCCATATACCCATTTCCTCTCCCTCCTACACTTTCCCACATTAACAACATATTTTTCATTAGTGTGGTACATTTGTTATAGTTGATGAACACATTGAAGCATTGCTACTGAACATGGACTGTAGTTTACATTATAGTTTACACTTTGCTCCTCACAGCTTAATAGGTTTCGACAAAATGTGTAATCATTACAATGTCATGCAGAATGGTTTCAGTGTCCCAAAAATGCCCCATGTTATACAAATTCTTCCCTCTCCCTCCCCTCAGAACCTCTGGTGACCACTGTCTTTATATCAGTATTACAAGTTCTTCCACTACTAGAATAATAATAAGTCTATTTTAGTCCATAGTTGTATTCCTGCCTTAAGTTTGTTCATTCCTCTATCTTGAGGATTTTAAGGTAATGATGCCCACTCTGCTCCTGATTGAGAGGGGGTTTAGATCCCGTGGGCCAATGGATGGAACTGTCTTGCTTGCTTGCTTGCTTGCTTGCTCTGTTTTTTTGGGATGGGCATTATTTATCATCATCCTGGGTCTATTTTAAATATGAATTTTAATAGCTGGGTATTCAAATAATATATTTATGAAAAATTTAATTGGTAAGCAATATTTAAGTTCACTTCTTAATAAATCTTTGGAAGACATTCTATACTAAATACTAGTCTCATTAAATGTATATTGAAAAGGAGGAGATACTTGGAAAACATTGACTATATAGATAACTCATAAGTAAAGATTTTTAAATATATGTTAAATAAAATACTTAGGGCAGTTTGGAATTCTTTTTGTATCAAAGTGTAGCCAAATATATCCATAAAAATAATTGGTTCTTTTAAACTTCTTAAGGAACCAATTTAGGAATTAGAAGTGATTAGCAATACTGATTTTTCTAAATGAATTTCTTTTTCTGTGAGCAGATTAAAATGAAATAGTATTTTTTTGTGGTATACTTAGGAGCTGGGATGTTATGGAATTAAATCTTAACCTTCAAGATCATTTCCTACTCTATTCAAATCTAAATAATATGTAGATAGTTAAGAAAGGAATATAGGCCAGGATTTGTGCTCTTTCAGTTTATTCCTTGGCATGTAAATGTGGTTAAATGTAATGTTAAGTTAGAGTTTTAAAGAAACTCTGGAAAATGTTTATAATATTCTTGCTTATATCACAAAATACTTCATTAGTTTTAGAATCATAAATTCTACTTACTTTTTAATAATCGTAGGTCATATCTGCATGTGAAAAATACATAGGTAGAAATAGACCTCTAGGGAAACGGACTTTGGCCCAGTGGTTAGGGCGTCCGTCTACCACATGGGAGGTCCGCGGTTCAAGCCCCGGGCCTCCTTGACCCGTGTGGAGCTGGCCCATGCGCAGTGCTGATGCGCGCAAGGAGTGCCCTGCTACACAGGGGTGTCCCCCGCGTAGGGGAGCCCCACGCGCAAGGAGTGCACCCATAAGGAGAGCAGCCCAGCGCGAAGGAGGGAGCAGCCTGCCGAGGAATGGCGCCGCCCATACTTCCCGTGCCGCTGACGACAACAGAAGCGGACAAAGAAACAAGACGCAGCAAAAAGACAGGAAAAAAACAGACAACCGGGGGAGGGGAGGGGAATTAAATAAATAAATAAATAAATCTTTAAAAAAAAAAAAAAAAGAAATAGACCTCTAGGCCCACTTCAGGTTTGGAGACTGGGGGCTGGTGCTTTCTTAATGAAATTATTCTTTTCATCAAAAATCTCAGGATAGAAGTTATGAAAAACTATGTACTGTTAAAATTAAAAACATTTTAAAATATAATGCATGTATTTCCATTTTATTTTTAGGCAAAATATTTTTATATCACACCTGGGATCTGTCCAAGTCTTTCAACTATGAAAGCTATTGTGGAATGTGCAGGAGGAAAAGTATTATCTAAGCAACCATCATTCCGGAAACTCATGGAGCATAAGCAAAATAAGGTGGATAGAAGTGAAATAGGCTGTTGAATATATTGCCATATATGATTCATTGTTCATTAACTGTTAACCTTATTTTCTTTTCCTTAGAGCTTGTCAGAAATAATTTTAATATCCTGTGAAAATGACCTTCACTTATGTCGAGAATACTTTGCCAGAGGAATAGGTATGGTTTACTGCTCTCACTGTGTATTATTATAGTATTTGTGTACATGCAGACATAACAGTGCACTTATTTAATTAATTTTAATTTTCATTCCTTTCAGATGTTCATAATGCGGAGTTTGTTCTAACTGGAGTACTTACACAAACACTGGACTATGAATCATATCCTTTTAGAAAAAGAATGAAAAATGGTTGTGTTGAATATGAAAATAGATTTCCAAGAAGGATGAAACAATGGCTTTACTGTTATTGTTGTTTTTTAAGAGGTGCCAAGGATTGAACCCAGTACCTCGTGTGTGTGTGAGGCAGGTGCTCAACCACTGAGCCACAGCACCTCTGTGGCTTTACTATTTTTACAAGCCTTCTTTCCTTTGTTTACTATTATGATTTTATGAAGTTAGCAGTTCTTTTTCTTCAGAACATTCATTCGCATTTCAAATAAAAACATTCTCTTAACTTACTTTGAAAGTTCAGTTTTAAGAGATGACTTACTAAGCAGAAAGGACCTTTAGTATCTAGTTTATGTAGGTGTTTAAATAATTGACAAGACAATTCAATAACCCATGAGCAATAGTCTTTCTATTCTATTCTTTTTTTTAAAAAAACTTTTTATTTTGAAATATTTTCAAATTTACATGACAGTTAAAAAAAATAAGAAATCCAGGGTACCCTGATCCCCCACATACCCAGATATGCCTATTTTCACATTTTGCCACATTTGCCATATCGTTCTACCTTTCAATGCATTTTCTCAGCACTTCAGTATAGGTTGTATATGTCATCCTCCTTGAACGCTTAATACTTTCAAGCAAAGTAATTACGTAGCCATATGAAGTGCAGTTATCAAGTTCAAGAAATTTACCATTAATAGAAAGCCTATAGTCTATATTGCAGTTTTTTCATATATTCCAATAATGTCCCTTGAGCCTTTTTTCCTGGGTACATTCTGGAAGCATGTATGTCTGGCCCACTCTTCTGGTGGTGGTCTGAGGGACGCACCATCTCCGAGCTTGCCCTGCATGGGGAAGGCAGCTTACAGGGCTCTCCTCCAGAATGCTGTAGGAGAGCAGTCATTCGTGCTGCTGGGGCAAGGGGTTGCTGGCTGTACAACATACAGTGCCGTGTCTGGACTGTGAAAAAATAGTTTTCTAGGGAAGAGGGGACATTCAGTCCTGGGAGGCCCCTGCACCCTGACCTGGAGCTCTTCCCTAAACTGACTGTAAGGGTAAGCCCTGAAGGAGGGCACTTGCACAGGCCAATCCGCAAAGATTGGAAAAGGTCTTTTCTTTTAATCTGGCTTCCTTTGTTGTTGTTGTTAGCTCTTGGCAATCAAAAAAAACCTCTGCTACCTGGATACAAGCTGAAGGAACAGAGCTTCAGATTCTAAGTTGCAGAAATAACATTAAAATTTTCAAAATGTCCTTATTTCAACAAGAGGTCACAAAACATACAAAGAAACAGGAAGTGTTGGCCAGGTAAAGGAGAAGACTGAATAAAGCATTAGAAACTGTCAATGGGGAGGAATTTTATCAACATCTTCTGACTAATGTCAGCATTAGCTAGATCTCTTAAGCAAAGGAATTTTATGATGTATTTGGAAAAGGGTACTATAGTTCTTATTGCATAAGCAAATCATACAGGTTAGAATGATATCAGTCCATCTTTTTCCCTTCTTATATCTGTTTCATCTAGTTATATTTATCAAAATTAATGTAACCTTAACCTTAAAGGCTTTATGTTATGCAGAAGACCTAAATTTCATTGGAAGTAGAGCACTTACGAAGAGGCAAAGTTGTTTCAGTTCCATAGGCAAATGTTAACACTTAAAAGTAAATAACCTACCTAGTTATAATGACGTTTAGTCCAGAGACTGCTTTCTAAGTTACAGGGTTTTTATATCCCACCTCTCCATACACTAGGAAATTATTGGAGGAGTTACTGAAAGAAGTGATAAAACATCTGTAAAATTTTTGGAGATATGTTGCACTGTGCTTTTATACAGTATGTCCTCTGAAGATTTTTCTAGATTTTTTTCCTACCATTTAAATTTATATTTGTGTTAAGCTTTATCCTGTATTACTTTTATTTTCAGAAAGAAGAAAAGCTTTAAAAATTTCATGGGTATTACCTTCCTTTTTTCCTATCTATAGCCTGTAATTAGCCTGGCTAAATTTTGTCCCACATTGGTGAGTTAGAATTGCAAGGGTTGACAGGTGCACTTGAAGATACAAGTAAGCATCAGGGTTTTTTGTTACTGTTTTGGGGGTTTGTTTTTGGTTTGTTTTTGTGGTCGGGCTTTTGTGATAACACCCTATCAGGGTTGTGCGTTATAAACGGTAGGTTTAAAGGAGAATCCCAATTCTTACTGGATCTCAACCTTGGCTGTGCATTAGAATCACCTGGGTAGACTTAAAAAGTCCTGATCCTTGGGTCCATTCCCCAGAGAGTCTGATTTATTTACTACTTAGCTTGAGTGAGACCTGTACATCAGAATATTTAGAAGTTTCCTATGATTTGGGTATACAGCAACACTGACTGGTTTAAAAGGATAAGGAAGATGCTGTTTCAGTCTTATTAAATAACACCTGAAACTAGTTAACTAATTTAGAGTTAAAATCCTTTTATGTTGTTATTTTGCAGTGTTTGAAAGTTGTTTTCCTCAACAAGCCTACATATAAATTTAATTGATGGCACCTAAACTCCTGTATGACTCTGGATTCCTGGAGCACAAGATCTGGGTGTTTTAGCTGTTGGATAAAGCAACCAGTGCTTCCTGCAGATGCTCTTGTTTTCCAGCTGCTTTCTTAGGTGATAAGCATTTTAAAGCAGGAGAACAAATATAATAAACTGCATCTTATTGAGATGTGTAATTTTATTCTGAGGAAACATAAATTATGTTTTGTATTATATAACTTTAAGAGCCCACATTAGGTTTTATGATTCATTTGCCAGGTTTTTAAATGTTTGCACAAAACTGTTCAGAACTTCAGCTACAAGTAAAATGGTGTAAATAAAGACCTTGCTATCTCTAAATTATGGATGTTAAAGATATGAACTGTTTTGTACTTTGATTATTTTTATTTCTTATACTCTTTTCTTTTATATTGATATCTTGCCCACATTTTAAATAAATGTACTTTTGTACTTTACTTAGAATTGAGTGATCCTTTTATTATTTCATATTTTTTAAATGGTTCCCATCAAACTGGATCACATTTTAAGTAATTTCAAGACAAAATATTTTCTATTCAGTTTTCTCCTAAAGAAATAATTTCTGGAAGACAACTATTATCTCAGAATATAATAAACTCCAAGGCAAAGGGTATATTCAAAATATTTAGCAATCACTACAGTATAGGCACCAGCTATTCAGAACCCAGGTGCCACAAAAAGCCTGTAATCAGCCCTTCTTCTTTACCACATCTTGATTGTACTGTAGTCCCTACTGGATTATAGGTACAACGCAGTAGTTGGAGACCCCCACTTTATTAAATATAATTAAGGCAAAAACTATTAATATTAAACCATGTGGCTTGATATTGTCATAGATGTTCAGTGTTGCTCTCACATCACTGCTTATCAGATAGGTTCCTGAAAAACTGAATTTGCTTCTATAATAATTTCTGAATTGTCTTCCTCGGAATATTTTTTTATTTACTTCAGACTTTAATTGCATAATCTCCAATTTTGAGAAAACACAATGGGAACATATGTATTAAAATTTTTAACTCAGAATGAATTCCATTTAATGTGTAAATACCTGCGATAATGATGTCTTGAATGAGTTGTAAAACAAACATTGTTTTACAAACTTGACACATTCAGGACATTATTACCTTAGGTATTTCTCCCAGCTTTGGTAGGGTCGGGCCATGTTGAAGTTACGTATACAAATGGAAAGGAAATTCAGCTTTATATGGTCACCACCTCTACCCAATTTCAAAGTTTTTATGTAAGGATCAGTATCTTCAACTTTATCCCTTATATATCTAACCTTTGACCTGTGGTCATCTCACAGTGATCTGATACCATGTGGGCACACAATCAGATCTTAATAGATAAGACAGGTATATATTTATTGTCTATCAGAAATAGTTATCCCTTGAAATATTAAAAATTCACCCTAAAAGCAGTTTTTCTCAGATTGAACTACATGCCGGCACTTGCATTTTTAACAAAGTTTGTGCCTTGAATTATGTCTACTTTTAAGTTCATATTTTTATATCGAAGCAGATATTTATCAATTGAACTGACCTTTTCCTTCAAAAACCATAGATAGAATTTGTGTTGCTATGAAATATTTTAAATTCTGTAGAATCCTGGAAGTGAAAAGAATTTTCATAAATTTTAATAACATTTAGATTTGCTAAGTGTTAAAAATATTGTCAAACTACTTAAAACTTTGAAAAAAATGAAGTTAATTATAGAATAAATGGACCTTCTGGGTAAAGCATAATACAACTATTTAATCATCAGTGGGGACAGGGTGTTTATTTAGCAAACATACAAGTTACGAGTGGTTTGATTAACCTGTCGATTAGTGGTTTTTAAAAAGCTACCAAGAAATTCTTAAAAATTCCAGGAGCTTTTAAAGCCAACTGGCTAGCACAGGTGTTAAGCATTGATTTTGGTGGCTAAGAGGGCCTTATATAGGAACATATGAATAGGAGTAAAAATTTCAAATATAAATGCTTTTTAAAAAAAAAGATTAAATCAGAAATATTATTTCTCATACAAAAAGGAAATGTGTCTCATTTAGCTCTGCCATTTTTGTCTAGCTCAACACCATCTAATTGGAGATACAGTGCAGGCCACAAGCCATATTTAAAATTTTCAGTAGCCATAATTTTAAAAAAATAATTAAATTTAATAAGTATTTTATTTAATCTTTATCAAAAGCATTGTTTCAATGTAATTCGTATTTTTTAAATTATTAATGAGGTATTTTTATATTCCTTTTTTGTGCTGTCTCAAAAGTCCTGTATTTTATCCTTAGAGCACATCTCAATTCTGACAAGTTTTTATTTTTAACTATTTGATCTGTATGTAGATTACATATTTCCAGTTGAAAAAGTAGACTAACCTGCTCACATTATTTGAAACATATTTAAATGTTTTCCAATAACTGAATCAAGTGTTATTTTTAAGTAATGTCAAGTAAAATTTAAAATTCATTTCCTAGGCACATTCCAGGTACTCAATGACCAGGTCTTGCTGCTCATGTTGAAGAAAATAAATAGCTTTCTCTAACTATGCTCTCTTGATTTACCCTAAATTATATAACACCTTGTCAAATATGAATGAGAGGAAAGATGAATACCAATGATGAAAATGTGTATATTCCATTTAAGGAAGTTTGTTGATCTTTGTGTAGAATTTAAAAAGTTATTTCCCTCTACTATATGATTGATCACACACTTAAAAATGTGTTTTTATCTGTTTAGATGCTAGATATTGAGAGGAAACATGGAATAAATGAGTATCTTTCTAAGAGTTTACAGTCTGGTTAGAAAAAGTTGAACATGTCTTAATCCTGCAAATATTAGGTAATTTAAGAAAAGTATTTGAGTGTAGTAGCTGTACAACACTTTATTTTCTTTAAATGTTTTAGCATAGAAAAGAATAAGGCTAAAGGAAAGATAATTTTATCTAAATTTAACTCCTTAAAACCCAAGTACTACTCAGGTCCCTGTGAAGCACTCCCAAATTACTTTTGTTGAATTTTAAAATTATGTCATTAAGTTCTAAAATCAAAGAAAGTCTAGCTACCTCTTGATTCAAATGAATCTCACCCTTAAGTATTCCTTGTTGTGTTTAACAGTCATTAACATCTTCCTTTTTGCTGCTAGCATATCTTCACCTTTTCATTTTGCTTTTCTCCTTTTCTGTCCATTACCTAGCTTCATTCACTCACCTGCAGAGCTGCTCATGCCTGTCCATGTCCATTGACACTGTAAGTGCTTTCCCTTTCACTTAAACTTTAGCAATGTTTTAAATTTCTCTCCTTGCCTCCATTGCTCCCCTATCAAGTTACCGTCCATACTGTTGCATGAGTAATTTTTCCGAAATAGGATTCTGATTGCCACATTCCTGCCAAAAAGAAAAATCTGCAGAAATTGATGTTTCAAATCTTACTTATCTCATGTGAGGTCCCCTACCCATCTGCTCATTTCCTTTAGTCACACAAAATTCCTTGCTGCTGTCCAAACTTGCCAAACATTTAACGGGCATCTCTGACTTTTTCAAATGCTATTCCTTCATACTAGAATAACTACCACATCTATCAGGCAAGTTTTCTTATTCATTAAAAATTGTAAAGCCTTTCCTGATTCTACCAGGCTTTCTTTGTAGCTTCCTCCTCTTTGTAGCTTTAGTCCTTTCTGATACAATGTAGTAAATGCCTTAGAGGCATGTAGCTACTTGTTCGTAATCTTTTCTCTATTGGATTGATAAAAGCTCAGAGACTAGTACCCTTTTTTTTTTAAGATTTATGTATTCTCCCTTCCCCCTCGTTGTTTGCACTTGCTGTGTCTGTTTGTCTTCCTTGTTTCTTTAGGATGCACTGGGAACCAAACCTGGGACCTCCAGTATGGGAGGAAGGCACCCCAATCATTTGAGCCACCTCCAGTTCCTGCTTTGTTGAGTCTTTCATTGTGTTTTTCTTCTTGTGTCTCTGTTGAGTCACCTTGCCATACCTGCCCATTGCACCAGCATGCTGTCTTGCTCATCGTCCTCTTTAGGAGACACTGGGAACCTCCACTCCCTGCTTTTTTGTGTGTGTCTCATGTTTCACTTCTTGTGTCTCTTGTTATGCCAGCACACTGTCTTCTTTAGGAGGCACTAGGAAGTGAACCAGGGACCTCCCTTGTGGTGGGTGGGAGCTCAATTGCTTGCACCACATCCACTTTCCCTAGTACCCCCTTCATTTATCTATCTGTGATAGGGAGTATGCCTCCCACACACACACACACCAAGATGTCCATATCCTAATGCCCAGAACCTGTGAATACGTAACTGTACGTGTGTAGGGGGCACTAGAGCCCAATAGTTAAGTGGCCTAAGCATCCTGGATACTTGTTTGCTACATCCTGGACACAGCATAACTGCACTCAGCTTCCAGGGAATGAACTTGATTGGACTCGCCCATGCACCAGCTAATCAGTATATGTAACATGATAGGTATGCCACTGTAAGAGCCAATCATATATTCTGGTAGTAGTAACATAAAAGCAGCTCCTACATAAACAGCAGTGGAGAGAACAAAGAAAGTTTAAAGGAACAGGAGCAAAGAGAGCAGAGAAAGGTAGAAAAGCATGGAATAAACTCAATATTCATAAACTCCCCACAGCTCCATGTGTCTTCTTTGCTAATGGCCCTCACTCCCCGACTCTGACTGAGGGGCCCGGCTCGGACCCCAACAACATGGCAAAAGGAACTTTGCAAATGTGATTAAGGTTAAGGACCTGGAGATTGGGAGGGTGTGAGGTGTATCCTGGATTATTAAGGTGGGCTCAATTTAATTTATTTACATGAGTACTTAGAAGGGGAAGACAGAGGAGTGAGTCAGAGAGATGCAACAGAAGGACTTAACCCATATTGCTGGCTTTGCAAATCAAGAAATGTCTCAAGGTTAAATGACAACCCATATTGCTGGCTTTGTAGATCAAGTGGATGTAGCTCAAGTGATAAGGCCTACCATATGGAAGGACCCAGGTTCAATCCCTGGGGCCTCCTGGTGAAAAAGAAAGTGTGCCAGCACAGTGAGCCAGTGCCCACGTGGTGAGCCAAGTGCCTGTATGAGTGCCCACGTGGTAAGCCAGAGCCCATGCAAATGAGTCACACAGCAAGATGATGATGAAACGAGAAATGAAGGGGAGTCAAAGTGAATCACAGCAGGAACTGAGGAGGCACAATTGACAGGGAAGTTCTCTCCACATCAGAGGTCCCCAGGATTGGATCCCTCTGAATCCTAGAGGAGAAAGATGAGATGACCAAAAAAGCAATAGATACAGAAGAATACACAGCAAATGGACACAGACAGCAAAAATAGCAGGGTAGGGTGAGGGAGCAGGGGAAAAAAAAAAATACCTTGGCCTCTGGGGGCTGAGAACACCCAGCAGAAAAATGGGGGCTTCTGACCTAGAACTGCAAGGAACTGAATTGTGTGAACAACCCACAGAGCAGGATATGGATTCTCCCCTAGAACTTCCAGAAAGGAATGCAGCCCCTGACCACCTTGATTTCAGTCAGCTGAGACCCATAACAGACTTCTGACCTACAGAACTGTGAGATAATATATATTTATTGTTTTAAGCTACTGTTTGTGGTAATTGTTATGAAAGCAATATGGAGTATCCCAAATTCTAGTAGAAGGCTTGATATTTGCTCAAAATATATTGATCTAAAATCAGAGAGGCGACAATAGGGAGTAGTTGTATGGTTTTGAAGGGAGTATAACAAACTATCCCAAAAGATTTAGAAGTAGACATAGGGAAGGCAGGCAGTTAAAATGATGTTGGAGTCATCTTTGTAAGAGGTTTAAAAAGAGGTTTGGGATAGACTCAAAGGAAAGTGTCAATTTGTTCATGATTAAAATAACAATTATACATTTGGGGAAAAAGAAGAGTAGTGATAATATAAACAAGGAACTTGATGAAAGAAGCCGGAGAATTTTTGGGTGAAAGGCTTGAGTTTGGGTAAGATGTATACTCTAAGTTATATTATAGAGGGTTGTCATAGTGACAGATATTGTGGGTTCAGTGCTCCCTAATTACCATTTACCCTGGCAATGACTGAGGTTTGAAGGTTACTTTCAGTGGACAGAAAAGAGGGGTGAGTCAATAAGACATAGGTGGTAGGGGATCTCAAGGTCCAGGAGGTGGATTTTTATCTCTGGCAATATGGTGGACAGGTTCCTTGACCAGTCCTCCTTCTGAAAGCTAAAAGTGCTGAAATTAGGTAAATAGATAAAGATACTAAATCCATGAACTGGTAAGACAGGAGTAATAGGATCCAAAACTTAGTGAAGATGGGAACGGAGGGAGAAACTAAACACTGAAGCCAGTATCTTGGGAGTATTTGCCCCAACTAGGCAAACAGAGTTTCAGTTTTCACAGTCCCATTGAGTAGATAAAAGTTCAGCATCTACTCAAGGTGAAGGGTGTAGAAGAAGACCCTCTTTCCCTAAAACTGGAACCCAAAAGGGCTATCTCCTCTGTATAAGTGTAAACCAGAAATAAACCTAAAACCACGAATGGCAACCCTGGGGGTAACTGCTAATCTTGAATCTTAATGCTAAGAGGATCTGCAGGGCCAGTTCACAATATATGTGTGGTAAAACAACAACAACAACAAAAACCCCTCAAACTCTGAATTTATACCAAGTGTGTCCTCAAGTAATCACAAAACCTCTCTGAATGAACCCACCTTCATTTTGGACTAAATGTATATTCCACAGAGAAAGTAGCAAGGAAGCAAGGTTTCCTTTAGCAGGAACAGGCAAATACCAGATGTAATGGAAATAGAGTTACATAAATTGGAATTGAGACAGAACATGAAAAATTTAATACTTTGAGACAAGCTTGAAAATATGAGTAGGGAATAAGAAACTAATAAGTATGACCCAGCAGATTTGAAAAAATACCAAAAGGAACTTCCAGAAATAAAATATGATAATTGAAATATAAAGTGTAATGGATAGGAAAAAACTTTCTGAAATGATGGAGTAAAGACCTCTGAAAATCTGTTCCTCCATTGTGGTGATTTGAAGCTGTATGTACAGCACCACCCCCCTACCCCCCAAAAATAAACAACGCACGAAAACATGTCCTTAAACCTAATCCATTCTTGTGGCTGTGAACCCATTGTAAATAGGACCTTTTGATGAAGTTACTCCTGTTAAGGTGTGGCCCACCTCAACCAGTATGGGCCTTAATCCTATTACTGGAGTCCTTTATAAGCAGAAAGAAATTCAGACATAGAGAAAGCCTGGAGAGTAGCCAGAAGATGGATACTAACAGAACCCAGAAGAGAAGGGAAAGACCAGGAGATGCTATCATATGTCTTGCCATGAACAAGCTAAGGACCAAAGATTACCAACAGCCACCCCCAGGGTGCCCAGTCTTCAGGAAGAAAGCATCACCTGTTGACACCTTGATTTGGACTTCCAGTCTCAAACTCCCATTGTTTAACATGATCCATTTCATGGTATTTGATTGAGCAGTCTATGAAACTAAAACTTCCATAAAAGCAATGAGAACACAGGCAGAATTCAACAGAATCTACTTTTTCAGAACTCAGGATATTTGCCAAAGACTTGAAACAATCTGAAGCATTTTTATTCAAGAAACCCAGCTGAATCTCTGTGAAAAAATGAGTTTTGTGATGGTTTAACTTGCCTTTTCCCCATTTCCTCCACTCTCCAGCTCTGCAGTAGCCTTAAAAACCAGCAGCCTTGGAACCATGGTAAATGTGAAAACCAGTAACCTAGTAGACACTAGAGGGGGCAGAATGTGTTTGAAGTTCACCCAAAAGTCCCATTCCTAGAGAACTTTACTTTTTACTCTGTGTTGCATTTCCCTGTTAAGTCCCTATTCATAGAGCTTGTCTTTGTTTGACCTTAGATCTCAACCAGTGAGGAAAGCCCTATCCCTAGAGTGTTTGTGGAGAACAATTGGCAACAATTATTTAACATCACATCTACCTGAGGCAGCAATGCCATTTAGGGCAAATGAGATTACCAAAAAACACTTAAAATGAAAATCTAGAGAATGAGATGTATATAGTGGGCTTTGAAATTTTCCAACATATTCCTAGGAATCTAGAAACACATGTGCAGGATTGTGCATATGCCCGGGAAAGACCTGAAAAGGCCCTAAGCTCTCCCTTCTGGCTGACCTTGAATGCCCTGACAAGTAGGAAGTGAAGATTAAGGTGGAGTTGTAATTTGCCAGAGCTGAAGGTATACTTGAACAAAGTCTCTCAAACAGCATGGGAGGTGTAATGCTTAAAGTTATTTAAGGAAATCTCTGTTCAAGCATTAGCTGACCACTAAGCTAACCAAGCAGAGACTTCAGTTACTACAAAAAAAGAAGGCAAACTTTACAAAGTTAATCCAGGAAAGTCACTAAACAAAATATATGAGCAATATCTCACCAAATAGAGAACATCTTTAAGAAAATAGAAATCACAAGGAAGAACAATATAAAATACCTGGAGTTGAAAAGTACAAGGACTAAAATTACTAGAGTGGCTTAACAGCAGATTTGAGATGACAAAATAATCAGCAAATTTGAGGACAGGTCAATTGAGACTATATATTCTGAGGGGGAAAATGAACAAAGCCTCAAGACCTATGGGGCACCATTAAGTGTACTCACATATGCACAATGGGCGTCCCAGAAGGAGAGGAAAGGAAAGGGGATAAAAATTTTCTGAATTTGATGGAAAGTTATCTACACATCCAAAAAGCATGATGAACTTCAATTAGGATAAACTCAAATCCATGAGATATAGCATAATCAAAATTTAGAAATCCACAAAGAGAATCTTGAGAGCATCAAGAAAAAAATGACTCATCTTTCTATGAGTACTCTACTTTTATTATAAGGACACTAGTTATTGGACTTCAGGCCTACCCCAATATAGTATGATCTCATCTTAATATATTATATCTGCAAAGACTCTTTCCAAATAAGATTACATTTTGAGGTTTAAGGTGGACATAAATTTTGAGCGGACACTATTCAACCCACTATAATCAAATAATTACCTTAAATATAAATGTATCTAACATTCAAATAAAAAAGCAAAATTGGTAGAATGAATTTTTAAAAATATGATCCAACTATATGCTGTCTTCTAGAGACATTTTGGATTCAAAGACAAATAGTTTGAAAGTGAAAGGATAGAAAAAGATATACTAGGCAAACCATAATCAATGGAGAACTAGAGTGAGTCTACTAATATCGCAAAATAGATTTTTAAAAAATTGTTGCTAGAGACAAAGAAGGACACTTTATAAAGAGTACAGCATCAATACATCACAGAGATAGAGCCATTATAAACATATCCACATGAAGAAAAAAACCCAAAATGCATAAAGCAAAAACTGACAGAATTAAAGGGAGAAATAGATAATCAACAATAATAGCTAGAAATTTCAAAACTCCACTTTCAATACTGGATAGAACAACTAGACTGAAGATCAAAAAGGAAATAGAAGACCTGAACACCAGAAATCACTTGACGTAACAAACAGCTATAGAACATTCCACTCAACCACAGCAAAATACATATTCTTCTAAAATGCACATGGAGCATTCTGTAGGACATACCACATATTAATCCATAAAATTTAATAAATTTTAAGGCATTAAAGTCTTATAAGTACATTCACTGACCAAAAAGAATGACATAAAATGAAATTAGAAATCAGTGATGAAAGGACATTTGGGAAATTCACAAATATGTGGAAATTAAACAACACACTCAAATTACTAAATGGGTAAAAAAGGGACTCACAAGGGAAATTAGAAAATATTTTTAGGTGAAAGATAATAAAAACACAAAACCTATGGGATACAGTTAAAGAAGTCCTTAGAGGGAAATTTATAGCTTTAAATGCCTATATTAAAATGAAGAAATATCTCAAATCAACAATCAAAATTTACAACTTAAGAACTTAGGAAAGATAAAACTAAACCTAATGTTAAGAGAAGAATGAAATAGAGAATTAAAAAACAATAGATAAAAGCAATGAAACCAAATATTGGTTCTTTGAAAAACATGAGCAAAATTGAAAGACATTTACTATTCTGACCCAGAAAAAAAAGAGAGAAGTACACTCAGGAATGAAAGAGATGGAACTACTACTGACTTTAAAGTAACAAAAAGGATGCTATGAACAAATGTATGCCAACCTAGAAGAAATGGGCAAATTCCCAGAAAGATAAAACTTAAAAAAAAAAAAAACTGAAGAAATAAAAATTTTGAATAGACCTATAACAAGTATAGAGATTGAATTAGTAATTTTTTTTTCACAAATAAAACCCAGGACCAGGTGGTACCATGGAAGTCTACCAAATGTTTAAAGGAGATTTAACACCAATTATTCACAAACTCTTCTAGAAAACTGAAGAAGTGACACACATCTTAACTCATTCTATAAAGCTCGATACTAACCAGACAAAGATATCACAAGAAAAGAAAACTATAGACCAGTGATCCTTATGAATATAGATGCAAAAATCTTCAACAAAATACAAAATGCGACAATATATAAACTGTATTATATACATCATGACCAAGTGGGATTTATCCCAAGAATACAAGGTTATTTTAGTATATGAAAACCAATGCATGTAACATACCATATTAATAGAATCAAGAGCAAAAAAATCATTTGTGATCATCTCAATAGATACAGAAAAGCATTGGACAAAAACCCACCACCCTTCATGATAAAGACATCCAACAAACTAGGAATAGAAGGTGTATTAGGCAAAGAGGTGCTGTTGCAAAATACTAAAATTCAGTTGGTTTTTATAAATGTATTTGGGGTAGGAGCTTACAGATACCAGGCCATAAAGTGTAAGTTACTTCCCTCACCAAAGTCTATTTTCGTATGTTGGAGCAAGATGTCTGCAGACATCTGCAAGTGATCAGGCTTCCTGGATTCCTCTCTTTCTGGGTCTTGCTTCTTTTCAGGCTCAGGGTTCCTCTCTTCCCAGGGCTTGCTTCTCTTTCCCCTGTGTGCTTACTTCCTGGGGTTCCAGCTTAAGACTTCCGCATCAACTCCAACATCAAAACTCCAGCATCAAAAAGCCTCTAACTCTGTCCTTTGCTATGCCTTTTATCTTGAGTCCCCACCCATCAAGGCGTGGGGACTCAATGCCCTACTGATGTGGCCCAATCAAAGCCCTAATCATAATTTAATCACACCTAGGTACAGACCAGTTTACAAACATAATCAAATATCTATTTTTGGAATTCATAACTATATCAAATTGCTACAGAAGATTCCTCCATCTTGCAGAGATTATCTAATGAAAACCCAAAGCTAACATCATATTTAATGGTAAAATCCTGAATGCTTTTCCCTTAAGATCAGGAAAAAGATAATGTCTACTCTCACCATTTCTGTACTAGAGGTTCTAGCCATGGCAATTAGGCAAGAAAAAGAAATCAAAGGTGTCGAGATTGGAAAGGGAAAAGCAAAACTATCGCTATTTGCAGATGACATGCTCTTAAATACAGAAATCCTAAGAAATCCACAGACAAAAAAAACTATTACAGTAATAAACAAGTTCAGCAAGGTGGCAGGATATAAAATCAATATATAAAAGTTTATTGTACTTCTATACACTAGCAATGAACAATCTGAAAGTGAAATTAAGGAAACAGTTCATATATAATAGCTTCAAAAGGAATGAATATGAACAAATTTAATGAAAGAAGTGCAAGACTTATACACTAAAAGCTATAAAATATCTCTGAAATAAATTATAATACATCTAAATGAATGGAAAAACATCTTGTGTTCATGAATTGGAAAACCTAATGTTGTTAAATTGGAAGTACACCAAAAGTTATATATTTAATGTAATCTCTATTAAACTCCCAGCTGTTTTTGCAGAAATGGATGAGCTGGTTCTAAAATTCATATAGAAACACAAGGGGCTTAGAACTGCCAAAACAATCTTGAAAAAGAAAAAGTTCAAGAATTTGTACTTCCTGATTTCTAAACTTACTACAAAGCTGTGCAGTACTGGCATAGAATAGACATATTGAGCAATGGAATAGAATTGAGCGTCCAGAAATATACCCATACATTTAAGGTCAATTGGTTTTTGACAAGGATGACAAGGCAATTCAATGGGGGAAGAATAGTCTTTTCAATATACGGTACTGGGACAACTGGAAATCACA
Source organism: Dasypus novemcinctus (assembly GCF_030445035.2). Lineage (NCBI taxonomy): Eukaryota > Metazoa > Chordata > Mammalia > Cingulata > Dasypodidae > Dasypus > Dasypus novemcinctus. Next base: position 136,431,740 of record NC_080677.1, on the reverse strand, counting down.
TACAAAAGAATTAACTTGGACCCTCACCTCACACTGTATACAAAACTAAGTCAAAATGGACCAAAATTTAAATGTAAGAAGTAATCTGGAAAACTCTTAGAAAAAAACAGATGTAAATATTCATCATGTTTTATTTGACAATAGTTTCTTAGATATACCACAAACACATGTAACCAAAAAAAGAAAAATTGGACTTCATCAAAATTTAAAAGTTTTACACATCCATTGAATAGTAGAAAATATTTTCAAATCATATATCTCATAAGGGTCTAGTATACAGATTATATAGAGAACTCTTAAAACTGAACAATTAAAAAAGACAACCCAATTTAAAAATGGGCAATTTAAAAATGGGCAAGGAAGACATACAAATAAGCCAATAAGCACATGAAAAGATGTTCAATATCATTAACCATTAGGGAAATGTCAATGAAAACCACAGTGAGATACCTGTTCATACCCACCTGGATGGCTGTAATCAAAAAGATTATAACAAGTATTGGCAAGGATGTGGAGAAATTCCCACCTCACGAACTGCAGGTGGGAATGTAAGATGATGCAAACACAATGGAAAATATATTTAGGAGTAGAATATTACCCAGAAATTCTACTCTAATCTACTAAATACATACCCAAAGGAATTGAAAACATATTAATGAAAAGATGTATGCACAAATATTCAAAGCAGCATTATTCATAATAGGCAAAAGGTAGAAACAACTCAAATGCCCATCATATAGTCCAACATGACTATAATACTATTCATTTATCCATTCTATTTTTGATGGACATTTAGATGGTTTCCAGGTTGGGGCTATTGATGCATACAAATATGTGTACATATTTCTGTTCAGAGTAGAATTGTTGGTATTAAAAGTCAGGATGGGTCTCAATCCTATTATGTGATTCCTTTACAAGTAGAATGAAATTCAGACAGATAGAGAGAAAGCCACAGGAAGCAAGAAGCTGAAGGTCAACAAAACCAGAAGAGAATGGAGAGGCCAGGAGATGCCAATGTGCATTCCCATGTGACAGAGGAGCCAAGCAGCCAGCCTTAGAATGCCAGTTTTCAGGAAGAAAGGCATTGCCTTGATGATGCCTTGCTTTGGACTTCTCCTAGCCTCAGAAATGTGAGCCAATACATTCCCACTGTTTAAACTAACCCATTGCATGGTATTTGCTTTGGCAGCCAGAAAACTAAAATGACATGCTTATTCATTTATATATTATCTATGGCCACATTTATGCTACAACGGCAGTTTGTTGTGACAGAGAAGACATTTCAGCCTACAAATTCTAAAAGATTTACTATCAAGACCTTTACACACATACTCAAAAACTGCCAACTACAGTTCTAGCCCCATTCTTCAAACTGGCTCTTTAAAATCTTTTTCATTCTCCTTAAATTCAAATGCCAATCTGATTCTTTCTCCCAGCAGTTTTTAATTAGGGCATGGAAACTGACTGTGTTAGGTGTTTTGGGGAGTAAAACTGGAAGGTCATACAGAATTGGATGCTGAGGCTGCTATTGGGCAATTTAAATATGCCAGGTATGTGCAGTGAATTCAGAAAGTCTTGTTCACAGAGATGGGAGGAAGGTAAGACCCAAAGAACTATAAGCACAAGACCAAGTACTCTGGAAAGATGCAGAGGTAATTAGAGCAAGGGGCTGTTCACTGTCTCCCTTCCAGGTCCTAGGAGCCCAGCTGTACTTCATTATGGCAGCTGACGTCATGAAATTTCTCCTGGGGTAAGTTCCAAACTTTTATTTCTGTAGCTCTTTGATTGAAGTTCCTTGTTACTGATGATAGCGAACATAGACATTGTGTCCCTGAGGCTGGTTAGAGGGCTTGGCACATAGTACATGGTTGAGAATAGAGATACAGTGCCTTTCAATTTAAAGCCTGCTCATACATACATACATACATACATACATAAAATGAAACTGGTAAGTTATGCTGTATTAGCCAAAGGGGTGCTGATGCAAAATACCAGAAATTGGTTGGTTTTTATAAAGGGTATTTATTTGGGGTAGGAGCTTACAGATACCAGGCCGTAGAAAATAAGTTACTTCCCTCACCAAAATCTATTTTCACATGTTGGAGCAAGATGGCTGCCAACGTCTATGAGGGTTCAGACTTGCTGGATTCCTCCCGGCTCAGCTCCTCTGTTTTCTCCACAAGGTCAGCTGTAGACTAACAGGTGAATGGCTCTGTGTCTCTCCCTGGGGCTCCAGCTTAAGGCTTCAAACTCTAACATCAAAAGTAGAACATTAAAAGCCCTCAATTCTGTCCTTTGCCATGCCTTTATCTTTGAGTCACCATCCACCAAAGGGTGGGGACTCAACACCCTACTGGTACAAGAGATTTTCATGATTACTAAATCAAGGAAATCTATGAATCCAATATAATCTAATATGCCCAGAGGAAAATATCAGTTTACAAGTATAATCCAATATTTCTTTTTGAACTTCATCAATCTCAAACTGCTACACACATCCAAGGATTAAATAAATAGAAAGCAGAAGGCTTAACAACTAGCAGTTTATAGGACGCTTAGTATATACTAATCTAAGCACTCTACATCAAGTAAATAACTTAATTCTCACTATTGTATTAATCCCTATAGGTAGGCACTATTAGTCTCCCTGTTTTACAAAGAGGAAACTGAGTCACAGCTTAGCTAAATAATTTTTCAAGGCCCTTATAGCTGGTAAATAAGCAGAGCTAAAATGTAAATCCCAGAATCTGTGCTCTTAAACACTATGTTATGCTACATTACCATCAGTGGGTTGAGATAATTACGAAGGGAAAAATAAAATCTGTTTTATAAGAATAAGAGCATGTGTTCTATAGCATGGATGTCCCCAGAAGCTAGCTCAGATGCACAAAACTATGTATCATGTGTAGTGGTATGTATTAGTCAGCCAAAGGGGTGCTGATGCAAAATACCAGAACTCTGTTGAGTTTTACAAAGAGTTTTTATTTGGGGTAGCAGCTTATAGCACAAGACCATAAAGCGTAAGTTACTTCCCTCACCAAAGTCTGTTGCACATGTGTTGACGCAAGATGACGGGCGATGTCTGAGAGGGTTCAGTCTTCCTCCTCCTCCCAAGGTTCCATGGCCCCAGCTTCTTCCAATCTCAACTGTAGGTTGGGATAAGTCTTGTGTCTCTCCTGGGGCTCATTTCTCTCTGGGCTCAGCTGCTCTGCTCTCTCCACAAGGCCAGCTGTATACTGTCAGGCGAGCGGCTCATCTCTCTTCCTGGGGTCTCTGCTGTGTCTAATGGGGCCTTCTTTTTTTTTCTCACATATCTGCTTCTCTGTGTGCTTACTTTCCGGGTTGCAGGATCAAAAAGTCATTCTCCTCTGCCATATCGTTTTCTCTATGAGTCCCCGCCCACCAAGAGGGCGAGGACTCAATGTCCTATTTATGTGGCCCAATCAAAACCTTAATCATTATTTAATGAAGTAAAAGTGAAACCTCTGAATCTAATCCAATCTAATATGCCCAGAGGAACAAACATAATCCAATATCTATTTTTGGAATTCATAAACAGTATCAAACTGCTTCATGGTCATTCCACGGGGGAACTACCCACAGAAAAGCCCTATTTATTCACACAACCACTCTTTGAGACAGATATTACTGTTTTTACTTGTTGGTTGGTGTCTTAGTGAGGCAGGATAGAATAGGAACCTAAGAAAGAGGGGCAGAAAACCTAATAAGCCCCACAAATCCTACCTGGTAAGAGAGGCTGAGGCAACAGCTTACTGACTACATCAGCCTGCTGACTCACACAGGCAGGTTACCAGGGGGCAGCTTGCAGCTCACACCCAGCAGCTGCAGGAGGGGCACCGCCACCACCACCCACTCGTGGAGGGATTGCGGACAGCAACCAGAAGCCAATCACCACCAGACAGCAGCCCTGAGAGAAACAAATATCCAGTACATTTCCCTTACTTTGCTTAAATACGCCAATCAGCACAGACTGTGGCACCCCGGAGCCGTAGAACAGGGCAAAGAGCACAGTCTCTACCTCGAGGACACCAACACTCACGTCTGAAAGTGTACTTTATCTTTATTAAGCTTTTCTCTAACTTTATGACTGTGGTGTGTCTCTTACGATACAACCAAGAACCTGGAAACCAACTCCAGCAACGTTAGTTTGCCAGAGTGCTGCCGATGCAAAGTACCAGAAATGGGTTGGCCTTTTTTTTTTTTTCCCCACCCCGGTTGTCTGTTCTCTGTGTCTATTTGCTGCGTCTTCTTTGTCTGCTTCTGTTATTGTCGGCGGCATGGGAATCTGTTTTTCTTTTTGTTGCGTCATCTTGTTGTGTCAGCTCTCCGTGTGTGCGGCACCATTCCTGGGCAGGCTAAACTTTCTTTCGCACTGGGCGGCTCTTCTTACGGGTGCACTCCTTGTGCGTGGGGCTCCCCTACGCGAGGGACACCCCTGCGTGGCGCGGCACTCCTTGCGCACATCAACACTGCGCATGGGCCAGCTCCACATGAGTCAAGGAGGCCCGGGGTTTGAACCACGGACCTCCCATGTGGTAGGCAGACGCCCTAACCACTGGGCCAAGTCCGCTGCCTGGGTTGGCTTTTATAATGGGGATTTTATTTAGGATTAAAGCTTACAGTTCCGAGACAGTGAAATGTCCAAATCAAGGCATCAGCAGAGATGCTCTCTCAAAGGTCCTGCCATGATGCAAAACAAGATGACTGCTGATCTCTGCCAAGGTCTCTGCCTTCTCCTCCAGAATCTACTGTGTCCTTGAGCTCAGCTGTGGGCAACCAGGCAAATGGTTTATCACTTACCACTCCTCCTCTTCCGACTTCAGCTGTGGCCTGTCAGGCATATATAATAGTTATTCTCTTGAGCTGCTCTGTGGACCAGGTCCCTTGGGGGCCTCTTCCCATGCCTCTCGGCTCTGCTGGTTCCAGATTCTGGAACCTCTCCTCAGCCTCTTGGGGGTCCTCTGTTTTCCTGTAGCTTTCTCTCTCACATTGTAGGATCAATATGGTAGCTTTCTTTCCCCGTGTGTCAGTCTTTCTCTGTGACTCCATTTATATAAGACCTGCAAAAAAGGGCAGAGACCCAAGCTGACTCATGCTTCCCTGATGTAGTCCAGGAAAAAGCAATCTAATCAAGTGATCCAAAGTGCAAGAGGTACCATACCCACATGAACTGATTAGTTTAAGAACACCTTTTTGGGATTCACCAAATTCAAACTGTCAGAGTTGGTTTGCTGATCACTTTTGTGTAGGATTGGAACCCAGAAACTTTCAGTGATCAAAGACACTTGAGATTTGACTAAGCTATAATGCTTCATGTCCTGTCTCCTGGTCTCCTCAGCAACAGACCCCAGTGGGTCTCTCTGTTGCCCTCTTGACTCCCCTAAAATCTCTTCTTCATGTGGTACCTAGAAAGGTCTTGCACAATGTTTATCAGATCATATGTCACTCCCCTGCTTACAATTCTGCTGCGCTACCCAACACTAGCCATATATGTCTATTTATGCTTCCATGTAAATTAAACATTCAGTTCCTCAGTCACATTAGCCACATTTCAAGTGCTCCATGACCACATGTGTCTAGTGGCTCCTTAATTGGACAGTGCCAAGTATGAAACATTCCCAGCATCACAGAAAGTTCTATCAGACAGTGCTGCCCTAATGGGTTCTCATTGCACTGAGATAAAATCTCACCCCCTCCTAGTGATCAGAGGCCCTCACAACCTGGTGCCTGCCCCCTTTGACTTAACAGGTGTCTCCTTCCATCTTGCTCATTATTTATCTGGAGACACCCATCTTCCTTCTCTTCTTCAAACTTGCCAAGTCCATTCCAGTCTTGGTCATTAACACAAGTCGTAATATTCTCTCCCAGGCATGATTTCCTCCATATTTTCAGGTTTTTACTTAGGGACACCTTTTCAGAGAGGTCTTTCACTAAAAGCTGTAGTAGGCTCTCCTCTCAATTTCACTTTCCTGGTTTTTGGTTTGTTTTTTGTTTTTGTTTTTGTTTTTGTTTTTTGCATCAGCACTTATGACCAGTTGTTTTATTTGTATGTTTGTTTGATTAATAATGTCTCTATCCTCCCCATAGAATGTAAGTTCCATAAAGGCAGTGACCCTCATGCGTGTTTCTCTGCAAGGGATTTTTTTTTCTGGAAAGATCCTGCTTCAAAACCAGAAGTTTTCTGGGAAGGCAGAGACAGGCCTTGTATAAGGGACCCTGGAGACTTTTCCAGGGTCTTTACAGCACCATTTATTTGCTCACCATTCTGCAGTCTGGGCTGTGCTCAGCTATGTGACTCCCATGTGGCATCAGTTGGGCTCTCTCATGCATTCATGGTCAGCCAGTGACTCCTCTGGGGCACGAGGATCCAAGATGATCTCACTCCTCTATCTGGCCATGGCTATATGGCTAGAGCATCTGAGACTGCCTGGGCCTCTTTTTCTCTCTCCATCATCTCTCATCCTCCAACATCCTTCTCTCATCCACTGAGGCTGGTTTGGGCCACAGCATGAAAGCAGAAGCTGCAAGCCTTCTTATAGCCTAGATCCAGAACTTGTATAATGTCATTTCCACCATGTCCCACTGGTCCTAGCAGGTAAATAAGGTCTGCCCAGATTCAATGTGAATTCAGGAAGGCAAGATGCAATGGGGGCGATTTTGTAAAGATGTACCCTAGCATTCTAGAAGTGCAGCAGAGATGGACTCGAAAGGCATGGCCCAGTAGTGAGGAGATTGGGAGAGATTTTGGAGTCTGAACACAGAAAGAGAGGAGCCTGGAAAGGGGAGCAGTGCTGGGGATATACCTGCCAACTTGCCAACTTGGGTTTCTCAGGACCAGATAAAACTGTAGCCAACACCCTTACAGATAGTCCAGTCTGAAAGGCTGTCTGGCCCTTAGGTGAAATTGAGCACCTGTACAGCCATATAGGACGTTTAGTATAGTAATTAGGAGCATGGGCTCTGAAGCTATATCACCTGTGTATAGCAGCCATGGAGATGAGTGCTCAGATTGGAGAAAACCTTGACTCAGAGCTTAGACAGTTTAGATCCTCCAGCTGCCATAACCCTGGGATCTACCACAGGATTTGCGCTGAGACCTTATCCTCCTTGGGCTGCTCTGAACCAAAGACCGAGCACAACAGGGCATGAGAACCAGACGATTCCTGCCCTATGCAGGCTCTTCGAACTGGCAGCATTTGATCTGGGGCTCCCCACTGGCCTGGCCAAGATTTCTTCAGAGATGCTCCCAATTCTACTTCTTTCCCCTTGTTCTTTGACAGTTGTCATACCTCACTATGGTCTGAAAGCTTTACCTATTCCTACTCCCTCTCCCCTTTCTATTTCATAGATGTTTCTCCCAACAAATTTCTTGTACTTCTAATTCTGTCTTGGCATCTGCTTTCTGGACAACCTGAACAAAAACACTGGGTTTGAGTCCTGCTCCCACAGTGACTAGTTTGGTAGCTTGGGCAAGTTGCTTAATCACTTGTGTCAGTTTTTACTGAGTAACAAAACCACCCCATAACTTAGTTGTTTCAAACAACTACCATTTAATTTGCGTATGATTCTGTGGACTAGCCAGCTGGTTCTTCTATTCTGGGCCAGCCTAGCAGAGCTCCATAACCAGCTGGTGGCTCAGCTCACTCTGGATGACCCATGACCTTTCTCACACGTCTGGAAGTTGAGAGGCTAGTTGGTCAAGGAGCCTAAGCTATGACAACTGGAACAGCTGAGAGGGCTGAGATCTCTCTGCACATGGCCTCTCATCCTTCAGTAGACAAGATTAGATTGTTCACATGGAGGCAAGGTTCACATGGCAGCACCATCTAAGAACAGAAGCTTCAAGGCCTCTTGAGATCTAGACTTAGAATTCAGATTACTTCCACCACATTCTAAGGGTAAAAGCAAGTTCTGCAGCCAGCTCAGAATCAAAGGGTAGGGAGTTTGTGGGAGTTGCTGCAGAGAATTGGAGCCATTTCTGGTCATCTACCATTCTAATTTCCTCAGCTGCATTATGCAGGGAGGAATAATGTTACCTATCCCGTCTAGCTGCTGGGAGGATTAAACGAGTTGAGATATGTAAAGCTTTCAGTACCTGCCACTATTATTCTTGTTTTCTATGGAGGATTGGGGCTGAAGGAGTGAAATATGAAATGTTGAAGCCCCTTGGGCTCTGGGTTCGGAGAGCAGTACTGCCTCCTAGCAGGGTCTTGGACGACCAATGAGTTGGCCACAAATGGCTGCCTCTGAGATGAGAGGGCATTGCATGGGGCTGACGCTCAACCTGATGGTATCTCCTTTAGGGAAAGACATTGAAGGCATTGGTGGCTTGAATCCCTTTCAGTGGGTTGTAAGCTGAGAGGTGCGAAGGTCCGTCAGGGTATTGGGAGTTGCTTAGGATGGAGGCAGGAGACAGATGGTGGGCTCGTTGCAGGAAGCTGGGCTAGCCCCACCTGGTTCTCAGGATGGAGGTGCCCTGGCTCTGAAGGGCACCCCCTCCCTGACCTGGAACCAGGGGCAATGACACTGGGGAGGGAGCAGTGACTGAAAGTGCCTCTGGGCACTAGAGTGGTGGCCCTCCCTCCAGACTGAGGTTCTCTGTGATATCCAGCTGTGGTCTCTGCAGGGAAACAGTAGGGCTTTGGGAATGGTGAAGCAGGCTGGAGAGGAAATCAGTAGATGGATTTGGAACCTGGCAAAGAGTCCATGTGGACATCAATATCCCCAAGATGGCTGCTGGAAGACCCCCATGAGATTCTGCCATCTGGAATGAGATTTCCTCCGGAAGCCAGGAGAAGCCCCAGGTATTCTCCAGGGGCCTTATCACTGGGCCCTCCTGGGGGATTGGTGGGTGGGGTAATTGACAGCAAACAGCTGGGACTCCTCCCATGTCATCAGCAAAGGGGCAGAATAATTAATGGTTTTAAAAGCAAACGCAAAGGTTTTTTGCCCTCTTGCCTTGACCCTGTTCCAGTACCTGCCCTGGTGCCAGTCCATGTGCCTGTTCCTGCCCTCTGTGCTCTGCTCTTGCCATTTTCCCCCTGCAATAATGGCCACGCAAGTAAAACCTTTATAATCTATAAGGGGCAATTATAGCCTGTAAATCAGCCCTCTTTATCACTCTTCAGTCCTTTCCTCTCTACCTGGAACCCTGACTTCAGTGTCTGGAGGTGGGAGACCACCTAGGCCATGTGTCAGGGGCCTTGATTCTTCTCCACGTTTCCTCTGCTGGTGCTCGACTATTCAAGATGGCTTCTTTGCCCTCCTGTCTGGTGCCTGGACTGGGATGACAGGGCAGTTTGGGGCTGACATGCCTCATCACTTGGTCTCTCCATGTGGCCAGCTTGGGCCTCAGCACACCATGGTGGTTTCAGAGTCACTGGGCTTCTGTGGTGGTCGACTTCCCCTAGAGCAAGGATCCAAGAGACCAAGGTGGACTTTTAAGTTTTCTTATAACCGAGCCTCACTCACAGAGCATCACCTCCATGGCATTCTCTTGGTATGAAGGGCCAGCCAGCTTCAGTGTGGGAAGGACCACACAAGGGCATGATTCTGGAGGGCAAGTTTCCTAGCAGGTCATCTTGGAGACCAGCTACCACACCGATGCACTATTTAGGGATTGAGTCTCAGATGCACCAGTTCATGATCAGATGTGAGTCCAGACTGAATGGGTCTATTAGCTCATTCATGCACTCACATCCCCACTCCAGACTTCACACCCTCATTAGCTGAAGAGACCAAGGAGTCAAAGGAACTACGTCTAGTAAAAACAACTGAAATAATATACTAACTAGTACTTATTTTGTGCTCATGGGTACCAAGTACTAATCTAAGCCATTTACACATATAAACTCATTTCTTCTTCCCCCTTTCACAGGTGAGGAAATCAGAGCAGAGATTTAAGTAACACGAGCAGGGGCACACAGGTATTTAAACAAGGCACCGTGGCTCCAGCATTGGTGCTTTTAGCCACTGTGCTGTATGACTACTGGTGGTGGGTCTCCCCTGTGGCCTGGCCTGGATAGCTGGACTGAGCAGGGGGCTTTGGGAACTCAGGGGAAGGAAGGATGCACTTCCCACCTGCAGGGTGCCCGCCTTCTCTCTCCTGGCCAGTGTGCAAATTGTAGCATGATCCCAGGGTCCTGAGCCAGGCCCCTCATTGGGACACTGGGCATAGCTTTCCTCTTATGTAATAGAACAAGCACCTTGCTGAGCCTGTCACCCCCTGCCCACCTGCCTGCCTGCCCATCTGTCCCCAGGTCTGGCTTCCAGCCTGTGACAGAATGACAGCATTTTTGTTGTTTCATTTTGTTTTCTTTTAAAGCTGAAATGCTTTGGTTATGTATTAGCCTATTAAAACAAGACATTTGCTGCATTTAGTTATTTGTAGTAAGGAGAGGAAACATTGAACTGGGAAGATGAATGATGAAAAAGAAAGTAGAAGATTGCCACTGCAGGAGAGAGCTCTGTCATTACTGGTAAGATAGTATTTTGGGAGTAAGGAAACTTGGGATTCTATTTTTGACTTCTTTTCAGACTTGCTCAATGACCCCAGGCCGGCCACTTTACCCCTTGGCTTCCTTTTCGTTATTTGGGGGATACAGATCTCTGAGCAGAAAACCCTTCTATTGTGTTTTATTGCACCGAGAGCCTGAAACGATCATCTGAACAAGGCTGAGATGCAGCGGGTGTGCAGTAGTATGCCCTTATTTATTTATTTATTTTTTTTTTTTTTTTAATTTTTTTATTTTTTATTGAATTTGTAATAATATTACATTAAAAATATATATGTGAGGTCCCATTCAACCCCACCCCCCCACCCCCCCTCTCCCCCCCCCCCCAACAACACTCGTTCCCATCATCATGACACATCCATTGGATTTGGTAAGTACATCTTTGGGCACCTCTGCACCTCATATACATTGGTTCACATCATGGCCCATACTCTCCTCTATTCCATCATGTAGGCCCTGTGAGGATTTACAATGTCCGGTGATTACCTCTGAAGCACCATCCAGGGCAGCTCCATGTCCCTAAGACGCCTCCACCTCTCATCTCTTCCTGCCTTTCCCCATACCCTTTGTCCATTATGTCCACTTTTCCCAATCCAATGCCACCTCTTCTATGTGGACACTGGATTGGTTGTGTCCATTGCACCTTTATGTCAAGAGGAGGCTCAGATTCCACCTGGATGCTGGATGCAATCCTCCCATTTTCAGTTGTAATCACTCTAGGCTCCATGGTGTGGTGGTTGTCCTTCTTCACCTCCATCTTAGCTGAGTGTGGTAAGTCCAATAAATCAGATTGTAGGTGCTGGAGTCTGTTGAGGCTCAGGATCTGGCTATCACATTGTCAGTCCAGAGATTCAAATCCCCTAAATATATCTTAAACCCCAACATTAACTGCACCTCCAGCACATTAGCATGAAAGTCTTATGAAGGGAGATCCCATCTGAGTCCAGATTCATCACACATAAACACCATTTCCAAAGAGGGGCCATCTGCCCTGGTAGTTAACCCCATCGGCCATGACCATAACTCCCATGGGTCTCTTTAGCCCTCAAAGGAACCAATATCTGGGGGTTGTATCTGCTTTATCTGTCTCTCTGACTCTGCTCAGTTGTGCATGAGGGCAAACCTTCTGCCAGCCTCCAGACTCTTTTTTAGAAACTCGTAGCCATATAAACTCATTTCTCCTTTCCATTTCCCCCTTACTTTAGGTCAAACAGCATTTTAAAGTCATGGTATTTTATGTAGACATGGATATTCTGCTGATCCGCATTGAACCTTCCATATAAGGTCATTTTCCAGTTGCATCATCAGTTGGTAGTTGATAGTGGTCCCTCGTTGCCAGGGAGGCTCATCCCCGGGTGTCATGTCCCACGCTGGGGGGAAGGCATTGCATTTACATGCTGAGTTTGGCTTCGAGACTGGCCACATTTGAGTAACATGAAGGCTGACAGAAGGGAATTCCCAGGCACAAAGTTGCTCTAGGCCTTGTTATTATTTTGGGTTTATCAGCTCACAAGCATAGTCATTAGTATCAGGGGCTCACTGTTGAACCCTCACTCCCTCCCGGTCCCCACCACTGTACCTGGGAGACTGTCGCTGCTCCCCTAGGGACCACGACAGAGCACCACTGGCCGGGAACCCAGTACCCCCCCTACTGTGGTTTTTAATTGTTGCCACTATGAGTATATCATATGACTGACAGGGAGCTGTACAGAACATATGTCCAGGGTGCCCTTATTTATTGTAAAAATATCGAGCTACTACCACATTCGTTTGCAAGGAGCCATCGCCCTTGCCCCTCCCTCCAGACACCCCTCCCCCAACTCCTCCTACTACCTCAGCAGCAGGTTAACGCGAGTCACGGCTAAGGCCCTTGAGGACACAGCTCAGAGTGGTCGGGGACTGCACGGCACTGCCGTAACGTGCCCTGAGGGCCACCTCTGCGTCACAGGCCAGGGCCTGCCTTCCAGAACTCCATCGGCTCTGTCTGGGAACTCACTCTCCCAGGTTTGGAAATGGACTGTAGGCAAGTGTTTAAGGGAAAGGGCTCTGAAGTCACACATCCCTGGGTTTGAATCGTAATTGTCCCCATTTCCCAATTCTATGTAACTCTGTTTTCTTCTCTCAAAATGGGCCTACCATAAGGATTCAATGAAATGCCTCTCTCAGTGCTTAGCATGGACTGACACAGGTGTGCCTTATGCTAAGAATCCTCTTCCTCATCATAGGGCCGCTGGGGGCTGGTTAAAAGCAGCTGCTTTGACACTCACTCCAGACCTACTAAATTACAGCCTTTGGAAAGAGGCCTGGGGAGCTGTATTTGGCAATTGGGGTAGGTACAGCTGGGATGACACTGCCCCAGTAATCTCATCCGTACTCTCTACTTCCACCATCAATACTGCCACCTTTCCCTGGAGCTCTGGGCTTTAACTGCCCCATAAACATCATGCCTTCCTGGTCCGTGGGTGCCTCACATTCACCCGACCAGGTCCCTAATGGAGCGTGGAATCCTCTCTGACTGCCCTGCCTGTCATGCCCATTGGGTTTCCAAGTCCTGCTGATCCCGTTCCCCTAGTGGGGGATTCTTGGGGTTTCTTACAATAGCTTCAGCTCCGGAAGTTCATGCAGGCAGCCCCAGGGCCAGGCAGGGCCTGGGGAGGCTAGAACCCACGGCTGTTGGCTCCAGCTGTGAGTGCATTTGCCTTTTTATCTTCGCTTGCTGCACAGGTAGTTTATTTCTTAATGTGCCAACCGGTAATTAGGTAACTGTTGAGCACTGATTTTGCATCAGTTGTGTTCTCAGCACTGAGTAGAACAGTGACCAGAAATAGATACAAATTACTGCCTTCTGGATTCCAGTAGAAAGAGATGAAAAAATTGGGAAGCACAAGCCTTCAGGGTAGAATCTGGATTTCTTAGCATTAGCGCCAAGTCCCCCAGCTCACCCTTCACTTTATCTCCTACAACCCTCCTTTCCCTGGCGACTGGGAACACATCTCTTACACTTTCAAGCCTGCCCGTCTTTCCCTGTGCTGCTCCCTTCTGCCCTCTTCTTGCTGGCGTTTGCCATTTGATACCATCCCAACTATCCTTGAGGCCTTGGACAAATGCACAAAGTTTCTGTGAAACTTTCCTGCATCTCTTCTGTCCTTACAAGGGCCCATCAATTCCTTTTTTTTTTCTTTTTAATTATTTTGCTAATATATATTATAGATACCACAATATATCCCATTGTAATCATTTTAAGTGCCCAGTTCAGTGGTATTAACCACATTCACAAATGTTGTGCTACTATCATCATCACCCATTACCAAAAATTTTACAACACCCCAAACAGAACCTTTGTACCCTTTAATCAACAACTCCATACTCCCCCTTCTCCCGGGCCCCTAGTAACCTTTAATCAATTTTCTGTCTCTGAATTTGCTTATTCTAGATATTTCATATAGGCAGAATCATACAATATTTGTCCTTTTGTGTCTGGCTTGTTTCACTCATCATGTTTTCAAGGTTCATCCATGTTGTAACATGCCATTGCAGGAATAATGTTTTTTTGGCTGAATGCCATTATATGAATACGCCTCATTTTGTTTTTCCATTCATCTGCTGATGGACCCTTGGGTTTCTACCTTTTGGCTATGGACATAGGTGTACACAGATGTGTGAGCCCCTGATATAAATTCTTATGGATATGCACCAAGAAGCGGAATTGCTGGGTCATACGGAATTCTATGTTTCACTTTCTGAAGAACTGCCAAACTGTTTTCCGCAGTGGCTACACCATTTTACATTCCCAGCAACAATGTGCCAGGATTCCAATTTATCTGCATCCTTGCCAACAATGATTATTTTCTGGTTTTTCAATAATACCCATCCTATAGAATATGAAGGGGCATCTCAGTGTGGTTTTGGTTTGCATTTCCATAAAGGTTCCCGACCCCACCCCTGCCCCGCTTCCCAGATGGCTCCCTCTTCTGCTCATTATTTTTACTCATTGTCAGCTCGTTGTCTGTGTTTTATTTAGGAGACACCAGGAACCAAACCTGGGACCTCCCATGTGGGAGGCAGGCGCTCAACTGCTTGTGCCACATCTCCTCCCTCCATCAGTTGCTTTTTTAAAAAAAATTATTTATTTATTTATTATTTTTTAAAAAGATTTATTTATTTATTTAATTTCCCCCCCTCCCTGGTTGTCTGTTCTTGGTGTCTATTTTTTTTTCTTTTTTCTTTTTCTTTTTTTATTTTTTTTATTGACTTTGTAATAATATTACATTAAAAATATATATGTGAGGTCCCATTCAACCCCACCCCCCCCTTCCCCCCCCAACAACACTCGTTCCCATCATCATGACACATCCATTGGATTTGGTAAGTACATCTTTGGGCACCTCTGCACCTCATAGACAATGGTTCACATCATGGCCCATACTCTCCTCCATTCCATCCAGTGGGCCTTGTGAGGATTTACAATGTCCGGTGATTACCTCTGAAGCACCATCCAGGGCAGCTCCATGTCCCAAAGACGCCTCTATCTCTCATCTCTTCCTGCCTTTCCCCATACCCATCGTCCACCATGTCCACTTTTCCCAATCCAATGCCACCTCTTCTATGTGGACATTGGATTGGTTGTGTCCATTGCACCTCTATGTCAAGAGGAGGCTCAGATTCCACATGGATGCTGGATGCAATCCTCCCATTTTCAGTTGTAATCACTCTAGGCTCCATGGTGTGGTGGTTGTCCTTCTTCAACTCCATCTTAGCTGAGTGTGGTAAGTCCAATAAATCAGATTGTAGTTGCTGGAGTCTGTTGAGGCTCAGGACCTGGCTATCACACTGTCAGTCCAGAGATTCAAATCCCCTAAATATCTTGGTGTCTATTTGCTGCGTCTTGTTTCTTTGTCCGCTTCTCTTGTCGTCAGCGGCACGGGAAGTGTGGGCGGCGCCATTCCTGGGCAGGCTGCTCTTTCTTTTCACGCTGGGCGGCTCTCCTCACGGGCGCACTCCTTGCGCGTGGGGCTCCCCCACGCGGGGGACACCCTTGCGTGGCACGACACTCCTTGTGCGCATCAGCACTGCGCATGGCCAGCTCCACACGGGTCAAGGAGGCCCGGGGTTTGAACCGCGGACCTCCCATGTAGTAGACGGACACCCTAACCACTGGGCCAAAGTCCGTTTCCCATATTTTTAAAATTACATTAAAAAAATATGAGGTCCCATTCAACCCCACCGCCCCCACCCCCCACTCCCCCCACAGCAACACTCTCTCCCATCATCATGACACATCCATTGCACCTGGTAAGTACATCTCTGAGCATCACTGCACCCCATAGTCAATGGTCCACATCATAGCCCACACTCTCCCACGTTCCGTCCAGTGGGCCCTGGGGGGATCTACAATGTCCTGTAATTGTCCGTGAAGCACCACCCAGGACACTCCACGTCCCGAAAACGCCTCCCATCAGTTGCTTTTTTGTGCTGCGTTAGAACCGTGGCTTAACCTTTTACTTGTATGCTTCTTGCTGTGTGATCTCCTAAACATTATAGCAAGCTGTACGCCGTCCATATCACCACGAACTCCTGGAGGAGCCGAGGCTCCTCATCTTTTTACAGCCATGTCCAAGCAGATGCTGGTACCCGCAGTTGTTGGGTGTGTGTTTATTTTAGGAAGGAAGATGGGAGTCAGCCTGGTTTGCAAACTACTCCTGGCCCAGAGCTTTTCCTTTGCTGCCATCTAGTGACAGCTTTGAGATGACAGTTTTCAAAACTAACAAAAACTTCCCAACCAAAAATTGATCAGGAGGAGTAGGACCCAGTGCCTCTCAAGTCTTAATGAGATTCGGATTACCTGCGGGACCTTGTGAAGATGCAGGCTGTAGGGAGGGGCCCACGATGTGGAGCTTTTAACACACTCCTGGGGGACGCCGGCGCGGTTTGTCCACGGGGCGCCCTGGAGAGCAGGCTGCCAAGCCACAGCCGCCTGGCAGCTTTGGCCTCTGGCTGGAGGTTTCTGGCCTCCACAGCCAAAGACAGGGTCCGCTGTGACCGAGGAGGTTGTTCGGGCTTTGGAATGGCTTCCCCCAACGTCTGTCTTCTGTACCTGGTAAATCTGCCTGTTACCTTTTGTAGGAAATAGAACAAAGATCAGTGCAATAATAAAGGTGAAATTATTATAGCTATGGGGCCAAGTAGTCAAACCAGCACACAGGTTAGTCATAGGTTGGTTTAAGGACACGGTTTTACAGGATCAGAACCACCTAGGGAACCTCGAGTCAATCGTCATCTTTTCTTATACTGAAGCCCCCGCAGTTCAAATGACTTGTCCAAGGCCACACAGCTGGTTTGCTGAGTAACTGAGAGGCCAACGCCCCACTTCTGTTGCCCAGAAACCTCCTTGCCCTAAATTGTTGCAGGGTGTAGTTTGAGAAACTGTTGAAACACAAATTGTTAAACATTCTTTCTCTCTTGGATAAAAGTAACGTAGAATTCTTAGACTTCTCTACTCCTTACAGTATTAGCTTCAGTTTACGGGTGACTCCTGCAGGCCGAGCATTGCTTCAGGGATTTCCATTCATTTGCTCATTTGCTCATCCCTCTCTCACCAAGGAGGACACTCAGGCTCTGAGAGGGTAGCACGCTTGCCCGAGCCACACAGCCAGGCAGCAGAGAAGTGAGAACCCAAAGTAGTCCTCTATCTCCAAAACCTGAGCCCTCCAAACCGTGCAGGACCTCCCTGGCCGTCCTCCTCTCTCTTCACTGTCTCTGCTCCCTGGGAGTTGCCCCTCCTGGGAGGCAGAGGCGACAGGATTTGACCGCTTGTCCGAGGCCCAGCTGCCATCCTCAGGGAAGCAGCTCCCAAGTGGCCTAGCAAGAGGGGTGGATTGTGTAGGTACCCCAGCAAACACCCGTTCTTAACCTTCGCCGTGGCCTTGTGGGTGTGAACCCGTGGTGAATAGGAGCTTTTGAAGGTGTCGTTTTTCATAACGGTGTGGCCCAACTAAAGAGGGTGGGTGGTGTTCCAGATCACTGGAGGCTTTACAAAGAGAGCCGGAAGTCACAGAAATGAGAAAGCGGAGCTCATTGCCACGGGGTGGGAGGCAGAAACACGAGCTGAGGAGCCCCGAGGACTGCTGGCAGCCAGCACCAGAACGCGACAGTCTTTGGGAGAGAAAGCAAGCCCTGCTGATATCTCTACTAGCCTTAAAATCATGAGCCAATAAATTCCCTTTGTTTAAAGCAACCCATTGTATGGAATGTGTGATAGCAGTTCTGGCACTCTAAGACAGCAAGAGTCAAATAACAGTTGCCAAATGATTAAAAAAAAAAAGATTTATTTATTTTACTTTACTTATTTATTCCCTCCACCCCACCCCATGTCGTTTACGCTCGCTGTCTGCTCTCAGCTCTCCGCGGCAGCGCGAGCCAGCTCGCCTTCACCAGGAGGCCCCAGGAACCAAACCCAGGGCCTCCCATATGGTAGATGGGAGCCCAATCGCTTGAGCCACCTCTGCTTCCCCTGCCAACTGATTTTATCGCTCACTTGCTTGTTCTTAGAACTGCAGTTGTTCAGCCAGGCTCCTGGACTTGTGGGCAGGTGTGTGTGAGTGAACGAGTGTGAGCATATTCCAGATTTCCATGGCAGCCCTTGGAGGCGTTAGCGACTGCAGCTGACCCTGCAGGAGGAAGGAGTTGGAAACCCTTGGGGCTGTTCGATTTGGCCCTTTTACCTTTCACAATTGAAAGCATTTTTGTTGTTTTTAAACCTAGCCGGGACGACTATAGATGGATTTCTCTTGACCAGTCTAGGCTTTTTCAGTGCGATGTTGAGGAAAGAGGAGTTGGCAGATGGGCAGGGTCCGTTGTGGACCCTCGGCTTGCCTGGCTGTCGCTTTGGGATTGTGCGCCATGTAGAAAGGCCCATCGTGGGCGCTGCTTGTGGGAGAGGCATTCCCGCCCCTGCTTCTCTCAGCCATGGTCACTGCTTGTGGTCATGGGACAGCGACAGTGACTTGTGGAGGGGGTAGAGGTCAAGAGGATGGGAGCGGGGTTCTGGGGACCTCTCTGCAACAAGGGGTTCCCTAGGGCCACATGTCTGACTTTCCCTCTACTGGGAGCCGCGTAGTTTATGGTGCAGACGAGGACAATTTTGAGGGCAAGGAGGGCACTGTTACTATGGCTCTGGGACAAGAGGCACAAGCCAGGACTGTCCCCATCACCATGCTGAGTGGGAGCGAGGCAGTGGGATGGTTCCAGGGATCTAGAAGGGATCTGCTGACCCCATGACACCTCCCCCGCCTGACTCTGCTGCAGACGTCCCCACAGGGGCCACTGCCACCCCTTCCTCGGGGACCATGAGGCTCAGCACACGGAGGCCTCTGGGAGATTCAAACAGGGCCTCCTGGAGCAGGAGAGCTTATCCTTTGAGGGATTCTTCAAAGTGGCTGTGGTGAGGGTCCAGGCAGGAGTTTTCGGGAAGACTCTGGGTACCTGAAATGGATGGAAGGATAGGTTAATTTTAGCCCTGCCATGTCCAGAACTGGGCACTCACTGACTCCGGGAACTTGAGCTAGAAGTCCAGGCCTGGAGCAAGCAGAACTAGGCTGGCAGCAGGTGCAGCCATATCAGCAGGGGGGAGCTCCCCCAACAATTGCACCCCAATTCCCACCCTGTTCTCAAGGCCCAGCCTCGGGCTGACTTCTAGGCTGGGTTCGCAGCTTGCTCCTGTAGCTGGGGCCCTTCGACTCACTATGGGTGCTGATTACCAGTTTGAGCCTAATGGGTCAGATCTCAGAGATTTCCAGTCCACCAGATCCCACAAAACCTGCTATTTTCTCCACTGACCCTGCTCCAAACTAAGAAGCATCATGCTTTGGGGAAGAAGCAGCAAAACACAAGAAACAAATTCAACGGAAGGAATTTGTAACAACAACAGTGATAGCAGAGCTCCCATTGCCGGGTAGATCCTGGCTCCGGAGATGTGGGCTCTGACACTCTCAGGTCTCAGCAGACGAGAGCCGGTGCCACAGCGACGACCAATCTGAGCTTAATGATCTTTCTTTTTTTTTTTAAAATTTATTTTTTATTTATTTCTCTCCCCTTCCCCCTCTCCTCATCCCCCCAAGTTGAATGATCTGTTCTTGTTAGCAGCATCTATCCACTAAGGTAGGTACATGGACACAGACCTTTTGAAAGTTGCTCTGCCACGGTGTTAAAAGTTTCCCAGAACTCCCCAGAATTCTGCCGCCGTGCCCTGCCTGCACCCAGAATCTAACGGTTTTGGCCAGATTCCTCTGGGGACTCAGGCTTCACTCACTTTGCCCTCGGTGTCCTAAGGTGGCCAGAGACTTCCTCTCCTAGGACCCAAAAGTGTTTTCTATGGCTCTGAATGAAGAACAGGTGTTTCTTCAAAAAGCCCTTGGTTAACAGAAGAAAAGAGGAGGGAAAACAAGGAGGCAAAACCAAACATGTGCTCTTCTGAGTTGCTACCAAAGCAGTCTCAGAAATGTCCACTAGAGGGAGCACGGAGCTAGAGGTGGGGCTGGGGCGGGCTGCTCAGGAGGCTCCTGGCCGGCGAGCTCCTGGGGTTTGCAGACTCCAGCAAGTTCTGCTGTCGCTGCTCTGCTCTGCAGGGTGGCCAGGGGGGTGGCTGGGGTACAGAGGAAGATGCGGGGTGGGCTGAGCAGGAGGGGCCAGAGCCTTTGGCAGTTTCCTTGTTCTGAGAAGGCATGGCTTCTCAGTAATCCTCTCCTGCATCCCTGCTCTTTTTCAGAGGATATTTCGTGCTTTTGCAAAGTGCTTTGACACGAGGTTTTTTAAAAAGATGTATTTTATTTATTTCTCCCCACCCACTTGTTTTTCACTTGCTGTGTCTGTTTGTCTTCCTTGCTTCTTTAGAAGGCACGGGGAGCTGAACCTGGGACCTCTGAGGTGGGAGGGAGGTGCCTACTCGCTTGAGCCACTTCTGTTCCCTGCTTTGCTGTGTCTCACATCCTGTTTTTCCTCCCCACATCTCCTGCTGTGTCAGCTCACCATGTCTGCCGATCGCGTCAGCTCTCTGTTTTCTTTAGGAGACCCTGGGAACCTCTGCTCCCTGCTTTTTTGTGTCTCTCACTGTGCTTTTTTCTTCTTTTGTCTCTTGTTGTGTCTGCTCACTGTGCCTGCCCATTGCAACAGCTTGCTGTCTTCTTTAGGAGGCACTGGGATCCAAACCAGCGACCTCCTGTGTGGTGGGCGGGAGCCCAGTCTCCTGAGCAACGTCCACTTCCCTGAGTTTTTAACTGAATCCTCACAACAGCCCTGTGTAATCATCAAGGCAGATGATATTGTTGCCCTGTTTTACTGTGAAAAAGGAGATGCAGAGAGGTCAAGAAACTTAGTAGAGGATTCAAGGGCAGGGCTGGGATGGTACCCAGGCCATTGCTCCTGGGCCCCTCAGCCCACCTGGAGGAGACAGGCTCTGCCTGCCCCGTGCTGCTGCTGCTTTGCCTGGAGTCGGCAGTAGGGGCAATAAGATGGGCTTTGCTGACATTAAGATGACATTAAGGACCAAATGAAAGACCAGGGAGACAAAGAAGGAAAAATGTCAGAGGGAGGGATGGCGTTTTGGAGCTGACCCCAAACTTGCTAAACACTTTCTCTTTTGGGCCTCCTGTTTAGAATTCTTTGCACAGCTGTTGGCATTTGTCCCGTTTCTGTTTTTGCTTTGGGGTATGAAAGTGCCAACAAGTGATTTGTACTAGTTGACAAATTCAAAAGCAGTAGATTGCAATTGTCCTCAGTGCTAGAAAAACCGTGCCATTCTCAATTGCCTATGATTCAGGCCACTTTGCCTGCTGATTTCATACTTCTGATGCCTAGTTCTGTGTGGTTTTTGGCTGAGACCTACCACGTGGCAAGAACTAAGGAATGTCAGGAAACATCTTTGCTCTCAAAGAGTGGAGAGTCACACGGGAGAGATAGGATATGTGGTCAAGGGACAAGTGCCCACCACTTCCACGAGTTCAGAATGCTTTATCCCGGCAAACCCACCTTTGTTCTGGTTTGGGGATACAACTTCTCTTATCCTTCCATCTATTCCTTTGAGGTTTAGGAAGGCCTTGCCTAGGGAAGTGGAGTCGGCCCAGTGGTTAGGGCGTCCATCATCCACATGGGAGGTCTGCTGTTCAAACCCTGGGCCTCCTTGACCCATGTGGAGCTGGCCCATGCGCAGTGCTGATGCGCGCAAGGAGTGTCCTGCCACGCAGCGGTGTCCCCTACATAGGGGAGCCCCATGCGCAAGGAGTGCGCCCCATAAGGAGAGCTGCCCAGCGCGAAAGAAAGTGCAGCCTGCCCAAGAATGGTGTGGCACACACGGAGAGCTGACGCAGCAAGATGATGCAACAAAAAAAGAAACACAGATTCCCGTGCCCCTCATAGGGATGGATAGAGATGGAAACGGTCACAGAAGAACACAAAGCGAATGGACACAGAGAGTTGACAACTGGGGGGGAGGAGGGGAAGGTAAGAGAAATAAATAAAAAATTATCTTAAAAAAAAAAAAAAAGGAAGGCCTTGCCTCAAATATTCAGACCTACGGTTGTGCTGATGAAACAGCATCTGGTGTTTGGAGGGTGATGCTGGCATATGAGCACAAACGCAAAGGCCTTCTCAGTGTCCAGTTAGCGTTACTATTCGTTAACCGGGGTTGATGTCTTGTGGTCCTTACCCTTCCTTCTTGTGATCTTTTTTGCAAGGCAGATACATTAGAGGAGGAGGACAGGAAGGAAAATGGGCGAGTATTTGGTTACTAGTGACTCACCATCACATTACTGGTTATTAATTAGTGGTTATCATATTTCTGGCCCACTGTTTGTTATTAAGCTAATACCGCATAGAACAAAGCAGGCTTGCCATAAACACGTGCTCCCCTTCTCTGTAAGAAACATGTGAGACAGTGTTCCTTGGGTACAAGCAGATTCCAATCTAGTTAGGGAAATCAAACCAACTCAAAAAGCAATTAGTGAGCCAAGCAAATATCATTACATGCGAAATAATGAAGTGCTATAGTGGGTGATATTGAGAATACATAGCTTGACAATAATGAACAAGGTGTTGACTCTAAGTTACAGATAAAAGGAGGCAGCGAAGGGCTGGCTATTTCTCTGGCCTTGTCTGGGTTGCTATGGGCAATCAGATTAGTATCAACTGGCTGCTCAGATTTAATTATCTGATACGGAGTTCACTATCCTGCTTGTCATTAAGCTGCATTTTGTGATTTTCTAAAATCAAAAGTAAAGTCCTTCAGTTTCCCTGGCACTGGAGGAATCGCCCAGGGTTCAGATGGGAAAGCTGGGACCATAGGATCAGCACAGCATAGCACCTAGCACGGGCTAAGGCCTGGGCGGAACCAGCAGATACCTCCCACTGTCCTGTTCCTGGGTGAAGCTTCTGGCCCCGAGGAGTTTTCATTTTAGCTGGGGAAACCAAGCCACATGTCAGGACCAGGTCAAGGGAATTTATGGCACCTGAAGGAGAGGAATGAAACTGTTCAGAGTTTCTTCATGACTTAGGGGACTCCGATGATTGGAGCTTGGGGTTGTGTTATCTATTGCCATATAACAAATCACCCCAAAGCTGAGCGACTTCACAGAGCAAGCACTTTAAAAAAAATTATGGAAGTTGTGGGCTTACAAGATAATTGTGCATAATGTATAGAATTCCCATGCATCACCCCTCCACCAACACCTTACATTGTTGCAGAACATTTGTTACAGATCATGAACACGATCAGACTATCACCACTATCTGTGGTCCATAGTTTACACTTGGTATGTTGTTCCATACACCTCCTATTATTAGCACTATGTATTAGTGTTATCTATTTGTTATAGTTCATGAGAGGACACTCTCATATTTGTACTATTAACCGCAGTCCATCTTCCACAGCAAGCACTTTTTAAAAAAATATATTTTTATTTATTTTTAAAAGATACTTAGACTACAGAAAATGTTGCATAAAAATATATAAGGGATTCCCATATGCCTCACTCCCCATACCTCCCACTTTTCCCCACATTAACACCTTCTTTCATTAGTGTGGTACATTCATCACAACTGATGAACACATTTTGGAGCAATTGGCACTAAGCATGGATTATAGTTTACATTGTAGTTTACACTCTCTCCCACTCAACTCTGTAGGTTATGGCAGGATTTGTAATGGCCTGCATCTGTAATTGCAATGTCATTCAGGTCAATTCCAAGTCCTGAAAATGCCCCCATATTATACCTCTTCTTCAATCTCCCTGACTTCAACACCTCCAGTGGCCACTGTTTCCACATCAATGATAAAATTTCTTCCATTACTTGAATCACAATGAGTTTATAGTAGAATACCAGTAAGTCCACTCTAGTTCGTATTTTATTCCCCAGTCCTAAAGACCCTGGATAGCAATACCACTCCACCTCCAATTGGGAGGGGTCTTTGATCCCATGTGGCTGATGGATGGGACTCTCTTGTCTGTAACTGCAGACTTTCTTGGTTCCTTGGTGTGGTGGTTGTCCATCCTTCCTCCCTTGTTAGTTGTCCCATGTGAGTCCAATGAACTGGAGAGTAGGTGCTGTAACTCCGCTGAGGTTCAGGGCCCAGCTGGCACATGGACAGCCCAGAGATTCAAGTCTCTTGAACATATACCTCCTGGCTCATGCACCAACTATAGGTTCAAATAAAAAGGACAGAAGAGGCATGTGTAAACTGGAAAATGACCTTATATGGAAGGTTCAATGCGGATCAGCAGAATATCCATGTCTACATAAAATACCATGACTTTAAAATGCTGTTTGACCTAAAGTAAGGGGGAAATGGAAAGGAGAAATGAGTTTATATGGCTACGAGTTTCTAAAAAAGAGTCTGGAGGCTGGCAGAAGGATTGCCCTCATGCACAACTGAGCAGAGTCAGAGAGACAGATAAAGCAGATACAACCCCCAGATATTGGTTCCTTTGAGGGCTAAAGAGACCCATGGGAGTTATGGTCATGGCCGATGGGGTTAACTACCAGGGCAGATGGCCCCTCTTTGGAAATGGTGTTTATGTGTGATGAATCTGGACTCAAATGGGATCTCCCTTCATAAGACTTTCATGCTAATGTGCTGGAGGTGCAGTTAATGTTGGGGTTTAAGATATATTTAGGGGATTTGAATCTCTGGACTGACAATGTGATAGCCAGGTCCTGAGCCTCAACAGACTCCAGCACCTACAATCTGATCTATTGGACTTACCATACTCAGCTAAGATGGAGTTGAAGAGGGACAACCACCACACCATGGAGCCTAGAGTGATTACAACTGAAAATGGGAGGATTGCATCCAGCATCCATGTGGAATCTGAGCCTCCTCTTGACATAGAGGTGCAATGGACACAACCAATCCAATGTCCACATAGAAGAGGTGGCATTGGATTGGGAAAAGTGGACATGGTGGACGATGGGTATGGGGAAAGGCAGGAAGAGATGAGAGATAGAGGCGTCTTTGGGACATGGAGCTGCCCTGGATGGTGCTTCAGAGGTAATCACCGGACATTGTAAATCCTCACAGGGCCCACTGGATGGAATGGAGGAGAGTATGGGCCATGATGTGAACCATTGTCTATGAGGTGCAGAGGTGCCCAAAGATGTACTTACCAAATCCAATGGATGTGTCATGATGATGGGAATGAGTGTTGTTGGGGGGGGAGAGGGGGGGGTGGGGGGGTGGGGTTGAATGGGACCTCACATATATATTTTTAATGTAATATTATTACAAAGTCAATTAAAAAAAAAAAAGAGGCATGTGTAGAAAAGTCAAATTTGAGTACAACTCTGTCACACTTGGGGGCACAAACTCCAAAGTAGGGCCCTCTGGCAAGGCACCAAACTCCAGAGCTATCTGCCATGATCATAGGACCTGGGTGTCTCTGGAGCCCTTGGGATCCCCACTATTTGGGGAAGTATCTACTTTGGCTGTCTATGGGATCCTGCTGAGACGTTCATAAGCATTACCTCTCTGATGACCTCCTGACTCACTTTGAATTCTCAAACTTATTTGTCTTTACTTTCCCCCCCCTTTCATTCAAGGTCTTTTTTCCAGTTGTTTCACCAGCTGGCACTTGGTAGTAATCCCTCGGTGCCAGGGAGGTTCATCCCCAGGAGTCACTACCCATGCTGGGGGGAAGGTAATGCTGAGTTTGACTTAGAGAGAGGCCATATTTGAGCAACATGAAGGCTCTCAGGAGGTAACTCTTGGGCACCCTGAAACACTAGGCTAAGGCACAGCAAGTACTTTTGATCTCACAATTTCTGAGGGTCAGGAGTCTGGTTGAGGCTTTTGTGGGCTCTGGCTCAGGGTCTCTCATGAGTTTGCAGTCAAGCTCTCAGCTGGGACTGTGGCCAACTTGAGGATTGACTGGAGCTGAAGAGTCTACTTCACTCATGCTGTGGCTGGCAGTGGACTTCAGTTCTTTGCTGGCTCTTGGTCAGAGGCCTCCTCTCCTCACCAGATGGGCCTCTCCATCAGGCTGGTCATGACATGGTGG
Source organism: Dasypus novemcinctus (assembly GCF_030445035.2). Taxonomy (NCBI): domain Eukaryota; kingdom Metazoa; phylum Chordata; class Mammalia; order Cingulata; family Dasypodidae; genus Dasypus; species Dasypus novemcinctus. Next base: position 136,405,663 of record NC_080677.1, on the reverse strand, counting down.
CTGGCTTCCTGCACAGCAAGTGATGAGGAAGAGGGAGAGAGAGGAGAGAAGTGAAAGAAAGCCAGCCAGCCTTTATCTCAGTGTCTCTGGGTACCCAAGAAGTACACCGACATGAAGTAGGATGAAGATTGTTTCTCTACATGTCTGTGGTCAGAAACTGAGAACCAACAGGAGAGAAGGCATGAGGGTGGGCCAGTGAGGTTGGTTCCCTGCTTCTCCATAGGTTGCCTTTCTTGTCAGGGACCAGATTTCACTGATACTGTATCAGTGACATCACAGGGAGCCCTCTCGGGTTCTGGGTGATGCCATGGTGAAACAGCCTGCCTCAGGAGCACAACAGCTCTGGGTTGATGGTTTTATTTTTAAATCCTTAGTGACTTAATAACGAATGCATTTATGAGTAATGGAGACCAGTGTAATGGAGAAAGAACCTTCCCAAAGAGCATTACAAAGAATCTCCTATCCAGAGACATGAGATAGAAAAAAGAAGCTGCACCAGGAAACTTGGTCCTTCTGCCAGCCTCGCCAATGTCCATCAGTGGCATAAGCCAGAGCTCCCAGGTGCCTTCCAATCCCAGAGGGAAAGAGAGCAGAAGTGTTGTTCTACTTCTTTATATTTAGCAAACAAAGCAGCACATTCTGAGCAAGCAGAGCGCAGAGACAGCTCTAAATAAGGCCTGCAAATGTTGTTATACTTTATTAACCCCATTTATCAATGTCTGATTTAAAGGAGCCCAGATAGGATTACTTTCTGTGATGCAGAGAGTTCTGCAGAGGGTGTCTGCCCTAGTGATGAGCTGAGCAGCCCTGCATCCTTGCAGTACTTTATTTCTCATGTAGCAAAGAGTGAAGTTGGGACCACTTTTCTCATAAGGGTGAATATTTGCTCTGGAGGAAAAGCCAACCCAAGCTGTCCTCTCACAACTAGGAGGAGTGCTGGGGTTCTGGTTGTTTCACTTTCAGGGCACCAGCCTTTCTAGTTCATTGCCCTGCTGGTTCATCATACAGGCCAGGAAAGAGCCAACTCTGACTTTGTCACTAATTCTGCCCATACATAAATGAACACTGACTCTACTACTGTGATTTTTCTCCATTAGCCTCTGAGCCCCTTATGCAAAAGGACAACATCTTATTTGTCTTTTTATTTACTGTTCTTATTACAGGGTATGCTCAAACTAGATGTTCACTGCATATTTGCTGAATAAACTAACGAATGAATGAACCATGCAACAAACTCAGAATTAGATGCCAAGCTCTTTCCTGCAGTGGAGTACTAGATGGTTAGGACTTGATGTCTGTGAAGATGCTATGTAGCTCTAACTTTCTGGTAAAGGATGCTCTGGCTGCCATTTATGCCAGGTAACAGGAGATTCCTGACTGTTCAGGGTTGTATAATAACTACTGAAATCCTCAAATTTCTGTTTTTCTCCAATGTGGTATTTAAAATGCTTTTTTTCATTTTTGTTTTTGTTTTTGCCTCAATGATCAGACTGCCTATTTAGTTTCCAAAATTGTGCCTAAATTCACTCTATCAGCCGGGATAGATGAGGCGGCACTACAGTAGCAAAACAAAACAAAACAGAACAAAAGAACAAAGAAACCCCACATCTCAGAGGCTTAAAACAATAAAGGTTTATTTCTCTCTCATGCTGCATGCTTGTGGTGCTCTGGCGGGGCACTGTGCTCCAATTCTCCCAAGAACATAGCCACTATCTGGAGGATTTGCAGAAGGCAGAGGGAAAGAGCACTGGAGGCTCATACACAATGAAGGAACTTTTTCAGAGGGGGAATGAAACAACATTACTTCTAGTCACAACTCCTTGTCTAGACTTGGTCAACCAGCCACAACGGGGCCAAGATATACTATCCTATCATTATGCCCAGCAGGCACAGTGACAGCGTATTTGGTGGGCAGTCCTGATGACCATCACACTCACCCTCAGGCTGCATCCTTGCCATGACTTCATTCCATGATGACTATCATGTATTGCTTTCAGACTTTGCTCTGGATGATGAGGTTCTCACTACAGGATTGATTTCAGACCACTGACCCTGCAGTCCTCAACTCAACCCCCTCTTCATGCTGGCTGGGTCCCTCCACCAACACTCTTCCCTCCTACCTCAGCACACCTGTCCTGGATCCTTGGTGGGACACAGGAACTTGTCTTGTTCCCTCTAGGTGGCTTCATTGTCTGATTCCCTATTTTTAAGGTGAGACTGATCCTGCGGGCAGTACCCTATCTCTGGGATTTAACTTTATCTTACTTACAAACTTGTTACCGTTTTGCAGATGCTGGCAGAAGACATGAAATGCCTGAGTCAGAGACAAAGGACTTTATCACTCACAGCACAAGCCATCTGAGAATAAGCATGTTGTGTCAGCTTCCCTTGTCCCTCAAGTCCCATGGAGTGATGCAGAGGAGCAAGAGAGATGCCTGCAAATTCAGTGGGATGCATTATAGGAGAGGAACCCTGTGCTTGGGGAACCAGCCATTTTATAGCAAGCAGGAAGCAAGCCTGCTCTCTGTCCCAGAGGGAGACATTATCCCATCTGTCAAGGCTGTTGGCTGCAAACATGACCCTGAGACATGGCCCAGGTGAGGACAGATCAGGGTCTCACCATCTTGGCATATCCAACAAGATCTGGAAGAGTTGGGGAGACCCCTAGAGGGGGCTTTCCCAACACCTCCCTGGGCCATTCTTACTGTTTCCTGCAGCTTCCTGTTAGCCCCCTCTCCAAGCCTGTCTGGTTTATGGGCCTATTCCTTCCATTTCTTTTTCACCTTTAGATCCCAAAGGTTGCTTGGACAAAACCACATTTGTTAAAGAATATGGTACTCTGTGTGATGGCTTTAGCTTTCCATAACTGAAAGGGTTTTTCAGGCTTTCTCATTTCATGGAGATTTCTGTTGCCATCCACATGGCAAGAGGGGGGTCTGGGCTCTCAGAAAAATCTGGAAATAGGCACCTCGCTGGGCCTTGTGGAGCCTGGAATGGAGTTCAGGAACTGCTCACATCAGAACAGCTCCAGATTATAAAGAGAGCCATTGATGGTACATTTTGGATGAAGTGTGTGAATAAAATTGTTTAAATTATTTTCTTAAAAAAACCACACGCACAGAAAAACCCAGCTCCAGAAACATCAGGTATCTCACTTTTCCTCTTCATCGGCAGAAGTTCTCGGCTGCCCTCGGGCTTCGTTTCTCCTCCTCAGCCTGCTCTCCTGCTCCCAGCTACTGCCGTGCATTTCCCGGGCCACACTCCCAGGAGCGTCTGATTGACACCCACCGTTGACCTTATTTGTGCAGGTTTTTACCCTCGACCATCTCGAAGGCTGCTAAACAGATCATGGACACGCTGCTGTGGGTGAGGCACCATCGCTGTCCAGACAAGCTGAGGCTGGGGTGACCCGCAGGAAGTCCTCAGTAAATGCCAGTCCTTATGATCACATCAGAAGCACCTACGAGGTGCTCCTTAAATTTGAGCTATTACATTTACCCCCTTCCAACAAGTACCCATTTTTTCTGAGACTCTGACCCTGGGAATGAGCTCTCCTACTCACCGGCCCACCACCTTTGTAAGGAAATGCCTCCGAAACAGGTCAATTTTGAAAGACAGCTTCTCAGGGGGAGAAAAATGACATTTGCAAAATACGCAACCTTCTAGCAATGCGGGTTGTCTGGGGGAGTGAGACTTGCTTGCTTTCACACTGGGACGGAAAACAAGTTGGAGCAGAGCTTCCTGGGACTCGCCACGCTCCACATTCCCCCAGGAGAGGAGGACTGAGTTTGGGCCTGAAAGCTCCGGGGCCCCTTGGAGCCACCACTGATTCGTTTCTTGCGCTTCTCTCCCCTCCCCTCACTCCAGGCTCTTTCATATCCCCGTCTTCCCTTTTAATTTCCTTCTTTCAGAAGCTGCATGGCAGCCTGACATTTCCCGAGGACCCCCGTCCAGCCCCTGTGGAGGCTCCTGCTGCGGGCCCGGGGGACTCGTGGCTTTATTCATGGAAAGGGCGCCAGGAAGCCCCGGCTCCTGGGGGGCTGCGGGGCTGCGGGTCCCGCCGTGAGCTCCGGCTGCAGCCCAGGGCCTCCGGCTCCCCACTGGCCTGCCCTTTCTCCAGGCTGAGGAGAGTGGTCGTCGTGTTTGAACAGAGGCTTAGCAGAAAGCAAAGGCCAGCAAAGCCAGGGCAGCGCGGCGCTGGGGGAGCGGGGTGCGGGCGTGCGCGGGGGTCTGGAGCGTGTGCGCCCAGGGCGCTTAGAGGACCCCCACCCCCCACCCCCGCATCAGCGCAGGCCGGTTTCACTGCTGTGACTTGGCCGTGTTTGGGCTAGGGGGAAGGCAGATGGGGTGAGTCTGCTAGGGGGTTATTTGCCGTTCTGTCCCTCACAACCACTCCATCCGCGAAAGGATGGAGCAGATGTGAGGAGTAGATTTGCTCCCTTCCCGGACAAGATGAGAACGTGTCAGGTGCAAAGCTTGGTCCGCGGTCAGAGAGGAGCCCAGCATGGGGACCCCTCTCAGCTTTGTTGCAGCCCCGCACCTCGTGGGCTCACACTGAACCCCGGGAGAGCATGTTACAGGAGTCAAAACAAAAAGAGCTGCCCCCGAAGTTGAAGTTCCCAGGCACTTAGAGAGGTTAGAGACCAGGATGGCAAGGTCCCAGTGAGGGGGTGACAGAAATCACAAATACGGGGGAATTGGAAAGGCTCGTGTTTATAAACTCGGGGTTTGGGGGCATCCTGGTGTTCTGGGAATGGGACTGGGGGGGGGGGCGCTGAATGGTGGAAACAGTAGGAGAATTATGGAGGTATGTGAAATTAGCTAAGAAAGCGGCAGTTTTTGCAATGCTGCAAAATGAGGATTGTGAACTCCATTTCCCCGGATTCGGTGGCATGATATGAGTGATACGCCCTGGAAAGGGCGTGGCAGGAGGCCTGTTCTCCCATCCTGTCTGTTTTCACCCACTCTGTGCATAAGCCTATAGTGAGGGCTGTCAAACAGTCAGTGACACGCACGGTTGTCCTTAGTGTCTAAAGAGAGACCAGCAAAGGGGAAGTGGAGGAATCGTGTGCCTCTCAGCGGTCAGTGGAGGGTATAACCAAGGGCCAGCAGAGGTGCTGGAGAGAGGAGAGGAGAGGGTGGCGGGCTGGGCTCCAGGGCTGCTGTGCTCAGAGTGAGGATGGCCTGTCATGCTCAGATAGCCCAGAAAGGAGAGGGAGAGTGAGAGAGACAGAGGACGAGAACTAGCCTGTGATCTGCAGAGAACCTCTCCTTTCGGAACTGCTTGGTCTTCAGTCTTGATGGGTCTTTAACGCTGAGTGACTTCTAACACATTCACTTTCACGTTTTCTGCTCTTTTACTCTGCCCTATATTCTCCCAACCTGTCAGGTAGCTAATGATCTGAAAACGAACACGTAAGTATACCAGAGAAGTAGTTAACAAGTTCTTCCAACCATCTCTGGAAGTCCTTTTGACGGGAACGTGTGTCCTTGTTCTCTGTTTAGGCCTCTCAATTGTCAAAATAGGGAAGATGAACTGGAAATCCCGTCGTTCTGCACCTATTTTGGGCTAAACACCACTCCTTTGGGCTAAACGCCGCTCCGAACTTTAGCTTGTCTGCATTGACTCTATTTTCCATCCTTGCAGTCATTTCAGTTGTCCTATTTACTGTGATTCCTGGAATTGCAAAGATGCCCCATTCGAAATATTAATCTGTCCCTTGCTTTGCAGTCGAGTTTAAGCTACAAAAGGATGGAGGAGATGTGAGGATCTTGCAAACACAGCTTTCATCCTGCTTTCACTGAACTTCAATCTTCATCTGTTAAATCGTAATAAAAATAAAATCCACCTCGAAGGTAGTTGTTGTGAGGATTAAAAGATCTATTGTGTGTGAGTGGCATGGCACACTTCCTGGCACCTGGAAAATGCTCAATGTTAGTCACTCTTGTTTCTTACCAATGAGGTTGACTGAACAGTCATGAAGGAAGGATTCGTTGGCCTTGGTATGTATCGTAGAAATCACTAAAGAAAAACAATCAGGACATATTTGGGTTGGCAGTGGGTGCTCACACAGGAGGCTCCATGCTATTTTTCTTGGAAGCAGAAATAGTTAAAATGGGTAGGGTCACTCTAAGTGAAAGAAACACAATCAGCCAAGGACAGGGCATAGCTATATGCAACCCCAGAAATGCTTGCTAAAATTATTTCTCCCCTCCCCCCCATTTTTCTTCTCTGAGAAGTTATTGAAATGCAAATGAGAATGATGCTTTTAAAATTGGAGAGAATTCACAGTCTTCACCCAAATAGCCAACAAACCATTTGTAAACATTGGTAATTTAAGGCTAATTGGTAGCAAATTGCTAGAGTTACTTCACACCTGATCGCCAGCAGGTCAAAATATTGGGTGTGAAAAATACTTTTTTGGTCCAATTCTCCCACTTCTCCAGAGGAGGACAGGGAGGCTGGATTTTGAGGTGTGTGCTTGAGAGTACGCAGGAGGAATAAGCACAGGTTCCTCCTTTTGGAAAGGAGAGGAACAAAACTGCCCCAAGAAGATAGAGCTACTGGAAATCCCCGTGGCATGAGACAGGTTCCAGGAGGGAAGGGAAATGGCTGAGAAACAGAAAGAAAGGCACAATGGAAACAACCCCAACCCAAGGACCGCCCCTGAAGTGCCCTCTTTTCCAGTAAGAGTTTGAAGAGAAGTGCTTCCCAAGTGGGGAAATAAACTTTCAGGCAGGACCCTACAGCTCTACACACGGTCTGCCTCATCAAACACTTAAAGCACTATCTTGGAAGGTCATGTGAAAGAGGGTAGGTGACAGCAATAATCGGGAGGTAACTTTTATTCACTCTATATCCTTCCTCGTTTGCATTAATCAGGTACACGTGCAAGAACACAAGAGGTGCTGCCTGTTAGGACAAGAGCAACTTTTGCAGACTCTCAAACATACAGAGTGAAAAATGGTTTTAGAGACCATCACGCCCCACCCCTTATGTTAATGAACACATCAGGGCAGGTCACACGGAAGGCTGAGTGGCGGAGGAGCAGAGCCTGGCTCTGTCACCACCCAGATCTCCCCCACCCCCAACTAGGGGGACAATCCCCTCACTCTGGAAACACCTTCAGTGGTTGTGAAAAGGGCCGGGAAGTTTCAAGAACTGCAGTTTGGGCTGAAAATGAGGAGGATAAAGAAATGACTTTCCTCATGATGATGACACTGACAGTTTGTTCTCTCCTCCCTCACGAGAGTGGAAAGGAGGAAATTAGACTTAATTGCGGTTGGAGAGGGTTTGGTTGGACATAAGGGAAGAGGACTAGACATTGGTATTGAGGTTGGGAGAACGCTGTCCCAGGAGACTGTGACCCCAAACGCACTGGCAGCTGCCTGTGCGGGGTGAGTAGGCGGCGTGCCTGCAAGATTTCAGATGATGCTCGAACCACAGGCCTTGTTCACCGCGCGGGCGAGTGGCCCGTGGCTTGGGACCGCGGTTGTTATGCCTAAAATTGGTCACTAGGGGGAGCCTCGTGTAGGGGAAAAGGTTGGGGTGTTAGAAGATCCAGGTCTGGGCTGATATCCTTAGGCCCAAGAGGCACCGTCTCTAGGGCTCACGATAATTATAGGGGCTTATGAAAATATTTTAATTTCCTTTAAGATCAGAAGAAAAGCGAACTTTTAAGTAGAAGGAAATATTTTAACTTAATAGTAATCTATTTGCCTTTATACCAACAGTCAAAAAGTATAATTTTTAATCATTTTTAGGGATGAAGAGGCCCCCAAAAGCAAAAGTCCTCGGGCCCATGAAAGTGACCACGCAGCCCTGAGCAAGCAGAAGTCTTGATTTCACCAGTACTAGCTGACTGACCCTCGGCAGTCCCTTTTAGCCTCTCAGCTTTGATGTCTGTCTCCTACAATGAAGATAATATTTGCCTTGACCTTCTTCCCTGAGCTGTGGCATGAGATTGTGGGTGTGGGTGTGGGTGGTATTGCTTTGTCTTCTGGGTAGATTTCTCAAGTACTTTTAAGATGTTTTCTCTTGCCTCCTCTAGACCCGTGGTTCTTAATGAGGGACATTTTGCCCCTGCAGGTAAGCATGCCAGGTAAAATGTAGGATGCCCAGTTAAATTTGAATTTCAGATAAATGTGAATAGTTTTTTTATATGAGCATGTCTGAAATGTTGCATGAGACATACTTAAATACTAAACATTATTTGCTGTTTATCTGAAATTCAAATTTAATTGAGTGTTCTCTATTTTTATTTGTTCAGTCTGTAAGCCCCACCCTCGGGACAGTTGGCAGTGCTTACAGACATTTTTTTTTCTGAAAGATTTATTTTATTTATCTCTCCCCCCCGTTCTCCCCATTGTCTGCTCTCTGTGTCCATTCATTGTGTGTTCTTCTGTGTCTGCTTGTATTCTCATTAGGTGGTTCCGGGAACCAATCCTGGGACCTTCTGGGGTGGGAGAGAGGCGATCATTCTCTTGAGCCACCTCAGCTCCCTGATCTGCTGCATCTCTTATTGTCTCTTCTCTGTGTCTCTTTTGTTATGTCACCTTGCTGTGTCAGCACTCCACATCGGCTGGCACTCCTGCATGGGGTGGCACTCCATGTGGGCCAGCTCGCCACGTGGGCCAACTTGCCTCCACCGAGAGGCCCTGGGCATCAAACCCTGAACCTGCTTGGAGACATTTTTGATTGTAGTGACTGGGGCAGGGGTAGTGGTGCTATTGGCATCTGGTGAGCAGAACCTAGGGAACTGCTAAACACCACACAATGCCCAGGATGGTGCCCTACAACCAAGAATTACCCAGCCCCAAATGTCAAAAGTGCCAAGACTGAGGAAGCCCATTCTAGAACCATCTGATGGTCCACTTCAATGCTTTAGATGGACAGGAGCACACTCTGTTCTCACCTGTGTTCTCTCCTTGGAGGAAGTGTTACTGGAGCATATGACCTCCCGGGGTCCCTTCTCGTCTCCCGAGCCTGTGGCTGAATATGAGGTTTGGGGTGGAAAACGTCTCCAGGAGAACCATCTTGCTCTTCTCTAAGGTCTAAGCCCTGTGTCTTGGCTTGGGCCCATCAAGACATGTTGTATTTCCTGACCCAATGGACACTGGCTCCTTTTCCTGCCCTCTGCTGCCTCAGCCCTGCCAAGATGGTACCCACAACAAGGCATGTTTTAATTCCTCATTGCCAGAAGCCACAGAAATGTGTGAGTTAAATCTGTGGATTTGTTCAATTCCCCACCTCCTTCTGATCTCCTAAACCACTTTGGTCAATGAACCAGAATTCCTTCTGTCCACTTGCTGCCTTCTTCCAAAACCCATTAAGCCCTCTGGCCCACTGTGGTTAAATGCAGGTTATTTTGAGTTGTTATACAAGGCAAACCTTGACTAGCTTGGTTGCCCAAGCATCAAAGTCCTAATATGAAGTGAAAATATGTAAGTGGCATCTCATTAACACCAAGAATATCTGTTGATTTATTCTGGCTGGTATTTCCTTCCACCTTCCCTGCAGCAATACAGCCTGGGAAGAACATAGCAACTGATTTCTATGGCGGAATCCACTCGTGAAGTGTAGCCAGAAGATAAGCCAGTGGTCACTCTGGAGAGCAGTGGTCATGGCCTGGAGGAATGGAACACAGGGCAGGAAAGTTTCAACAAGAGGAAAGCTGAGAAATATCCAAAACCTGAGGAACACTGTGGATGGGGTGGCCCAGTAGTGCTTTGGGCAGTCAGTTGGTGCCATGGATAGAAGCATCCACACAAAGAGCTTAGGTGCACCTTGGGGTCTGCAGTGGCCCAGGGCAGATGGAAGCTTCATCTTCTCCTGTCCTACAGAATCAGCGACAAGAATATTGTTTTCCTCCTTCCACGTCTCTGCTCCACTGCTTTCTCTCCAATCTCACCCTGCCATCAGGTCCTCCTTAACTCCCATCTAGCTACTCCAGCAGCTTCAACCTTCTGACACCAGGGTCTCCCCAGGGTGTTCCATTCCACACTCAGCAGCCCAAACACATCCCTTCATGAGGAATTCTGGTCAGAGTCTCCACTGCTTGAAATCTGTCCGTGCTCCCTGTTTCCATCTCATGTAGCTGGAGCTCGCTCTTATGCCTGTCAATTTATACCTGCATGACCTGATGAGGAAGTTCTTGATCTACAAAGCATGCTCACGTACAATCTGCAGTTGGGGAAGAGTGTGCCCCCAAAGTTCAGGTCTACCCAGAACCTCAGAATATGACTTTATTTGAAAATAAAGTCTTTGCAGATGTCATTAGTTAAGATGAGGTCATATTGGATGAGACGGCGTAAATCCGATGACTGACGTCCTTAGGAGGAGAGGACACAAAGGGAAACACGGACAGGAAGACCATGTGAAGATGGAGGCAGAGACAAGTGATGCCACCACAAGCCAGCACACACAAGGATGCTGGAGGCCACTAGAAACTAGGAAGAGATGAAAAAGGAGTCTTCCTCAGAGCCTTCAGTGTGAGCATGGCCTTGCTGACACATTGATTTTAGACTTCTGGCCTCCAGCCCTGGGAGAGGATAATTTCTGTTTTTCAAACTATGGAGTTTGTGGTCATTTGTTGTGGCAACCACGTGAAACTAACAGATGTCTGATTGAACCTCGCTTGTCTTTTAGGCTCTGGTCTGGGCCCTTCTCAGGCCCAGTGCTATCCTTGGTGACTTCCCCCTCTAGATTTCCCCTCCTTTGATATCTTACAGCAATCGTGAGCCAGAATTGAGTCAAGGGTGCCCGCATGCAGAGCGGACTGTGTGGCTCTGGGGCTGTCACTGTTTCAGGTGCCCTGGCTTCCCACCTGCAGTGCAAACCTTTTTGCCTCTCTCCTTGTCCAGTCTGGGTGCAAAATGGTCATTTGATAAAGATTTAGGCATTGAGTAAGTGAGTCCTGAGATGGCCAGGACTGTCAAGGGTCCAAGAGCTCAGGGAAACAGCGGGAGCTTGGCAGGTGGGATTTTGGCAGCAGATTGTGCCTAGTAATAGGAGGGTGATGAGGATCTTCTGTCATGCTTTGTGGAGGGGAGAGATGAGCAGGGCCCTTGGGGATGGTCCCAGCCTAGTGCTATTGGGCTGAGTCTGCTGAGGGAGGAGAGGGCTGGGCCTGGCATTGAACCCTGTGTCTCCTCTGGCTGACACTAGTGGAAGGCTAAGGAGAGCTTTGGCCTTGTCACAAATAGGAGAGAACAGGATCCACTCCACGTTGAAATGACTTGGCTAAGAAAGGCCTTAAAGGAGATGGCAGGGATAGGATATCATAGGACTGTAAGTGAAGGTAGTACCTGAGTTTTGCCCTGAGAATAGTATGTGGAAACTTGGGCTCTACTCCTGGTTCAGCCTCTGGCTGTGTGCACTTGGGCAAGTAGCGTAATCACTCTGGGTCTCTCCTCATCTGTAGAATGGGACTAGATTAATGCCTACCTCCCTGGGATTTTTGAGAATCTAATAAGATAACATAGCAGCACACACTGGGCAAATTTCTGTTTATGCTTCCCTTTGTGTTCTGTCCCATTTTCAATGAGCAGAAAAGAAAGGAAGGAGAAATATAAAAGGAATAAGAGAAGGGGGAAATGACAGAAAGATAAGGGAAGTGAAAGAGAGAAAGCCACTGGATTGCTCTGACTTCTGTATATTTATCCCAGGGAATTTAAGGGAAGAGGGAAGAGAGAGGAAGGAGACAGAAAGAGGTGGGGTGGGATGGGGGATGGTAGGGGAGGGGGGGTGGGTAGGGGAGAGAGTGAGAGAGAGTTTTACCTTTCCCTGTAGAGAAATTCAGCCCTGAAACTGTGGTGTAATGGATACTTTATAAAAATGTAACTTTGAAGCAGTGGACTAGTTCCCTGAGCATAGTGACTGAATAATTGAAGAAATATTTGCAAGGTTTGCACTGAAGTGCTAACAGCTGTGGTGTGTTTTGATATTTATGAAGCCTGATAAATTATGCATGAGCCAGTGCAGTGAGCTCAGTGTGAGACTTATTACCCCCGGAGTCTCAGAGAAGTAGATACACCATTCACTGCATTTTACTTCCATTGTGTTCCCCAGACAGCCTGCTGCCTATTATGGGACTCAATAAAACTCGTTTAAGCTCCAGTCCCTAGAAGTGCTAATTCCTTCCTTCCTCCATGGCTTCTTGATCAGTGGCTGGGGCAGGACTTCCGATTGGGATTCCAACAGCACGAAAACAATCGGAGGTCCTGCTCAAACGGAACAGTAACCTTCCTCAATCGTTCTGGCAAGCTCATTTTGTCCATGTCTCCCCGGACCCATCCTGGTTTCCTTTCATGAGCCAGGGCTTAGAGCTGAGCTCTTCCCTGGGCCCTATTGTGAGGGAGACAGAGGATAGGAGATGGAGGAAATGCCTCCTGGCCCTGAGGGGGATTTTAATCTAGAGGGGAACAAGCAGGTTTCTACACAGGGGAAGATTGCTCTATGCCACTGAAGAAACCATGTCCAGGACGGAGTGTGTGATAGCTTCTCCCACGTGTTAGTATCCTCTTGCCCCTCTAGAAGCTCCATTCCATTGAAAAACATGTATAAGCCCCAAATGACTGGTCCACTGCCTTAGAATCTCACTTCTAATTGAAAGTATCTTGAGAATGAATTTTATTTCCCAACTGCCTTTTCAGTGACGTCAGGTAGGTAGATTGAAATTAGCCATGGTGGGAGTATTTACACCAGGAAATCGGCAAAAATTACCAACTAGGGCTCTTCTTTTCTTTTAGAAAGCCAGTTTACCAGCACATCACTGTCAACGTTGTCTAAGTCCAACTCAGTGGGTTGCTGAAATAATAAAGAGATAGAGGAGACCCTCGAGCTATGATTTGGTCTTTCTCCTTCCTTCAGGCTAGTATATATCTCATTCAACTAATGATGTTCAGATTTTCTGGCAATATTAAAAGTTTTTCCATAAAAATAGTTATTTAGAAAACCATGCATCTGCTAATATAATCAGAACCGTTAAATTCCAACAATCTTAATTTGTTCAAAAACAGAAGTTGAAGGCATCGTAGGGGCCCGTTTCTCTTCTAGTCAATGAATTCACTTTATTTATATATTTATTTTTAAGAGTGCATTCTTACCCATGGAAATACTGGTCGTGAAACCCAATGAAACCAGCTACAGTAGATATTCCAAGTTTTCCTGATCTCATTTGCCTTTGGGTAAAAATGGGGTCACGCTAGTGGTAATAACCTATAATTTATTGACTCTGCCTATTTATTACCATAATTTATGATTTTGACCTTCTGAGAAATCCTTCCCAAGTATATCTGGGTGTCAGGAGCGCCAACATATATGCTTGGGATCACGTGTAGACCCCTTAGATCAAACTTCTTCTCTCTTGGTGTCTGTTGCCTGCCCAGTCACATGGGGGCAGCACCTCATCCCTGGAGGCCTCTGCCCACTTCCTTGGTCAAGTTATTAAATCTCTCTCTGTTCTTATTGTTTCCTAGTCTATACAGTGGGGATAATAACAACACTACCTCATGGGGCTGTTAAATGTGTTAATCCATTTGGAATGCTTAGAGGAGTGCCTAGTACAGAGTAAGCTTTTAATAAAAGTTCATTAGTATTATTAATATAACTATTGTTATTTTTTGGATTGAATGAATCTATAGTATCTGCCTTTTGCCCATTAAAAAAATGCTTAGTTGTCTTAAAAATTGACTATTAAGAAAACATCTGGCAGTGCAAATTAGAGATTTTTGGGCCCCAAAGAGTGAGCTGTTGGCCTGTGTAAGAGAGTCCTCACAGCTAAGTAGTGCTAGCTACGATTACATTTGGCTGCAAGAAACAGAAAAGCCCACAGTAGGACAGAAGAGTACTAAAGGTAGGAGTTCCAGGGCTCGTTTGGTACTTCACACCCCCAAGCCCAGGCTTAGTTATCTTATTCTCTACCATCCTTAGCATTTAGATTCTACTTCATGGATCAAAACATATGCTTGACCTTCAGTAAACAGGACAGAGGAAGGGAGAAGACAAGACAAGGGATATTTACCAGCTGCCATTCAAGGAATTTTCTTGGAAGCTGCCATTTGGCACTTGCACATACACTCCAATGGCCAGAAATTAGTCACGTGGCAATAAATAAAGACACTGGAAGCTGTCTTTATTTCAGATGGCCATGGGCCTAAACTGAAAATTGGGAGCAATGGGTATTGGGGTGGACACCAGGATGTATCTACATGAATTTTTCCAGCATCACTTTCCCCGACATTTGTTAACCTTTCCTGATTTATCTGGGATTTGATGAGTGTGATTAGGAACCAAATATCTAAGGCAGGCAGCAAAGAGTCTGACCCCAGAACTATGGATCACTTATGTTCTCAACTGTTCCATATTTAATAGGAAGTAGGTGTCACACAGGGCACTTCCGTGGTTCCCAGTGTATTTTGAAAAAAGGGGGATGGTCTGAAGTTGTATTAGTTATTTGCAGGTGTGTAACAAAGCACTCCAAAACTTTGTGGCTTAAAACACTAATAATCATTTACTATCTCTCATGGATTTTGTAGATTGGAAATTTGAGAGTGTCTTGGCTAGGTGATTCTTATGAGGTTGTAGTCAGATGTTGGCTGTGGATACAGTTATCTGTTCACAGGGACAGGAGGGTTCATTTCCAAGGTGGCTCACTTACATGGCTGGAAAGTTGTGCTGGCCATTGACAAAAGGCCTCAGTTCCTTTCCACAGGTCTACTTGAGCATGCTTATGGCATGGCAGCTGGCTTCCCCCAGAATGAGCAATCCTGGAGGCTAAGGCAGAAGCAGCAGTGCCTTTTGTGACCTAGCCTTGGAAGTCTCTGTTATTTCAGTAGTATTGTCAGTCACAGAAGTGAGCTCTGATTCAGCCTGGGAAGGGGCCACACAAGGGCAGAAATACTAGAGAGGGCAGTTGAGGGCCATTTTGGAGGGTGATTCTTTTGTCAGTTTAATGCAACCTGATGTAGTTTGCCATCACATGGTTCTGGTCCTACTCATCACTGTGTGGTTCAGATGACCAGAAAGTTATCCCCCCAAGCCCAACTTCAGTACAGAGAGTTTCTTGACCCACTGAGATAATTAATTTGTGGGTGATACAGCTCTAGTTCAATCACTAATTAGGTATGTCCTCTGGGTGAATCATTTAAACATCTCATGCCTTATTTTTCTTATCTATAAAATTGGAATAGTTGGCAATATAACTTACCTCTGTCACAGTTTTAAGTGCTTTTGTGGATCCCAGAAAATATTATGTGTTTGAATCAATCCATTCCTGTGGGTGGTGAGATCCTTTGATTGCATTAGATTCTATTAAGGGAACTTGATTAGATCACTTTAAAAAAAAAGATTTATTTATTCCCCCCTGCTGCCCCCATTCTTGTTGTCTGCTCTCTGTGTCCATTCACTATGAGTTCTTCTGTGTTTGCTTGTCTTCTCTTGAGGTGGCACAGGGAACTGATCTCTGGACCTTCCAGAATGGGAAAGAGGTGCTCAATCTCTTGTGCCACCTCAGTTCCCTGGTCTTCTGTGTCTCTTACTGTCTCTCCTCTGTGTCTCTTTCTGTTGTGTCATCTTGCTGTGCTAGCTGTCCACTCAGGACAGCTTGCCACTCAGGATGGCTTGCCACATGGGCCAGCACTCCTTCATGGGCCAGCACTCACTTGGGCCAGCTCACCATGCAGGCTAACACTGTGTGGGCCAGCTCTCCTTCACCAAGAGGCCCCAGGAATCTAACCCTGGACTTCCCTTATGGTTTATGGGAATCCAATTGCTTGAGCCACATCTGCTTTCCAATTAGATAACTTTTGATTGAACTATGTCAGAGAGGTGCGACTCAGATTGGGTCTCCACCCTCTTACTGGGTCTTATATAAACTAAGAACACACAGAAAGGCACAGAGAGAAAGACAACTGCCATTTTTAATCCTGCCATGTGAGAGAGACTGGAGGATTGCTAGCAGTCCAAGCTGAAGTACAAAGCTCCCAAGAGGCTGGGACCACGGAGCATCTTGAGGCTGAAGAGATGAGCCATATGTCTGACCACCCACAACTTGTCTCGGGGAGAAAGCAGAGCAGTCAAGGCTGAGACGTGGAAAGAGATGCTTAATCACCTACAGCTGAGCTCCAGGAGAAAGTAGAGCGAGCCCAGTAGACCAGCCATCTTGCCTGGGAGAAAAGCCTGATCTCCCACAGCTGAGCTCCAGGATCTGCTGGCAGACAACCTTTGGTGAGAAAGCACCTCTGATGATGCCTTCATTTGGACATTTTTGCAGTCTTGGATCTTTAAGCTTTCACCCTAGATCAATCCTCTTTATAAAAGTCAATCCACTTCTGGTATTTTTGTATAGGCAGCCTTTAGTAAACTAAGACAACCTCCTTCCAGGGGATGTTTTAGACCAGGGGTTCTTAACAAGGGGCCAGTGAAATTTAATTGAAATGCAAAAAAACATTATTCCTGTGGGGCCGTGCTGGTGTGGGTGTGATATATTTATTAATAATACACAGTATAATGTGGATTTAGTAAGGTGTCTACGGTTTTCACCTGACTGGCAAAGGGGTCCATGGAACAAAAAAGGTTAAGAACTCCTGTTTTAGACTTATATAATAAAATAACATGAAAATGCAGGACACATATATCCTCCTTAATTTGAGGTACAAGACTACCATGTTAGCTAAATTTGTGTTGACTGTTTGTAAGCAAGTGTCTAAATTATTGAGAGCCCTTTCCTAGAGAAAGGACATAAAAACAGTGAGATTCTCCTGTAATCTGTAGGTGCCACAGTTACTCTATTTTAGACCAGAAGCTGCTACATAGAATGAGATTTTTAAGGGAATTCTATTCACAAGGCCCAAAGCCCTTTGGCATGCATGCCCTTTGTTTCCAGGTGGCAACTCTTGGTGCTACCAGGATGATATTTGACATGTACATCCACAAAGCTTTTGCATGCAACTTCAGGGGGTTGCTGAGTCCCTGAAGCCCATCCATGAATTGCCCTAATGGTCCAAGCACCAAATTAAAAATCCTTGCCTTGGGGGATGGCATATAAGAGTCACTTAGACCAGCTGTAAGAAATTAGAACATGCATAAAAGAAACCAGGCTACAGGCAGGCAAATATTTTAATTAAAATGGATATTATGACCCAGGCCTCTTCTCTAGGCTGCAGCTGCTCACTCATGGGTTGCTTCTTAGTCTAACTTTGTTAACCCCATCCTGTCCAGGGGCCAGACCAGCAGACTGAAGTCTGTCTCCAAAAATAGCTTCCTGGGTATACCAGAGCGGTGGGGTCTTGGGGGACCTCAGACCCATGAATATTGGAGAGTCTCTTTAATTAAGCCTAGCCAGTCACCCAACAAATGTATATTGTCTTGATCAGAGAGTTTCTAAAGATCTACCTGTGTTCTAAAGACAAACATATAGCTATGATAGGCCAAACCTATTTCCACCGTTAGAAAAGTAATTCAGACTTGGAAAATGCATCAGATATATTTTCTTTCTAACCCTGAGGGCAATAAAATTTATAGTAATCTTACCCAATATTTGTGTAGCACATCAAGTTAACAAAAGACCTAACTCACATTGTTTAATTTGTACAACACCCTTATGAGGGAGGTGGTTGCTCTATTTTAACGGTGAGATAACATAGGCTAAGAAAATGAGAGGACTCTGCCCACTGTCAGTTGAGAAGCAGAATTTGTTGCCCGGTCCTCAGCCCTGAAATGACTGTTCTTTCTACCCTGTATAATAACCATCTTCCCAACCAAGCAGGCTTTGCAAACACTAGGAGCTCGTACAAGCTTATTGAACTGAAGTTGAAGGGCCCTGATGTTGTTAGGACATGTACCCACAGGGCTGACATAAACCACGTTAGACAAAAAGATCATGAATGGCGCTGGCCTCCCTGTGGTGAGCCAGTCTGTCGCTTCTGAAAACCAAACATGCCCAGGAGCCTCAGCTTCACAGGCTTGCCTGCAGACAGACAGGGACTTTGCTTCCTGGGGCCAGGGCAGGGAGGGAGGTTAAAGGTGCACAGGATGCTAAGGATAGGCCCCCTCTGTTTCCATCACTGGTTTTGGAGCAAAGGTCAGTGGCTAGCACATGTCATGAGTGACTGGTAAACCCTGCAGGGAGGAGCTAAGCAAGGTCAGGCTCAAGTCCCTGCAGTTTGAAGGGGAGGAAGTTCTAGGCAGGTTGTCTCTGGTCTGGGTAACAGAAGTTCTATTACTGATAGCCACTTAACCAGGAGGCAGGATGGAGTGCCTGCTGCTCCACCTTCCACCTGGGAAGCGTGCAGACATTGTGAGTTGATGCTCTGGGAGGTAGACTCTCTCCAGGATGCTGGGGTCCTCCAGGGTAGTTGTATGACCTTCAGGAGTCCTTTGGGTTCATTTCCAATTGTATGCTTACCACCCTCCCCCCCACCCCCTCCCGCCCCCACACATCTCACTCTAATTTTATCTTAGCTTAGGATCTCTAGAAATAGACTGTGAGACAGAGAGTTGCTTGCGGCAGGTTTCTGGCGGGTGAGGTGGGATAGGGTAGGGGAATGCTCTTGGGAGACACACCTGTAAGGAAGTGAGCACAGCAGGACTGGGCAGGGGGGAAGTTACCCTCGCAAGTGAAGCCTTGGCCAATCTCATAGGGAGCTCTGGGGGGATAACACTTCAGTGTTGTCCCAAAGTGGGAAAGGGACTAGGTTTTTGTAGTCCATATCACACAGGAGCCCCCAAAGAGGGGCCAGAAACTTGCACCAAGCAGTTTCGTGTAGGAGGGTGATGCCCAGGCTAGGGCACAGCTGTGAGCCATCAGCAGCTCATACTCTCTGCAGCTGTGTGATGAGTGAATTGGCTGTAAGAGGATCTACCAGCTTAATTCAATTAAATACTAATTGGCCTGATAGAGTATGAGTGTAAAACAACACGGTTGTCATTTTTATTAGATTCACAATAAAAGTGAATACTTTTTGAAAGATTCAATAAAGGCAAGCTGCTAAAAATGTAGTTATATAAGGTTTGGGCAAGACAACTGTAAATGACTAGAGAAAAAAATGTAAAACTCAAAAACCATTTTGTAGTCAGATTTCTTTACAGTTAGATTCAGTATTTGTTTCTTTATCGAGTTTTCCTGTTTTACTAGTGTAGAGGATGCATAAAGCTTATGGTTTACATATGAAAGATAACACAGGATTCTATTGACTAGACTCATAAAAACCTTGATGATAAATGTACATGTTATGCTTAAATTAAAATAAGATGTTTTATTTTATAATGTTATATATAAACCATTTTTAAAATGAGTCTCCCTTTTCCCAAACGTTTTCTTTGCCACCTTGGCTCTGAACACATTGTTGAAAAAGGCTTCTATGTCGTAAGCCAGTCAGATGTCCACAAATCATACTCTCACAAGCGCATCACCAGTCGCGAGTTGGGACCAGCTATCAGGATCTGCGTGTTTTTCCCGACTCCTAGACTTGGGTGCCATTTTCCCATTGATAACCCTTCTCTTTCCCTTTGATCTTGAACTTAGGGTAGTGTGTCCCAAATGTTGTCCATCAGGGCCTGGCTGCTCTTCCATGGCCTGGCTGGTCCCTCTGGGGCAATACCAGGGATGAGCAGCTCTCCTGGAGGGGGCTGAGCCTGCGGCTGAGTGCCCATAGCCCCAAACCTGTCAGGCAGATGCTCTCCACCTTTGATTCCTCCCTTCTTGGCTTAGCAGCCAGATTGCCTCCCCCAGCAGTCCCTAACCATATCTAACTCCTCCCCTCTGCTATCCACCCAGGGGTGGGGTTCTGAGGAGTTTGGTAGGCTGAATGAGGGCCCAAAAAATGCCAGATCCTAATCCCTGGGACCTGCAGATGCTACCTTGGTGGTACAAAAGGGACTCTGCGGACATGGTTAAATCAATGAGATGGGGAGATTATCCTGGACTATCAGGGTGGGCCCTAAATGCAATCATATATAACCCTTAAAAGAGGGAGGCGGAGAGGTTTCCCACAGACAGAAAAAGAGAAGGGGGCAGAGCTTTGAGTGATAAGAGCTTATGATTTCTGCGAGGACCAGCCTCCCAGCACTTCAGGGGAGCCCTCCTAGTCAATCTCCCAGTGGCACCGTCCTCTCTCCCCGCTCCCTCCTGCCTTGTCCCCCAGGGTCCCCACCAGCCCCTCAGCAAATCTTCCCTGTTGTTTCTTTTCTCTTTGGAATGCCAGGCATCCTGGTCTTTGCTCCAGTGGTTATCCTAAGAAGTCAGACCCATGTGCTAATGGAGGACAGAAGCTGGAGGTCTCTGAAAATGTCCTTCTAGCCTCTCTTGTAACACTGGGGTTTTTAATGGGGGCTTCCTGAAGACAACCCCTTAACCCATTGGTTCTGAGACTGTTAGGTCAGGCAGGGGAGGAAAGGGCATGTTTTCAGGCAAGTGGGAATAGCCCCCAAACCTTTGTGAATTTGGTGTCTCATGTCCTACAAATGCCACAGAGGACTAAATACCCCATGCTCGGAGCTGTGGGCCTTGAACTGGGCCCTGGCGCTTCTAGGAGTACTACAGATGCATGTTTGAAATTTTATCATTCACACATTTTAAAACCAATTTAAAACTGAAACAACAACAACAAAAATAACAGTCAAACGTGTCATACATATCCAATGCAAAGACCCAGGGAAGGTCCGGAGGGGCTCCAGCCATGGATAAGGCAGAGCGGATCCCGCCGCAGGGCTCCTGCGCTCGGCCACTCACAGCTTCTCCCCAGAGTCCTTCTGGAGTTTGACCCATTCTCTCCTTCAGTGTGGGAAGGTACTGCCACGCTGGATTGGGGTGGTTTCTGGTGATTAAGACAAAGGTCTGTGCTCAGGACAAGTCTTACCTTGTTGTTTTCTCAAAAGTGAGAAAATGAGCTGCTTATGCATAAACCATCAACTCATGTCACAAATCAAGCCCTGTGTCCAGGAGGAACGGACTGGGTAATATGAAAGGAGGGACAGGGGGGTTTGGTTCCTTCTTTATTGGAGCAGGAGGAAGGTCAGATGTCCAATGGTGACACTGTTTTGGGAAAATGAGCACAATTCAGCTTAGGGTGGCTTCTGCTGCTTTTGACTTTTTAATCTCTACTTCTTGATTACTGGCCAAGAAGGAAGATAAGATTCAATTAATGCACCTGAGGGTGACCTGACTTATCCCAGTTGCTTTGAGGCAGCAGCGACTCAATGCTTTGGAAGGGTCTATTTACTCAATGCCTCTGCTTGAAGGCTTGGCTAGGTTTAAACCAGACTTGCTGAACTGATTTAAAAAAAATAATGAATTTTCTGACAGAGGAAGTTTTTTCTTAAGTTTTCTAGCAGGCAGTACCATGGGCTCAACAGAGAACCAGTTTCACCCTCATTGTTAGGGGCTGTCTCTTTGTCTCTACCCGAAAACATTCAAGATGCTACTCAAATTCATTTTCTCTGATTTTTTGGGGACTTCAATATGTTTTATTGATCCTCTCTTCCTTACCATCAATATTGCTGCTACCACTGATGCATTTTTTATTTGATGCCCACTGGAGCTCTGAAGGTAATGCATCTGTCTTGGTGGGGGCCCATTTAGCAATTAAAAAACTTCTCCAAGCTTTGCATACTTTCTAAGGTGGATGGTGAAGGCTAAGCAAGAAAAGAGCAATCCGAGTGGTAAAATAATGTTTTATTCCATGAATGAACAAACGCTACCATGCCACATTCTCACTTCCCTCCTACCAGATCTTGTGGCCAGAGCTGGCTGCCCCTCTCAGACCAAGCTGGTTTTGCAGTCGGTCAAGCCCATTGAAATAGCAAAAGCATGAACATGTAGCATTCAGATGAGTCCTGTTTGTCAGCATTTGATCCTTTCCCCAAATAGCAATATACCACCTTAAAAAAAATCCTGTGATGGAGAGCGTCCCATTGACCTAACTACAACTGACATTCAAAGCTCATGTAGCTGAAACCAAAATCCCCAAACACCAAAAAGCAACATGGACGTATCTTCTCTGCTGACAGGATGTCAAGGACACCCACAGCAGGACCAGAAATGGGAGAAATCAGTACTGACAATCAGTCAACAAGCTCAAAAGGAAAGGACAACAATTGATATATTTCAAACTAGTACTTCTAAAGAGTTCAGATCAGCCAAAGAGTGTTAGCATGCATGCTAAACACAAGATTAGTACCGATGGGAAGGTGGGCAGGGGGCGACTGCACAGATGACTGACGTACATTCCTTTCTTTATATACAACAAAATGAAATATACACTATGAATACTGGCTGTACATTTGGTCAGAGTATATCTTACAAGGCTAACGTAGAACAACATCAACCTTACTGCTTGCAGCAGAAAGAGGGCAATGGAGCAATCCCCAGGGCAATCCCCCCACCCCACCCTACACTTTCTTACTGATTCCTGGGACCCTAGTATATATCATAGACCTGGGGGGTGGAATAGAAGCTTGGACTTTTTTGTTTTGAACCAAATGTCATCTGACAAGACTTGACAACTTATCAAGAAGGAAAGGATGGTTTGAAGGAGATATGTAAATGGAAAATGGTGAATCTGCAGCCAAGTCTTAATGCAGCTCTGTGGCAGAGCGGTTTTATTTACGTATTTATTTTTTAGTGAATAGAACTGGCGATTTTCCCCCCCTCAGCAATTTGAAATGTCTCCACAATGTCTGAAGTCCACCATTAAGAGAGAGCAGTGACTTCCAACCTGTTTCTTTATCCAAACCAGCAGAAAGGCTACACACATGGACTAAAGGAAACAGAGCAAAACACAGCAAAAGAACAAAACCAAACCAGAACGAAACCACAGCAAAACAACCTCATGACAGGAAGACAAAGAAGCATCAAGTAAAAACCATAGAAAAATACCAATTAATTCCATAAGGTTAACCATTAGCATAGATACAGAAATGCTTTGTACAGAAGAAGATCTGTCTTCTTCTGCAGCCCCTTAGCAATGCTGAATCTTCTAATTACAGAAAGGAGCAAGCCCATAAGTGAACAAGTACTGTTAAAATAATTGTGCTATAAAGGTTGTGAATTTCCATTTTTCATCTTCATGGCACAGTTCTATCAGACAGGAAGCAATGCTGCTAGCATGAACATGGTACTCTAAAGTATAATGTGGGTCTTAATGCTACAGCTTGATAGCTGGAATTTAAAGAGCTGGTTTCTTCTGGGCCTCAGAGCTGGCCTTCAGTACCACTGATCCTTCTGCTTTGTTCCTTGGGGGAGGGGCCTTTTGATCCACTTAGTCACTCTCTGGGGCCAAGAGGAGGCAATGCCACAGATGCTAAGTTGGTCCAGTCTCTGTTGAACCCATCATGCTTGATGACATACCTCCACCTGGGGAAGGAGCTTGTTTCCCAAACAAAACTGCCTTCAGTATCTGAGACACACATGCGATGGAACGTAACGCTTCTCGGCCCCCTGCCCCACCCCTCTGGGGGAAGAGGGAGGGGCAGGGGAAATTGCTCAGTTGCATATTGTTATAGAAAGAGCCACGTTTGTGCTTAGGGCTGATGTCTGGTTAGTCCTCTTCTTCATCCTCTTTCACTGTGACTGTTGGTAGTTTGTCCTGAATCTGGAAGCATTCCACGAAGAAGTTGATGATGGATCGGTATAGATGCTGTTTGAGGGAGATGCTATGAAAGTAATGGCCCTCGTCTGGGTATATCTGCAAGGAAAGCATGGAGAGTCACTCATTCATGGTCTACCCTCCCAGTCAGATGGAGGGAAATATTTCCTTGAGGATGCATATAAGATATGGAGCCTAATAAAATTCAGGTCTCCTATAGCTCAACTTTAGTTGACCAAATGAATTTCCTAACCATTCTGTCCCACTGTAAGTGCCTGTTTCTCCTTGAAACTTTACTTGACAGTCCCAGCCAGAAGGAGCTTCACCTTCCTCCTGTGGCATGAAAATTAACTGAAAGACAGCAAATCTTGTGAATACCTCTATTCTTCCATTGCACCTAGCACTTGCTACGTGCACTTAGCACTCAGTGAAAATTGGCTGAGTAACTTAGAAAACACTTCATTCCATGGAATCTTTATAGTCTAGATCTACTTGTTTGAGTTACGACATGGATATATAGACTCAGGGTGTACAAATGCAGTAGGACCAGTTGTGAGGGCACTAGGACTCACAAAAGAAATGGGAAAATTTTGTGCTTTCTCTCTAACCTTTATGAAAGTGGGAAACACCCCACTTACATGCTGAGTTCCGCAATGGTGGTCCTCTGGGGAGAGACCACTTGGGTTTGAAACTTGGCTCAGCTATTTGTTCACTCTGTGACCTGGACGAGTTAACTTTCCTGGGCCTCTGTTACCAATGGTGTCAAGAAAGATTGATAAGAATACTAGGACTTAATGCACAGAATTTTAGAACAATTAAATGATAGAATACATGTAGAATACTTAGAACAAGGCCTGGAACATAGCAAGTGCTAAAAAAGATGGTAGCTAATTATTATATTACAAATTGTAATGATACCACCCATTCCATAGGGGCACTGTCTCATTTTCACACAAGTGTACATGTCTTACAGGATTCAGGGATTCAAATCCTAGTCTATCTGACTCTGAAGCCCATGTTCTTTCCATGATACCAGACTGCCTCCTATTTTTTTAAATCCTGTCTTCCTCTTATCTCTTTGGAGGCTAGCAATCACTTTTATTTTAAAATATTAGTGATGTATATTAAAACATCATTAATAAATATTTTAAAATAGTCCAAAAGGGTAGAGATTAAGAAATATGTCTCCCTCCAACCCTGGTGCCCTTACCTGGAGTTAACTATTCTTACAAAGTCACTGAATATCTGTTCAATACCCTCCATGTGTCCACAAGCAGTGGGTGTGGGTCCCTCTAATTGATACCACGGGAGCACATTGTGCATACTACCCACCACCTTGCTGATTTAACTTAGCCATATAGGTAGGATAGTGGTCCACATTAGAGCATATCTGCTATGTAATCTGCCATGGCTGCATTAGGCATGTAAATTGTATTTAACTGTGCCAGGGCAACTATTACATTTACTATGGTTTGAAAATTTTCAGATGTAAATTCAAATTCCATATTAACTAAGTTCTTCCTTCCCCATTCATCAATACTCAGGCCAAACTCCCTTCTTCCAAGAAACTCTCCTTGGCCAGCTCTGCCCATAGTGGCCGTCCACAGCCTCTGACCAGCGGCTGCGGGATGGCCAGGTGCTAGGAGACAGAAGGCAGGCAGGGGTCAGTACCAGGGCTGCAGCTCTCTGAGAGCACCATGGTATTTGGTTCAGGAAATCTCCTATTTATCTCTGGACCTGGAGACACTTTACGGGCCATCCGGGAGAGGTCAGGAAGGAAACGGAAGCTGTTTCAAGAAGCAGCCTTCTGTACTGCTAGAGACAGCCTAGCCTTGGTGGTGTTGGTTCAGCACTTGATGCCAATGGTGTCATGGCACGTGTTTGATTCTTGGGAAGGCTAGTGCTCTTTAACTACTGCAGGGCCTCCAATGGCTTCGGGAAATCCTGACAGTGTTCAGGAAATGTGTGGGTGTTCATCCCCAGGAAAGCTAGTAAGAGAAAGCTCAGTCCCCACTAAAGGCGCTCGCTACTGGGGCAGCCACCACATCCCAACATGCAGGCATTAACAGCTACCTCACTGTTGGGCCTGGCGCGGGGTTGCTGGCTTGGCTTTGCTTATTGCTAGAAGGGGAGTGTGAATGGGGAGGAGGGCACAGGAGGGGGTGGCTCTAATGGGGTTTAAACACGGCCCAAGTACAGAGCCAGAGCTATCATTAATTAGTAGAAAAAGTGAGCATGTGCTAATTTGTCTGATGTGCATCCCCGCCCATCACCAATAACTATAACACAGGTGTTTGCTGAAATGGAATGTACTGAATATCAAACGGTTCATTCTCGATGAAAAGGAATCTCTTTGCCCAACTGCAAAAATAGAGTAGATGTGCATCTACTATACCTGTAAGCTGTAATTAGCCTTTCCCTTAATTAGCTGTGTAATGAGTTCTGCTGTATGCTGGAAATGGATTTTTTCTGTTTAAAAAAAAGAAGAGGAAAGTGTTTGTTAAAACCCGCCACACCAACAAGAGTGATACTTTTAACAGATATGTAGTGAAATTAAATGTTCTCAGCCTTACCATCGGCAGTTGCGTGAATAATGAGAAATTGCTGTTCTTCCAGGGCTGACACGCGATGTGCTACTTTGGTCATCTGGTTATGCAGAGGCAAATTGAGAGAGTTAGCAGGCTGCACAGCAAGTAGCAAGGTTTTTTTTTTTTTCCTTTAATTTTTTTCATGGTAACAAATATATAACCCCAAAATTCCTTTTTTTTCACTATTTTAAAGTTTAGAATTCAGGCATTAATTACATTCACATTGTTGTGCTACCATCACCACCATCCATTACCAAAACTTTTCCATCACCCTTCTCCCTAATCTGGCTCCTAGTACACTTTAATCTACTTTCTGTCTCTATGAATTTGCATCTTCTTCATATTTCATATAAGTGGTATCATATAATATTTTTCCTTTTGTATCTGGCTTAAGTCAGTATAATGTTTTCAAGGTTCATCCAGGTTGTAGCATGTATCAGCACTTTGTTACATTTTATGGCTGAATAATATGCCATTGTATGGATAGACCGCATTTTGTTTATTCATTCATCTTTTGATGGGCAGTTGGGTTGCTTCCACCTCTTGGCTACTGTGAAAATGCTGCTATGAACATCAGGTACAAGTATGTTCAAATCTCTGCTTCTGTTTCTTCTGGGTTTATACCTAGAAGTGTAATTGCTGGTCATATTGTAAATCTACTTTTAACGTTTTCAGGTACCAAGAGCAAGGTATTTTTTATTGGAAAATTGACGGAGAAGGTCAATGAAGTATATTGCAAATACAAAGTCCAGGGAGAATCAGGATGCTTTAAATTTGCAGTGAAATGCACAGTAAACCTCAGCAGCCTCAGCTTTCCCTTATTTAATTACTTTTTAGGAAGAAGAGTGGTGGAAGGGAAGAAAGGATACAAAGAGTTTTCTCCAATTAGTGGTAGCCTTACAAGTCCATCATTTCACTTAATGGTCTTGGAGTTGACAGTCTGGGCAGACTCAGTGCAGCTGTCCATGCAAAATTTCTACTTTGAAACCACAATCTTGGCCTTCTACATTGTACATGATTGAAGAAATACCGTGTCTGACATCTGTAGTGAGTTAATTGGATTGCAGTGATTTAGTAGGTAGTATCCCATAGGAATTTCCTGTTTCCTAATCAGTAACTTATTCTCCTAAAGTAGAACCAGCTTAGGTGTAGGTGGAGCCAGGAGGCATCTGCTTAGAACATTTCTGTGCACCCTAGGATAGACCATCCCACCCAGATATGTTCTCAACTCTCTTTCTAGTCCCTCAAGTCCTAGAATGAGAAATAGGACAACTACAAATTTGCCCAAGAGAGGTCAAGTTAACCTATAGTCATAATATGGTGTAAGGATGGATCCCAAACATTTTTCTTGGAGTTTGCTCGATGGTGGAGGGGGAGAAAGCAGGAGGATCCAGAATGGGAGTGAGTTAGAGAATTGGTTCAGAATTGGAGGGGTGGGAGAAAGGAATTCAGAGAAGAGATTAGAGGCAGGGAAGATGGAGTTCATCAAATCTACCACTTGTCTAGGGGCAGTTACGTCCTAACGTACCTCATATGCTCTGTTGTCAAGTCCATGGAGGCCCAAGTACCTCTCAGAAAATGCAGAAGCTTGAAGGGAAGCAGAGAAAGGGAGAGTTAACCTCTTGGCCTCAAGGCCCTGTGAGGTGCGAAGTTCCCCAGACTCTATGTGAGTGCCCTTGGGAAGGGGCTGCATGGGTGTGGTGGGGAAGGCTCCCACTTGCCACCACAAACTTTTATTAAAAACAAACAAACTCATTCTCCTGGTTCTTTCAATGGACCAACAGAGAGTATTGTTGTAACATTTAAATACGTTAATGTTGGCTGTGGGATTCTGAACAGCACAGCATAATCAAGCAAAACTTCATTACTCCAAATCCTAAATAAATAGGATAACCTCATACTTTATTTCAGGATATAGAAAAATAAACAAATACTAAGAAAGATTTCCATAGGAGTTTTTTGTTTTTCGCTTTTTGTTTCTAATTTTAGGAGTGTCCCAGCTCAACCCATCTTCAGCCCTATCTCCCAAACCCTGGCTCCGGGTTGAGGTTCTGGATGAGGACCTTGGTGCCTGCAAGATCGTTAAAACAAGATGCTTTAATGATTAATTATTTTTACAGGAAAGTCAAGGAGCAAAGAATGATAAACAACTTCCATAGGGTTTTAGAATATTCCTTATTTAAACAGAGAAGACATCATAAGATTTCGTGTTCTTGGGAAATCTTCGACCAATCAGAGGTGCTGGTTGCTACCACTGATGTGAATTTGTATTAGGCAAACTTGAAGTAGCATAATTAACCAGTCAACAGAGTCTCACTGAATATGAAAAAAATCTGAATTATGCTACATGTATTCCCATGGGAAAATTAATTTTAAATTATTCAAATTTTGAACTAGGGGAGTTTTTGTATAATTATACGTTGGCATTTATATTAGAAAGAATGCTTTGTAAAGATTAGTACAGCTGTTGTGAGAGTTTGGGCTGGACTAGCCGAAAGTGCTGTTGGACTCCACCACTGGTCCCTGGACTGCCCCGTGGGATCCACGGGGGTGGTGAAATGGGGCCCCTGGTTCTTCCAGCAGCATGGGTACAGTGATAGGAGCAGGAAATACTTGTTTTTCTGAACTGAAGGGAATGGATTCTGTGGAACCAGGAAGGCCACGTCAGGGTTCCAGCAGGGATTCAGAAAACCCACAAGAAGTCCTTTCAATTTTTTATATGATTAGACAACATTGCTTAGCATAGGGTGGGCTGATGCTAACAGCAAGGTCTCTCTGTATCCCTGTCCTGAACGTGAGTTCTCAGAGCCCATATGAAAGACCTCTCAGCACATTTAAAAATATGCGCTAGGGTCACAAAGCCCTTTAAATTCAGAGAGAAGAGGCTGGCTGACCAGAGGGATGAGTGTGGGGGGCCTTGAACCCTATCACAGTGACAATAAAGCCATGGCTCTGCCTTGGCAGGGGTCTGGTTCCCACACCTGGGTGGTCTGCTCACCATATGTTCCCTGAAGCAAGTCATCCTGACAAACCCATCCCGTCCCTCCTGTCTCTGGCTCCCACCCGTGAGAAAGCCATCGTCTCTGAGGAAAGGTGCTGGCCAAGAGTTGTTTGCACTGCCAGTGAGGAAGGCTGGCAGAGAGCAGGGAAGAGCTCAGCTCTTTGGATCTCTGCTGTATGACCATCAAATAGCAATTCTCCCTCCAATACATTCTCACTTAACACCTGT
Organism: Dasypus novemcinctus; assembly: GCF_030445035.2. Lineage (NCBI taxonomy): Eukaryota > Metazoa > Chordata > Mammalia > Cingulata > Dasypodidae > Dasypus > Dasypus novemcinctus. The sequence goes on along the minus strand of NC_080677.1, from coordinate 136,376,260 downwards.
CCACCAAATGCCCCCCACGTCCCAAATATAACTCAGAACAGAGACCCCAAGCCAGATTCTAGGGGCAAGGAGGAAAGGGCAGCCCTGAAGCTGATTGCTGCACCCCCTTCCCTTCTGTATTCAGGCAAGTGTTTTCTAACTCCTGAAGGCTGGACCACGGTTCTGCTTTTCACTCTTGGAATTTTGGGAAGGTGAAGCATATGTATCATTGGATTGACCAAAACAAATGACTGGAAACCCTCCCCTCGGCTTCCCAGTTTCTTCCCATGAGGATTCACCTGCTGGCCATACAACCCCAAGCAAGTTTGCTATTGGCAGTGGGTGCCTGAAGTTAGAAAGGCAGGAGGGAATGTGGTGTTTGAGGGAAGGCATTAGGCCCATGAGGGGTCAGCTCTTTCCCATGGTCAAGACTATTTACCGTAGAGTTTGAAGTCTGTTATTGGAGAGAGAGCAGAGCCACAGGTGAAAATCTGACCTTGATTTTCAACCTTCATTGGGAGGATATAAGTGCTCAGGTACCCACCATAATCCTAAGAAAGAGAGAAAAAGAGAAAGAAGAGAGATGGGTATCAATGTCAATCATTTAGTCAGAAAAACAGCCTAGTATCAATGACCCAAGCAACCATTTTCATGTAATTAAAAAAAATAAATTTAACTTGAAACTGTTTAAAGGAAGGTAAAAGGGATGAAAAGCAAACACTGTTCTAACTAAATATTCTGGGATGCAAGTCTGCCTCTCATTTGGGCCTCAGTTTCAAGTGATATGAAGACTAAATGTGATAATAAATTGAAAGTACAATTGCAGACTATGAATTGCTGCATAAGTATAAGGATATTATTCTCAAGTCCTTTTCAACTCCCCTTTTCTGTAGAGGCTTGTTGCCTTCCTTGTTTACAGGCAAGGTCAATACATTCTTTGTGATTTTGAGGAGGGCCAAAGAGGGACCCTACTCCAAAGGTCTCCTTTACTAGTCTGCTTGATACTTAGCATAGGGCTCTACATGTGTCAGACACTTGCGTGGGTCCTGAGGATGATGCTAATTCCTTACAGCACTAATTGCCCCTTTCCCTGGAGTTGACATGAAAGACCCCACTTGAATGTGGAACTCTCAGTGAGAATAAAACATGACATCATTATCTGCCGTGCACGCCTTTAATGCTAGTTGGTTCAGATGTACCCTGGTCTTCCAAAAGACCCAAAGGAAATGGGATACAGATGTGATGCACTAATGTGCGAAGGTAGGCAGGGAGAAAAGCAAAGGCTTAAAAGAGTCACGGGGCAGCATAAACACAAAATGATGGGTGTTCTTAAAGGTGTGTGTGTGTAAGTGGATGTGAATATATGTACAGTGTGCCTGTGAGAGTGTGTTTGTGAGTGTGTGTCTATATTGGGATATGGGAGAGTGGAATGTAGAAAATCCACATGTCTGATGGAGACTGTGTGAGGGCCATGCCATGCCAAACTTAGCCAAGGACGGACCATCTATGACCTATACTTTTGTTTCTTAACTTTGTCAGATACTCTTCAATATCTGTTGTCTTAACCACCATAAAAGAGTCTTAGGTTTCTGGAAAATATTGTTTATTGCCATGGCATCTACAAGTCCTCACAAGACATTCTGCACTTTGTTTACAGAAGTACAGAGCACACTGTCCTAGCAGGCTTAGGGCCTGCCAGGCCTCAAACAAGAGAGGCCCCGCATCATTCTTCAAGGGTGAGCTACAGTCCCAGGCCAGAGCCTGCAATGTGTTGGGAATGCCAAGCAGCCACCACGTCTCAGGCCCTACTGTGCTTCACAAAGACAGAGACATGCAGAGCCTGGGTCTCTCCCAGTACTCATTTGGTAGATAGTAAAAGGAAACAGAGTGGGAGGTTGTGGAATGCCTAACAACAGAAAGAATTGATAGCTTATTTTCTCAGAGGAGAAGTGCAATTATGAAGTCCACAAAACCTCTATGGAAGGAGTGTGAAAAAAAAAACACCTTATACTATTGAAAGAGGCATGGGGATATTTGCAAGCAGAATAGCAAAAGGATAGCCAGCAATGAGCACTGAACACACTTCCATGACCCCAATTTCAGTAAGCGGCATTCTGAAGGATGGATGGTGTCCCCTTTTGGCGTGGTGTCCACAGCTCCAAGAGCTGGCTGATAAAGCCATTTGATGAGAAACCTTAATTATTACATTCTAGATTCCTGCATCATCTGTGTCCAGAACTGTAGTTTTAAAGGGCCCACATGGGACCCTGCCTTGGAAGTTTAACCTGAGAATAGAGGCCAAGTTCTCAGAAGTGGGGTGGAGAGTGAAGATTGGACAGATGGACCCCACCTAGGCCCTGCCTTTCTGCAGGCAGTCTGTTGTGAACGAGCTTCTTGGTGTGGGTAGGGATGAGGGATATGTGTTGATGCCCAAAGTTCAACCTAAAAAGGATCACACTGCCTCACAGGCAGACGTCGAGTGAGCCTCTGACTTGATGCCAGGCTCTGGTCTTTCTCAGAACCAAAAGAGGAAACTGGTCCCTGCTCTTTACCCCCTTAATTTCACCAGGTGCAGAGAGGGGGCATGGAGGGGGTACAGTATGCCCGTTTCTGTGATCACCCTAAAGCAGGGGTTCTCAAACTTTTTCCTTCCACAGACCCCATTGCCCATCAGGTGAAAACCATGGACCCCTTACTAAGTCCACACTATACTCTGCATTATTTAATAAATGTATCACACCCGCACTAACACGTGCCCACAAGAATAATGTTTTTCTGAATTTCAATTCAAGCTCATGGACCCCTTGTTAAGAATCCTTGGGTTGAATGGGACCTCACATATATATATATATATATATATATATATATTTTTTAAAGATTTATTTATTTATTTTAATTCCCCCCCTCCCCTGGGGGTCTGTTCTTGGTGTCTATTTGCTGCGTCTTGTTTCCTTGTCCGCTTCTGTTGTCGTCAGCGGCACAGGAAGTGTGGGCGGCGCCATTCCTGGGCAGGCTGCTCTTTCTTTTCACGCTGGGCGGCTTTCCTCACGGGCGCACTCCCTGCGCGTGGGGCTTCCCCACGCGGGGGACACACCTGTGTAGCAGGGCACTCCTTGCGCGCATCAGCGCTGCGCATGGCCAGCTCCACACGGGTCAAGGAGGCCTGGGGTTTGAACCGCGGACCTCCCATATGGTAGACGGACACCCTAACCACTGGGCCAAAGTCCGTTTCCCCACATATATATTTTTAATGTACTATTATTACAAAGTCAATAAAAAAAAAAAAAAGAATCCTTGTCTTAAAGGGTAGTGCTAGGTCCCCCTAAGGGCTTGGCTCTGAGGTGTTGGAGATGATGATGGAAAAGCTATCCTCATGAGGACCTGACCAAGCTTCACGGGCAGTGAAGACACCGGTGAGGCCTCCTCCGTAGGGCCTGCATGAGGAGATCTTCTCTCAGTAGGGAAGATGCATCTGTGTTGACTGTTCTCGAGATCAGGCTGATGCTAGCTGGCTCCCCAGGGACCTAACTCCCACGTGTGGGTCTCCCTTAGTACCAGGCTGCAGCCTTCTGATGTGCGCCACCAGAGGACAGCTTCTCTGGTTTGACACTTCAGTGTGTGAATCTCCCCACTTCCTTCCCCACATCTAAGTAAACCTGGTAAGTGAGTGTCCCTAATGCCCATAAAGATATAGAGAAAGAAGATTCCTGCCTTCCTTTTTTCTGTGGCACTAGACCAAGAACTACAGCAGGCTATGTGAGAAAAGTAATTAAGAACCTAATAGACCTCTCCAGCAAGTACCTGGCTTCTTTATTCCTTTCTGTCCAGATAACGTGAAAAAGAAACATTGATAAATGAGCTGATCAGAGAAAAGCTCCCATTGCTGGAATCACGAAGCATCCAACCTCTCGCTCTTAAAAAAATAATAGCTCACATACCACCAAACCAGAGACATTCTTAATAAATCAAGTTTAAGCCTAAATGATGAAGCAGCTTAATGCTCTTGAATGGAGGGATGTCGAGCACAAAAGACAGCAGAGACTCACCTTCCCAAACACGGCAACACGTGTTTTATCAATGTATTGCTCTTTCAGCATCATCCTACAAGGTCAAAGAAGAGAGCTAGGATTTAGTGCTCACATGGCTATTGTGGTTATATATATATGTATTTGTCTGATATTAACATCTTACAGTATTAACATAATATTTATTCAGTTTCAAAGAAAAAGTCTTATAAATGCAATTTTATTGTAGTTACATTTTAAAAATAATTTTATTGACATATAGTTCACAAACCTTGTAATTCACACATTTTAAGTGTCCCATCCTGCTGCAGCCCACTCTTTGAGGACCACCTGTGTCCCAGGATTTGCCCAGCCCTTCTTGGTTAGAGCTGTGCTTCTATTGCTTATGGCAGAAGGAAATGAGGGCAAGCTGCAGGGGGTGGAGGTAAAGGTGGGCATGGGAAGGTTCCCTAGCTTGGAGAAGCAATTTCCAAAGGGCAGAAATTTCCTTGACTTCTTGGTATCATTAAAATTCATGTGACTGCGACATTTTTGTTATAATCTATGATTGTTTGTTTTCATGTTACGGGTTTCCCCAAATTCTTTGTGGAAAATTGATGATTCACGCATAGTTATTCCATGAATTACTTTAATTTTGATTCCTATTTTAGAATCACTAGTCTAGAGCAAAAAACCTAGGATGTTACTTTTTCCTCCTTCATGCTGCTGCTGCTCCTCCTGCTTCTTCAGCACCATCATCACCTCCATCGCCACCGTCGTCATCCATTCACTGAGTATCTGCCATCTCTAAGGCCTGTGTTAGGTCTGGGGGACAGATGTGGTTGTCTGTGGAGAGCATGGATCCTGGAGTGAGGCAGCTGCACTGCGAAGGGTGGGGGTTCCAGGGGCTTGGGCTCTTTCCGGTTTGTAAAAATTCTTGGATTTTTTATTCTGAGCCCTGCTGCTAAGTCAGCAGGCAACTTTGGGTCTTCGGCAACCCCTTCATCTAATTATTTGTTGACTCTCATTCCCTGATCTAAAAACTAAAAACCTCAGTAGTGATTCCCAGTTGTAAAGTACTCTGGATTCTACCAAGGCTCTTTCATTTTTTTAATCAACTATTTTTATTATCTTGTAGTTTTACTCCCACTAATCAATTGAGTAAATCCTGCATGATATTTTCTTTCTGGTGAAAATCAGAAACCCAAGATAAAAGAGAGAACTTTGCTTCATATATATGGGGTACTTTTATTATTTGGGCTGGTCTGGGGCAAGGTAAGGAACTGAACCAATATTAATCAAGACATCTTTCGTTATTGAGTGTGTACTGTGAGCTCAGGGCCATGCAGGGCCTGGAGAGGATGTAGAGTAAGTATTAGAAAAGACCTGGCTCTAGCCCTCAGAAAGTCTGCTGTTTATTGGGGGAAGGTAGGATAACACACACGAAACAGAAGTGACACTGATAACAGGTATGACATAATGTATTCATTTATGTACCCACACAAGAGATGCTGCAAAAGTTGAGACATAGTAAGTTCTGAAGTAAGCAGGCTAAAGGCATTGAGCTGGGCTAGGGTAGGTAGGAATTTCTGTAGATTGGAAGTCAAGGAGAAAACATTCAAGGTGGCAAAATAGAGTCCTGAAAGAGCAAGGAATGTGTGGGGAACAGTAGGGACAGAAGTGTGTGTGTTGGGATGTTGTGGCAGCCACAGAAGCACGTCCCTCAAGTCTTTCTCCAAAGGAAACTGCTGTGAGGACTGTAATTGGCTGATGGCCTCCAAGTGCCGCTTCATCAGATTCAGCCCAGTGTCCATGCTGCCACTTTCTCTCTCAACCCAGTCCAATGACTGAGCATGGCAAGGGACTAGACCCCCGCCTTGTCTACCTGACAGGACAACCCTCTCACAGGCAAACTCTGCTCGGGGGCTGTCCCTCAGTCTGGTTGAGTCTTCTTCAGAGCTACAGTGCAGTCTGAGGCCCTTCCTAAGCAACTGTCCTTCCTTCTTTCCTTTCATAGGTGTTGTTGCGGTCTGATGGCTCTCTCTGCATCCTGCTGTCCCTCTCCTATATCCCTCAAGGCGATTTCCCCCAATGAACCTTCTACACATCTAATTCCATCTTGGCATCCTCTTGGAGGACCCAAGCTGACATAAGTGTCATAGAAAATACAGTACTTTCAGAACCTCTAGATGGAAAAAACTTCATAGCCAGAAGATTTGATTTGGCAAGAAACAGGGAACCAAAGAAAGAAATATGGTCAATAAGATTTCCCTGCTCTGCACAGGTTGGGAGGGCTCACCAGAGGCATCATAAAGATTGCCAAGCATCACAGACTTCACCATCCAACTCTAGCCTACCAAGATAGAAGCCTCAGGAGCCTCAACTGCTCCATCTCCCTGTTAATCCTCTTATGATCCAAACCATGTTGACTCTACCTCAGAAATGTCTTCTGCATTGTTTTCCACCATCCCACCTTCACTAGCTCCAGTGCTGGCCTCCTCTCCCTTTCCTGGGCCATGGGCCAGTCCCTGTCTTACTTCCCTGCTAGCTGAAGAGGAAGCTAAAATGATGCCAGCACTTAATAGGTCAGTGTTTCTATTCTGGCTGTACTGAGCCCTAAAGGAGTGACACTGGGCAAGTTATTAAACTACTCTGGTCTCCCTTTCCTATTTATAATGTGGGGATGACAGTATCCTCATGGGGTTGTTTCTAGCAATAACGAGGGAACACGGGAGGCAGCTTGCCCAGTGCTGGGCACATAGAGGCACTCCATCCACGGCAATTTTCCTCTCTTCTCCCCAAGGCTCCTCTTTCTCTGGTCCACATGCAGGATGGCTCTTCTTCATCTTCTCTTCCAGAGTCATCCTTTTGATGGGTAGGGAGAGCCCAAAGGCTCCCTTGCCCTCTAGTTTCTGGGTTTGGCCAATGGGGAGTGCCAGCAGGAGACCAGCAGGAGTGGGGAGCAGGCTCAGGGCATCGATCCCCCTGCTCCCTCCTTCTAGGTTGCTGGGGCTGGCTGGCACCCTCAGTTAAAGGTCATCAGGTGGTCCTCTCCCCATGCACAGAGTCCTTGTTCAGGTCCAGTGATTGCTCCTGCTGACTGCCAGCACTACCTAGGACACTATACTAGTCCTTGTGCATTCCCTAATCCTTCACAGGCCTTTGTAATTATTCAGTCTATACACCCCTCCTTTTTATTTTTATTTTTTATTTTATTTCTCCCCACCCCCCACCTAGTTATCTGTTCTCTGTGTCTATTTGCTTCGCAATCTTCTTTGTCCACTTTTGTTGTTGTCGTGGCACGGGAATCTATGTTTCTTTTTGTTGCGTCATCTTGTGTCAGTTCTCCGTGTGTGTGGCGCCATTCCTGGGCAGGCTGCACTTTCTTTCATGCTGGGCGGCTCTCCTTATGGGGTGCGCTCCTTGTGCATGGGGCTCCCCTACTCGGGGACACCCCTGCGTGGCAAGGCACTCCTTGCGCACATCAGCACTGTGCATGGGCCAGCTGCACACGGGTCAAGGAGGCCCGGGGTTTGAACCGTGGACCTCCCATGTGGTAGACGGATGCCCTATCCACTGGACCAAGTCCGCTTCCCTACACCCCTCCTTAAATCACCAACTTGAGTGGTTCCTGACTAATACAACTTACGACACTGCTATCAGAATTATGGTTTTGAAATATGAGGTTGACCCTTACCACCTCCTTGCTTAAAGCACCTGTTATGGATCTCTGCAGCTTGTAGGACAAAGCATGACCTCCTTAAGATGATATTGAAAGTATCTCACATCCTAGTCCTGACTCCTTCTCCTGCTCTCCTCACTGCATGCTCTGGCCCACCCACACTCTACTTCTCACAGTGCCCCTAGCAGGCTGTGCCTTTTCATTGTTCCCAGCCTTTGCTCACAGTGTTTTCTGTTTGGAATGTGCTTCCCCCATTTTCTGCCTGGCAAATCCCTGTGAAGCTTTTGAGATCTAGATCCAAGGCTGCCACCTCCAGCAGCCCTTCCAGGCAGTTAGTTGTTTCCTCCTCTGTTCTTCCATAAAACACTGTGATCCTAGTACTAGGGTGGTGCTCCATTCTACCCAGGTCATCGGCTTACAGGTTTGACCTCTTCTACATTCTCTTCCCTTACACGGGGGCTTCGGTTCAAGTCAGCTGCTGATGAAAACTGTACCCAGTGAGCTCAAGGACAACAGAATCAAGCAGGGGAAGGAAGAATGGTGCATGGAGACTTGAGAGTTGTAGGGACAGGCTGGGTTTTAAAACTTCTGGTGACAGAGCTATTTCTTTCTGACTAATAAAAGGCTCCTAGAGAAAGCTTTGTTAAAGTTTCTATGGCTGGAAACATTTGTTTATCAGCTCCTTAAGAAAGTCTGTGTGTTGAATGAAGGCCATAAGCTTTGCCATGTCATATGTGCTTTCATTCTTGGAAGCTTCAGTGGCTTCAGGGTTGACATTATTTACTGCTTTCTTGAAACAGGTTCTGCCTTATTTTTGACCAGATGGCTGGGCCAGTTCCTTATTTTCTGCAAATGACGGGTGTGCAAAACAGTTTTTTACCCTTTCATTCCTGTACTATCAGGGGAGTAGCTAGATGGAGCCAAGTGCCCACAGGGTAACGGGACTGCAGTCTGAGGGTCTGGAAGGAAGCATGTCCTTCCAACTGGAGCTGGGGTGGGACTGGAAGGAGACCCCTGAGCTTCCCTGGGAGGAGTTAGACCAGGATGGGGAGAGGAGAGGGGGGAGAGAATAAGAGAAAATGCAAGCAAATGAAACAGGAATAAATGAGGAGGGATGAAGATACAAGAAGGGCCTTGTTATATTTTTCCCTACATAAAGAGCCCTTACTTATATGGCTACCAGCTTACGTCCTACTTCCACTTCAAGGTCAGCCTGGGTCCCACCTTGCTTTTCCTGAGAAGTCTACTGGAGGGGATGCTGCTGGTTGTTGATGCACCTGCTCTTCCTCCTACCTCCCAATTTTGTTCTGTCATTTCCCCTCCACTGTCCAGACTGACCCCATGCCCAGGTTAAGGGTGGACCACTTAGTTTCAGGGTAACTTCCAGAATTTCCCCCACCAGTGACTGATTCTGCAATGGGTATGTTAGGTCCAGGGAAATGCCAGGAGAGGTTTGCAGGAGCTTATGGGAAGGCTTTCCCCTTTTCTGGAAGTGGCCCCTCTCTATCCTGCTGTATACAAATAAAGAAGCATGGAGCCAGGGTTACTGGCAGCTGTCCTGTGACATGAGGAGCATTGGCCTTAGGATGAGGCCACTGTGGTGGCTGAATGGAGAGATGGACAGAGCCTGGGTCTTTGGGACATTGTTGGGCCTCTGGATCAATCAGTCCTGAGGTCATCATACTTCTGAACTTCCAGTTATGTGGGCTAGTAAGTTCCTTATTTTTAAAGCATGTTTTAGGTTGCATGTGTGCATGTCTGTTAATTTCCAGGTGAAAGTATCTAACAGATGTACTTTCCCAGAGATCTTTCCCTCCTTTGTATTTATTGCTTGTGACAGTTACAAGGTTTGAACATATGGCCTTGTCTTTTTCACCTAGCTCCTAACTCTCTTAAGGAAAGGGGGCTTCCATTTATTCACTCGTGGTTTCATCCATTAAAAAATATTTACTGAGTACATAGCTTGGGTCATCAGTCTTTTAAAAAACAAGAAAGAAAATGTTGTAAAAAGTTATTAAGGTCAAACCTTTAAACCTACAAAGTATATTGGCATGATAAAAGGTTTAGCCATTCCAGACTTACTTATAGTTGCACAGTCAACAAATATTTGTTAGGATGGGCACTGTGGTCAGTTTACTTTATATGCCCAGTGTATGAGCCAGCCAAAGGGGTGCTGATGCAAAATACCAGAAATCTGTTGGCTTTTTAAAAGGAATTTATTTAGGGTAGAAGCTTACACTTACCAGGCCATAAAGTATAACTTACTTCCCTCATGGAAGTCTATTTCCACATCTTGGGGCAAGATGGCTGCCAATGTCTGCCAACAGTTCAGGCTTCCTAGGTTCCTCTTTTCCCAGGGCTTGTTTCTCTCCGGGCTCAGCTGCCCTACTCTCTCCATAAGGCTAGCTGTAGATTTTCAGGTGATTAGGCTCTATCTCTCTCCCCAGGGCTTGTCTGTCTGGGCTCAGATGCTCTGCTCCTCTGTGTGCCTTATTCCCAGGCTCCAGTTCAAAACTCCAGCATCAAAACTCCAACTAACTCTTCTGTTCTGCTATGTAGTTTTATCTACATGTCTTACTGACATGGCCCAATCAAAGCCTTACTCATTATTAAATCAAGTAAAAGTGAAACCTCTGAATCCAATGCAATCTAATGTGCAAACAGACCAGTAGACAATCATAATCCAGTATCTATTTTTGGAATTCATAAATAATACCAAACTACTATACCCAGGATCTAGTATTATGCACCCCTATCTATGATGAGGATGAAAATCATCATTATTCAAGTCCCTGTTATACGTGTTTTCCTTGCTCTTGTCATCCCTAGCACATGAGTCTGCAGAGTAGGTTGAATTGCTCTTGCAACATCTCTTCATGGTTAAATCACGTTTGGCTCCACACTCCCCTAAGCCACAGAGCCTATGCTCCTACAGAGTGAGCCTGAAGGCCAGCGGAGTTTGGCCTTTTTTCATTTCAACAATAAAATTCAGTAAATAATTTTGAGCATCTGTCTCTTGGCTCTAAGCCTCTTTCTGTTCTCTGCAATACTCTACTGGTCTTGCTGACTCAACGCTAAGGATGTGAAGTGATGATGAAACAAAAAGGTGCCATTCTTCAGAACTGAGGAAGGGATTTCTGACCTACAACCTGGTTGTATACAGGGGTCCTTTTCTCTGTAACAAAGATGATCCATTTGTGCAAATCCATTCCCATTCCAAGTCATGCTCTGTTTTCTCTTTCCCTTTATCCTTCCTTCCTGCCCTATGCTGAATGGCAATGGAGTGTGGATGCTGGTCATGTTCCATGGTGATAGAACAGAGAAGGCAAGCAGGTTGCATGGACATCCAATTCACTCTCTGCCTCTTCAGTATCTTGTTTTAATCGACTAAATAAACAAGCCACCTATCTTTGAGAAAACAAGTATGAACGTCTTTCGAAGAATATTACTAATAGTTATATTGAAACTTGTCCTGGAATTGTCCACAGCATTTTTCTAAGTATGAGCAAATTGCATGCAAGTATATCAGTGTATCGATAAAAAACTATACATCTAGACTGTGGCCCAGTCTTTGAAAGAAAACGTTTTCTTCCCCTGCCTTTCTCATTTCAATTGTACTGCTCAGGTTGGACTGCTCACCTCACAGCTTCCATTTGGTCCTTCTCTTCCAGGGAGCCCAGTCTCCTTCTCACTTCATGCAGGAGTTTGGTTCCTTGGAACCCACTGCCACGGCCGTCACACTTCACTACCACAGCTCCATGGCTGCTCACCATTACCGTTTCCCAGTTCACCTCAAACTTCTCAGCCACGCTCTGGCTCCCTGGGGTGCCATCCCTGGAAAGAGAGTTCAAGGCCTCAGTACAACATATGGTGGGGCAGCAGCTAGTCCAACACACACTGTGACCTGTTGATTCTTCCCTAAGAGATCTGTGATCCATCCCAGGAGGGTACCCATGACCCCCGGCTGCCAAAGGCCCAAAACCATATTCCCAGGTTCTGTTGCCCAGGCTGAGCCGGGCATTATGCCTATATCCTGGGGGAGATGAGAAAAATGAGTATTCTAAGAGCCTCAGACTCCCAGGGCCATGACAAAACAAAATGGCACCATCAAAGACAGGCCTCAAAGAGGGCATTTATTTGGTGAGAGAAACATGAAAAAAAAATCCTCCTATATTGTCCTTTTGGTGTGCTTTTCTACTACTGCAATACCCTTTCTGTCTTCTAGATCTCTCATGCTGCTCCCCCTCAAATCCAATCACAGTAGACATGGATGTTTTTTGCCCCTTTAAGAGACACAGGTTGGAAGAAATCATCTTTCTCTTTGCTTAAGTTAAAAGAAACAACATATAAGCTGATATGGGTTATCCTTTCTCATTTGTATCTGCTCAGAAAGCAGGGCAGCTGTTCACTCCCAGGCAATGCACAGTAAGGCCCTTAGCTGGGCGAGCTTCACTGGGCAACTCTGTTCCCAACTCTCCTTCAGTGATATCCAACTCATAGCTCAAATCACCCCTGGTGTATTTACACCACGGAAATTGCTTAATGGTAGAATAGGGTCTTTTGTTTTGGAGAAGTGGTTGTTAAATACTCACCAGCTCACTATTGGATATGGGAGAGACTTTTTCATGGTGGGGAAAGGATGAGCAGGAGAGAAGGTCAGCTCCAGGCCTGGCCTGCCTCCCATTAACAACAGATGGCAATAACCCCTTCCGAGAGCTGGGCCCACTGAAGTCACATCAGCTGACTCTCTTCTGCAAAAAGGCCAAATCTACTACAGCCATCTTGGCTTTCATTCAAGGACTGAAGGCGTGCAGGGTGAGGTGTCGGGTGAGTGGGGGAGAAGAAGCAAAGTATGTGACCCAAGAGGGCTGCATTTGAGGGCTAAATGCTAAAGGCTGTTGGTATCTTATGTTATTGCTATATGTGAAGTATGTGTGTTTTTCTTTTGAATTTGTTTCAAAGAAGCATCATCTGGTACAATTCCTTTGGAGTCTTGGGGTCCCCAATCCTCACTGCTGTCATATCTGAAATCATTGCAAAAAACAAACAAGCAAAACCATACTGCCCAATAGGCTAGCTAACGAGGAGGAAATAGATCAGGCAGTTTGCACATGGGATTAGCTTTCTGCAGGCCCTATCTGAATTCACGGAATTACAGGCTGCCCTTTAATGGGTTTACCACTTTTGCTTTTCAAAGGAAGGTTTGTAAACCAGAGAAGTATTTTGGGATTTCCCTCAAGATTAGTGAAGAAATCGAATCACCAGGGAAGAAAGCTTGGCTTTGAAATCATTAGCATCTTTGAGAAAGTTGTGAAAATCTGACTTAATAAAGGAAAAAAGGGGGCAGTATGGAAAGCGGGTGTGGGGGGGTGAAGGTGGAGAGGGGTGTTGGCAAAGTCCTAAACCAGTCCAGACAGTAAGGAAAGTGGGTTCTTTCAACAATGGAATCAATACTTGATTCTCTGCCATGGGACATCTTTCTATTGAGGCCTTTTTGTTCCTGAGTGACTAAACCCTCTGATCAAGGGCATGGTGAGACAATTAGGGGTGACAATTAGGGGTTACACGGAGGTTATTTAACGTTTACTTGGGCGGGTAACTGCACTCTCATCCTAAAACAACACCCCTGCTGACCGAACTCTGCTCCATCTGGGGAGAGACTGTTTGTCAGAGGTCAGAGAGGTAATGAGAGGGCACAGTAATTTTCACAGGCCCCTTCTCTGTCCCCTCCCCCCACCTTAAAAGAACCGACAGGGAGGGGAATATTTGCCAAATTTGCTAAATTGTCCAGGTGGTAACTCACTTTAAAAACATTTTTGTGTGCTGTGTGAATCCATGTTAACTCTCATCTAATCCCCACAGCGATTAGTTAGCATTTGAAGTACCCTAATCAGAGTACACACTCCAGGGGTGAATGCAAAGTACCCTAATTAGGACTGGAACGCTTGGGAGGTGTTTACACAGACTTACAGTATTGTTCTCAAAATTTAAACCAGAGGGTTTGTTAATTACCACAAGGAATATTTGAAATAATTCTTTGTTGACCAACCAACGAGTGGCCTTCAAGGTGGTTAAGTAGCTAGAAATATTGTTCAGGCTCCGGTACCCTGGCAGAAATGGAGACTAAGTGGCCAGCTGGCCCCAGGGTCGAAGGCCACCCGTGTTGCCCTCAGTCTGAGAGCCCCATCCATCCTCGAAGACCCTGCCCACTGCCTATCAGGCTGCCCCTCCTGCCTTGAAAATAATTGTCAGGTGTGCCTCAAGGTGAGTGCTTCAAACAAGTCTGACTTTCTCCATCTGCTGTTGTGACTATTCCTGAACCCATTTCCCAGTTACTGCTGCAGGATTGGTGGAATTTTATTTAAGACCCACTGTCATTCTAATGAATCTTCCAGAAGTAGACTGGGAAGAAGGGGTGTATGGACTCCACTTTCCCTTAACCTCCGGAAGTTACAAACATTTACGTGAAGAACCTGACATTTGCTGATGAGCTAAAGTGTCTTATGTTTTTAGGTAGCAACAATATTATTTGGTCTTAAGAGTTTCCGATTCCTTTCTTTTGGTCTTACTGATTCCCAAAGCAAGCATCCTAACGAGGAAAGAAGCAATGATACTTACACCACCAGGAGCAAGGGATAGTGGACTGTATCAGTAAAGGTTGCTGGCTTTAGGATCTGCATTGGCAAGTCTAGATGAAAACAAAGCACAGGGCAACGTTAGGCTGGCAGTACCAACCACACATGGGAGAAGCAACGATGGGTGTGTGCTATAATGTGTTCAGCCCATTGGGTGCGCTCCTTGCTGGAGTATGGGGGCAAAGGATACTTTGGTAGGAGGCGTTGGTGGGTCACCCACCAGAGAGGATTGCAAGTCACCAGAAGGCTGGCCAAGATTTTGATCTCAGTGACTCTGACTCACTGTGTGACCTTGAGCAAGGCACCCAACCTCTTTGAGGCTTTGTATCTTCATCTGAAACTTAAATTTAATCTTGCATATGGGAGTGTATTGAAAAATAGAAAAGACTAGATCACTGTAAACTTATGTTAACAGCAGAACTACACACAGAGAGAAAGGAAAACCCCAGGGCAGCAAGCATCACTTTGCCAGGCATAGCTGGTACAACATGCAATTAAATGGCTCACAATATCTGGATTTTCTCTTTAGCCTGCTGTGTCCGTGGCACAGCTAGGAATCGATATTTGGGAGCAGTGGGGAAGGGGAAAGAAAGAGATTGAGCGATGGGGCTTGAAGCAGGGGTAGCAGCACAGAAGGGAGAGGGTGAGTGCCCAGGAGGCAGGCAGGAAGCCCGCTGCAAGGCAGGATGGCCGTGTCAGATGAACGGTTGGCAGGTGTGTGCTGGGCGGGCGTGGGCTGGCTGCGGGAGAAACAGGTACAGGAAAGCTGGGGAAGAAGTGGCTGATGCCCAGTGGTTCCAGGCTGCCAAGGTCATTTGGATCTGGTCCTTGGTGGGGTGAAATCCTTGGAGGGAGGGAGGGGAGAAAGAGCCACACCTTAAGAAATTTCCTCACCAGCGTTTTTTTCTGTCCTAAACAAAATAAATCTACCTACTTAAGTCAGAATTTGTTGATTGATGTTAACTACAACCCAGACTACCAAAGGCATGGCAATTAAATTGGAATTACTGGCATTTTCAATACAATTACTGTACAGATACACCCCAGGCTTGGGCGGTTTGCTGGGCAATCTTGCTCTGACACTAGGTCTGATGACTGATTCTGGCTGAATGTTAATGGCTTGCAAATTGGATCAATGGCCCAGGGACGGGCAGAAAGGCAGGCATTGGACTTTATCATTTAAATATCCATAAAACATGGTCTGGGCTGCTCTCTGCCACTGATAAGCCCAAGGGCAGACCTTGGAATCAGGGCTATTGCTGTCTGAATATATTTCAGGAGAGCGGTTCCTGAAGACTTATTACTCTCCTAATGAAAGCTTTAGCTTCTGGTGGCATAAATGAAAAAACAAAACAAAAGCAAGTCGGTAGAGCCAGCATCTTTTAGATTTTCTGTGATCCCCAAAGGGGTGAATTTCATGTCAGTCCCTGTACCCAGCAGCTGTACCTGCTTTCCTAGCATTTGTTTTTTTCTTTCTTTTTCAAATGAAATCTCATGCTGGGAAGAGCTTGTGGTGAAAAATTGGTTATTTGCTTCTCAAAGGGTCTTTACTGTA
Source organism: Dasypus novemcinctus (assembly GCF_030445035.2). Classification (NCBI taxonomy): domain Eukaryota; kingdom Metazoa; phylum Chordata; class Mammalia; order Cingulata; family Dasypodidae; genus Dasypus; species Dasypus novemcinctus. The sequence continues at coordinate 136,360,405 of NC_080677.1, read as the reverse complement.
TCTTGTGTGTGTGTGTGTGGGGGGGAGGGTGGATAGACAGCTACCTGTCTACTTCAGGATTTAGGAAATGTTATTTTGATAGCAGTGGTTAGAGCAGATTAGAGAGGGGCACTGGGTTTAAAAGGGTCAGAAAGGAATCTTGTAAAGGAATAAAGACCTGGCCTAAAAGGCTGTGTTAGGAAGCAACAGATGTGAAAAATACCAGGAAGAAGGGTTCAAGAAGACTTGCTGAATGGGAGACTGGGGGAACTAGAAGTCTGATCATGGGCCTCTATTAGGGCTGGCCTCATGGCCATGCGACCTGTGCCAGGACCCTGCTTTGGTTAAATGCTCTGTCGTTGCAGTCTTGAAATTCTTGGGTAAATGAGGGGCCAGAATTTTCATTTTTCACGGGGGGGCCTGTACATTATGTAGCCAGTCTTGAGGCCTGTAGTTAGATAAGGGAGGTATAAGGGGTTTAGGACAAATATATGGAAGTTGCTTGCTTGCTCATCCATCCATCCATCCATCCATCCATCCATCCATCCATCCATCCATCCATCCATCCATCATTTCCTGAACATTTGAGCACAGATTGCACTCATACTTCTTGAACGCATAATACTTTGTACATTTCTGATGAATTTACGTAATCATCTTAAGTACAGTTATCAAGTTCAAGAAATTTAACATTGATATAAAACTTATAGTCTATATTCCAATTTTTTCTTATATCCCAAATGTTCTTCTGAGTCTTTTCTCCTCCATTCCAGGACCCCATCCAGAATCAGGTATTGCATTTAACTGTCATCATCTCTTTTTCTTTTTTTAAAATTAAAGTTAATAGATCACAAGGAATGTTACATTAAAAAACATAAAAAAAAACAAAAAAATATAAGCAGTTCCCATATAACTCTCTCCCCACCCCCCACCACATCATTTTTGTAAATTGTATTTTTTTTGAAGATTGTCATCATCTCTTTAGATTCTCTTTCCTTTTTTTTTTTTCCACTGTGGAAATGTTAAAGAAAAATGGTGCTCACTGGGACATGGAGACTGAGAATTGCAGTCAGGAAGTTTATCAGGAAACTCTCCCAAAGGAGGGACTCTGAAGAATAGACTTCAGCCCCCCACTGGCCAGTCTGAAGAAAGACTTCAGCCTGGCCCTGGAGGGTGGTGGGTATGCTTTATATAGTGCATCAATAGGTGGAGAAACAGAGCACAGCAAATGATAAGGGGGAGGAGGTCTTGGAATGTGGAAGAGGTTGGTGGTACCTGGGGTAAAGGCCCCTATCTGCCCTTATGTGCTCCATTTTGTTTATTCTTGGGAGGGTATGGGCTTCCTCCTAGCCCCCCATAGGCAGTTTGCTCAATGGATTGGAGTGGAGTCACAGCCTTATTATCTGTTAATTGTTCTAAACCTAGTAAGGGGTAATCTCTAACAGGAAACATACATACAATATAAATTTCCCCATCCCAATCCCTCCCACACATACATTCAGTAGTATTAATCACATTCACAATGTTGTAATATCCTCATCATCACCCATTACTAGAACTTTCCCTTCACCCCAAACAGAAACCCTGCTCTCATTTTACTTTAATTCCCCATTGCCCCTGTTCCCTATCCCTGGAAACCTTTACTGTACTCTACTTTCTGTTTCTGTGCCTTTGCATATTCTCTGATATTTTCTTTGTGGTTATCATGGGGCTAAAAATTTAGCATCCTAAATCTAAACCAATCTTGTTTGCCTTGATACCAACTTAGAAACTTTAGTAGTACACATGTACTATATTTATCCTGAAGCAGGCTAATAAGATAGGGAATCAATAAATGGATCTGGAACCTGGCAAAAAGTCCATGTGGACATCAGCAACCCCAAGATGGCTGCTGGAAAACCCTCCTCCAAGATTCTGCCACTCAGAAGAAGACTTACCCCAGAACCAGGAGTAGCCCTGGATATTCCCCCAAGGACTTTATTATTGGGCCCTCCTGGGAGACTGATGGGGAAAATAAGCAATCAAAATGGTGAACAGCTGAAACCCTTCCCCTGCCATTAGCAAAGGGGTGGAATAATTAGCAGTTTAAAAAGTAGCACCAGGCCCAAATTCTCTCTCCTGTGCTCTCTTGCGTCTGGACCTGGGCTGCTTCTCCCTGGCTTGGATCACCACGCAAGTAAAACCTGGGCATTTATAACCTATAATGGGAAATTGTAGCCTGTACATCAACCCTTTATATCACTTTTCAACCCCTTCCTCTCCACCTGGGACCCCCGCTCTGTTATTTTCTCTCATTTCTCTTTCCTCCCTACCTGAATAAATTATTGGCCTAACTCACCCGACGTGTTCTTGAAATTCATTTCTCCAGCAGAGTCAAAGAACCTAAACAAAATCTGGTAACAATACCCCTCTGTCCACATCTGGAACATTTTACAACAAAAAGTCTCTCAACGTGTGGGGGAATTGTATGCATATTCTATTTTGGACTTTCCTGACTTTCAGAGGTGAATATGTATCTTTACAGGACAAGAAAGAAAATACTTTTATTTCTAGATATTTACAAAAGTTCTAATGTAGTGTAACTCCATTGACCAAATGAAAGGATCAGGATGACCTTGGTGAAGAGCTCTGAATGGACTGAGGCATGAGCTGGTGAGGTGCTGGAGAGTGAAAAGTCACTCATGGTTGGCTCATGATACCTGGGACCCCTCTTTTAGTCTGAAAATCCAGGTCAGCCTCCTGACTCACCCCATAAGTTATGCTTATCCTTGCCTATGCCCCACTGATATGTTTCCATGTTCTTCTGGACTGTACTTTGTTCTCTTAAATGCCAGCTGAAACTCTACTTTCTGTAGACCCTTCCTAAATGACTCAGTCCACTTCACGTTCTTCTCCTGTGGCATTGGCTTTCTGCTCTAAACCATGGAGCTTTATAGGATCCACTGTTGTGGTCGATCTGCTTTTGTTCATGTGTGTGAGCTTTGGTACCTACCCTTAAGGAGCTTACAGTCTTATAGGTAACTGTGACTTTTCTAACCTCTTGGCCTCTGGTGTGCTGAGCACAAAGAAGGTGTTTAATTATACCTCAGGACTCACTGACCCGGGTGACAAGTCACTGACCTACTGTAATGGAAAGTGCAGCCAAAGAGCTCCCCATCTAGGATGACAGATAAAGGGCACAAGTGCAACTGCTTCTCCCTGCTCTCTTTCAGTTAAGGCATTACTAATCAATCGTAATACTCTTTTCCATTTATTCATGGTGACCTTAGAGTCATTCCTCTTCAACATATAGTTCAAGGCAGTTATTACCAATTGGTCAGAGTTAGTACAGGAAATGAAACTTATTTACCACCCACTGTGATGATGGTTAGGTGGCACTTGAATGAAGGACTGAAAGATAATTTAGAGGTTTGAAGTCTAAGTTATTTTAAAAAAAGATGCTATGCATAGAAGGAGGAAAGTCTGGAGGGAGACATAGTTTGGAGGAAAAGCAGAGATTTATTCTGGAAATTTTACATTTGAGGTTTTCAAGGATAAATATGTATTGGGTAGTTAAGGCTATGAGGCTAGACCACAGCCTAGAAGTGAGAGCAGAAGCTATAATTTCTGTCACCCCTTTGGGGGCATCGGTCCTTTTCTAGCCAATTCTCTGAGGTTTTTCAGTGTTTAGTGATGCCTAACACAGACTAAGTGCTCACAAAAGTTTGCTGAACGAATGAATGAATGGACAATTCAAATGAAAGAAAGGGTAAGCACAAAGACAGCAGAAGCCTGAATATTGAATTTTAAGGTACATCAACATTTAGAGATAAGAAGATGAAGGTATGAAATGGCCTAGGAAAAAAATTTCCAGAGAAAAAGAATTTTCTCTGTCAGTGCCATGGTATGTTCATGAAAGAAGAAGAGAAGTTCAGCCTGGGACCTTACATGAATTCTACCCCTTAAGGAGAGAAGTCATATGCACCATTTTTTGTTGTAATTTGTCACCAGAGTGAATATCTTGGTTGTGAGTACAATAAACTCAGTGCAAGATACTTTTCTTCCTGCATCCCTGAATATCCCCTTGCTGACTGGAATGCATTTCTAGTCGGGACACAGATGATTCTGCCTTGCTGTGGTGCTGTGGGAAACCTTTAGTGCGTGGTAATCAATTGCTGATGGGTGGGTCATGTGGTAGGTTGAATTTGTACCCCAAAAAGCTCATGTTCTTAATCTTAATCTGTGTCCCTGTGGGTGTGAACCCATTGTAAATAGCACCTTTCGAAGATGTTCTTTTTAGTTAAGGTGTGGTCAAAAGAAGCAGGGTGGCCCTTAATCCACACAACTGGAGGACTTATAAGGAGAACCTGGCAGTCACGGAAGTGAGAAAGGAAAGGACACTGGCATGTGACAGGAGGCGAAATACAAACCAAAGAACTTTAAGGACTGCAGGCAGCCAGCTCCAGAACACTATAGATTTTGGGAGAGAGCAAGCTTTGCCAATTTTGGCTGTTTAGCCTCAAAACCATGTGCCAATATATGCTTGTCATTGAAGCCAACCTATTGTGTGATATTTGTGATAGCAGCCCAGGTAAACTAAGGCCATTTCAGAGAAGAAGTGCTTTTTTCATTTGCTTATTTTAAAGGAAAAAAAGGAAGCACTTACTATAATCATCAATCTCGAGTTTCCTGTATTCTACTTTTGGCATCTGTCGGTCATTTATGGCCTTCTGTATGTGTTCATTTGTTTCTAGGTCAAACATTTCTGAAAGAGAGAAAAAATAAATGCAGATTCAGCAAACATTTACTGATATCTATTTGAGCCATGGGTGTTCATGTGCATTCATTCCATGAATAATTACCTACATCAAGCCTGGAAGTAATTATTAACATTTCTATTTTACAGATAAACTGAAACAAATGATTTCTTCACGTTACCTGGCTGGTAAGTGGAAGTCCTAGTCTCAAATCAGGAACTTGGGCAGATCAAAGATTCTTTTCATAATATAGGTCCCCCTCCCCCAGAGATTTGTGTTTTCTATAGCATTTCTCATATGCATGGATTTTGGCAGATGTTTCCTCTCAAGACTCCTGGTTTTAGGAAACGAACATCATCTCTGTTAGGACAAATGACTTTCCAGGTAGAGTGAGCACAATAATCAGGGAAGGAAAAGATACTAGAGGCTGGAGTGTTATGTTTATTAAAATTTTTCAGGAAAAATGGATTCAAATTTCTTAACTAAAACATAAGATTATCTGGTCTTTGGAGACCTTTATTTGGAGGCTTATATTAGTTGACATTAAAATCATAGGGGGAGGTGGACGTGGCTCAAGTGATAGTTTCTGCCTACCATGTGGGAGGTCAAGTGTTCAAACCCAGGGCCTCCTGGCCCATGTGGTGAGCTGGCCCATGTGCAGTGCTGCTGCCGTGCGCAAGGAGTGCCATGCCATGCAGGGGCGTCTCCTGCATAGGGGAGCCCTATGCACAAGGATTGCATCCCACGAGGAGAGCCGCCCAGTGTGAAAAAAGCGCAGCCTGCCCAGGAGTGGCGCTGCACACACGGAGAGCTGACACAGCAAGGTGAGGCAACAAAAAGCGACACAGATTCCAGGTGCCGCTGACAAGAATGAAAGTGGACAAAAAACAGACAGCAAATGGACACAGAGAGCCAACAACAGGGGGAATGGAGGAAGGGGAAAGAAATAAATCTTTAAAAAAAAAAATCATAGGAACAATACTGAACCATGTGATGGGACTGGCCATTCTACCACCACGCCAGAGGGGCTTGGATTAATCCTGTGCCTGTGGCTTAGCTGCATGAGGTCCTTCTCAGGTTGTAACAACACGCAAATGGCCTCATTACATTTTTCTCCAGTTGAAATGATGCTCCCTCATCATCTGAACTCCTTAATCTCCTACAGAAATGGCCATTCCACTTTATTTCACCATCTGATAGGTAATAAAAATCATCTTTCTTCCTTTCTTAAGCTTTAAGCCTACATGAAGGACAACTTGTGGTTCATTATGAAAGGAAATTTTGTCTTCAAGAGACTCTACCTTTGGCTCATCAAACTGTTGAAATAACTCTAATTTGTGAATGTTTTAAAGTGTAAACTAATAATCACAGTGTCACAATGAACGTTAAACCATCCTCAGATAATAACTCCCTGCAAAAACAATAGTTACTCTCCAGGTGCATCACAAAGGCACCTGTAGGTTAAATTCTCACACATGGGGGGGGGGGGAGGGGCTTTGGCAATGAATGTTTTTTTGTTTTTGTTTTCCTGAGTAGTGACAATCAGTTATTGACATTACTTAACGGATCCTAATGTTTATTTTGGGGCAGGGTTGGCAAACTTTTCCCATCAAAGACCAGAGAGTAAATTAAAGTTCCTAGTCCTTGTGATGAGCAAATAAACAAAACAAAAGTTTTATAAGTTGTTGGTCATATGTTTGAATATTTAGTATTGATGAAAAGGTGAACAGAGAAATGGTGAAACTATTTTTCAAACAGGTAGAGTTTTTAAAAATCTGATCAGTACATAGCATGCAAGGTTGGTGTCCTTCGCAGACAACAGAAAAGGATAGCTTTATGCAAGGGGAAGATAGACTGGTAAAACCTGAGGGAAATAAATCCAAGTAGACTTGACCTCATTCTGAGACAGAGAATTGCTAGAGAGTGGCACAGTCTCCCTGTGGATAATGTATTCAAGTTAGGGAAGACCCGCTCTATCTCAGGGGTGGTAAATATGGGCCTTGTATGCCCCCACTGTCTTTTCCACACACATGGCACGTATTGCTAATAGATCAGGGATAGTACTCATTTTTGCTGAGTGTACCTGGCCTCAGACCTTTAACACAATGCCCCTAGGTTACACAATCAGTTGATAGGACTTGTGAGATTTTGTCTTTTTCCTATTTTTCTTCTATTCACTTTTATAGGGTAGGAAGACTAGAAAGGACCTCTGCATGCTAATGAAAACAACAGTAACATCCAAGCTCTTTGTCTCAGGGCATTTGCACCTGCTGCTCCCTTTGTCTGGAACTCTCCTTGCTGATTTCCTTTCATCCTGCAAGTCAAACATCACTTCCTCAAAGAGTAGCCTTAACCATCCTATCTAAGGTAATTTCTAGTCTTTTCAGATACTCTTATCACTATCTGCCAGAGTTTTAGTCATTTGCCTGGCTGCCCTTTTTATTTCTACTCACCAAGACATCATTGTTCACTTCTATCTCAGGAAGAAAATGTACCCATTTCTTTTTTTCTTTTTAAGATTTATTTATTTATTTCTCTCCCCTTCCCCCTCACCTCCCCACCCTGGTTGTCTGTTCTCTGTGTCTATTTGCTGCGTCTTCTTCTTTGTCCGCTTCTGTTGTTGTCAGCGGCATGGGAATCTGTGTTTCTTTTTGTTGCATCATCTTGTGTCAGCTCTCCTGTGGGCAGCACCATTCTTAGGCAGGCTGCTCTTTCTTTCGTGCCGGGCAGCTCTCCTTACAGGGCGCATTCCTTTGCGCGTGGGGCTCCCCTATGCGGGGGACACCCCTGCGTGGCTTGGCACTCCTTGCGCGCATCAGCACTGCACATGGGCCAGCTCCACACAGGTCAAGGAGGCCCAGGGTTTGAACCGCGGACCTCCCATGTGGTAGATGGACACCCTAACCACTGGGCCAAGTCCGCTTCCCCCCATTTCTAATACCTTGGGCAATTCTGTTTGAGGAGCTCCAGTTCATATCCTGGAAATTAAATATCTCCAGCCAGTAGCCCAGTCTGGATTTTGGCTCAAGTTTTTCTCTCTGTTCACACATGGCCCTTTTTCCACTGCCCCAAGAAAATTTCTGATGGAAAAGAAATGGAAAAGGACCAGGAGGTTCCAGAGACTCCTGGAGAATCCCAGGGTCCAGACCTCATGAGTCATGAGAGTTGAAGAAGTTGAGGCCTATCAGCTACTACTCCCTGCATCAGACAAACCAAAGTGAAACCAAAGCAAACTTCCACCCAAATGATTGAAAATTTTATGGTGTTTGAAGGACTAATGGTATATATAAGCCAACCTTTAATTAATGCTGGAATTATGAGGCTGTTCACTGTTAGTACTCAAAGCCAAGCTCATTGTAGGAGACTGGTCCATAGATCCTATGGGGTCAGCCAGAAGGCTTCAGCCTGCTTGAGGTCAGACAAAAGCCTTTGAAGAACCTGTGATCTTTATGCTGGGCCTGCCTATAGGATAAGCACAGGTTGACAATAGGCAAGGGATTTGAGAGTATGCTAATGCAAATCAAACTATAAAAATGGTGACTCATGAAGATCAGTGGAATTAGCAGGAGCAAAGCTAGGATATTTTTACCACCAGGAAGAAAGATGGAGCCATGGAGCCACGTCATTAAAGAAAATGCAAATGTGCATGCTTCTTCTGGAGAAGATCCTAAGAGGGTTTCGGTGGGTGACGTTTGCTGGTGGCAAGGCCCGTTTTGGACTACACATTTCAAAATGAAAAAAAAACTGGGACAGACCCTTACACAGTTTATCATAATGTACTATTATTCCCATATTCATGCATTTGGATTTTATGTTTCAGGCATTATTTGGAAATCTCAAATGCTGGTCCTGAAGGAGAAATTTCATACTCAGGTTATAATATTGTTTTGCTGCCTACTGAGTTAAGCTTGCCTGAAGTGAATAAGAACACAGACTTGCCAACAAAACACCCTGTTACCAATTCCTGGATCTCAGAGTTCTGGCTTTCTGTGGGAATGCACAATGTTCTCATCATTCAGGTTGCATTTGAATAGCTGGTTCCCCTCTATTGAAATCCTTCCCTTCACAAAAAAGCACCAAAGCAACAGACTATTAAATTTAGTTAAATATTAGATTTCTCATTTAATGATTGCCCACACAACTGGTTTTATCAGCAGAGAGCTGGCTGTCACACAGGGGAGTTGAGTTAAGCCATTTTATTTGTTCCCATAATTGCTTTCAAAGAGGGCAGGAGCGTAGCAGAGGAAATAAGAAAAGATTGGCGTATTCCCTGAAGGACTCTTCTTTTGACTTCAGGGCCATGGAGACCTCCAGTCTGGAGCATACAAACGGCCACTCCTTAATTAAATGTGAGCCCCCTCTAATATTTGGCAGAATTAGCTATTATCAGATCTGGGCACAGTGAGACCGCAGAGACAAATGCCTGCTCACGAGGCCTGCCTCCCTCATGGTGCCCTAGCGGGCAGAACACAGCTCGGCCCAAGGGCTGTTGTGAGACATGCTGGAGTAAGGGGATTTGTGAAATCATTTCTTTACTGAATTTTGGAAAAGTACCAACCAGGTCCAAGTGGAAACCAAAAAGTAACTGACCTAAAGGAGAGGGCAGTCAAATCCTTTGCTCTCATGGCTGCAAGTAGTAAAAGGGCAATATTGAATGTGCATGCGTGTGTGGAGAAATTGATGCACAAGACTGCAGGAGCGCCCTCCTGCATTGAATCTGATTCCCCTGTCTGGATTTCCTGCCTGTCATCCTCCAGGTCTTTTTGGCCTTTCTGATTACTGCCCCAGGTGAACCTCCCCCTGCGCTGGTCCGGACTAGCCCACCACTGCCCCCCATGCTCATGTAGGACGCTGTGAATCCTGCCGGCCCACTCCCAGGGCTGTCCTTCTAGATCTTATTCTTCAGCCCCAACTCCTGCATTCACACTTTTCAGACTCAATTCACCTCACTTGAAATCTTTTTTCTCTGAACTCTGAACATTCAGTTGTAGAGTTAGTGCCACAGTTTGGGTTCTAATTATTCTTCATGCTGTATTGTTCTCTCTGGCCAAATTTTAAACACCTTGAAGGCAGGGCCCATGTAAATGATTTGTCTTTGATTTCTTAAAGCAATTAGCACTGGGCCAGGCATAGGACCTTGTGCCAGGAATATTCTTTTTAAGGACAGGAGTTGTTTATCAAATGAACTGGTGTGTTTCTCTCTCTCTCTTTCCCTGTCCCAGATTAACTACATTCCCACTGAGGAAGGCCCAGTGTTAATGCTGTGTGTGGTACAGGGCTACCCTGCAATGGTCCCCAGCCCACAGCCATGCCACTGAGAGCTGCCATATTGCAGTGACGCCAGCTTGGCATTCTCCAGTAGAGACAGGACGCAAATCCAAACATCTCTGGTGATCGCTTAAGAACCCATGAGCCATACTTACTCTCAAATGTATGTCAGCCAAATGCCAGCTTGTCTGCCAAATATGCTTTATTTGGTCTAAAATGCAGCCATCTGTAAATCTAATCACCTATTAGGCCACGTTCATTTCATCCCTCCAGGATGCCTTATGAGTGGTGTCAGCACCGCCAGAGGAATAGAAGACTTTAAAAAAGGACACACAGAGCAGATGTGACTCAGGCATTTGAGCGCCCATCACCCACGGGGTCCTGGGTTAGGTTCCCGGTGCCTCCCAAGGGAACATAAAACAAACAACAAGCAAAACAAACAAAAAAAACAATTCAGGGAAGCTGATGTAGCAATGTGGTCAAGCGCCAGCTTCCCACGTACGAGGTCCTGGGTTCAATGCCCAGGACCTTAAAAAAAAAAAAGACACACAGACACCCCAAGGGTTTTAATGGAATTGGTTTCCTGCTCCTCCACTTTTTTAAAAAAAGATTTATTTATTTATTTATTTCTCTCCCCTTCCCCCATCCCCCACCCCGGTTGTCTGTTCTCTGTGTCTATTTGCTGCGTCGTCTTTGTCCACTTCTGTTGTTGTCAGCAGCACGGGAATCTGTGTTTCTTTTGGTTATGTCATCTTGCTGCATCAGCTCTCCGTGTGTGCGGCACCATTCCTGGGCAGGCTTAACTTTCTTTCACCCTGGGCAGCTCTCCCTACGGGGCACACTCCCTGCACGTGGGGCTCCCCTACGTGGGGGACACCCCTACGTGGCAGGGCACTCCTTGTGCGCATCAGCACTGCGCATGGGCCAGCTCCACACGGGTCAAGGAGGCCCGGGGTTTGAACCGCGGACCTCCCATGTGGTAGACGGGCCACTGGGCCAAGTCCTCCACTTTTATATATACTCTATCATAACACTGTTGTGCCTGAGAACAAATGTGCCTTGATTAGCTTCGAGGAGCTTCCGCTTTCTCATCTCTCTTCTCAGAACAGCTTTACACACACTTTGCAAAGGAATCACGGGCCTTTCAACCATCTCTAACCTTTCCTGGAAGCTTCTGCCAAGATGGGGCTCCACACAAAGGCCAGCAGGAACAGTGACTGAGGAAATGCCTCCAAAGAAGGGTAAGGGCTCCTCGGCAACAAGGTTGCTTCCTCTTTCTTTGATTTTAACAAAGGAGGAAGCTAGCTGACTTGTAAGTTCATAGACCATTGAAAATCATTTTTGATGATAGATTGGTCACAGTTTTTTGGCATAGAATGCTGAAGGAGATCAAAAAAGTGACATTGTCATAACAAATTCCTTCCTTTCCATCTGTTTATGTGAACAGCTTTTCTTAGCTCCCAGAAAAACAAAGGAAAGCATCCACCAGAAAAGAAGCAGACAAATAGAAGTCAAATTATTTCTGAACACTATCTTATCCGGGAAAATAGTAATATTTATCCATTCATCCATGAACTAAGTGAAAAAAAATAGGCACCTTCATCTCTTTAAAAGATGAATTTCACATAAATTGCTACATTTGGTGCTTAAAAATGATCAAAATCTGTAATATATTCTGGTTATTTTGATGTAAACTAATAGTAACAGTAATTCAGCCTGAAAGAAAATAAGTGATAATTTCACATTATGGTCACTGGAAATTTAAAAAAAAAAAATAACCCTTTATAGATTTTCAAGCATGTATTACATTAGGATAGAATTCTGGGAGAAGGACAGATAAAAGGACTAGAAATACCAGTTTGAGGAGTAAAAGGAAGAATGTAAAATTTCTGATTGTTAAAGCAGAACTTGTTCAAGAAATGCTTAAAATGGACAGTGGTAGTTATCAAATTGCTATGATATTCGGAGACCAGAGGATTCATTGAAAATTATGCCATGGTTTTATTTTAAAATATCAGTATTTTTGTGTATATCTTTACATTAATGAAGAAAAACTTTAGATGACAACTTCAAAAATACATCAGGGGGTACATGATGTTCCAAAATTCTTCTAGGTATTATGTGAGCAAAAATATACAGGGACCACCAGCCTGGTTTACCTCTTTACAGAGCCTGTCTTGGCAAGGGCTTCTCACACAAATACCACTTTAGGATGAGACTTTCTTTGGCTATTAAATTGTTCCCTATCATATTTGAACACTGTATGTCTTAGACACAAATTCGCCTGAGGTATCTTGATTAAAACACAGGGCTAGGATTAGGCACCAGAGCTATGTTTGCAATGGCTGGCACAGGATTGACTTTCTATCTCTGTGCTTTAAAGGGACTTCTGGGTTGGCTCAGCAGCCCCAGTCCCCAGGGTCTGCTCTGGCTGTCACAGTCCGACCCTGTTGCTGGACCACTCTCTCTGAGAGTAAGGACACAAAGTGGAGGGTCCCAGGTCAAGACAGGCTAGGGCAGCAAGACAGGTGCGCAGTCTGTTCTGTGGCTGCTGTGCCCACGGAGACTCACTGACAGGTGCCATTGCCCCTCTGTTTGGACCACAGAAGCCCCAGGATTTTGAGGGCCATGGGCCAGACTGTCGTCACCCAGTCTGCCTGGACCCAAGAGCATTTGTAACTCTTCGTCGCCATTTTTGGCTAGGGTTTGTCTCCTTCCTTCCCTGCACAGCCTTGAGAGAGTCACCCCTCGGTGCCCCCAGCCTAGCCTGGACCCTCATTGTCCCTGACTCATGGGAATAGCCCCCAACAGTCCCCCCTTCTAACCCATTCTACATGTCGTATCCAGAACTCCTCTTAAAAATGGAAACCTGAGTGTGTATCATGCCCAGGTGCTCATAAGCTAAGGGCCAAACGCCTTGGCCTGACCCTGCATAGCCCCCTTGTCCTACCCCACTGGCTTCTCTCCCACCAGGCCTCCTTTCCTGTCTATGCGCCGTGCTTCACAGAGGTCTGACGGGAGCGCAGTCCACAGCCTAGTAGGCGGTTACTCAGCAAGAAGGTGGGGGACGGACGCCGGGATGGCATTCCAGGTAGAGAAAACAGCGCGAACTAAGGACAGAGGAATGAAATAGGCAATGGCTGATACAATCTCTTGAAAGAACTGCCTTGATTCCAACCAGCAGTAGGAGTTGGTTTTGCTTCTTTATAAACACCCAACTGAAGAGAGTAGGAGGGATAACAACCTTTCTTTTAATGTTGATGAAGAGGGCCAGCCTAGTAATTTAGAGGCTCATGAATATGCTTTCAAGACACTAGGGGGTATCATCAAGGAACATACATTATACTTTCCACCAACTCAGGCTTTTTCTTTCCAAGACTGAGCTACTGTATTGTAAATTACATAGTAATTACAACTCTCTCACACATTGAATTGGTATCCCTGTATTTAAGTTGCACCCTCTTTCATATTTACATTATCACCAACGAAGTATTAACTGTGATTTTGTTGGTTTTCTATCCCAATACCTAAGTTGTTTGAATACCCAGGCATCAAATGAGTATACTTTGGTCCCAACCATAATTACATTCTTAAGGAAACAGCTTTTAAATAATTCAGAGTCACATCTGTGAACACCCTGCAGGCTCTGTTTGCAGATAAGATTTTCTGAAGGGGGAAAAAGTCAAATATTCCCCAGGGCGGCTCAGGGGTCAGGGGGGAAGAGGAGGAGAAAGGGCAAAGCATTCTGAAACAGTAATTTCGAATTTCAAAGCCGGGATGGAATGAGATCAAATGATTAGCCTGCCTTCATAGTCAGAATCCTAACCCTTCCAGGGCCTCTTTTGCTACCTGATATGTAGTGCTCTTGATAGCTTTTATCCTGTCCTTTCGTCACTGCTGACAGAATGCAGTCTAGATATTAGCTTGACAGTCAAGGCTTTCCATGGCTTGCTCAAAAGCTACCTCTCTAAGAGGTGGTTTAACTTCCTTCATAGCCCCTCTGTGAGACACATGTGCCCATGCTTTGCCCCATCTCACTTCCTCATGGCAGCTCGGAACTACCTCCCTGATTAGGGGGTAAGTCTGCTACTTGGTGTGCTGTTCAAAAGCAGTGTGAGGTCTAAAACACCACTAGGGACTCAGTACTACCTTATAATCGAACTAGGGTTGGTTTTTGTAGCAGTGACCAAAAATACTGCTGTTGTGAGCACACTACTTGGGTGACAATGATGTACAGAGCCAGGGAGCCGAGGGCTCCTCCTAGCCAGATATCTGGAATAGGTCAAGAGCATGTGCTCTGGAGTCAGATAAGCCAAGCTTCTAATCCTCATTCTGACTTTAACTATGTGAACATGGGTAAATGTATTTTTTTTAGATTTATTTATTTATTTCTCTTCCCTTTCCCCCCACCCCAGTTGTCTGTTCTCTGTGTCTATTTGCTGTGTGTTCTTCTTTGTCCGCTTCAGTTGTTGTCAGTGGCACGGGAATCTGTGTTTCTTTTCGTTGCGTCATCTTGTTGTATCAGCTCTCCCTGTGTGCGGCGCCATTCTTGGGCGGGCTGAACTTTTCTTTCGCGCTGGGCGGCTCTCCTTGAGGGGTGCACTCCTTGCGTGTGGGGCTCCCCTACGCGGGGGACACCCCAGCGTGGCATGGCACTCCTTGCTGCGCATCAGCACTGTGCGTGGGCCAGCTCCACATGGGTCAAGGAGGCCCGGGGTTTGAACCGTGGATCTCCCATGTGGTAGACGGACACCCTAATCACTGGGCCAAGTCTGCTTCCTGAATTTGGGTAAATTGTTCAACTTCATAGTGTTGTTATAAAGACTATGCCTGATAGTATACTCAAAGTCCTTAGGAATGCTGGCACACAGCTATAATTATATTTAAATAATAAAGGGGGACAATCCCATTACTAGGTATATACCCCAAAGAATGAAAGCAAGAACTCAAACAGATATTTTCACACCAATGTTCATAGTGACAATATGCACAATTGCCAAAAGATGGAAACAACCCAAATGTCTATAAACTGATAAATGGGTACACAAAATGTGGTATATAGATAGAATGGAATATTATTTAGCTGTGAGAAGGAAGGAAGTGCCGATACAAGCGACAAATGGATGAATCTTGAAGATATCATGTCGCATGAAATAAGCCAGACACAAAAGGACAAATATTGTATGCTCTCACTGATATGAAATAACTAGAATAAGCAAACTCATAGATAATCATAATTATAGGTTACCAGGGGCCAGGGTAGGGATAGGAAATGGGAAGTTAAGGCTTAAATTATACAGGGCTCCTATTTGGAATGATGGAAATGTTTTGGAAATGGCAGTTGGTGATGGTGGCACAACATTGTGAATGTAACTAACAGCACTGAAATATATACCTGAATATCGTTGAAAGGGGAAACGTTAGATTATACATATGGTAATAGAATAAAAAATGTTAAAAATCCTTGGAATCATACTACACAAACAATGAACCCTAAGTTAAACCAAGGACTACAGTTAATAGTACAATTGCAAGAATGTACTTCTGTCAATAGTAACAAATACTCAATATCAATGCAAGGTGCTAACAATAGGATGGTATATGGGAATCCTGTATTTTATGCATGATTATTCTGTAAACTCACACCTTTATTAATAGAGAAAAAAAATGGATGGGAGCTTTTGCTTAGTGGGTATAGAAAAAAGAAATTAAAAAGTAAGATATTACTTTAAGTACACCTGGGAAACATGATGGTAAAAAATCTTGAAACACAAAACTTCTAATTAGCAAAAGCAGGATGGAGAGACTGATGGAAACCCTTCCAGAAACTAGTCAAAAAATGGTCATTCTGCAGCTGTTGGCCCAACCCTGCCTGAAAAAAAAGGATAGGCCCTAGAGTAAAGAATGTGAAAATCAGCTTGGAATAGGGGCAGAATAGACAGAAGGGGAAGAGAGGAACGAAAAAGAAGATCATGGATGATAGACCAAGAAATGACGACTTGGGGGTCAAGTGGCTAGCTTTAGAGAGAAAAGTTCAAGGGTCCAGCTAAGTCCTTCCATTCTCCAAAACTGTCTCCAACAAAGATTCTATCACAGATTTACTGATTGTCAGGGCCAAAAGGAATTTTCTTTCTCTCTGATGTGTAAGGCTTCTCTGAGTAGGAAAAGGTACAATATTGTATATTTGCCCCAGAGCTGGCTTGGAGCTGATTAAGGGAGGTAGCCAGAGACTAGGTTGAGGGGTATGATGTGGGGAAAAGAAATCACTCTGAGAAGGGGTTTGAGGACAAACTTTAACTAGTTTTGCTTCCTCCAGCTTAACTGGTGATGCAGAGTGGAAAATACTCGCATGTGGAGTAGCCCCTTTTGCACTGACAGAAAGGCAGCTGAGCAGAACACAGGCTTTGGAACCACTCCGGGTTGGTGCAAACTCCCCTGCTTTCTAGCAGTGTGAATTAGGGTAAATTACTTAAGCTCCTTTGCCTCAGTTTAGGTAACTGAAAAATGGGGATAATAATAGTTACCGCTTCATAGTTGTTTTGAGGACTAAGTGAGTTTGTTGGGGGATTGAATCATGTACCCCCACAAAAGGCATGCTCAGGCCCCAACCCCTGGTCCTGTGGGGGTGAACCTTCTGGTAAATAGGGTTTTTGAAGATGTTCAGGTGTGCCCACACTCAATGAGGGTGGGCCTAAAGTCAATATGCTAAAGTCCTTACAAGTAAAGGGAGTTGGGCATAGGAAAGACAAGCCACATGGTGCAGCCAGAAGCTGGATGTCAACGGAACCCAATCCGAGATGAATGGAGAAGACACTGCCACGTGCACTGCCATATGACTGACAAGCCGTGGAACCCCAAACACTGCCGGCCAGAAGAAACTGACCCCTGGAAGAAGCAACCTTTCCAGCCTCTGAAACTGTATGAGTCAATAAATTCCTACTGTTGAGTCAGCCTATTGCAGGATGTTTGTTTCTGCAGCCAGGAAACTAAAACAGAGCTAAAATACAAAGTATTTAAAACAGCACCAACCCATATCCAGTGGCTAATGAACATTGGCTCCCGTTCGTGTTGTTATTCCCTGATTATACACCTCTGGTCTTTCTTTGCCTCCCTGACCAGGATATGTTTACCTAAGATATTCACGACAGAAGGAGCAGGGAAAGTACAAATGGTTTGGGGTCTTGCAGAGTCCTAATGATCCAGAACAGCAGGCAGGGGCTGCACTTGCAGATGAAAGGGAGAGCAACTGCGGGGATGGTGATTGCTTCAACCGTTTGCCTTTGTGATGCTCCTGGAATTTTTCCAGCGGCCTTTTCAATCATGAAAGAGCTCAACTAATCTGAAATATACCTGAGGCCCAAAGGCTCAACTGTGCCGAGCTGGCCTGACAACTGCTTTGTTGCCCGTATGTGATACCCATCGACCGGCTATGCTGCAGATGCTTCATCAGGCCGCCAAGACGGCCAGGAGGCTTTGATGGGACCAAACTGTGCTGGGCACCAGGCACACAGCTCCGGAGCAGGGAGACTGGGAGCGCCAGGTCACCTGGCTCCTCAACCCGAGACTTGCCCAGTTTGACAGAGCAAATGAAAACAGAGGGCATTTTGTTTGGTGCTGACACAGCTGGAAACGAAATGGGGTGTGAGGCACTGTGAGAGGACATCAGACACATGAAAAGTTAAATAGAATGGGGGAAAAGAACCAAAAACAAGCGCCTCCCACTGATGATACCTGGAGGCCAGAATTCAGAGTGTGGGGTTTGAAAATTCTACCAGGATCTGCAACTTTACGTTGTTCACTTTGTTATTGCTTTTTTTTAGGAGGACTCAAACCTCTTCTTGCAGGTTTGGATCCTCTAAAAACAAAACTTGGTAGTCGGGGTCTCCTGATCGAAGAATTATTTGCAGGTCACATAATCTCCTTGGGACCCATACTGTGACTGGCATACACCGATTATGCCATCAATGCTTATTGACACACTGAATGGATTTAACCATTTTATTTTATATTTTTAAAATGTGAGCTCACGAGAGGATTTCCTGTGAATTTGTAAAATATTCTTTTTTCTTTTCATTTTCTTTATTTCCCACTTTCTCCTCTCATTAAACTGTCAGAATATCAGAAGGAATAATGTCTTGACTGTCAGTATTCTTATAACTTGAATTTCAGTTTTCTTTTTTGTAAAATGGGGCTAATATTGTCTGTCTTGCCTCCCTCACAGGGTTGTTATGAAGAGCAAGGAAAGGAGAATATAGGTAAAAGTGCTTTGTAACGCACTATTCAACAGTAATAATAATAATTAAAACCCCCTGAAAGTAGGGTATTGTATTAGATAATCAAAGCTTTAGGTCTCTTCCATGCCACAAACTATGTTTCTGGTATAGGAAAATATGATACCTAAGGGGCATCAGGGAAAGATCTTTCCTCTCCTGGGCGACACAGCCACCTTTTTGCTGGAAGTTGGGGGGAAGGAGTCTAGGTGTGTGAGGAGGGCCTGGACCTGGAGGGAGAGAGACACAAGGGAGTAATGCTGGTTTAGAGCGTCTGACCTGGGGGCTCGGCAAGGAAATCATTCCCTCTTTCTCCAGGTCAGTAGCTTTCCAGTAATCACTACTAACCCTCGAGCCTAAGGAAGAATTCTTTCGAGGGATAGAAGGGTTTCCTGCATTTCATCTACTGGCATGTATCCTCAAAGAGGCCTGGCTGGACTGTGAAAGTGGTCAAGTCCTTCAAAAAGATTTGACTGCTGATTTTGACCCAGAGCTGGCGGGCGCCAGTGGTTTGCTTCCTGACATAGATGAATTGCATCCTTGTATCCAAATGCCCTCGTGGGACCGGCATTCTGAATTCCATTTTAAAGATTGGCAAATGGAGGCTTCCGGGTCTGCCTAAGCTCAGCTAGCTGACTAGCACCCAGTCTGGGGTACCCAGGCCTGGGAAGTCATTAGCCAACTACCCCGGATCTCTTTCACACGGCTTGTCACCTTCTTGCCAATGAAAGGTATAGAGCCAGACTTTATGGGTTCAAATCCCATCTCTGCTACTTCTCAGCAACGTGACCTTGGACGAATTATTCACAGAGAGAGGAAACCAGGATGTTCAGTTGAGGTCTGACAACTGCACTACAACAATATATACAATTTGTACAGAGAAAAAAACAATAGCCTGGGAAAAGGAAAATAGTTATCCAGGCTCAGATACAAAGAACTGTGTGGCCTAGGGCAACATGCTTCACCTCCCTGGGCTTCTGTTTTCCAGTCTTTATAACAAAGAGGTTGGATTAGTTGATGTCTAACATAATTTTTTACCCTAAAAGTCTCTCTGAGTCCCAGAACAAAATAGTTTTTCTTTCTTTTCTGTGACAAACCATGGTATGAATTTTAATCTACAGTCTTCCAGCATATTTGATAAATAGAATTTTCATTTATCACAACTATTTAGGTTTCTCTGCTATTGGTTCTTGCCAGTTTCTACTGAGATATTTCAGAATACCCGCTCTGCTTGCTATGGCAATGTTGGGAAAATGAGGACAATAAAAAAGATCACAAAAATTCCCTAAATTCCAAATCCGTGCCAAATTTGAAAGACACAAATTCATTTTCTTTGAGGCCTAGTCCAAGGCTATTTTCCTTCAAGCCTTTTCAGATCCCAGAAGTTAAATTACTAACTTGTACAGACAATGCAATACTTAATATGTCGTTCTTTCTGACTTCTCCTATATATTTACAATTACTGTTACTTTTTCTTTTCTTTCTCATGTATTTGTATCTTATGTCCTGAGAAGATTCTGAGCTCTTCAAATATAGGAACCAGGTCTCTACCCTTATTCCTCTACTACCACCCCACCCTTCCCTCTACTTTGCTCTCCTTTCCTCTTGGTTCCATGCTATGATACCTTTTGTTTGGCATCCTGTGCCCTTATGCTGACAGCATAAGTGCCTCTCTTGGAGAAAGCATCCTTGGCTGGGCCATTCCTCCATCTACAAATGGACCTCTCAGCCACTAAGGCATATACACTCTGCTCCTCTGGGCAGTGCCTTCAGTGAACTGGTACAAGTGAAGTATCAGATAAGCTGTTCCAGACTAAAGAAATGTATACTGAACTTACCAAGACTTATTATTGACTAAATCACTCCTTTCAGGAATATAACAAAGGTAGCTAGTTGCCATACTACATTCATTCTCCTCTTTTTTCCTCTTATGATAGTGAGTGTTGGTATCCATCAACATTTGATTCTCTCCCTTCCTTCCTGTGCATGCAGCAAATCATAGTTTTCTGTTTCTCTTGCATCTTGGTGGAGCCATGTGACTGAGTTCTGGTTGGTGGGAATGATGTACACCTCTTCTGGGCCTCAACTTAAAAAATAAAAGAAATCCACATAACCTTCCTATTTTGTCTCTAACCTGGAGGATTTGAAGAGGATGGAAGAGGATGGGGCCACACTCTAGAAGGAGCCTGGACCACCCCAGGTTCCTCCCAGAATTGCTGCTCAGGAGAGCAGTGTCACCAGGAACACATGAACTGGACTTTGTGTGAACAAAAAAAGCAATCCTTGTTTTGCAAAAAGATTTTGATATATATATATTTTACAGCAGTTATTATTATTTACTTTGACTTTAGCAATGAAATCCTGATTTAATTGGAGGTGGCAAGGAGCCCAACTAAAAGACATTTCTCAGCATTCTTTGCAGCTAGGTATGGGCAGGTGAGTAAGTTTTAGCCAATTAGATGAAGTGTTGGGAAGCACTAGTAGGAAGGCTGCCTAATGGGAACTGCCTTGGTCATAGGAGCCTTCATTTTTTGCATCCCCATTTCTTCTGTCTTCCAGACGAATACAGACATGGTAGCCATTTTGCATCATGAGGCAGCCTTGAGGGTAAAATCTACAAGCCAATGATGGCAGAATAGAAAGATAGAAGGAACTAGGGTCCTGATTTGGGCCACAGTAGCCTCTGAACTTTACATAAGACAGACTAGCTCCCATTGAGTATAAGCAACTGCTATTTCAAATTTTCTTTTACATGTTACATGTAATTCAAAATGACATAAGGGGGAAGCAGATGTGGCTCAAGCAATTGAGCTCCTGCCTACTATATGGGAGGTCCCTAGTTTGGTTCCTGGTGCCCCCTAAAGAAGACAGCAAGCTGGCATGCTGGGCAGGCATGGCAAGCTGATGCAACAAGAGACACAAGAAGAAAAACATAATGAGACACACAACAAAGCAGGGAGTGGAGGTTCCCAATGCCTCCTAAAGAGGATGAGCAAAACAGTGAGATGACACAACGGGCAGATGTGGCAAGCTGATGCAACAAGATGAGGCAACATGATGACACAATAAGAGACACAAGAAGAAAAACACAATAAAAGACACAACAAAGCAGGGAATGGAGGTGGCTCAAGCAATTAGGAGCCTTTCTCTCATATTGGAGGTCCGCGGTTCAGTTCCTAGTGCCTCCTAAAGAAACAAGGAAGATGAACAGATACAGCAAGTGCAACCAACGAGGGAGTTTGCACTTTTAGTTATTTCTCCCCACAGGGAGAAATAAATAAAATAAATCTTTAAAAAAAAGGACACAAGGGATTTTTATATTTTAACAGATGCCCTCGAACAGATATGACATCCTAACCCACACAAATGAATATTGAACGAATATTCAGGCCCTGTATTCAGCAGGTGGGAAGAGTGGGCGCTTGGGGGAGCTTTTCCTGGTCCTGCTCAAACCACTGTGTCTGCAAAGTAAACAAGATGCTACCCCCTCCTGTCCTTCCAGTCGTGGTATGGGCACTACAATCAACTTAGTCACATTTAATGATGCTTTTCCAAGTTAATTTGGTGTCAACATGGCTTAAGTCAACATTCTGAAAGATTCTGAAACTCTACTAAGAAATATAAATGCAGAAACATGTAAGGTCAGAATGGAATGGCCTCAGAGTTTGAATTAGGCTACAGGAAAACCGGAGCTCAAATATAACTATATACATAGGTTTGTAAAATAAATGTGATTAAGAAGAATTCTACACATCACAATGTGATATAAACTCTGTCCAGTTTCCAATTAATCGCCACTTCACTGAGATCAAGTACAATGGTGTCACCTTCAGGTTCACTGCTAAATTCCACATAGAGAAGGATGGAACATTGACATATAATACCAGCTTCCATCTTATGTGCATACACTTTTATTTCTTATTCCGCTGGGTCCTACTTCTTTGCCTCTGGGAACCACTGTCACAATGTAAGAGTTCAACTGCAAACAGTGAAATGCTTCTTACAAATATTTATGTACTTACTGTGTTCCATAATGGAATATGAAGGATAACCTAGGATCTCTAGTTGGCCAATATTGATTGGACTGATTGGTTAATACAGCTAATCAACCATGCAGATGAAAATAATCATTTGTTTGGCTTCACAGTAGAATTAGTAAAGTATCTCAGAACTCTGAGAGTGTTAATATATTGTACTTGCTAGGAGAACATTTGGTAGATTCTTATCTGTGCTCTCTTCCAAAGCATTGCACATCACCACACCCCACCCTTACATTACCTTATTTTAATGAATGGAATAAATAAAATATTTTCTCAATGTCATTACGAATGTCTAAGACATAGGTCTACTTCATTTTCATTCACACAATGGGCCTTAGGAAAACTACGACCACCTTATCCAGCACTCTATTGAAACTGTGAATCATCCAAAGTCTTTGCATCCTGGCCATGAGGATCCCTTAAAGAAGTGATCATGTCCAAGCTTGAAAGTGGCTTAAACGGCAAAAGGAAATGCTCAAAAAGTTGGCACTATATTAACCCTTTGACTCAAAAGAATAATAGCATACTTCAAAGAAGCAAGTAAAAGTATTTAGGTGAACGACTTTTGTAAAAAGAACCACACGTATATTTTTTGAAGGTTAGAGATAGTTATGTGTTTTTATTAGACCACAGATTTCTATTAACTTTTTCTTTTGAAATGATTATAGAGTCACAGGAAGTTTCAAAAATAGTACAGAGTTCTGTGTACCCTTCTTTCAGGGTTTCTCCAAGGTGACATCTCATATAAATGTGTGTAAAATACCAAAACCAGGAAACTGGCACTGGTATGATACTGTTAACTACAGTTCAGACCTAATTTAGTTTTTACCAGATTTTTATGCAGGAAAACATTTCATAAAATGTCAGGAAATCATATATTAAGTTTTAACTAATATTCAAAATGAATAATTCACATTTCTTAAGGAAAAAAAATGATGGGGTTGAGGCTCTATAAGGTATTTTCACTTTTTAAAAGTGAACATCGTAGCCAATGAGGCCCATGGAACAATTTTTTAAAAGAGGATTGTTATCCTGGGCTATGTACATTAGCCCCTCCAAGATACCATGCCTTGGGGTATGAGTTCTGACCCAACCACAGTGAGCCTATGCCACCCTGTGCCCACTAGAGTGGGTGGCAGGTGGGTGGTTGGGGGTAGCTATGGTAAGATCCAGGCAACTGCTCTGGAAACTTCTGTGGACACTGCTGCTGTCAGACATATGGACCAGAACCCTCCCCAAACCTTGCCAACTCCTCCAATGGGCCCCAGGGGAGGCTGGAAACAGGCCTGGAACCAGGTCCCCTCTTTACTCAGAAAACTGACCCCTCCTCTAGGGAGGAGGGTAGAAAGGCCATCATTGCAGCTTGTTATCAGCAGCTGCTCCCCTTTGATGGCCACTCACGCCAATGTTTTGAGTGGTTTGTGCGTGTGTTCCTTCTGGCATCCATTTTTTGGCATTTACTTGACTTAAAAAACAATTTATTTAAACAATGATGCTTTAATTTTGTATTTATAATGATTTTTTTTACATCTTTGCAGCATATTATCATTCTTTGGGATTATTTCCTGGGTATTATTTCCTTTTTTTTTTTTTTTAGGTACTGGGCTGGGGATTGAACCCAGAACCTCACATGTGGGAAGCCAGTGCTCCCCTGAGTTGGTTTTAGCATTTGTTTGCTTTTGTTTCATTTTGTTTTTAGGAGGCACCAGGAACCAAATCCAGGACCTCCCATGTGGGAAGCAGGTGCTAAACCACTTAAGCCACATCTACTCCCTGGGTATTGTTTCTTTATACAAATCTATTATCTTCTTTTGAACATTTTAACTATTTTTAAAACCAGTTTCTAAATATGTTTTTGGGGATCTCTTCCCGGAACAGTTTCCCCTCACTGGCTCTCCTTGGTGCTTGAAATGCTGCTATGAGTGAGAGGAATCATGGAGTCTTTTATCCCTGACTTGGTATCCATCAGAGATGCAAAGTCCCAAGGGAATTAAGGAAACTGGCCAGCAGGTTTGCCAGGGTGTGGTCAGGTCCAGAGCAGGGCCCACCAGGGAAGGTGGCACCAGGTGTGGGGCCACAGTGAGAGACTGTGGACATCCTGTGGGGAGGGGAGGAATTAGCAGGGAAAGAGTGGAGTTAGTAAGGTCCTTGAGGAGAGAGTGGAGTAAGGCCTTGGAAAGGAGAGTATCCGTGAAACGTTCTCCTTACTTCTCAGTTTTGCTGAGGGTCTGCCTGAGACTGGAGGCATCATTTCAATTCCTTCACATAAACACACATGTGCATGTGTCACAACCTGCTTGGTCCTTTCAAGTAGAAGATCACCGAGGTCCTCTAGAGGCTCTGGAAAGTTCCATCCATGCAGTGGCATAGATATGTAGCCCCTCTGCGCCAGGAAGATGCACCTACCCCCACAAACACAGTGGAGCCTCCAAGCGCCCATCCAACCTTTGCTCCCCATGGGAGTGAAGAAGAGGGAAGGGGCCAGCAAGCCTTGGGCTTTGGAAGCCCCCAGGAGTTGGCTGCTCAAGTTTGTCCAGCCTTAGGCTCACTCAGAGTAGTACAGACAAGGCCCTGGGTGGTCTTGAACTTGACCTTCCAGGCCTCAGCTTTTGTGAAGGTTTGCAAGAGCCTCTGACCTTTACTTCCATCACATCTAATCCACATTGACAACCAGCTGGGTGGTTCTGTGCCGAACTTCCAGGCCATGGCCCATCTCTCTGTCTCTGAATAGGAGAATGTGGCCTGAATTATCTTACAAGGTTATTTTACTTCCTTTCTCCTGAGTCTCCAGAAGATTTGAGAAAAGACCAAAAAGTACTTACTTTTCTTATCTGTTGTGTTGTGCACCGTCACCATGGGAACTCCTGGTCCTACCATGGGGTGGAGAAGAGAAGCCAGAAAAGAAACAAAAACAAGGCTGTCAGTCGAGAGCACAGCAAGAAGAACCTCCCTTACAACATGTCGATTTGGGGACTCTGGAGAAGCTGACTTCATGGCAAGTCATCAATAAGCAGATGACAGAGACATAGAAAGTGGCAAAGGCCAGGTCTGCTGCGTTGCTCGAGACATATCTTTCTAGTTTTCCTACTCATGTTAAATACAGCAAACCCCATTGAAAGGACAGATTTTTAGATTATTGTAATGACACAGAACACCATTTTATGAAGCAATTACAGTTGGCATATATCCTTATAACATCAATTTTTACACTCCAGACACAGATCCCCCATTGGCTTCATCTAAGTCTAGGAAATTACTTAAACCTGAATGCTAAGTCACCTTCTCAAAGACGTCTTCTCTAGCTCTTGCTGGCAGGAAGTCATTCCTTTCTCTGGTCTCTTCATAACAATTAGCAAAAACTTATTAAGGTAACAGGCAGACCTTGCGAACAATAAACTCTGCTTTTCCATTTTCCCTCAAATCCCTTTCATGTGTGGCTTTCCAGTCCCAGGGCAGCGGGGAAGCTTATGACCCCAGGGAGTGAGAAGGCAGGGTCAGAGTGTGCGACCTGACTCTGTCCTCTCTTAGCAGACGGAGAGTCCAGAAAGAATAAGAGGTGTTCTAAATTATTTGTATCGCTTTTTAAATATATAGGAAGAGGCAAGCCTGGTGACCCTCCGCTTCGGTCCCTTTCCTCCTCCGCTCATTCTGTCCGTCTAGTTGGCTTCCTGAAGTTTCTGAAATATGTCAAGCTTCTCCCACTTGGACTATGTTCTCTTTGCCTCCAGATATTTGCTTTTCTTGTCTTTCTCTTTATTTACATCTCTGCTCAGGTGGGTTCCCCCACATAAAAGAACACCCCCATCCACTACCACGCTATCAGCCTCTGTCCCCTACCCTGCTTCCCTTTTCTTAATAGCACTCACTACCATGCACTGTAATGTCAGGACATTCTAGTATGGACTTTTTCAGTATATTTGCTTCTTGTCCTTCTCCTCAGTAGCACTGTAATATAAGCTCCCCATGAGCTGAGACTCAGTCTTATTCACAGCCGTTACCTCCAGCATCTACTAGAGGGTCTGAAATAGTCAGTGCTTGATGACATGTTCATGGAGTGAATCCTGAATGAGCCATCGCGGAGCGCACAGAGAAGCCCAGAGCACACAGGAGGAGGCAGGATACAGGCTGTCCCTTTGGCCATGGTGGGCTGTGGGAGAATGAAGGAAGGAAGAGGACATGGGCGGTGGGTGGTCAGAGGGAGACAGAGTCCCATGGCCAGCAGTGCTGCTGTTGCTCAGCTTTGGGCTGGGGACTCTGGATGTCGTGAGCTCACAGGGGATGGCCACGGCAGTGCTGGAGGATACGTGGTATTTGGGCGAGGTGAGGGCTGAAGGTTGGCTTCTCTGAAGTCATCGCCAGGACTTCTCTCACACTTCTGAGGGCCCTCTGACAAGTAGCTGTGTTGAATCTGCCATGGATCCCATGGTGAGGCATTAAAGTGCCCACGGCAGAGGCTGTAGAGTATACATCCTGCTCTAGGACTCAAGGAGACATTGCAGAAAATCAAAGGGGTCTCTGAGGCTGTTGACAGGTGAAGAGAGGGTGATTCAGCCAGGGAGACCCCCAGGTTCTGGCTGAGCTGGGCGTCACACCAGCTGTGGACATCAGAACAGATGCCTTTCAAGTGTCCGGTGCACAATCCGAGGCCCCAGAAGCCCAGGGAGTCTTCCTTCCTCCACCATGTGCCTCCTTCCCCTATTCACCCAGAGATAGGGTTGCCAGAAAAAATACAGGATACCCAGTGACTTCTGAACTTCAGATAAACAACGAATAAATCTTTTTTTTAATATCAATGTATCCCATGCAGTATATGGGACATACAACTGAAAAACTGTTGTCCATCTGAAATTCAAATTTAAATGGGCATCGTGTATTTTTATTTGTTAAATCTGACAACCCTCCACAGGAAAAGAAGGGGAGGGAACAGCAACCTCAGCATGTACGTGTTTATACCTAAAGAGACAGCATTTACTGAAAGGGATTTAAACATTGGCTGTATGTTCAAATTACTGAATCAAGCCAAGTGCCCTGGCTCTCAGATCCATCCCCTCCCCACCCCCATAAGGAGCTCCTGTGGAAGAACAGATCAGCCAGCGAGCAATAAGGAATCTACGTCTATTTTCTCTGCACATTTCAGTATGAGTAAATTTGCAAACAGAGATATCCTACATTCTTATTAATAATGGAAACAATTATTATTTATTTAGTGCCTACTATGTAAAAGGCACTCTGCTAGATGTTTTATATAAATAATTTCTAATCCTCACAGCAGCTCTGCAAAGTAGACACTACTAACCGTATTTTACAGTTGAAAAAGCAAGGGTTTAGAGGTCTTTAAATCTTTTGTCTCATCCATACAATAAGAAAGTTGCTGAGCCTGGATTAGCCCCTTCTCATTTCTTAATTCATGAATTTAACACGTGTCTCTAAGGGAAGGTATAAGGTGAAAAGTAAAAGGCCCCTTTTATCCCTACTTCCCAGAAGTAACCTAAATGTTTCTAAAATGTCCTAAAATGTTTCTCTTCTTATATGTGATCATATTTGCATATAAGGAAATATTTTATTTTCAAGATGCTTTAAACATACTGATAAAATAGTAAATAACATAAAAAAGACTTGCATGTAAATCCACAAGCTTTATCAAATCTTAATATTATACCATATTTGCTGTAGTTGTTTTTTTAAAATAATAAAACATAACAGATAGATTTGAGATTACCGTATAACTCTTTCCTAATCTCAGTCCCTAACTTGCCCAGAGGTTACCAATACCTTGAAGTTAGTATTTATCATTTCTTGGCATATGTAAAAGAAAATTTTGCTACATGGTTATGTATTCATAATGAAATAGTTATAGACAGTGTAATACAGCATACCACCATGTAACATGTTTTTTTTAATTTTTAAAATTTTTATTATTTATTTATTTTTATGTAATATGTTTTGTACAGTCTAGATATAGTGCTGATAAGGATGAAGCAAATGGGTAGATGAATGGTAGATACATTCACTTTGGAGAACAATTTTGCAATATTTATGCAATTTGAAGATATTCCTGCTGTACGGCCTGACAACCTCATTTCTAGGACTATATCTCAGAGAAATTCCTGTACATGTATCCAAGGAAGTATGTACAAGGCAGTTCATAACAGCAATTTTCTAGAAGTTGGAAATCATCCAGCTATCCATTAGCAGGAGTAGATGAATAAAATGTGGTATAGTCATACCTAGTAGAGTGTTATAGAATATACAAAAGGAATGAGTAATGTCTATAAACATGGATAAACATAAAAAAATGCAGTGCTGAGTGAAAAAAATCAAGTTGTAGAATGGTGACTACTATAACAGAACACTTATACTTAAAGAATTTTTATAAAAGCTGTAAAATCTAATCTTTTAACAGATGTATAATATTCTACTATATGGCTATATTTTAATTTATTTAGTTCATTCCCTATTGATGAATATTTATGCTGTTTCTTCTGTTGTTGTTACCATAAAGAACGTTATAGAAAAATCTCTTAAACCTCTCTTTACTCACTATGAAGACTGTATTTGTAGGTTAAGCTCATCACTAGTACTGCAATTGTGATTTTTAAAAATGTTTTATAGTCAGCTTTCACTAAATAAGCCTGTGGTTTCAAACAACCCCCAAATTTAAGTTTATTTCTTGCTCAGATTACATCCTGGTGAGCAGGTCTGTTGCCGCTCTGCTGCCCTGTACTTGGCTCTCTTCTAGGTGAAATTTTTATTCTAGGATCCAGGCTGAAGGATCAGTCTTAATCTGGAACACACTGCACTCATGGCAAAAGGAAATGAAAGAGAGCTCGTGGAAATATGTGATGTCCAGCTTAATACTGCTGAAGAGTGCAGTTCACTTCTGCTCTCATGCCATTGGCCAATTTAGGTCACATGGCTGAGCTATCAACAGAGGGTGCTGCGAGTCACGTGGCAATGGGGCATGGAGGATCATCTTTCAGCTAAGTGCGGGGAGAGGGTGAAAAACTGGGAGCATTAATATAATCTACCACAAGGGGTGGAGACATTTGGAATTTCAATACGTATTGCCAAATTGC
Source organism: Dasypus novemcinctus (assembly GCF_030445035.2). NCBI lineage: Eukaryota > Metazoa > Chordata > Mammalia > Cingulata > Dasypodidae > Dasypus > Dasypus novemcinctus. The sequence continues at coordinate 136,331,036 of NC_080677.1, read as the reverse complement.
CCTCCAAAAAAAATTATATCAAGTTGTACTCCAACAGTGTATGAACTGTTATAACTTAAAAAAGAAACCAAAACTCTAGGGAGCAAGTACTCTTAGTATTGCTTTAACTTACAATTCTTTAATTTTGAGTGAAGTTGAACATATGTTTATGTTTACTAGATTTCTGTATTCCTTTTGTGTGTATATGACTGCAAACTGTCCTTTCACATTGTTGGCCCCACTTTGTCTCGTTTTTTTTAAAAAAGATTTTATTTTTTATTTATTTCTCCCCCCCCGCCCCCCGCCCCGTTGGTTGCTCTCTGTGTCCATTTGCTGTGTGTTCTTCTGGGTCTGCTTGTATTCTTGTCGGCGGCACTGAGAATCTGTCTCTTTTTGTTGCGTCATCTTGCTGCGTCAGCTCTGTATGTGTGTGGCCCTACTCCTGGGCAGGTTGCACTTTTTTTACATGGGGTGGCTCTCCTTATGGAGGTGTACTCCTTGAATGTGGGGCTCCCCTACGCGGGGGACAGCACTCCTTGCGTGCATCAGCACTGTGCGTAGGGCCAGCTTCACCACATGGGTCAGGAGGCCCAGGGTTTGAACCTTGGACATCCCATGTGGTAGGCAGATGCTCTATCCATTGAGGCAAATCCGCTTTCCATTGTCTGTTTTTATATATTTAGGAAATTAACTCATTATTATACTACTGCAGATATTTCTCTTATGTTCTTTCTGATATGTCCTCAAAAAACTGCCATAAGTACCAATGGAAGTTACTGTCACGCTGAATTGCAATAAAAAAACAAAAACACTATCTGTTTCTACCAAGTTCACATACACAGTGAACTTCTTGGATGATGAATCTGTGTGTCTCATTCCCAGTGCCTACCACGAATCCAGTTGTCAATGTTTGTAAACAAGATTTTTGCTCAATGGATTAACAGTTAATGAATGAATGACTTTCTGAGCATATACTTGGCATATCAAGTCAGCAAATTTAAATTAGGCTAAGGAAAGTTCTCTTCAGACCATTCTTTGCATTCCTCTTTTAGGAATGTATGTTGTTATCTCGCTGTAGATACTTAGGTTACCTCTGCTCTTTTCACAGGGTGCTGAGGATAGTGCCTCCATTAACGGGAAATGAATTGTGGTCTCTTGGTGATCTATATCACAACCTTTACCTCTATGCTAATATAGAATACTTCTTTAGAATAACCAAATACAAAAAATATGAATAAAAACTACATTTAGGGAAGCAGACTTGGCTCAATGGATAGAGCATCTGCCTACCACATGGGAGGTTCGTGTTTCAAACCCAGGACCTTCTTGACCCATGTGGAGCTGGCCCATGTGCAGTGCTGATGCGTGCAAGGAGTGCCGTGTCATGCAGGGGATTGCCCCACACGCAAGGAGTGTGCCCTGTAAGGAGAGCCACCCAGCGTGAAAAAAGTGCAGCCTGCCCAGGAGTGGCGCCGCACACATGGAGAGCTGACACAACAAGATGACGCAACAAAAAGAGACACAGATTCCCAGTGCCGCTGACAAGAATGGAAGCGGACACAGAATACACAGGGAACAGACACAGACAGCAGATACTGTTGGGGGCGGGGAGGAGATAAATAAATAAATAAATAAATCTTTAAAAAAAAAGAACCAAAAAAACTACATTTAAAGAGAATACTAGGGAAGCAGACTTGGCCCAGAGTGTAGGGCATCCATCTGCCACATGGGAGGTCTGCGGTTCAAACCCCGGGCCTCCTTGACCCATGTGCAGCTGGCCCATGAGCAGTGCTGATGTGCGCAAGGAGTGCCCTGCCACGCAGGGGTGTCCCCGCATAGGGAAGCCCCACGCGCAAGGAGTGCACCCCATAAGGAGAGCCGCCCAGCGCGAAAGAAAGTGCAGCCTGTCCAAGAATGGTGCCGCATACACGGAGAGCTGACAGAACAAAAAGAAACAGATTCCCATGCCGCTGACAACAGACGCGGACAAAGAAGAACACGCAGCAGCTAGACACAGAGAACAGACAACTGGGGCGGGGTGGGGGGGAAGGGGAGAGAAATAAAATAAATAAATAAATCCTTAAAAAAATAAAGAGGATACTAAACAAAAAGTTAGAAAATACAACCCCAGGGACATCCCGTGCAAGCATCAACTCCATGAGTCTGACTTCCAGCTCCGGCATTCGAGTTGAATGGATCGCAGCAGTTACCATTACTACTTGAACAGCTGCAATTGGTTGTCTAGTTTACAAAAGATTTTCCATAAAAGATTATCACAACAAGGTTATGGTGAACCTTCATATCCAGAAAGACATCTCCATGCTTCTAAAATGGAAGATTTGGGAGATAAAGCTGTGTATTACCATTGTTGGTGATCAAAAAGTTCCCACTCTGTGATGGCTCTCATTCAAAAAAATAAAGAGACTGGAGACAACGTGAGACCTGTGATCATTAAGAAAAAAGGAACTTAAATGGACAGTTTGGATGCTGCAAACTGACTTGTTGTAATGTTACCTGATTGTTTAATTAGAATGAATATCATTTCTAAGTCACATCCCCTAGGTTCTAGATGTGTAATGTTGCAAACCACAGCTCTCATATTCACGGCATTTGCCTTGTTTGTTGATACATCATGGTGCACATTTGCTTAAACCAAAAAATAACCTGTCTTCATGCCTGTGGGTTATTTTGGTCTTATAAGGACCCATTTCTTTAAATTTAAAATAAGGACATTAGAATATAGTTGTATGTTGAAGTTAACATATTAAATTATTCTTGAAATCATATATATGCAGATTGTACTTGTAAGTTTCAAAGGAAACCAGCACCTCCTCATATTACATAGTTAACTTAGAAAGTAAATTGGTTGTGATCAAACTACATTAATCTTAAAATAGTCTAGGAAAAAAATACAACTCCTGGGAAGCGGACTTGGCCCAATGGATAGGGTGTCTGCCCAACACATGGAAGGTCTGCGGTTCAAACCCCGGGCTTCCTTGACCCATGTGGAGCTGGCCCATGTGCAGTACTGATGCGTGCAGGGAGTACCGTGCCATGCAGGGGTGTCCCCCATGCAGGAGAGTCCCACGCGCAAGGAGTGCGCCCTGTAAGGAGAGCTGCCCACCGTGAAAGAAAGTGCAGCCTGCCCAGGAATGGTGCCACACACATGGAGAGCTGACGCAGCAAGATGATGCAACAAAAAGAAACACAGATTCCCGTGCCACTGATAAGGATAAAAATGGTCACAGAGGAACACACAGCGAATGTACACAGAGAGCAGACAACTGGTGGGTGGGAGAGGGGGGAGAAATAAAAAATAATAAATCTTGAAAAAAAAATACAACTCCTATAGATGATTATATATCTACCAATTATAACAATCCCAGCTAACTCATCCAGATTTCTGTCTTACACTCAGATCCTCCCTGAGGCCAGGGCGAGCCTTTGGGTCTTGGGGGCAGTCTGGGGTCCCAGGTGGCTGGCTCCTGCCCTTTCAGTTGCCATCACAGCTGGCCTCTCTGGTCCAGGTGGTCTACGCACACTGCTTTATGTGAATTATAAGATCCCTCACTGGCTTCAAGATTTACATGATGATTGAGCTCCTGAAAATTGGCAGATAATTTAGAAAAATACCTAAATCAAAATGAACATTCTCCTAAGAAATAAGCAAAAGTAGAAGATTCTTAATTTGGAATCAAATCATTTGGAATATGGAATACTTGACGTGGGTAAATGTTTACCTGATGCTTTTCTAAGAAAAGAAAGGTCATGCTAAACACATTAACAGCATAATCAAGATCAGAGGGGATCTCATAATATATAAAGGGGAGCACTTTAAACCTGCTGTAAACAATTAAGAATACTTTTGCTAATGAGTCTTATGAGGGCTCCACCATTGAAGTATGTCTTAAATTTACTACTCCCTCCCCCCACTTCTTCTAAATAACTTTATGCACTTCTAGCCAATAACTAACTTATTTAATGAGTTCTTTTTTGTGCAATAGAAAGATTTTGGTATTTTGTCACCGTTTCCTATAAGACAATTGGCTCTCATGTACACACAGATTATTTATATCTAAAGCCTGAGAAACCTTGCTTCTTGCTTTTTAGATGGGCAGTAACTTGTAGGACTGCTTTACAGCTATTCTTCTGGTAACTCATATTCATGGTTTTTACTTTGCAGATAATTCAAGTCAACAAATATATTGAGCTTCTACCATGTGCAAGGCCCTGCACTTGGTCTAAGGGGAAGCAATGTCTTTGTCCTCAGGGAGCTCAGGGAAAACAGACACGTACAAAAGTGTGCTTTGCTGCACAGTTTAAGTACAGCAGGAGAAGCAGGTGCGAGGTTTGGTGGTGCCCAAAATACCTCCCATAAAAAGGAGGCAGTAAAGAAACTTGGGCTCTAGTCCTAGTTCTGATACCAGCTCCTTTGTGTTTTAAGGCAAGCACCTTTACTTCTCTGGGTCTCAGCTGCAGCAAAAACAGTGGCAGCCAACACTTTGGGATTCCTATTGCCTGCTAAGCAAACCTTGCACACAACTCTGTGAAGTCGACACGCCTTCTTCTCTAGATTAGAGTTCTCTGATCAGAAACTTCCTTCGAAATGCACCCATTTGCCAGTGGTCCTGGGGAAGGATGAGAGGAAGCAGTCCACACAGTGAAGGAGCTTCTAGTCTCAGCCTGAGATGGAAGGCAAGGAGGAAGGGAAGAGAGTCCGTACAAAAAAACAGGATGGTTTTTCTGTTCCTTCTCAGCCCACCCTTCAGGCACTTTCAGGTTTTAGTCTAGTCTTAGGAGACAGGATACGCTTTGAAATGGAAGCAAACAATTATATTCCACTCTAACTACCTCTGTTAATTAGGTCAAAAATTAAGTGTTTGATTCTATATATGCATGCCTATTGACTTATTCTTAAGTATAATATCTCCTATTCATGCGTATAAGAATATGCATCTATTAAGATCCATGTGTAAACACAGATGTTTATTAGGATTCTCTTTGCCCTGTCCTAATATTTCTTAGGCCCTTCATAAGTAAGCTTGGTGGGCAATCCTTGGAGCACACAAGAGAGCTAATGTTCCAACTGTTAAATGGGAGTTGTGTGCTCATTGGCAGCAGAACACTAATTATGTTTATTCAGTCTTAGCTTACAAAAGTAACTATAATATCAACAGCATTTGGCCTTTTAAAAAATTTTGTTCAGTGACTGATACTATTCTGGTTTAGGCTAAATATTTGACTTCCCAAATTTTATTGTTCCTGAAAGGGAAAATAACCAAACAGAAGTAAGCAAATTCATGACTAATAAATTAGGTAGTTTTGGTCAATAAAGATCCTGTGGCCAGAGGGGAAGAATTCAAATTACAAAAAGAAAAGCTTTGCATTGCACAACAGTCTTGTAAACGAAATATTTACTTTTGAGTCTGGTTTCCAGTCCCATTCATTTCAGAACAATAATTTACACCTGCTTGACTGGATGGAAAAATAAGACAATTACTGATGAAAATGAAGTAATTAAAAAGGACACAAAACTGTCGAAGAAGAAAGTCATCAGGATAAATAACAGAAATTCGTAGAGACAGTGCTTGTCTTCATTCCTCTCATCTATATTCTCAGAGGATGTTTATGTGACAGATAATTTCCAACCAGAAGCTAAACTCACAGTATGTAAACAATGGAAATTCAAATAGTCTGGGCCAACACCACCGGCATATCTCTTAAGCACTGATGAATGGTTTAAAAGAACAGCTGCAAGCAGAGTGAGCAAAGAGGAAGGCTCTGGCAAAGTGAGATAATTGGCAATGGCCTTGGCTGGTACAGATTCCAGATCTCTTTATTTGCCAGTTCATGAATTATGTATGCCTGATGTATAAAGTTTCTATATTGAGGTGATATTATCATACCAATAAACAGGATGCTAGCCAAGCTACCAGAGCACTGTAGATAATTAAAATATTTGTTCCAAAGACAGTATTTCCTAGTCAAGGCAGACAGATGTTGCTGTTTGATTCTGTAACCTTGTTATCGCTGACATCAGGTCTGAGATTTAGGGATCCCCCCATCCCGCCACTTCCCTACCCATGCCCCAGAGCTTTTCGGTTTTGCTTCAATCTAATTTTCTGTGTTCAGGGAAATTGAAAGTGATCATATTTCCCAAGCAGCCGTCTGACTAGCATTGCTCAGCAGGGCTCATAAAAATTGGTGGGTTGTTCTGCATGCTCAGGAATGACAATGAAGCAATGTCACGTTGACTTCTTTACAGTCACAGGTAACCTCTTTAGAAGTTAGGATCTATGAAAAGTGTTTTCACATATGAGAAATCTTCCCAAACATAAAAAATAAGGCGTCTCTGTGTGCTCTTGACATTCAGATATCTTCTGATAATTGAGTCACAAAAAAGCTTTAGGTTTTAGGACTTATTTGTATTTAAATCTTAGAGTCACTTTTATGCCCCTTACATATCAACTGGAGGGAGGTTTTTAGATGTTTCATAGAATTCTCAGAATTCAAATATGAAGGAAAGAACTTATTAGTTTTGTGAGATGAGGCAAACCCACAGGAAACATGATGCAATGGACAATCCGCTGTTTGTCGCTCTATATGGCCAAGCTAAAATCTGGACCCAGGGACTCAGATCCTATTCAAAGGCTCTTCTTACTCCACTTCCCACAGATTCTGGGATTGTCTTGATTCTCAGACTTGTAATAACATTTATCAAAGCTGCCTGCACTGTGACCCAGAAGTTTTGCAATGGTTTTCAAACAAAGCAATTAAGTTCTAATTTTAGTACCGATTGCATGTTTCGCCGTCTTATCTTTAACTCTACTTGGAACTTGGGAAGCCACTTTATACAACTTTGTATTCCACAGTGGAAAATGTAGTGTCTTATTAACAGTAAGTGGCCAGTTAAGATTTGCTGATTAAATTAATGAATAAATAATTCATAGATAGTATCCATTCCTTGGAAAATTAAGTTAGTGCAGTTAGTCCAGAGGCTTTGGCACAGTCTTCCAAACAGCCTCAAAGCTGCCAATTACCTGTTTTTAGAGGTTAGCTTTGGCCAAAAATTGAGAGCCAAGTTTTTAAATTAAGGGCTTATAAATTTGATGATTAGGAAAGATTAATAGTCAAGTACATTAAAAAGTTAAGAGTTGTGTATTCTTTATGAGTCTATTATGTAAAGATAATTTTATAAGAGGGATTTAAAAACTTTTGAGCTATATTCATATCATTGGAATAAGTGGTCAGCTTCTTGGATGCAGAAATTATGGCATGTGATAAAAATAGGCTCATTTCTTATTATCATATTGAGGACAGATTATATTTTAGATTTTTTTTGCTCTCTAATTTGACCCGAAAACTGGCTGTAAATCTTGACATAGGATGGGTTACGTTATCAAGTGGAAAATTAAAAGAATCGTGGTGGTCCTGCCTTGGTTTTTATTTCTTATTGACCTTCCAATGTGTATACTTTTTGAGGCTTTCCTCCCATCATATTTCTCACTCTCTGATGTGGAGTCCATTGAATGAAAGGTAGGTCTTGGGGTCAGAGGGATTTGGGTTTGGATTTAGACTCAGTCACTCCCTTGTCAGTCACTCCCTGTTTGTGTGTTCTCAGGCAGTGATCTCAGTTTTCTATTATTTTATCAGTAAAATAGGGATGATACTACGTGCCTGGCAGGCCAATAAGGATAACTAAGTGAGATGACCTACCTGAAAATCTTGACACTGTGGGCAGAAATACAAAATGCCCTTGTTTTTCTTTTTCTGGACTCAAGAACATAGAATAAACAAATCACTTTTTAAGTGGAAGTAATTACACATTCTGCTCTCTCTTAGCATTTAATTCATCACCAGGTCCTCTCAATTGTGCTTGCTAAAAGATCTCCTCCTTTCTTTTCTCCATGGTAACATCCTTAGCAATGGCCCTCCTCATATTTCCCTTGCAAGTATTTATAAACAATTTGGATCATGGTAGGCTTCTGAATAAAACCCTTTAATTGTTCTCCATTGTGCAGAGGCTAAAGTTGAAACTCTTTGAATGAAATAAAATATCCTTGCAGACCTAATCTATGACCACTCTCTAGTACAGACTTTGTGCTACAGCCATTTTCAACTTCTCATGCTTTAGTGCAGGAGTTATGCTGTTTTATCCTTTGGTGCCTGCTATTCCCTTTTCCTGGCATGCCCTTTCCTCTGAGTGTTCCTGCTAAATTTTTACGTATTCTTCAAGATTCAGTTCAAACATTTTCTCCTTTATGCCTTCTTTGACTATTCCTTCCTTTGTCACAACTATTTATTAACAGGAATAGTAATAATAAATAATAACATCAGAGCAGCAGTTAGTAATTATGCAATACTTACAATGTAAACCCCCTTTATTTCTTTAAAATAATCATCTGTGGTAGGTGCTACAACCCATTTTACAGATTAATAAACTGAGGCACAGAGATATTAAGTAACTTGCTAAAACGTGATATGCCAGGATTTAACCCCAGGCAGAGTCCATACTCTTACTATCTACAGTGCTCTACTGCCCCTCTGTTTGGCCTTTTGTATATAGGTAAGGAAATCTTTGTGTACAAACCTTAGCTGCAAAAATACTTAATTTAACCAAGGAGGTGTAAGACTTGTACGCTGAAATTTGCAAAACATTGCTGAAAGAAATGAAAGAAGACTTAAATACATGGAAATATATCTTGTGTTCATGGTTTGGGAGACAATATTGTTAAGATGGCAATATTACCCAAAGAGATAAACAGATTTAAAGCAATCTTTATCAAAATCTCCAAAATTGTTTTTGCAGAAAAGAGCTAAAATAGAAATGAATTCACAATGTTCCGTAGTTAAAACCATTTAGAAGAAGATAAAAAAAGTTGGAGGACCCAAACTTCCTCACTTCAAAACATACTATAAGCTATAATAATCTAAACAGTGTGGTACTGGCATAAGGATAGGCATATAAATCAATGGAAAAGAATTAAGTCTAGAAATAAATCTAACCCATACATCTACGGTTAATTGCTTTTCAACAAGGGTACCAAGGCTATTAGTTGGGAAAGAACAGTCTTTTCAACAGAGAGTGCTGGGGCATTGGGATATCCACATGCAAAGAATGAGTTTGGGTCCTTACCTCATACCATATGCAAAAATGAACTCATAATAGATCAGACCTAAATGCAAGAGTTAAAACCATACAATTCTTAGATGAAAATACAGCAGCAAATTTTCATGTCCTTGGATTTGGCAATGTTTCTGAGTTATGACACCAAAAGCACAAGCAACAAAAGAAAAAAAAAAGATAAGGTGAAAACTTCGTCAATATTAAAAACAAAGGACCCTGGTCAAGAAAGTGAAATGACAACCTACAGGAGAAAATATTTGCAAATAATATATCTGATAAGGGTCTAGTAACCAGAATAAAGAATTCTTATAACTCAACAACAAAGAGACAATGCAATTTAAAAAGGGGCGAGGATCTTGAACAGACATTTCTCCAAAGAAGATATGCAAATGGCCAATAAGCACATGAAAAGATGTCCAACATCATTAGCCATCAGGGAAATGAAAATAAAAACCACAGTGAGATGGTACTTCACATCCACTAAGATGGCTGGTCTTTTAAAAATGGAAAACAAGTGTTGGCAAGACTGTTCAGAAATTGGAACCCTTGTACATTGGTAGTGGTTATGTAAAATGATGCAGCCACAGTGGTTCCTCAAAAAGTTAAGTGTAGAAGTACCACGTGATCTAGCAATTCTACTTCTAGTCATGCACTGAAAATAATTGAAAACAGGTATTCAAACAAAAACCTGGTCACAGATGTTCACAGCAGGATTACTCACTCTAACCAAAAGGTGGAAATAACCCCAATGTCTACCAACTGATAAAAAGAAGAAACAAAATGTGGTATGTCCCTTCAATGGAATGTTACTGACCTATAAAAAGGAATGAAGTACAGATACATGCTACAACAAGGATGAATCTAGAAAATATGCTGAGAGAAGCCAGACAGATCCAATGTATATATAGAGTAAGCAGATTAGCAGTTACCAGGGACTCAGAGAAAGTGGAAAATGGGGGTGACTCCCTAATGGATATGGGTTTCTTTTCTTCGTGATGAAAATGTAGACCAAGGTGATAGTTGCACAACATTGTGAATGTACTAAATACCACTGAATTGTACACTTTAAAATGGTTAATTCTAGGTTAGGGGAGTTTTATCTCCTTTGAAAAAAAATACTTGCACCATTTGCTAGCTGGGTGACCTTGGGCAAATCATTTTAACTAGCTGGTTCTTCATTTTCTCACCTGTGAATTGGGAATAATAATGGTACCCATCTCAAAGAGTTTTGAGGATTAAATGATAATATTAAAAAAGCCTAGAATAAGCCAAGTACCAAATAAATCCCCATTAAGTTTTACCTGTTATTGTTATTCTACCATTATCATAATTATTTTTCAGTCAAGGAGTTATCAATATCCATTCACCCATACTCTTTTGCTTGGGGTTCCTTGGGCTAATGGTGTAACATTGGTGATAGAGTTGGTGAGAGTTAGGGGATGATCCCATCAATAAAGACAGACTACCAATTCTATGTACCAGTAGACTCATTCATAGAAATCCTACACACTATTAAAATTTGCTTGTTACTTCACCTGCCATTAGTCAATATGCTGGCTATATCCCTGCAGTTTATACCCATGTCCCCTAGCATCCCAGGGCAGCAGAGGAGGTGAGTGCCATTTGTCTTCAGAACTGGCTCCTGAGATATTTTAAGATATGCACAAAACCCACCAAGGTTGCTTACGAGGGTGAAACGAATGTACAGGTACTTCTGTGCTTCCAATGCAAACTAGAAGCCTCCTATCTTTCCATCTTGCTTGTCCCCTAGGGCCCAGCTCAAGCAGTCCCCTCCTTGGAGCTGTCCCTGTCTTCTGGCAGTGATTGCTCCTTTTTCATCTCCACCTCCTGGTTAGCCTTGAATAGCTCTCCTGCATCTTTAAACTTGCAGTGTCTCTGCCTTCTCTCTCCAACTAGATTATTAACTATTTGAGGTAAAATTGTAAACATCTTGCATAGAAGTACACCACAAATACCTACTTAGAAAAAATAAGCACACTTTATGTGCTATTACTTGTAGGGACCTGGTGCAATTGATTTTTATTTCCTTCCAGTAGACTTTTCTTATTGCTTAACCTTTGTGGTCCCAAATTTCTCTAATCTGTAAAATGAGACAGTAGAACTAAATCAGAGATTTTCAAAGTGAGCTCCTGCAAGTCTCTTGAGGAACTACTAATTTACATGTTGGACTTCCAAGTAAGTCTTCCTTTTGAAGAAGGGGCTCTGTGGTTCAAAACAAGTTTGAAAACATTTGGACTAGAGGGTCTTTAAACTTTTCTGCCCTAGCATTCTATGAATCTAAAAACAATCCTGATGCCCTCTAGTTAGACATAATCCCCTATTTCTCTTAATTATTCAATAACTGTTTGTGTTCTTGCTATACTTACTGCTTTCTTTTAGTGAACACAGATCATCTTAGCCAACGATACCTCAAGACTCTTGAGGGAAAGGACCACCTTATCATGGTCCACTGGGCTGCCACAAATTTTAAAAATAAATGAATACACTGAAAAAGTATAAGGTATCCAGTGGTATGTGTACATATGTTTTCTTTTCTTTGGGATGGAAACAGTGGAAAAAGACGTGAGGAAATGTCAACCAGAGCAGATGTTGGGTGTTGAACAATCATTGATCTAGAAAATCTCACCCATGCTGTTGAGAGGAGAGAAATGAGTAATGATAATCTCATAAATAGAAAGTGTGTGTGCGTGCATGTGTGTCCACGTTCATCCACAGATGTGCCTACACATGGCTCATTACTAAAAATCACCCTTTAAAATATTTCTGTTGTTAAAACAAAATCTCTTCCTCCAATTTCCTCCTTAATTTTTGTCATGTCAGTGAGCAATTAAGGGTAATTTAAACAAAATTAATGATGTGTAACACCACAATGAAATATTTTCTAACACATAAGTGAATGGTCTGTGGAGAGGAAGTAGAAATATAATTTGAACATCCACACAAGTGACAATTTTAATTAATTTTCTCCTGTGCTAATAACCGTGTTGTTAAAGTGTGACAGAACAGATGTTCTCTCTTAAACACCAGCCTCCTAACCGCATACTATTTTTATCTGAAAGCTCAGTTCTCCGGTTGAGTGTTTTTGGGATTGGTTAATACAGCCGTATGTGCTTCAGAAGGAAATACTTTAAGGCAGAGCAAAACAAAACAAAAAGAAAACCCAAGTCATCCAAATGCATTATTTTCTTGCCTCATCTCTAAGCAAGGAGGTACATCTTAGAATCAAAGCCTCAAGACTAGAGACTCTTCTCAAAGGCAGAAAGGAAGCTCACGGTAATTAAATAGAAGTGGACCCAGAGATTAAGCCCCAGGCTGACTTTGGTGCATCAAAAATGAATTGAAGCTCTAGGAGCCTCAGGAGAAACATTCCTGAAGGTCACGGTTTGCCTCAAGGCGCTCATTACACTCCCCACTGCTGGGACACAAGCAACCTTAAAATCACTGGGAATCCTGTATGGTATGCATGATTGGTAGACTCACATCTTCTCTAATAATAATAATAATAATAATAAATCACAGGGCAACAGGAATTATCTCTACCTTCAACTATAGCTTTCCTAAACAAGATGGCGCTTAACGGGCATATTGGATAAGTGGTAGTATTTACTATTTTTTATTGGTTCTCAGACATCATCAATTTTTTTTTTTTGAAGGACTGGGGGCTGGGGATTAAACCTGGGACTTTGCATGTAGGAAGCTAGCACTTAACCACTGAGCCACATGGGCTTCCCTGAGCTGTTTTTTTTTTTTTTGTTTTTGTTTTTGCTTGTTTGTTTTTGTTTTTTAGGAAGCACCGAGAATTGAACCCAGGATCTCCCATGTGGGAAGCAGGCACCCAACTTTGAGTCACATCTGCTTCCCCATCCTCAATTTTTAAATGAACCATTGATTTGATAAAATTTAATATATTATAAGATCTATTCTGGTTTCAGAAGAATTAAAATGTGAAAATGTGTGTTGTGAAAGTGAGGAAATTTCTTTGTATTTTATTTCATTTCTATTATAAAACTTACTTTATTTTCTATATTTATATTTTATTTTTACATGGTCCTTATTCTTTATCTGAGCACTGATTTCCCTACCATTCTTTGCATAGAGATGCCCTAGATCCTGCATTGGTCCAGGAAAATCTAAATCCTAGCCACGATCCTCAATACCCAGTTCAGCCAACCAGAAAAGCCCCCACAGACTGATTCTTATACGCGGAGAGAATAAAAATCCTTTGTTCACACACCTGAGCCATGCAAAACTTTGGTCATTTCAGCAGAATCTTCCCACAGAAAGGAAACTAAATAGCCATTATTAACTGATGGCTTTGTAAATTGATGCTGTCAGCCATCAGAAAGAAGAGGTGAAAATCCAGAGTCAATTTTAGTATGGGTTGTGATTTTAAAAGTTTCCCCCTACTACAGGGAATAGATGAGAATGAATGAAGGCTCCCACCTCTGAGACAGAGAGGAAGGGTCAGGGGTTAGGGGTGTAACAACAACAAACGACAGTGACAATGGCAATGACAGCAGGTTCTGTTCTGAGTGCTTTTTAAGTATTAATTTCAAATGATCACAACCCTACCAGGTAGGTACGCTCATTATCCTCATTTTATAGAACGAAGGCACAAGGTGGCCATTTCCTCTTTGCTTCCTTCTCTTGAATGATCACGTAAAAATCTGCCCTTCTCCCTCCCTCCCTTCCATTTTTACCAATTACCTACTACTCCCTTTCCTACCTGCAGCACACAGAGTCTTTCCCGCACCATTTACTACACTCCTTTGCCTTTCATTGTTCGCTGGTTGGTTAAATGTATTTATTTCTCCAGACAGCAACCTCCGAGAGGGCGGGACCATACAGCCTTCGCACTTCTGAGTTGTTCATGTGGCAGCCAAGCAGGGGGCTGCGTGTCGGTCAGCACCTGGGAAGTATAGGACAGCCGACATCTAGCCGAGCCTCTGAGCAAATGGTAGTCCCTTGCCCTGGGCTCTTGCCTTTGACCAGTTTCAGTTTTGTTAATTTTCCTAGACTACCAGCTACTTGAGGGCAGGCTCTTTCCATTGTATTCATCTTTGCATACTCACCGCTCCCCTGGAAGAGTAGGGATGACAGAAAGGCTTTTTGAATTGTATTGTTAAATTCTCTGTGGCCCCACTAAATTGTCTGATGAATTCAATTGGGGTGGCATGATTTATACATTGGTAGAAACCCCGGACACTGGGAAACATCAGTAACTCCACAGACCCCATAGCAACTCTACTAGAAGGTCCCTAAATAAATACAGTGTTGTAGTGCCCTCTTGTGTCTAGTCCTTGACTAGGGTTCGGTTACATTCAGGTCTGTGGAAAAGATTTTTGAGAAAAGCTGGCAAAAACTGTAGGTTCCCCCTGTGTACAGGAGAGAGCAACAGGCACTGAGGGTAGGTGGATATAGAAAGAACACCGATTCTAGTCCTGGCTCTGCCCTAATCAGTTCTGCGTGTTGGGGCAAGGCATATAAGGGGTCTTCAATATTCTCATCTGTCAAATGGGTGGTGTAACTTCCCTGAGGTAGAGGATGACGCCTTATCCGAATGCTTGTCCTTGGCTCCCCACTAAGTTCCAGGTGTGTGGCTGGAGAGTTCTTGCAGCTTTTCCCAGCCCTCCTGCACACACGACCTTCATAGACTTTGCCATAGCAAACTGACATTTCTGCTAAGTGCCATTCTCCCCGCCCCCAAGTACGGTCAAAGGCAGGAAGAAGTCTAATTTTCAGAATCCCTGGCATTAGTTAATTGCTGGGCATACAGTAGATGCTCAATAATGGAACTGAGTGAATGAGTGAGATGAAGATCCTAATCTATCTTAGGGAAATTAGGTAGGTGGCTAACATGCCCACCTGGAATCGTTAACAACTCTTTCCACTAGGAAATAACCCAGGCAGGTTTTTGCTTTTTCAATGAGATAGACTATGTCTTACCTTGCAAAGTCTCAGAATACATTATTTGATGTGATAAAGAAGACACATAGACTTTTTCATATTTTGAAAGGAAATATCAAAATCTCTAGCTAACAGTTTAGTTTACAGAACTAAGATCAAGTCTCTGAAAATAAATAAGACAAGACTTGGATGTGGTCTGATTCTCCAGCTAAAAGAGCTGTTGGGGAAATATGGCAGTGCTTAAGTGACTCCCAGGGCTTCCTAAGTTTTCTTGTAATAAAAAGGAAACCATGATTAAAACTAATAAAATGCAACCACTCTTACTCAATGGGAAAAGGCTAAATGGAATTTGTGAGGAATCTGATTAAGAGATTTTTACAAAGATAATATTTGACAATTTTCAAAGACTGTCAGTTGAAATTGCTACCAGCTGAAAACAGAAAATAAATTACATCAGAAATTAGTACAGATATGCAAACTCATAAGCAGAATCAACATTCTTTTTCTTCAAGTAGCCTCTTTTTTGGTTTTGTTTTTCCAAGGAAGACTATTTTTTTCTTTTGAAATGTCCTTCCAGCTCTGACTAAATTCTCAGTAACTTTAAATTGGAAGTACCATAGCCAATGTGGTTTTACTTCAAAGTACTTTGCATCGATGGTCATTCAGTGATTAAAGAAAGCTTCAAAATATCCATCAAAACTATTCTGCTTCTCACCATTCTGGCTGCTGAATGTTGCTTGAAAAGCACTTGAGGGAAGCGGACTTGGCCCAGTGGTTAGGGCATCCACCTACCACATGGGAGGTCCGTGGTTCAAACCCCGGGCCTCCTTGACCCATGTGGAGCTGGGCCATGCACAGTGCTGATGCGCGCATTGAGTGCTGTGCCACGCAGGGGTGTCCCCCGCGTAGGGGAGCCCCACACGCAGGGAGTGAGCCCTGTAAGGAGAGTTGCCCAGCATGAAAGAAAGTACAGCCTGCCCAGGAATGGTGCTGCACACATGGAGAGCTGACACAGCAAGATGACACAACCAAAAGAAACACAGATTCCTGGTGCCGCTGATAACGGTAGAAGCGGTCACAGAAGAACACACAGTGAATGGACACAGAGAGCAGACAACTGGGGGGGTGGGGAGGAGAAATAAATAAATCTTAAAAAAAGAAAAGCACTTGATAGAACGCAATCAGTAGAGTTCTGCTTAGTGGAAGGTCGGGGATTATTCTCGCTTTGTTGGGTGTGGTCTCCTCTCCTTTGCTTTCTGGAGGGAGAGTTCTGTGGTCCTTTCTGTAGGGTGAATGCTGAGGTCAGGGGATGGTGGCTTCTGAGCATGGAGGAGGCCCCACGTCCTGTGGGTGGGGGTGACTGACAAGCTAAGCTCTGCTTTGATATTTAGGGACAGCAGTGGAACCCATGGTAAAAATCCTGGAGAGGGGACCTGTTCTGTGGCCCTCCTACAATAGCTGAAGTAAACATTCAGTTCATCTCCCAAAAGATTAAGGCCAATCATAAAATGAAGGAACTCATTCGCAACATGATCTTGGCGCCAGAGCTCCTGGGTTCTCTGAGATGGGTGAAAATGCCAGCTTAACTCCTTGCCACAGGATGTTACAAGGGGTACATTTGTAAGATGTTTTTAAAATGTGGAAGCAACTGTAAGCAGCGACCTTGAGGCAAAATAAAGCCAAACATAATGAAGTATGAGTAGGAAACAATGAGTGTTATTTAAATAATGTATTATTAAAATAATGTATAAAATAATATACTTTATTTAAATAATGCATTATTAAACAAATACATTTCAATACTGCTTTTAAAACTGGCATCAGAGAGTTTGTGAGTTGATGAAAACTTAGAAATAACATTGGTTTGGGACTTTTCTCTATTTTTTTTTCTCACTGAGAAACTACAAAATCAAGGTAAAACTTTCAAGTAGTTTAGATGTAACTAGAGTAAAATGTCTAAGCCTCCTCTCAAGAACCCCTGTCCCCACTTCTTTCTGCAGAGGTATCACAGTAAAGAGGCTCGTTGCTGACTTTTACTGGATATTTACATATATACCTCTATGTAGATATCTATGTCTATATCCATGATTATGTCTTTGTCTCTATCTACATCTGTATGCAAAAGTGGTTTAATACTTTTCATAGTTTTGGAACTTGATTTTTTTAAAAAGAAGTCAGAAACATATGGCTTTCCATCCTTCTATAACATTTCAACAGATTTTCCTTAATGCTGGAGGTATACCAGCTACATCTTCTGGATCCTTTTTATCTACATCATCATTTCACCTTCAATTCTGTCTGCCTGCTATTAACATTTATATATCAGCTTTCTTTGGGTATACCTTTTACTAAGCTCTTATTTATCCTAAAAGTTTTTACATGTACCTATCAAAGTATAAGTTGAAAGCTAATCAATGTCTCTCTTCTTTTTTTAAGATTTATTTATTTTCCCCCTCCCCCGCCTCCACCCTTGCTGTTTTTACTGTCTGTGTCCACTCACTGTGTGATCTTCTGTATCTATTTCACTTTTTGTCTTCTCTTCTCATTTTTTCTCCTCTAGGATTCACGGGGATTCGATACTGGGGACCTCTGATGTGGAGAGAGGTTCCCTGTCAATTGCGCCACCTCAGTTCCTGGTTTCTGCTGTGCTTCACCTTGACTTTCCCCTTTCTGTCTCTTTTGTGGCATCATCACCTTGCCGTTTGATTCATTTGTGCGGGCACTGGTTCACTGCATAGGCACTCAGTTTGCTGCGCAGGCACTAGCTTGCTGCATGGGCACACTTTCACTTCTTCTTTTTCACCAGGAAGCTCCAGGGATGGAACCTGGGTCCTCCCATATGGTAAGCGGAAGTCCTATCACTTGAGCCACATCTGCTTCCCTCAATGTCTTTTAATATTCTACTTTACAGAGATACTGGGATTTATTTGAACAGTGCTCTATTGCTTAATTTTGAATTACTGCTTTTCAGTTAAGCAATTCTGTAATTAGCATATAACTAAATTATATGAATAAATATGTATCATTATACAATATACATTTTTATTTGCATACATGTAGATTATTTCTCTAGGATAGATATCTAACAATAACGTAATAATGTAATTTCACTGGCAAAAGTTATATACATGTAAAACTTTTAAAACTCCTTCTAAATCCTATCCAAAAAGACTATCAAGTTATAATGAAAATAAGAGTATGTGAGCATGCCTATTGCTCCTTTGCTCTCACTTTTATTATTACTAATTTTTCAATCTGTGGGCAAATGAACAGTATTTTATTGTTGGATACTTTATCTTAAACTTCTCATGGGTAATAGGGGTTCTTGAGAATTTGATGAAAATTACACATACACACAAAATCCTGCCTGTATAGTTCCAGTGTTTTGTGTCACCCATTAAAAGAGGTCCTAGTGATCCTTCAGGAGCCAGGTCAATTTCACTTCAGCTGGGAAGTGTACTATGCTAGCCTAGATGTCTTCCTGAACTACTTACTCTAAGTGTTATTATTATTTTATTTACTTTTAATCATTTGCAACATAAGTAAGCTTATGTTGTTTGTGATTGCTGTGTTTAGTTATTAGTCTACTAATGGGCTAAAAATGTATAAAGGTTGCTCCAAACATTGGACGTCAGAGTAGTTATGGTTAACGCCCAAGAACTACGCAAGGGGTGAAACTGTACATTAACCTATTTTGTAAAGAAGAACCGCAGATGCTGTTTAAATGTAAAAAAAGAGAGCTGAGATATCCTGGTCAGTGGGAGGAGGGTCATGCCCAATTTGAGTTCACTTCTCAGGGCATCTCATCCTGGCCAAGAGCATTAAAAGAAAAGCCATAAGTACAAGTCAGAAGTATAAATGGCATTTGTTTGCCTCTGCCTTTCTTCACCACTGCACATTTCCATTTCTCCTTCAGTCTCCCCACAAATGTTAATTTGGGGGAGTGTCCAAAGAATGCTTCCTGGATATTCGTAAACATATTTTCCCAGTACCCTCAGCGTTTGAGATATTTCTTCCCTATTGAGAATTCCCTGTGCTGATTGGCTGCTGGAGCATCTGAGGTCCGTGAAACGACCCAAGGAGATGCTGCTGCAGTTGTGCTGATGCAAAAGCTAACTGTCAGCACATTGTGCTGGCTTTAATTCACTTTGCTGGCGCAGAGCTCCTGACGCGATGAAACCAATGGTACAGTGGATGCCTTCACATTAAGAAAATGCATTGCCTTCTCCACTGACATCCAGACACTCCATCTCTTTATTGCACTGTAAAACCTAATATGGGCCCTAAGCAAGGGTTGACTCTTGTTCCAAAGAGATTTCGAAGGAACATTCTTTCAGTGTTTTTTGCTAGCTGTTCCTATTCTGCAGAGTCTTGTATGAGTGCTTGTAGAGGAGTCTGGACTTCCTCTTGCATGAATATAAGTTTTCCCCAGGAGACCCCTGAGTCTGTCATACAAATATGCACACTGCATATGCTCTCAGACCTGTCCAGGCACCTCTGGCTCACATGTAAATGTAGCTTCCACATACATAATCTAAACTCCAATAGCCATAAGTCAGAAAGATAAAGTAGCTAAACTGGTAGTCACCTCTCATGGTGGTCTCATGGTCTTGTCCAGCGGTAAGTTATGGTTGATATGCTCAGGCCACATCACAAGAGGAGGAGCTGTGGGAGGAGAAAGGCCTTGGAAGGTTCTGCTCTAGGACAGAAAAGGTTCAGCCTTTGCAGGAGCTAAAAGATCAGAGGGACTCCCCCGCTTAGCCAATACAAACCTAGTGGTTAATTTTGATTCCCCAAAGTTTTCCATCTCTCAGGTACTTAAGCCATGCTGAGTCCCTGGAGACTTTGGAAGAGCAGCAAGTGAGAATCTGCATCTAATCAGCTACAGACGGCTTTGCACTGCTGCTTAGGTGCTTTTCTCAGACAGACTCTAAGAACCCAGCAGGCTTCCTTTAGGGAGTTGGATAACTAGTAAGAATTACTATTGCCCTAAAACTGAAATAAAGTGACAAGAGTCAGAGTCTGTTCACTAACCAGGGGAGAACCTCACAGAAAACTGCATGAATTGGAGCTTAGAAGGAACAGGTTCTTTGTGGAGACCAGGGTACCTAGAACAGAAAGTCTGTCGGGAGGGCAGGTGGCCCTGCACCCCCTATTTTTTGACAACATGCCACATACCCAGGAAAGTGCAAAGGCTACACTGAAGAGTCATTTTCCTTAATCTTACATCCTTAAACCTCCAAATTGTTTTTTTTTTTAAGATTTATTTTATTTATTTATCCCCGCATGGCTTGTGCTCGCTGTTTGCTCTCTATGTCCATTCGCTGTGCATTCTTCTGTGTCTGCTTGTCTTTTCTTCTCATCTTCTCTTTAGGAGGCGCCAGGAACCGATCCTGGGACCTTCCGACATGGGAGAGAGACACTCAATCGCTTGAGCCACCTTAGCTCCCTGGTTTGTGGTATCTCTCACTGTGCCTCCTCTGTATCTTTTTTGTTGCATCATCTTGTTGTGCCAACTCTCCACACAGGTAAGCTCTATATGCAGACCAGTTCTCCATGCGGGCCAGCTCCCTTTCACCAGGAGGCCCTGGAAACCGAATCCAGGACCTCCATATCATATATGGGAGCCCAAGCACTTGAGCCATATCCACTTCCCTCTCCAAATTGTCTTTAAAGCTTAAAGCCCTCCTAAGTTTACATGTCTCTGCAAATCTCAATTTACTCTTCCTTCCTCAGCTGGCTCTGGATTTTAAAATGCTTTGAGAGCTTGTGATGAAAACAACTTAGTAACCCACAGCTAGAGGGGCATGGGGAGAATGGCTTAAATTTGAATTAGGGAAAAAAATCTGAACAGATTTGTCAAAGTGAAGTGGAAATGTGATAAATAATAAGCTTTTTCTGATTTGCCCAGGAATATTCTAGAGCGAATTGTTCAGTTTTGTTTTTTGTTTTGTTTTTTTGGTAGGGTTGGGGCAACCTGTTAGAAAGCTTATACTTGACATTTGGAATTTAAAAATGCACTACTGATGTAAAGCTCATTTTGCACATAAGGAATTTGGAGATAAAGTATGAGACATTGAGTTAGAGGTGGTAAGAGTGAACAACTTCACTTAGAGTTAGGGTTGACTTCAGAATAAAAATATTGTTCTGGATAAGATTGCTGTAGAAAATCACCATTTTAAAATGAAAAGTTATGAATCCAGAAAGCATTGTCTTACCACAAAATCCACTAATTATGAGGGGAATTCCCAAGGTTGGCCAAGACTACATTCCGTTTCTTAAGATTGAGTTTGCATGGAGAATGAATACAGTGTAAAGGAAAACAAACTTCAGGTATGGAGAGAATTTAGGGATACAGAATAAGAACAAAAGTAACACTGAAGGAAGAGGCTGTGGCTCAATCAGTTGGGCTCCCGTCTACCATATGGGAGGCCCTGGGTTCGCGTCCCGGGGACTCCTTGTGAAGGCAGGCTGGCCTGCACGCTGCGGTGCGCTGCCGGGCCAGCAGACACGGCTGAGCACCGCCCAGCCTGCAGACGCCGCGGAGAGCTCACTCAGCAAAGGTGACGCAACAAAATAAGGGAGACAAGCAAGAACATAAGAAGAGCCGGCAGCGGAAGAACACAGAGAGCAGACAGCAAGGAAGCCACAAGGGGGGAGGAGAAAATAAATAAAATATAGACACAGAATAACATACGGCGAAATGGACACAGAGAGCAGACAGCATGCACAAAGTCGCAAGGGGGGGGGTGATAAAAAAAAAAAAAAAGGAATACTGAGTCCAAATTCCAAAAACAAAATGGAACAAAACTCCAGCACCTCACGCCAGGTTGCCTTCTGGTGGCCCTGACTCCCCGTGCTCTCTGACTTCCCACGACAGGCTGCTCCCCATGTCCTCCTCATCTCCCTTGACTCTGTCACTCCATACAGAGATGCTCCTCTGAGCAGGTGTCTGCTTTGTCCTACCAACCCTAAAGGCATTAGGACTGAATTGATCAGTAGGGAAAGGGAAGGATAGGGAAAGGAAAAACAAAGAGGACAAAGACAAGCTGAATGAAAATGTCAACATCTAAGGTATCCCTTAAAGTATATGGGTATGTACTGGGGAGGGGGGTAGGTTTCAGTGGTGTGGCTTTCTATATTACATATTTCTACAATGTCTGGTTTAAGAAATAATATATATTGCCCTTCCAAGTGAAAATAAGTAATAAAACTTAAAAACACACTCTTGTCAACATATCTGAAAACATATACTGATAAATGATGTCTAATATGATAAATGTTACTTTGTACTTATGATTATTCCTTACATTCATGCCCATTTTTCATTATCAAACGATAAACTAGATTTTTTTTTTAATCTTCCCCCTTGTGGTTTTTTGTGTGCTGTCTGCTCTCTGTGTCCATTCTCTGTGCGTTCTTCTGTGTCGGTATTTATTTATTTATTTTTATCCACCCTCCCCCTTGCGGCTTGCTTGCTGTCTGTTCTCTGTGTCCATTCACTGCGCGCTCTTCTGTGTTTTTGCTTGTCTCCCTATTTTTTGTTGAGTCACGTTGCTGAGTTGGCTCTCCATGGCACTTGTGGGCCAGGCGGTGCTCTACAGCACTTGCAGGCTGGGTGGCACTCTGCAGTGTGTGGGCGAGCCTGCCTTCACAAGGAGGTCCTGGGACACAAACCCAGGGCCTCCCATATGGCAGATGGGAGCCCCACTGATTGAGCCACAGCCGCTTTCCTAGATGGTTTTTTAAAACTATGTTTACAGTGCTTTATTATCAATCAACAGCTGTCTAACAGTATCTAATGTCTTTTGGTAAAAAGTTAATGGAAGCTCAAGCAGATGTTCCCTTTAGCCAGATGACTGGCCATTTTTCTCTGAATGTGACTATTTTAAGCACATGTATGATCCTCATTTATCTCCACTAAGAGGAAAAGCTGCTTATTTTGGTCCCACATTTCCTGAAGATAGCATTTTGAAGGTGTTTTTTCTAAGTCACTTTTCCAAGTCTCCTCCTCCCCCCTCTATTTTGACTTCTTGTTGTTAGATAACATTGAGAAAGACAGCTTGTTTCATGTTTGAGTTATAACCCTCTTGTATTATATTCCTCTTTATTTACACCACTGGGAGAGTCTCAAGAAGACTTTAGCTGTTGGTGGAGAAAGGAGCACCCTCTTCTTTGTTAATCTCTGTTAGTCCATCAGATAGTAACTATGAAGAGTACCTATTGAGTGATGAGATATTTGGGGAGACAAGAGGGGAACAGTCCAAGGAATTGGGATTACAGGGAAAAATATCAATCACATTAATATATTTAGGGCGTATGTTTTAAGCTTGGGATATTGACCAAGAATATATGTCTAATTTAATTTCTAGAAGGGAACAAGACTGGTATAGGAAAGTAGAGACTTTCTCTAAAGCTAAACCAACACTTACTCCCTTCTCTCAACTATTACTAGAGAAATTTTCTATCTATAAGAAAATCTTTGTTTCTATTTATAGGCATCAAGTATTTCTTTATTAAACTCATGCACTGTCCAAATGCAAAATGAACAGGATTGGAACTGTTCATAATTTATATGATTAGTTGTAGCTCCCATTCTTGTCATTATTATGAGTTTACATATGTTCGATATGGAGTAAGCTCCTGACATAAGGGACTTATGTCAGGAACTGATTCCTTTACAGTGATTTATTATTAGAACTCTATATCTCATGGTGAGAGGACAAGGGCTAAAGCTACTGCCTTCTATATTCTCATCCAAATGTGAAATATCTCCACTGTTTGAAGCTATATAATTGGTGTTGATGAAACCATCAGGGCTTATGAGAATAAAAGTGTGATTCTGATCTTTGTTTAACATCTATTCCATAAGAATTTTGTCAAGTTTGCTTCTTTTGTTCTTCCCTTCATGACATGCTGAGCACATAAAACTCTTCAATGGCTACTTATGCTTTGGGTATTTCATAATAACCAAACAGATACCTTATAAGATGAAATAAGAGATAATAAGAAACCCTCTCTAGCAATCCAGGGTATCACTTCAAGAAGAGGTCACAAACTGGTCACCTGTGGACCAGATGGGGCCTATAGATGTTTTATTTGATGAAAAGGGATATTTTAAAAATTTTAATTGGTTTCCAACATTTAGAAATGAGGAGCCTTAAAAAATATAATATATGGACTTTGAACTTCTGTTGAAATACTGGAAGACTAAAAATCCAACAACTTCTGAATGATACCAGTGGACTGGATCTGGGAAGAAGCTGCTCTCTGCAGACAGAGGATGCGCTCTCAGTGCCCTAAGCTCCTGACCACTGCATACTGTATTCTACAAGGCTGGGTCCATCCATTTACATCCCTTTCATTGCCCCAGTAAGCATTTGTGTTTTCAACCCTTCTCTTTAACAATGAGGAATAGGAGAATAGGACTGCATGTATAGAGAAGAATTTCTTTTCAGTTATTCTTTTCCCGCTCCATTAGAGTCAATGACTAAGTTTGGGATTGATTCTGTTTTCTTACCTAAAGTGGAAATCTTTGTTAGGAGTTAGCTAGGTATTTCCAATCTAATACTTGTTGTAATTCATCTGTGTTAGACAATAAGATAATGCTCCCTAATTAAAAAAAAATAAAAGCCTCACTTACTATTGAAACACAGATAAAAGAGATGGAAAGATATCTCACTGTTGACTAAACATGCTAGCAGGATTTGTTGATGTGAGGATCCCTCTAGTCCAGTGATGATGTTTCCGTATCTATCTGAACCACAAACTTTCCCCAATAACCACTAAGGTGAAAAATCAAATTGATTTTATTCTGTATGTCTTTAAAAAATACAGTGATCCAGATGATTAAATCAGGTTCTCACACAATGAAAAGAGCCAAAGTCAAATCCTATCCAAGTTAATTTGAGAAGAGACACAGGCAGCAAAGTACAATTTATATCCTAAAATGGCCAAGACACAAGGTACTATGTTCAACTGGCAAATGATTAGCCTGTGTAAGAGATGAAACATACTATTATCTAACAGTGATCAAAGTTTCAAACAGACAATAAAATATGCCTTACACTAAATTTTTACTAACTACATCAATGGTATTTTGGTGATGATTCAGAATATACTTCAGAATAGTACAATGCATTCCATTTTTCATTATTAAAATAAGCATCAATGCACACAGCCAGAGACAAGGTGTTTGGAGAAGTTGCCAAATCTGCATGGATACTGGGATATTTCCTAAAGTTGCTCTATTGAATCAATATCTGAAAAGAACAACCACAGACTCTTACATTGGTGAGAATCTTAGGTGATCTAGTCCAAAAATGTCCAAAAAGGGATCCTTCTAATACACCCATAACACTGGCCCCTGAGTATCTAGCCGAAGCGCTCCTGGAATGGGGAGTTTGGCACCTAGAAGTCAATATAGGATGGATATAACCCAAAGAACTTTGCTTTATATTAAGTGGAAACATGATTCTCTGAAACTCCACACACTCTGGTATCTCCCTTTGACGTGACAGAGAAGAAACCTGTATAGTTTGCCAGAGAGTTCTATATTCACTTGGAAAATTCATTTAGACCAATTTATTGCAGGTTAAATACGACTTAAAATTGCGTATTCCATTATTTTTATTGCTTTTGACCCTCTTTCTTTGTTTACAATACTTGTATTCAAAAAATTAAATCCATGTTCATACTTCTATATATTATAAGCAAACTTTTATGAGTGATGACAAGAAACAATATTTTAAAGAATGCAGTGGCTTTCCATACCATGATAGGTAGCTTTTATAGAACCCTAAACATGGCATGTGAATTAATTTATTTATAAGTTAAAGGATAAAATTATGACCTTAAACTTGGTCTATAATGACACCACAGTACAGTGTTTTGGTGTAACTTCAATTCATTCATTCCAAAAATATTTATTTATTGTGTACACACTATAAACTACGTGTTGTTCTAGACATCGGGATCAAAGTGTTGGGAAAAACAAAAGTATCTGCACTCATTAAACTGATATTCTAGTGGGAAATCTAGATATTAAAAACATACACAAGGGAAGCGGACTTAGCCCAATGGATAGGGCATCCGCCTACCACATGGGAGGTCTGCAGTTCAAACCCCAGGTCTCCTTGACCCGTGTGGAGCTGGCCCATGTGCAGTGCTGATGCACGCAAGGAGTGCCCTGCCACGCAGGGGTGTTCCCTGCGTATGCGCAAGGAGTGCGTCCCATAAGGATTGCCGCCCAGCATGAAAGAAAGTGCAGCCTGCCCAGGCGCCGCACACACGGAGAGCTGACACAACAAGATGACGCAACAAAAAGAAACATAGATTCCTTGTGCTGCTGATAAGGATAGAAGCAGTCACAGAAGAGCACACAGCAAATGGACACAGACAGCAGACAACTGGGGGGGGGTGAGGAGAGGAGAGATATAAATAAATAAATAAAGCTTAAAATAAAAACATACACAAAAACATCATTCTGGTGTGAGAAGTGCTATGGAGAAAAATGAAGCAGGTAAGAGGGTAGAGAGTAACCGGGGGGAGGGCATTTCAAGAAGATGCTCCTAGAAGCATCTCTTGAGCAGAAATGTGGATGAAGTGAGGGAGAGATGCTTTAAATGGTTTTGATTTGAAAGAAGACACTTAGACTGTCTCTGTCTGTCTCCTGATCCTTCAAACAGCATATCATAGTTCTGGGCACACTGCTGGGACTCAAAGGATATTCATGTATCTTTTCAACAAATATTCTATCTATTATGAGGCTGCTGTGCAGATCCAAATGAAACAGTCCCTGCCTTTGGAGAGCTCAAAAACTAGAAAGACGAGATGCACAAGATACAACTAATAAAAGAGGAAGGAGAGAAGTGTGTTTGGAGAAAGTTCATGGAGTTGGACCTTGACAGTTGTGTAAGATATTTAATAGATCAAGAAGGGGGAGTACAGAGTTTTACAGGTATTGAAAATAATATTAGAAAAACTTATGACATTTATTCCAGCACTGGATTTTAAGGGCTACAGTGATTCTGCAAAAGTTTGGTTTGAATATTATGGATATTGATGCTGATTAATGAAAGGCTGTAATTTTATCTATATCCCTTGATTTACACATTTTGTACTCATCAGGACAGTCTTACTGTCCCCTTTGATGGAACTGAAAAGTGAATATTATACTTTTGAATAACATACCTTAAAGTTAATAAGATACCCTTCATCTGTTTTATACATGAAGTTTCTTTAGAATGTCACTTGAAAACTGGTTATGCTATTAAAAGTGTTTGAAAACCTCTGATCTACAAATAGTGTAAAAAAGGCAGGATAAGTAGGATGGGATCAGATTGTAGACAACCTTAAATGCTAGCTGGGGAACATTTTAATCTATCAAGCAATCGATTGGTTGCCTTCCTCTCATCAATTTTCTGTCTATTCAAATTGAATCTGTGGCAAAAAGGATTTTAAGCAGATATGAAAGATATAAATGCACAGATAAAAATAAACTTAAATAGGTGAGAAAATCAAAACAAAGTAAAACTAAGGACAAAAAAGGAGAAATCCAGGAAAAATTTTAGAATACGAAATGCAGGCTGTCAAGACCTAACCCAGGTGGACTACAAATTCTACTCTAAGCTTTCCTACAGCTGGCACAAAGTGGGGGGAACATGATTCATAGCCTGTAAGATAATAACAGACACTTACTTCGAAAAAGCTCAACTATTCCTGATATTGAGACCAGAGAAAAAGTTATTCTTTGTGACCCTCTAGAGAAGACATTGTGTGCTTGAGACAACAGTATAGTCCACACCAACTTTTTAAAAAAACTTTTTTAGGGCATACCTGAGATTGAACCTGGATTTCATACATGGGAAGCAGTCACTCAACCACTGAGTTACATCTGCTCCCCTTGTTTTGTTTCATTTTAAGATATTTTTATTAAAGGTGTGAATTTATAAAACAATTATGCAGCACATGTGTGGAATTCCTATACAACATCCTCCACCAACACACTACATTGTTGTGGAACATTTATTACAAATTATGAGACACTAATTAACCACTAACTATGGTCTATAATGTGCATTTGGTTTCTTTTTTCCATACCCCCTATTATTAACACAGTGCATTTTTGGCATTGATGCAAAAATATTATAATATTGCTGTTTTAACATATAGTCATAGATTACATTAATTGTATTTTTCAATGTTTCTCCACATTCTTACTACCTTATAATAATGATGCATATTTGTTCTAGTTCATGGAAGGACATTTTGTATTTGTACTATTAACCACAATTCTCATCCACCTCTGGGTTCACTGTGTTACGTAGTCTTTAGATTGTTCTTTAGCTTTCTTTCAATTGACATTTACATCCCTAGACTACCCTTTTCTGTCAGTCACATTTATAAACCAGCTGTGTTAGTTCTACTCACTATAATGTATTACCATCAACTCTATCCAATTCCACAATTTTATAGTCAAGTTTATTAAAACTTCTATATGCATTAAGCATCAGTACTCCTTCACAGTCTTCCTCTTATCTCCAAATAACCTATACTCTAGGTTTTAACTCCATGTGTTTATTCTTATTCAGTTCATATTAGTGCTGATCCCCTGTTGCTGTTTTTTTTATCTATATATTTTTAAAAGATTTATTTCTTTATTTTACCCCCTTCCCCTTCTCCTGCCCTGCTGTTTTTGCTGTCTGTGTTGTCTTCCCTTCTTATTTTCTCTCCTTTAGGATTCACTGGGATTCCATCCTGGAGACCTCTGATGGGGAGAGAGGTTCCCTGTCAATTGCACCACCTCAGTTCCTGGTTTCCAGTGTGGTTCACCTTTGACTCTCCCATCTCTCTTCTGATGTGTCATCATCCAGCTGCATGACTCACTTTAGCAGGGCACTGGCTTACCACGCAGGCACTCTCATGAGCACTGGCTTGCCATGTGTGTACACTTTCTCTTCTTCTTTTTCACCAGGATGCCCCAGGGACCGAACCCACGTCCTGCCATATGGTAGGCAGAAGCTCTGTCACTTGAGCCACATCCACTTCCCAATCCCCTATTTTTAACCCCATACCAACTTTAAGAGCATATTTTCAGTAAATATAAAACAGAAGTTTCATAAGGATATTCCTTGCTAAATCAATACTATTGAACTCAAAATGTTAGAGTGTACTACAGAGGTATAATATACTTTATTCACTCTTCAAAAGATACTGACCCAGTGTATAATTTTTCCCCAGTTGAATAGTAAATTTTAAATATTTGAATATCTCCAAATTCCTTTTCCTGTCCATTTAATGAAAAGCATGGTGGGTATGGGACTAAAGTTAAAAAATCATTCTTCCTCAACAGAATTTCATGGATTATTTGTCATTTTAAATGTGAGTGATCTGATACTAATCTATCTTTTTAAAAAAGAAAATTAATATGTTTTAATTTTTCCTTCTGTAATCTTATATAATTTTTAAACTTTGAATTATCAGATTTCCTTAGGGTATATCTAGCTCTAGTTCTTTTTCAAAATTCTTAAAGACATGCAATAGGCCTTTTGTATATAATGACTCATAGTTCAGTACAAAAATTTTCCATGTTTTCATGGCTTATTTTTCCTCTGTTTATTTTCTACAATCCCTCCTTACAGAATTTCTACAAGACAGCCTGAATATTTTGGATCTGTCCTTCATATCTTTCAAGTTTTCTTTGAATTTTCTTCTTCGTCTAGTTGTATGGTCTTTTGGGAAATCCTTTGGCTTGATTTTCCGGGTTACTACTTCATATTCTTTCATGTATAATTTTTGCCCAAACAAGGACATTTCTGAAAGGGAATTGGAAGCAGAACTGAAAATAATTAACAGGGCTTTATTGATCTCTACCAGGCATTATCCAAGACTTTCCTGGGGAAACTGTTTTTCTTGTAAGCTTTTTTTCTTCTTCTAATTTTGGCAAATACATATTAAAGCTTCAAGCACTCAGTTTACTTCTTTATCACAGTAACCTCTTCTTGTGTTAGAGATGTGATATCTTCTAGAATCTCTTCGAGGATTTGTACAGTCAAACTTACTGCAGAAAACAGAAGATATCTTAACATGTTTCTCCTTGGATTTATTTTTCTGATGTTTAGTCTGAAGCCTCTCTCTCATTTCTTATGTTTGCCAATATTTGGTGATTCTTGGTTGGTTATTCACATGTATAGATGAGATTCTCAGTTAAAAAAATTTCCTCAGCACAGTTACAGACCCTTATTTCCCTGGCTGTGAATACAGGGTCTGATTTCTAGGATCCTGGCAGTGGAGGGAGGGAGGAAGTGAATGGGCTTTCTTGTAGGTGCTTGGGTCCTTTGTCTTTGTGACCACCTGAGGCATATCTCCACTTCTTGCTCTGGCATCTGGCATCACAGTCTACTCTGGGATTCTTCCATGACCACTTCTCATCCATATTTGTCCTTAGGGCAAAGATGGCACCCCACAGATGCGAGAGCAGAGAATGGGTGTATTTCATTACAGCCCCTTAAATGAATCTCCCATTGTGATCTGCTTCAGTTCCCAACATTTGCTCCCTCTGATCTTAAGGTTGTTCTAGAATTCTGAGAAAGCAGACTTCTGATAATCACGTCTTTCATGACATACTTGGGGCCTAGCAGCATTTAACTGACCACTTTAACATCTTTCAAAGTATCTATATAAATTACACTAATGATATCGCTTGTCTTGAGAATCTTTCACCTTGTTTTTGGTACACATATCCTCAAAGGGACTAGCAACAAATGTTTGAGACCTTGAACAGATGTTCTTATAAACATGCTAGCAATGCTCCGAGGAGCTCAAACCTGGATCTAAACATTCACTTGTACAAATTCAAAATTGCAAAGGGCAGCCTACATTAATGCCTCAGAAATGGTATGAGATGTCTAGATGATTGGGTAGCTTGTAGAACCAAATCATTTGGTTCTAATTTTTCATATCTTGTTGTTGGAAAATGATATCACCCTAAATATTTGAAGCTAAGAATACTGTTTTGCCAATGAGGGTGCAAATTTTACATTATTTTTCTAGCTCTTGGGCTGCTCACTTATAGCAAGGTATGAGTTATTAGCAAATAACTTGAATAGAAGCAGAATATTTAATTGCTGCATAAGGTCAGGATTTAAAAGGGCCCATCTTCTGAAACTGTTCAGACAGCACACTGAAGGTGTGGGTGTGAACAGGTATTACCTCTGGAGTATTTTCGAGGAATCTGGTGTTTTCTTCTTCTCAATTCAGAAGATTTATGAGAGACAGAGATATCCTTCTACCAAAAATCCTGGACAACAACCTTCCTGAATTTCTGTAGTTGGGTCAAGATTCGTAGCTATTTCCATTACTTCAAGGAAGAGAATTTCAAATGCATGTCTCTTCACCACCCAAATTTCTGTTCTCTGAAATGATATGCTGTCATTTTCACTTCTGCTGATTATAATGCTTTAGGAGTTTATTCCCTTTAAAAATCTGTTTTACTTTTTCTCTAGCACAAGGCAAGTTTCAGGACAGATCTCAATTCCCCAAATATATTCCATTTTAGACAATATAGTGAATTAATTTCCCAGGGCTTCTGTAACAAAGTATACAAATTGGGTAGCTTAAAACAATAGGAACTTATTCACTCAGAGTTCTGGAGGTTAGAAGTCCATAATCAAGATGTCAGCATGGCCAGGCTCCCTCTAAAGTCTCTTAAGATGACACTGTTCCATGGTAGCTTCTGGGGCTTGCCAGCAATTGAAGGTGTCCCATGGCTTGAAGATGCATTACGGCAGTCTCTGCCTCTGTTGTCATGGGGGTATGTATTCTTTTCTGATAAGGACATCAGTCATTGCAGTTAGGGCCACCTTAACTGAATATGATCTCATCTTAACTAATAACATCTCCAAAGACCCTTGTGGTCCGTGAGTCTTGCAACCCAACAAACAAGTTCTTTATCTTAATCCATGTCCCTGTGGGTGTGAATCCACTGTAAATGCAACCTCCTCAAGATGTTATTTTTAGTTAAGTTGTGGCCCTACTAAATGAGGGTGGGTCTTAGTCCAGATTACAGGAGGTCTTACAAAGGGAAGGAACTGGAAGCCAGAGTCAGAAAGGCCACTGGCAGAAGCAGGAAGTCAGTGAAACCAGAAGAGAAGAAATATGAGGACACTGACATGTAACAGAGGTAAAGACACAAGCCAAGGAACGACAAAGATTGCCAGGAGGTAGCATCAGAATGCTACTCTCAGGGAGAAAGCAAGCTTTTCCAATATCTTCTAGTCTCAAAACTGTTAGCCAATATATGTTCAGTGTTTAGGCTAACACATTGTGTGGTACTTGTGATAGCAGCTAAGGCAAACTAAGACCACATTTTGAGATTTCAGGCGGACATGAACCTTTGAGGGATACTATTTAACCCAGTATATATGCTAGCTGAAATTTCACCATTAAGGATTAATGTATTTATTTGGAGGGATTACACTAAATGTGATAGATGCATGGCATGTGCAATACCACTTCCTCCCTCACCATGTTTGTGGCAAACATTACCAATCATGACATTCATTCTTACTGAGCCTGAACTTGGCCTCAAAATACCTCTTCTCATCCATAGCCTTGCAGCCTACAATTTCCAATCAAGTGGGATTTGTCTGTAAGAGTGACATCTATTTTTCATCCTTGCCTTATTCATTTTTCTATTATGACTAATACTCAAGGAGGAGTGACAGAATTCACTAGCACCTTAATATGTATTTTCCTGCAATAAACTATGTTTCCCAATGATGGAACAGTGCCAAAAGAGCTAAGAGTATTGGGCTCTAAAGAGTCAAGGCAGGGAGGGGAAAATGCCACAGAAAGAGGAAATATCAAATGCTAAAGGAAATTTGGTTCCTTCCTACCTTTGATGAGAACCAGCTCTGCAGGGGATCTTAGGCACACATGTTTTTTGTGTTTTTATTTTATCTTATTTTTAAAAATTAGAGCAGTAATAATGTGGGAACTAATGTGGGAATGCTGTATTCTTCACATGATTTTTGAAAAATTAGAGCAGCAGTTTGTGACAGAGGTAAAAGACACAAGTGAAAAATACAGCATTCCCACATTATTTCCCCTCCCCATTATTAAGACTTTGCATTAATGTGGTACCTTTGTTACATTTGATGAAATAATATTATAATTGTGCTACTAACTATAGTCCATCATTTACGTTAGTGCTCACTGTGTTGTACAGTCCTATGTTTTATTTTTAAATTTTTATTCTAGTAACATATATACAATCTAAAATTTCCCCTTTTAACCACATTCATATTCCCATATACCACCTTATTATTAACATTTTGGATTAATGTGGTATTTTGTTATAATTTATGAAAGAATATTTTTATAGTTATACTGTTAACTATAATCTATGGTTTTACTTCAGAATTCACAGGTTGTGTTATATAGTCCCATGGATTTATTTATATTTAATTATTCTAGTAACATATACACAGCCTAAAATTTCCCCTTTTGACCACATTCAAATATATAATTCAGTGTTGTTAATTACACTCACAATATTGGCTACCATCACCACCATCCATTTCCAAAACTTTACAATCAACTGAAATAGAAATTCTGTATAAATTTAGTATTAACTCCCCATTGCTTACCTCCACCCAGTCTCCTGGTAACCTGTATTCTAGGTTCTAATTCTATGAGTTTGCTTATTCTAATTATTTTATATCACTGAGGTCATACAATATTTGTCCTTTTGTGTTTGGCTTATTTCACTCAACAGTAATGCCTTCAAGGTTCATCCATGTTGTTGCAGGAACCAGAATTTCATTCCTTTCTAATGCTGAATAATATTCCATTGTATGTATATATTATATTTTATTTATAAAAATAAGTTGATAGACACTTGGGTTGCTTCCATCTTTTGGCAATTGTGAATATTGCTGCTATAAACATCAATGTACAAGTACCCTTTTGAGTTCCTGCTTTCAATTATTTTGGGTATGTATCTAGTAGTGGGATTGCTGGGTCATATGGTAATTCTATACTTAGCTTTCTGAGGAACTGCCAAACTGCTTTCCACAGAGGCTGCACCATTTTACATTCCCACCAGTAGTGAATGAGTATTCTATTTCTCCACATTCTCTTCAACATTTGTAATTTTTCTCTCTTTTTCAAATAGTAGTCATTCTAGTGGGTGTGAAATGGTATCTCATTGTGGTTTTGATTTGAATTTCATTAATAGCTAATGATATTGAGCATCTTTTCATGTGCTTTTAGCCATTTGTATATCCTCTTTTGAGAAATGTTTATTCAAGTCTTTTGCCCATTTTTAAATTGGGCTGTTTTTTTAAAGTTGTTGAGTTGGAGTTCTTTATTTATTATTGATATTAAACTCTTACTCAGATAAATGATTTCAAAATTTTTTATTCCATGAGTATGATGTCTTTTCATTTTTGTGATAAAGTCCTTTGATGGACAAAAGTTTGTAATTTTGATGAGGCCCCATTTATCTATTTTTGTTGTTGCTGTTGCTTGTGCTTTGGGAGTAAAGGCTAAGAAACCATTGTTTATCACAAGTTCTTGAAGATGCTTTTCTGCTTTTTCTTCTAGGAGTTTTATAGTTCTGGTTCTTATATTTAGTTCTTTGTTCCATTTTGAGGGAATTTTTGTATATGGTGTGAGATAGAGGTTCTTCATTCCTTTGCATGTGGATATCCAATTTTCTCAGCATGCTTTGTTGAAGAGACTCTTCTTTCCCAACTGAGTAGACTTGGCAGTCTTGTTAAAAACCAATTGGCCATAGATGTGAGGGTCTGTTTCTGACTCTCAATTCAATTTCGTTGGTCTGTATTTCTATCCTTATGCAGGACCATGCTGTTTTGACCATTGTAACTTTGTAATAAGCTTTAAAGTCAGGAAGTCTGAGTCCTCCAACTTCGTTCATCTTTTTCAAGATGGTTTTGTCTATTCAGGGATCCTTACCCTTCCAAATAAATTCTTCCATTTCTGCAAAGCAGGCTGTTAAAATTTTGAATGGAATTGTGTTGACTCAATAAATTATTTTGGGTAGAATTGACATCTTAACAACATTTAGTTTTCCAATCCATAAACATGTAATATTCTTCCATTTAGCTAGATCTTTGATTTTTTAAAGTAAATTTTTGTAGTTTCCCATGTATAAGTTCTTTACATCCTTGACTAAATTTATTCTGAGCTATTTGATTCTTTGAGTTGCTATAGTAAATGCATTTTTTTTTCTTGATTTCCTATTCAGATTGTTCATAACCAGGGTATAAAATACTATTTTGTGTGTGTGTATATTAATCTTGTATCCTGCTACTTTGCTGAACCTGTTTATTAGCTCTATTAGCTTTGTTATAGATTTTTTTGGAACTTTCTATATATAGGATCATGTTATCTGCATATAATGAAAGTTATTCTTCATCTTTTCCAATTTGGGTGCCTTTTCTTTTTCTTGCCTAATTGCTCTAGAAAGAATTCCCAGCACAATGTTGAATAACATGGTGGTAGTGTACATTCTTTTCTTGTTCCTGCTCTTAAAGGGAAAGCTTTCAGTCTGTCAAAATTTGGTATTGTATTAGCAGTGGGGTTTTCATAAATGCCCTTTATCTTGTTGAGGAGGTTTCCTTCTATTTCTATTTTTCTAAGTGTTTTTATTCGGAAAGGAGGCAGGGTTTTGTCAAATGCCTTTTCTGTATCAATTGATTCCTTTGTTTTGTTAATGTGGTATATTGCATTGATTGATTTTCCTATGTTGAACTATTATTGCATACAATATAAGGGATAAAACATACCTGATCATGGTGTATAATTCTTTTAATGTGCTGTTGGATTAGATTTGTTGAGGACTTTTGCATCTATACTTATAAGATAAATTGGTCTGTAATTTTCTTTTCTTGTAGTATCTTTACCTGTTTTGGTATGAGGTGAGGTGGGCCTCATAGAATGTGTTAGGTAGTGTTTCCTCCTGTTCAATTTCTTGGAAGAGTTTTAACATGAATGACATTAATTCTTCTTAATGTTTGGTAGAATTCACTTGTGAAGTTAAGAATACATGTTTTTGAAGTCACCAAGTACTTTTAATCCATGCTTAATAGATGGGCAATTTAATGTTCTTTTTTTAAAAAAGATTTATTTTATTTATTTCTCTCCCCTTCTCCCCCGTTGTCTGCTCTCTGTGTCCATTTGCTGTGTGTTCTGTGTCTGCTGGCATTATCCAGTGGCACTGGGAAATTGCGTCTCTTTTTTGTTGTGTCATCTTGCTGTGCCAGCTCTCTTTGTGTGAGGCGCCACTCCTGGGCGGGCTGTGCTTTTTCCACGTTCTTTAATTCTGGCATCTTTGGCTACTCCTGTAAGGGCAGACCCAGGGCTTCTAACACCAGGTATGGTGAAGTGCAATAATCACCTATTCATCTTTGGATACTGTAAAGGATGTCGCTTAGTTAATTTCATGGAAGTTAACCATTTCTGGGCCCCAACATCTAGTGATGATGATAACAATTATGATCATAAGAATATTAGTTAACATTTATTAAGCATTTCGTGTGTATCAGATACCATTAAGTACTTTGCATACAGTATATTGAAAAATCCTCACAACAATCCTTCAAGATCGGCACTGTTAACCCTCTAATTTTTGGATGAGGAAATAGAGGATTTAGAAAAGTTAACCAACATGGTCAATGTCACAAAGATAGAAGAGGGTAAGGAAAGAAGAGGGTAAGGAGGAAAGGCCCAGATTCTAACCCAGTTCTGTTCAATTCCATACTCTGTAGTTCTCAGTTATTGTGATTTACCATCTCTCTTGATAAAAATGATAGAGTATCTCAGAGATTCCCTCAGGGAGTAGTTAATATTAAGAAGAATAGCAATCAGGATGAAGTCACTCACTTTATTTTAAGTGTGAGTCATAATATAATGTTTTTTTAAAAAATATAACTTGTCTCTCTCTCTCCCACCTCGCCCCCGCCTCTGCCTCTGCCCTGCTGTTTTTCACTGTTTTTTTGTGTCCATTCGCTGTATGATCTCCTGTATCTATTTCTCTTTTTTGTCTTCTCTTCTCTTTCTCCTCTAGGATTCAGAGGGATTCGATCCTGGGGACCTCTGATGTGGAGAGAGATTCCCTGTCAATAGGGCCACCTAAGTTCTTGGTCTATGCTGCACTTCACTTTGACTCTCCCCTTCATCTCTCTTTTGTTGCATCATCTTTCTGCATGACTCACTTGTGTGGGCACTGGCTCACTGCAAAGGCACTGGCTCACCACATGGGTACTGGCTCACTATGCGGGCACTCATGTGGGCACTCGGCTGACCACGTGGGCACTCACATGGGCACTCAGTTTACCATGTGGGCACTGGCTCACTGTGCAGGTATGCTTTCTCTTCTTCTTTTTCACCAGGAAGTCCCAGGGATCAAACCTGGGTCCTCCCATATGGCAGGCAGAGGCCTTATCACTTGAGCCACATCTGCATCCCTTAATGTTTTGATTCTACTTCAAGATGGAGAGCTTGTCTTGAAAAACTAAGCTACTATGCCTATGACCAAACATACCTTTAAGATTGGAAGTAGATCTCTAAATGACAATTTAACACTCTAAGGGAAGCCCAGAGCTTATAGTAGCTTTCATTAACTCAGATTGTCCTTTTCCTCATTCAGAACATGAAATAGAGGCTATAGTTCTACATTTGGCTCCCAGAAAAGTTTATTTTAAAAAATATATTTAAAAATGTTTCAGTATGAAGCAGTAAATACTTGATTCATACATGATTCTCTAAATATAGGCTATGATTATAAAACTTAAATCATGAGCACTTTGATTCAGTTGTTCAGTGGCTCTCAGGGTTGAGTTTAGTTGGTAAGGAGAAAATCCTATGCCACTTTTCATATAGCTTCCATGTAAATTGGGTATTAATTTTACTTTATGACAAGGTAGAAGAACTCATGTGGAAATTCTATACTAGAACTGATCTTCTACCTCTAATATTCCAGAGTTATCTTCCAAAATCATGGTTTGAATGTCATCACTCCTCTGGGTAGCTTCTCTTCACTCCCTCTAGAATGTGGTAAAAATGGTCTCTGGTACAAAGTCTGATGTGACCTCCCTTGATTTTGTGTTTCTGAGAAGAATAATAGAGTTCTTTCCCACCTCTTTCTTATCCAATCAGGGTGCATGGATTTTTGGAAGCAAAATCAGTACTTTTCTTCTTTAAATATGGGTTTGGGCTTAACCAAGAGTAGATGGTGGCTATCGCAGTGTAGGGGGAGGCAGTTGAGGCATGTGTTCTGGGCCTCCCTCGTTGCCTACGGTGGCTGCAGAACTGAGGACTCACCGGGCATCAGGCTGAGGGGTGATTGCAAAATCATGTCCATGTTGTCTGGACAACCTTATCATTTTTAACTCATCCCACCTGGGAAGGGAATAAAAATCAACTTCTGGGAAGCAGACTTGGCCCAATGGATAGGGCATCCGCCTACCACATGGGAGGTCGGCGGTTCAAACCCTGGACCTCCTTGACCTGTGTGGAGCTGGCCCATGCGCAGTGCGGATGCGCGCAAGGAGTGCCGTGCCAGGCAGGGGTGTCCCCTGCATAGGGGAGCCCCATGCGCAAGGAGTGCACCCCATAAGGAGAGCCGTCCAGTGTGAAAGAAAGGGCAGTCTGCCCAAGAACGGCGCTGCAAACACGGAGAGCTGACACAACAAGATGATGCAACAAAAAGAAACACAGATTCCCAGTGCCGCTGAAAGGATAGAAGCGGTCACAGAAGAACACACAGCGAATGGACACAGAGAGCAGACAACTGGGGGGGAGGGGGAGAGAAATAAAATTTAAAAAAATCTTAAAAAAAAAAATCAACTTCTGCCTGAAGAAAAGCTTTGAAGAATGAATAGGAGTTTATCAGGCAAAGACAAATGCTTGGCAATGTGTAATAATATGTTGAGTCTAGCAAA
The DNA here is from genome assembly GCF_030445035.2 of Dasypus novemcinctus. NCBI lineage: Eukaryota > Metazoa > Chordata > Mammalia > Cingulata > Dasypodidae > Dasypus > Dasypus novemcinctus. The sequence continues at coordinate 136,292,033 of NC_080677.1, read as the reverse complement.
TACCAAGTAGACCTACTTCCAAGTAGAGTGTAAATTGCAAGGAATCAAGAATGGCAATGTAAAGATCAATATTATATTATAAAGAAATTATTTTTCAGTTGTAAGCAGCTGGACATTTTATTAGGCATTTCTATTATTACACATCTTACTACTTAAACCTATATATAGAAAGCTGCTTTGTATACTTTGGGAAAGCATTATCAAATGTTAAATCATAATAAAATATTTTGGATGCAGCTGGCTTCATTGTTAGGTCCTAGAAAGCTGGAAAAGAAACTTGAATGTCTCTATATGAAAAAGCTTAGGTGTATTTCCAAAGGTTCTTCTGAGCCTGGGTTAGAGGTGATCCTTCACAAAAGTGTCCCGTGATCAAGTGAAACATATGCCTTTAAGATATCAATATTGACCCTAAGAGTTCGAATCCAGGTAGGCAATATGCGTATATAGGAATTACAAACACTTCTGACTTTTTATTTATTTTAATATTTTCATCTATTTTTAACATAACTGTGTAAAGGTATATACAATAATTTATGCATTTTTAAGATTTTACTTAATGAAAAACTTAAAAATTATAAAGAAATATGAAAATGGCTATCCTGAGAAACCCTAGAAGAAAGGTTAATGAAAAATTAGAGGAAAAAGCACATGAACAATAAGAACAATAATAACGAATCTCTAAGGTGCTGAAGACACCAGAGAAGAATAACTGGAAAGTAGGAGAAGACCAGTACACCTAAATAATAGAAGCACTGACCGCAAACAATTGATGAACTATGAGAAGCTACCATAAAGTTGCAATGCTGAGCACTGCAATGCAAGTTAAGAGGACATGCCAACTTACCAAAAACTTTTATAATGGAAGGTCCACAGGAATGTGGGGAGAATGATCAAGCTTATATGGGGCTGTTGCAATTTCATGATTTTATAGCTGCAGATGTCTCCCAAATCTGATGCCTCACCCTTATATACTCAGGTGGTATTATGGTCTGTGCCTGCTCTGGGCATCCATTCTGACTAGTTGGTGCCCACCTTGAACTAGGTGTTAAATCCTTTGGTTAGTATCCCAGACAAATGGAACTATTTGCAGTTCCCTCTGTGATGGTCTGGACCATTTTTAATGTGGGCTCCTTCACTGATATTCCAAAGAGAAGCCTCTCATTGTCAAATACCATTTCCCTCTTCCTATAAAAGGACATTTTTTTTCTGATGTGTCTGAGAGGTTAAGTTAATCTACATCATAACATGCTGCAGGTAGAAAGGAAGAGAAGGAACCCAAGCATCTCTAGTGCCGAGTGTGAAAGTTATTTTTGTCAAAGGTTTATAGAGTATCTCTGCATAGCTATGGGGTGTGAAAGAAATAAATAGAAGAGGAAATGGAAGTTTAACAAATGTTCCTGGAGACTACACATTTGGATCTATTTTAATGTCTAACTGAGAAATGTGGAGAAAAACAAAATTACTTTAAAATTATATTTGGCTATTACATTGGGCTTCTTAAAATGCACAGGAAAATAAACAGCATAAGCATATCCAGTAGAGACACTGTGAGTCACAGGCTGCAAAAGAATTCAACCAAATAAACTTAGAATTTTCCTCGTGTTTTGCTTATGTTGTCATTTCTCTCTGGACTGCTGTTCCACATTCTAAATCCTAACCAGCCTTCAAGACTTATTTTAAAAGCCAGTTCATTCTCAAAGCTTTCCTTCATTCTCCTCTTTCTCCTCCTCCAACAACAACAAAAAACCCAAGGAAACTGGCTATAACCATTTTTCTCTTTTGAAATTTCTTAACAATGGATCTTTTCATCCCCTATAGCAATTCTTGCCATCCTGTGGTGTAAACTGGGTTACTGCTCAGCTTTCCTTATGGCAGGATAAGGATTCCGCTTTCATGGGCCCGTTAAGTAGTCAGTTCCTAGGTTCCAAAAATTGGCTGCTGTTGTCTTCTCATCATTCTCTTGTATTTAAAAATTTATGGCTTAAAAAAAACCTTTTTAAAAATGGTATTTTGATTAGATTTGGGGTGGGGAGATGTGAATATGGGCATTCAAGTTACTTTAAACAGAAAATATTTTATTATAGAAGATTTTTAAAAGAACAGGTTGTTAAAGAAGGGGCTTGGTTTATGCTTACCTTAAGATAAGTGACAGGCTAATATTTAAACAGGTTTAAAATGATTCTGAAAATCCTGGGGTGCTAACTCCATGAACAGTTAAGATTTTGGTTTTGTAGTCAATAAAATGGGGGACAGGTGGAGATTGGAAGAGATAATCTCTCAGTCTAAGCCTGTTTTTCAAATTCTAGATTCTATTTGATTTTAGGGGGGATGAAGTGTTTAGGGGAGAAACCTCCCATCCTTAAGGAGGTTCTCAATGGGCTGGATCAAATATGCATTCCCCCTAAAATGCCTATACTTATGTTCTTTGCTTCTGTTTTACCTCCAAAGCCATAACTGAGAAACTGTGTCTTCATACTGAGCACTCCACAGACCATAATACGAGCAGCCTTATAAATAGAAAATGTTCCCAAACTGGCTAGAATATAAAAATAAAAGGAAATGTCATTCCTCTCCCCTGGGGATGCTAGCAGGCAGACTGGAAATTTGCACACACAACTGTTAAGTGATCTCCAAACACATTCTGTTCAAATAGCCTCCCAACATGGGTACCATTTTATATTGACTATATGGAAAATTGGAATTACTTACCTGAATCTATGGCCATTGAACTCTTGGGAGAGAATTTTACATTGCATCCATGGCTGAACTCTATGGCAACCATACAACAAAGTCTGTGCCAGTTGTTAAAATGAGCCCATTCAGACTAAACTTTGGTTTGAGAAGCTCCTGTTGAACTTAGCAGGGAGCTTCTGACTTCCAAGAGGAAGCAGAAAAGGACTGGTTAACAAATAAGATAGTGGAGTATATAAAGGTCATGTATGGAGCAAATATTGGTAAGAATGAGTAAGAATCCAAGAAATTCAAAATTGTCACTGTATTGACAGTTAAAATCAGAGATCTTTACAAAAGCCCTCTAGTCCACACTCTGCCTTCTGATAAGGCAATATTTAAACTCATTTCTGGCAAATTGGAATCTGCCCTCTTTGCAGATTTTTATGACAGAGGTCCTACCAACTTTCTCACTCAGCCATTTTTTCTTTGGGAAGTTCTTTGACATGACTTCAATTTTTTTTCCTTCTTGTTTTAAAGCCACTTTCTATGACATAATGCCTCAAATCTCTGATTATATAACTCCATGTCAGACTTTTGGCTCCTACTTGGTCTTCTTGTCAGATTTCCCCAGTCTCTATATTCTATAAATCTATACTTTCTCAAATTGTTATTTCAAAAGGTCCTGGCCTGTGGTGAGAACTTTCACTGGCCTGGGAATCAGGAAATCTTGATGTGAAACCTCTGTGATACTTCGTCATGAGACAGGGGTGGAATTCATGTAACTTCTGGGTTTCAGGTTTGTCACTGGATAAGTGATGTAGGTTAATTAGATTTCAGGTACTGAATTCTACTGTATTCTCTTGTTTCTGGTGCTCAGAGGTCTACTTCCAGGGCAGTGAAGGAAGAGATGGATAGGAGTTTAGCGTGATAAGCTTCAAGGGGACTGCGGGATTAAGGTGACATTTAAGAGCCTCTTCCTTCCCCTTCCGGTTGTCTCCCCATTATCTTGGAGGAATGTCTGGGGCTGAACTTGTGGTGATCAAGATGCTGAGTCTTCTTGTTCTGTAGTTTTTCAAGAATTTAGATGACAATGCTATAAAGAGGATGAGGTCACTAGCTACTAATAAGCTAGCAAAAGCTTGCAAAGATGTTGCTCTAATGAAAATTATTTATTCTTCACCTATGAATAATTGAAACTATAATTGAGAGGTAAACTGTTTCTGATCTCAATCAATCTCTACCTGTAGCATAGTTTCATTCTTTGAGGTGGTCTCAGTAATAAAGCTCTTCTTTGAGATATATTTTTTATTACTTACCTTTTCATGGGTTTATATTTTATCTTTCCAAAATATGAGGACAAGATGCAAAGATTTTTTTTTTTAATATCCACTACAGGATAAAACCTACTGTTTCCTGTATGTTCACTAGTGTGATCAAGAACTTGCTGACGTTTGGGGTAAATTATCAATGAATTGGGTCATAGGAAAATATTTTTTTTCTGAGACTTTTTTCTAATAACCCCAATCCTTAAATGTGATTAACAAATTGATCTTTGAAATTGTTGTTTTGTCTTCATTTTATTGATGCTCTAATTGACTAGTGTGTAAGATGCTTATCCCAACTAGCTCACAAGATTATTGTTCTTTTATAGAAAATGGTAGAAAAGTTGTGGGAATAAATGACATAGCATGCATAAAACATTCTGATAAACCATGAAACAATAAAATTCAAAATATTACTGTGCCAGATTGAGAAGCAATACTACCATTCAAATGAGCCCATGTCTTCAGTTAGACAGAAATACTTTCCCATTCTGGAATGAGTTGCTCTCTTACCTTTCCTGGGCTCTTACCATAGCTGCCTCTTTCCTCCACTTTTCTGCAAGTTTGACCGTGAATTTCAGTATCCATTTAAAAACAGGTTTGAAATGGTACTAGGAACTTACCTTCACATTTGAGCAGGAAGAAGTCCATGTTGTGGCTGAAGGAAGCACTGAAATAAGTGCAGTTCTCAATCAGGTCACAGGAGAGGCACTGCCTATTGAAGTTGCCCACTGTGTTGGCACTGAGGAGAAAAGAAATCAGGGCAGGAACTGAGGCATGGCTGTCGAACCGAGAGGAAACATTCACAATGGTCAAGATCCAAGTCTCTTAGTATGGTATTTCAAGCTGGCCAATTTTTCTGCTACAAAAAGGTGTTTTGTGGACCCCTGCATCAACCAGTCGGGTGCTTTTCTCCCATCAGGACCCCTGCTGGAGTATCTGTTAATACAAGCTCCATATTCACCTTTCCCCTGAAGCCTTCCCTGACCAGTAAATCCCTCCTCCTTCTTAGAATTCTCAGCACTTACGCTTTATGGAATGTTGTATATTCTTTTATTTGAGCCCAGTGCATGGCCCTGAGGTCAGGAGAATATAGTTGTTGGGTATTGTTACCTAATATTTTATCCATATGTCTTATCTCAGACTAGGTCATTAGCTCTTTGAGAACAGTAGGTATGTTTGAAATATCTTTATCCTCCCTTGGGGCATATGATAAGGCAGGTGCTCCATAAACATCAAGTGAGTCAAACTCTGGCTGTTTCCAAAAACTGTTTCTCCTGACAGGGAGGAATGATTGCAATTTTGCCTCTGAATGGAGCTGGAGGAGGAGGGGCAAATTTGAAGATGTTACCCTGGGACCACTCTGATCAAAAATGATTTTACATCAAGAAGGCCTAAAATGTATTTCCCAAAATTAAAATATATTGTGGTATACAGTACTTCTCTTTTTTTAAAAGGAGGTACCAGGGATTGAATTTAGGACCTTGTACATGGGAAGCAGGTGCTCAACCACCAAGCTATATCTGCTCCCTAGAAATTCTTTTCTGAATATTTTACATGGAAGGGTCAATTACAACCACAGCTTCCAATATGAGACCTGTTTTTAAATGACTGGAAATACATCATGGGAGAGAGAAGATAGACTTCTACTGGTAGAAGTGAGAGAGGACAGTGTAGGTAGGCTGCCTTTATAATTTTTATTAATTTTGTGATATGACTACTTAAAGTTATCCTAATAGACATGCATCAATGAAAAGTCCAAAGAGAGCAGCAGCCTGTGATCACATGGATTTGCCTGAGAGTTTTTCGATTCCTCCAACCTTAAATTCTCAGCACAAAGACCAACTTCTCCCTAAATGGTTTTAATTCTCTCCAGCCTTACAGCTATTCATCTAGGAAGGGGCTTTTTCTCCAGGGCATCCCCCAATTTAATGCTGAAAAGGTGCAACTCTGCAAAGGCAGAGAAGCCCTCATAGGTGAGGGAGCTGCTCTGCGTGCAGGAGGAAGTCGGGTACCTGTAGAGTTGCCGTCTTCTTGGCAGGTCCTCCGTGCTGAGGAAGTAACTGCAAAGATCATAAAGGCACCCAGGAGTTAGTTTTGTTTCAAGGCACGTTTGTGTTTCAGATATCACCCACCACCTTTAGAGGTACTCAGGGACTCCCACCATTCAGTGACTATGTCGACTAGTTCTCCCATTAGGCCCCAGCTCTAAGTGTGGGCAGAGCAGGGGCAGGGGAGACATCTAAGGACCAAGGGACGGGGCTTGAGGTACCTCTGCAATGGCCTTGGCTTTACAGTCATGAGCAGCCTGTTGGGGATGGTGGTAGCAGGGGCGGTGGTGCTGATGTAGATTGGATTTGGATCCAAGATTACTAATTTTCAAGAGAACAAGGACCTGAGACATTTAATACAAGTCTGATGTACAGTCTGCCTCAATGAATAACTTTTTGGCTGACTGTCATCTAAGACTGTGACTGTAGAAAGCGAGGCACTCATCATCTGAGTAGGGAGGCTGAAGAGCATCGCGATAAAGTGCACGGACTTGGGCATGAGTTAAATCCCAGCTCTACCCGTTATCAACCGAATAGCATGCAGTAAATAACAGCTTCTTTTCTTAGTTTATTTATTTTAAAATGGGGAAAGCAATACAGTTCCTGCATGAAAATGTTGCATTAAATGAGATCATGCTCATAAAGCGTGTACCATAGCTTGGTATTTTTTGTTGTGCTGAGAATTAGTAAATAAATAGTTGGTAGATATTAGTAATAACAATATTATTAATAATGATAAAGTATTTCACTTCCCAGATCCGGTTGCAAATAGCTTCATCATTAGTAATTTAAAACTTCAGAAGTTGGGCTGTTGAAACAGGAATCTAGAACATAGTTTCATCAAGAATCTGAGAGACTAATTGTGCTGGCTAAGAAGGATAAGATTGAGGCCTCCTGAGCTATAATTCTGTACTCAGTGAGTATAAGTGGATTTTTAAAAAACGGATGTGGCCCTCTTAACCAGTAAGATGTGTTATAAACTGGCCTGGCGTGACATGGTGTGAGTCCTTACTTACATTTTATTCCGTGTCTCGTCATAGGCCAGAATCTTGGTCACATCCCAGTCCCCAGAAGTGATTGACTGTATGTTGTCATTGCTGCTATTGGGCTGGAACACACAAACACGGGAAGCGGTCAGAGCCACCTTGGAGTGAGAGGGAAAGACACCGGACAGAAAAGCTCTGGCTCTTAATTCTTGAGCAATTTTGGACAGGTAATGGAAGGACAGAGATTCTCTCTGTTGGAAGTACTGGTGCATTCCCCTCTCTGCCTGTTCCTCTTGTTTAAAGTCTACCTTGTTTAAAGTCTACTTCTATGAAACCTTTCTGACCATCCCCAGTCCCAAACAGCCATGCAGATTATTATGGGATTTCACATTTTTATTCAATAGTACACTGATTGCCAGTTAAAAGACAGTGCTTCACATGCTGCTGATATTATCCCTTAAATTTGTGAGTATAACTGGTAGAGTCATTATTATAGGGAGAAAGGGAAGGGAAGAGAGAGAGAAAAAAGGGGCAGTGGATGAAATGGAGAAGGAACTAAGGAAAGAAAGAATAAAGGAAAAAAAGAGACACTTGGCCTATTTTATCTTCCTTTGTCATTACTTCCAAAGGTAGTTTGAAACAATATTATTGAGTATTGCATGCCTCACACACATGGTCTCTCCCTAAGTGCTTACAGAGTTAAACAAAATAATTACAACAATAAATCATAACAGAAGGAGAGGGACCAATCTCATTTCGGCTGCGAATTGATTTGGGATGTGGCGGCAATGTGGTGTAGAGTCCTAGGCATGCTGTTCTGGATGGCAAGTGCTGCTGGAAGCAGGCACAAAGCTGGTGGTGATTAAATAGGTGAAGGGTCTAAGTGGAACACCCTGGAGAATGCAGAAATGGAAGTCACAGAAGGGAGTGCCTGTGACTAACTGGAGCCTGTGCTAGAAGCTGGGGGATGTGCGGCTGCTTCCAGAAGGCAATGGGGCATGGCTGGGCAACTGGGGATGTGAGGCAATGGGGCAAACGCAGGAGAGTAAGGTAATGGGCTGGAAGACCAGCTTTCCACGGGAAAATTTTTGTACTTATAATAGGGCACTCAGAAAATGTTAATTGGGTGAATTTAGAGACTGGGAGTTGAATAAAAATATCAAACATTTTTGCAGTCTTGATTAGAGTGGTCCAAAATGAGAAAACATGGGAATCTGGGGATGTACAAGGAAGACCACTGATATAAGGGGTTCGCAGACATTCTACCAGTCATGTAATTAAGTTCATTTAAACAGAATAAGTGCACCCATGCTTCTAAGTAAATGCTGTCCCTATCACAGGAAACACAGTGGAGTCTTCACTTTCATTCCATAGATAATCTTGGAATATTTTTCTTGAAATTGCCTTTTGGGCCACATAATAAATATGGGTACTCTATTTTATGTTCACAGTGTGTGTGTGTGTGTGCGTGTGTTCTTTATATGCTTTTTTTTAAATTAAAGAAGTTGTAGGTTTAGAGAAAAATCTTGCAGAAAATACACAGTTCCTTTTTATACCCCCTAACAAATATAGTTTTCCCTATTATTAACACTGCATTAGTGTGGTATCTTTGTTACTACTGATTAAATAATATTACTATAATTATACTGTTAACTATAGTCCATAGTTTATACTAGGGTTCACTGTTTGTGTTTGTGGTGGTTTGGAGCTGTATATTCCCCAGAAAAATATGTTCTTACACTTAATCCATTCCTGTGGGTGTGATTACCAATTGTAAGCAGGATCTTCTGATATGAGGCTACTTCAGTTAAGGTGTGGCTCAGGACCGGTCTTGATCCTATTACTGGAGTTCTTCATAAGCAGAATGAAACTCAGACATGGAGAAAAAGCCCCGGAAACAAGCAGGCAAAATTCAATGGAACGTGGAAGAGGATGGAGAGGCCAGGAGAAGCCACCAGTGACACAGGAGCCAAGGACCAACGATGGCCGGCAGCCAGGCCCAGAATGCCAGTCTTCAGGAAGAAAGCATCACCATGATGACTTGATTTAGATTTTCTCTTAGCCTCAAAACTGTGAGCTAATAAATTCCCATGGTGTAAGCCAGTGGTATTTACCTGAGCAAACAAGGAAACTAAAATGGTGTTGTACACTCTAATTTTTTAAATGACATTATTCTAGTAACATATATACAACCTAAAATTTCCCCCTTTTAACCACATTCAGATATATAATTTAGTGGTGTTAATTACATTCACAATGTTGTGCTACCAACACCAACATCCATCACCAAAATTTTCTATTACCACACCCAGAAACTCTACACAAATTAACTCTTTGTTCCCTACCCCCAACTGGCCCCAGGTAATTATATTCTAGAGACTGAGGCTATGAATTTGCTTACTCTAATTATTTCATATCAGTGAGATTATATAATATTTGTCCTTTTTTGCCTAGCTTATTTCACTTATCATGGTGTCGTCAAGGTTTATTCATGGTATCGCATGTATGAGGACTTCATTTCATTTTATAGCTAAAAAAATATTCCATTGCAGGTCTATACCACATTTTGTTTATTCATTCATCTCTTGATGGATACTGGGGTTACTTCCATCTTTTGGCAATTGTGAATAAAGCCACTATGAACATCGATGTACAAATATCTTTTCAAATCACTGTTTTCACTTCTTTTGTGTATACACCTAGAAGTGGGATTGCTGGGTCTATACTTAAATTTCTGAGAAATTGCCAAACTGTCTTCCACAGTGGCTGTACCATTCTACATTCCCATCAAGAATGAACTAGTATACCTACTTCTCCACATACTCTCCAACCATTGTTATTTTCCGTTTTTATTTTATTTTTTATTTTTCTGGGATATGTCTGTGCCTGCTTTAAGAGACAAGCAGAAAGCTATTAAAGGAACAAGTACCTCTTTTTAAATAAACTTTTTATTTTGATGTAATTTCAAACTTACAGGTTATGAAAATAATACAAAACCCATACAGAGAACTCCAACATACCTCCTACCCAGTTACCCAGATCCACCAACTTTTAACATTTTGCCATAATTGCCATATCATTTTATCTATCATCATTCTCTCTTTCTTTCTAATAGTATATATCTACCCATCCATCCACCCCATCCATTTTTTTAATAGTAGCCATTCTAGTAGGTGTGAAATAGTATCTCATAGTGGTTTTGATTTGCATTTCCTTAATGGCTAATGATATTGAGCATCTTTTCATGGATCTATTGATCATTTTTACATCTTCTTTGGGGACGTGTCTATTCACGTCTTTTGCCCATTTAAAAATTGGGATGTTATTCATTTTGTTTTTGAGTTGTAGGATTTCTTCATATATTCTGGACACTAAACCCAAACCCTTAGTGAATATTTTCTCCCATTCTGTAGGTTGTCTTTACTTTCATGATGAAGTTCTTTGATACACAAAAGGTTTTAATTTTGATGAAGTCCTATCTCTCTTTTTTCTTTTGTTGCTCATACTTTTGGTATAAAGTCTAAGAAACCATTGCCTAACAGAAGGTCCTGAAGATGGTTTCTTTGGTATTCTTCTAGCAGTATTATAGTTTCGGTTCTTATAAGGAAGTCTTTGATCCATTTTAAGGTAATTTTTCTATATACCATGAGGAAGAGGTCTACCTTCATTCTTTTGTTCATAAATATCGAGTTCTGTCAGGATCATTCATTGAAGAGATTATTCTTTCCCCATTGAGTAGACTTGGAGAATTCTTGTAAAAATATCAATTGGCCATAAATGTGCAGGTTTATTTCCATTCCATTGGTCTATATATATTGTCTTATTTCTGATCTTAGAGGAAAAGCTTTCAGTCTTTCACCCTTGAGTATGCTGTTAGCTGTGGGTTTTTAATATATGCCCTTTATCATGTCAAAGATGTTTCCTTCTATTCCTAATTTTCTAAGTGTTTTTATCAAGAAAAAGTGCTGGATTTTGTAAAATGCCTTTTTGCATCAATTGAGATGATCATGAGTTTTTTTTCCTTTATTACTGTGGTATATTACATTAATTGATTTTAAAAAATGTTGAACCATCCTTGTATATCTGGGATAAATGCCACTTGATCATGGTGTATAATTCTTTTAATGTGCTATTAGATTCATTTTGTTAGTGTTTTGTGCAGATTTTTACATCTATATATATTAGGGGTATTGTAATGCAATTTTCCTTTTTTGTGGCATTTTTATCTGTTTTGGTATTAGGGTGATGTTGATCTTATAATTAGTGCTCCCTCCTCTTCATTTTCTTGGGAAAGTTTAAGCAGTATTAGTGTTAATTCTTCTTGATCTTTGGTAAAATTAGCCAGTGAAAGCCATATGTTTCTGAGCTTTTCTTTGTTGGGAAGTTTTTGATAACTAATTCAACTCTTGTTATTGGTCTGTTGAGACTTTCTATTCTTTTTTTTTTTTTAAGATTTATTTATTTATTTCCCCCCCTTCCCCTCCTCCTGCCCTGCTGTTTTTGCTGTCTATGCTGTCTTCCCTTCTTATTTTCTCTCCTCAAGGATTCACCAGGATTCGATCTGGAAACCTCTGATGGGGAGAGAGGTTCCCTGTTAATTGCACCACCTCAGTTCCTGGTTTCTCCTGTGCTTCACCTTGACTCTCCCCTTGTCTCTCTTCTGATGCATCATCATCTTGCTGCATGACTCAATTGCACGGGGTACTGGCTCACCACACGGGCACACGCATAGGCACTCATGCAGGCACTGGCTCACCATGCAGGCACACTTTCTCTTCTTTCCACCAGGATGCCCCAGGGATCAAACCGAGGTCCTCCCATATGGTAGGCAGAAGCTCAATCACTTGAGCCACATCCACGTCCCTTCTATTTCTTCTTGAGTCACTATAGGTACTTTGTGTGTTTCCGGGAATTTATCCATTTCATCTAGGTTATCTAATTTATTGGTCAACAGTTGTTCATGGTATCCACTTAGAATCCTTTTTATTCTGTGGGTTTGGTAGTAATATCCTCCTTTTCACTTATTATTTAGTTATTTGTGTCCTCTCTTTTTTTCTTTGTCAGTATAGCCAAAGATTTATTGAATTTATTACTCTTTTCAAAGACCCACCTTTTGGTTCTATTAATTCTCTATATTGTTTTTATTGTCTAATTTATTTCCACTCTAATCTTTGTTATACCCTTCCTTCTGCTTGCATTGGGCTTAGTTTGTCCTTTTTTTTCTAGGTCTTTGTGTTGTAAGGCTAAGTCTCTGATTTGAGACCTTTCTTACTTTTTAATGTAAGCATTTAGAACTATAAATTTCCCTCTCAGAACTCTCTTTGCTGCATCACTTTAGTTTTGGCATGCTGTGTTTTTGTTTTCATTCACCTGAATATATTTCCTAATTTCCCTTGTGACTTCTTATTTGATCCTTTTGTTGTCTTAGAATGTGTTGTTTAATTTTTACACATTTGTGAATTTTCTAGTTCTCCCTTTGTTATTGATTTCTAGCTTTATTCCATTGTAACCAGGGAAGTTACACTGTATGATATCAATATTTTCAAATTTATTGAAACTTGTTTGGTCACCTGTTTTAGTTTGTCAAAGAGCTGCTGATGCAAAGTACCAGAAATGGGATGGAGTTTATAAAGGGGATTTACTTGGGGTAAAAGCTTACAGTTCTGAATTAGTATAGTACTGTATAGTATGAGGGTGTTTTTGTTTTTTGTTTTTCAGTTAGGGCAGTAAAAAGAATTTATTTGGGAAGAGAGGGAAAGAACAGACTCGCTGAGAAATGGGAGAGAAAGACGGAAGATTTGGTGCAGGCTCCTCTAGGCAGAGAGAGCAGTATGAGAGTTTGTAAGAATCTCTCACGTGGCCTTGGGGATGCACAAGTCTAGACTCGGCAAGTAGACTGCAAACCAGGGGCTCTGATGAAAGTCCAGTGAAGGTCGTTGATGAGTTTCTGGGAGACACTGGCTTTCCACAGATGAGCTGGGAAATTCTTTCTGAATGCTGAAATCACTTCCCCTTTTAAGGTATTCAACTGATTAGATAAACCATCACTCACTGCTGATGGCAATCTCCCTAACTGAGATAGGTGTAATCAGCTATCTATGCAGTAAACTCACTGGTGACTAAAGTCCAAAAATGCCCTTGTATTACAATTAGCCCAGTGCTTGCTTGACCAAACAACCTGGCCAAGTTGACACCTTAGGCTAACCATCACAAGTTTCAAGGCTATGAAAATTCCAAATTGAGGCACCATAAAAGGAGTTTTCTCCCCAAAGTCAGCTACTATTGATTCTGTTCTCTGGGCATGTGGCAAAGCAAGATGACCACTGATCTCTACTGAGGTCTCAGGCTTACCGTCTCTCAGAGCAACCAGGCATAGTGCTTGTCTCTTTCTGGGCTTCCTCTATCAGTCTCAGCTGCTCCACTTTATTCCTGAGGTCAGCTCTGAGCTATCAGGCATATAGTTAGCAGGGCTCCTCTCCTCTTGAGCTGCTCTGTGGGCCCAGCCTCTTGTTGGCTGCATGCTTAAGCAATCCTCCAGTTCTAACTCACATGGCAGAATAAAAAATAGCAACTTCCTTTTCCCATGTCTGTGTCTCCATTTATTTCAGACTCAGCAAGAGGGTAGAGACCCAAGCTGAATCACACCTCACTGATATAGTCCATTTGAAAGAGTCTCACACCCATAGGAATGGATTCGCTCACAAGCATACTCTTTCTCTTTCTGGGATTCATAAAATATCTTCAAACTGTCCATCACCTAACATATGTTCTATATGGGAGAATGACCATGTGCAATAGAGAATGTGCATTTTGCAGCTATTGGGTAAAATGTTCTTTATATACATCTATAAAGTGTAGTTGATTGATACTATTGTTCAGGTCTTCTATTTCCTGATTGATCTTCTGTCTAGATGTTTGATCTAGATGTTTGATTATTGAAAGTGGTGTATTGAAATCTCCTATTCTTAATGTAGAACATCAATTTCTCCCTTCAAATCTGTCAATGTTTGCTTTATTTGTTTTGAGGCTCTGTTGTTAGGTGCATATATATTTATAACTGTGATGTTTTCTTGTTGAAGTGACCCATTTATCAGTGACTGTCTTTGCCCCTCATAAAAGTTTTCTTTTTTTTTTAAGATTTATTTATTTATTTCTCTCCCCTTCCCCCTCCTCCCCTGGTTGTCTGCTTTCTGTGTCCATTCGCTGTGTGTTCTTCTGTGACCACTTCTATCCTTATCAGTGGCACCGGGAATCTGTGTTTCTTTTTTTGTTGTGTCATCTTGTTGTGTCAGCTCTCCATGTGTGTGGTGCCATTCTTGGGCAGGCTACACTTTCTTTAGCACTGGGCAGCTCTCCTTTCGGGGTGCACTCCTTACATGTGGGGCTCCCCTACGTGGGGGACACCCCTATGTGGCATGGCACTCCTTGCGCACATCAGCACTGTGCACGGGCCAGCTCTACACGGGTCAAGGAGGCCCAGGGTTTGAACTGCAGACCTCCCATGTGGTAGGCAGACACCCTATCCATTGGGCCAAGTCTGCTTCCCTCATAAAAGTTTTTGACTTACATTCTATTTTATCTGGTATTAGTGTAACTACCCTATTTCTCTTTGGGTTACTATTTGCACAATATATATTTTTTCCATCCTTTCAATTTCAGCCTGTGTCTTTGAATTTAAGGTGAGTCTCTTGTAGTTAGCATATAGTTAGGTCATGCTTTTTCACCCATTCTGCCAATATTTGTCTTTTGACTGGAGATTTAAATCCATTTATATTGAAAACAAGTAGAATAATATAAGACTTTCTTCTGCCATTTTGGTATTTGACAACTTTCAGCCTTTTAGGCTGCCACCTGATAGATTGGCACCGACATACAAGCATGCCAGTATTCAGGTAGGAGTTACTTTGCTCCCTCCAGAACAGGGCCAGGGAGTCACAATGGGAGTGCAAGTGCCTCCATACTGAACTGGGGCACACAGGAGGGGGAAGGCCCAGCAAAGATTCCATGCATTCCTCTACCATTTTCAAAGCTGCATTTTACTGATTTGGCATTTGCCCAGTTACTGCAACCCTTTAACTATTTTCCAGAGGTTTGAAGTAAATGGTTTGCCAATTTTTGCTAGTCCTTCAATGATTTCGTGGGGGTAAAGGCACCCTGAAATGTCTTATGCTGCCATCTTGGTCAAATGTCACAGTATATTTTTGATTAACCTCCTTTTTTTTCCTCCAAGCCTGATGCCAAATAACCTTGGACTACTTTAAAAAATCAAATGCAGCCAGCAAGGATGAGGCTCTGTGATCACTGGGGATCTTCAATGAAATGGCACATTCCCCCTCTGCCTTCTAAAAGCAGAGCTCCCCCAAAGGGCAGGTATGGTAGCATCACTTCAGTAAAGTGGCCAGGCTCCCAAGAGTGGCCACTTGCAGGGGCTCTATTCATGAGGATGTCTAATTTTGTTTCTAGATTCATTTCTATTAACCTCTGAAACCCTCTGCTCTGTGGTGCTCTGCCATCCACCTACCAGACCCCATGCAGTGGCATAATAAAATAATATGTTACATCTGCATTTGGCTAAAAGTAGGGATGAGCTGCCTCAGAGAGGATAGACTTATGAAAGAGCAGTAGAAAGCCTGTGAGTGCAGTGAATCTCTTGCTTGTGCAGCGGAAGTGTGCAAAGAAGGCATCATAGCAGATGGAAAAGGAAAGGCCAGACAGCTACAAGATCACCATGTAAATTAAGCCAACAGGAGTTCTCTGTCTTCTGACCAGCAGTAAATCCCAGAGATTCCTCTGATGTTGCCAGAAGTATCATTCATATTCTTGACTGAAAGTGGCTCGACTGAAACTCTGGGTTTGACAAATGCCACATTCCATCCCACCTGTGGGAACTTACCTCCATTAAGCATTCTGGGGTTCTTCTGTCTGGGGTACTCGACAAGGACTAGTATGCTCAGGGTGCTTGGTCATTAGAGGAGTCACAACCATAGCAAAGTAGTTTTGAAAGTGGCAGTATTTACCTGGGACGATGACACTGTAATATGATAGAACTTTCCTCGTCCTCCTTGGGGGATTGCTCTGACAAAGAAAACCTTTCGGCCATCCTTGGAGAACACTGGTTCTTCATTCTGTGGACAATAAGGACTTGATTCAATGAATAGAGAAGTTTCATTTCCTTTTGAAGGGGTTGAAGCAGGACAGAACACATTTTGAGAAAATGTAATGGATACATTTCTATGAAATTTCTAATGACAGCAGCAATGGAAAGAATAAGCACTGTGAGGGGCTTTTTTTCCATTGGTAATCATGAGTCAAACCTTCGGTTTTCTCAGAGAGGAGAAATAATGAGGAATTAAGAGGCCACAGTCTAGGCAGGGGCAGAAGAAAAGGCGTTCATCGTGTGTCTGCTATGCCAAGCTCACTGGAGACACCCCGCCTTAGCTCTCCAAAAAGCACAGCACGGTACTACTTCCTTCTCTAATTGTTGACCATTGAAACCAAAGTGTGTTGCAAAATATCTCCAGTTCCATTTATTACATATCATAAAGGATGTAATTCAGAACAATCACAAACCTGATCTTGGCTAAAATTGAATACTATCCTTTCGATCCTGTCTTTGGTTCTTTTATTTAATAACATTCATCTTGCCCTGAACAGCCGACCAAGAAGACAAGAAAAAAGAAAGCAGCAAGAACAGCAGGGAAGCATGACATAGTCTCCATATTCTAAAATGTAGGTGAGAGAGAACAGCACTCCCAGAGGCTTGGTTTCCTTTTTAAATCACATTTCACTGGAAAGAAGAATTTCGGCGGCCAGCATAAGGCATTCACTAGACAGCACAGGTGTGCTTGGATCTACTGTCTCTTTTCCCTGAAAACCAAATCAGAATTCCAAGTTTTCTCTGGGGGAAGGAGTCCCAGGCTGGATTCAAAGCAAAGGCCTGGAGTGCTTTGCCACCGATTCGGCCTGTCCCCCAGACCATCAGCATCAGCAGCGAGTTGCTCAGCCTCCCACCACCCCCTGTAGGTTGCCTGTCACTTTGACAGGCGAGAAGGAAATTTGCAACAGCAGCATCTCGACCTCTCTCAAGCTCAAGTTTGAAAGTCCCCATCCATGAGCGCCAATTAGCTGGCTACGATATATATTTTCTGATTCAAGGAGCCCCACGCTAATGCGGGATGAGAACAAATGGTAAACAAACCCCAGCTGGCACAAGGAAAACTCATTTCCCTGCAGTGAATGAACACATGCAAATATGATATGCCCAAAGAAATAAACTAACGTGATTAAAATGACATTTAATCTTCATGAATATTTGCAATAAAAGGAAACCTTTAATCTGCAAATATTTATTTTTCTATTTAGAGTTGGAGGCATGGTATTTAAAAGTAGAGGAAATGGAAAGAACAGCAGTAAATTTGGCTTTTTAAATGTTCTTCTGTTTGCCAGCTACAGGTTAGCTATGGCAATGTTATCTCAGTTTTTCAGGGAGATATATATATATACACATATACACTTTTGTAGAGAAAAATACTCCAAATAAATGTAATAAATACTTAATTCTGGCCAGAAGCACTTTTTATAACCAGAAGGCCATAACTATTATTAAGCTGTCTTTACATTGTTCCATGAAAACAGTCTGTGGTACACTGGTGAAGGTACTAGGCTTTTAGCTTGTCTGACTCTTGGTTTGTCAGATAATGAATGAGATATTCCATTTATAGTATTTTTAGAGCAAAAATTCAGGAGTGTTTGATTAGGAGAACTGGATTATAACGCTGGTCTTTTAAAAAAAAACATTTTTATTATGGTAACAAATATAAAATGCAAAATTTTCCATTGAACTTTCATGAGTATAATTTAGTGGTATTAATTATATTCACAAGTTTGGGCTACCATTGCCACCAACCATTATCAAAACTTTTTCCTCACCCCAACTCATGTACCCATTAGCAATAATTCCCCACTCCTCACCCACAGCCCCTAGTAACTTGCAATCTACTTTCTGTCTCCATGAATTTGCTTATTCTAGGTATTTCATTATCAGTGAAATCATATGATATTTTTTATTTCATTCAAATGATGTCCTCAAGGTTTATCTATGTTGTAGCATGAACCAGAACTACATTCCTTTTTATGGCTGAATAATATGTATATACCACGTTTTGTTTACCCATTCATCTGTTGATGGACACTTGGGTTGTTTTCACCTTTTGACTGTTGTGAATAATACTGCTATGTATATCTGTGTGCAAATAACTATTCCAGTCCCTGTTTTCCATTCTTTTGGTTATATTCCTAGAAGTCTCATCTGATTCTGAAACAAACTTATCAAATCTCTCTGAATAACAGAGATACCAAGTTTGCATATGTCCATTCTTAGTAAGCCTGTGAAGAATATTCTTCATGAGCTAATTTTCCAACCTCCCATCATCCAAAATTTTGAAATCACAAAACCAAAACTGTTGTTCCAAAAGAAAGGTCATCCCAAATTGTCCCATGGGACCAACTCTCCAACCTAAATGATAGGTTCTGGAGTTTGACACCAAATGGCTGAATGGTCCTGGGCAGGGCCCTAATGGATTGTGTTAGGATGCACACACGGGCACTGGCAGTGATGACGTTACGTGTGGCGGCAGGGTGGAGAAGGGGGAGCTTTCCTATCTCTCTAGGATTCCTAGAAGAGAGGGAACATGGTGTTTTTCACCTATGTGATGTATACACATTCACCTCTTATTTTTGCCTCATGGGGAATCTCCATCAGTATCCACTGCTGAGGATTCTGGAAAGGAGATGAGAGGAAAAGGGAGGGAGATGAAAACTAAAATGGAAGGCTGGGAGGGAACCCACAGAGAATCTGGCCCTGGCAGGATTGCTGTAGCTCATCTTAGCTCCTCTGCATAAATCAGAAGACTGGTCAATGTAAGAAACCTGGATCTCCCCGAGATCATTACGATTTTCCAGACTCCAGTCTCCTCCCCACATAACACTCTGCCCTGGGCTAGCTGGGGCAAACGTCTGTGACCCATTTTAAATGGATGCGTAGTAGAAGGAGCGTGCCCTGAGCTCTTATCTCTCTCGTTTTTCCTATCTAGCTTGCTTGTCCCCGGCAGGCACTCTGATGAGAAATGCATCCGAGCCCTACCTGAAATGATAGTGAGCAGCTTAGCTGGCAGCAGACTGCAGATCCAGCCTTAGATAAGTTCCTAAATTGCCCTCCAGGACCTCACTGTATCTTGAAAGATGCTGAAACTCTACCGATTATATTTGAAAAACAGGGTTCATAAATTCCTTATGAGAAATGTCTTCAAATGGAATTTAATGAAACACTATTTGAAATTGGATTTTCCTACTGACCATGGAGCTCTAACCAAAACGCAGAGTTACAGACCCACAAAGCTGTAAAGAGTTCAGATTAGATAAATCCTGGTCAACTGGCTACTTCCTTGGACGGATTGCATCTAACCTAATACAGGCACCTGAAAACTGCAGGCTGACACCTCACCTGACCAAAGAAAGCACTGTCAGAAGAAAAACATCCTTGAATATTACATTTGAAACTCTAAAATGCACGATACATTTAAAAGTAGCTGTTTTCTTAATAAGTTTGCATTTTAGAGATGTATGAATTACTATTTTAATTTATGCTAATTTTAGGTGCTGAATTGATTTTGCTTGGAAAGATCTGGTTTTGCAAATCCCATTCAGGCTGCTTATACTGTGTTTTGGCTGGTAGTCTCACTTGGGTGAAGAGATACTAATCAATAAATATATAATATTCTCACTGATGATTTTGATTCTGTTCCTGCATTGCAGAAGTGGTGGAGAAATGAGCAACGGGTCACAGATCCCGTGCCCCGAGCCACCCAGTTAAACCACAGGTGACCGGCTAGGAAGCCAGGGCTCTTGAGTGAGTTACAGCCCTCAATGCAGAAAACAGGGAAGCAGAGGCAGAACAGCTCTAGCCCTTGATTTCAATAGCCTTCCCTGCACCCATAAAGAGGCAAACTCCTGGGCTGCTTTTATGAATTCATCCCTCACCTCCACCTAATCAAATACAAATTCTATACCGGATGTCAGTATTAACGCAAAACCCACCTCCTCCGTGTCATGCTCCTTTATTGCCTGCTCCCAACCCCATAACTTCTAAACACATATAACACATCATCTGAGCATATTTTTGGATACCTCTCATTTCCACCTTTTGGAATTTAGGTGCATACTATTCTCCCTGTCTAGACTGTAAGATCTTTAAGAGCTGGTACGCTAGCTGATTCATTTTTGAAATCCATAAGGCTTAACATGGCACCTTGTGCAATCCCTAAGTAATGGGTAGACAAACGGCTAAGAAGATTATTTTTCCGATTCCTTCATTCCAATCTCAAAGGCATTTGGTCTGATACATGTTGAACATCATAACATTTCTTTTAATATTTGTGCTTATATCTTGGGTCCAGGTGGTTTTCAAGAACTTTCCAGCATGCTACTATTTTAGGATTCCTGAGGATTCTCTCATTCTTTTTCTTGGTTTGGAATTGACGTTCAAACTTGGACGCAGGAATAAGAAGCAGCCATATTGAACTGTGGCTCTTTTGGAGAAACCCAGCACTGAGATGAAGATGGATTTATTTAAAAAGAATAGTGTCCATGTATGAAACCATCATCCCAGAAATAACTGACACAATGCTGATATAGACCGCTAATTTGGCAGATAAAAGGAGCTGCATACCAACCAATGTTAGAACTTTTTTGAAGCACCATTGTTGATCGTTTTATTGCCCATCTTTAGAATTTTCCTATAAACAGAGAAGCCTATCTGTGGCCTCTCCACTGTACTTCATTAGACTCAAATGGGATTTGATTTTTCCCACATAACTTTAATGAATTTTTATCCCAGTAGGTAGGCTAAGAAGGATGTAAACTTCTAAAACTTTCCCACCTGTTCTTTCCAATGTTAGGTGTGGAATGAGACATAAAGAATTAAAAGAAAGAGAATACCAGTAAGGAGGATTTTATTTTTCATGAGTTTGATTTTTCTTTTTCTGCCACATAGAGTGATTTACCCTTCACCCTCCCCTCATCTCTTTTAATCTCAAATTCACAGAGATCGCATTTCAATATCTGAGTTAGGGAAGAACGAATCAGGGGGTTGGTTTTGAAGCCATATCCCCACGGAAGACTAATGTTGAATCACAGTGGAGCCTGCTTCAAAAGAACCACTGAAGAAACCACTGCTGTGAACAAACAGGAATATTATCCACATTGGAGAGCCTTTTTGTTTTCTTTCACCACAGTATACCGTATCCAGGCAAATTCTGTGGGCCCATCACTTTTAATTCACCAAAAGCCTGTCAATTGAGAACTGAGCTCTCGCCAACCACTGTCCATTTTGTAGAGCAGTGATTTCCAGACCATGTTCCATGGAACGCCAAGATTCTCCAGCAGTGCCTCAGGGGTTTCTGAGGAGAACAAGGGAGAGGCAGGGGCTGGGCAGCGGCCCCACATTCCCCAGAGCTATGCCACATTTACCTAGTTGGGGAGTCCCTACAACATGATTAAATTGGAGAAGTCCTTCTGCCATTTTAAAAACCCTGAAAACCACAGCTACCGTGGACCCAGTGGCTGGCGCGGGCAGTGAGTGTGGAGAATCGCACATTTAATAGTTACCTGTCTGTGGAGCCAGGCTTCACTTTCATCCTCATGTTTCTGAAATCAAAGAAGAGCAACATAGAAAGAATTTTTTTAAAACACATTGTGTCTGTGACCAACAGTGCAGAAAACAATTTGACTTCACCTACATGGTAGCTGCACAAGCACAGAGCAGCCGCTGCGGCATGCTCAGGGAGGGGAGGAACCCCAGGTCTCCTCTTTGTCTCTTTTTGTGGCTCAGGGATGAACATGTGTGTCCTCAGATAAGAAGGACTGTCACTCTCCCTAACAACCATGGCAAATCCAAGGCGGGGAGGAGACCCTTGGAAGATGGCGATGCTATTTGAGGGGCATCACTACCTAGGCATGTGCTCCCTGAGAAGCAAACTCCAGATGTTACACTGTTTCAGTAATTCACACGTGTGTGTGGCACATGTGTGTGTGCATACGTGCACATTGTGCCAAATTTACAATTCATAACTCTCAGAAACAATTAAATGGACTAAAACATTAAAAGGGGTTAAAACATATACAAGCAGCAGACTCCAAAGAACTGCATGGAAAAATGCACTATGGAAGACAAAACAAAACCAAAAAATTTTTAAAAAGCAAGATACAGCTATTTAGCACACACACTATCATCCCAAGGTACAGTGGATCTGTTTTATGTGGTGATTTGACTTTATTGTTTGCAGTTGTTTCTTTTTTTTTTTAAGATTTAATTTTTATTTCTCTCCCTCCTCCCGCCCCCCCTCCGCCCCCCCCCCCCCCGTTGTCTGCTCTCTATGTCCATTTGCTATGTGTTCTTCTGTATCTGCTTGCATTCTTGTCAGTGGCATCAGGAATCAGTGTCTCTTTTTGTTTCATCATCTTGCTGTGCCAGCTCTCTATGTGTGTGGCACCCCTCCTGGGTTGGCTGTGCCTTTTTCATGTGGGGTGGCTCTCCTTGCAGGGCACACTCCTTGTGTGTGGGGTTCCCCTATATGGGGGACACCCCTGCGTGGCACAGCACTCTTTGTGTGCATCAGCACTGTGCATGGACCAGCTCACCACACGGGTCAGGAGGCCCGGGGTTTGAACCTTGGACCTACTATATGGTAGGCGGGATGCTCTATCAGTTGAGCCAAATCTGCTGCCCTGCAGTTGTTTTCTTTATCCACACAGAAAGAAGTCTGTTTTACTGACCTCAAGCTGAGGGTCAGTCACAAGATGGGAGCCATTCCCAGCTTCCCAGCTGAATGTCTACCCATTTCTTCTCTTTCTCTCAAGAAAGCCTATTGGAATAATCTGGCATCTGCTCTAAATTATATTAAGGTAAGGCAAATCATGGACCAACTTTAGTATATTGTCTTAGCAACAAATCACTTGGGATAACCTGAAGGCCACATTGGGGCAGCACTGTGAGAGCCACTATCCAAGGTGCCTTGCAAATCGTTAACACCTACTTTTGCAAGTCTTCCCCCCACTGCCATTAGCCCATTAGTTGAGAAATAAAATTTACGTTAAAAAAAAAAAAAAAAAAGAGCTTCTGAAAGAGTTTCTGCCTGAATCTATTAAGTGATTTTCTCCTCAAGACTAGGACACCAGCCTTTTAGTTGAAATGACCTAGAAGGGATGGGTTTATGCCTACAGAGCAGAGGGGACACCAGGAGGCCATAGGTCCCTTCTCTACTGCTCTGCCTGGTGGGTAGCTCTTTCTTTTATCTTTCATTCTTTCCCTGGTCCCTCTCCACTTACTTTTTGGTTTATTTATTTATTCCCCCCACCCCTTGCAGCTTGCTTGCTTTCTGCTCTCTGTGTCCATTTGCAGCACCTTCTTCTGCATTTTGGCTTGTCTCCCTTTTCGTTGTGTCACCTTGCTGAGTTGGCTTTCTGTGGCACTTGCAGGCCAGCAGTTCTCCACAGTGTGCGTGCAAGCCTGCCTTCACAAGGAGGCCCCAGGCTGCAAACCCAGGGCCCCCCATATGGTAGATGGGAGCCCAGCTGATTGAGCCACAGCCACTTCCCCCTCTCCACTAACTTTTCATTTTGTCATCTCCTACTTTTGCCTCCTCTAATTACACATTTCAGCCCATGGCTCCCAGCAATGTTGCCTGGCCTCACTGGTGACTACAGAGACAGGGACGATGACCCACCCAGTGAGGTGACTGGTTCTGGGTTGTGCAGCTGAAGTGGGGCCAAACTGGGCAGGGGTGCTGGCTCTACCCTAGTTCTGGGGCCTCAAGCCAACCACTTCACAGGTCTGAGTGCCAACTGTAAAATGATGAGAAGGTCCACTTAAAAAGTAGCAGCGAGCATGGAGAAAGCAAGCTAAATCTAGATGCGGCAGAACGACTACAAGGGCAAGGCATGAGCGTGCAAGTGGCAACTGAATTGATTTGATTAGCTGAGTTTTTATAACACTTCTTAATTTATCCACAAGGTGGCACCAAAAACAGAGACCTGGAGACACAAGGACGCCACCTGGCAATCAGCAAGTCGCTAAGCAGTTTGTCTAAATGGAGCATGCACAAATGACTTAAAAATGATTTTGAAGCAGCCTCTGATGCTTCCTGTCATCGGTTCTGAGCTAACCCCAGACCTTTGTGCAGACTCCGGTAGTGGCATCACAGAGGGTGAGGATGGACACGTTCTGAGCCCGGTTCAGCCAGTTCACTGCGACTTTGGTGCTGGTCGCCCATTTCACCATGGTGATGTAGTAATCTCTGAAAAAGAAAATGGAAATGCACAGAATTACTAGTTTCACAGGAATCCATATAACCAATGGAAACCAGACAGGAGGTAGTCACGTGCCCCAGTGCTGGATGCTGGAGCCGATGGCTGGAATGTGGTGGGTGATGTAGCTGTTCCGGGAGAGTAAATATTGATATAAAATATATATCAATATCAATATCAATATATACATATATATAAAAAACTCTCGAAGTTTCCTTGAGAGTATACATTGATATAAAACTCTAGTGGGAAGTTGAGTCATTAACACATCTTAAAACAAATAGTAGAGAAATGTGGTTGTTTCTGAAGAGGTCCTTGAAGATTTATAAGTAAAAGTTCCGGTGACCCAACAACCTCGTTGTTCTACCCTCCCTAAAGGGGGGGGGGGAGGTATTGGGTACTTGGGGGTGGCTCAGTGGGTGTTTAAGTCCTAGCTCCAGCTGACACTATGCTACTGACTTGAGTTTCCTACCAGAGTCTAAGGTGAATGGACAACTTCCTGTTACTGGGAGGTGGTGGGAGCGTCAGATGAGAGGAAGGATAGGGCAAGAGCCTTCAGGGGGTGGACGAAGGGGCACCTCAGGGAGGGTTAAGTACTCTATAAAACACCAAGGACTTGTGCTGAGGAAAGCTCTGCTTTATTTCCCCCTCTTCCTTAAAGAAGAAATACCCAGGGGCATTCTCTAGCTAACTGGGGCAATTGGCTCCTGACTCTGGGCATCAGGCACACTTGGTCTGATATCCTAAATGCTATATGTTCCATCCCATCATATACTTGCCACGAGAGTATCGGTGCTTCTGGTAACTAAGTCAATCACCAAGAGCCCTCCCAAAACTAGATTTTTAAAAAAAATTTACCCTTAAAAAATGTTAAGAAAATAAATGTAGAAAATGAATTTCCTTAGGTAAATTCCAAAGAATGTTCTAGAGGCCAGTTAACACTTGCTCTATCACCTATCCCATCTATATCTATAATGAGATCTACTGTTCAGAATGATTATTCTGTGGTCTTACAAGATCCTTTATCACTAAAAGGCTGAGACACATTCACCAGACAATACCTAGTAAATTGGAAAAAAGAATCTTCTTACATTTAACAATTATTTTCAACAGAAAGGACTAATGCCAGGTGTTTGGATTGGGACTCAATTTACCAGGCGGTTAAATTCTTCAGTGTCGCCCACTCCCCAAATCTACCTGTTAATCATACTTTTACCTCTCTGTAAGCAAGTGGTGGTTTTTCATCTTTTAGGCATTCGTACATTTCTTCCAATCATGTTGCCATTCAGCAGAACAATTTTGGAAACTTTCACCTAAATCGCCTTCAGAATTTTACACTGGTCTCATTACATTTAGAACAAGATTTTGTCTCTAATCAGCATTTCCTGATTTCATGAACTGCATCATTGACTAGGGTTGGTGCCAAATAAGTTTTGGTTATGTTTAAAAAATCCAATCACTTGTGAAGATAAAGCATTGCCACGTGTGAGGAAATTTAAAAGGAGTGTTAGTGGTCTTTTGGTGATGATGTACAGAGAGCCTTGCAAAGAGGTTCTAGTTTGGACAGTATGGCATTCCTTGACATTGTAAGATTTTATAGTCACATTATATGTTTAGCAAAAGGAAAATAAAGCATTTACCAGTTTAATGAAGCTTCTCCTAAGCAGAATTACCTAAATAGAATAAGTAAAATTCTCCTAACTCCTAATATTTTCTCATTTTCCTTAACTTCAAAGTTGTTCATCTTAAAAATTATACATAGTAGAAATGGAATCAAATCTGATTGTAAAACTGGTGGCAGAGACCAAGGTTGTGTCTTATGTCAAGTTATTGCTGATGATTTAAGGAAAGTGTCTGGTTGTCACATATGATACAAACACATGCCCATATCACATGAAGACTCCATAAACACAAAGTAATTTCAGTAATACTGTCTAGCAAATCTGAAGTAGTTTTAATTTTTACCATTTTTGTATTAACATGTTGAAAAGACATAAAAATGATGAAAAGGCATAATACTACCAAAAATTAATGTTGGAAAACTCTAGAAGTAACGCAGATGCAGTTGGATTAAAGCAAATGGGTTGCCCATGTTTGTTACGCTGTGTGAAACAAGGCAGCACTAGTCATGGAAAAGTAGAAGGAAATAATTTTTTCCCTTCCCAATGGTCTTACCCTCTCCTCAGAAATGCTGGTTTTGCCTCAGTCAGAAATTTGGGAAACTAAATGTTTACTATCTGGGTATTACAGAGAACTCTACATTTTCACATATACCAAGTGGCTTAGAATGTCAGAGAAAAAAATCTAAAGAAGGCAGAAGAAAAATCTCAGCTGAATTCACTAGAGCCAGTCTAGATAAATATGGGTTAGACTCTGCCTTCCAGATTTATACCAAGAAGGACTTTAACTCATCAGATGGGCAAAGAAAGGGGCCAAGGTCAAGAATCACCCTTGTTTGTTGCCAAATATCAGGTATGGGTAGACCTCTCTCTTTTAAGGTAGAGAGCTGAGAGGATCATAAAAATAACAAGATGAGATGACAAGGTGAGATGAGGGGATTGCAAATAAACTACGCTGGAAAATTACAGAAGTTTGAGTCAGAGAAATTCTGGACAATTTGAGAAAAATCTCCCAGAAGGCACAGGAAAATGACACAGATTGGAAATGAAAGAAGATGGGGGGAAGCAGATGTGGTTCAAGTGATAGAGCTTCCGCCTACCATATAGGAGGACCTGGGTTTGATCCCTGGGGCCTCCTGGTGAGCCAGTGCCTGCATGAGTGCATGTCCAAGTGCCCACATGGCGAGCCAGTGCCCTGTGCAAGTGAGTCATGCAGCAAGATGATGATGCATCAAAAGAGAGACAAGGGGAGAGTCAAAGTGAAGCCAGCAGAAACAAGGAACTGAGGTGGTGCAATTGACAGGGAACCTCTTTCCCTATCAGAGTTCTCCATGATCAAATCCCAGTGAATCCTAGAGGAGAGAAAATGAGAAGAGAAGACAATACAGACAACTAAAACAGTAGGAGGACAGAAAATGAGAAGATAACACAGATAGTAAAAACAGCAGGGCGGGAGGAGGGGAAGAGGGAGAAAGAAATAAATTAATCTTAAAAGAAACAAGAAAGAAGATAGGGAAGCGGATGTGGCTCAAGTGATTGAGCTCCTGCCTACCACATGGAGGGGGGAGGGCCTGGGTTTGGTTTCTGGTACCTTGTAAAGAAGATAAGTAAGACAGCAAGCTGACATGATGGGCTGGCATGGTGAGCTGACACAATAAAAGACACAAAGAAGAAAACATAATGAGAGACACAACAAAGTTGGGAGCAGAGGTGGCTCAAGCAGTTAGGCACCTCCCTTCCACATGGGAGGTCCCCAGTTCAGTTCCTGGTGCCTCCAAAAAGGAAGATGAGCATACAATGAACAGACACAGAGAGTGCAAACAATGAGGAGTGGGGGGAAAATAAATAAATAAAATGAATCTTTAGAAAAAAACTACCCTTGACTGGTAGTACTACCATTCTGTGGATTCCCTGATGGGAAACGTGTTTTTTGTATTTTTTTTTAAGAAGAAGATGGAGTGCTTTCATGTCTGAAAAGTATAAGTGCTTCCTATGGAGAAACCAGAGTGATTGGAAAAGAAGTAATGATCAAAGACACAGAGAAAGAGACTTTGATACAGGAAAAAAGACCTGGGTACGCAGATTAAAAGTATTTTCCATATTCCACAGAAATTAATGAAACACTTAAATATGGTATGATAAAAATCTATGAATTATAAGGAAAAGTCAACTCCACAACAATCCAGTAATAAGGAAATAAGTTTGACAAAGGACAAAAATCTAGTCCGATAACCAAATTTCTCCTCTGTTTCATGTGTATTAGTATTTAATATCGCAACATGTACCAAACAATGCATATGTTTAACAGATTTTATTTAATGTACTTCCAAGAGATTGCTTTAGAATCTTGAATATGCAGTGTTTACACCAGGCAGAGATTTTCTTAATGGGAGCGTAGCTCACATGCAATGAAGTCACTAGCACCCCTTGCACTAACCTTCTCCAGAAAGAGAAGTTTAAAGGGGCTCAAACTGAAGCCGACAATTTCCTTGCCCTTGTGGACTTCCCAGGCTAGAGAACTGTGAAACAGGGGAGAGAAGAAACTTCACAAACCCTACATCTTCCATGAAAGCCACACTTATCTTTCCTATCTTTAAATTTTTATAGCACAATTTGTGCTATCCTAGCTCCCATGACCATACATTATCTTTTACTTCTTGGCAAGTCTATGTTAGCAGGGCTAAAAGCTCCTTGAAAACAAAGAACAAGTCTATTACCACTCGTATACTAGTACTGAGGCTTGGGTATGCCAAGTAGAAATCTATAAATACCTATACCCTGATTAATATTGTCTCCCAAGGACAGCAGGAGAGGGGAGAAGGGGATATTGATCAGAGAGAGAATTCAGACCTTCAGAGGGACGTTCTAACGCGAAAAACTCTAGGCAAGCGAAGTAAACAGTCATTAGAAGAGCTCACACTTGCTTGAGTGTGAAGCAGTTATAGCTAGAGATGGAAAAGGTCTCAGGAGTTGAGGTGTTGATGCTGTACATAATGAATTTATGTAGAGGAAGAATTTGACCCACGTATACAGGGAATATATGTGGTTATCTGAGCCTGTATTTTGAGAGAGCTTCTGAGTCCTGCTGACCTGCTGCTTCTCCCGCTGAGTCTGTTTGGGTCCGGGCAGGGAATAAGTCCTGTGGTCATTTCTCTCTATCACTGCCATCGTCCAACTCATTGACTTGCTGCCCAGAAGGGAGCGCGGATAGAGACAGAAGACGCTCATTTCCATGGTGCCCTGTGTCAGCTGGCCTGCATTTGGAGCACTCGAGGCAGCCTGCTGCTGAGGTGGCATTCCTTGCCTTTACCTCCCCGTCACTCAGGGTGAGGGAAGAGAACAGAATCAGCAAGGATGATATCAGGATTTCACGGCAAAGTCAGCCAAAGTGCAGCCACTGGGTTAGAAAGGTGGTGGGAGACGGTCTCCGCACTCAGGGCTTTAATGATCTAAGTCAGTGCTTCTCAAAATGTGGTTCCCGGACCAGCAGCATCAGCAGCCCCTGGAAGTGCTAGAAATGCAAATTCTCCGGCCCCGTTCCAGACCTACTGAACCTGAAACTCTGGGGGAGAGTGGTCCAGGTATCAACGGCTTAACAAGCTCTCCCAGTGATTCTGATGCACACTAAGATTTGAGAAGCACTGAAGTTCGGGAACCACTGATCTGAGTGAGAAGCACACTATTGGAGGGAATGCGATTTGGGAGAACAATTCCAAGTCCTTTTAAACTACAGATCTCTATGTCCATCTCTGTCCTGATTAAATGTTCTTTGGATGAATTAAATGGATTGGTGGGCAGATAAAGTGCTTTAGACTAAAGAGAAGTGGGTAGTGGTTAAAGGAAAGGAGAAAATAGGACTTGAAGCAGAATATTTTTTTTTTTTTTAAAGATTTATTTATTTATTTAATTTCCCCCCCTCCCCTGGTTGTCTGTTCTTGGTGTCTATTTGCTGCGTCTTGTTTCTTTGTCCGCTTCTGTTGTCATCAGCGGCACGGGAAGTGTGGGCGGTGCCATTCCTGGGCAGGCTGCTCTTTCTTTTCACGCTGGGCGGCTTTCCTCACGGGCGCACTCCTTGCGTGTGGGGCTCCCCCACGCGGGGGACACCCTTGTGTGGCACAGCACTCCTTGCGCGCATCAGCACTGCGCATGGCCAGCTCCACACGGGTCAAGGAGGCCCGGGGTTTGAACCGCGGACCTCCCATATGGTAGACGGACGCCCTAACCACTGGGCCAAAGTCCTTTTCCCTCTTTTTTTTTAAGATGATGAAGATGGAACCAGATAGTGGAAGCAGCAAGGATTGACAGATGATATGAAGTGAGATACTGAACTTTTTTTTGATAATCATAGAACTTTTATTTTAAAAAGAATATGGTCTCAACACCTTCTTAACAGGAAGAAAAGATTCCTGGAAAAAATGCTACCGATTTTCTCTTCATTCTAAAGCACTTTATCTGTCCACACATACACTTATTTATCCAAAGAGTACCAAGGGCTTGTAAAGTGAAACGCACGGTACTGGGTGCCGGGCAATACAGATTTGGGCAAACCTTTGTGGAAAGGGAGCTCACAGTTTGGTGGGGAGACAGACACACAAGCCACTCACTCCAGTATGGGGCGAGGACTGCTCAAATAGAAGGAAGCCTGATCTGCTGGAGCACATGGGAGGAGCACTGGTTGTAACAGCACAGCTTGGCTGAGAAAATACGACAACATTCCCAGCCAAGTGTGCCTTCAAATTAGAACACAGTGACTCTTTCTGGTGAGCAGTATATGAATTTTTTATTCGTCCATTTGTTTGCTCTAAAATATTAATGGAGCGTTGTCACTCGCACAGGGATTAATGTGCCTTGTCACTTCTTGGTATTCCCAAATCTGGCAAAGGTGCTGTCAGTTGTATGGCAGTGAAGGGCACGGGGAGCAGAAGACTCGTTTGTCTAGTGAAAGAAAGAGCCTACAATTAACCTTGGCATTTTCCAGCAATATTTATGGCATGGATCAAGCTGTGCAAAAAAATATTTTGAAACATTTAAAAAATACCATGTACTTTAGTAGAGAGCTGCTTTGAGCCACCTAAAATGATATGGCTCCAAGGTAAGTGTGCCCTCTGAGCAGAGGCACCTAATTCTATAAAATCATCTGCAGACAGTCTGGACTTTACAAAATAGAAAAATGATGTGAATTCAAGACATTACTATTTGATTGTATATTTTCATAATTTCACTTTCAATGGCAATAGATTATGTTACATTTCCTTCCATCTTAACAGCAGGCTATGATGCAGGGCAAGTTGTAAGGATGAGGGGAAAGGAACTGAGAGGGGGTATCCCAGAAAATGTACCTTAGGGATTACAGTCTCCTTATTCAACAGTTTACATGCCATGAACATGAAGAGATCAACTGTGCAGGAGAGGTGGGCATAAATCTCATGTCACTCCTTCTCTAGTTCTTCACTCACCCATCCCTCCCTCCATCTCATCTGTCCATCAGCCCATCCCACCCATCCACATATTCAACCTGTTCATTTAAAATTACTTAAGAACCTCGTGGGCACTGAGATTTCTGGCGGCAGGGTTTTCGATGACTTAAACTATATGGTTTAAAGATATGCTGGATTTCTTCCATGTGTCCCTCCCCAGATCCCTCTCTACCGCGTTCTGTGCTGGGCAGGGGTGGGGTGTGTAGGGGTGGGATAGGGGTGCTGATTCGTATGCATTGCATCAGAGGTGTCTGACTGCACAATGGAGAGCATTAACAGGAGAGCAAAGGGAGGCGTGAGAGAGCACGGGTGTTTACTCCAATGGATCCCACTGTACAGGTGTTCCACCACCCCAAGATTCCAGCCCTGGCTTCACCTGACTCTCTTTGTTCCTGGGTTCCAGTTATTGCTCTTTCCTTTTGCCCCTTCCGAGATGCAGCTGTTACTATCTCCTGGCACTGCACTCTCCCTGGTGACTCTCCTCCACCCTTTGAAACAGTCCCTTCATTACACTCTGCTGGAATTAAGCTAACTTGAGTGTTCTCTGTTTCCTGCTGGGCACTGACTGATACAGAGGGTGCCACAAAACCTCTCTGACCACAGATGCCCTTTCACCAGATTATTTCACACAAGTTGATGTTAAGGCATCAACCGAGTCTTTAAAATTCAGGCTAATATGTTGAGCCATTATGGAGGCAGATCTCAAAAGTCCTGAGATACCAAAGGGTCCAGTCCTTCCTTTTTAGAGGTGATGAAACTGAAAAAATTATTTCCAGGATGTAACCAGATCAAATAATTGCCCTGATACTGTATAATTAGCGACTTCTCAGTTCCAAGCCTGGCACTATTTCCATCATTCCATTCTATACTCTCAATTTCCTATGCCTAAAATTGGGTCAGGTTTTAGGCAGAGAAAGAAATGCCCTGATAATCTTGGCCTCACTAAGCTCTGAAGGGTCTGTGCCCCCTGCTTAGTGTCAAGAGCAGTTGAGACTCTTCTCTGTACCACTGCCCCCTCTCTTAGGACGTGCTCTAGTTGTTTCTACCTCCATTCCTGTCCAACAACCTCCTGGTTTGGGTTCTAACTCCTCTTCCTCAGAACCACCATCCTCACCCCTCCACCCAGCTATTTCCAATAGCCTACACCTCTCCTATCCTTCTCCTACTTCAAAACATATTTTAGAGTGAAGCTGTGTAATATAGTGATGCTTTAGTGTGTTGGTGCTTCTAGATAAAAGATCTTTAATCTAGGACCAGATTGTTATGGTAGGCATTAACAATAATGAGGGTCTTTGCCCCTCAAACTACCATTTGGGGGTAGCAGCCTTCTCCCATGTTTAAGACTGCCATGATGTTTTCTCTCAAACACAAAAGCCCACCGAGAAGGAAATGACTGTGCTGGACGGTTCTTTGGCAGGAATTCAGAGCCAAGATAAAAGAACCAAGAGAAGAGATAGTCATCCTGAGATAATCTGTAATTGGGCTCAAAGACACAATAATCTACCCAGGCTCAACTCTATGACTTGTAAATGAGATCCTGGGGGAGGGGAGAACAGATTTATTTTAAAAAACCATTAAATAGGGATAGGGATAATCCAGTCCCTATGAAAACCCAGCTGACTGCAGAGCCTGGGGAGCAGTGACCTCCCTTCTGGTCAGTGCCCTTAGGGGAGGAACCAGGTCCTTTCCTTCCTCATGTTCCCAGGTGGTAGCACCCAGCAGAGTGCCTGCTGCAGTGTGGGAATGCAGAATATTTTCAGGGAGCCTGCAAAATAAAAGTAAATATACCTGGGTAGGTAGGAAAGGGGCTGCTTGCAGGGGCTCCTGAGAGCCAGGCAGGGGAGTAGGAACAAATGGTCCAAGGGATGTGGAGACCTGGATTCCAGGCCTGCCCCTATAGTGACCTACATATGTGCCTTTGTATTAGCCACTTCCCTTCTGTGGGCCTTCCTTTCTTCCTCTGCTAATTTCAGAGGAAGTAGAAAAGAAATAAGGGGACCTCCAGGAGCCCTCCTCTCCTCCCAGCCATGGAATCCTAGAAACTGGAAACTGCATAGATGATCTGAGAAAGCGACTGACCTGCTAGAAGGATAAAGGTGTGAAGCATATTCGTTCATGCTTCAGTGAATGCCCAACACATTTAAAAACATGGTGTTTGATAGATTTTGCCTCAATCCCATTTCCCTACAGATGCCATAAAATTCTTGTACACTATCTCCTAGTGCTGCTAGCTGTGGCCCACGGGAGAAAACTCTACCTGTCACACACTTTCAGTTTGCCATCATCTGGCTCACTCGCTTTGTGACATGGCCTTAAAAGGCATGTCCTGCCTGCCACTGGTATCTTCAGATATCAAGAGTTTGTGGGCTAAAAAGAGAGATGTCTCATTTATCTGGGTATAGGGTGGGCAGAATCACATTGATTTTTCTTATATCTCTTGCTATTCATAAGCCTGACAAATAATCATTCCTTGCCTATATATTTACAGTATCTTCAGACCACTGTCACTGTCCTTTCTAAACACAAGCCACCGTGATGTAGGATATGCTTCCTTCACCAGAAACTTATTTATAAGGACATCCAAGACACGGATTTCCAGGCTTTTGAAGTGATGGAAACTTTCATTAATGGGATTGCAGAAAACCATGATCAACAGTAACTTTTAGTGCATCAATAGAATAAAGATCTGGATCTTCTACCATAGTCTGGCCACCAGCATAGCTTCTTACGGACTACTAAAGACCACACACTGATCCGACACTGTAAACATAATAGCTCAGTTGAGCTGCCTCCGGGAACTGATGCTCCAGAAGATGAACTCATTTGAATATTTAGATACCCACGAGGTAAAAATAGAGATGGGACTAGCTCTGAGGGCAACAGGGAACATTTATGCAACTACAAATTATACCCAGACCATCTACAAAAAAACACTGGAAAGCAAATTCAGATAAAATAGTAACTCTTATTGGAGTCATTGAAATAAAGACAAAAGATTAGAAATACTTTAAGGTAGGATGGAAGATTAAGGGACGGTGGGGGGATAGTATTTTTAATTTGAAAAAGATATAGTTCTCCCATCCCAGGTAAAAACTATTACTCTTAAGAAGGGCTTCTCAGTCTTGGCTACACTTTGGAAGCACTTGAGAATCTTTTAAAATGTCCATTGCCCAATTCCCAACTCTGGTGAAGAAAAGCAGAAAGGAGAGATTTATTGCAATGGAAGCTCCCAGTTTAGCTCCGTGCTACCTGCAAATTTAAGCACAAAGGGATACATGGTAGGTTTCATGCTTCTTGAACAATGACTGGAGCCCTGGGCAGATAGCAGGAGTCTTATGCTCAATTCCTGGTTCTGCCACTAATTAAAAGTGCAACTACAGGCAAGTCATGTCAGCTCCTTCAGTTCATTCGCCTTATGGGTAAAAGGTTAAGAGAGCCTATTCATGTAAGGGGCAGGAGACTCCTCCAGATGGAGCATGGCAAGACCAAGTGAGAAAGGGCTAGAGCAGCTCTACAGTGGTGGTGGCAATGGGGATCCTATTGGTTTTGATTGCTTTGTTGACCTCTGTCTTCCTTCTAATACTTAGTGAAGACTTGAGTTAGACTCAACGCACCAACCTCTGCATGAGTTCGTTATTTTGTATAAGTTGAAAAGAAGGTTCAGTTTCATATCTGGGTCAAAATGGGTATAACCTAGGCAGTGCATGTGGAGGCAGGGATCCCACAGGAATGGGAGCTGGCCAGGAATTTGCAGAAATCTGGAATGTCACTGGGTACAGTTAGAAGGAATGGACTGGATGTACACATATCAGTATAGCCAGGTCTTTACATAGAGGTGAGAGTGAAAAAAAAAGGGAGGGATAGTTCTCTATTTCTACTTCTACCTCTCACAATATCATTTATGCAAAGTAAGCATCCATACACACAAAATGACAATTCATGTTTCATAAAAACCCTTGAATACCTTCAGAATAGATGCCTATGAGTTGGGGGTGGTAGTGGTGGAAGTAGGGAATAAGGTTGAAATGGAACAAATAAATAAAACAGGAGTCCTGGCACATACCTGTACCATGAGCTGGGGAGTATCTAAATCCTTGGTACTTGAGCTCAAGATAAAAACGATAAAATTAAAGAATATAAAAGCAAAGAGGATTTGGGGCCTTTTATAAGCCTTAGAAGTGGGTGGTGGGGAAAGCTGAGCCATATTGACCTGGATCTCCGAGGCAGGGCAGCCCCAGCTGGCACCAGGGGCACTGGTATTAGGTTTCTTTCCTGGGCACTATAATCCCTTTACAACTCGTTGCTAGGCAATCAGGAAAAGAGTACAGGCCCAGCAGCTGTACTACATCTGAACAATATATTTAGCGGAGAATAAAAACACATATCAGCTCAGTGCAACATGTCTTCAGAATGATACTGCTGGGTATCTGCTATATCTTAATTCAACACCCAGCTCAATAGCTCTGGAAAGGCCCGGGGAAACCAGCAAAAAACAACGTGTTTGTTTTATCAGTGCAGCTGGGTTTCTATGTGACATTGTAAAAGCCACAGAACATGCTGTGCATAATGATTTCTGTTCATTTTTTCCCACCCACAGGATATACTGTGTGTCTTTCTAGACAGTTTCCTGTAACTCTTCTTGGTTTAACAGGGCATCTTTGCTTCTTTAGCTCAGGTGAGGCTGAGCTCAGTTACATTGGGAATTTCCATTCTTGGTTATTTTTAAGGGAGACATTTTCTAACATGGCCACAAATTTTCCTCCAGAAATAAAATGATGTCAGGGGCTATAGTGGATCAATTGGTGGGCACCCCAAAAGATACATCCATGTCCTAAGACCTGGAACCTGGGAACTTGGCCTAATTTGGAGAAAGGGTCATTGCAGATGTAATTAAGTGAAGGATCTGGAGACGAAAGCATTCTGGTTATATGAGTGGGCCCTAAATCTAGTAAGTGTGTCCATCTAAGAATCACACAGAGCAGAGACACGGGGAGAAGAGAAGACCATGTGCAGAGTGAAACAGATAGGAGCGATGCAGCCACAAGCCAAGGAATGCCTGCCGCCATCAGAAGCTGGAAGAGACTAGAGAGGGAATCTCCCCTAGAGACAGCCTTGCCCTGCTGGCATTTTGATTTCAGCCTTCAGGCCTCCAGAAGTGCAAGAGTCTAAATTCCTGTTGTTTTAAGCACCAAGTTAGTGGCAGTTGTTACGGCAACCCTAGGAAACTAATCCAGGGCCTCCTCCAGCCAGCCATTGCTAGCACTTCCCACTCACCCTGGCAATGGGCACTCCATCTTTGCTCCCAACAGAGCTTCTGCCTGTGCCAGCTCAGCTCCTACATCCCTTCATCATGGGCATCACGGCATCTGCCACGAGTTGTCTCGGCTTTCTGGATTGTGAGCTCCTTGATGGCAGAAGCGACTGAATCTTAATTTTCCAAGTACTGGACCACCATGCGTGGCACATTTAGAAAGTAATCTGTAGACTTCCAGATTTCTCTGCATCTTTCTATGGAGGCTGCTTGGTGTCCAGGTTAGAGCGGACCCCAGAAACAGATTGCCTGATTTGAACTGCCACTAACTATCTGTGTGAACGCACACAAGTTATTTAACCTCTGGTTTCCTCAATCTCTTCATTCGTATAAGGGGAAACTAATAATAGCACCTACTTCTTAGAATTGCTGTAAAGCTTCACTGGGATGGTCCATGAATGTACTGAGAACAGTGCTAGAATTGTAACAGGGGCCAGCCCCACGGACCCAGCCATCATCTTGAGTGCACGGCATCTGACCAGCAAGGAACTCTCCTAAACCCAGCTTCCTCGTTCCCAAAGAGAGAGGCAGAGTGATTAACAAGAGTAGAAACAAGACAGCAAAATTCGAAGCTCCATTTAGAAGTAGGAAAAACATAAATGCACTGGGGAACATGGTTTTACACCATACAATGCAATGTGCACGCTGCCACCTCTGGGGCAGAAATGCCTTATTCAGCAATCCAAATATCTTCCTACTTTTATTTAAAACACCTAGCTTCCAGAATACTCTTTGGCCCATGACCCCACATGGCAAAATTCTACCTATAGTTCTCCCCATGCAGAAATGGATTTCTCCATCCTTTGTCAAAACTTTTTATACCTATTTCATGGCACTGATATTTTTACTAATATTTATTTTCTATTGTATATTCCTTACTAGCATTTTGAGGTCACAGTTTAGGTCTGGTTACCTTTTATATTCCTCCACACAGTAGGTGCTTTAATATTACCTTTCTAGATTAGATCCTTCAGCGTCCTATATTTGAAGTGGCAGGATATCATCAATAGTTAAATATTTTTGAAGTCTCGACTTAGCTACCAGGACAACTGAAGAAACTTAAACCTCCAGGAATACTACTAAAATAAGATATAATTGGCTAATACTTACTAAGGTAATTTATAAATTCAGCAATTATTTACTGAGCTAGTACTAGGTGCTGGGCTCTGGTCCAGAACTGGAGGTAGGGCAATACACAAAATAAACTTAAATCTCAGCCTCTAGGATCTTACATTCCAGGTGGGGTGGGAGGTAGTGTTGGTGGGAAATGAAACAAGTAAAATACATAGAATACCATATTGTGATTTGTTCTAGGAAGAAAATTAAAGGAAGAAAAGAAAGGAAGATGGGGTTGAGCTTCCATTTAAATAAGTTACTAGGGAAGCCCTCACTGAAACAATACTTGATCAGTGCCTAAAGGGTGAGGGATTAACCCTCAGGGTATGTGGTAGAGAGCTTTCTAGAAGGAGGGACAGTATGTGCAAAGGTCCTGAGATGGAGTGAGCCCAACATATTTGAGGGATGGGGATAGACAGGTTTGGAGTGACAGTAGCAGATCATTTAGGACTTTGTAGGCTGTTACAGGAACAATGGTTTTTACTCTGAGAGTCACAGGACACCACAGAAAGGTTCTGAGCAGAGGAGTCTTGTGATTTAACATTTATTTTTATTTTGCTTAATTTCTTTTTAGTTGTGGTAAAAAAAATCATTTTTACCACACACAATTTCCCATCTTAACCATTCAGGGGAGTCAATTTCAATCACAATGTTAGGCCACCATCCTCACCATCCACTACTAAGAATTTTTTTTATGACTCCAAACAGAAACTCTCTACCCATGAAGCAATAACTCTCAAACCCTCTCACCATGCCCCTCCCCAGCCCCTGGTAAACTCTAATCTACCTTCTGTCTCTATTGACTGGCTTGTTTCTAAATATTTAATGTAAGTGGAATCATACAATATTTATCCTTTTGCACCTGGTTTCTTTCACTGAACATGATGTTTTCGAGATTCATCCATGTTGTAGCACATATCAGAACTTCATTCCATGTTAAGGCCGAGTAGCATTCTACTGTAGGTGTACACCACACTTTGTTTACCCACTCACCTGCCAGTGGATATGTGGGTTGTTTTCACTATTTGGCTCTTGTGAATAATGCTGCTATGGTGCTGACATATTTTAAAGGATTTCTCAGGGCAAGAGGAGGAGCAGCAGGGAGACCACTTAGGAGATGACTGCAGGGGTCTGGGTGACCAGTGATGGCAGATTATTTTTAGACTAAGGAGCTAGTGATGGAGGCAGTGAGGCACAATCAGATTCTGGATACATTTGCAAGGATGTCCAACAAGAGAGGAAGAGAAAAGTTGAAGGGAGTTTGAGCAACAGGAAGGATGGACTTGTCTGAAACTGAGATGGGAAGACGGCAAGGGAGTAGGTTTTCTGAGGAAATTAAGATTCTGTTTTGACTGTGTTATGTCTGAGATGTCTTTTAGACATTGCCAGAAAACTGATCTGAAACTTGTAAGTAGGCAAACGAGATTACTGGATGTGCTTCCAGTGCAGTGCTGGGCTTGACTTTTTATTGACTGGGCAATTTCAACTCTGCAAAGGCAGAATTATCTTATAGATTTTTGTCTGGTAGAAGAGCTAACCCAAAAGATTACAGCATATGGCCCTGTTGAATTTGTAACCCAGTAAACTTATCCTTACAGTTCCTCCTTAAATTGTCTATAAACACCTACCTTTTCAAATGCTCTTTGGACTGGTTTTAACATCTCACTGGTTAAATAAAATCTTTGACAGATGTTCATTTATTTTGCCTGTGAATCATGATTTTACCATTAAAAAAATTGTATTTTAACAATATCCAAGTGCAGATGTTGGGCAGGCAGATATGCAAGTCTGAAGTGCAGGAGGACGGGTCTGGGCTGAGTTATAAATGTGAGAGATGTCAGCATACAGGTGGCATTTGCAACCAAGGGATGGTGATCACTATGAGCCAGCCCTATGCTTCCACATTATCTTATTTAATTTTCACAACCACCCATGAAAGTAAATATTTTTATTATTGCTATTTATCTCTATTTTACAGATGAGGAAATTGAGGCTGGAGACTTGCCCAAGGCCACAGAACTAGCATTAGAAGCCCGGTTATCAGCTGGAGAGTCTCCATTCTCAACTTGGTTCTCAACGTGGGGACATTTGGTAGGGAATGGAGACATTTTTGACTGTAACAACTGGGTGGTGTTACTGGCATCTAGCAGGGAGTGGCCAGGGATGCTGCTCAACATCCTGCAATATACAGGACAGCCCCCACAACAAAGAATTATCCAGACTAAAATGTCAAGAGTGCTGAGGGTGAGGAACCGTGTCCTAGGAATATGCAGGACCTAGGTCCTGGACCTACTTTCAAATTCTCTGTCCTGAAGAATGGTCCTGCACCTTCAACCTTGTATGCTCAGTTCACATAGGCCGCCAGAGCGCCTATTAAGTGCTATACTTCTTCATGGCTTTTATTATACTTGTAATTGTTTACTTGCCTGGAATAATTTGTGTTTTAGTTTGCTAGGCTGCTTAAAGCAGATGCCATAAAATGGGTTGGCTTTTTTTTTTTTTTTTTTAAAGATTTATTTATTTATTTAATTTCCCCCCCTCCCCTGGTTGTCTGTTCTTGGTGTCTATTTGCTGCGTCTTGTTTCTTTGTCCGCTTCTGTTGTCGTCAGCGGCACGGGAAGTGTGGGCGGCGCCTTTCCTGGGCAGGCTGCTCTTTCTTTTCACGCTGGGCGGCTCCTCACGGGTACACTCCTTGCGCGTGGGGCTCCCCCACGCGGGGGACACCCTTGCGTGGCACGGCACTCCTTGCGCGCATCAGCACTGCGCATGGCCAGCTCCACACGGGTCAAGGAGGC
Organism: Dasypus novemcinctus; assembly: GCF_030445035.2. Lineage (NCBI taxonomy): Eukaryota > Metazoa > Chordata > Mammalia > Cingulata > Dasypodidae > Dasypus > Dasypus novemcinctus. Next base: position 136,251,322 of record NC_080677.1, on the reverse strand, counting down.
CCGGGGTTTGAACCACGGACCTCCCATATGGTAGACGGACGCCCTAACCACTGGGCCAAAGTCCGTTTCCCATGGGTTGGCTTTTAACGGTGAGAATTTATTAGCTTATAGTAGAGTCTGTGAGAATGTACAAATCAAGGCATTATCAAGGTGATGGTTTCTTCCCAAAGACTGGCTGCTGGTGATCCTAGACTCTTCCCATCACAGGGCAAGGCACATGGTGGCATCTGACGGTCGCTTCTTTCTCTTCCAGGTTTTATTGCTTTCAGCTTCTTGCTTCCATGACTTTCTCTTTCTCTCTCTCTCTGTATTCATCTCATTCATAAAAGACTCCATTAAGAAGATTAAGACCCATGCTGGGCCATGCCTTAAGTGAAGTAACATAATCAAAAGAACATGATTTTCTTCGGTATATACAGCTTTCAACAACCACAATTTGCATATGATCTATATACCCCTCTAAATTGTAAGCTGCATGCTTTGTTCACCACCAAATTCTCAGTGCTCAATTTAGTGATTGGCAAATACTAAATGCTAAATAAATATCTGCTCGCATTTAATCTATGATTTCTGATGTATCTATGCTTATTTTTTAAAATCTCAAGGATGTAGGATAGGGAAGGAGTATGAGAAGGTGCACATTTATAAATTTATATTGCATCTAAAAAGCATTTTTGCTTTTAGCTTATGAAATTAAAGCAAGCAAAACCCTGAAACCCAGCATCCAAACTCAATATCCTGACTGAGGCTAATTTTTCATTGTCCTTGAAGCTAATCAAGCCTGCGGAAACAGCATCACCAAATTGACTAAATGAGATTTTCAATTAACTCAAACAGATGGCTTAAATTTTCCAGGTGACTTTCCATATTAATTCAGCGAGTTCTGCTGGACCAGGCCCCAGGAGGCTTGGCAGGGATTGGGGGCCTGAAAGGAAAACAATGAAATATATGGATCTTCAGGAGAAAAGCCAAAGTAATAATCTTAACTTTTCTTCTATCCCCACAAAAATATTATCAGCCAAATCAATTCAACTCCTCTGATCTACACGCTCTAAGGGCAGAAGCAAAGATGGGCTGTTAGAGAAATCAGGCCCTGGGACAAGCTGATTGTGGGTCAGTTTTATTAACCCACCAGGGAGACTCTGGCTCTGTGTACCTGAGGGAGGAGATCGGGCAGGGGCAGGAGGAGACAGAGAGCATTGGAAAGCACTGTAATTTTGTGTTTCAGTTATCAGCCAGAGGACCTTATAGTATATTAGGTTTCATTGACAGTGGGAGGTCTGAAAAAGCCTCAGTAGAATTCTGCAGAGGTTACAGGACTCCCAACAATGTGCATCGGAGCAGATGTGGGCAGATGGATTCGACTGAGGGCAGCAGTGGAAGTCACTGCAGAAAAAGACCACATCATCCAGTGATGGCTGGAAGCTAGCAAGCACCTGAACAACATAGCCTGAGCCAGGCCTTTGGAGGAGCCAGAGTGGCTGGAGCCACAGCTTCTGCCCTTCTGGAAGCTTCCAGACAGCTACAGATAATATAGAGTTCTGTAACTGAAGGATGAAAACCCAGGCTATGGCAAAATTTGAATGGGGTATTTACTAAATGTCACAGTGAATCATTTTTGGTTCAAGTAGCCACATTTACAGAATCACAGGGATCTATAAATAGCTAGATCCTGGTGCCACTACAACTCCCTCCTCTTTTTTGAGTCTCCCATCAACATTTCCAACAGAAATAGATTTAGTGACAGATGATATAACTGGGCTCTGGAAGTATACATAGTCTCCAGACAGCTTGACTTTTGGGGATAACACTGAATTGATAATCAGACCTTTTCACTTAAAGCCTACTCAGATGTGAGTGATTAAAGAAAATAAACCATTGGCTAAAGCCAGGCATTAATAATAACAGGACAATTATCTTTGTTAACATGCTCCACCAATTATACACACTGTTACCACACCAACTGGGAGCCATGGCCCTATGAGATCAGGACTTGCCACAAAGTTCATATAGATAGGGGGCTACATTCATGCTGTAAAAATGGGCGCCATTTATAGAAAGTCTGATCATATGGATTTTCTTGGAAAGATTGCATTGGCTCATCACATGGATGCTATCCAACATCTCCTGTGTGTAAGGCTGTATGCCCCTAAGCAGACACAGAGTTGAATGAAGCAAAGTCCCTTCCCAAGGAGCCCAGCCTCCTGGGGAGGATAACCTATCCCGATGTAAGGGAGAAGCAGCAGTACTTGTCTCACTGGTGTTCTTTTCACAAGCAAGCCATAATGCAGTAACATAACTTTAGAAAATGTACCTCTTTATTGGATGTTTAATTAGTAGTGAAATAAATATGATACTGCAGAGACCACATGTAAATGAATATTCGTTCCTTATAGAAATATTTATGGCATATAGGGAAGGAAGCAAACCTCATTCTTGGATCATCTGGCGGCATCATCTCCAGATCGTGGGTGGGTCCATTTAAACCAATGACGTGTAAGGAAATACTGGGGTTTTCACATCCAGCCTGAAAGTAAAAGGGAACAGACGCACAAGTCAGCAGACCTTATGCCTGGGCATGGCTTTAGTCCTGCAAAGCCTTTCTCAGCAGATTCATAAGCAGGAACTCCAGACACTTTGAAGCTCAATATTAAGAAGGAAAATTTATGTTCAGAAAATATAACTCATGCTTAGAGTTCTAAAAAGGACAAAGAGGTAAGTGGGGCAATTCTTCTTCTTCTACAGGTCCCCCACTTCCTTCTCATCCCATCCAGTTCCCACATATACCTGTGCTAAGCAAATACAACTCCTCTTGCTTGACCATCAGGGTAGGGAAAAAAAGAGAAAACTAGGTAAGGAATAGGAAAGAAAAAATGGATGCAATGCCATGAAGAGGAGAGGTAGAGGGTGAACATATTGTGGAGGACATTAAAGAATGGTGGTCATGACTCAGTGGTGGGGAAAAATTAAGTCCTTTAACTAGGAACTGGGGCTTATTCTGCTTTGCTGCTCACCTCTCCGCTTCTACCTCTGGCTGCCCTGCTTTGGGGAAAACATACAAGTCTGGAAGTGGAGAGGAAAATATGTGGCATTTTCTCATGAAGAGGACTGTTAGGTTGAGTTGGCACCCTCATTTCCTATGCACACAACTAATGGTGTGTGCCTAAGTGGTCTAAATGCAGAAGGAGATGTTCAAGTAACAAAGGAAAGCAGCTCCACACAGGGCATAAGTCAAGTAGGTTCACCAAGTCATGGCTCTAATTTGGGGGTGTTGGTATGGGGCAAAGAGCATCAGATTTCTGTTGACCAGAATAAGTTGAATTTCTATTGAAACATTAAACCCCAAATCCTAAGCAATCTGGGGCTTCATAATCCCAGTTTCAGAGCACTTGTCTCAGAGTTCATTGTAAAATCAAGTGACCCCTGCTTTCCTGGATTCAGATTCATTTCTATATTGGGGGAACTCCCATAAATGGTATCAGCCCCTAAATTCAAACTCCATTTTTGGGCAATTGGATGAAGAGTAGACAGTCACCGGCTGCACTATGTGTGTGTGTGTGTGTAGTGTGGAGGTGTAGATGGGTTAGAAGTTCATTTTACTCAGCTGTATTTCCCACTAGAATCCTTGACTCTACTCATAATGGAGTGATAAGTTCAATCAAGGCTAGCTGAAAAAGGAGTGAAAGAACTCTGTCAAAAGGCAAATCCATGTTAAGTGTTGACATCTAGATGCTTCTGGAATGGGAAAAAGGCAGAGACAAAGGCAGCAGCCTTAATGGATTCATGCTCCCCCATTCTGTGACCCTCTTAGACATCAGCAACACTGGTGAAAGGGATGTTGAAAAGGAGTCTGTATTTAGAAGTGTTTCCTTTCTTGGGCCTGTGACTCTGGTAACCTCATGGGCCTTGTTTATATCATATACATTATTGCTCCTCTTGTTGCAAACTATAGATAGGCTCATCTAGGGAGTACTTCTTGTATATAAGGCACATAATATGAGCTTTCAGAGATCTCTGATGGGTTGGGAAGCTGAGGTTCAAATGTTCGTTGATGGACGTTGGAGGGATAGCTTCAGATGCAGTCCAAGACAGGAAGGCAGCCCTCTATTATAAGGGGTTTCAAGAGTGAACTGCTCACAACCAGTCTGGCCCAGTGGCCTTGGAGCAGTTTAGTGAAGCCCGGGAGCAGCAAGGCAAGTTGTCAGTGCCACTTGTACACTCACAAGGACCTCTCTTTTTAGTTAGGTGGGTTCTAGAAGTTTTAGCATCAGGCTCTCCTCTCACTGTGACATTCTGTAATTTGGGAACAAAGTGAGGCTTGCCTGTTTCTCCTCCCTTATTCCCCTCCTCCCCACACTTTACCCTTGCTGTTCTACTGGTTCTTTGTGCCAATGACTTGGTCTGAGAAGAAGGTGGAAAACAGCATGGGTCAGGATGTGAATAAACACAAAATAGACCAGTCCGAGGGGACCAGGTGCAGACAGAGGGCTGTCACCTCACAGAAGTCAAATTCTAAAAAGAAATATGAGGGGCAAGAGTTGGGTAATACGAGCTTTTTGTCACCATGGCATCACAAGAGAAGGCAATGTATTTATTTGGGTTCCAATTAAGCTTAGACAAATGATTAATAGTAGTCCAATTATTTTAAAAAAGTAAATCCACCAACAAATTCAACTTAACCAAGATGGGAATTTAATGCAATGTAATGAGAAATAATTAATCTTTCTGTTTACTCTGCATTGCTCATAAACACAGTTGATTATTACATCTCCATATCTGAATCATGTGGTGGTGGAGCTGATGAATAATGTAGGTAATTAGTCCTGCAAAAGGGAAGGGCAATTTCTTTACTCCTACCTTGGGATAGTGGTAGGGCTTCACTGTGGGGTAAATGGAGCCAGTGTAGGTCGGGAGCTCCATGAGAGGAACACGGGAATCGTTGATGGTGGCATAGGCGAGTCTTGTGCCATCAGGAGACCACCAGTGTGCGATGTGGGTCTTTAGAATCTCCTCTAAGAGAAAATAAACAAAGTAGAGACATGTGAACAGGCAGCAGTAGAGGAAAAATGGGTGCTGTGCAGGCATGATTGAAGGCTGGCCAGGAAATAAATGTATCTATCCCCTTGGGGACATTTATCTTGTACAAACTTTGAGAAGTCTTCACTGTGCCCTATATAAAGCTGCACTTCGTGGAAGCTCAAGAAATGTCTGGTAATGATGACTGAATCCCAATACCACAAAACCCAACAGATTAAAACCCATCTGAACAGATACTAATTGCCTGGAAATATTATTATTTTTTTGCACAAATTGAAGCACCCTGAGCCCAGAAGTGTATTTTAATTGCTTTGTTGTGGATTATTCTTTTAATATGATTTAAAAAGTAAAACCAGAGGAAATCAATTCACGCTGAAGGCATGTACAGGCAGAATCAAGTCAGAAAATAAACTTGTGACAGAAGTTTAATCCCAGGGAAAAAAGACAGATCTGCAGGAGATGTCTAGAAATTCATGTGTACCCAGAGTTCCCTCATTCTCACCTATGTGGAAGGAAGATGTGTTCATGAGCCTCATTCTTTAGAAAAGGATGAGGTTTTGCTTAGTGTGGCCGAAAAACAACTAGACCTTTACAAAGGCCTGGAATGGAAGCAGGTGATTCTCATAAGCTTCAAACCAGAAAAATTACTATTTTGGCACCCATTCCACAAGCTAATTAGAGTTTCAACTTTAAATGAGTTTTTAGGCTACTATATATATTCCAGAAAGAAAATATCTAGCATGTCTTTAAACACAAGTGTTAACAGTGAGCATATTGGGGATCAGAGGGTCCATTTCAATGCTAAATAGGTCAAGAAATTCTTTCTTGCACATGGCTTATATGTAGTGTAAATGAATTCTCTGTAGATTTGTTTTAAAAGTAATGATCAATATAATTATGTAATAGTAGGTCCATCCAGTTAGTAATTATAAAGTGCCTACCATGAACCTGCTCTATGTACCTATGGTGAGAGAAAGTCAGTTAAAGAACCTAAAATCGTAGTAAAAAAACAAAATGAGCACACGTAAGTACAAGAGAATAACACAAATTGGAATAAAGCCAAGGGATGAATGACAACTGGAGGAAAAGATCATAAAAAGGGAAGAATCAAGGCAGGAAGGAATAGAAGCTGGATCTTGCCTTGATGGCAGGGGTGGGTAATGCCAGTGCAGAGAGCAAGGAATGCAGCACTGTCCGTCAGCCCCTTCTGCCCCGGCTGTGGACGGCGGGTAAATTAGATTAGATGGCCGCGAGGAATGAAGATTCATTATGAAGGAAGGTTTCAAGGGTCATGTCAATGGTAGCACTGGTACTGCCATTTAAGTGCGCTTTACACCTGAGTTCAGAGGTTCCAAATGGGGTCACAGGAATGAAACGTGCACACGCTGCAATTGGTTACTCTTGATGGTGGGTGCTAGTGCCAGGCATTTGAGTCTGGGGGAGACTGACTGCCTGATGGTAGTTTGCCCTCACTGCCAGGCAATCAGTAGTTTTCCCCACCTCATTTTATCAGCGGGACATGTTATCAGTGGGAGGAATCCATAGTCTTGTGCTTGTATTCGCAATGGCAGGGGCTCTTAAAGGTATTAAGGATTCTTCTCCTTTTAAATAATTCTTGTTTTACAAAGTACTTCCCTCAGACAGCCCTGGTAGCCTGCCTACCTTAGACACCATACTGAATGCAATAAGTACTTTGTAGCTCTGATTCCATCACTAGACAACAATCTCATCAAGCAGCAAGTCTGAGATGCACTGGACTTTATATCACCCAGCGGTCTCCCAGGATCTGGCAAAATGAATGAAAGCGCCCTGGAGTCCTGGGTCAAAGCCCCTGTTTGGCAGCCGTTTATCTCAGAAGCCCTGGAGGAGTCATTCCATGTCTGTGAGCCCCAGGCATCCTCCTCTGTAAAATGAGGGGGTGAAATACACAGTCCACCTCCCTCGTTCTGTGGTCTCGTGGGATCCTGTGAAACTACTTAGCAACTTTTTCATTGCCCATAAAGGTCTGCTGAGGTAAGTGAGGAGAAGGAAAAAAAAAAGGAGAGAAGGCCAAAATCTCAAGGTTTTGTAATTTTCCGATGTCTTTAGCAGCCAAGAAAGTGACTTTCAGGTGCAAGTTTTGGAATAAAGGTGATTCTGAAATGACTTTATACAGAACCAACCGATCTGTCTGATCTGTTCGCATGGAACAGTAAGAAAGACTCCAGCAGATGGTTCTGCTGGAAAAAATCAGCACCATTTGCAATGCAATTTGTAGGTGATTCTGCTAAATCACTGCTGCACTGTGGGGCTCGGAAGGAAGGGAACCGAGTGCTTGACTGAAATCACTGTAAGTGAACTGAATTCAAGGAGCCAGAGTGAGAAGGGGACAAAGTATCTCCTAAACCAGCAGTGATGAGCACTGCAGCAGTTTTCACAGGACATTAATTCATAGCCAACTCAGGAAAATCTAAAATAGAATAAAGGTTGGCGACAACAAAGGCTTGAGAGATGAAAAATGTGATGAGAAAAAAAAAAAAGGCTGCAGAGACAACGCATCTATTTCTTCTCTTTGAACTCAGGGAAATCTGCAACCAGAGGGGTGAAAACAAATTGGTATCCCTGTGCAAAGGCACGCCACATTCATTCCCAGGCCCCACCCTACCCCCATCCCTGCTAATATGTTTGGTGAGAGGTAACTGGGCAAGGGAGGTCAGGGCTCACTTCTCATTTCCACTCGATGGAAAGGGAACACTGCTGCTTTGGTCTGATCAGCACAGGGAGGGTGGGGCACATGTCTAGGGACTAGAGAGTGAGAAAATAGGGAAATATGGGGTGAAGGCAGAGACTAGGCCTAAAGCTGGCCTGAAAATCACGTATTCCTGCCAATTCAGTCAGCGAATGGTAGAGTATTTCTACTAAGCGAATTCACAGTTCAGAGACATTGGATGCAGAACATGATCACTTCCAATTATAAAACGTAATGGTTGGAAGGGAACTTAGAGCTTATGTAGTTCAGAGATGACAAATATCTTGTATGTGTTGGCAAATGTTAGCTCCCTTCAATTCCATCCCACAACATGATGATGGTCGATAAAAAGAAATTCTGCCACATCCAAAGGTCAGGCCTTACAAAACTAGGATAGTTTTAGTTTATTTTCCCTAAATGGCCTTCAAAGCATTGTTCCTTGGTGGGTTTTTTTTCTCTTCTGTATGTTAGTTGCTCATTAAAGAGATAATTAACTATAAGGAACCAAGAGGAAAAAGGACCAGGCAGATGAAATCTTGACATTTTAGCATTAATTACGAATGCCTCCATTCTGCAAACATTTTCTTCAGGAGCCCCAGCTTAATTAGGCAGTTTGCTTAAATGTCATGTGCCAAATGTAAGTTTAGGAACAGTTTAGTAGAGGAAAAAACCTATTAAATCGACTAAATTAACTGCGTGAACCCTCGCCTTGGAACAAAATGAGAAACTTGCCTTTCTAAGCAAGTACAATTAACTTGCAAAAACTTGAGTATATAGCTTTCCTTCACCTTCTTTACCTTGCTGGGGGACCATTTTAGAATCAAAGAAGAAATACATTCAGAAACATTCACTAGTCAATGATGGATTCTCCGTTGAAGACATAAAAAGTTCTACCCATGAAGTTGAAGCTCCCAGCAGGATCTTGACTGGTTTTCCTTGTTTCTTGTTACCAAATTTTTAAGAAGTCAACCCCTTCATTTGGAATTCTTTATATACATTCATGCCAAATAAGGTTAAGGACATACCTAATATGACAAAAAGCCCTTTGGGCTCAAGGTGATAAAAGCCAATTCAAAAAAGATGAGAAATGTTCACATTTTCTAGATAGTTTTTGAGATGCAGAATAAGAAGGGGCTACCAATATTATAACATAATATTTGTCTGGTACCATTTTGAGTGGTTCTCAGGGGCATGCATTGGAATCCTGTGTGTATGTATTTTAAAAAAATTTCGTGGGTATATAGAAAATAAAATTTCCCACTTTAACTATTTTTAAGTGTATAAATCAGAGATATTGATTACACTCACAATATTGTACTACCATCACACCATGTATTACCAAAACTTTTTTATCACCCCCAACAGAAATTACATACTTATTACGTAAAAACTTCCCCATAACTCCCATCTTCCCAAGTCCTGATAAATTCCAATTCACTTTCTGTCTGTATAAATTTGCTTATTGTAGATATTTCATGTAAATGAGATTATACAATATTCATCATTCTTGGCCTGGCTTACTTTACTTAGCATGTTTTCAATGTTTGTCCATTTTGAAGCATGTATCATAACTTCATTCCTTTTTATGGTTGAATAATATTCTGTCATATGTATACACCACAATTTGTTTATCCATTCATCTATTGATGGACATTTGGGTTGTGTCCACCTCTTGGCTGTTGGCAATAATGCCACTGTGCACACTGGTGTACAAGTTACTGTTTTTTGATAGAGGTCTGGCCCTCTTCCTACCCCCCACCCCCATACGGGAGACTCAGTATTTCTTGAGAGCAGAAGAAGTGTACAAGGGGCTTTTATTTATTTATTTTTAAAGATTTATTTTATTTATTTCTCTCCTCTTTCCCCCCATTGTCTGCTCTCTGTGTCCATTCGCTGTGTGTTCTTCTGTGTCCGCGTGCACTCTAAGTGGCACCAGGAAACTGTTTCTCTTTTTGTTGTGTCATCTTGTTGCATCAGCTCTGTGTGTGTGTGACACCGGGAAATTGTTTCTCTTTTTTGTTGTGTCATCTTGCTGCATTAGCTCTCTGTGTATGTGGCACCACTCCTGGGTGGGCTGCACCCACTGGGTGGCTCTCCTTGCAGGGCACACTCCTTGCGCGTGGGGCACCCCCACGCGGAGGCACCCTGTGCTGGCACAGCACTTCTTGTGCGTGGCAGCACTGCATGTGGGCCAGCTCACCACACGGGTCAGGAGGCCCTGGGTATTGAACCCTGGACCCTCCCATATGGTAGGTGGATGCTCTATCAGTTGAGCCACATCCACTTCCCATAGGGGCGCTTTTATTATAAAAGTTCTGCAGACATGTTTGGTGGAAATTCTGGTTAAGAATGACTCGTTATAGAACTGGCCATATCTGACTAAATACGCATTATATTTTGAAACTGTATGCATATGGCTTATTGGCATATGTGAAATATGCTTTTGAATTATGTTTTTGAGAGTATGGCTTCTTGAATAGAAAAATAATAGGATCCCTGAAAGGGTTATTATTGCTATGCTGGTTGCAAAAGAGCTACTTCTACTTTGATAGGAAACAGACATAAGCCTTACTTAGGAAGCAGAATTTAGGTCTAAAACTCAATGATACCTCTATTTTCTAAAGTAGACCTGATCAGGATGGGTTGTATACCACCAGCCCCAACCCTATCAATGAGTGAGGGCTGGAGTTAATGCTTCTCCCCTACACACACGCACACATACACACACACACACACACAAACACACCCAATATGGACAGTCCTGGACTGAGCCCTATATGTCCCTGGCACTGCCAATTCTGACCTCCATTGGGCTGATCTAATTGGCATGACTGGGTTTCTGGACTGATTTTTACATCCAACATGTCAGGTAATTGCTGCATATTGGAACCCTCCCCTGAACCTCAATCAGATTGGCTAGAACCTTGATGCTCTTCCTACTTCAGTTTGGGCAGTTTGAGGCAGGGATAAAGATGCGCGTGCGTGCGTGTGTGTGTGTGTGTGTGTGTTGTCCTGCTCCAAGACCTGGGCTAGAAGGAATAACTGCTCATAACCATGACTGTTCTGCCTTCCTTTTTAATCCTTGCCTGTGTTTGAATTGTCACATCTCTTCTCCACAAGCTGTATTTAAAAATATATATATAGGGAAGTGGATATGGCTCAACAGATAAGAGTGTCCGCCTGCCATATAGGAGGTCCAAGGGTTCAATACCCAGGGCCTCCTGGCTCGTGTGGTGAGCTGGCCCATGCACAGTGCTGCTACGCACAAGGAGTGCCGTGCCACTCAGGGGTGCCCCCGCATAAGGGTGCCCCCCATGCAAGGAGTGGCCCCTGTGCAAGGAGAACCGCCCTGCATGAAACCGAAGCTCACCCAGGAGTGGTGCCACATACACAGAGAGCTGACACAGCAAGATGATGCAAGGAAAAGAGACACAGATTCTCGGTGCCACCTGATGAGAATACAAGTGGACACAGAAGAACGCACAGCGAATGGACACAGAGAGCAGACAACTGGGGTGGGGTGGGGAAATAAAAAAATATATATATTTTTTAATTTGCTAAAAAATACACATATAGTTCTTAATTACGTGTCAGATGCTACTCTAAGTACTTTACACATAATAACTCACTTAATCCTCCTAAGAGTTCTCATTTTATTAGATGAATTTGACCTCTTTAGATTTAATTATCTACAACAACAAGTCCAAGTTTTTACCCATCCTTCTGGCCATGGCATCTTTACCACCTACTTTCCCTGCACAGTCAATCTGCGATTGCAATAATAAAAATAATATTAATAGTATTCGTAGTTGTAGTAACTACTATTTTTCTGAGCTGAGCACTACACTGTGCCAGGCTTGATACTAAGAGCTGCATATGAAAGATCTCATTTACTCCTCTGACAGTTCTGGTTCCTCTATTGGTCTGTGTCACTGAGGTTCCAACATGTCTCTCACTTGTCTCTGCTCAGGTCTTGGCAGGTGAAATCTCTAACATCACTTCTCATGCTTAGTAATCAACATAGTAAATGTCCTATGTATGCAGGAACTGCTGTTTGGATTGGCATATGATAATTGATACCACCTTTTAATTTGACAGCCACCAACATTTTCAAATATTTTATAGATATTTGATATTATATGATGATATAGATGTTTGATATTATTTATTTGATAGCTATACCATCCTATTATAGTCCTATTTTCTAATTGAGGAATTGGAGATTCAGAGAAATTAACTTTACTGAACAAAGACTGAGCACTCAATATACATGCAAAAACCTATCAATGTTTATAACACAACCAAGAAAATACGAGCTGCCACTAACCCCCATAAAACAAGCTATCATGGTGGGAACAATGAATGACTGTAGGGGTTTGAAACACAGAAAGATCTCTTCATTTTTGGAGGAAATGAGAGTAGGCTAATTGTCTCCCAGTGTCCATGATCCCTTCTTTTAGTAAGAGAACAGATGAATCATAGCTGGGCACATGGCTCTACAGAATAAAGACAATTCCCAGCCTCCTTCAAAGCTAAGTGTAGTATGTGATTAAGTTCTAGCTGGTGTGCTAGGAATGAAGGTGGTGAGTATAACATCCACATCCTGCCTGTAGAGCAAAAGGGCTGCCTCTTTCCCCCTTCCTGCTACCTGGAATACAGACATGGGGCTAAGACTTTGTAGGCCATGCAGGTGACTGCAACACGCAACCAAAGGAAGACACTGAGAAGCCACCGTGTGGTCATGGACAACTTATGCTCCCACTGCTCTCCGAGAATGATATAAATTTCTCTTGTTTAAGCTACTATTACAGGGTAGGTGCTCACAGCAAACAGCAACAACACATCAGGGCCTTAAACAAGAATTGAGTTTATATCATTTAAAAATAACAGTCTGAGAAAGGCTAATAAAGAAGGGAACATTCCATATGGATAGATCAGTGTGAGAACTGTTGAAACATTAAATTTACTAAGATTTGTTTCCAAGCAGTCAGTAGGCAAGTATCGAGCCAGGGCTCCCACAACAATCTCCCAACCCCTGTGCTCTTTCACCATCCTCCTATCTCTAAGCAGATGAGGTTTGTTGGTTCTTGTGCCCATTACAATACTAGCTCTTTACCCTAAAGCAGGGGTTCTTAACCTTTTGTGTTCCACGGTCCCCTTTGCCAGGCAGGTGAAAACCACAGACCTCTTACTAAGTCCACACTCTACTGTATATTGTTTAATAAATATATCACCCCCACACCAACGCATCCCCACAAGAATAATGTTTTTTTGAATTTCAATTCAAGCTCCTGGACCCCTTGTAAAGAGCCCCTGCCCTAAAGAAGCCTGGGTCCCGGTGCTGTTGCCTGGTTCTAAGCTCTCTGATAGGCTATACTCTCCATGCCACCATTCCCCACAGTTTCACCTCTAAGCCAGGTAGCCTCAAACCTATGTCAAAACTTCTCTCTTTGATGTTCTCTCTCTTCCACGGTCTGTGGTTCTCAACTTTGGTGAGCATCAGAATCTCCATGGTTCTCTGGTGTTTAATGTAGATGCTTGGGCCTGAATTCAGATCTAGAAAAAGAGAATCTCTTGGGATGTGCCTGGATCACGGTTTCTGTTTTAAGCCTCTGTAGGAGTTTCTGACCCAGGAGTTGAGAGCTGCTGTTCAAGGTGTCTGCAATTAATTGGACAAAAATAAGCCGAATCCGTGATTCCTTGTGATACCAACACCTGTGTTTAAAGAGTAGCTTTAAGTGAATTTTCATCCTGGCTGAATAAGAAGGTCGTCTGTGAGCTTTAAAATGTATTTATGCCCAGGCCCTACTTCAAATTAATTAAGTTAGAATCTGGGGGATGGAGACCAGTTATCAGTGTCTTTTCAAAATTCTTTAGTGCTCCTATTTGGGTGGATAACTACTCCCTGAACCCCAAACAATGTAGGATTTTTAAGATTCACAGAGGGAATCTGTGTTTAGGTAGAAAGGATTTATTGATTATCAGATTTTTGATCACATATAGAGACATAGCTGTGTTTATAGACAACAAGAATTGGGTCTGTGTGGTCCATATTAAAAAGCTCGCAAGGTCCTTGATATCGGTTTGAGCTCCTCTAGCAACCCTACAGACCTAGAACTGCAGTGTCAGCATCAGCCACAAGTGGAATGGAGAGCTGCTGGTTGGGTGCCATTTTAGGGGTCTACAAAGAACCCATGCCCAGGTAAAAATATTTCCCCCACCTGTATTCTGACAGCTATTTAACAAGGAAGAAAGACTTTTATTTCCAAACAAGAGCTAAAGCCTAATATTCAATTCCACAGGGAGCAGTGGCTAAGTAAATTTGCTGACCTCAGATGTAAGTGATTGCTAACTGGGAATCCTAAGTTTTGATGCAAGTTAACTGTGTACCTTAGAGGGGGTGGGGGTAGAGAGGGCATGGTGAAGAGTTATAAAAGGTACAAAAAAGGGAGGTTTGGGAATTGAAGTCTGGGTGAAATGTCCTCGGCAACTGTATACTGTGGGTTCTCTGAACAGAAAGGGCCAAGCATCTGATTGAAGTCCAGCTCAAAAGAAATCCAAAGGCAGATATTGGGATGTTCAGACATGAGATAGAAAGGGAAAATCAGAGGACTTAGAGTACTTAGGGAAACAGAACTTGCTGCTGTGTCCTTTAATGGTTCTTCCAGCAGAATGGGCTCATTAGAATTGAACTTGTTGGCTTCATTTCCTTGGTTGAGGCCAGGGATGGGTAGGAGGCCAAGATTCACTTTTATTAGGAGCATACAGGCTCCTGAGGGAAGCCAGGAAACCACAGCTAAATCCTGGCACCTAAGCATATACATGCATTTCTACAGCTTGTGAGTAGCTCAGGGGGATGTAGCATGTGAAGAAACAATTTACTTTATTTCTCCCTTCTCCTTCAACAGCATCCATTTCTGAAAGGCCAGAAGTCACAGACAGCCAAGACTAAGAACTCCTTCTCTTGCTTTTAAATCATTCGCCTGCCACTGTCACATTTTAGTTGTCTCCTCTGTACTTGATGTCTTGTTTCACCGTTAGGGGCAGGCCAGTCACACCGTGAACTTTCCTTTGTGTGGTGGATTTTCTGTCAGTGATTCAGTATTCAGGGAAGAGCTAATGTTTTCTTAGAGATAGAATTTAAAGTTATAGGTTCTCGCCAAAAGCAGAAAACACAACATTCTCGAATTAATTTACAATTGCTACAGAAACTAAACAACTGTTTAAAACAAGAGGATCATAGGAAGGCTTCTGTACCTATGGATTCTAAATTTCCAGGTCTAATCTACATATGCACACACAATTTAACAGAGATCAGTGGAATGCAGAACCTCCAGGAAAAGTAATCTGTGGGCCCTTCTGCTGTGTTCGGTGCATGAATTAACTCCTTAGTAGTCACTCCAGGGTGTGCAACCCCTGCGCAAAGGGAAATGGAGAGGGCAACACACCTCTCGTTGTGGTATGTGCTGTGGCTTGAGCCCTGCAAATTGACCAGGGTAGCTCAGACCCTTGCCTCCTATTGCCACCCCACCCCTTGTGCTCAGGGAGCATGACCAGCTTCCTTGGGTCTGCTCCTCCAAAGAAGGTGCTCTGCTCTTGAGTTGTGTGCTTCATTTTGTACATAGAAAAAAGCCTGGCAAATTTACTCTCCTCATCCCTTCCCTTCCTCTCAATTACCATGCTGCTGCAAAGGAGGCATTTAAAGTACAAGTGGGTCCTCATCAGGGTAGATAATCAAGTGATAATCAAACACATGCAAAGATTAGGTAAGCAGTGAGCTGGAGTATGTGCTTTCGGAAGAGAAGTGCCAGGAGTTGCAAGAACTCACTGTGGAATGTGGAACTGGCTCTTGGCAGATAGAGCAGAGAGAGGCTGAGGAAGCTGAAGTTTCCAGGCCCTTCACCTTCACACGTCCCTTCCAAGCCCTGTGCCGAATTTTATATTCAAGACCTTGTGTCTCTTTTCTAAAGCCTCAGACCTCACAAAGTGTGGATCTGTCCCAATTGAGTAAAGGAACTTTTGGAGAAAGAGCCACACAAAAATAGCCTAACTTAGGGAAAAAATGCCTTGTCCCTAACCTCCTACTTTTAGAGGCTGCATGTTTCATAGGAAGATGTGAATGGGGAACTGGAGACTTCTGACTCTACCTTTAAACTCATTGGGTGAACCTGGAGATGGCCCAGCCCCTCTCCAGGTCTCTTTTTTCCCCTCAGCTATGATATGATTGGGTTGGTTGACTTTTATCCTCAATGTTTTTGAATAGCACCCTTCTTTACAGAAAAAATGGCAGTTATCTCATTTAATTTTGTTGTTTAAAACACTCATATCTCTTTTTAAATTATTTTATTTCATTCACCATGACATCATAATATTTAAATATTTTGAGACATCCTACTTATTTAGTCCTATATACAATCAAGCGACACTATGGATTGGTAGGCCTCTTGACCCATACCCTGTTTCCTGACCCTGACTTGGGGCCTCTGACCTAGAGGTAGACTCAGTCTCCTTTAGCTCTAACACTGGAGTTTTAGAATGCTTGTCACCATATTGAACACCATATGGCATTATTTAGCTCTTGAAAAAGTAACCACCAACTTAAGGTTCCCCGGGACATGGTGCAAGCACAGGTTCACCAAATCAGCAAGAACCTGTGCTTTATTAGCCAGAAAATGACATTAGTTTAGTACAGTCTGAAAGTAATCCTAGCCGAAGGGGAGAACCAGTTGGGAAGAAGTGGGAGGCAGTGGGATGTAGAGAACACATGGAGCTCGAATGAGAACACATGGGTTCAGGTCCCCGCTCAACCGTCTTGTTTCTTAGAGCAGTCAAGGACTCTCGAAGCCATTTCCTTATCTGCAAACTTTCCTCCCCACAGAGTTGAAGTGACAACAAATGCGCACTCCAGGAAACTTCAAAGACCAAAACATCCTAATGTTCGTGGGTATTATTATGTCTCTTGTTCAGACTCAAAATTCCCTTTTTTTGTGTGCCCAGGAATTTCCATCCCAGTGGCTGTACTGAGCAACAACCATTCACCAAGCACGGGGATGCATGTTCTGGAGTGTAGGACATTGCCTTTGACCATGAGAATCTTACTAACTGAGGGGGAAAAAGCTTACCAGATATCAGGAAGAAACACCCGGCCTCCTGTATCATCAGTGTGGGCAGGCAGCGACTGTCAGAGGGTCCTCTTGAGGCAAAAACATTTTGCCAAAGTTTAAAAATCACGTAAGGCCATAAGAAATAAATGTCTATTGGTACAGTTTCAGTTTTTGCATTTTCTTTGAGGAGGGTTGTGGGAGAAGAGAAGATGGAACTTTTATGTACTGAGCACCTACTGAGCAGAGACATTAAGCAGTTGCTTTTACAGACACTATGCAAATCCTTCCAGGGGAGGTCACATTCACACTGGGTAGGGAGAAGAAGAAGCTGGTATCTATTTCTTGGAAGGGGTGAAACATTGAGAGGGGAATGACAATTTGGACCACGGTAGATCTTTTCCTCCTTTATTCTCCTCTAATTGTTCTGTAAGTATCACTCTGTGCCAAATTAAGTGTAGCAACTTGCTCAAACCAAGAGGAAGTGAAGGGAAAATGGCCTAGGACCCTCTTAGAAGGCTTCCTGGAGAGGGATTTGAGGGAAGCTGAAGGATCAGTAGGATGTAGATTAAGGCAGAGCTATGAAGAGCAAATCCCACCTTACAGAGACAATGGTTAGAAGAATAGACACTGAAGCACTGAGAACTTTTGGATTTAGAACCTAGCTCTGTCAGTCATTGGCTATGGGACCTTAGGCAAGTTACTTAGCCTCTTGGTGTCTCAATTTCCTCATCTGTAAAATGGGGGAAACAACTGTATTTTCCTCATTGGGTTGTTAGTGTGAGAATTATATTAGCTGCTACATGTAAAATGCTGATACTACCGCCTGTACTCTACAAGTGCTAGTAAAACATCTTTCATTATCATGGAACTGCATGTGAGCTGGGGAGTGAGGAGATAGTCAGGGACCAACTCAAGGAGCAAAAGAAGCTCACATTGAGTCTTGGACCAGATTGATTTGACAGTCAAGGCTGAGTTACTGTAGAGCCTGCCAGCCACGTCTCTGGTAAGCCCAGGCATCTGATCATTTTAGGATGTCTGGTAACAGCATAACCTCACAATCATGGGAAAACTCATTACGGATGCCCCTCATTGGTTCAGATAATTGAAGAAAAGCAAAAGAGCAAATGGCCCACTGTCCCTAAGAGGGTCTAATCTGATTATCACTGACCTCACCTGGGAGCAGCAAGCTGTAGGGTAATATAACCAGACTATCAGTGCTTGCCTGTTTTTCATTGTTCATTTTTCAAAAGAGTTTGCAAAAATTCTATTTCCTCTGTAATAAACAACTCAACCCCTACTCAAATCCTCACCACTTTTCCTTTATGTAATTAAAAAAAATTAAAAAACGTGGCAAGGATAGTAATACTATGACAGCAGGACTGACCAAGGCAAAATGATGAAGAAAACAGTTTACCTTGCTCTACCATCCCTGATCAAATATGTGCTGCCCTCTGACCCTTTTCCTGAGCAACACTGTTATTCTTTCCTTTTTCTTATCAATATATACACATACTTCGTAAGTTTTAAAATAAATTCCAGTAAGACTAGGCAGCTTTCATGAGAATCTTCTGTAAAACAGTAATAATGATGATAATAGTAGCAGCAGTTAGTGAGCACCTAATAAATACCAGGGCTGTTCTACCTCATTTAATCCTTGAAACCACCATTCCAGGAAGGTAGTATTATTTTCTCTATATATATTTTATCTCTATATTATTAAGGGAATACAAGTTTAAATGACTTGCTCAAACTCACACAGTGAGGCAGTGATAGGTCTATATCCATGGAAAATATTGAAGTAGGTGAAATTTATCTTCAATGTCTTCTCATCTACATTTTCTTTTTCCTACTTTCTCCTGTTATAACTCTAGTGTCTGTCTGTGGATTTAAGATCCTGTGCATGTCACAGTGGAAAATGAGCTTGGCCAGTGGGGATTTTTAGTATATCACAAGTCATGCTATCAAATAATATTAGGCCAAATGCTCAGAAGCCGGGCCTCTCTGGAGATAATCTGCCATTTGTGCCCTGGTACTGATCAAAATTTGTTTTAAATTCAGCTCCTGAAATGTGTTCAATCTAAAACAAACATTTCATCATAATATTCTAAGTGGCTTTGATATTAATTTAATAACCTCCATAGTGATTGGCTTAGTGTTTTTGACAAAATGTATTATCAACCCTATAGTGATTTTTAATTTCCTTAGATAGTTATATTTTCCTTCCTGGTATTTTGCCAAAACTGATGATCATTTTAATATTCACAAGAAAGTTAAAAATAATTGAGATACTGAAATTAGAATTTTAATTGAATAGTGACTTAACTTGTCAACTGAGATTTACCACAGTTTGTATTTGCTAAGAATTTCTTAAAAGTGCTCATTTTATGTTGTTCTTATCTGAAAGTAGGAATTTTTTACAACAAAGCAAAATTATAGCCTACAAGTTCCATGTAACATTCCTTTTATATCTTGGCTTTCAATTTAAAATTATATGATGAGAATAATAGTTCCTTTTATTACACACTGTAGTGAAGCTCATTATAATACATATTTTCAAAGAAACTCCAAACAGAGCAATAATCATCTTAATCAGACTGAGAGTCAGCATAATTATTTCTTAATATCAATGGAAACACATTTAAAAATAATAGATATCAAAAAACAATGTGCATCAGACAGGGAATTTAGGTCTCAAGTTGTTGGGCTTTTTAAAGGAAGGTTAATTAACTATAAATTATAAACACTACTTGGAATTGTTTCTATCCCCAACTGTATCAAATTATTAATTATCCTCTGATCTACTGTTCAAAGAACAAGAGTCTGCCTTTCAACCTGACCAGATACAGACTGACGACAGGAAATAGCCCAAGAATTCTACCTAGATGAGAAGGGATAAGGAGACCTATACCTATCACCATGTGTAACAGTTGTGGATGTCACCAACAGTTGTAGGATGTTGCCATGCTGTTTTTAGGATGCAGACGGAGAGACAGCATAGAAAGATGGCAAAGCAAAGCAAAACCCTGCAGCTCAGGGCTAAGCCTTTCCTGATAGCCCATCCTCCTCCCCTGCCTCCTTCCACCCTCTGGATGTCCTAGGATTATTGCAACAGCTTCAGACTGAAGCAGCTCAGTGGGATGTACATTTTGCTAAAGAGGACAAGGTCACCTGTTCCAGATGGGCACATTAGCTTTATTCTGCTCCAAGCCCAGACTATAAAATCTAAGCTGGACAGCTTTTTCTCAAATACAGGGTGCAGTTATGAAGGAGAGTGAATGAATAAGGCTCAATGGCTCGGTGGAAATCCATCCCACACCTTCCTTTAAAAAAACTACAGTGTTTGTCATCTGCTGCTTGAGGGTGATAAATCCACACATTTAACTCAAGGATGATACTGGCACACGAACATATATCTGTTGGGTTGTAATCACAGACTCAATGCCACTGATGGCATAGAGAGTAGGCAAATGGGTATGGTAAGTGGGTTTTGCTTTCAAGTAAATGATACACTCACAACAGGCACTTCTTAGTATAAGAGCGTACAATATTACATGTAATTAATAAATAATGACATCAATTTCCATAAACCATCCACCTATTTCTGTTTTATAACTTAAGCAACCCAACCCTTGAAGATTAAATTTAAGTCCCACAGACAATGTAAGATTTGAAGTGGACCTTGGAGTTTGGGCAGGATTGGAAGATGCAAAAGTGAATGCCATAGTCAGGGAGGGAATAAGACCATCTCCAGTGGCAGAGCCAACATGGGAGCTTCTGAGCACCTTTGGACATAATCGGCCCCTGTGGACCCAGAGCTACTAACATCCATCAAGAAACCCAATTCCAGGGAGGAGGGCAAAAAGCCTAGCAACTGCCTGGCACACAGCAGGCACTCAATAAATGGCTGGAACTGAACTAAACTGAGATGAAAAGAAGCAAAGGTAAAGCTCCCATCCACTAGGTCATATCTGTAGGTCCAGGTCTTTTCTGCCTTGGACATGATACCTGGCAGGACCTGAGCTACACCACTGGGTCCATGACTGTATCACGATTGTTCTCTAGGTCCAGCAATGTCCTGGGATAACCCTAGAACAGTGCAGCGCCCCATTATAATGCACTGCCCTTCAAAAGTGCTGTACAAACAGGAAGTGCTCAATAAACGTTTTCAAAGCAAATACAAATGTGAGAACTACCAATGGTGGTGCAAAAGCTTCTAAATATCCACAAGAGCAGCTAACATTTATTGAGGGATTTCTAGGAGCCAGGAACAATGTTCCATACTTTTCAGGCATCTCATTTAAATCTCATAGCAAACTGCTCATTATAGAAATGAAACTACGTGCCCAAGATATGAAGCCAGAATCTGCAATTCTGCACAGGTCAGGAGTGGAAGCAGGAGACAGGTCAGGGTGAATAAAGCAGAGCCAGTAGAAAGCCAGAATTCTGTAGCTGTCAGAGGCCTTTTCCCTTGGGCAGGGCAGAGTTCATCTTTAACGTCTCCAAGCAAAGTCCTAAGTTAGAATGATTTTGGATCTAAGAAGGGTGAGACTGCTCAGTTACTTGCATGGAAAGGGCAGATGGGCAGTGCCTGGCTCTAGTCATTCCAGGGCTCACCTCTTCCTACTCACTTAGATTCTTTGAGTATATAGATCCTTGATAGAAGCAATGTATGAAAAGCAAAAAGACCACTGCTGCCAGAACAGTTCTTGTCTCCTTTCTGATCTTCCTTCTCCTCCCCTTGGCCATTCTTTACAGCCAAGCTGAACACTCAGCCCATACTGATCCCCTGCTTTTTTCTCCTAGGACGACATTCATGTTGAAGAATCCTGGTTACCCAGTCAGCCTAGAAGCTGCTCCAGGGCGAGCAGAGCATAATGCTTAAGGAATACTCATTAGATTTCTCAGAGTCAAGGTGAATGAATACCAAGTTCTAGACATTTTTCATTTGGGCATTTTATAAGGCAGTTTCAAGAAAATCTTAAATGTTCAGGGTGCAAGTTGAGCTCAGGGAGCTAGGGGACCACAGGGGACACACCCTATTTAAAGACATGGCTTTAAATGAAATATTCCAAATCTGTTTCGTGGAGACAAGCCCAGTTGGGTGAAAAGCATGGTGGGAAGGGAGCGGCAGAGGGGTGAGAAATGGTTGAAAGGCACCAAAACCAAAAGCCTGGCATTCCAGGGGGTTTTCCTTCTTTTCAATGAGTATTGCTCAGGGAATAGCACATTCAAATGAGAAGAGCAGAGTGTTTGGCTTTCCCATGCATTCAGGGTTTAGTTTTGTTGCCTTCCTCACTTTGCTTTCTGCATGACCTGTCATTCAGAACGACTGCATTGTAGGCTCTCCTTGTTACAGAGAAGCAGAATCCTCCAGAATAGGCAGATCTTGGAAGCAGCAAGCCTAAGCAGTAGTTCAAGGTGAAAGAAACTTTATGTCTGCATTTCAACAGGCTCTTACTTCTACTTGCTAAACTCGTCATGGATAGAAAAGAAACTGTCCCCCAACTCCCATCCCCACCCCAAAGGAGAAACTTCTTTGCCTAGAGACATGTTTTTTCTAGTCAAGACTCTTATATACATGGGTGGAGTTGTGCTCAGGTAATGACCCAGTAATGGTTTTCAATGATTTTGACTATGAGCCATGTGGCAGTTTGATATTATTTATGAATTTCAAAAATAGATATTGGATTATGTTTGTAAACTGGTCTATCCCTCTGGGCATATTAGATTGTATTGGATTCAGAGGTTTCACTTTTACTTGGCTAAATAATGATTAAGGGTTTGATTGGGCCACATCAATAGGACGTTGTATCGCTGTCTCCCTGGTGGGTGAGGACTCACAGGGAAAACGACATGGCAGAGAACAGAGTTGGAATTTTAATGCTGAAACCTGGGAAGTAAGCACATAGCAGAACAGAGAGAAGGCTTGATTAGACATGGCAGAGGCCCTGGTCAGAGAGACAAGCTGTTTGCCTCAAAGTCTACAGCTGGCCTTGTGGAGAAAGCAGAGCAGCTGAGCCTACAGAGAAACAAGCCCCAGGAAGAGAGGAACCCAGGAAGCCTGAACCCTTGCAGACATCAGCAGCCATCTTGCTCCAACACCTAGCAATAGACTCTGGTGAGGGAAGTAACTTAAGCGCTTTATGGCCTGGCAACTGTGGGCTTCTACCCTAAATAAATTCCCTTTATAAAAACCAACCCATTTCTGGTATTTTGCATCAGCACCCTATTGGTTGACTAATACAACCCATCACCAAATACACATATAACTGAAACAAAGGATTATGAAACATGACTCACACTTATTATTTGTTATACATTCTGATATTTTCTATTCTATACTATATCATCCTGCTTCATTAAATTTTCTCTCTTCTTCTATACTACCCTAGTTCATGAAATTGGTTTCCTGATTGAGTCATGATCTGCAGTTTGAGAAACATGGGCTGTCTGGAAAAAATCAAGTGCCACACAGGTGTGCATGCAAGCACAAATGCACACATACACACCACTTGACACAGAACTCATCTGAATGGTGAATTGTGGGGAAAAGCTGTAGCGGGACGCATTTTCACTGGGCAATAACTAGCTGTAACCTTAAGCAAGTCATTCAGATCTTCCTTACGTCACATTCTTCAGCTATGCACAAAAAAAAGAAAATCCACCACTTACTTATTTCTATGTGTGTGAGAAACTCAAGTAATGCAATGTGCAGAAATGTGCTTTTCAAAGCATTAAGCATCTGTAAATCCAGGACTTCTTCCTTCACCTTTCCACAGGGTACATTAGATTTCCTCTTCTGCAACCATGTGGCAAAGACCACTGATTCCAGTTTAGAGAATATATCAAGCCATGTCCTCCAGTGTTTAGAGTATTAGGGACAAGAGCTCTTGCCCTGTTCCTCCCTGGGCTCTAGCCTTCAAGCAGGACAGAGTTGGTAAGGACAGGGGAGATTTGTCAAGGTGGGGAAGAAGGCCTGTGGGCTGAGCCTGGACCTGGAGAAGCTCCACATCCTGCTGCTCTTTGTTCATTTCATCTGTTCACCATTATGTAGCACAGATTAAGAGTCCTCACCACACCTTTCTGTGGCTCTTCTCCACCTGTTGCCAATTACCAAGTGGGTCCCCTCCATCCTTTCCTCTTTGGGAGTAGTGTTGCATTCCAGGGCATTTGTCTTCATATAAGAACCATTATGTAAGCAAACCAAACTGAGGGTAATATGCACTTTACTGTCATGCCTCATACTCTTCATTCATGCAATTCCTGGGTTATTCTCATATTACAGTAAGTAAGAAAATTAGAATACTATAAACAGTTCTGCCTGGCGTTATGACATTCAGTAAGGTAGCTATTCCTGCTAATAATGTTAATGATACCTATAGTTTGTAAGGCACTTTACTCTTTTTAAAAATTTAACAGAATTTATTTTTTTAGAGTGGTTTAGGTTTACAGAAAAATTGTGTAGAATGTATGGAGAGTTCCCATATACTCTCTTTTTGTCAGTGCCCCCGCGTAGTTTTCCCCATTATTAAGAACTTAAATTAGCATGGTCCATTGTTGTAATTGAGAAGCCAATAGTGATACATTATTATTAGCTAAAGTCCAGAGTTTACATTAGAGTTCAGTCTTTGTGTTTCACAGTTCTATGGGTTTTGACAAATGCGTGATGTTATGTATCTCCCATTACAATATCTCACAGAATATTTTCATTGTCCTAAAAATGTCCTGTGCTCTACTTATTCATTCCTCCCTCTCCTGCTGAATCTCTGGAATCCATTGATCTTTTTACTGTCTCCATTGTCTTTTCCAGAATGTCATATAGTTGGAATCATGTAGCCTTTTCAGACTAGTTTCTTTTACTTGGCAATAAGCTCTTAAAGTTTCTTCATGTCTTTCCATGGCTTGTTAGCTCATTTCTTCCTATTTATGAATAAAATTCCATTGTATGGATGTACCACGGTTTGTTTATCCACTTACCTATTGAAGGACATCTTGGATGCTTCCAGTTTTGGGCAATTATGAATAAAGCTGCTATAATAAACATTCATTTATGCATGGGCATCAGTTTTCACTCATTTGGATAAATACTTAGGAGGGTAACTGCTGGATCACATGGTAGGCCTATGTTTACCTTTGTAAGAAACCACCAAACTGTCTTCCAAAGTGGCTGCACCATTTTGCATTCCCACCAGCAATGAATGGGAATTCCTGTCTGTCTACACTCTTGCAGCATTTGGTGTTGTCAGTGTTTTGTATTTTAGGCATTGTAATTGCTGTGTAGTGATATCTCATTGTTTTAATTTGTGATTCCCTAATGACATATGATATTGAGTATCTTTTCATATGCTTATTTTCCATCTGTGTATATTCTTTGGTGAGGTGTCTCTTCAGATATTTTTGCCCATTTAAAAATCGTGTTGCTTGATTTCTTATCGTTGAGTTTTAAGTGTTCCTTGTATATTTTACATACAAGTACTTACTCAGATATGTGCTTTGAAAATATTTTCTCACAGTCTGGGGCATGTCTTCTCATTCTCTTAAGGCACTTTACTTTTTATTATACATTTTCACATATATTATATAGATACCACCATACTGATAACTATGAATAGCCTCAAAATTTCTGCATCTTTGAGAACAATTGTTTTCTCTACTCTGGGTAGGAAGTACTAGCAAAAAGAGATGGAGGGATCTTCTGTGAAGATCCTGGACAATTAATCAGTGTCAGAAAAGATAAATACTTCCATTTTTACTAATGTATGGTTGTGTTCTAGGAGCAACAAAAGTAATAAATACCCACAGTTACTGGGTGCTTAATACGTGACAGACAACATGCTAGATTCTTTACACATTTATCACAAGGTAAATATTGCTATTACCATTTTATAGAAGAGGAAACTGAGACTCCTACAGGTGAATTACTGGGCTCCAACAAATGAATTACTTTGCTCAAGTTCATACAACTAGGATGTGGTAGAGGTAAATTTTGAAGCCAGGAATGCCAGACTCCAAAACCCTGTAGCATCTAACAATACCACATTTTATTTGATGCTTTGGGCAAGTCATTTTGCTTCCCTGGGCTTCATTCAGTTTTTGCATTTGTAAAACTAGGGGTTTGCAACATTCTAAGAGCTTATGTTTTAGGTATAATTTATGGAGTCAGAAGCAAAATCCTGTATTTATAAGTTAGATAGCCCTGGCATACAAATGAAGATTAAGTAGTATGGGGCCAACTGTGGCGAGATTAACTTTTGCTTTAAATAGAGCAGACAGGACAAGGAGATTATAGTACTGATGGGTAATTACTTTGTACAAGCTCATGTTATTCTTCTGCAAAGCCAGAATATTCTTTACCTTTCCTGATACCTTCTTCCAATATCTTTATTCCTAGATAAACTTGTATGATCATAATTGATATTATCAGCTACATTGTATGCCCTGATTTCATCTTTTTCCCCAATCCGTTTTTTTCTTCCTTGATAATTACTACAAGAATAACAATATGCACAATCAATCAAAATTCTTTAACTTTGGTACGAATGTTCTATGCAAGGTGTCATTTGATCTTCAGAGTAATAAAAAGCTAGGAAGGGAAGTTGTTAGTAGCCTGTTACAATATTTTTTTAGTAGTTATTGAGCATTTACAATATTGCCAGAAGCTATGATGATTCTTTCTTCATCCTTATAACAGCCCATGGCTATGCTTTTGTTATCCCATTTTATATCCCAATTTATAGAGAAATTAACAACATGTTTAAGTCACTATGAAGTGGCTGGGCTGGATTTGACTCCGGGTCTGATGGACTTCCAGTCTGCTCCACCACACCTCCTGTGAGATGAAAAGTCCAAGTTATTTACCCAGATTCACAGGTCAAGGTAGGGCAGACACTGGTTTAGTCTCTAGCTTTCCTGTGCCTTGCTCTTTCCACTGCATTGTAGTGCCTGGCAAACCAGAGAACTGAGATTACTGCTAATTTTCTATGCTATACTTCACGCAGTCTGGAGGCTCAGGCTAGACGGTTCAACATTTGGAGAATTCATCTGCCTAAGTAATAACAGTAATGCAGATTGTCATCTTTTAATGAGGCAAGTGACAGATCAAAACAGAATATAGTCAGTAAGACAGAGTTTATTTTCATTCCTAAATAAAATGGCTTCATAGACTCTGTGCTAGCACTACTACGGGTTCTCCCACTGCAAAATATATTTGAGAAAATCAAAGTGCCTTGAGAAACCTGAGTCCTGGAAAATGGCAAAAGATATAAATAACACGCCTGATGGATCTGTATTTGGAAATAAATGGCCTCATTCTAAATACAGAAAATCTTATTTATTCCTGCTTGCATCTGCTGCCTTTTTCCCACCGCTAAATATTTTATCCAAGGCACCGAGAGCAGAATTAAATGAGGGGTTAAAAAGAGATCAGCGAACATCAAGCCAGAAGGCAAATGGAGCTTTTACCTTGCCATGCTCACAGCCTCCCTCGCTAATCAGTGCCACGTTATTTGCATATTACACACTGCGAGCACCGTCATTATCATCAGAGGGATGTGCAAATTCCCACAAATCAACACCCAGGGAGCAGAGAAAAGACACTCGGTTCCCTAAAAATGGAGCAGCTTGCCACAAGATGGCAATGTCCCTTTCCCTTTCCTTTAGTGAGGAAGAAATGAGTTCGTGTTTTGATGTTCTATGTCATTACCATGAGTGCTCAAACAGATTTTCACTATAACCTCACTGGCTGCTAATTTGCACTTTCCCCAGCACGTGCCTTGATTCTCTTGTCCTTTTTTTTTTTCTTCTTCTAATATTGGGGTAAAAATGCTTCTCTCTGTGGATGTAGAAAATCAAGTAGGAAATATTCAAGATGCCTCTTTTTTGGGGTGGATGACTGGGGGGCACATCTATCTGCCATAGCAGTGGCCACTCAGCCGTACCACGCAGGCATGGGGACAGGGGCGAGTCCCTTGTCATTCTCCTACATGAAGGACGGTACTTTGAAGCGACAGCATTGTCAAAACGAGACCATGACAGTGAGGGCAAATTACGTTTAGGTCCTTCAAACTTCTGTTAAAGCAGGTAATGGAGCAGCTTAAATGAAATCCATCCTCTTTCTCTCTCCCAGCCTCCCATCTGCACACTCTCTGGCCCTCCCTCCTTCCACCCCTCCCTCTGGCTAAGTGTTATCTGCTTTGGGGAATCTCAGCAGGCAAAAATCAGCTCCTTTCTTCCTGTTCTAGCATCATCTGAATCAGAGACAATAAAGGCCCATTAAGCTAGAAAAGCTATTTCCCTGACAGCCAGAAATGTCCCTTTCACATAGTTTTTAATTCCCCTTTCAGCTTTATTTTAATGATGATTTTTCCAAATTCAGTTAAATGCTACAGTGAAACACAAGTAATTAAGTTAAAACCCTAGCACATGGAAAGAGAGCCCACAGCCCCAAACTCCTGAAGATAAAAGCAGAAAACCTGACAAAGGAAAGCAACTGAACAAATTGCAGTTGACAGGAGGGCCTCTGCTTCAACCTTCCATGCTGCCAGTTTCAACAGGACTGTTCATGACTATTTTTTTCTACTTTATTGTCCTTCAATATTCTGGGTAATCAAAGTCTGGTAGGGCATGCTCCCTGAAGAGTCAAAGGAAACCTTGATTTGGCTTGGCAGTCGAGAGGAATTTATGGCATGCTGAGTATTTGGGGGGAGGAGTCACCAAGGGTTAAGGTCTGTCTCTCTGTTTCTAAGCTCCAGACCCACCTGAGTTCTGAATACACATGCCAGGGCATCCTAAATGCCAACACATGGGAGAGGGCTGAGAGGGTTCTGCCAGGTCCTTGTGCATTGTTATAGTTTGCCAGTGCTGCTATATGACAAATACCATACAATGGATTGATTGGAATAACAGCAATTTATTGTCTCATGGTTTTGGAGGCTAGAAGTCCCAATCCAGGTCTCAAAACAAGGTCATCAGAGGATAGCATGGGGGTAGGGAATAGGGAGTGAGTTAAGGCTTAAAAAATACAGAGTTTCTATTTGGGATGGTAGAAAAATTTGGGTAAGGGGTGATGATGATGGTAGCACAACACTATGAACATAATTAACAACACTGAATATTTGCATGTGGTTAATGGGAAATTTTAGTTTGTATATATCCCACTAGAGTAAAAGTTTAAAAAGAAAAGAAAGTATGGAAGATATTGTTTTGGTCATCTTTGGAAAATAGAATATGCCATATACGTTATATTTAGATTTCTCAACTAAAGATCAAACATGGTAAACACAGCATCCTTCTTTCTGATTTGTGAATTTATTAATGAAAATGCTTTCTTTCTTTCTTTCTTTTTTTTTTTGGTACCAGGGCCAGGGATTGAACCTGGGACCTCTTACGTGGGAAGCCTGTGCTCAACCTCTGAGCCACATCAGTTCCAGGAAATACATTTTAAAAATAAGCTTTATTTATACTTGGAATAAATTGGCTCAATTGAAAAAATATATCAAGGCCATGCCTTCTCCTGGATTCTGTAGCATTTTCTGGTGCTGGCTCACACAACCCTTGGGTTCCTTGGTTTGCACCTGTGACTCCAACACATGGTAACCGGCCTCCTCGGTCTCCTCCTGTGATTTCCCTTCTGGCTTCTACTGACTTCTGGCCTCTTCTGATTTATTGTGTCTGAATTTCCTTTGCTATTTATGAGGACTCCAGTCATAATTTGCTCCCGCCTAAATTGGATCTTTGAAGATCCTATCCAGAAATGAGTCCACACCTTAACTAATAATAGCTTCTTCAAAGGTCCTATGTACAAATGGTTTCTCATTCACGGGAACACAGAATAAGGTTTGAAGATGTCTTTTATGGGGTACATGATTCAATCCCGAATACCCATCTTCCATATCCTGGCACAGAGGAGGCTAAGCTTCATTTGTCATAGCCACAGGAAGGGGGCAGGAATATTCCCAGTCTTTCCAATGGTAGTCACAATCCCAGTGACATGATGATATAGCAAACGGCTGTATATTTTATCATCAACTTTTCCCCCAACTATTTTATAACTCTCATATTAGGGAAAGCTTATGTTGAATCACAGACTGCAGAATTTCAAATTTGAAACTGTTTAAAGAAAGAGAGAAATTGGAAAAGAGATTGAGAATTATGGTCTGGTAATATTTTGAGAGAAGAGAATCAGAAAAATGTTTTTGGAGAATTAACTCCCTAATTAATGGATCCTGGATTTCAAAGCTCTGTCAGTCGGTTTTCTAATTTTCCTGTTACCACAGTCTTAAATCAGAATGTATCATTCTGCCAAAAGCACGAAATTGTGTTGAAGACTTGTACCATATAATTAGGATTTGATTACATACTGTCTTGCATTATATTCGCTTCTTGAAGGCACAGTCTGGATTGTAAAGCATCTTTGTTTCCTGTGAAGGAAATGATAGAGGGAGGTATGGCCTTGGTGCATAATCAATGCCGAATGCATACCTGAATGATGAAAGGAAGAAATGACCACACATGGTTAGTCTTAGCTTCCCAGTTGGACTGACTACATATACCTTCCTAGAGGAGAGGGCCCATGTCTTTTACCTCTCTCATCTCCCTCTCTCCACCTCTCCCTTCCTCCCTCCAACCCTCCCCTTCCTCATCCCTTCCTTCCACTTTTTATGAAGTGCCTATGTTGTGCCAGGCCCTGTACTCTCATGGCATTACCCAACAGTGGGCACATAGCAGAGACTTGATAAATAATTTCTGAATAAATAAATATGGTCCAGGTCAGTTCTTAAAAATATCTTTACAGAATGGGTTGTGTCAAAAGCATATTCCTCATCTTCCACACTTGTATGGAGATACAGGGCAAGGAATTTTAAGGGGAAACCATGCATGGTGGTGGTTGAAACTTAACCTTGAGGTAGAAACCACGAAATGGTGAGAAGGGAGCTAAAACTGATGAAGAGAGCCTGAGTCAGGCACATACTATAACAAAATAAATAATTAGACCATCGAGCAGAGAAAGAGATGATCTAGAACTCTTCAGGTATCCAGACAGTATTGTTCTAAGGGATGGATGGAGCCTGATGCTTCTAAAAAGTGACATGCTTGCCTCCTAGCTGGGTACTTTCCCATAGCATCTAGTCAAAATCTCACTTTACAGCCTTAGTGTCCACATAGCTGTTAGGTTTTGCTTTTAATAAACTGAAGCCAGATGCACTATTCCTGCAAAAAAGAACAATGTGCTAAATGATTTTTCTTTCCTTCGGAGCTGAAAGGTTACCTTTTCTTTGGAGTACTGCCAGCACTGGGGTAGTGCTGAGGCTTAGATGCCCATTTTCCATTGAGTGGATTAATATTGGCCTTTTATTGAATACACTGATAAACTACGGAGGCAACTGATTAATTAGCTTGAGCAAAATGGACACCTGATAGAGTCTGCAGAGGCTCTGCTCCGTAGAGATGACTAGCTCACCTGGGCTCCTAGGACGAGACTCTGTTTGCTTACAATCATAAGCTTGTATGGTTGGAGGAGACAGGACAGGCCTCCCTGTCTGACCTCCCATCTACTGCAAGAGTCATTTTATGGTAACCCTGACACAAGTTCACACAACCTCATTCTGCTGGACCTTGCCAGGAGATTGCCTTCTAAGACAACCTCTTCCATTTTTGGAAAGCTCAAGTAAGACAGTTAAACTGACCTGAAATCTAATGCCTTGAATCTTCTTCTATTTACTTTTCCTAGTTCATAGACTAGGCAACAAAAAATAAATTTTCTCCATGATTCAAAGTTCAGGGAGTTCTGATGTGGAGAAGATGAGCTGTCATTTCATGCACCTGCATGTATCCCAAGGGTAGTCCATAGCAAAGAGAAAAGTTATACTAATAATGTGAATTTATAGAAAGAAAGAATAAAAAGTATAGTGAAAAAGAAAGAAGTAGAGTGATTCCTTTAGAGCAGATAGTTTCACCTGGAGATAGAGAGAATGTATATCAGAATCATCTAACTTTTTGCAAATAAATGAAATGTCCTGTGTCGGGGGGAAAGCGAAGGGCTTAAGGAAAGAAAGAGGATAAAGAAGCTAAATTACCCACATGATATGCCCCCTCCACCACTTACATGAAGAAGCATAGCTCTAGCATATCACCTAAATAAAACTGAGAATACATAGTTCATTAGAAATTCATCTGGCATGAACACAGACTTTATATCATCATGGTATGTCTTTAAGGCACTGCTACTGAAATATGGAAAAAATAGAGATGGAAGGGAGTTTAGAGTTATCTAGCCCATCCCAGTGATGTTTTTAGAAAAAGAAAAAGAAACTAAGAGGTTAGAGAACAGGTTTCATGAGCACAATAGCTAGTGATAGAATCCAGCTTTGGAATCTCAAATGAAATTGTCTTAAGTACATACAACTATGTTGCCTAACTTGTTAGTCTTCCTTCAATCACTTTGTGATTTGCATTTTAGCAGAACTGTTTAAACAAATCTATCCATAATAGTCTAATGTCCTTAAGTGCTTTAAGACAGAAAAACAAAAAGGAATTGGAATTCCCAAGGGTGCCAATTATTTCAGTCACAAATACCTAAGTTTCATTCTGACTCTGTAGCAGTTTGATATAATTAATGAATTCCAAAAATAGATATTGGATTATGTTTGTAAACTGGTCTGTCTGAAGTTTCACATTCACTTAATTAAATTATGATTAGGGCTTTGATTGGGCCACATCAGTAAGGCATTGAGTCCCCACCCCTTGGTGGGTGGGGACTCACAGATAAAAGACCTGGCAAAAGAAGAGAGTTGACATTTTGATGCTGGAGTCTGGAGCTGGAGCCCCAGGAAGTAAGCACACAGAGGAGCTTGGTTGTGAGGAAAGAGAAGCAAGTCCTGGGAAGAGAGGAACCCTGAGCCTGGAATGAAGCAAACCCTAGGAAGAGAGGACCCAAGAAGCCTGAACTCTTGGCAGATGTTGGCAGCTATCTGGTATTTTGCATCAACACCCCTTTGGCTAATACAGACTCTATAACAATAAGTGAAAGTATGTTTACCTCCTCTCACAATCAATGCATAAATAAAAACCTTTAAAAATATAAACTACCAAATCACTAATTATTAATTTCTCAAGATGAATTTTCCCCATACTTTTTAAAAAAGATTTATTTTTCATTTATTTCTCTTCCCTTCCCCCCCCCCCATTATCTGCTTTCTGTGACCATTTGCTGTGTGTTCTTCTGTGTCTGCCTGTATTCTTGTCAGTGACACCAGCAATCTGTGTCTCTTTTTGTTGTGTCATCTTGCTGCATCAACTCTCTGTGTGTGCAGCACCGTTCCTGGGCAGGCTGCACTTTTTTTTTTTTTTGCTTGGGGTGGCTCTCCTCGCAGGGTGCACTCCTTGCGCATGGGGCTCCCCTGTGTGGCAGGACACTCCTTGCATGCATCAGCACTGAGCATGGGTCAGCTCACCACACAGGTCAGGAGGCCCTGGGTTTGATCCCTGGACCTCTGATATGGTAGGCAGGCGCTCTGTCAGTTGAGCAAAATCCACTTACCTCCCATACCTTTCAAAACATTTTTTTTTTCTCAGATTTTTCTTGTTTCTGGTTTTCCACAGGTCGAAGCAGATCATCTCTCCATGTTGAATTAAAACAATCAATCTTTCTAAAATACTAACAAAGCCTATGCTGGATTTTCCAATGTAGATTCAACTTTGGATTCTGAGAACCAGGAGTTAACCTATTTCAGTGCAACATAATAGCCAAGCTCAAGTTTGGTTGTGATTATACTAGGGGATGCTAGTGTCTCTCCCATGTAATCAGAAGGAAACCTGCTCATTGGGAACCATGTCCATTATTTTACAGACTCTAAGGAGACTCCAAGAAAGAAGGGAGCTTAACACAAGGTAGCATATAACATTGATAAATCTTCCTTTTGAAGAAATAATGCAAGGTATTGGTTCTAGTTATTGCCCTTAGCTATTGTGCATTAAGTATGAAATGATAAAGTGAGTTTGCAA
The DNA here is from genome assembly GCF_030445035.2 of Dasypus novemcinctus. Taxonomy (NCBI): domain Eukaryota; kingdom Metazoa; phylum Chordata; class Mammalia; order Cingulata; family Dasypodidae; genus Dasypus; species Dasypus novemcinctus. The sequence continues at coordinate 136,217,452 of NC_080677.1, read as the reverse complement.
TGATAAAAAATAATAGACTTTAGATATTTCTTTGAATATCCAGCTCCAGTTGTAATTAAAGTGGTCCTGTAGGTGGGAAACATGATATTTCTATTTGTTGTAATTTCACTAAAACATCATTTGCAATCTGGGCAGGCAATGCATGCCTCATACATCGTGCCCCCATAAACATGCACCGTACGTCACTGGTCCAGCAACCAGAGTGGCGGCAGAAGCAGCATGTTCACCAGATTGACCTGACAGTATTTCCTTTGCTTCCCAGGTTTCCTTGACCTCTGCCTGCTTCTCTAACTGGTGCTTCCTGGCCTCCTCGTGGGGCCATATGACTAGATGAGCTAATGAGTTGAAAGCAGCAGTGCTACGCCATTTCCAGGTCAAGCATTTAATTGCCAGTGCGTGTCCCCCTAGAACTCTCCCTTCTTCCACTAGCAGTGCTATAGAGGATGCTGCTCCAGGGGCTTCCACCTTGAGTGATGATGGTGAACAGAACGACCCCCATCCTTCCACACTCATCTAGACGGGCAGATATCATGAGTGATCATGAGTAAGAAATGGACCTAGCTACTTTAAGTTGAGGAGGTGACTTTTTGGTGTTGTTTTGTTTGTGTTTTTGTTATTCAAAGCCTCTCCAGGGGCTCTCCAGTATACCTTCTTTCTAGCCTTATCTCATCAGACACATTTTAGAATTTTAGGGAGGAAAATGCTGGGCTGTAAGGCATAAATCATTATTCTCTACTCTTGGCACTGAACTTCAGGGGACATTCCCAATCAAATCTCTAACATTTCCTCTTCTCAAAGATATATTCACCGAGTAGGGTCCCACTCTGCTCTTCTGGATATCACAGGTTTCCATTTAAATATTGTGAGCAGAATGTTGCTGTTTCTTTAGGGTTCACTGCTGTCTCATATCGACTTCAGCCAGATCACCCTTTCAGTCAAGAACTCTATGAATAATATGCTGACAGTGACTAGGATAACTTTCTCATACCCACCATTGCCCAGAGTTTATTTATTATATAGTTTAAATTACAACTCTTGACTTGAGCACTCCCAGGGTACAGATATAAAACACCATAACATTAATTAAATACTGAAACAATTGATCACCACGGCAATTAATAAGGTGGTGAAAAATATGTAAGGGAAACATAGAGACATGAAGAGGCTTAAAAGCAAGATTACAAGCCAGGAAGTCCCTCTTAAGTTTCTCTCCAGAGAAATCTAAGGACCACAGAGAGCATAGTCATAGCTTTCACCTGCTCTGTGCTGTGGGGCTCTGAAGCTGCCAGTCCTGAGGGTGTGTGGGTACAATCGTTAAAATAAAAAAGGTGCCCCCCACCCGGTAATAGTGATGTACATTTGTTCTAGTTCATAGAAGAACATTATTTTGTCTGTACTATTAATCACAATTAATAATACAGGGTATTAATAATAGGGAGGCAAAAATACATAGAGCAATAATAGGGAGGCAAAAATAATGGAGGAAAAAATATACCAAATGTAAGCTATGGACCATAGCTAGTAGTAATATTTTGATGATGTTCTTTCATAATCTGTAGCAAATGTTCCACAACAAAGCAAGGTGTTGGTGGAGGCATGCTATGCTTGATTGCTTTGTAAGCTTACAACTTTTCTAATAAAAATATATATATAGGTATATATGAAGCTCCCCCAAGTGATGTCATCAAGATGGAGAGTAAGACATCCCCTGGAGAAGTCTCCGCTCAGAACAATTAATAAAAGGATGAATACTGCTTGCTTGGAACTCTGGAGGATATTAGAGACTGGAGAAGGGCTCCACAAATAGTGAATCAAAGAAAAAAATTAAAGCCACCTAAAAAAGAAAGTAGGAGATCTGTGGCTCTAATCTGCCAGCCTGGACTGTCTCCCTCACTCAGTACTGCACCACTTAGGAGTCAGGCAGTGGCAGCATTCTGGCCTGGGTATCTCCTGGCATGGTTATAAATCACAGAGCCACTCACGGCAACAAATTTAAACCTCATGGACATTGAGGCAGGGTACCCAGGGCCATACAGGCCTGGGGTAGAAGCCAAGCAGCTGGTGAGTGCATGCATACACAAAGGCCCCCACAGAAGAAAAGAGACCCATGGCAGAATTGGGGATGTGGAAACAAAAGGTTCCCACGATGGACCTGTTGACAAGCAGTGCACACACCCAACCCAGTCTCTAATTGCTGGAGCACCTAGATGAAAAAAATGGGTGTTTTTTGAATGCCGACCCTATCTGACTCCCTGAGGCAGGATACTCTAATGTGGAAAGTACCAGAAGCAGAAAAGCCTCATGGAAAAAAGGGAAAACTTAACTTCTATAAGGCAGGATGGGGCCCATCATAGAAAACTTAAAGAAAAGGGGACACTGAGTAAGGGAGAACAATTGAATAAATCATAGGAGATGGGGAGGAAAATCTGCCCATAAATAGAGAACAGCTCAGGGCTTCCGAGAGGTGAAACAATTATACATACTAGTTTTTCTTTTTTTAAAGGAGGTACTGGGAATTAAACCTGGGACCTTGTACATGGGAAGCAGGCTCTCAAACCACTGAGCTATACCCGCTCCCCCATTTACACAAAAAAGGGCAATCTTAAAAGTTGCACAATATGTCCAGAGCAAGAAACAGGTCTACACCTGAAGACATGAGAAAATCTGAACAGTTAAATATGAGCTGCTCTAAAGGTTCAGTATAACCTGGACCAAGCATTGAAGAAAAGCCTTAACACACAGCCAATCTGCAATGAAAACCTAGGCAAGAGGAGATGACCTTCAGAGTTAGCACATCAGAATAATGAAATGTCCAGACAATATTACAAGCCATACAAGAATCAGGAAGAAAAAAAAAAAAAAAAAGAATCAGGAAGATATAGCTCAGTCAAGGGAACAAATTAAAACTTCAGAACAGGCACAGACTTTGGAACAACTAATCAAGGAAGTTCAAACAAATCTAAATCAATTCAAAGAGTTGAAAGAAAATATGGATATAATAAACTAAGTATAGATATAGAGCTAAAGGATATTAGCAAGACTATATGTGCACAGAAAGAAGAAAATTTGAGGAAAAAAACATAACAGAAACTATGGGGATGAAAAAATAATAATGGAGATTAAAAATACACGAGAGCTGGGATTCTTAATAAGGGGTTCATGAGCTTAAATTGAAATTAAAAAAAAAAGCATTATTCTTGTGGGGATGTGTTGGTATGGGTATGATATATTTATTAAAGAATACACAGTATAGTGGGGACTATGGTATTCACCTGACTGGCAAAGGTGTCCATGGAACAAAAAAAGTAAAGAGCACATGCACTAGAGGCATACAACAGTAGATTTGAAGAAGCAGAAGAAAGAATAAGCACACTGGAAGACAGGAAAATTAAAATTATACAGTTAGAATAACAGGAGAAAATAATTCTATAAAAAACCGAGCAGTATCTAAGGGACCTATATGACAGCAAGAAGCAAACCAACATATGCATCTCAAGGGAGTCCCAGAAGGAGAACAGAAAAGGGGAAGAAAGAATACTTGAAGATATAATGACCAAAAATTTCCCAACTCCTCTGGGAGACATAAATATACATTTCTAAGAAGCATAACATACTCCAAATAGGTTAAACCCTAATAGACTTATTCCAAGACTCATACTAATCACAATGTCAAATGCCATGAACAATGAGAGAATTCTGAAAGCAGTAAGAGAAATGTGATTCATCACATACAAGGATCTTCAATAAGAATAAGTGACAATTTCACATCAGAGACCATGGAAGTGAGAAGGCAGTGGTATGCTATATTTAAGGTACTGAAAGAGAAAACCTGCCAGCTAAAAATTCTTTATCTGGCAAAACTGACTTTCAAAAATGAGGCAGAGTTTAAGACATTTGCAGAAAAACAAAACTGAGAGAGTTTGTCACCAAAGACCTGCCCTGCAAGAATTGATAAAAGGAATTCTTCATGTTGAAGGGTAAAGACAGGAGTGTCTTAGAGCAATATGAAGAAGTGAGGATCTTCAGTAAAGGTAACAAATGGGTAAATACAAAACCCAATAGTGCTATATCCTCAATACATAATGCTAATCTTTAATTCCTATGAGAGTTACAATACAATTGAATAAGAAATAGTCATATTTCTTGATAACAGATAAGCAAAATACAAAAGTTCAAAAACAACATAAAAAGGAGAAATGTATGGACACGGGAGCAGAGGATGCATATGCTATTAAAGTTAAGTTGGTATCTTTTCAAAATAGTAGATTATAGACTTAGGTTGTATATAAACCCTGGGGTAATCACACACACACAAATATTTAAAATGTTTACAGAAACAGAAGTGAGAAAGGTATCAATCAGTTAATCACAAAAGATCAACTATATATACAAAAGGGGGTTGCAATAAAGGAAAAGAAAGGCAAAAAAGATATGACATACAGAAAGAAAAAATGGTTTAGGTAAGTTGTTCCTTTATAGTATTAACATTGCATGTTAATGGATTAAACTCCCCAATCAAAAGATGCAGATTAGCAGACTAGATAAAAAAACCATGATCCAACTATATGTTGTTTATAAGAGATGCACCTTAGATCCAAAGAAACAAATAGGTTAAAAGGGAAATGATGGAAAAGATAATCCATTCAAATAGTAACCAAAAGAGAGCTGGGGTAGCTAAACAAATATCAGATAAAATAGACTTTAAGTCAAAAGCTATTACAAGAGACAAAGAAAGACACTATATATTAATGAAAGGGTCAGTTTATCAAGGAGAAATAACAATCATAAATATTTATACAACTAACCACAGTGTCCCAAAATGCATGAAGCAACACTAGCATAAGTGAAGGGAGAAATAGATACCTCTACATTAAGAGATGGAAACTTCAAAACACTGCTCTCATCAACAGATAGAACATCTAGATAGATCAATAAATAGAGAACTTGAATATGATAAGTGACGTAGACTTAACAAACATTTACAGAACACTGCACCCCCAAACAGCAGGATGCACAATCCTCTCAAGTGTACATGGGTCATTCTTCAGGAGAGACCACAAATTAGGTTAAAACACACTTCTCAATAAAGACACTATACTGAAATTATACAAGGCATCTCCTCTGACCAAAGTGGAATGAAGCTGGAAATCAATAACAGTTGGAGAACTGGAAATTCCACAGATAGAAGGAAGTTAAACAATACACTCTTAAATAGTCAACAGGTCAAAGAAGAAATCACAAGAAAAACTATAAGTACATTGCGACAAATGAAAATGAGAACACGCTATCAAAATTTATGGGAGGCAGTTCTCAGAAGGAAATGTATAGTCCTAAATGTTTACATTAAAAAAGAATAAAGTGCTCAAATTAAAGACCTAACATCACACCTGGAGGAAATAGAAAACAATGAGTAAGCTAAATCCAAAGTGAGCAGAAGGAAGGAAATAAAGATTAGACTAGGAATAAATGAAATAGAGAATAAAAAACAATAGCAACAATCAAAAAAAACAATAGTCGGTTGTTTGGAAAGACCAATAAAATTGACAGACCCTTAGCTAGACTGACAAATCAAAAATAGAGAGTGCACAATTAGTATCAGAAATGAAAGGAGGGTAGGTCCTTACTACTGACCGCAAAGAAATAAAGAAGATCACAAGAGGATACTATGAACAACTGTATGCTAACAAATTAGATAATCTCCATGAAAGGACAAGTTCCTAGAAACATACAAACAACCTACAGTGATTCTCTAGTCTAGAAGATCACAATAGGTAAAGAGATTGAATCAGTTATTAAAAACCTCCCAACAAAGTAAAGCCAAGGACCAGATGGCTTCATGGGTGAATTCTACCAAACATTACAAGAAGAATTAATACCAATCCTGTTTTAACTCTTCCAAAAAAAATTGAAGAGGAGGGAACACTACTTAACTCATTCTATGAGGCCAACATGAGTCTAATACCACAGACAGATAAATATATCACAAGAAAAGAAAATTATAGACTCATATCCCTTATGAATGCAAAAATGCTCAACAAAATACTAGCAAACCAGACTAAAAGCACATTTAAAGAATTGTACTCCATGATCAAGTGGGATTTATCCTAGATATGCAAAGATGGTTTAATATAAGAAAATCAATTAATGTAATATACCACATAGCAGAATGAAGGGAACAAAATACAATGTTGTCTTGATTAATACAGAAAAAGCATTGGACAAAATCCAGCATGCATTCTTGATAAAAACACTTAGAAAACTAGGAATAGAAGGAAATGTGTTCAACATGAAAGGGGTATATATGAAAAACCCACAGTTAACGTCACACTCAATGGTGAAAGACTAAAAGCTCTCTCTTTAATATTGGGAACAAGACAAGGATGCCCATTGTCAACATTGTTATTCAATATTGTACTGGAAGTTTTAGCCAGAGCAGTTAGGCAAAAAGAAAAAAAGAAACAAAAGGCATCTAAACTGGAAAGAAAGAAGCAAAACTATGACTATTTGCGGACAACATGATCCTATGTATACAGAAAGTCATGAAATATCGACGATAAAACTGGTAGAGTTAATAAATGAATTAATCAAATAATGACATACAAGATCAACATATAAAAATCAAAAGGGTTTCAAAACATTAGTAATGAACAATCTGAGGAGGAAATTAAGAAAAAATACTCCATTTACAATTGCAATTAAAAGAATCAAGTATCTAGGAATAAATTTGACCAAAGAGATAAAGGATATATGCACAGAAAATTACAAAATATTGGTAAAAGAAATCAAAGAAGACCTAAATAAGTGGAAGGATATCCGTGCTCATAGTTTGGAAGAATAATGTCAAGATATTAATTCTATTGAAAACAATTTACAGATTCAACACAATCTCAATAATAAGTCCAACAACATTCTTTGCAGACATGGAATAGCCAATTGTCAAATTTATTTGGAAGTCTAAAGGGCCCAAACAGTCAAAATCATTTTAAAAATGAAGAATAAAGTTGGGAGACACACTTTCCAATTTTAAAACTTATTACCAAGATGCAATGTTCAAATCTTCATGGTATTGGCATTAGGAGAGAGAGACCAATGGAACTGATTTGAGATTTCAGGAATAGACCCTCTCACTCATGGCCAATTAATTTTGACCAATTGCCAAAAAATGGACACAACTCAAGTGTTCATTAACAGAAGAATGGATAAGCAAAAGGTGATATATATACACACACACACACACACATATATATATACACACACAATGGACTATGATGCAGGAATGAAAAGGAATGAGGTTCTGATACATGCCATAATATGGATGAACCTTGAAGACATCATGTTGAGTGTAATAAGCCAGACATGAAAGGACAAACATTATATGTTCTCACTGATATGATATAATTAGAATAAGGAAATTCATGGAGTCATAAGTAGAATACCAGTTAGCAGGGGCTGGGGAGGGCTAGGGAATTGGGAGTTAAAGCTTAATTGGTAGAAAGCTTCTGTTAAGCGTGAGGGAAAAGTTGTGGTAAGGAATGATGATGATGGTAGCATAAAATTGTGAATGTAATTAACATCACTGAATTATATATTTGAATGTGATTAAAGGGGGATATTAGGGTGTATATATATTAATAAAAACTTTAAAAAGTTTGGATTAAAAATTTCTTTAAATTTTTAAGCTATAGAGATCCTTTTTTTTTTCTGTAGATGATAAGTTTATAGATACTCAGTCTGATATTTTAATAAAGAGTCAGTTATAGGGAAACGGACTTTGGCCCAGTGGTTAGGGCGTCCGTCTACCACATGGGAGGTCCGCGGTTCAAGCCCCGGGCCTCCTTGACCCGTGTGGAGCTGGCCCATGCGCAGTGCTGATGCGCGCAAGGAGTGCCGTGCTACACAGGGGTGTCCCCGCGTAGGGGAGCCCCACGCGCCAGGAGTGCACCCATGAGGAGAGCCGCCCAGCACAAAGGAGGGAGCAGCCTGCCGAGGAATGGCGCTGCCCACACTTCCCGTGCCGCTGACGACAACAGAAGCGGACAAAGAAACAAGACGCAGCAAAAAGACACAGAAAACAGACAACCGGGAAAGGGGAGGGGAATTAAATAAATAAAAATAAATCTTTAAAAAAAAAAAAAAAAAAAAGAGTCAGTTATGTTTAGGGGAATCAAAACTAAGAGATGTTTGTCCCTGGAGTTATCAACAAAGCCTCCTCGGTTCTCCTTTGTCTTTCATGTCAATCTTCTTTGGCTACATATTAAAGGGTCTTCCTTAGGAAGGTGAGATTAATTTATCCTTAGGAAGGTGAGATTAATTAATACAGGAGTGTATTAGTCAGCCAAAAGGAGTGCTGATGCAAAATACCAGAAATTGGTTGGTTTTTATAAAGGGTATTTAATTAGGGTAGGTGTTGCTGCCTCCCTCCACCCCTTCCCCCAGCCTTTGTTATCTTCTTCTTCCAGCCATTGCTGTCCTTCCCGCCAGTCCCGCCCACGTTGCCAACATATAATCTGCCTTCTTCCTTAGCCACTGCTTACCTCATAGCTGCCTGCCCAGTCCCGCCTATCCATTATCACCCCTAGCCAGCCCGCCCTAGCTCCAACCCCTCCCTCTACCCAACCCTATATAACTAAGTGTACTTCCTCAATAAATTAGACTTGCGCATAGACCTTGTCTCCGTGGTTTCTTCCATCTGACCGCACATCCCCTCCAAGCCTTGAGCCGCCCGTTGCCGCCCCGGTCAGGCCGTGGCGTAGGCCCGACCCCCGGCAGCGATCTGCCGGCAATACTCCAGCAGTAGCAGAAGTCCGCACAACAATTGGCGCCCAGAACAGGGACTCCGCTCCCTTCTGTATGCGGTGGAGCGACATCTTCGCGTTCCTGTTTGGCCGGCCAGCCGCTCGACCTCCCGCACGGGACCCATCGCCGTCCTCCCCTGCCGCCGCTCAAGGTAGGGACTCTCCGGCGTTGTTCCCTCCCTCTTCGCCATCCCAGCCCACCCATGAACCTAATCCGGCCCTCAACGACAGCGAGTCTGCCCCCCTGCTAAACCCTCCGTCACAATGGGAGCCTCTCTCTCGTCCCGCCAAGTCCCTCAAGTACGTTTACTCGCGGCCCTTTTAGAAACTCACCACGTGAAGGTCTCTCTCCGTCAACTACAGCGGTATTGGGACCTTCTCCTACCCTTTAACCCTTGGCTCGTCACCTGTGCTCTCTGGAGCCCAGAGACTTATGAACGTTTAATTCAGCGGGTAACGTCCGCTATGGAGCACGAACGCAAGCAGTTTCCCCCTGGCCTTATCCCGGCTCTCATCGCTATCCGCGCCTGTCTCCAAGGCGTGCCCTCCCCTGCCTCCACTCTTGCCTGTGAGCCTAGCCACCCTCTCACTTGCGACCCTGATGGAGACGACGATACCCGCTCTCTGCCCGCCCAGCTCGAGGCTGCACTCGAACTGAATCCCCCCACAGCCTCTGATCCAGACCCCATTCAAGATGGCGACCTTCCGCCTTCTTCCTCCCTGACCGCGCCCTGCAAACAATGCCAACATGGCGTGCTTCCTCCTTCTTCTTCCTCTGCGCCGTCATCCCGCCTCTACCCGCCTCTTCCTGTCTTGTCACCATCCGGCCCCGCCCCGGATGCCTGCCGGCCGCCATTTTCCGCTAAACCGGAAGAGCCTCCGGCGCCATCTTGGCCTGTGCCCGGAAGTGACGCGGCCACCCCTCCATCTTGGCCTGTGCTCGGAAGTGACGCGGCCACCCCGCCATCTTGGCCCATGTCCGGAAGTGACGCGGCCACTCCGCCATCTTGGCCCGAGTCTGGAAGTGATGTCAGGCGTGACGTCTCCGTGCCGCCATCTTGGCCAGTCAAAAACGCAGTTACTGCCGCGCCATCCTGGCCGGCGCCCATTAGCACTGCCAATGCCTCACCTCCATGGCCCGCTTCGTCTCCCGCCTTCCCCAGCAATAGCGGGAGCATCGTGAACCCCTCTCCGCCGGCGTACGACACCGCCTTTCTCACCCCTCCCACTCCGCCTCTGGCTCAGATGTTCCCCCTTAATCCTGTTCGCACTCCGCAGAACCCACAAGCGTGGAGCCCCTTTTCTCCCAAAGACATCCAAATGCTCTGCAACGCGATAAAAGAGGATGGCCTTGCCAGCCCTCATGCCCAAGACATTCTCGAGCATATGGCCATCCCTCGCTGCATCCCTTACGACTGGATCTCTCTAGCCCGAGCGGTTCTCTCCCCCGGGCAATTCATTGACTGGTGAGCCCATCTCGGTGTCCTAATCAACAATCAGATTGCTGACAACGCACGTCAGGGTGTGCATTACCCTGCAAACGCATTTCTGGGGTTTGGCCCTTACGGCGATCCCAGCGCCTACACTGCCACCCCGCCTGGGTTTTTCCTCCAGCTCCGTGACTGTGTTTTTTGAGCCTTCCGTTCGTGCGCCGCGGCCGCCCCAGAGCCTCTCATGAAGCTCTTCCAAAGACCCGAAGAGCCGTTCAACGAGTTCGTAGCTCGTGTGCAAGCCGCTGCAGAAAGGCGAGTTGTCGGCAACACAGCCCGCGAGTCCTTCGTTAAGGACATCCTACAAGAGGGGGCTAACCCAGCTTGCAAAGCCATCATCCGCTCCCTGCGTGACAAGCCACTCCAAGACTGGGTCCTCGCCTGCTCCGGAGTGTCCGGACAAACTTCTGCGCTCGCAACAGCTATCGTCACTGCAGTTCAAACAACCAACACCTGCTTCCGCTGCGGCGAATTAGGCCACTTCGCTCATGAGTGCCCCAACCTTCCAGCCCCACCGCAGCCAGTAGCCCAGCCTATAGTGCCACCGCTGCGCCCTGCTCCTGCCGCCCGACCGCCCTCCACCCCCTGCCCGCGCTGTGGAAAAGGGTATCATTGGGCACGCGACTGTCGTGTTCCAAGACAGCCTTTAAATGGGCGACGGGGCAGGCCTCAGCCCCTCTCCCAAGAGGCCCTCCGGAAAGCTCCAAAACCATAATGTGGACAATGCCTATTAGACATCACCAAAAACCTTCATTAGAGCTCAAAATAGATGGGCAATGGCTTGATGGACTTTTAGACTCTGGTGCTGAAATCTCTTGTGTTCCCTTCGAAATCGCTGCGTTCAATCACTGGCCCCTCGAGACTGGCCCTCAAGTCATAGGTGCCACGGGAGCCGCTACCTCCTGGAGAACATCCCAGCCCCTGCACTGGAGCGACCGAGAGGGACACGAAGGCCAAATTTGCCCGCTCGTACTCTCTTCAGTCCAAACCATCTTGTGGGGGAGAGATGTCCTCAGCCAGCTAAAAGCTTGAATCACCACAGAAGCCTTCTTAGCTGCGCTGCCCCCCCCTCATAGGGGCCACTGCTCCCATCTCAAGACCTGACCCTATCCCTCTGGAATGGGACACAGAGGAGCCCATCTGGGTCGAGCAGTGGCCCTTGCCAGCTCACAAGCTACAAGCTCTCTCTGCCCTCGTTGAAGAGCAATTGCAAGCAGGGCATATTGAGCCGTCCACCAGTCCCTACAATTCGCCAATCTTCGTCATTAACAAGAAAAACACGGGCAAGTTCCGCCTTCTCCATGACCTTCGAGAAATCAACAAGCACATTAAGCCAATGGGATCACCTCAGCCAGGTTGCCCGCATCCCACCGCAGTCCCCCAGCATTTTTACGCGGCAACCATCGATATCAAGGACTGCTTTTTCTCTATTTCTCTTCACCCGCGGGACTGTCCGCGATTTGCGTTTACAGTCCCACGCACTAACAACCAGGGCGCAGCGCTTCGATTCCAATGGCGGGTACTGCCACAGGGTATGCGGAACAGCCCAACCATATGTCAGCTCTATGTTAACCACGCCATTGAGCCGCTACGCTCTAAATTCCATCCAGAGCAAACATACATCCTCCACTATATGGATGACCTTCTCTTAGCAGCGAGCTCCAGCGCGCTCCTCAATGACCTGCTCTCTGCAGTGATGACAAACCTTTCAAGCCTCGGACTTACCGTGCAATCAGACAAAATAAACCTCCAACCTCCTTTTCAATTTTTGGGCTTTCATTTTCATCACTTCATTCAGCCCACAAGCCCACAAATTCATGTCTCTCACAAGATGACGATGACTGAACTCCAACGACTTTGTGGACAAATCAATTGGCTTCGCTCGGCGCTGCCCATCACAACAGCGCAGATGCAACCCCTCTTCGAGCTCTTACAGACCAAAGACAGCCCACCAACTGCAGCCACCCGTAGCATCACCATCACTCCTGCTGCTCGAGAAGTCGTCCAGCAAGTTAGCGCCGCGCTGCAGCAGTGCCGCCTAGAGCGGCTCTCCCCTGACCTTCCAATTTTAGCTTTAGTCCTGCCAACGCCAATCACACCCACAGGCCTCTTGTGGCAAGATGGCCCCCTTCTTTTCCTGCATACGTCAAAAAGCAGACTCCCAAAAATTTGCGCCTTTACCAGGGCCTGGATCGCGTTGGCCACTGACTTGGTACTCCTCTCCATACAAACGTATGGCATCCCGCCACACACTATTGTTTGGCCTTTAGATGCAAAAGAAGCTACCTCCCTCATCATGAACAATGCCCAGATGCAAAGCCTGGTAGAGCTCTTTCGTGGCTCCTTTGACAACCATTATCCTCATCACCGATTGCTGCAAGGAATGTCTCAATTGGCGTTTTCCAACCCGTTCCGTCCATTGCCTGCGCGGAACCCAATCCCCTCAGCCATCACTGCTTTCACAGACGCCTCAAAAACGGCGTTTATAGCCATCATATACACTCCCAAGAATCCTGAGCCCCGACAACTGCTGTTCGCAAATGACTTTTCTGTTCAAGTAGGCGAACTTCTAGCTGTCGCCGCAGTCCTTAATCTCCACCCGGACCAGCCTCTCAACATTTTTACTGACAGTCTATACACGCTTCAGGTTTGCCGCAGCCTGCCACTCGCCACCTTTTTACCAGGCGATTCAAATATTGATCGAGCACTTGCCTTCGTGCAACGCCTGCTCGAGGAGAGAAAACAGCCATGGTACATCACTCATTTAAGGAGTCACTCTAACCTCCCAGGGCCCCTAGCTCACGGCAACGACCTCGCCGACGCAGCTGTGTCGAGCCGCAAAGTCTTTCCATTAGCCTCCAAGAACTACGATATATGTGAAGACCAGCTTGGGAACTCCATCAATAGGGCTAAGTTACTACACTCTCGGTTTCATTACTCTGCACGGACTATTCACAAACTTTATCCAGATCTGCCCATCGAAACCTGTAAACGTCTGGTGCGCTCATGTCGTGTTTGCGCACCTCTTCTCCCCCTGGGGCCCCTACAACCCCAAGGCGTTAACCCTCGTGGCCTCCGACCTAACTCGAGATGGCAATTAGATGTCACTCATGTCAGCGCCTTCGGCCGCCTCAAATATCTTCACGTGGCCATTGACACCTTTTCACATCTGTGCTATGCAGTCCCCCTCGCAGGAGAAAGCGCCAAACATTGTATCAAGGCGCTCCGCCAAGCCATTTTGTTCATGGGAGTCCCATGGGACCTCAAAACAGATAACGGGCCAGCGTACCGCAGTGCTTCTTTTGCCAGCTTCGTGCAGATGTATCACATCACACATCACTTCGGCATTCCATACAACCCACAAGGACAAGGAATCGTCGAACGCACTCACCAACAGCTCAAGCTGCTCATTCAAAAGGAGAGAGCCTCTTCTCCCCACAAAGCTCCAGCAGATGTTGTGACTGCTTGTCTCATTCACCACAATCTCTTAACTTTTGACAGCCAGGGACTCTCTCCCACACATAAGCATTGGGGGCCTATGTGGCCACCTTCTCAAGTTCCTCTAGTCTACTGGAAAGATCCAGCCACTAACCGCTGGCAAGATCTGGCCCCCCTGCTAGCACAAGGAAGAGGCTTCGCCTGTATCTTCCCAGAGACAGAGCGACAGCCTATTTGGGTCCCAGGACGAAACATCCGGCCGGCGACGCAACCGCATAACCCAGATGACATCCCACGTCCACTGACACCAGAAAACAATGCTAATAGCAATGATTGAGACTCTTTTACCCACACTGACCCCAATATTCCACTAAATGATGAGCACACCATGCCCTCCGTACGAGAGATACTAATTGCCCCCCCCCCCCCCCCCGAGGGCTCTCCTTTCTTCCTTTTGTTGTTGCAGGTTTTCACTATGCGCCCCAGGCAAGCACATCTGAGTCTACCTCTCCGGCGCCGTCACCCGTGGAAGCCACACCAGCTCTCTCTCGCCGCGAACGACGTCGGCGTTGCTTCCTTGCCCGCCGCCTAAGCCGCCTTTCCCTTGAAGATGATGACCCCACCGAACGCCAAATTCTCCAGCTCCTCCGACGAGCCCGTTCTGCCCATACCCACACTCCCTGTCCCCCTACTCTCCCTCATCTCATTCATCTCCTCATCCTCATGCTGTCTTTAGCCTCTTCTGCTCAGGGCTCCTCTTCCCATCAGCCGTTCAACTGGACCCTCCAAACATTCCCAGAAAAACGCGTTCTTGCTTACAATGTTACTAGCATAGCTCCCTCCTTCTTCACGCACGTTTGCCCTCTTGTGGGAATCTCCTTCCGTCCTGAATGCCGAGTAGAAAACACCAGAAAAGCAAAAGTAGGCTTTCACCTTCCTTCATCCTGTCGAGGCGGAGACACAGCATGCTTGCTTACCCGAAACAACCGCCTCCTTGGTCCTCAGTTCAACCCTGTATCCGGCTTTTACATCTGCCCTGCTAGTGCTCGAGGTTGTCATAACCCATCACAATTCTTTTGCCCCTCCTGGGGATGTGAGACCATGGCCTATGGTTGGTCGGGTGCCCCCAACAGAGACCCATATCTTTCCCTCCGAGTCGTCAACAGCACCCGCTGGGACTTCATCTGGCTGACTGTGAAAAACCCAAACGACGATACTTGGTTAGCCGCCCGGCCCTACGGACTCCGGTTGTATATGAGCCACTACGACCACGGCGCTCTGTTTGAAATCCAAAAGCGCCCCGTCTCCACCCCACCCTCTGCCTTTGGCCCCAATCAAATTCTTAACCCTCCCCCCACGTCTACTGTCCATCTCCCGCCCCCATCTACTCCTCTCGATGCCTCTTCCACCTTGGCTACTACCACACTCTCTACAGGCCTTAACTCCTTCCCCGCTCCTCGCATGCAGCCGCGCCCTCTCCTCCCCTCTAGCCCCTACTTCAAACTCCTAAATGCCTCCTATTCCTCTCTCAATGCCTCCCACCCCAACCTCACCCGCTCCTGCTGGTTATGCCTTTCCCCTAGCCTCCCCCTTTACGATCCACTCGCAATCCCCTCACTACTTTTCAACTCCTCTACAGAAGACTCCCCTTCTTCCTGCAATTGGAATCAGTCTACCCATGTCCCGCTTACCCTCACGCACATCTCCTCCAAAGGTCTATGTGTCCACCCCCGCTCTACCCACACTCCTAAGCTTACTGTTTGCTCCAACTATACCTCCCCAGAGGTCTCCGCCAAATACTTAGTCCCCTTAAACACTACTCAATGGCTTTGCTCTTCTACTGGACTTACCCCGTGCCTATCTGTCGCCACTCTCAACATGACTAGCGAAACGTGTGTCCTCATCCTCCTTATGCCTCGAGTCATCTATCACACCCCAAGACATTTCTTTGAAGCCTTCGATCACACTCAAGAAGCCATCTACCTCCACAAACGCGAACCTATCACTGCTGTACTCACTGTCACTTCCCTTCTGGCCGCAGCTGGGGCCGCCACTGGTGTCGCAGCCCTATCCACACAAGCCTCCGCCCTCCAAAACCTCAGACAAGCAGTTGACACTGACATTATCTACCTCCGAGATGCAGTCAAATATCTTAGAGACTCTCTCAATTCCCTTTCGGAAGTTGTTCTGCAGAACCGCCGAGGCCTCGACCTCCTTCTCCTAAAAGAAGGTGGCCTGTGTGCAGCTCTAGGAGAAGAATGCTGCGTTTATGCCAACTACACTGGCTTAGTAGACTCCAGCCTAAAAGAACTTGAAAAAGGCCTTAACCAACGCCGACTCGAGGGAGCCCAGGCTGCCAGCTCCTGGGGTTTCCTGCAGCCCCTCCTCCCCTATCTCCTGCCCTTAATAACCCCAGTCTTGCTCCTCGTCCTAGGTCTCACCGTTGGCCCCTGGGCCGTTCGACGAATCATTCGCCTTGCCAAAGATCAAGCTAACAGCGTATTTTCTTCCTTTGTCCAGATTCATTACCAATGTCTCGCTACTACTGATTCCACTTCCCGCCCTCGCCCACGTCCTCGTCCCTTTCCCCACCGTACATCCTGCCTGTAAAGCTACTTGCTGTGAGACTCCCTGCCTCTGGCCGCCGGCACGGGTTTGCTTCCCTCGGCGTAAAGGGTCTGGGTGCACCCTCCGCCCCCCTTTATTGCCATATGTCCAGGGAGTCTTCACAGTCAAGTTAGCCACAGTGCAAGCCACCCCTAAAAGCGTGTACAACATCATGCTAGACATCTTGTCTAACACCAGCACTCACCGACCCTAAGGGCTATACATGCATCCTGATCAAATGCTATGTCACTTGCCCGTGGCCGGTCAATCCTGCCCCCTTACCCCTCACCCTCCCCAGCCTGATACTCTAATTTCTTTTACTTTCCTTTAAAAAACAGAAGGAGCAATTGTTGCTGCCTCCCTCCACCCCTTCCCCCAGCCTTTGTTATCTTCTTCTTCCAGCCGTTGCTGTCCTTCCCGCCAGTCCCGCCCATGTTGCCAACATATAATCTGCCTTCTTCCTTAGCCACTGCTTACCTCATAGCTGCCTGCCCAGTCCCGCCTATCTATTATCACCCCTAGCCAGCCCGCCCTAGCTCCAACCCCTCCCTCTACCCAACCCTATATAACTAAGTGTACTTCCTCAATAAATTAGACTTGCGCATAGACCTTGTCTCCGTGATTTTTTCCATCTGACCGCGCGTCCCCTCCAAGCCTTGAGCCGCCCGTTGCCGCCCCGGTCAGGCCGTGGCGTAGGCCCGACCCCCGGCAGCGATCCGCCGGCTATACTCCAGCAGTAGCAGAAGTCCGCACAACAGGTAGGAGCTTTCAGATACCAGGCCATAAAGCCTAAGTTACTTCCCTCACCAAAGTCTGCTTTCACGTGTTAGAGCAAGATGGCTGCCGACATCTGTGAGGATTCGGGCTTCCTTGGTTCCTCCCTTTCAGGGTCTTGCTTCTTTCTGGGTTCAGAGTTCCTTTCTTCCTGGGGTTCCAGCTTAAGTCTTCAGCATCAAACTCCAACATCAAAAACCCCCAACTCTGTCCTTTGCCATGCCTTTTATCCGTGAGTCTCCCACACATGAAAGGGTGGAGACTCAACACCCTACTGGTACAAGAGGTTTACATGATTACTTAATCAAGGATATCTATGAATCCAATATAATCTAATATGCCCAGAGGAAAAGATCAATTTACAAACATAATCCAATATTTCATTTTGGAATTCATCAATAATATCAAACTGCTACAAGGAGACATCTGTAAATAGTATGAAATTTTATAAAATTCTGTCACGTGACCGTGGGGATGCACAAGTCCAGACTCTGAAGGCAGGTTGCAAACCAGCAGCTCTGATTAAAGTCCAATGAAGTTCCTTTATGAGAGTTCTTGGGAGACACTGGCTGTCCAAAGACAAGCTGGGAAATTCTTTCTGAATGCTGAAATCACTTTCCCTTTTAAGGCATTCAACTGATTGGATAAAACATCACTCACTACTGACAGCAATCTCCCTGGTTACTCGTAGATGTAATCAGCTATCTATGCAGTAAACTCACTGATGACTAAGTCCATAAATTAGTATTACAATCAGCCCAGTGCTTGCTTGACCAAACTAGTGGGCACAATTACCTGGCTGAGTTGAACACGTTAGACTAACCATCACAATCCACCCCTTGTCAACTTGGCAACCATAACTTTACCTTAAACCACATTTAGTCTCTAAGTAAAAACAATAACAGACATGCATATATATATTTCCATCTAAGAATATTCAACTGTCCTGCGTACAACTGAAAATGCATTAATTTCCTACAGAATAGGGTGTAAGTCCTTGGGTAATATTAACTCTTAAACTTGGCATCCTTAAATATTATGACATGAAACTAGTATGACCTGTCATATGATAAGGGAAAGGGTTAGGGAAGAAAATATATACATACTCATAACAAAACATGGGGGAAAGATTCAAAACTATTACAGTCCTCATTTCTATAACTGGTCATGTGGTTGAAGTTCATATTTATGAATACTTCTTCAACTACCTATTCCATGTTTCTGTTACCCTCAGCAAGCACATCAGCTGGCCATGTTTTTTTTTTGCCTGGTGGGGTGACCCAAACTTTCATTCCTGAAGATTCTGGGCAATTGCTAGTCCTGCTTGGATTTGGTTGTTGAAATTTTCAATTGACTTTAATCACACGACATGGCAGTACTAAAAGACACCTTAGAGGATCTCCTGTATTCCAGGCAAACTCTTCTTTACCCCCATTATGTAGATGCAGTCCTATTCCTCCCCCCCTTTATTTTAAAATTTTTATTTTATTTTATTTTATTTATTTCTCTCCCCTTCCCCCTTTGTTTGTTCTCTGTGTCCATTCACTATGTGTTCTTCTGCATCCACTTGCATTGTCAGGCAGCACCGGGAAACTGCGTCTCTTTTTGTTGCATCATCTTTCTGTGTCAGCTCTCTGTATGTGTAGTGCCACTCCTGAGCAGGCTGTGCTTTTTTCACATGGGGTTGCTGTCCTTGTGGGGCACACTCCTTGCGCATGGGGCACCCCCGCCTGGGGGTGGCACAGGACTCCTTGCATGCGGCAGCACTCAAGTGGGCCAGCTTACCACCCCGGTCAAGAGGCCCTGGGTATCGAACCCTGGACCCTCCATATGGTAGGCGGATGCTCTGTCAGTTGAGCCATGTCCACTTCCCTATTTCCCCTTGATAGTCAGGATCAATCATCCCAGCCAGTACAGTAATTCCCTTCTTTGCTTGTTGATTCAGAGGCAAGAAGAGACTGAAGTGGCCAGGTGGCAGTCTTAACTTCCAGTTCAGTGGAATCATTGTTGGTTTCCCTGGTGGAAGCGCTCCTCCTTTTGGAACTAAAGCCTGTAGACCAGCAGAGCTTAAGGTTGCAGGGATAGGAAGCAAAAATTTTCCTAGTGGATCACTAGGGGTAGTAGTAAGTGGTGCCACTCCCATTTCCACCCCTTGATTCCTGGACGCATGAATCCTGGCTATGGGAGAAACAGCACCATAGAGTGGACAGTGATTTAGAGCAAGCACAGCCCCCTGGAGAACACTGTCCCAGTCCTGCAAGGTATTGCCACCTAGTTGGTGCCATAATTGAGTCTTCAGGAGACCATTCCATCATTCTATCAATCCAGCTGCTTCAGGATGATGGGGAACATGGTAAGACCAGTGAATCCCAGGGGCATGTTCCCGTTCCCACACATTATTTACTTGATCAGAAGCAATGCTGTGTGGAATGCCATGGTGGTAGATAAGACATTTGGTAAGTCTACGGGTGGTAGGTTTAGAAGAAGCATTGCATATAGGGAAAACAAATCCATATCTAGAGTATGCATCTATTCCAGTTAAAATAAATCGCTGCTGCTTCCATTATGGAAATGGTCCAATGTAATCAACTTGCCGCCGGGTGGCAGGCTGATCAACTCGGGGAATGGCGCCATATCAAGGGTGAGTGTGGGTCTCTGCTGCTGGCAGATTGCACACTCAGCAGTGGCTATAGCCAAGTCAGCCTTGGTGAGGGGAAGTCCGTGTTGCTGAGCCCATGCATAACCTCCATTCCTATCTCCATGGCCACTTTGTTCATAAGCCCATTGAGCAATGACAGGAGAGGCTGGAGAAAGAGGCTGAGTGTTAGCCACAGAGTGGGTCACCTTATCCACTTGATTATTAAAAAATCTTCCTCTGCTGAAGTCACCCTCTGCTGAACATTCATGTGGGACACAAATATTTTCATGTTTTTTGCCCACTCAGAAATGTCTATCCACATAACTCATCCCCAGACCTCTTTGTCACCAATTTTCCAATCATGTTCCTTCCAAGTCCCTGACCATACAGCCAAACCATTGGCAACAGCCCATGAATCAGTGTACAAATGCAGCTCCGGCCATTTCCTCTTCCAAGCCAAATGAACAAGCAGATGCACTGCTCAAAGTTCTGCCCACTGGGAGGATATACCCTCATCACTGTCCTTCAGGGATGTCCCAGAAAGGGACTTCGCTGCTGCAGCTGTCCACTTTTGGGTAGTACCTGCATATCATGCAGAACCATCTGTAAACCAGGTCCGAGTTTTCCCTTCCTCAGTCAATTGATTGTAAGGGACATGCTAAGAGACCATAGCTATGGGCTGGGAAAGAGAAGGTAACATGGCAGGGGTGGTGACCATGAGCACTTGGGCTACTTACTTGTGCCTTCAGGACCCACTTGAGCCCTATCTTGTATATACCACTTCTACTTTATTATGGAGTGCTGCTGTGCATGCCCAACTTTATGGTTTGGTGGATCAGACAATACCCAGCTCAGATAGGCAACTCAGGTCTCATGGTAACTTGATGGCCCATGGTTAAGCATTCAGTCTCTACTAAGGCCCAGTAGCAGGCCAAAAGCTGTTTCTCAAAAGGAGAGTAGATATCTACAGAGGATAGCAGGGCTTTGCTCCCAAGCCTTAAGGGTCTGTGTTGTGATTCTTTTATAGGAGCCTGCCAAAGGCTATAGACAGCAACTCTATTTGCCACTGAAACTTCCAGCACCATTGCAACTGCTGGATCATATGGCCCAAGTAGTAGTACAGCTTGCACAGCAGCCTGGACCTGCCACAGAGCCTCTTCTTGTTCCAGTCCCCAATCAAAACTAGCAGCTTTTCTGGTCACTCAGTAAATGGGCCAGAGTAGCACACCCAAATGAGGAATGCATTTTTTCTGAAATCCAAAGGAACAACTAAGCATTGTACCCATTTTTTGGTCATAGGAGGGGCCAGATGAAACAGGTTATCCTTCACTGGACACCTAGAAATTTCACTTGAGGTGGAAGACCCCTGTATTTTTGGTGGGTTTATCTCCCATCTTCTCTCATGCAAATGCCTTACTAATAAGTCTAGAGCCTTTGCTACTTCTTGCTCACTAGGTCCTATCAACATGATATCCTTAATATAATATGCCAGGGTGATGTCTTGTGGAAGGGAGAGGCAATCAAGGTCCCTGTGGACAATATTATGACAGAGGACTGGAGAATTAGTATACTCCTGAGGCAGGACAGTGAAGGTATACTGTTGACCTTGCCAGCTGAAAGGAAACTATTCCTGGTGGTCCTTACTAACGGCAATTGAGGAAGAAAAGCATTTGTCAGATCAGTAGCTGCATACCAGGTACCAGGGGATGTGTTGATTTGTTCAAGTCATGATACCACATCTGGGACAGCAGCTGCAATTGGAGTTGCCACCTAGTTAATTTTATGATAATCTACTGTCATCCTCCAAGATCAGTTTTCTGCACAGGCCAAATAGGAGAGTTGAAAGGAGATGTGGTGGGAATCCTTCAGATCATTGATGGTGACATTAATCTCTGCAATCCCTCCAGGAATCTGGTATTGCTTTTGATTTACTCTTTTGCTAGGCAGGGGTAGTTCTAGTTGCTTCCACTTGGCCTCTACCATACTAGCCCTCACTCTACAAGTCAGGGATCCATTGTGGGGAGTCTTCCAGTTACTGAGTATGTCTTGTCCAATTATGCATTCTGGAACTGGGGAAACCACAGAATGGGCCCAGGGACCCACTAAACACTCTGTGAGACAGACCTGAGCTAAAACTCCATCAATCACCTGACCTCCATAAGCTCCCCCTCTGAGTGGTGGGCCACAGTCACATTTCACGTCTTCTGGAATTAATGTCACTTCTGAGCCAGTTTCTAATAATCTGTGAAATGTCTGATCATTCCTTTTTCCCCAATGCAGTTACTCTGGTAAAAGGTTGTAGGTCTCCTTGGAGAAAGCTGGGCGGAAGATTAATAGTATAAATTTTTGGCAGTGTAACAGATCCTTCCCTAAGGGGACCTGGCCTTCTCCTCATTCAAGGGGCTCTGGGTCTGTAAACTGTCTCAAGTCTTGGAATTAAGGGGCCATGAGTCTCTGTGTCTATAATCGAGTTAGGGTTTTGTTCACTCGACCTAGACCTCTTCTGCTTATACAGATCCAGAAGAAATTTAGTAGATTGTCCATATATTTCACTTCTAGGTATTCCACGATCTATTAGCCAATGCCATAACTCTATGTGACTCAGACTATTTTGAGTCCTGCTTTGAGTCACTCTTTCATTGCGGTAGTCACACCCACCTTGTCTTTGGTGATTAACTGCTGATACTTGACTTTTACTGCCGGATATCAGATCATCCCCATAATGTTTAAGGATTCTAATTCCATTACAGCTCTCTGTACCGTAATAACTGGACTATAGAGAAGAGCAACCACAGAGCTCTTCAGGGAAGATGCAATTAGTTTTACAAACTTATACCTCACAGTCCTGGTTAAAGGGGTGACCTCTGGACATTCCTGGGGTGGGTGGGCTGGTCTTAAATGGTAAATCCATTCTAACATTCCAATCTCTCTAAGCCTTTGAATCCTCTCTTCTACTATATACCAGGGGAAATTGGGCATCATAGCCTCAGACATGCTAGGCCATCTTCTGGTCCATGTTTCAGTCAGTCATTTGAACAAACTGTTAAGAGTCCTTTCTAACCCGTTGATCTATAGAGTTGAATCCAGAATTTCTACTTAGTAGGCCCATATCAATAAATTCAGCCTGATCTGACTTTATATTCATTCCACCATTATCCCATACACTTAGTATCCATTCCCACACATATTCCCCTGATTTCTGTCTATATAAATTGGAAAACTCATGCAGTTCTTTTAAAGTATAGTGTACTTCCTCATGGGTCACACTTTGTATTTCACCTTTGGGGGCTTGTGATTTTAGTCTAGTAATAGGTCTCGAAGAGAAAAAGGGTGGTGGGGATGCGTAAGGAGAAGAATTAGAAATGCCTTGCAAGCTAGTGACCTCAGGGCATTCCTTTGTATTTTCATCTGGTAAAACAGGATTAATCTCTTCAGGCAGGGCTTGGAAGGCAGATTCCTCAGGGTAGGGTGGAGGGGGGCAGTGCATGCAGGAGTTTGGCTGGTACTTGCCTAAGGGCTGGGAGGAGGTTCACACTCCCTGGGGCAGGCCAGAAGATAGGCAGTGTAGGCTTTAGTTTGGCTGGTACCCACCTAAGGGCTAGAAGGAGGTCTGGATTTCCTGGGGTTGGCTGGAGGCTGGGTGATATGGTTGAGAAAGTGTGATCTCCACAGGGCAGGCTATCACAGATTTATCTGCCAAAGTCTTAGCAGAATTTAGTGTTCTCCGTGTCCCCACCAATATTATCATCATCCCATATGTCTCCATCCCAATCTTCAGGGTTCCACTCCTTTCCAATCAATGCCTTCACTTTAACAGCAGACATCTTGCAAGGTTGAGATTTTAGTTTTTTCTGTAACTCTTCTACTTGTACAATCACAGTTTGAGTCTGGTTTTCAGATATCTCAAGCCTGTGGCTGCGGGAAATAAGATTTTCTTTCAGAGCACACATCATTCATGGGGCATTTAAGTTACAAATTTGAAGCCTTTAGCTCATTCTTTTCTTTGTCCTAACTGTATCCAGAGTATCCAGGAGGAGCCAGCCAACACTGTACCTCCACAAAACTCTGTTAAGGTGTTGAAAATACTCTAACCAGGTCCTTGCCTCTTATAAGCATGGAAGTAGGGGAATCCAGAGATGATATTTTGTGTATCTCCATTGTCAACTCAGACCATGGACTGTTAGTGGCCTCTTAATTATTGGAAATGGAGTCATTAGTAGCCTTGATACAATTAGAGTAGATAGGCAATTGCAAAACTCCCAGAACCACTTGAGAAATCCCATGTTTAAGATTCTGTTCCTCAAGAATCACTCCTGGTCCCAAGCTGTATTAGTCAGGATTCTCTAGGAAAACAGAATCAACAGGAGATATCTGTAAATAGTATGAGATTTTATAAAATTCTCTCACATGACTGTGGGGATGCACAAGTCCAGATTTCACAGGCAGGTTGCAAACCAGCGGCTACAATGAAAGTCCAATGAAGGTCATTTATGAGTCCCTGGGAGATATGACTGTCCAAAGATGAGAGGGGATATTCTCTCCGAATGCTGAAATCACTTTCCCTTTTAAGGCATTCAACTGATTGGATAAAACGTCACTCATTGCTGATGGCAATCTCCTTGGTTGATCACAGATGGAATCAGCCATTTATGCAGTAAACTCACTGATGACTAAGTCCATAAATGTCCTTGTACTACAAATTAGCCCAGTGCTTGCTTGACCAAACAAGTGGGCACAATTACCTGGCTGAGTTGACAATTAGCTATTAACCATCACAGAGCCTCAGACACTAAAATCAACAGGGGAAGAAGGAATAAAATTATCTCTACTGAATGTTTTACCTATTTATACCAATACATAATTACATAAATTGGCAATTTCATATGGTTCTCACTTAATATATGCTTTCACAAATGGGATCCCTCACTTAACCCTCATGATAACTCTTTGAGGAAGGTCTTATTTTTTAGATGAGGAAACTGAGGGTCAGACAAGATAAGAGATTTACTCAAGGGCACCAAGGGGCTAAGTGGCAGAGCTAGGACTAAAACTTAGGCCTGCTGAACTTCTAAATCTGTTTGATGAGAAATGCCATTCACGTAGCCAAGGGGTTACAAGCTGCTAGTGCAGATGCACATCACGTAAAGATGATGGTTCACTTACAACTTGAGTATTGATCCAAGCCTAATTTTATATGCAAGGAATTAATGCAATTTATACACAGTAAGCATGTGGTTAGGAGCTTGAGTTTTGGAGATAGATGGTCTGGCTCTACCCTTTACTGTCTGTGTGACTGTAGAAAAGTCATTTAACATTGTGAATCCAAACTTTCCAGAGTTGTGAAATAGAATAATATTATTACTTTCTTGATATTATTTCTTGATAGGAACTTCGGGAGGATTAAATACATTAATTCATGTAAGTCCTGGTATGGAATAAATAATCAATGAAAGATATTGTTATTATTACTCTTATTCATTCAAAAGATAAACTATGACTTGGTAGTAAGATGCAGGCTTGAGAGTGAGCAAGTATAATTCTATATTCCTGGCTCCTAGTAAGAGCACTGCCACTGTTCCCTGGGTCACTCTGGTCCCCTTTATTCCTGGGCATAAAGAGTGAGACTCAGCATTAAAATGAGGCTAACAACTATTGCTCTTGTTTGATAATCAGTCAGTTTTCTCCTGATGATAGTCAGTGGAAATGGCAGTTCTGACGATTGTGAAGGGGGAAGCAATATAATTTCCTTGGGAAGATTCTACAATACATAGATTTCTCCCTGTGAATGAAACCAAATATATTTTTCCAAACATTTATTAGACACTCAGAGATTCACCTGGTATTATGGGGAACACACAAATATACAATACAGTTCTTGCCTTCAAGTAACTTGGTTTATTTGGGGAAACAAGATTTGAAAAATTGGTTAGCATTGCTAACGATCTTGCCAGATTGTAGACCTAGACATTGAATCCTTTGGATGTCTGCAACCTCATTGGTTAATGGGAAGATTGGACTAATTGGGGTCAGCAGACAATGGCTTTTGAACCAAATCTGCCTTATGGCTGATTTTGTCTTGAACCAAATCTGGCTTGCTGCCTGTTTTTGTCTGGCCTGAGAGCTAAGAATGGTTTCTGTATTCTAAAGTGACTGGAAAAAATAAAAAAAGAATAATATTTCATGATGTGAGAATTACATGAAATTAAAATCCCAGGGTCCATAAATAAGGGTTTATTGAAACCCAGCCATACCTGTTTCTTTATGTAGGGTGTATGGCTGCTTTCCACTATAATGGCAGCAGTGAGCAGTGGCAAGAGAGACCAAATGGCCTGCAGAGCCTGAACTAGTTACTACTTGGCCTTTTCCAGAAACAGTCTGCCAACCTCTGGACTAGGTAATTGTTAAGGTCCATTTCAGCTCCAGCACTCCTTAATTCTATGATTAAAAAATCAATCATGTGTTTCACTCTTGCGCATTATAAGCCATAGGGCGTTGTGTTGTCATAACAGACAGTGGTGGTTTACTTATGATTGATTAGAATGTGTTAGTGTTTACTGAAAACTACTTGTCTTAATTTAAAAATTGGAATTGAGGCAGCACCACAAGGACAGGTAAGAATTGCTATGTGGATGGAACATCTGGTTGGGAGCTTGGTACTGGCACGGGAGAGTCTGATGGGACCTGGGATACGCAAGGAAGCTGAAGGCATAGATGAGGGTGGACTGGCCCCGTGAGTAAGGAGGACCTTGAGCACTGGTCAGATTTAGATTGGCCTATCGCATTCTCCCCTCTGCTCCTGACATTATTGTTATCATGTCTGTGTTAAACCATTGCTTTCATGCTGATCTGCACAAAAATCTAAAAACTTTGAAGACATCACTCATTGGATCAGAGAAAGCAGAGAAGGAATGAACCTATCAAGTCACCTCCTCCATTTCCTTGGCAGAATGGAACGAATCTCTACTACACAGTTTTTAGCTTTTTTTCCATGTCTTTCTACAAGGTAAAATGTACATGCTATCCAAGTCAAGCTCATCAATACTTTATGGAGTTGGACACTAGACCTAGACAGGAAAAGTACTCATTTCAGTTACATCAAATCCTGAAAGCATTACGCCCATTGTTCAGAATGACTGCAATCTGATTTAACCAACGCTCCATTGAACTGCACTTCATAGATCTGGTAGCTTTGCCAGATGCTGATTAAATTTTAGATATTTTGGTCATTACTTTCCCTTTCATATCCTCCTTCAAGATTCATAAGTGAAGCAGAATATAATTTTTTAAAAAGTCTTTAGTGTCTATCAAAGATCATCATGCATAATTTTTGCCAAGTTATAAGATATTTGGTGCTCATGAAAAAAAAATCAACCAATCAAACAAAAACCACAACAGCTTGTTTCTCTGTCAGGTGTCAGTGTTAAATAAAGAGATGTGATTTCAACCAGTGAATCTAAATGCAAATAAAAGGGCCCTGAAGTGATGACAAAATTCCATATTGCTATCCTTTCTAGTTGTCTTGGAAGTCATAATGCACTTCCTACATAAAATATTAAAAACACTAATTTATATTAATAAGTGAATAGAGCTTAATTTTTTCAAAACTGACATGGGGGAGAATTACCTAAACATTATTAGTCCTGATTCCTGACAACAGCTAGATGAACAAGTGAAGTAGGCATCTCCTATTATACCACAGTTCAGGGAGAAAACAAGGTAAACTAATAGTAATCACAATATTTAGAGTTTACTAGTATCAGGCACTATTCTAGGAACTGTACATGTATTAGTGTATTTTCATTCTCACTATAACCTTAGGCCACACATATTGCTATTATCCTTGTTTTGCAGACAAGGCAACAAAGGCAGAAAGAGGTTAAATAGGTTATCCAAGTCCACATGGCTTTTAATGGTTGATTTAAAGCATTAATCAACCCAGGCACAGCCAAGACAAAGACCCTGCTCTTAGCCCATCTATGCTGCTCTTATCCAACAGAGCTTTGTAAAGCAAATCACAAGTTTTTAACTCTTTGATAACAGAGATTTCCTTATCTCCCAGAAGATTTCCCATTACATAAATGAAAGAGGTAACCAACAGTAAGTCTAACTAACTAAAACTCCGTGGTTTAAATGATAATATACACATTTGAACATTATTTCAATTCCTATCATGCTACTGACTATATAACTTATTTTTAAAATACCAGTATATTCAGTAGGGTGTATGATCGGTGTGCAAACTTTCTTTGGTCTACCACTGAGGTACAGTTTGCTAATTGAAAAGCCCTAAACAGGCACTTCACAGACAGTTCACATTTGAAGAATCTAATCAGGAATCCATACTCCAGAGGTGGCTATATAAGCACTTCACAGAGCATTACCTAAATGCATACCAGAGTTTTAAAAATAGCATAAGAAGTATTAGAAACACTTTCTTACTGGTAAAATGACGGTATATAATATATCCCCCCACTCCCTTCAATGTTCAAGGACACTGATATTTAATAGAAGGCTGTGACAATCATCAATGGTTCAAATTGGCTTTGGTCTGTTTACAACGTGCTTAAAATGGGCATTCAACACACTGAATGGCAATGTACAGTGTAGCATTCATAATACATAAAATATTTAATAACTATGTATTTAAATTAAAACTTGTATGCAAGTTACATGCAAAACTTAATTGAAAAATTTTGTTCTGCTTTCGTGGAATTTAAAAAGTTTAAGGTGATATGGGTAGTAAGCTAGGAAGATTCCCTTTTCTTTCAGCTGATATATTTCTTGTAGGAAGCAGACATTTTCAAAATAATTCTACTACTCTCTGTAAATATATTTGTTGTGATAACGCTTCTTCCCATGAAAGACATTTCCCCTCCTCAACTCCCTGCCTCTTTGAACATTCAAAATTACAAGCCTGGAATTACACCAAAAATAAATCATTAGTAACTCGAATTCACCTTAGGGTCCACCTGACATTTTACTGATATACGTCATTGGAATAAAAGACTTTTTAGGTCATTAGTGTTGTCTGTTTAAAAGATGCTTAAGAAATTGCCTTAAGAATTGTAAAACTGGCCGTAGCACGATCCTGGTCTGCAGTCTCTGGACAAATGTTGGAACGCAAGCAGCAGCCCTCCAGTAAAGGATGAGAACCCTAAGACCTGGGGCTGGTTCTACTCTCACCAATAAGAATTCGGTGTTAAGTAGGCAGCACTGACTGACGCTGAGACCTTTTTAAACATTATTCCGGTCGACTTCTATAGAGGCAAGACTGTCTTAGCAGACAGGGTCTACTTTCCAAGTACCTTTAGGTTCTATAATAATTAAGGTTAAAATTCATTTGTGAAATTCCATCCATACCAAACCAGGTATTTAGGAAAGAGCTTTGAGGCTAGTTTCTCAGTTCTCTCTTTGATCCCAGCCTGGTGATTTTAGGCCATGTTCTAAACTTTCTTAAGTTCACTGTTTCCCTTCTTAGATTTAGGATTAGAAGATTTAAGTCTTAGAAGATTTCAGTGGGGTTAAGTAGAGAAGAACTTCTACAGGCATGGGGCAAAGAAGGGGTTTTCATATGACCCAACTTACTCCACACATTCCAACTTTCCACTGGGAGATAAAACATTTATAACATACACATCACTGAATAATTATGCTTATTTTGGTGTATGCACACGGCTGCTGTGGCAATAGAGGTATGGAGGTGTTGCAGCAAAGCCAGGGGTTCTGAGTGGTAGAAAAAACAAAAATGGCACTCAAAGAGGTGGAGGAAGAGATTTACTATGCGCAGGCCCAGAGGAGAGTCAATCTCCAAATTCTGAGCCCCATTTTCCAGCTTTCAGAGGTTTATATAGGATTTTATGTGGGATCAGCATGACTTTTGCTCAGTGGCTAACATGTTGCTAGGTGAAATTTTGCAAGCGGGGTTACAGAAGCAGAAGGCAGGTACAAGGTCATGGGCTGATTTACAGAAGCGGGGGTAGGAGTGGCTCTTTAGATATTTTTTCTGCAAGATTATGCTTTTTATTTCTCAACAGAGGTATGGATGGCTCATAGTTCAGTTGCAACATTTAATACTTAAGGTCTAGTTACTAAAAGACTCTAGGTCAAAAATTCTGTGCTGTACTACTGTACCTCATAGTATATGATAATAATAATGGTGAAGATGAGCTAACAGTAATTTATAAACAAATAGCAGCAACTGGCAAACAGAACCAACTTTATAACGCTGTAAGAATACATCTTTCATAAAAACTTGGAGAATTCCTACTCTTTGCTCAGATGCCTGCATATTAGGAGCTTTGCAAAACTGCTAAACCTTGCATCGAAGTGCAAATTCTTAACATAACACTCAATTTAGAGTCCTCAAAAATCTCCTCATCTTCTATTAACATCCTAATTGTAGTTTATATGTAACCAAGTATAGTAAACGTTCAAATAGTTGTAGGACACTATTTTGCATTTATTCATCTTAAAATAAAAATTGTTTGCAACTTCCTGCTACCTGCTCAGAAGACTAAAATAAAGATAAGGATTTTGCTAGTCAAAATCAGGTTGTGACCATCCATGAGTCACAGGCTCGCTTTAAAGAAACAGTGAGACAAACAGTGCTGACTTCACAGCCAGTGGTAAGCTTGTATTCCAGAGCTGTCTGGAATTGCTTCAGCTAATTTGAGAAGGGTCTTCCTACAGAGTATATGTAAACCCTTGCTCAAGGGATGCAGATCCCTGGCAGTTCCCCAGCCCCCAATATTCTGCCAAGTTCAATATGCTTAAGTTCCTTTTTTTTGGAAACAAAACAAATCAATATTACATTTTCTTGCCAACAAACCCTACAGCCTGCAATGGCCGCTTCCCGTTTATATAGTTCAGTTTCTTTTTAGAACGAAGATCTGGTGAGTCAGGCCCTATGCAAGTACTTTCAGGGTATTTTTCCAACCCGTGTTTTTAGTTTTATTTTGTTTTTTAAAGGAAGAATATAGTAGTGAAACAGTTAAGTCATAGAATAGGCAAAGGCAATCTTCAAAGTTTACCTTCACATTATTTAAAAAATCAGGCAAGATTCCCAGGGCTTCCCTGCTCCCAATTAATAAAAATCTAAGCATCAGCATCTATAACCTTCCAGGGAATGCCACTAAGGAGATTAGGCTGCCACATTAGCTGTGATTGAAAATATTTGGGTCTCCGTTATCAAATCGACACAACTTTGTGTAAATGACTTGAAGAAAAATTTCCTTTCAATGGATTTGCTAAAGCCAAAGCTTAACTTGAATTGCAATGCAATAAGTTTTTTATTTTATTAGGATGATACTAAAAAAGATACTTTAAATCTCCTGGTTATAGATTTTTAAAGGAGATTAGTCCTAGAGCATGTCTATGCTCTGGCAGCCAGTAGTCCAGAGGCCCTTTCTCTTTTGTGGGCCTCCAGGTTGTTATTCGCCCTGGCCTCCCTGGAACTTTTAGGTCAGACCATGTCTGTAACTGCAGTAAGATGGCCACTTGGGAAGGCCAGAACTCTGCTTCTCCTGTTCTGTTCAAGTCCTGGCCACTCCAAAAGCTCCCCTTCAGAGAATCTGTGACATTAGGAAATTTTGCCTTAATGACTACATCAATTTCAAAAAAAGTTTTTTTCTTCCCAGTAAAAATAAGAGTAACAGATACTTACAGCAATATTAATAACCACATTATTAATAATCATTTTATTATTATAAGAAACAATAGCAGCAGCTACCATTTTCTATTTACTATTATGTGCTAAACACATTGCATTCACAATCATATATACATTGTGTGTTAAATGGCATCATCCCCATTTACAGATGAGAAAGTTGAGGTTTGTGCAGTGGAAGGAACATGCCCAAGGTGATAGGGCTAGCAAATGACTGGGCTGGGTTTCATACTTAGGTCTGTGTGACTCCAAAACCTTACTTTTACCCATTAAATATTTCATGTTACCATGCTTCCTTTCCCATTTAGATATTAAGCCCCATCTCACATTGTGAGACAAAAGAAAAAACCCCATTAGAGAAAGGAAAATAGACATAGACATTTCATGCAGATCGAAGCTGCATGAAGAAATAAAGCTCTCCAGTGAGGGTGACTCTAAGGATAAATTACACATGTCAGTGCTATTGTGTTTTTGGTTTGTACCTCTATTTTTTATTTCCTATGGGATCTTAAAAGCAAATGCATACACGTAATGATAAATCAGTGGTTTGGGACTCAACGTATAACCATGCAATGTGTGACAAGGACTCTATAAACCTGGGGAACAGAAGGGCATAGGAACATAGTTTGTGTATACTATTGAAGCTAAGGTAGGATCAAAGCAAACAATATTACTATAGATTCAGCATGTTAAATTTAAGCCCCAGGGTAACTACCAAGAAAGTATGGTAGAATATGCAAGCTCATAGAGACAGAAATTAGAGTACAGGTTGTGGTGGGGGGTGAGGGGGCGAGCAGGGGGAATGGGGAGTCAATGCCTAATGGGTGAAGGGATTCCATTTGGGAGGTGGGGTGGGAAAGTTTCAGTAATCAAAGGTGGTGAAGGTACTTCAGTAATATGACTGTGATTAATTTCACTGATTGGAATGCTTGGGACTGGCTGAGATGGGAAAGTTTATCTAGTGTATATCTTCCTACAATTAAAAAAAAAAAAGCAACTAAGGAGACAATGCTAACTAAATACAATACAGGATCTTGTAGGGGACCCAGCAAGAGAAGAAAAAAGGCTCAAAGAGACATTACTGGTACATATGAAAAAATTGGAATATAGAGTGTAAATTTTATATTAATGCTAAATTTCTTGAACATGATAACTGTACTTAAGGTAATAACATTAAGTGAATATTCTCGTTATTAGGAAGTATACATGGCAGTATTAAGTGTGCAAGGAACATGATGTATACAACCTACACTCTTGTTCAAAAAGTGAATAGATAGGCAGACAGATAGGTGAGTTGATAGAATGCTATGGCAAATGTGACCAAATGCTAAAATAAGTGGATCTAAGTGTCTGTGGGCGGGTAGGGTATGTTGGAGTTTGTATATGAGGTTTGTAATATTTTTGTAACTATCTTACAAGTTTTAAAGTTTTTCAAAATTTAAAATGGAAAAAAGACTTCCCTGAGCACCAGTAACCCCACTAGAAGAAACATATGCCCTCAAAGGTGCCCATAACGAAGAGGACAGGCCTCATTTAGACGTTTAAGTCCCAGAATGTTTAGAAAACAAGTTGCACAGAAATCGGAATAGAGGTTGCCTCTGGAAGGGAGAGATGTGGAGTGGAAAAAATGGACTTTAAGGGGCTTGAGGGAACTTTCTGGGACGATGGAAATGTTCTGTGTCTTGACTGGGACTACACCGTGTGGCAGTTTGAGATTATTTATGAACCCCAAAAAGAGAAAGGTTATATTTGTAAACTGATCTATTTCTCTGGGTGTGATACCCTTTGATTGCATTAAATTCAAGAGCTTTAAGTTTACTTAATAAAATCAGTTTAGGGCTTTGGATTCCACCACGGTCAGTAGCGCGCGGTAGGTTGATATAAACAGGCAGTCACTCAAGAAGATACCAGAAGAGAGAGAAAGAGAGCGCTCTGTCATGTTTAATCCTGGGGCCCTCGGAAGAGATGAGCCATTTGCCTGATAGTTTGCAGCTGAAGAGAACAGAGCAGCTGAGCAGCTGAGAAGGCCGGGAAAGAAACAAGCCCTATGCCAAAGACTGATAAAGGAAGCCCTGAGAAATCAGGCACAGATTGATACCATCTTGATTCAACCCGTGGTAGCTGACTTTGGTGAGAAAGTACCTCTTACAGTACCTTGAGTTGGACTTTCCACAGTCTTGGGACCATAAGCTTTTACCCTAAATAAATATCCTTTACAAAACCAACAGATTTTCGGTGCTTTACATCAGGACCCCATTGGCATACAAATACACGCAGTGTATATATACATATATCTCAAAACTCATCAAACAGTATCTTTAAAATTGAGCTTTTTGAAAAAAAAATTGAGTTTTAATTGTATATAAATTATACCTCAATTTTTCAAAATTAAAAAAATCAAGTCATAGAACTTATCTCAGTGCCTTCATATCTATCTATCTGCTTACATATCTATCTGCTTCATAATTTATAATATTTAAAGCCACTACAGAGCAGGATCCCAGCTTCTAGTGGCTTGACTGCTCCCCAAATATCCCTTTATTCTTCCTTGAACCAGACTAACACAATGAATTATTTTTGTTAGCATGTGGTTTCAGGCCAATAGGCTAAAAGAGCTTAAACTGTCAACCAGATGCTATGATGAATAGTCATCCTTGAGCCCAACATTCAGATTTTTCAAAAGGTGATTGCTCTGGGATTGAACACTGACATTCCCAATTAAATACTTCTAAATCCTATGTAAACATGGGCAAATTTCTTAACCTTAACATGCCTCATCTATGAAATGTCAATGAAAATGTTTGTGGTTAGGAGGGTTAAATGAGGTAATGGATAAAACAATAAAGTGCTGAGAACAGCGCTGGCCCAACTACTAGCAATCAATATATGGGGGTTTTTGTTATTGTGATGTTCACATTAGCATGGAGACGGATTATAAAATTTTAGGATGGGAACTTCTCTCTCAAACTTTTAGCTGTCTAATAATGCAGAGACCTGGTGACCTCAACACAACTGGTGCCAAAGCAAAACCAGTGGTAGAAAATATCCAACAAGGTGGACCTCCTTGGAATAGCAAATCATTCTGATTGGTTTCTTTGGAAAGCTTTAACCTTTTCTTTTTCACTTTTCCAACTCTCCCCTCCCTGAGGCCAAACAAGGCACCCTACATCCTGGAGTGGGTGCATTTGCAGTCCCTGAATGATTCTAGACGTCACCTCTACCTCCAGTAAATCCCTCCACTAAAATATGCCTCATGCCCTTGAGGGAAAAGCTGCAGGGCTGTGGAAGACCCAGGTGT
Source organism: Dasypus novemcinctus (assembly GCF_030445035.2). Classification (NCBI taxonomy): domain Eukaryota; kingdom Metazoa; phylum Chordata; class Mammalia; order Cingulata; family Dasypodidae; genus Dasypus; species Dasypus novemcinctus. Next base: position 136,182,747 of record NC_080677.1, on the reverse strand, counting down.
AGTGTGGGCTTAGCAAGGGGTACGTGGTTTTCACCTGACTGGCAAAGGGGTCTGTGGAACAAAAAAGTTTAAGAACTCCAGAAGAATAAAGTTTTTTTGAATTTAATTCAAGCTCACAGACCCCCTGCTTAAGAACCCCTGCTGTAGGCTGACAAAAGAAACTCGAAAAAAAATCATTTCATTTAAGCAGAACCTCATGAAACATGAGTTTAATTTACAGTTAAAAGTCTAAGGAAAAAAAAAACTAAGCTAGCCGTACTAGCAACAGCAGCAATCTCAAGGGTGCTGGCTTCTTGCCAGATCTAGGAGGGTCTTACCTTCGTACAGCCAGTCACTAAGGCCGTTGTATATTACACCTTCCTTCCCAGTAGACACCACGCGAATTGCCTGCTTCCCAAGGTGTGCACGGTAGTAGATATTATTTTCAAAGATAAATATCTAATTTGGAAAGAAAAAAAAAACCATAATATTAACCAAGGAAGTGGTTATCGATAGGGTGTTCTTAATATTGAAATTTTCTGTTTCCTGCTGCATTTATTTGATAGAACCTTAGGACCATTTGAGATACTCCAAAGAAATTTATATTTAATATTCAAGCTCCACAGAGTTCATGCAATTTTATTGTTATCATGTTTGGACAATATGTGGTCAAGCACCTTTGGTTACTTTAACATTGAATTACTCTGATTATTTTAGCAAAAATTTTTCCCAGGCATTTGAGAGTGGTGGGCTGGGAAACTAGAAATCTGATTCAACATTCATTAAAAACTAGTTACTGAGCAAGTCTTCTGTGCCAATCACGGTGGAACACAATGATAAGTAAGGTGGGACATATAATGCGCCTTTATTCTACCTCCAATCGCATAGAGAAGACAAACATTAAATAGGAAAATGTTCTGAAAGGGAAGATGTGGAACTCTGGGAACACATAACAGGGAGATCCAATTTAGGCCAAAGGGCAGGGAAGGTCTCCCTGAGAAAGCAATATTTAAGCTGAGATCTAAATGCTGAGTAGGAAGAAGAAAAGTGACTGAGAAATTAGATTCTATAGAGAACAAAGCTTGAGTGAGAACCAGAAGGCAAAAAAAGGACCTGGGATATGGAAGGGATTGGAAAAAAGCTCCCTAGGAACTGTACTGAAGGGGGCAAAAGAGATGGGGGCAAGAGATGAGCGTAGAGAGGTGAGCAGGTGCCATTTCTGGGGGTCTTTTAAGCCATCTTAAAGAGTTCTAATGACAAAAGGAAGCCTTGACAAAGGTGTTATGTGGAGAGCAACTTGCTCAGCTGTGTGTTTTCAGATGAGTCCAGAGGCGGTGATTAGAAGGGGGAGGAACCTGCTGCAATGACCTGAAGGAGTGGGACAGTGGCCTGGACCAGAGTGTCAACCATGGAACTGGAGGGATGCAGAAAGACTGGTGAGAAAATGAGGAGAATTTACCAAACATGCTGAGTAAACTGAAGTCTGGGGTTTAGTTGTAGGAGGAACCAAAGATGGCTTTTAATGTCTTTCTTTTGGGCAACTGGGTGATGATGACCCATCTGCAGAGTTGGGGTACACTGAAGGTACTATATTATTATATAATTCTGACATTGGGCCAAATTATATACTCTTTGTGGAAGTAGGGAAGATGGTTTAGGTCAGTCATTCTCAAAATTTGATGCATATTGGAATGACACGGGGAGATTTTGAAAATCCTAACGCCCAGTCCAACAGCCCAATTAAATCAGAATCTCCAGGGGTGGCACCCAGGTATCATTATTTTTTAATAACACCCCAGGTGATTCCAGTGTGTAGCCAAGTTTAAGCCCAGTGGCCCAGATAGTAATCTAAAGTCTCTTGATGCACTTCAACTATAGTCTACAAAATATTTGTATTCTCTGAGGTCTAAGCAATTCTGCCAAGTTTTCTGTATTAAATTCTCTGCATTCCATCCCTATGTGTGCTTCAGAACATGATACTAATCATACTTTGCAATTATCCCGTGTCTATGGAAACTGAGCTATATGGGTTTTTTAAAATCCAGGGAAAATGTCAGTGTCGTTTAAGAGACTATTGGGAGAATATATTTTACATGGTACAGGCAATGAGGGTATATATAAAAATTGTTTATTAAAAATACAAAAAAAATGCATTGTCCCCAGATCATTCTCATAGAAGGAGAGAACTGAAAGCGCTATCAAATATAAGTTTTCTGTTCAGGTCTCCTCCCTCTTAAAGTATGCACTTCAACCAGAAATGAGTTGGAAACCTTCCAGAAACAAGTATACACCCTAAATTAACTTCAGTAGCTGTTCTTAGGAGTTTGCCTAAGGGTAACATAGACTACTAAAGTTTAACTTCTTTTATGGTTTCTAAGCCTACAATGGATTTTTGAATAAAACCAGGCTGTAATCAATTAATATTTTGAGTAAGTAAAATTTGTTATGATAGATAATAAATCCTTTTTCACCTTGGCTTTATTTTTATTTTTTCTTTTTTTTTATTGAAGTATATCATTCATACATGAACACACATAAACAATAAGTGTATAGTAAATACTGGGAACTTATAAAATAAACATACATAACATCACACAGGAGTCTCGTACTTCACCCCTCCGCCAACTCTTGGCATTGGTGTGAAACATTTGTTACAAACTATGCCAAGAGCATTGTCTAAATATTACTACCAACTATATTCCTTATCTTACATTTGGTGTATTTTCCCCCCAACCCACACTATTTTTTTAAAATGTATTTTTGTTACAGATATTGTGAACTTGTAAAACAATCATACAGATGTGTAGATTTCCCATACAACTCCACACCCTGGTGGAACATTTGTTACAGATTATGAGATAGTATCATCAGATTATTACCACCAATCACGGCCTTATTTTTAATGGAAGGAAAACTAGGAAATAAATTATAAAGAAGAGTTTATTCTTGCTGTAAAGATGCTTTTACATTTCCCTTTTGGTATTCAAGTAAAAGATGATGGATGGTATCAAATTTTGTTTGCAGTTATAGCAATATGAAACACTGGGAGACTAGGAAATCCTGGGGTGCTTGGCATTGTCAAGGTGGAAAAAAGGAAGGAAGGAAGGAAGGGAGGGAGGGAGGAAGGAAGTGAGGGAGGGAGGGAGGGAGGGATGAATTTATATTGCAGACAGACTTTCCCAAGGATTCAGGTTAGAAATGATGGGGCCTGAAGTAGGGCAGTGACAGTGGGAATAGAAAGAGAATATGGAATCGAGACACAGCAAGAGATCAACCCACAAAACTTAGGATTCTTAATGTCCCCAAATAATGTTGGTTTCAGCTAATTGGTCAACTGGTCCCCCTCTCATTTACCATGCTTTATAATATCCACTTTAAAAAGCCTTCTTTCCCCAAACATCTCTCTCCTCTGATCACTTGACACTTTTTACCATGTATCTTAAATTGCAGATATTTGGGTATTTTTCAGATCTTCAAAACAGGGCTGGAGGTGACAGATGGCAGGGACCACGTTTATACTATATTGTCTCTTCCACCATTTCCAGCACAGTGAATCACATGTTGAATTCATTTTATTTAACCAACATTTAGAAAATGCTTCCTGTGTGCCAGGTACTTTTAAAAGACTTTTCATGTATTAACTGACTTACTCTTTAAAATAACCCTATAGAACAGATACTGTTATTGTTTGAACTGAAGCATGGAGAAGCTCAGTGACTTTCTCAACAGCTAGTTAATCAGTGATGCATCTGGGACTTAAATGTAGTGGCAAGGAGATGTTAAATAACTTCACAAAGTCACCCAATGAATCAAAGGAGGAGGCAAGTTTTGAACTTGGGTAGTCTAGTTCCAGAGTCCCTGCTCTTAGTAATCATGGTATGTTGCCTCTCAACTTGTTAAAAGCGTAAAACGTCCAAGATTTTAAACAAATGACACCTCTAACACTTCCTATGGCTATCTTTTTTTCATGCAGAAGGAACCTTATGTCCAGAAGTCACTCTCATGAGACACTCAGAATATGTACAGGCAAGGGGTAGATGTCACAATGTCATTGTCATCAGAATCTTTCCAGTAGATACAACAGCCATGTCATCAGCCATCCCCATTCTATTCTCTTATCTGTGTTTTCTTCAGCAAAGAGCACTGGTCAGAATCCCTGGGGTCTAGTATTGGCATGACTTTCTAGAATAGAGTATGTCTGCCAGGCCCTTCTAGCTACAAATTTCTATCAGTTGAGGATCTTGTTTCCACATTCAGCTCTTGGAATCTGTTCTGGTAAATGCGCTAACCTCTCTCTCAGGATTGTCTTTTTCCTCTGTGGACCTCAGCTATGCCCAGCTGCTGATAGATTCCGTGGCTGTGATTTTAACTGCCCTATCAGGGCCCTGAGGCTGTTTCTATTTCCTTAAATGGAAATGCTGCTGAAACAATAAAACCCACAGCTGCTGCAGCAACAATCCCATCATCCCACAGCAGAGGGGGCTCTACAACCGGAGGAGTGAGCCTTCCTCACTCCCACATCTGACCTGGGTTCTTTCTTCCAGAAAGCTTCTTAAAAGTATATTCTCGGTTCCCAAATAATAATCAGACGTAAATAAACCACAGGGAAGATAATGAAATTTTATTATGTAGTCCTCATATCCATTTTCCAAGCATACCCAAGCAAAGGAATGTAGAGTTTTTCCAGTAAGATAAAGTCATGGTTTCTATTTCCTGCACCACCTTTAAAGAGACACCTTAAACACACTGTCTTTATCCCTAACACCTCAATCTGTAAGCTTTGTCCTAGCCCATCTGCCTTTTCATGGTCCTGTGAACATCCCATGTGTGCTCCCTCATCAGACTCTGTTTTCTCCTTACAGAAATGCTGTTTTTTGCTCTAGTGCGCACCCAAATCCTTGGCGTCTTTCGAGGCTCTGCTCAATTCCTGTCCTTCTAGGAGGAGGTCTCAATGACAATCCTACTGCATTTATATTGTGCTACCCCCTCCTCATCAAGAGCACAAGTTGCCACATATTGAGAGGCTTTTGAAAAGAAGTGTAAAAAACCCAGGGGAGAGATAAGAAAGAAGACTTGGAAATGGATGAGAGGATGCCACGCGCTCTGGTTGCCAGCAGCCCATCTCAGCCCAGACAGAGGCTGCCAAGTGACAGCTGAAGAGACTTTCACTCAAGATGCAAGTAACGCGTTTTCCAGGAACCGGGTGGCAGACTTGAGGAAAGTCCATTTCCCCATTTTTGCAGAATTCAGCCACAGCAGCTGTTGGGAGCACAGAAGGCAGAGAAGCATCGGCACCTCCTGTGCCCCGAGGAGGCAGGGAAGCCCTGATCCCAGAGGCACTCCACACCAAGGAAGAGCCCTCTCCAATTGTCTGCTGGTGGTGGACAATAAGCGGATTTGTTTCTTTATAAACATTAGGTAATCTTTGCAGACCTCATAAATAAAGGCTGCACAGAAAGCAGTGTGAATATTTGTCCCTGTATGGGTAAACTAACGCTGTCTTATGTTAGTGGTAGTGGGAAAATTATCCAATGGAGTTAGGTATGTCAATTTTACCACTTTGTAGGCATGCTCTGATCAGCCATAGGGACTGTTGGGTTACACATATTTGGTATCCAAAATTTCTCCTATGAGTTCTTTTTGTATTCTCAAATGACTAGATCTCAAGTTTTATGAGAGCAGCGGTCAAGGGTCATATTTCTTCCCTTCCACCCCTGGGGCCACATTACCTCCATGCATCATATGCTACACACTGAATTTTAATGGAAGCAAGTTTAAATTAGCTTTATAAGGACTTGAATGAGGAGACACTTCCTGACATCTGGTCACTTGTAAGTCACAACTGGAACGTCATAGCTGTGGAGAGGCTGGGATTTAACCCAGCCACCTAAGCAGAGATCCTCAGGGCAACTGCATGCGGAGCAAGCCCATCAATTCATCTGCACACTGTCACCATAATATCCTTTTCACTTCAATGAGGAAGAACAGGAAAGAATTTTAAGCAAGGTAGTCACCATTTTATTCATAACTAAAAAAGAAACCTTTGGAAAGTATAACTTCTGAGTTTTTTAAAGACCAGAGGGATGGATCCTCACAAGTCCAGAGGCTAGAGCATAAGAAGAGTGACTCTTCAGAGGAGTGAGTGATAAATTTTATGCATTTGACTAAAAAGCCGAGAGAAATAGGAGGTCTTACAGTAGAGGAAGTCTAAAATCCAGGAGATGATACCATTCATGGGACCTTGATGTGGATGTGGGTATGACTAAAGTTGGTGGGGACAGTTAGAATGGAGAGGAAAACTAATGGCAAGGTGCTGAAAATTTCTAATTAATTTTTAAAAATTATTTTTAATTTATTAGGAAGTTGTAAGTTTACAGAAAAATCATTCAGAAAATATAGACTCCCCATACCTTCCACTCCCATTAGCTATACCTTGCATTAGTGTGGTACATTTGTCACAATTGATGAAAGAACATGATTATAATTGTACTATTAACAATAATCCAAGTTTCCATTAGGGCTTATTATTTGTGCAGAGTACTATGTTGCTGTTTTTAAAATTTTTATTCTAGTCACATATATATACAACCTAAAATTTCCCCTTTTAACCACATTCAAATATAATTCAATGGTGTTAATTACATTCACAATGTTACCTTTACCACCATCCATTACCAAACTTTTCCAGCACCCCAAATGGAAATTCTATACCAATTACACATTAATCCCTATCCCCCACCCCAGCCCCGATGACCTGTATTCTTATTTCTGAACTTTGAAAATATCATGTTGAGCAAAATAAGCCAGAAATAATAGACTAAATATTGTATGATTTCACTATGAAATCATTAGAATAAGCAAGTCCATAAAGTCAGAATCTGATTAATTTTTATACAGAAGTTGTATTCCAAAAATAATCTTGATATGAAATAAACCATTATATTACATATTGGACTATTTTGAAAACTAGTTTTGGATGTTGGGAAAAAATATTTATTCTTATCATTGAGAAAATTCTGTTTTGATCCCACCAAATCTCCAACAACACTGTTATCTACTTATTTGACATTTCTTGATCATCTGCTATGATGGGCATGAAAGATACTAAATTAGATCATGCATGCAGCTTGCTTTGGCGGTTACAACTTAGTAGAATATAGTAGTGTATAAAGAAAAAGAAATAGAATAAAAGAAATAAAATAATTTATTGTAACAGTTTGAGATGGTTATGAATTCTGAAAATAGATACTGGATTATGTTTGTAATCTGGTCTGTACCTGGGTGTGATTAAGTTATGATTAGGGTTTTGATTGGGCCACATCACTAGGGTGTTGAGTCCCCACTCCTTGGTGAGTGAGGACTCACAGATAAAAGACATGGCAAAAGACAGAGGTAAGGGTTTTTGATATTGGAGTTTTGATGCTGGAGTTTGATGCTGAAGCCTTAAGCTGAAGCCCTGGGAAGTAAGCACACAGAGGAAACAGAAGCAAGCCCCAGGAAGAGAGGAAACTTGAGCCCAGGAAGAAGCAAGCCCTGGGAAGAGAGGAAGCCTGAGCCCAGACAGAAGCAAGACCAAGGAAGAGAGGAACCCAGGAAGCCTGAACCCTTGCAGACGTCAGCAGCCATCTTGCTCCAACACGTGAAAACAGACTTTGGTGAGGGAAGAAACTTATGTTTTATGGCCCGGTATTTCTAAGCTCCTACCCCAAATAAATACCCTTTATGAAAACCAACCAATTTCTGGTATTTACCATCAGCACCCCTTTGGCTGACTAATACACTTATTATTGCTTTAAGGCTTTGGAGATGAGGCCTTAAAGAATTCCTTAGGTATGCTTGGGGGAGGATTAGAGCAAAGAACATTTCAGACAGTGGGATAAATATAAGGAAAGGCCTGAAGATAGGGAAAATACAGTGCATTTAGAGAACTGCAAGTAGGCTGCAAGAGTTGAAAATCAGAGTGTATGCAGGAGTGCAGAGTTGGTGAAAGAAGTGGCAAGAGGGGAAGAAAGGTTATTTGACTTTGTGCCATGCAAAGGAGTGTGGACCTCATTTTCTTCATAAGGGGAAAACTTAGAAGGAGAAAGTTTAGGAGAATATAATCAAATCTGCATTTTAGAAATATTGCCATGGTGGCCCAATGGAGACGGGAGGCCTGCAAAGCTGGAGGGAGGAGGCTATAGGAAATGGTGAAGGCATGAACCAAGATACTGGGCCTGATTAAGAGAAGAAGTATTGGAAAAAAATATATTTAGGAGTTAGAACCAACAGGGTATGTATGTGTGGTGGTGAAAAAGAAGGAAATAAATATGATTTCTCAAGTTCACACTTGGGTGATTGGTACCGATGAAAGGTACCGAGAATATGACAGGAAATAAGAAAGAGAAAGTTTGGAGGAGGGAGTTAGATTTTAATTTTGACACATTGAACATGAGATGCCTCTGAAACATGCCAGGCCGATGCTCAATAGGAAATTGGAGATTTGTCTTGAGAGGCAGGACACACAGATGTAGAAGTCGTCATTTATGGATGACAGGTAGATTATGGTTCAGCATAAGATCATTCAGAAACAAAGTGTTTTTTAAGCAAAGAGTTGTACCAAGGGTCACAGCACGGGGAAAGGTCAATTTTTTGTCAAGCAGGTAAAAGAGATCCTCTGAAGTTTCATTTGATATCAAGTCACACTGAAATTCCTCATATTTGACAGGCTGCAGTGCTATCTGGAACTGGAAGGGGCTGTCTCGGTTCAAAATTGTCTATTAATTCAAGTTCTAAAAATAACCTATTGTAATCCCACTTCATCTATATCACATAAGCCAGTGTGCCAATGATAATGTCAGAAAACTATATTAGTGCATTATTCCTTCTTTGTGTTTGAAAATTGTATGAAAATTAATGGAGGTCTCAACATATATGAGGTGAGGAAATAGTCCTTTCTAGAAAATGTCATCCTTTTATTCCTTCTTCTTCAGCACCTACAAGATAAAGTCTGGAAACCTCTGCTTTGGATTCAAAGCATTACCTACCTCTCCAGTGTTATTTCCCATCTCTAATTTCTTCTTACAAGCCTCATCTTCTTGCCATTTTTGAAATATGTCCTGCTCATTTTTACCTGGGCAAGTCCCCACTGGGTATGTCTGTACTCTTCCTCTCAGCCTAGCCAAGTCTTTTTCCATATTAAAGTATGGTAGAAGCTTCTCCTCTTTTTTCCTAGACCTTCCTTGTCTGCTCTGGCTTGTCCTGCCTGCCTGCTCTCTGAATGTCTTCAGCGCTTTCTGTCTTTGTTCTTCATTTAGCCCTTGATGTCATATAGTGCTTCTTCTTCTTCAGTATCTGTAATGTCCCATTTCTACAGTTCATATTAGATTACAATTAGGCAGGGGTTGTGCCTCTTAATCCTTTCTTTCCGCCTTCTGCATCCTTAATAGGACTATGTAAATGGCAGTGCTCAAAAAACAAATATATTTGTTTTCAAGCTTAACTAGTTTGCAGATGTCTATTTTTGCCTTGACTTTATCTTAATTTAACAAAACCAATTATTTCCTTCATTTCTGGTCAGTTTAGAACATGTCCTACCACCCAAACCAAATACCAATTCTAAACACAGACTTCTTGAAACACAAACTAAATGGACTGGAAACATAGAGATAAAGAGTAAAGCATATTTTGCTGTTTTTACAGAAATCACAATTTCATTAGTCTGATATTTTTATGAACACCTTAGATTTAATATGGTTATACATTTATTCTATGATATTCTATGAAAGTCCAATTTTTAACTGGAGTTCTCTGGAGGAAAGGGAACTTTGAGTTAAATAGATTTCTTGGTGAATTTTCTTATTAAAGGAAAGATCTTCTCAATTTCAATCCTTATTAAGGAAATATTTCCATATTTTTCTACTTTCCTGATTTATTAAATAAAGTGATATATAATATGGCATTATCATTGACTAAGAACCTAGTACTACCTAAGCTCATGAACATCAATATATGTTTCATTGCCCAGAACTACTGGTATAGTATAAAAAAAGGGATTGAATTAAATCTATATGCCTTTCCAGAAGTTGTTTTCCTAGATATTGTATGTGTTACTACTACTTTTTCTCATCCAAGTAGTATACAGAAAAACTAAACCTTGGTGATTTGGCTTGGATTTGACTAATTGAGGCTTTGACTTTTCTGTGAATCTGAAAGAGCTAATGCATGTTCAAGTAGCTCACTTGATGAGTAGAAATCAATATCTGCCTGCCACTCTCTCTCTCTGTGTTAATATATGTGTATGTGTGTATGTATATTAGTGATAATTTATACCCTTAATATTTCTAAAAATGATTTACAATAGATTATAATAAAAGCACATAACCTCATGGTCACAGGGTGGTTTTAATAAGCTAAAAGAGACATACATAGGTGAAGACAGAGCTAATTATTTCAGGAACCAGGCATGAGATAATTACTATAATTGGGCACAGTGTAGCTTTTAGTTCTGGAAAATCAAGGTCCAAAGGGAAACATGTTGAATAGCTCAGTGTTTGACAAAAATATAGCAAAACAGGTAAAGGTAGAATAGAAAGGACATTGGATTTAAAGTAGAAACCTGAATTCTAGTCTGAAACTACTAGCTGTTGAGCTAACATTTGTGAAAAGTTACTTAAACTTGTTAATCTCAGTTCCTTCACTAAAAAATAGGAGGTTGGAATGGATGATTTCTAAGAGATGTGTTCTATCTTTAACATTACTTAACACAAAATTCTCTCTTTTGGCAAAATAGTTACACTGTTACCATACTTCTATTCAAAAGGATAACTATGATGAAGGAGAAATTCAACTTTCATAGTAAGCCCAAAATAGTATTATCAAGGAGAAAACATTATCTCTATATAAGATTAAAAACCTCACCTATCATATTGCCCTAGGTTTCTTTAACTGACATATTGCACTGATTTCTCTAAACCCCAGAACACATCCAGTTACTAGTGACTATTTACTGTCTTTTCCCCTTGCATTCTGCTTCCTCTCTTGAGTTATCCCAGTTGCTCAAGCACAAGTTAATGACATTTCCAAAATTATAAATAAGGAAAAAAAATCCTGTTATAGATGATATGAAATTTAATTGAAAAACTTTTAAAAATTAGATCAGGAATGTTTTTTCATGTCATTAAGCATCATCTCAGAACCTGCCTTATAGTGAACATACTATAATTTATTTACTTATTTCCCTATTGTTGAGCATATTTTGTTTTTTAAAAAAATAATAAAACATTATTATGCTCATCTTTGTACAAAATCTTTGCCTATATGTCTGAAAATTCCCTTAGCATAAATTCCTAGGAGTGGAAATCATGAACCACATTCATTGTCCAATAAAAAATGGGTAAAGGACATAAACAGGTAACTCAAAGAACCAGAAATTACTGAACTATATACAGGAACAATTGTACTCACTAATAACAAAAATAAATTTTATTGCAAAGAGAATATTTTGGTTATCAAACTATCAAAAACTGTACAAAGTGATACTCCCATGTTTCTAAGAATGCAATGTACTCTCCTGAAGGGGACATAAACTGATATAACATTTATGAAAAGCAATTAGCAAATCAAATCAAAAGACTTTGTAAATGTGGATTATGTGAAGAAACACTGCTGGAAATAAAGGCATAATTGGTCGTTTCAAGCTGTATTTATAGAAACTGATGATAGTGGAAAGGTCAGATACCTTTGAACTAAAAGGGAATAAGATGTGTATATGCATTTGCTTAAATGCTTTTCCCAGGAAATACCCTTGAAATGGCTCTGTATCATTCTCAGGTTACTCGATGCTCCATGTTAGGAACTGGCTATTAAATTTATGAATTACATAAGTTTTACTTTCCCAGTTTTGCTCTCCTCTTTTCTGTATTTTGACTGTTCTACCTCTCAGTTGGGCAAAGAAGTGACCTCCAATAAAACTACTTTGTAGCCATATCTGGAAAATAGATTGATGGGGGAGATAGTAAAAATTGTTGAACAATAAAAGGGTTTGTGGCTCTTGGGTGATCTCTCTCATTCAGGTTAACAGCTGCAGTAACATCGTCATCATCACCACAAACACCCATTTGAGCTTCTCTGTTATGACAAGCATGATGCAAAGCACTTGACAAGCAAGATCTCATGTAATCTTTGTAATGATTATAATTCTGAATTTATTCTGAGTGAATATTTCATACGTTCCAGTTAAACAACCAGCCTGAAATTCAGAAAACTGGTTCCTATGTTGGTTCCTGCCTAGATAGCTGGCAAAAGTCACTTAATTTCTTTGTCTTTTTATTTTCCCCTTTGTAAAATACAGATAATCATACCTGTTGTGCTTACCATATGGTGTCATTGTGAGGATAAAAGGAGATAATTCATGGGAGAAAATCTTGAAGGTTATAAAGCATTATTTAAAGGTAACATGTTATTATCACAATAAGTATCATCCTATCAAATCCTTTACTATGGAGGATACCATCCTAATAACAGGGTTCTTGTAGCTCCCTCATTTGAACACTTTTCTCTTTGCCCTTTACTTCAAAAATCAGTGAAACACATTACACCAAATTTCCACTCCAGCAAATTAATACAGGATTTAATACCAAAGGGCAGAGTTTAATGCCAAAAAGAGAAAGTCTTGTAGATAATTTAAAACTACTCTTCCTACCAGAAACTATCAGCATTATTCATTCTTTCAAAATGTCAGCCCAAATCAAGATGAAATGTCTGAAACACCATGATAAAGACCTGCCCATATACGTAGCTTTTAAATGTTAAAGGAAAAAAGTCCTCTTTCAAAGTCACCCACCCAGAGAAATCTATCAGCATCTTTCTTACCTACAAAATCCACCTTTTAATTCTGAGGTTTCTGATGTGTTATTTTTTCAAAGCTAAGAAAAATGTCTCAAAATAAGGTTACATTCCTAAGAATCTGTTAGCACATCCTCACTGTCTACTTTGACACTCTTTAGTTCAGTGTCGAACCTAAAGAATTCCATAGCTAATTAGAAGCAGAGGGCAGCAATGGTAGAAGTAACTAGCATTGTGTCCTGTCTGAATATACGTGAAAATGTGAATTCTTTTGAACTTTATTTTGAAATACTCTCAAACTTACAGGACACATACAAAAATAATACAAACCCTATACAGAGAACTCCAACATACCCTTATCCCTCCAGATATCCAGCTCCACCACTTTCAACATTTGGCTGTATGTACCATATCATCGATCTGACCACCTATCAATCCATTTTCTGAACTCTTGAGTGTACGTCATAAACATTGCGTTCCTTGAACCCTTAATACTTCCACGTACATTTCCTAAGAACAAGGGTCTTCACTTATGTAGCCACTTTAATTGCAATTATCAAGTTGAAGAAACGAAACATATCCCAATTTTTTCATGTCTCTATAATTTGTTTTATTTTTCTAAAAACTGCTAGGAGCAATATACCAGAAATGGGTTGGCTTTTATAATGGAAATGTATTAGGTTAAAAGCTTACAGTTCTGAGGCTGTGAAAATGTCCAAATCAAGGTATCATCAGAGATGTATCTCATCAAAGTTTTTTTTTTTTTTGGCTGGTGGAGATCCTGGACTCCTGCTATGTGGCAAGACACAATAATGGCTCTCCAGTCTGGGTCTCTGACTTCTACTTACAGACTTACTTTCTTCCTGAGCTAAGCTGTGGGTGATCAGGCATATAACTTACCTCTCCCTTCTCCTCTGGGCCTCCTCTCTTTCAGCCTCTCAGGGTCCTCATTCTCTGCCTCTGTATTCCACTGATTCCAGCCACTGGCATCCAGGGCCTCTACTTCAGTGTCTCTGTGTATCTCTGCATTTTTCCTCATTTATGAAGGACTCCAGAAAAAGACCAACACAAACCCTGGGTCACACCTCACCAGAGTAATCCAATCAAAGTTCCCTCAACTGAATCCAATCCAATCCAAGGGACCACACCCACAACTTTAAGAACATAATCTTTTCTCAAATCCACAAAAGGCCTCATACTGTCACAAGGTCCCTTTGAGTCTTTTCTCCTCCCTAGCTAGATCCCATCCAGGAGCCTGTATTGCATTTAATCATCATTATCTCTTTAGTTGCCTTTTTTTTTTTTTTTTTTTTTTTTGAGGTACCAGGGGCCAGGGAGTGGGACCTCACCTTGTATGTGGGAAGCCCACTTTCACCCACCGAGCCACATTTGGCTTCTCAGAATTGTTTTTTTTTTTTTTTAAAGATTTATTTATTTATTTAATCCCCCCCCCCCCCCCACCCTGTTGTCTGTTCTCTGTGTCTATTTTGCTGTGTCTTGTTTCTTGGTCCGCTTCTGTTGTCGTCAGTGGCATGGGAAGTGTGGGTGGCGCCATTCCTAGGCAGGCTGCACTTTCTTTCGCTCTGGGCGGCTCTACTTACAGGCGTACTCCTTGCGCATGGGGATCCCCTACACGGGGATCCCCTATGTGGGGGACACCCCTGTGTGGCACGGCACTCCTTGCACGCATCAGCACTGCGCATGGGCCAGCTCCACACGGGTCAAGGAGGCCCAGGGTTTGAACCGCGGACCTCCCATGTGGTAGACGGCCGCCCTAACCACTGGGCCAAGTCCGTTTCCCCAGAATTGGTTTTATCATTTGTTTTTCTTGTTGTTTGTTTTTATTTTTTTTCAGGAGGCATTAGGAACTGAACTCAGGATATCCCATGTAGAAGGTTGGTGTTCAACTTCTAGAACTACATCTGCTCCCTTCCTTTTCTTTTTAGTTGTGGAAATATATACATGGCATACATTTCCCGTCTTAAGCATTACCAAGCATACTGTTCAGTGAGATAGCCCCATTCACAATATTGCAATGCTCTTACCAATTTCCATGACTAAAACTTTTGCATCTCCCCAGATAGAAACCCTACGCCCATTTCACACTAACTCATTTACCCTGCCCTTTACCCCTGGCAATTTGTATTCTAATTTCTGTCTCTATGAACACGCATATTCTCTAATATTCCCTTTGTAGTTAACCTGATTTAATATCCTAAATCTATAACAATCTCATTTGCTTTGATACCAACTGTAACAGTATACACAAACTATGTCCCCATGCCCCCTCCAGCCCTCCAGTTTTATGTAGTTCATGTCACAAATGATGTTTATATATTATGAGTCCCAGAAGACCGATTTCTCATTCGATTTTTTACATCTGCAAAAATAGTCCCCAAATAAACCAAAAATATAATAGTACTGGCATTTTTACTTACCCATTTTTTTCTTATCAGAAATTTTTATTTCTTCATATGGTTCTAATCTTTGTCTATAGTCCTTTCCTTTCAACCTGCAGAACACTCTTTAGCATTTCTAACAGGGTTGGCCGAGCGGTGAGGACCCTCTCAGCTTTTGTGTATCTGGGAATGTCTTAATTTCTCCCTGATTTCTGAAAGACAGTTTTGCTAGATATAGAATTCTTGTCTGACAGTTTTTTGCTTTCAGCACTTTAAATATGCTATCCTACTGCTTTCTTGCTTCCATAGTTTCTGATAAGAAATTAGTACTTAATCTTATTAAGGTGCCTTTGTATGTGACATGTTCTCGCCTTACAGCTTTCAGCACTCTCTATCCTTGGCACTTAAAATTTTTATTATAATATGCTGCAGTATGGGTCCATTCAGTTTATCATCTTTGGGGTTCAATGAGGGTCTTGGATGTACATATTTATGTCTTTCATTAAGTTTGGTAAATTTTCAGCCATTATTTCTTTGCCCCTTGCTCTCTCTTTTCCTCTTTTTCTCCTGGGACTCCTGCAATGCATATATTGGTATACTTGATGGTATCCAACAAGTTTCTCAGGCTTTTTTCATTCTTCTTTTTCTGTTCCTATGACTGAATGATTTCGATGTCTTATATTCAAATTATATGATTCTTTCTTCTGCTAGCTTGAATCTGCTGTTGAACCTCTCTAGGGAATTTTTTATTTCTGTGACTATGGTTTTCAGCTCTGTTTTGTTTCTTTTCATAATTTCCATCTCTTTATCAATATTCTCTTTGTTCTCATCTATCATAATCCTGATTTCCTTTGGTTATTTTTTAAAGCCAAAGGTTTCTTTATATCAATGTTATTGAAACATATTTATAAACCATACAATCCATCTAATGTATACAATCAGTGACATCTGGCATAATCACTGAGTTGTGCATTCATCACTGCAATCAGTATTAGGGCATTATCATTACTCCAGAGAGAAAAAAACCCTACTCCTTAGTAGTCACCTCCCAGTTCCTCTATCATTCTCCTGCCATATATAACTACTAATTATTGCCATCTCTACACATTTATTTATATTTACATTTTGTATAAATGGGCTCTAACAATATATGCAGTATTTTGCATCTAGTTTTTTTCACTTAGCATACTTCCTTTTCTACCATTGATGGAAGAATATTAATATTTTGCTATACCCTACAGTCCATAGATGGCTTTGATTGTATTTTCCCCAAATATCACTGTATTATTAACAACTTATAATTTTAACATACATTTATTCTGTTTCAGAGAAAAGCGTTCTTATATACGCATTACATATTTTTTTAAAGATTTATTTTATTTATTTCTCTTCCCCTTCTCCCACCCTGCTCCACCCCACCCTGGTTGTATGTTCTCTGTGTCCATTTGCTGCGTGTTCTTCTTTGTCCACTTCTGTTGTTGTCAGCAGCATGGGAATCTGTGTCTCTTTTTGTTACCTTGCTGTCATCTTGCTGCATCAGCTCTCCATGTGTGTGGTGCCATTCCTGGGCAGGCTGAAATTTCTTTTGTGCTGGGTGGCTCTCCTTACGGGGTGCACTCCTTGCACGTGGGGCTCCCCTACATGGGGGACACCCCTGCGTGGTGTGGCACTCCTTGTGTGCATCAGCACTGTGTATGGGCCAGCTCCACATGGGTCAAGGAGGCCCAGGGTTTGAATCACAGACCTCCTATGTGGTAGACGGATACACTATCCACTGGGCCAAGTCCACTTCCCTATATATGCATTAATAACCACACTGATTTTCCACAAGAGGGTTAGGTATGCTATAAAGTCCCATGTTTCACTTTTTTAGTTTTCTTTCTAGTGATATATGCAAACTTAGACTTTCCCTTTCAACCATTAGCATACCTAAATATTAGTGCTTCTAATTACAAACACTACAATGTGCTTTCAGTATTTCTATCCATTCCAAACATTTATAAATAACCTTTTTTTAAACCAATTTTGCACATATTAAGTCTCAGCTTTCCATTCTCTAACCACATTCTATTCTCCAGTGACATATGTTCTACCTATTAACTCCATGAGTTTGCTCATCATGTTTATTTTATAATAGCAAAATCACAGATTGTTTCTTTTTTGTTGCTTCACTCAACAGAATGTCCTCCAGGTTCATCCATATTGTCCTATGTGTCATGATTTCATTTCTTCTTACAGCTGAATTATATTGCATCGTGTATATATACCACTGTTTGTTTATCCATGATGGACACCTGGGTTGTTCCCATCTTTTGGCAATTGGGAATAATGTCACTGTGAACACTGGTGTACAGTTGCCTGTTCGTGTCACTGCTTTTAGTTCTCCTAGGTACATATCCAGTAGTGACATTGCTGGGTCACAAAGCAGATCTATGTTTACCTTCCATAGGAACTGCCAAATAGTCTTCCACAGTGGCTATACCATTCTACATTCCCAGCAACAGTGAGTAAGAGTTCCTCTTTCTTCACATCCTCTCTAACACCTGTAGTTTTCTTGTTTTTTTTTTTTTTTTTAAAGTGGCCATTCTAATAGGTGTGAAATGATATCTCATTGTAGTGTTTTTTTTTCAAAGATTTTTAAATCATTTAAAAAATTTTCCCCTCCCTCATTGTCTGCTTGTTTTCTTTTTAGGAGGCACCAGGAACTGAACCTGGGACCTCCCATGTGGGAGGCAGGCACCTAATCACTTGAGCCACCTCCCTGCCCTATTTGTAGTGTCTCTCATTGTGTTTCCTTGCTCTGTCTCTTGGTTGCATCCTCTCACTGCATCATCTTGCTGCATCAGCTCAATGTGCCAGCCTGCTGTCCTGCTCGTTCTCTCCAGGAGGCACTTGGAACCAAACCTGTGATCTCCCATGTGGTAGGCAGGAGCCCAGTGGCTTGAGCCATATCTGCTTCCCTCATTATAGTTTTGATTTGCATTTCCCTAATAGCTAGTTCTATTGAATATCTTCTCATGTGTTTTTTTCACCATTTGTATTTCCTCTTTTGAAAAATGCTATTTAAGACTTTTGCCCATTTTTAAATTGGGTCATTTGTAATTTTATCATTGAGTTGTAGGTTCTTTTTACATATCATGGATATTAAACCCTTGCCATATACGTGATTTCCAAATATTTTCTCCCATTGAGTCAGCTGCCTTTTCACCCTCATGACAAAGTCCTTTGAGGTGCAGAAGGGTTTAATTTTGAGGAGTCCCATTTATCTATCTTTTCGTTCATTGCTTGTGCTTTGGGTGTGAGGTCTAAGAACTCACCTCCTACTACCAAATCTTGAAGATGTGTTCCTACATTACCTTCTAGGAGTTTAATGGTCCTGGCTTTTTATATTTAGGCCTTTAATCCATTTTGAGTTGATTCTTGTATAGGGAGTGAGATAGGATATTTGGTCATCCTTTTGATTATGGACATCCAGTTCTCCCAGCACCATTTGTTGAAGAGACTGTTCTGTCGTAGCAAAGTGGATTTGGTAGGCTTGAAACAATTGACTGTATAGGCAAAGACCTATTTCTGAACTCTAAATTTGATTCCACTGATCGAAGTGTCTATCTTTATGCCAAATCCATGTTGTTCTGACCACTGTAGCTTTGTAACATACTTTAAGGTTGGGAAGTATGAGTCTTCTGACTTTGCTCTTCATTTGTAGGATATTTTTGGCTATTTGGGGCCCTTCCCCTTCTAAATAAATTTGGTATTGACTTTACTATTTTTGTAAAGTAGGCTGTTGGAATTTTGATTGGGATTGTGTTGAATCTATAAATTAACTTGGGTAGAAAGACATCTTAATGATATTTAGTCTTCCAATCCATGAACATGGAATGTCCGTCCATTTGTTCAGGTTTTCCTTGATTTCTTTTAGCACTGCTTTGTTGCTTTCTGAATACAGGTCCTTTATATCCTTGGTTAAATTAATTCCTAGATATTTGATTCTTTTTTTTTGCTATTGTAAATGGAACTTTTTTCTTGATTTCCTCCTCAGATTACTCATTACTAGTGTATAAAAACAATACTGATTTTTGCATGTTGATCTTAAGCCTGACATTTTACTGAACTCATTTATTAGCTTTAGTACCTCTGCTGTTGATATTTCAGAATTTTCTAAATAAAAATGGTGTCATCTGCAAATAGTGACGGTTTTACTTCTTTTCCAATTTGGATGAATTTTATTTCATTTTCTTACCTAGTTGCTTGAGCTAGAACTTCTAGCACAATGTTTAATAACAGTGGTGACAGTGGGTATCCTTACCTTGTTCTCAATATTAGAGGGAAAGCATTCAACCTTTCTGCATTGAGTATGATATTAGCTGTGGTTTTTCATATATGCTCTGTAACACATTATGGGATTTTTTTTCTATTCCTATCTTTCAAAATATTTTTATCAAGAAAGAATGTTGGATTTTGTCAAATGCCTTTTCTGTGTCAATAGAAATTACCATGTGGGTTTTTTTCCCTTTTGCATTAGTTGATTTTCTTGTGTTGAACCACACTTGTATACCAGGAATAAAATCCAATTGATAGTTCTGTATAATTCTTTTAACATGGCATTAGATTTGATTTGCAAGTATTTTGTTAGGAATTTTTGCATCTATATTCATTAGAGATATTGGGCTACAATAACCCATTCTTGTAGTTTCATTATCTGGTTTTGGTTAGGGAGACGTTGGCTTTATATAATGAATTGGGTAATTGTTCCTTCAATTTTTTTTGAACAGTTTAAGCAAGAGTGGTATTCTTCTTGAAATGCTTGGTAGAATTCACCTGTGAAGCCACCTGGTCCTGGACTTTTCTTTGTTGGGAGATTTTTTGGGGGGCAGGGAATGAACCTGGGACCTCATATATGGGAACTGGCACTCAACCACTGAGCCACATCAACTCCCCTGAGTAGGTTTTTTCATTTGTTTGCTTGTTATTTGTTGTTATTGTTGTATTAGGAAGCACTGGGAACTGAACCCAGAACCTCCCATGTGGGAAACAGGCACTCAGTGGGTTGAGTGACATCCACTCCCCTGTTGGGATATTTTTGATTACTGATTTCAATACTTGTGTTGGTTTATTGAGGTCTTGTATTTCTTCTAGAGTCAATGTAGGTTGTTAATGCATTTTTAGGAGTTTGTCTATTTCATCTTGGTTGTCTAATTTGTTGGCATACAGTTTTTCATAATCTGTATGATCCTTTTTATTTCTGTGGGGCAGTAGTAATGTTCACCCCCTCCCCTTTCATTCCTGTTTTTATTTATTTGCATCCTCTCTCTCTCTCTGTTAGTCTGGCTAAGTGTCAATTTTATTGATCTTCTCAAAGAACCAGTTTTTGGCCTTGCTGATTCTCTTCTTTGTTTGTTTGTTCTGCTCTAATCTTTGTTATTTCTATACTTCTGTTTCTTTTGGGATTAGTTTGCTATTCTTTTTCTAGTTCCTCTGGGTGTTCAGTTAGGTTTTTTATTTTAGCTCTTCTAAATTAGGCATTTAGGGCTATAAAGTTCCCTCTCAGCATTGTCTTCACTGCATCCCATAAGTTTTCATAAGTTGTTTTGTTATGTTCATTCATCCCAAGAAATTTCCTAATTTCTCTTGCAATTTCATTTGACCAACTGATTGAGTGTTGTCACAGTTTGATATTGTTCATGAATTCCAAAAATAGATATTGGATTATGTTTTAAACTGGTCTGTTTCTCTGGGCATATTAGATTGTATTGGATTCAGATGTTTCACTTTTGCTTGATAAAATTATGATTAAGGCTTTGATTGGGCCACATCAGTAGGATGTTGAGTCCCCACCCCTTGGTGGGCAGTGACTCAGAGAAAATGACATGGCAGAGGAGATAGTTGGAGTTTTGGATGATGGAACCTTGGGGGATAAACACAGGAGAAGAACACAAGGGAAAAGAGATGGCTCCATAGACACGGAAGCAGCCCTGGGAAGAGAGAGAGCCTTATAGTCTACAGCTGACCTTGAGGAGAGAGAACAGAGCTGAACCTGAAGAAAAACAAGCCCTGGGAGAGAGATGAGACTTAGTCCAGCCTACAGCTGATATTGAAAGAAGCTGGGACCATGGGCCTTAAGAGGAAGAAGGCAGGCTGAACTCTTGCAGACATCAGCAGCTATCTTGCTCCAACATATGGCAACAGACTTTGGTGAGGGAAGTAACTTATGCTTTATGGCCTTGTGACTGTAAGCTTCTACCCCAAATAAATGCCCTTTATAAAAATGAACTGATTTCTGGTATTTTGCATCAGCGCCCCTTTGGCTGACTATTACAAGTGTGTTGTTCAGCCTCTGTATATTCACAAAATTTCCCTTTTCCCAACTATTATTGATTTCCAATTTCATTCCATTATGATCAGAGAAAGTGATTTATATAATTTCAATATTTTTAAATTTATTGAGACCTGTTTTGTGGTCCAATATGTGATCTCTCCTTGAGAAAGATCTATGAGCACTTGAGAAGAATGTGTATACTGATTTGGGGTGCAATATACTGTATATGTCTGTTAAGTCTAGCTCTTTTATCATAACAAGTTCTCTGTTTCTTTGTTGATCCTCTATCTACTTGTTATATCTATTGATGTGAGTGGCATATTGAAGTCTCCAACTATTATTGTAGAGACATCTATTTCTCCCTTCAGTTTTGTCAGAATTTGCCTTACATATTTTGGGCAAACTAGTTAGGTGCGTAAATATTTATGATCATTATTTCTTCCTGGTGTATTTTATTAACATATAATGGCTGCCTGCATTTTTTATAACCTTTTTTGCATTTAAAGTCTGTTTTGTCTGATATTAGTATAACTACCTTTGCTCTTTTGTTGGTTACTATTTGCCTGAGGTATCTTTCTCCAGACTTTTACTTTCAGCCTATTCATATCCTAGGGTGTAAGGTGAATCTTCTATAGACAACAAATGGATGACTCATTTTTTAAAAATCCAAACTGTCCACCTGAGTCCTTTGACAATGGAGTTTAATCCATTAACATTCATTGTTATGTGTAGATATACTGTATAGACATTACTTACTTGGTGACTTTATCCTTTGGCTTTCATATGTCATATCTTATTTTTGTCTGTATTTTTACCCTTTTGTTACCCTTTCAGATATTCTTCTACAGTCTTCTCCAAGACTCTTTCCCATCATTTCCTTTCAGGCAATAAGATTCCCTTTAGCATTTCTTATAAAGCTGGCCTCTCTTTGTTTCTGCTTATATATTCCTCTTTTAAACTCACCCTCATTATTGAAGGACAATTTTGCCAAATAAAGAATTCTTGGTTGGCAGTCTTTCTCTTTCAGAATTTTTAAAAAAGATTTATTTATTTATTTATTTATCACCCACCCCATGTTGTCTGCTCTCTGTGTCCATTCACTGTGTGTTCTTCTGTGTCTGCTTGTCTTCTTTTTAGATGGTACCAGGAACTGATCCTGGAACCTTCTGGAGTGGAAGAGAGGTGAGCAATCTCTTGTGCACACCCACCTCAGCTCCCTGGTCTGCTGCATCTCTTATTGTCTTTCCTCTGCGTCTTTTTTTGTTGCATCATCTTGCTGCACCAGCTCTTCACTCAGGCCAGCACTCCTGCTCAGGCCAGTTTATCACACAGGCCAGCTCTCCATGTGGGCCAGCTTGCTTTCACCAGGAGGCCCTGGGAATTGAATCCTGGACCTCCCATATGGTAGACAGGAGCCCAATCGCTTGAGCCACATCCACTTCCCTCTCTAACAGTATCTTAAATATATTATACGATTATCTTCTCAACTCCATGGTTTGTGATGAGAAATCCACACTAAATTTTACTGGATGTCTCTTGTATGTAATGAATCACTTTTCTCTTACAGTTTTCAGAATTTTCTCTTTATCTTCTTTTTTTTTTTTGAGGTATTTTGGGGCTGGGAATTGAACCCAGGATCTTGTATGTGGGAAGCCAGCACTCAACCACTGAGCCACATTGACAACTCTTCTTTATCTTCTAAATAGCAAGTACTCTCCTTCAGGGCTTATCCATCAGTGAATTTAGAGACTAGCTCCAGGCCAAAAGTGTAAGGACCTCCCTGAGCATAAGTCTTGTCTTAGGCATGCCCATGTGGCTTTGGGAATTCTCCCTTTTACATGGTTCTGAACACCCCCCTTTTCCTGGGAAACAGGCACTGCACTGTGTATTTTATAGCTAGTAATCTCTTGCCCCAGGATGGACAACTTGAATGTTCTCCCACAGCATTCTGGAGAGTTGCCTTTAACACACAGAGCCCTTAATCATCTCACTCCTCCATCTTGACTGGGACAGGACCAATATTTATTTTTAAAGAGTGTCTGGGACAGGTAAATTCTAAGTCTCAGTTCTGGAGACCATCACACAGTCTCTAAGACCCTGCCTAGGACAATTTCTGTCTGACTATTCTATTGCAAAGTCTAGTTTTCTCCACTGGAAGACTTTGGTAACCAAGACCAACTTTTCTCCTATCTCACAGCCAGTATAAGAAAATGTCTATTTGTTGCTCTCAACCCTGCTCTACTCCTGACAGATGGGTCCATGTGTCCCTACCTATACTCTCAGGTCACCCATCTTGGGGACTATTCAGGCCTGGGTTAGGGGAACAAAAATGACCCTGAAGGAGTTTTGCTTAGTTCCTAGTTCCAGTCTTGTGCTAATACCTCTTGCTGGTTCTTACCTTCTGACCCTGTGCAGCCCTGCCCCTTGCTGGAACCCCCAGCTTATTTATGTCTGATTTCTGGTTTCTTGCTGCCTGCTACAGTCCTGTTTTGCATTGTGAGTGCCCACTTTGCTGTCTGCTCATCTGCCCTCTGCAGGCCGTTGGCAAAAGTTCAACAACATGGGTATACATCCTTGTCTTGCTGACCAGCTGCTTGCTCTGTGTATCTGGCACTGAACCCTTTAGGGAAGGAGCCATCATCATGTAAAGCTAGCCTGAGGTTTGCAGTAGAAGGTGAAAGAACTTAGCAAGACAGCCTAGGGTGGGCAACAGGGATTCACCCACAGGGCCTGGGTTTCTTCTACTATACTCTGCAGTCTTTCCTAAAAATGCCTCACATTGTTAATTTAGACTGGGTAGATGATTATTTTTAGTCTATATTCTCTGACGTCATGGTTTTTCTTTTCTCACGGATGTTCCAACCTGTGCCTAAGTGACTCTGTGCCTTCAATGTATACTTTATTATTATTAAAATAATAACCAAATATTTATAGTGCTGTGTATTTAACAAAACATATCATTGCATTTAATTCTTCCAAATTACTGTGAAGCAAGTACTATTGTCATTATCATTTTGTTGCTATAATACAGATATAGAAATGTTAAGTAGCTTATCCATAATTTGCCCTTAAACCCAGAATTTGTCTCCAAAACATGAGCTTTTTGAATTTTTCCCATTATCCTGTATTTAACTAAAAAAAAAAAAAAGGTAAAATTATATCAGAAATTATATCAGGAAACTGTTAGGTTTTTCTCTCTTTCATTTATGGGTACATAAAATATTTAAATACAGAAGCAAGAATGTAATCTCCATTGTTTATGTTTCGTTACATTTGCTTGTTTTGTCATTTCTGGATTTCTGCTAACCACTTAGTGGTGATCTCTACTTTTTGTTTGCCTAGTTTTGAGACTGTTCTTCCTCTATTCCTATTCCTTGTAGGCTGGGGGCTACCAATCAGACACCCACTTTCTACCTTGGCCAGGAAAATGGACATGTGACCCAGGTCTGCCTACGTCAAGGACTCCATCTCCCTATCCACAGCTCCTGTGATGGGCCCATGACATACACCAGACTAATCAGGGTTCTTTTTCAACACTTTTCTTTTTTTCTTTTTAATTTTTATTTTTTATTTATTTCTCTCCCCTTCCCCCCCACCCAGTTGTCTGCTCTGTGTCCATGCGCTGCATGTTCTTCTGTGACCACTTCTATCCTTATCAGTGGCACCAGGAATCTGTGTTTCTTTGTTGTTGTTGTTGTTGTTGTTGTTGTTGTATCATCTTGCTGTGTCAACTTTCTGTGTGTGTGGCGCCATTCCTGGGCAGGCTGCATTTTTCTTTTGCGCTAGGCAGTTCTCCTTTTGGGGCGCACTCCTTGCATGGGGAGTTCCCCTACACAGGGGACACCCCTGCGTGGCAGGACACTCCTTGCGCACATCAGCACTGAGCATGGGCCAGCTCCACACGGGTCAAGGAGGCCTGGGGTTTGAACCATGGACCTCCCATGTGGTAGGTGGATGCCCTATCCATTGGACCAAATCTGCTTCCCTCAACACTTTTCTGATACAACTAAAGGTAGACTGCTTCTTGCCTCTGGGCTGATGGTGCTGGAAGGATAAAGACCTGGGGGGATCCAAGGGGTATCTTCCTCCCCTTGTGGGAGATGCCTGTTTGTAATGAGAGTCATAAAAGAAGCACATAGAAAGACGTAGAGCTGAAGAAAGATTAAGGAAAAAGGAAAGCTGGAAAGCAAGGGAGATAGAGGAAGAAAAGGAGAGAGGGAGGAAAAAAAGCATAACCAA
Source organism: Dasypus novemcinctus (assembly GCF_030445035.2). Taxonomy (NCBI): domain Eukaryota; kingdom Metazoa; phylum Chordata; class Mammalia; order Cingulata; family Dasypodidae; genus Dasypus; species Dasypus novemcinctus. Next base: position 136,156,989 of record NC_080677.1, on the reverse strand, counting down.
TGGCATTGTTTGAGTCCCTGGATACAGCCATGCCTGATGAAAAAACCACCTCTGTCCATCCCTGATATGTGGGTTAGACACTCCCTATTTTGTTTATTCTATTTAAAGCTGGATTCTATCACACAGAACTGAAATACCCTGATGAACCTACACACATCTCTTGCTATAGTTACCCTTTTCTCCTTCCTTGAGCGCTTCCTTGTGTCATGCACTTAGAATAAGGACAAGGTCTTTGTCCCTGAGCAGCTCCTTGTCTGGTTCAGGCACACTGACATACAAACATGAATATGATAATGGCAGAAAAATGAATGTCAGTTCATGGACTGCATTCAACTAGCAGCATTGTGATTTCTGGAGATCTCACCCTTGTATTTTCCAAGGAATAATTTTGAGGTTTTGATTTTTCTCTGACTCACTGAAAGTGGAGTCTGATGCAATTTGGAGATATATAAAACTTTCATAGGCTGGCAACCACAGAGATCAGGGTAAATCAATAGAGGTAATGATGGGAAGATGCATGGTCTGGTGAATAAAGCAATGATCTGGGAATCGAGGGACCACTCTGGCAATTCCCTGCACAGTCTCCTAATTCACCATGTCACCAGACTGGTGGCTCAGCCTCACAAATCAGAATACCACCCACTCAGGAAATGATGATGCATATTCTGCTTTCAAATTCTCAAAATACCTATTGAAAAGGATGATATTATTCTCTCACAGTCAATACTACTGGAAAAATCACTTTGAACCAAACTAGGTGGCATTGGGTTGTGCTAAAAAAGACATTGGCTCAAAAACCAGCAAGATGGCAGTGAAGGACGGAGCTCCTAGAGTCAGCTCCTGCTCCAGGGCAGTTAGTAATCACCCAGAACTATATAGAGTTAGCTGAAGCACCTGTCTGGGGGCTCCGAGAGACCAGAAAAGCATCCTGCAACAACATCCTTGATGGAATAGAAGGAGGAGACTGCCCATCTGCAGAGAAGATTCATAAGTAGAGTGCTTCACACCATGGAGGCTGGTGCCCATCCTCCACTGGAGGCAGAAGCCGCATTGGAAGTTGTTCCCCGACTGGAATTGAAAGCTCCACTTCCCAAAAAGGGGGAGGAAGAGACAGTTGGGCAACAACTTCAGTTACTGATGAGTAAATTCAGCAGCTAAAGTATAATCCTGAGAACAGCTAAAGTTTGAGCCTGTACAAGTCAGAAAGAGGCTGGTAGCCACCCTCTTAACTCCATGCCAGGCATGAGGGGAAGCAGGGTGGACTGAAAATCACAGTGCTGGCAGGGACGGGTTTCTTTCCATCCACATCAGATTGAAGCTCTAGCATAGGCCCCAGTCCCACCTCTGGCAGGGAGGAAGTTGGGGGACCTGCACCAGCCTCTCTGTGAAAGTACCAGCTGAGCTGCGGAGGCCAGTGATTATCCTACTCTGGCAGCACAAGCTGCCCCAGGAGCTATTCTGTGGCTGGAATTGGAAGTTCCATTTCCCAAAAACAGGGGAGGAGGAGACAGTTGGCTGTGGGTTTTAGCTACTGATTGGTAGACTCGGCTGGCTAAGCTATAACCCTTGGAACAGCTGGGGTGTGAGTCTGCAGAAGTTGGAAAGAGGTCGGTGGTTGCCATTTTGACTTGGCCCCCAACCTGAGGGGAGGCCGGATTGTTAACTAGTGAAGGTAGGAAGAAGTTTCTTTCACCCTGATCAACCTGAAGTCCTAGACTAGGCTTCAGCCCTGCCTCTGGCAGGGAAGAGACTGGCAGGCCCTGCATCAGCCTATGTAGGTACCTGCAGGTAACTTTGACTGGCACAGACTGAAAGTCGGAAGTCTATCAGGGCAACTGCAGTCATCTTGGACCCATGCTGCGTAGACTGCTGCCCATACCTGCAGCTCCATCTCTGCCCCAGGCAGGGGAGAAAGGGGCAGGAATCTTCATCAGTCTCTCTGGGCAACTACAGTGTAGGCCTGCATGACTTGGATTATTCCACACAGCTGTGACTCTGTCTCTACCCTTGGCAAAGGAGAAAGTTGGGGGAAGTTTCATTGGTCCTTGGTGCAATGAAGGCAGCTTGAGCCTCCACAGCTTATAGCACCAATTACAACCTTGGCTCCTACTGCACAACCAGCAAGGAAGAAAGGGCAGGAAGCCCTAAACTAAAGAGAAAAACTGCACCCAGAATAAATACTCTAGTAAGCCAGATGCCAAGATATCAACAAAATATTAAAATTCACACCAAGAAACAGGAAGCTATGGCCCAGATAAAGGAACAAGATAAACCTCCAGATGACATAAAGGAATTGAGACAACTAATCATAGATGTACAAACAAATCTCCTTAATAAATTCAATGAGATAGTTAAAGAAATTAAGGATATTAAGAAGACACTGAATGAGCACAAAGAAGAATTTGAAGGTATATATAGAAAAATAGATCAGGTGGGAAAAAAAGGTGCAATAAATGAAATTTAAAAACCATTGGAATCATATAATAGCAGATTTGAGGAGGCAGAAGAAAGGATTGGTGAGCTTGAAGAAATGGCCTCTTAAAGTGAACATACAAAAGAAGAAATGAAGAAAAGAATGGAAAAAATTGAACAAGGTCTCAAGGAAATAAATGACAGCAAAATGCATGCAATCATATGTGTCATAGGTGTCCCAGAAGGAGAAGGGAAGGGAAAGAGGGGCAGAAGGAATATTTGAAGAAATAATGGTAGAAAATTTCCCAACCCTATTGAAGGACATAGATACCCGTGTCCAAGAAGTACAATGTACTTCCATCAAAAAAAATCTGAATAGACCAACTTCAAGACACACACTCATCAGAATGTCAAAGACCAAAGACGGAGAGAATTCTGAGAACAGCAAGAGAAAAGCAATGCATAACATATAAGGGATACCCAATAAGATTAAGTGCTGATCTCTCACCGGAAACCATGGAGACAAGAAGATAGTGGTCTGATATATTTAAGATAGTACAAGAGAAAAACTTCCAGCCAAGAGTCTTATATCCAGCAAGACTGTCTTTCAAAAATGAGAGTGTGATTTGAATATTCACAGATAAACAGAAACTGAGAGAATTTCTAAGCAAGAGACCAGATTTTCAGGAAATACCAAAGGTTGTGCTAGAGCCTGAAAAGAAAAGACAGGAAAGAGAGAGGCCTGAAAGAGTCTGGAAATGAAGATTATATCAATAAAAGTAACTAAAAGTGTCAAAAGAATGAAAATAAAATATGACAGATAAAACTCAAATAGTCAGGAATAAACTTAATCAATGATGTAAAGCACTTGTAGTCAGAAAACTGCAACTCAATGTTAAAAAGAAATAAAAAAAGCCCTAAAAAACTGGAAGAATATTCCATGCTCATGGATTGGAAGACTAAATGTCATTGAGATGTCAATTCTACTCAAATTGACATACAGATTCAATGCTATCCCAATAAAAATTCCACCAGCATTAAAAAAAAAAAAAATTGAAAACACAATCATTAAATTTATTTGGGAGGATAAGGGGTCCTGAATAGCTAGAAACATCATAAAAAGGAAAGGCAAACCCTCATCTCCAGATTTTAAATCATATTATCTAGCTATAGTGGTAAAAACAGCATAGTACTGTCATAAAGACAGACACACAGACCAAAGGAACCAAACTGCTGGTTCAGAAACAGACTCTTAACATGTATGGTCAAGTGATTTTTGACTTGCCTGTCAAGCCCAAACAGCTTGGGTAGAACAGTCCATAAGGATTGGCTATTCACAGCCAAAAGAAGGAAAGAGGACCCCTATCTTATACCTTATCCAAAAATTAACTCAAAATGGATCAAAAACCTAAAAATAAAAGCAAGAACCATAGAACTTCTAGAAGAAATTGTAGGAAAATATGTTTAAGACCTGATGGTAGGTGGTAGATTCTTTTTTTTCCCCCTCTTTATTATTTTTTAAATGTTACATTAAAAAAAATATGAGGTTGCCATATATGCCCCACCCCCCTCACCCCAATCCTCCCACATCAACACCCTCTTTCATCATTGTGGGACATTCATTGTATTTGGTGAATATATTTTGGAGCACTGCTGCACCACATGGATAGTGATTTACATTGTCATTTACACTCTCCCCCAGTCCACCCAGTGGGCCATGGCAGGACAGACAATGTTTAGCATCTGTCCCTGCAGGACCACCCAGGACAACTCTCAGACATGAAAATGCCCCACATTATATCTCTTCTTCCCTCTCCCTACCCTCAGCAGCTACCATGGCTACTTTCTCCACATCAGTGCTCCAATTTCTTCCATTACTAATCACAATAGTTCCATAGTAGAATATTAGTAAGTCCACTCTAATCCATACTCTATTTCTCCATCCTGTGGACCCTGGGATGGTTATGTCCACTCCACCTCTACATCAAGAGAGGGTTTAGATTCCACATGGATGATGGATTCTCCTGCTTGAAGCTGTAGGCACTCTTGGCTACCTGGTAGGGTGGTTGACCTTCTTCACCTCCCTGTTACCTGCCAGGGTAAGTCCAATAAACCAGAGGGTAGGAGTTGCAAGTCTGTTGAGGCTCAGAGCTAAGCTGTCACATGGACAGTCCAGAGATTCAGGTCTCCTGAGTATACACCAACCCCAGTGCCAACTACAGATCCAGTATAAGTGGCAGTAGAGGCATGTGTAGAAAGGTGACATCTGAGTCCAACTCCATCACACTCAGGAGCACAAACTGCAAAGTTGGTAGATTCTTAAAGCAGATAAGAAGAGGGCTGAGATGGACTACTGATGTTTAATGTATGTAGAAGTTTTAATTAGCTTTACTGTAAAAATGTGGAAACATATAGAGTAGACAGTAACATACAGTGAAGTAACAGCTAGTTTATAAATGGGGATGTGGTTGAAAATGGTAGTCTAGGTATGTGAATGCCAACTGACAATGCTAGAGAATAATCTAGGAACTGAATTGCACAGTAAACCAAGAGGTGGATGAGAATTGTGGTTGAGGTAAAGATGCAAGAGTGTCCTTTGTGAGCTCAAGCAAATGTATATCACTACTGCAGAATGGTGGGAATGTGGAGAAGCATGGGAAAAATACAACTGGAGTGACCTATGGACTGTGGTTAGCAGTAATAATATAATATTCTTGCATCTATGTAAAAGATGTACTGTGTTGATAATGAGGTAGTATGGAAAAGTAGAGCCCAATATACACTATGGCCATGGTAGCAATCAGATGATATTATTTTATCTGTAGAAATTTTCCACCACAGTGTGGTGTTGTTTGGGAATTCTGCACATGTGCATCATTGTTTTATAAGTTTACAACTTCTGTTATAAAAAACATTTAAAAAATAAAAATAGGGTGGGTTGGGGGAAAAACACACCAAATGTAAGATAAGGACTATGATTAGTAGTAATATTTTGACAATATTCTTTCAAAATTTGTAACAAACGTCTCATGACAAGGCAAGGTGTTGATGGAGGGTTGTTGTATGGGACCTTCGTATGATGTTATGCATGTTTGCTTTGTAAGTCCACAACTTCTACTGTACACTTAATTGTTTTATGTATGTTCATATATAAATGATATAAAGATAATAATAATAGGGTTGGTTGGGGGGAAAATACTTTGGTTAGTAGTAATATTTTGACAATGCTCTTTAATCATTAGTTAAAAAGGTTTAACAACAATGCAAGTTATTGGTGGTAGGGTGAGTTATGAGAGTCCTGTATGATGTTACATATGTTTGTTTTGTTAAGTTCACAACTATTACTATACATTGATTGCTCATATATATTTACCTATGAGTGATACATTTCAATAAATTAAAAAATTAAATTAAAAATTAAAAAGAAAGAAAAGGTATTGGCTCAAACTTGAGTAGAGCTGACCAAGCACTAAGGCCCAACCTTTGTGGTTGTAGCAAGAGGCAGAAGGGGAAAGATGGAATGCCCACCCTGCAGGTGAACAAGCACAAGGCAGACAGAAAGAAGACACTAAGAGCTATGCCCATCTGTTGACACTCAGTGAATCTGCAGTGTTTAGGTAGCAGATCCATAAAAATGGGTGGGGAGGAGTAGATAATAGAAGTGGTCATGAACAAATCCAAGCCCTTGGATAAGGGCTGGACCTGGCTTCCTCCCACTAGAAGGACTCTGAGTACCTCATTCACTAGGGAAACCTGAAGAGGAGGGAAGAGACCTGTGTGTGGAAGGTGGGGAAGGGCACATGCCTGCCCTCAGGAAGTGGGGGGGTGGGGGGAGGGCTTGTACTGCTTTGGGTCAGCATATTTTGATGTTATTGCAAAGATGATCTCATTGAGACTTCACTTACAGAACTGAAACATGTTTTGGAACACAGCCGCATCAGCCCAAGCAAATCATATGTGGCAGCAACTAACGCTCCAAAGCATAATTATTTTAGTCCTTTCAGCCTCAAGAGTTATAGGCCCAGCTTGAGTCCAAACTCCCTGAAATCTTCTAGCCATTCCATTGCATCGTGATCTGTCCTGAAAAAAATGATGCCATGGGGAGTGGGGTATAAGAGAACCTCTTAAATTTTTTTATTGTAACATTTTGTATGATTTGTGTATCTTTAAAAAAAAAAGGAAAAAAAATGATGCCAAGAAAATGGAGACATTGTCTTATGATTCTTTATATACTCATATCAGAACCTTGCAGATACTTGGTGCTAAATATTTTGTGACTAATGGAATCAAATAACAATAATTCCAAAAATAATAACTACTATTTGTTAAGGGCTTGCTATCATGCCATGTATTGATAGATGTTTTGCATATATTTATTTTCATTTTATACTCATATAGCATTTACAATAAGCCAAAAATTGTTTCAAGCACTTTAAGTAGTTTATTTAATTCTTATTATCCTATGAATAGGTATTATTATTATTATCTCAATTTTGTGGTGGGCTGGGGAAACTAGGGCACAGGAAGGTTATAGTTGCCTAAGACAACACACCTGGTAAGGTGAAGAGGGAGGATTGGATCCACTAGGACTCCAGTAATCATGCTCTGTGGCCTCTCATTGTCCCAACAAGAATGTGTTGTTGTTCCTGTTTTATAGAAATGGGACACAGGCTCAAATGAGGTAAGCTTTTGATTCAAGGTCATACTGCTTATAAGTGACAAGGACCTGCAGCTTCACCATTACAGGGGAATTGGTTGGAAATGTGAATTCTAATGCCCAAGCTCTGACAGAAACTCCAGGTCCAGGCCCAGCAATCCGGGTGATAGCAAGCACTCCAGGTGACACTGATGCACACTGAAGTTTGAGAACCTCTGCCTTTGACCATGAGCCTCTTCTGTTAAAGCTGAGACTCGAACACAACAACAATAAACAGCTCTAGCAGTAGGAATGGCCAAACCGCTGGTCCTTTACGGGAGTGGGTTTGTACAAAAATACTGATATGTGAATTGAAAACTTTGCAAAAGCACTGAGAAAATTGACAAATTTATTGACTGGTAGAAAGGAGTCTGATGTTCTCTCACCCTACAAATCTTTTTATATTGCAGTTAAATTCAAGCCTCAACCGTTGCCAAAAGCAGTCCTCTGGCTCCAAATGAGTGAATGGATTTTCAGTATTTTCTTCAGGTGATCGAAAAATCAATCCTTTTCTTGGTAAGTTTCTGTGCCTTTTTGCTTATAATCTCATGATGAGTGGCCTCTGGTTGCCAGCAAGGTTGAAATGCTCTCAGTGACTGTAGATTTTCCTGGGTTGAATCACATGAAACAGGTATTTCAAGCATAATCATATGTTGTTTGAAGGTATTTTGAAGCCACCTACACACTCCCCAGACAAAGTCAGCTTATCATATTTCGATACTTTTCTCTTTGATATTTCCTGGGTGACTGATTTCAGAACTTTATTCTTCTCTAAGGTGATGTGATAAACAGCCAACTTTCTCTCCAGCCTTCAGGGGCTCATTATCCAGTCTGTAGCTTATTCAGAGTCTTTGAAGCTTCTATTTACTTTGGCTCTTTATCTCCCAAGCTTGTCCCTGCTCATTAGCACCTTCCCAAAGGATGGGAAGGGAAATAAAAGGGCAGTATATGCTCATGAGATATTTCCAAGTACTCAAAGATTATCTCTTCTCCCTTTCAACCTCCCCATCAGTAAAATTTTATTTTCCATTATTAGCAAATGACACATTAAAAGGTAAGTGGGCCAAGAATAAAATTCTATAATTTGCAGAAAGATCCCACTGGTATTAATTTACAGAAAACAGTCAATGTACTATTAAATATATGCTAATTTAAATAAGTATGGGATTTTTTAAAAGATTTCTTTTTTGGAGGTACCAAGGATTGAACCTGGAACCTTTACATGGGAAACAGGTGCTCAACCACTGAGCTATACCGGCTCCTGGCAAAGATTTTTTAATTAAGAAAATTTGCAAAGTTTTTTTTAATGATAAAGACTGATGCTGGTGAGGATACGATGAAAGTGTTATCACATACTTTGTCCTTATCAGAAAAAATGATTACGCATGGAGAAAATAATATGGAAATATGTATCAAGAGCCTTCCAGAAGTGTTCATCATTTTTGACCTGGTAATTCCACTTCAGAAACAAATTATCATAAATCCAGTAAAAATTTAGGCCCAACTATATTTTTACGGCATTAATTATAACATGGAAATGTCTCTTATCGTGTTTTGGTTCATGAAGGCCCAAATCTCCCAGGGGAGGCAGCTTTGGAGCCATGCAGCCCAGAGATCAAATTCTGCTCTGCTACTTGACACAACAGCCTGGGTAATCTGCTTGATCCCCCTGAGACTAACTTTTTCATCATAAAATGGGAATGATGATATTGACCTTGTATAACCTACACAAAGCACTCAGGAAAATCCTTGGTTCATGGCAGACACTCATTACATGTTCATTTTCCTTTTAATTCCTCTCATACTGTAATCAGAATTCTTCAGTGGAGCAATGACTCCAACATCTTACCTTGTTAAATTCAGTGACAAGAGTAGGAGTCAGGAACTTTCCAGAATCCAAATGCCATTTTTTCCTCTTTGTAATTGCATGCTTATGGGTCCTTAGGCTGCCCGTATCACAGCACTGAGTTTTTTTTTTTTAATTTAAAACACATTTATATAGCATTAAAATATTATTAATTACATCTTCATATAAGCCAATGAGGTAGGTACGATTTTTATTCCCATTTTTGAGGCAAAGAGAAGTTAAGGCACTTATCTAAGGTGACAGAGCTAATGAGTAGCAAAGTTGGGATTTGAACCCAGTCTGACTCCAGGGTCTATGCTCTGCAGCCTCTATGCTAGACAGCTCCCTCAACTTTCTAATAATGCACTTTGGCTGTGATTAGTCTTAAAGAGAAGCCGTTGTCCAAAACCTCAGAGGCTTTAAGTCACATGTAACTTATGGACTGTGATGGTTAGGTTATTGTGTCAACTCGGCCAGATAATTGTGCCCAATTGTTTTGGTCAAGCAAGCATTGAGCTAACTGTAATACAAGGGTATTTATAGACTTTAGTCACCATTGACTTTACTGCAGTGGTAAATCACAGATAGCTGATTAATATTACATCAATCAGGGAGATTGCCATCAGCAATGAGTGACGTTTTAATCCAATCAGTTGAATGCCTTAAAAGGGGAAGTGATTCCAACATTGAATGAGAATTTCCCAGCTCATCTTTGGACAGCCACTGTCTTTCAGAACTCATCAAGAATCTTCATTGGACTTTCATTGGAGTCTACCTTCAGAAAGTAGACTTGTGCATCCCCATGGCTGCATGAGAAACTCTTATAAAATTGCATACTATTGACAGATATCTCTTGCTGATTCTGTTTCCCTAGAGAACCTTGACTAATACAGCTTGGTACTAGGGGATATCTGAGGTGGTTCTGGGAGTTTTGCAACTAGATCTCTACTCTAATTGGACTCAAGGGTACTGACGACTTCCTTTCCACTAACAAATAGGCTGGTAACAGTCCATGGCATGAGTTGGCAATAGAGATCTGCAAAATAGCATCACTGGATTCCCCTTCTTATTCCAGTCCCCAATAAAAACTAGCAGCTTTTCTGGTCACCCAGTAAATGGGCTGGAGTAGCACCCCCAAATGAGGATGGTGTTGTCTCCAAAAGCCAAAGAGATCAACTAAGCATTGTGTCTCGTTTTTTGGTCATACGAGGAGTCAAATGTAACAGCTTACCCTTCACTTTAGAAGGGATATCTCAACATGCCCCACACCATTGGACACCTAGAAATTTCACTTGAGGTGGAAGGACCTCCCAGAACTCATCAAGAACCTTCACTGGACTTTCATTGGACCCCCTGGTTGCAGCCTGCCTGCAGAACCTGGACTTGTGCATCCCCATATGTTGCTGCATCCCTTCCCCCAGCCTTTGTTATCTCCTTCCTCCAGCCATTGCTGTCTTTCCCGCCAGTCCCGCCCACGTTGCCAACATATAATCTGCCTTCTTCCCCAGCTACTGCCTACCTCATAGCCGCCTGCACAACTCCGCCTATCCACTACCGCCCCGTAGTTAACCCGCCCCAGCTCCTGCCCCTCCCTCTACCCAACCCTATATAACCAAGTGTATTTCCGCAATAAAGCAGACTTGTTCCTGCGCTCAGGCTGTCTCCGTGGTTTTTACCGCGCGTCCCCCACGCCTGGAGAACCTAGGCCTACGCGCTGGCCTAGGGGCTTCCCGCCGAGCCGTGGAAGGCTGCCTGGACCTCGTGGGCCGCTAATCACTGCCAGCGAGCCCACACTTGGGGGCTCGTCCGGGATCCTTTCCTTCCACCGCCTTACGGCCCCTGTTGTCTGCTGTTGCTGTTGTCTACTGGCGACCATTTCAGCTCTCCAGGTAGGGACCCCGTCGCCGTCTTTTCTTCTCCCACTATGGGCACCTCCCTCTCTTCACACCATACCCCTCAGGTTCGGCTTTTAGCCGCCCTGCTTGATACCAATGGGGTTCGCGTTTCCCTGAAACAGCTCCAAAAATATTGGGACTTACTACTCCCCTTCAATCCGTAGCTCGCCACCTGCCAGCTCTGGAGCCCGGACACGTACTCACGGCTAATAGATCGAGTTACCTCTGCCATAGAGCATGAAAGGCGGTCTTTTCCGCCCAGCCTGCTGCCTACTCTTGTGGCCGTTCGTGCCTGCCTCCTTGGTGCACCATCCGAAGTCATCCGGGACAAATCGATCAAACAACCCAATGATTATGAGCCCGATGATCTTAGAGACACGAATTCTCTGTCTGACCAGCTCGCCGCAGCTCTCGAGCGCGAGCCTCCCCGCTCGCGCTCCCCGCCGCCTACAGAAACCGTTTCTGTGGCTCCTCAGAATGGCGGACCTCCTCCTCCTTCCTCCACCCCTGCCCAAGATGGCGTGCTTCCTGCTTCTTCCTCACCCGGATTAGAGCCCGCCGGCGGGAACAAAGGCGCTTCCTCTCGCCTTTACCCGCCCCTTCCTGTCTCGTCATCCCCCGGGCCGGCCCCCGGAAATGATGTAGCTTCGCCGCCATCTTGGCCGGCCCCCGGAAATGATGTAGCTTCGCCGCCATCTTGGCCGGCCCCCGGAAATGATGTAGCTTCGCCGCCATCTTGGCCGGCCCCCGGAAATGATGTAGCTTCGCCGCCATCTTGGCCAGCCCCCGGAAATGATGTAACTCCGCCGCCATCTTGGCCGGCCCCCAGAAGTGACGTAACTTCGCCGCCATCTTGGCCGGCTCCTGGAAATGACGTGGCTTCACCGCCATCTTGTCCGACGCTCAAAAGGGTCCCGCCACCAGCTTGTTGCCGCCTTGACGCTGCTAAGCTGCCACTCCCTCACTTGTTTCCCGCTACCGCTCATCCCTCGCCACCACCATATAACGGCGACTCCGGAAGAGCGCACCCTTCCGCCCCTCAGCTTTACCCGCTCAACCCGCTGCCTACGCCACAGCGCCCTCAGACCTGGCTTCCCTTTACGGCCGAAGAGATCAAGACACTGCGAAAGGCCGTGAAGGAAGATGGTATAGGTAGCCCATATGTCCAACAATTGTTAGAAGAACTGGGAGTTCAACTTGCGCTCCCCTATGACTGGATTTCCTTAGCCCGCGCCATCCTTCAGCCCGGTCAGTTTCTTGAATGGCGTGCCTATTATCAGCATGCTGTTGAGCAGCAAGTAGCAGAGAACGCCCGCATCGGTGTCAGAGATCCACCGGACGCCTACACCGGAATCAACGGCTTTGCTAATCCTCAGTCTTATGTCAATATAGATCCAGGGTTTTGGCAACGAGCAAAGAACCTTGTCCAGTGGTCATTTTCGCTAGTCTCCTCCAAGCATTCTACCAAATTTGCGCAAATGCTTCAAGACCCACAAGAGACCTTTCCTGCATTTGTCGCACGCGTTCTAGAAGCCTGTCAGCGGAAAATCACCAATGAAGACGCCCAATTTATGTTAGCAAAAGAGCTTATTCTCGACAGATGCCTCGCACCCTTCCGGACTGTCATCCTCCCTCTTCGCGACAAGCAGATACACGAGTGGGTCTTAGCCTGCCGAGATATTGACCCTCAAACTAAAGCGCTTACTACTGCCTTCGCCTCCGCCATGGCTGTGTCCTCTGCCTCTGCTTCTGCCTGCTTTCGATGCGGTCAATCTGGTCATTTCATCCGCGAGTGCCCTCAACAAGCGGCTCCCCGCCCTGCCGAGGCACTGCGCCGACCGAGAGGCCCCCCCACACCATGCCCGCGCTGTGGAAAAGGGTACCATTGGGCTCGCGATTGCCGTTCCTCGCAACAGCCTTTAAACTTCCAACGGGGCAGGCCTCAGCCCCTCTCCCAAGAGGCCTTCAAGAGAGCTCCAAAGCCCTAATGTGGACAATGCCTATCACACGTCACCAGAAACCTTCCCTCGAGCTCAAAATCAACGGGCAGTGGCTTGAAGGGCTCTTAGACTCTGGTGCTGAAATCTCTTGTATTCCCTTTGAAATCGCTGCCTTCAACCACTGGCCCCTCGAAACCGGCCCTCAAGTCATTGGCGCCACGGGAGCTGCTACCTCCTGGAAGACATCACAGCCTTTGCATTGGAACGATCGAGAAGGTCACGAAGGCCAAATTCGTCCACTCGTCCTTTCTTCAGTTCAAACCATCCTGTGGGGACGAGATGTCCTCAGCCAGCTAAAAGCTCGAATCACCACAGAAGCCTTCTCAGCCGCGCTGCCCCCCCCTCTTCTAGGGGCCACTGCTCCTGTCTCAAGACCTGACCCTATCCCTCTGGAATGGGACACAGAGGAGCCCATCTGGGTCGAGCAGTGGCCCTTGCCCGTGCACAAGTTACAGGCTCTCTCTGCCCTCGTCGAGGAACAACTACAAGCGGGGCACATTGAGCCGTCCACCAGTCCCTACAACTCACCAATCTTTGTCATTAACAAAAAAAAACACTAGCAAGTTCCGCCTTCTCCACGACCTTCGAGAAATCAACAAGCACATCAAGACGATGGGGTCACCTCAGCCAGGCTGCCCCCATCCTACTGCAGTCCCCCAGTATTTTCATGCGGCGACCATTGACATCAAGGACTGTTTTTTCTCCATTCCTCTTCACCCGCGGGACTGCCCACGATTTGCATTTACAGTCCCACGTACCAACAACCAGGGTGCAGCACGCCGATTCCAGTGGAGAGTGCTACCACAAGGTATGCGGAATAGCCCCACCATGTGCCAGCTTTATGTCAACTGTGCCCTCGAGCCGTTGCGCTCTCATTTCCAGCCTGAAGAAACATACATCATCCATTATATGGACGATCTTCTCTTAGCAGCGAGTTCTAGCACCCTTCTCAATGACCTGCTTTCTGCAGTGATGACCAACCTTTCAAGTCTCGGGCTTACCGTACAGTCAGACAAAATAAACCTCAAACCTCCTTTTCAATTCTTGGGCTTTCATTTCCATCACTCCATACAACCGTCAAGCCCTCGGCTGCACATCTCTCCCACTATGACACTGACTGAACTTCAGCAACTTTGTGGGCAAATCAATTGGCTTCGATCAGCACTTCCCATCACGACAGCACAAATGCAGCCTCTCTTCGAGCTTCTGCAAACCAAAGATAGCCCACCTGCTGCAGTCCGGCAAAAGATCACCATCACCCGCACTGCACAAGAAGCCGTCCAACAAGTCAGTGATGCGCTTCAGCAATGCCGCCTCGAGCGATTCTCTCCAGATCTTCCAATCTTTGCCCTGGTTCTACCGACACCGGTCACCCCGACAGGTCTCCTGTGGCAAGATGGTCCTCTTCTTTTTCTGCACACGTCAAAGAGCAAACTCCCAAAAATCTGCCCTTTCCTAAGGGCCTGGATTGCGTTGGCCACTGACTTAGTCCTCCTTTCCATACAAACGTATGGTATCCCACCACACACTATTGTTTGGCCTCTTGATGCCAAAGAAGTTTCTTCCCTTATTATGAACAATACCCAGATGCAGAGCTTAGTAGAGCTCTTTCGCGGCTCCTTTGATAATCACTACCCTCATCACCGTTTGCTGCAAGGGGTGTCTCAGTTAGCATTCTCTAACCCGTTCCGCCCGTTGCCTGCGCGGAACCCCATTCCATCAGCCATCACTGCCTTCACAGACGCCTCAAAAACAGCGTTTGCAGCCGTTATCTACACTCCTGGAAAACCTGAGCCCCAGCACTTAGTATTCGCCAATGACTTCTCTGTTCAAGTAGGCGAGCTCCTAGCGGTCGCGGCGGTCCTCAATCTCCACCCAAGCCAGCCTCTCAATATCTTTACAGACAGCCTATACACGCTACAAGTTTGCCGCAGCCTGCCACTTGCCACCTTTTTGCCAGGCGATTCAAACATTGACCGAGCGCTTGCCTTCATGCAGCGCTTACTTGAAACGAGACAGCAGCCCTGGTTCATCACACATTTGCGAAGTCATTCCAACCTTCCGGGGCCCCTTGCCCACGGCAACAACCTTGCCGATGCGGCAGTGTCAAGCTTTAAAGTATTTCCTTTAGCCTGCAAAGATTATGTTGTGGATGAAAATCTGCTTGGAGACCCCATCAACCACGCTAAGTTGCTGCACTCGCGGTTTCATTACTCGGCGCGGACAATTCGCAAGCTCTATCCAGAATTACCCGCTGAAACCTGCAAACACCTAGTGCGCTCGTGCCGCGTGTGCGCCCCTCTCCTCCCTCTGGGGCCCCTGCAACCCCGAGGTGTCAACCCTCGCGGCCTCCGGCCTAACTCGCGGTGGCAATTAGATGTCACTCATGTCAGCGCCTTCGGCCGCTTCAAGTATCTTCACGTAGCCATTGACACCTTTTCCCATCTGTGCTACGCGGTGCCCCTCGCAGGGGAGAGTGCCAAACATTGCATCAAGGCTCTTCGCCAAGCCATTCTGTTCATGGGAGTCCCGTAGGACCTCAAAACAGATAACGGGCCAGCATACCGCAGTGCTTCCTTTGCCAACTTTGTGCAAATGTATCACATCACACATCACTTCGGCATTCCGTATAACCCACAAGGACAAGGAATTGTCGAACGCACTCATCAACAGCTCAAGCTACTCATTCAAAAAGAGAAAGCCTCTTCCCCCCACAAAGCTCCAGCAGATGTTGTAACAGCTTGTCTCATCCATCACAATCTCCTAACTTTTGATAGTCAAGGACTCTCTCCCACGCATAAGCATTGGGGACCTATGTGGCCGCCTTCCCAAACTCCTGTGGTCTACTGGAAAGACCCAGCTTCCAATCGCTGGCAAGAAGAACCTGCCCCTCTGCTAGCACAAGGAAGAGGGTTCGCCTGTATTTTCCCAGAAACAGAACGACAGCCTCTTTGGGTCCCAGGAAGGTACATCCGGCCTGCAACACAGCAGCTTGACCTAGATGATATCCCGCGCCCACTAGCGCCAGACCCCGAAGACATCCCACGTCCTTTGATACCAGAATACAATGCTAATGGCAATGATTGAGACATCGGCCAAGCCCCCTCCTAAAAATGTTTCTATTCCAATAAGTGCTCTCTCTAAGTTTCTTTCTGCTGATTGCCCCTCCTCTATGGGGGCTCTTTTTTCCTTTTTGTCATTTCAGATCTTTCAAAGGACCCAACTCTGCACAAGAGAAGCCTTTGCTACCTCGCAACCCGCCGTTGACAAGTGCCTGACCTTCACCAAAACGTGCCTTATAACCTATCAATAAAGAGAACTCACCGTGCAAATGCTCCTCAAGCTCCCCTCCCACCCACTCTTACTTTGCTTTTTTCTTGCAATTTTCATTTTTCTAACAATCTTTTCAGCTGTCTGTCTCGCAGCCACAGCCCCAACAGACTGGAACCTTCGTCAACGTCTTCTCCTCGCTATTGCCTGGTTGCTTCTAATTGCTATCCTCATCTCTCTTGTAGTCCTTCTCCCATGACCACTATGCGCCCCCAAGTACATTCATCTGAGCCTACTACCCCAACACCGTTGCCCATGGGGACCACACCAGCTCTCTCTCGCCGCGAACAACGTCGACAACGCTTCTTTGCCTGCCGCCTAAGCCGACTTTCTCTTGAAGATGATGACCCCATCGAACGTCAAGTTCTTCAACTCCTCAGACAAGCCCGCTCTATCCAGACCCCCGCCTCCTGCCCCTCCACCCTCCCCCGTCTCATTCATCTCCTTATCCTCATGCTGTCTCTAGCCTCCTCTGCTACCGCCAACCTGAATCACCAGCCCTTCAATTGGACCCTCAGCCTCTGGCAGTTTGAAAAACTTCTCGCCTTCAACGTGACTGCTGGAGCCCCCTCCTTCACGCTGCACGTTTGCCGGCTAGCTGGATACGATCACACAGATACTAAAATCTCAGGCTCTGTTATAAATACATTTAACATGGGATACATCAGTAATAAGTTGCCACCCCGACCCAAGTGCTCAGGCACCCCTAGCAGTGGCCTTACTGGCCCCTACGGGAAAACTCTTTCCGGTTACTATATATGCCCCCCTTCAGTGAGAGGCTGTCATGATCCAACACATTACTACTGCCCATCCTGGGGCTGTGAAACCATAGTCTATGGCCTGTCTACAACCCCAAAAGACAAAGACCCATATCTCACCCTCAAGTATGGAAATCGATGGGACCGCGTCACACTTTCTGTCAAAGACCCTAATTCAGATCAGTGGTTCACAGGCCACACTTGGGGGATCCGTCTGTATATGACCGAGTATGACCCTGGTGCCTTTTTTATTATAATGAAAAGACCTGTCTCCGCCCCACTCTCTGCTATTGGTCCCAACCACATCCTTAACCCTCCTCCCCCACCCACTGTTCACCTTCTTCCGTCCTCATCTACTCCCCTCAAAATCTCTTCCACCTCGACCGCCTTCGTTCCTTCTACTAGGCCCACTTCCCCCCCTGCTTTAGATATACAGCCACATCCTCTCATCTCCTCTAGTCCCTACTTCAAGCTCCTAAATGCCTCCTAGTTCTCTCTCAACGCCTCCCACCCCAACCTCACTCGCTCTTGCTGGTTGTGTCTTTCCCCCAGCCTCCCCCTCTATGATCCACTTGCTATTCCTTCACCACTCTTTACTTCCTCCACCGACGATTCCCCCTCTTCATGCGATTGGAATCAATCTACTCATGTCCCACTCACTTTTACGCACATCTCTTCCAAAGGTATATGCATTCACCCCCGTTCTTCCCACACTCCTAGCCTTACTGCCTGTGCCAACTATACCTCCCCACACATCTCTGCCAAATATTTAATTCCCCTAAACACCACCCTATGGCTCTGCTCTTCCACTGGACTTACTCCATGCTTATCTGTTGCCACACTTAACAAGACCAAAGAAACGTGTGCTCTCATCCTCCTCACGCCTCGAGTCATCTATCGCACTCCTCTACATTTCTTTGAGCCTTTGACCATACACAAGAAGCTATTTACCTCCACAAACGTGAACCTATTACTGCTGTACTCACTGTCACTTCCCTCCTAGCTGCAGCTGGAGCTGCCACTGGTGTTGCAGCTCTAGCCACACAAGCATCCGCCCTCCAAAACCTCAGACAAGCAGTAGACTCTGATATTATCTACCTCCGAGACGCAGTCAAATATCTTAAAGACTCTCTCAACTCTCTCTCTGAAGTCGTTCTGCAAAACCGCCGAGGCCTTGACCTCCTTCTCCTTAAAGAAGGTGGCTTATGTGCAGCTCTAGGAGAAGAATGCTGTGTCTATGCCAACTATACCGGTTTAGTAGACTCCAGCTTAAAAGAACTTGAAAAAGGTCTCAACCAACGCCGACTTGAACGAGCCCAAACTGCTGGTTCCTGGGGCTTCCTGCAGCCCCTCCTCCCCTATCTCCTCCCGTTACTAACCCCAGTTCTGCTCATTGTCCTGGGCCTCACCGTCGGTCCCTGGGCCATTCGACGAATCATCCGCCTTGCCAAAGATCATGCTGACAGTGTATTCTCCTCATTTGTCCAAATCCATTACCAACGTCTCGTTGCTTCTGATTCCATTCCTCAATCTCGACCACATCCTCGCCACCCTTCCCACCGTACTTCCTGCCTGTAAGCTGCTTACTGTAGAACTCCCTGACCGTAGCCGCCGGCACGGGTTTGTTTCCCTCAGCGTAAAGGGCTTGGGTGCACCCCCCGCCCCCCTTTATTGCTATACGTCAGAGAAATTTTGCAGTTAAGTTAGCCACAGTGCTATCCACCCCAAAAAGCAACATCAGGTTAGATATTTCATCTAGCACTAGCGCGTACCGACCCTAAGGGCTATACATGCATCCTGATCAAATGCTATGTCATTTGCCCTTAGCCAGTCAATTCTGCCCCCTCACCCCTCGTCCTCCCCAGAGATACTCCGTTTTCATCTACTCTCCCTTAAAAAACAGAAGGAGCAATTGTTGCTGCATCCCTTCCCCCAGCCTTTGTTATCTCCTTCCTCCAGCCATTGCTGTCTTTCCCGCCAGTCCCGCCCACGTTGCCAACATATAATCTGCCTTCTTCCCCAGCTACTGCCTACCTCATAGCCGCCTGCACAACTCCGCCTATCCACTACCGCCCCGTAGTAGTTAACCCGCCCCAGCTCCTGCCCCTCCCTCTACCCAACCCTATATAACCAAGTGTATTTCCGCAATAAAGCAGACTTGTTCCTGCGCTCAGGCTGTCTCCGTGGTTTTTACCGCGCGTCCCCCACGCCTGGAGAACCTAGGCCTACGCGCTGGCCTAGGGGCTTCCCGCCGAGCCGTGGAAGGCTGCCCGGACCTCGTGGGCCGCTAATCACTGCCAGCGAGCCCACACCCATAGCTGCATGAGAGAGTCTTATAAAATTGCATACTATTGACAGAATCCGTTGTTGATTCTGTTTCCCTATAGAACCTTGGCTAACATAGGGACTTATAATTTATCATCTGGAAACACATCTGAGAGTGAAAGGGAGCCCTACTGCTAATCCCCTAGGACTACCTTAGCCTGCCCTGGGCACACCAGGGCCAGATACAACTGGGACTTACGGTTACTCTCTCATTGTTCCCCCAACTCTACCTATTTTATCCTAGATTATCACTTACCCCAGGGCAAGGCGACCTGTTAGGTTTCTCCATGGTTAGGTAACTGATTGACTCTGCCTCCATTCATAAGAGTTAGGACAGCAGAAACAACGAAGTTGTCTCTCATTCAGACTGATTTCCAGGCTAAGCTCATAAAACATGCCCTTCTAGAAGCTAATAAGCTTGACTTTAAGGATTTGCATGGAATACCTAGAGGGGTGCTATAGAAGCACAAGTGTCATTCTTAATGACATCATATTAGCCAAGCCTTCTCAGGGCTCCTCCTTGGTCAGGTCACACAAGGTCCAGGAGTGAAGGAGTCCTTGGTTTTCTGGGAATGCCTGAGCAGAGTTAATTTGGTTGCTCTATAAATCTGCCTACAGTTAGCCAAAGTTGTCCCCATATCCCAGCTGAGGTCTCACTGTCTATTCAGGGTTCCAGTAGGAACTCTTTCCAATAGAGGCGACCTATCTAGCATTCAATTACTATGATTTAGTCCACCATCTCTTTTCATACCTGGTAGGTACTGCACCTATTCCAGCCTCCTGCCTTTGCAGAAACTATACATTTTGCCTCAAATTCTCTACTGTTTCCTCTTTTTTAATGAATTTTTTTCAGTTCTGTAAAGCCCAAGTCTGTCCTATCTTCTATAACTACCTCTATCTCTCTTACTCTAAATTCCCTTAATGCCATCACTACTATATAATTTAGTTAATTATTTCTCTGGGTTGTAGCGATCATTAAGTACAATTCCCTTGACTTAAAAATAGGGAAAAGATTCTTTGGGTTCTAAAATACTGTGATAATTTTCTTAGATTTATTTACTGTATATGTCTTACCTAAATTTTAATCTCTTTTAGGTCATGGTGATGTCTTTGGTTTTTTCCCTTTTATACTCTAGGAACTCTACAGCACGGCTATAGACTAGTTTGAGTTCTTAACCCCTGACCTGTTGCCCTAACAGCCCTGGCTAGTTTTCTGCCACAGCTGTACTTCTTGGAGGCTAGAACATCATGGTCTACAGACTGCCGTAGGGCTCCTGCAACTCTTACAAATTTTCCAAGAGAAAACAAAATCGGTCATTACTGCAGCTTCTACACAGAGTTTAAGGTGCTGTGCTCTCCTCTAGATTCAAACGTCTCAAACTACCAGCCCACACAGCAGTAATCTCCTGTAATTTGATGCCGTTTCGACCCTACCCTTTTTCAAATATTACTTTCTGACCACAGACACAGGTCCTTTTTAAATGACAAAATAGAAGATACAACCTTCCAAAGTGTGGTTCAAGTTTACAAATCTCAGTTTTTCAGGCACATTGGGAGATGGCAGGGGAAGAGGTTAATTAATTGACTCATAAGATTAGGATTAAGCAACTGGATGAGAATCATATATGTGAGTGTGTGTGCTAGGGGAAAGGGAGTCGGAGGTTTTAAATCTTATGAGTTGAGGTGCGAGGAAAGGGAGGTGCCGTGAAAGCTTACAGAGAATTGTAGGTAGAGTGAGCAACTGTCGTGCTTTGCCTTGGACGGTCTGGTATTAGTATTCAAAGCCTTGGGAAACCCCCAGCCCCGGGAAAACTGGGACAGTTGGTCACCCCAGGCTTAGATGACTGTTGTAACTGACAGGGAGAGCTATGCAGGGCCTCAAGAGATCAAGGACTGAAAACTCCTGGTGTGGACAATGCTGCAAATTACTAATTAATACAAATTTCTTACCTATATGCCAAACTCCTTACATCTTCTTACATGGATACATATACAGATCTATAAACCTTCATGTCTGTGTGTGCATTAGCCACTCTTATAACACTCAGGAGGGGTGTTCTTAGGAGAGTCCCTCTGTTTTTACTTAGACTTAGACAGAAACTCCCGCAACCTGTAGACTCATGAGGAGTCACACGCCTATCAGGGAACTCTGTGCCTGGAGTTGCAGGGTAGGAGAAGTAGCCAGGGGATGCAATGGTTTTCTTATGTCACACATCAGGCTTTTATGCCCATGAACAGATTTCACATAAAGGTAAATGCAACCATAATTCTTTTAGGAGCATAGTCCTACTGGAACCCTAGGATACAGCCTTGTTCAGAACAGGCCCTCAAGGCTGTGAGCAGAACCTGCCAGGGGGCTTCCTTCCAGGCTGGCTCGGTTGAATGAGGACATCTTTTAGCTCAGCAGGGAGCATGTGATGAAATATTTTAATATGCAGCTAACCTTCTGCTGTGAGCTTGGTAATTACCACTTCTGGAAAATCAGTACACTCCAAAATTTTAGCAAAATGAAAATGTTAATTAATAAAGCAAAATTTCAAACTCCTTATAATATCGGGAGACAGCCAAGCTGCATAATATCACTCAGTGTTATGAAAATGTGACTTGGAAGGGACTAATGATATCATCATCGGCGAGGATCTTCCTTCATGGCCTCTTCAGCATTTGCTTTCCCTTATTAGAAACTAATATGTTATTGCAATTGCAATGGAACAGTTATACTAAAATTCACATTAAATGTAGAGGCTATTGCCTCTAAAAATTCCTCTTAGAGGAGCCAAATTACCTTCCTTTAATCCTTAAAAAGCCTCTTGTAAAGGTAGAGTTTAACGATCAGTGGAAAAATAGATGAGGGAACAGTTTTCCAATAAAAGTACCACAAGGACCAAAAGGATGATAAGTAGAAGTATACATTAAATGACTCAAAGCATTTAATTAATCTCCATTTAGAATGTGTAGCTACACTTGATTCACATAAATTATAATTGGAAAACTCAGATTCTCAGAGTCCTGGAGAATGACCCCTAAAAATCCTTTTACTTCTTGAACCCAAATATTTTTTAAATGATCCCCCCTCCGACCCAAATGCTGAAAAATTTTTTATGCAAATGATGATACTACTTAAAAGAAAAACAAGGTTATTATACCAAGTAAGGAAATCATGGTAATTCTCGAATATGAGCTACAAAATAGCTATTTTTTATTGAGTGCATGAGTAAACTGGGTAATCTGGCCAGATTACTTGGAGAGAATGGCTTTTACTTGGAGAGAATGAGGAGCAATTGGAAGGTTTTGACTAAAGGAGTGACAGGATGTGACTTACATTTTAAAAGTGCTAAGAGCAGAAGCAATTAGGAGGCTTTGCAATAGCTCAAATGAGAAACAATATTGGCTTAGACCAGGACCTTCCATGGAGAGGAGAAAAACAGATTATGAATATATGATTTGTTGATGGATTGGATGTAGAGTGTGACATAAATAAAGGAATCAAGCATGACGCAAAAAAAAAAAAAAAAACAAAAAACTATTCCAAAGGCAACTTCTATGTGATAATATATATTACCTCCAATTCTGCCTATAATTTTGAAAAATAGGTATCTGAATTATTCCCTTTTTATGGATAGGGAAATTGATTCCAAAAGCTCAAGGTCAAAAGAGCTAATAAGGTTGCCTTGCTCCAAAGTCCTGTTTGTCTATTTTGTAATTTTCTCACCTTTGGAGTTAAAATTATTATATTTTGGGCCCAGATGCAAGATAATAGATAGGAGATAGATTAAAGCTAATAGAATTCTCCTACAATAACAGTGGTCAAGGAAGGGAAATAATATTTACTACGTCAAGTAATACCTACCGATTATTGCACAGAGTTGTTGTGCTGTATTTTGACATTATTTACAGATGAGGAAAGTGAGGCTCAGAAGGGTCCTAGAAACCACACAGCCCTGTAAGTGGCAGTTCTGGGGTTCAATTCAGCGTTTGCTGATTCAAAATACTGCGTTCTTTTTATAGAAGTACTTCTCCAAGGAAGGCTAATCATTGACTATCTTCATGATTTGTTGCAATTCAGAGTAATACTGGACCTATTATTTGCTTATTTTTTTTCTTTCAGTCGATTCCTTTATTATGTAAAAAGGTTTCATTTATAAAGGAAATTTGTACCACTAGTACAAATGGAACTCCAGTCTCTTTAGCAATGAAGAGGTGGTAAACATAAAAGTAAACACCTCAAAAAACAAAGCATTATTACTATCTCTCCAGGCCAGTTTCACATTCTTTCTCTTTGTTAAAGAGGGAGACTAGTGAGCATTAGATGCTGTGAAAGACTTTCTACCAGTCAGTAAGCCAAAATTTGAAAAAGAATTGAAAGCAGAATGCTTTCTTTACTATGTAATGCAATCTTCCTGAACACTTTGCTCCAGGTACCACCTCAGATTATGCCCCAGACCATCAGCTGAATGCTCAGCACCTTGTGCATAACATTAGGGAACTCCACCTGGGGAAAATGGAGACGAACAGTCTTAGGAAAGTGTTTGCGTTGCTTCCAAACACTTTTAAAGTTGCATGTTGCAGGTAACCCAAAAAAAGCATCCTTTTCTGCCTAATAAAGATGGTGTCTTTTGAAACCAAGAACTTCACTCTTAACTCATTTAGGGTAAACAGTGTAAAATGGGGGACTCACCAAGGAAGACTTAGAGCAGGGTGATCATTAAAAAAAAAAGGCTGGTTTGGCATGTAGAAAACTCTCAAATACTTACAGAATGAAAGGAAGGACAAGAGCAGAGCAAATGAAATCATGGGGTTTTCTGTCTTCAACACTTGCATTTATTGCAAATCAGTTTAAAATGAAAGTAAAGGCAGCCTTAAAGGGGGAAAATAACCAAAGGGAATGGGTTGAGCATGACGAAGAAAGATCAGTCCTACTCATCTCTGCACAATGATGGTGAAAAAGGTGTTAACTGTATACATATAAGCCCTACACCTTTTAGGCCAGGTAGTGAGATTATTTCCTCTTCTTCCCATAGATTGAGATAACTCTATCTGGAAAAATTGAGTTCAACTAGAATATGATAGCACTATGCTTCCACTGAAATAGTTCAGTCTTCTCTTCAGTTCATCATGGAAAACAGTTACTAAAGACAATGTAAAGGAGCAGGTGTAGCTTAATGGTTGAGTGTCTGCTTCACTGTATGAGGTCCTGGGTTCAATCTTCTGTACCTCCTTAAAAAAAAAAGGGCAGTATAAAAGGTCTAAAGTCTATGAAGACCTGAATTATTTTCCTGGAGCTTCTTTCCTAGAGCAATACTTCTTCACCTTGGTTCTATTTATTTATTTATCATCAATGTTCTTCCCAGTGGAAGGCTAACATTTGTTGAAAGCCTAAGAAATCCTACTAATGGTCCCATCTGAATAAACCTCTGGATGGATGTTTCTCAAACTGAGTTTCAAGAATGTAGGAATCTGAGGACATATGTTCTTTGAAAAGATTTTTTCATCTCATCTTTTCATTTTGATGAGAATCTTAATAACATCCTGGACCACCTGGATGACCATTTAATAACAAGGTCCTATCATCTAATTTTAGTTGTGGGTACAAAGGGGTACTACTTTAGTTGTTCTGAGTCTGTGAGTAGAGAATGAAAGTGCGTTGATATGCAAAGGAGCATTCCTGCCAAACAACATATAAGTAACTTTGTCCTATACTATTTCAAAGGAGGTTTCCAAGTAGGTCAAATAAAGAAAAATCATGAAAAATTAAGTCATGACTTGGCACACTATAACACAGGGATTCAGAATATAAGCATAGGAACAATCAGTACTGTAAACATGTTTCAATTGCAAAACAGTTTCTATAAAGCAGCAGTACTATAAATTGATATCATTGCTTTTAAATTTGTTGGTTTTATAGATTTTTTGAAGTTCACTCATAAAACATTTATTTTTATAGTTACATAATTTTATATATAGTTCCACGTTTGTACTTTTAAAGTACTATTTTAATAAAGTGATTTAAGTCCAATTTAATAATGGAACTAATCGCATTGGCAAATCAATTTTACTCATTAACATAGATGCAAAAATCTTAAAGAAAATAAAGTTTGAAAATCCAGCAGTGGGGGAAGCGGATGTGGTTCAACTAATAGAGCATCTGCCTACCATACAGGAGGTCCAGGGTTCAAACCCAGGGCCTCCTGACCCATGTGGTGAGCTGGCCCATGCACAGTGGTGCTGCGTGCAAGGAGTGCCATGCCATGAAGGGCTGCCCCTCGTGTAGGGGAGCCCCACACATGAGGAATGCGCCCACAAGGAGAGCTGTCCCAAGCACAGCCCACCTAGGAGAGGCACCATGTACACACACAGAGTTGATGCAGCAAGACGACTCAACGAAAAGAGACACAGATTCCTGGTGCCGCTGAGAATGCAAGCAGACACAGAAGAACACATAGCAAATGGACACAAAAGAGCAGACAACCAGGGCGGGAGGAGAGAAATAAATAAAAATAAATCTTAAAAAAAAACAACCCAGCAATGTATATAAAACAAAATATGACATGACCAAATGTATTTATTCCAGTAATGTCAGGCTGCTTTTATGTTCATCACTAGAGTACGGCCCTTTGACAGATAAAGGAGAAAAAACACATGATCATATATATAGCTGCAGAAACTGCTTTTCATAAAATTCAAAATCCATTCATAACAAAGAAAAATGAAACACAAATGATAACCGCAAAACAAAACAAACCCAAAGAAAACAAACAAACTTCAGAGTAAACTGAAATACAAATAACTTCCTTAATCTGACTGAGGACCTCTACCAAAAAAATCTATAGCAACTTCATAATAAATGGTAGAAATTTGAAAGCATTTCTTTTGTGATCAGATACAAGACAAGGATTCCCACCATTACCATTGTATTCAGCATAGTATCAGTGGCTCTAGAGAGTGCAGTATGAGAGGAAAAAGAAACAAAAGTTAGTTATTAGAAAGGAAGAAATAAATTTGTCATTATTTGCAAAGGATATTGTTGTCTAACTACAAAATCCAATTGGAAATATATGAGTTTATCAAGGTTGCTGGATACTGATACAGTTCTAGTCACCAGTAAAATTCAGTTAGATGACAGGTATAGCTCAGTGGTTGAGCATGCGCTTCACATGTATGAGGTCCTGAGTTCAATCCCCAGTACCTCCTAAAAAATCACTCAGAAAAATTCTATTTTTAAGCAACAAAACATATGCAATAGTTGCAAAAACATTTAATATCTAGGAATAAATATAAACCTAAGATTTGCAAACCATTTATGGAGAAAATTATAAAACTGTAGTGAAAAACATGTTTTTAAAGTAAATAAATTGGGAACTATATCATGTTTTGGAAGATTCAATAGCACAAGACTAAACATTCTCCCTAAACTGATGTCTAAATTTAATTCAAATCCAATTAATTTCTCAAAAATGTTTTCAGTAGAAGAAATGAACTTATTCTAAAATTTATGTGTATGTATGTGCATGTGCATGGCATTCCAAGGCACTCTGGAAGAACTAGATGATTAGGGACTGGCTGCATCCAGTGTCATACCCAGTATAAAGCTCTAGTCATTAAGAATGTGTGGTTTTGTGACGTGGGGGCGTTTTCGGGACTTGGAGTTGTCCTGGGTGGTGCTGCAGGGACAGTTACCAGACATTGTATGTCCTCCCATGGCCCACTGGGTGGACTGTGGGAGAGTGTGGGCTATGGTGTGGACCATTGACTATGAGGTGCAGCGGTGCTCAGAGATGTATTCACCAAATGCAAGGAATGTCTCATGATGATGGAGGAGGTTGTTGTTATGGGGGGAGGAGTGGAGTGAGGGGAGTGGGGGGTCTATGGGGACCTCATATTTTCTGAATGTAACATTAAAAAAATAAATAAAGACAAAAAAAATGGTACCCCCCAAAAAAAGAATGCGTGGTTTTGTTACAGTGGTAGACAAAAACCACTGGAACATAACAGAGGCTCCCAAACCAAACTCATACTTACAGGGAAAGTTGATAGAGGCAACCCTGAAGATTAGTAGGCAAAGGAGGACTTTTTCAATAAATGGTTCACAGACAATTGGTTATTCTTAAGGAAAAATAATTGTAAGTATGCTTCACACCCTACCCTCGAGTCAATTTCAGGTGGATTAAAGGGCACAATTGTGAAAGATGAAATTATAAAGATATTAGCAGATAATAAAGGAGAACATCTTTCTGTCTTCAGGGTAGGGAAGAATTTCTTTAAAAAGACATTAAAAAATGCCAGCCATAAATGGATAAATTTGATTTCATTGAAATCAACACCTTTCCCTACCAAAGCATATCTACTGATGGTGCAAAGAGAAGCTATAAACTCAAAGACGACATTGGCAACAATATACCTGACAAATGATTAGGTTCCAACATACATGAACAACTTTTACAAACCAGTAAGAAAGTAACAACAGCCCCAAAGAAAAATTGGTAAAAGACATGAAGAGGAATTTTTCAGAGTTGTAACATGGGCGGTAAATATACCTATGAGAAGATGTTTGACCTCATTAGTAATCAAATATATATAAATTAAACCTATAAAAACTTTGGCATATGTGCACTAGGAAGCATGAACAAAAAAACGTATATACCAAGAGTTTAAATTTTTAAAACCTGGAAATAACATGCATATCCATGGACAGGGGACCAGATAAACACATTGTAATATATTTGTACAGTGCATTCCTATATTGTACTGAAGGAGATTCAATTACAGCTAGATATAACAATATCCATGACTATTATGAACCATGTTGAGTGAATAAAGCAAGTAGAGAAATACACATATGCACATGCACACATGCACACACACACAGTATGGTTAACAGTTATATAGGTTATATAAAATATAACAGATACATAGATTTATAATTTTGGGATTCACAAATATGTAGTAAAATTATTCTTAAAAAACAGAAGGGAAGCATAAAGAAAATTCAGAACAGCAGTAACTGAGGTGGAGAGGAGAATATGAATGGGGTTGGTTGGACTCACAGGACCGTAGTTTTGATAACTTATTTTTGACACTGACTAAGAGTTCATTTTAATATTTTTCTATTTCATACATGTGTTTTATATATAAGCTTTTGAATTCTAAACTATTTCCTTAACATAGAAAAGAGCACCTAAAAAAAGTGAATAGAGAAAACTAAAAAACAAAAAAATGCTTAGGTCACCCCTTGGAGAAAGAGACCCTCCAAGATTTATTTTTTAAATTCAAATTTGAGTAATACTATAGCAGACTAATGATCCTGCTCATAGGAGGAAACTTTTATTCCATTTGGGGTTTTGTATCTGCTGTGGGGTTTGACAGCTCATTTATGGAAACTGCAAATATTTCAGATGGAAATATCACAGCTAGGCAAATGTTTCATTTCCTTTTAGAAGACTCAGTAGGGAGAAAGATAAGGGTATTAGATTAATTATATCAGAGGCTGTATCAGGGGACATCCAGTTTCTGAATATCACAGAAATATATTCTTATGGATGGCCTTGAATACATATACCACCATTCATGGTAAAAATAACATTTTGTATTGGCAGGGAATAGAAGAGATTTTTCAAAGCCCTTTTACAAACATTAACTCATTCGGTCTTGAAGTTAAATCTGTGATATGTTACTCTGGTTTTCCTACTGAGGATACTGATCTTAGACATAAAATTTGGTACAGAGGAAAAATTCCTTTAGGACATGAGAGCTTGGCCTTCAGTCCCAATGTTATCACTAATGTGGGATACTGGACAAATTTCTAAAACTTTCTGTAAAATCTTACTGTAAAATGAAGATATTGTGAGAAAAAGACACAATCTATGTAAAATGCCAAGCATGGTGATTGACACATAGCAAACCCTACATAAAGGGTAGCTGTTATTTATTAGCTATTGTGTCCCAACCTATGCAGTCAAGTAGTGACAACTCACTCTCTGAAACCCAGCTCTTCCATGATATGAGGCTCCCTTTTTAGTACCCGTCATTGTTTAAAGTTTGACCTGAGAAAAATCACATGAAAATGATTAATATTTCATATAGCATCTATCAATGTAGGAAATGATTCCTTGCCAAGAAGGAAAGAAAGCCAAACAATCTTGCCATGTCTTGATCTTCTATTTGAATTGAACTGAATTGACGGGCCCCAGCCCACACAATCCGCAGTGCTACTGGCAGCAACCTGGAAGTACAGCTGCCTTTTTGGAGCAAAGATTTCACTAGGAATGTTTTAATGACTGGCAGCTTCATATGTAATTCATTCTTGTTATAGGCCTGATGATTCAAAACACAATCTACAGATTCCTTCTTGTGTCATAAAGTTGGAATTGTGATGATGAAGCTTCACAGTCCCTTGTCCTGCCTTCAGGCATCTGAATGAGTAGTTCTCAAATCCATCTGCACACCAGAAGCACCTGGGGAGCTTTAAAATCTACAGATGCCTGGCCCCACCCTGGTCCAACTCAACCTGAATCCCTGGGCATGGAGCCAAGGCATTGGCATTTTTAAAAGTTGAAGTACAGCTGGTCAAGAACCATTAGTCTAAACAATCTACCCCCATAACCCTTTTATTTCACTGTGTACCAGGCTGTTGAACCCCTGGCCAATAAAATTTTAGCCTTACTGGAAGAAAGGATTTACAGACTCCTCCACCTCACTGGGAAATTACAAATACATTGGCACGTATCTTTATGACCCAGGAGGTGAAAGACAGGACTAACAGCTGCTTGACAGGCTGGTTGTGTTATTGCACAGATTTACCGTGGTTGATATGATTTAGCTGGAATGTGGGGAGATGGCTAAATTTACTTAAGAATAAGATGTGCTACGGCAATGTTCTATTATGCTTCATCAGCCTACACCAGATATTATTTTACTTTTCCATTTACCAATTTATTCTTTTATTATTCAGAGCCTTCTGGTATGGAGATATTGTAGTTAACTAATCTTATAATGCAGCAACAGACAGGAAATTTAAAAGACAGAATTCACTAAGCAAGTTTCACTGACCAGAAACCGTGTCCTCTGGTGATTAGATTTATAGGTAATAGAGAGCAGTGACTTTAGAAGACATTTTAATGACTCAAGTTCCGTTAAATGTTCACATCCCTCAGTTAATTTAAAAACTAGGAGCTTCCATGGCTATAGAGAAAATTAATTAAATAAGTACATGCACATGTACTGGAATTTGGCTGAGCCTGAGTTTGAAGATGATATCATGAGTAATTATGACTCATCTGGAGACTGAGAAGGTTAAGATTTAAGAGAAATACATCACAAGTTATGGCCTAAGATAGAACGTCATCTAACTTTAACAATAGATGAAAATACCAAAAAACAAGATCACAAATGAATCTTGGGTTGATGAGGAAAAGGTAATTGTAAATAATACATATTGATTGAATCACTCATTCAGCTTTTGAATACTTAATAAATGCTTATTGATAGTCAAGAGTGTACTAGGGGTTGGCTATTGGTGAATTAGTGAATTCACATTAGTGAATAGAAGGAAGTACCTGTTCTTCAGGAGCTTATAGTCTGCTGGGGAAGAAAATAAGTAAACAGGACATAACAATACAGTGTGGTAAGTATAGTGATAATGCTACTGACACAGTGATAGGAAAATATAGAAGAAGGGTCTCTAGCCTAACCTTGGCTGTAGAATGAGGAGATAGGAAAATTTCCTGAATGTTGGGAGGTCTAAGCTGAGACCTGAAAGGTAAGGTGGCTTTTAGCAAGCAAAGAAGGGTGGGGGGTGAGGAGGTGGGAGTGGAGATTAAGAGTGTGTTCTGGACTGAAGGAACAGCAAGTGCAAAGGCCTGCAGGTGAGAAAGAGAGAGAGTATGGGACAGTTGGGGAACTGGATATGCTTCATTATGGCTAGACCTCAGTCTGGGAGAGGCAGGGTGGCTGGAGAGATAACTGAAAGCACAGGGGTTTTGTAAAACATGTTATGGAGTTTGGGCTTCATCCTAAAGGCAATATAAAACAATGGAAGGATTTTACATATGAAATTTAGCATGACCATATTTGCATTTTAGGAAAAATCTCAGCTCTAGAAAGGAGGACATGCTCTAGTAGGGTAGAGATACCCAGTAGGCAGCTATCACAGGAATCCTAGGTGCAAGATGATGGTGGCCTAACACAACAGCAATGGGAATGGAGAGAAGAGGATGCCTTTTTGTTTTCTGTTTTCTAATTTTATTTTAAAAGAAGCTTTAGATTACATAAATGTTACATCAAAAATAGAGAGGGATTTCCATGCACCCTATCCCTCTATACGTTTATCCCCATTAACATCATCTTTCATTAGTGTAGTATTATCACAATTGAAGAACACATATTGACACATTGCTACTAACCATGGTCAGTAGTTTATATTATAGTTTACACTTTGTATTGCATATTTTTATAGGTTTTGACAACATGCATAATACCCTATGTCAGTCATTGCAATGTATTCACAACAATTCCAATTTCCAAAAAATGCCCATGTAACACCTGTTGCTCCCTCTCCTTTCTCTCAGAAACTCTGGTAGCCACTGCCTTTATTGTCAATGTTACAAGTTCTTCCATTGTTAGAATAATAGTAAGTCTACTTTAGTCCACAGTTGCATTCCTACCTAATGTTTGTTCATTCCTTAATCTTGAGGATTTTAGGATGGTCATGCCCACTCTGTTTCTGATTGAGAAGGAACTTAGATCTCAAGGGGCAGATGGATGGAACTGTCTTGCTCACAGTTGTAGATACTCTCTGTTTTTTGGGATGGGCGTTGTCCATCATCATCATTTTGTTAGCTGTCATAGGTGAGTCCAATGAACAATAGCAATGAGTGTTGGCTGCAACTTTGCTAAGATTCAGGGATCAAGGTATGTGAATAGCCAGAAGATTTAAGTCTCTGGTACATATAATTTAATGGGCATAGTGCTAATTATAGGCTCAAATAAAAGGGGCAGAAGAGCCATGTATAGGGAAATTATAAATGACTCTAACTCTGTTACATTGGGGAACATGTATTTCAAGGTGCCCACTAACAGGGTGACAAATTCCTGAGATTGTCTGCCATGCCTATAGTGTCTAGATGTCTCTAGAGCTCTCAGGAGCACCCCTACTTCAGGCACAGTTTACTGTTGCATTCAATGAGAGCCTCCTGAGATATATGTAAGTGTAAGCTCTATAATGATCTCCTGACTCACTTTGAAATCTCTTAGCCATAAAAACTCACTTGTATTTAATATTTTCATCTTTTGATCAAGGTTTTTTCCAAATGCATCACTAGTTGGTTATTGGTAATAATACCTTGGTGCCAGGAAGGCGTATCCCTGGGAGTCCTGTCCCATGCTTGGGGAGAAGATAATAAAATAATAAAAAACAAAAATATAAAAATTAAAAACAAAAAGTAAAAAATAAAAAATATTTAAAAACTTCCATTGTGTCTTTCATCACCATAAGATATGTTATCTTTAACATACAGTGACAATTTCTTCTTTATGTTCCTCCAATGTCTTATTTTTTTCACTTTATCAATAAAAGAAAATGTGAGAAGGGAAGGGGGTTGGATATAGGGGAATCCCCTATATTTTCTATGTGACTTTTCTGTAACCTAAAGCTTCTTTGAAAATAAAGTGAAAAAAAATAAGGATGCATTTTAATAATATCAAGAAAGTAGAATCTGTAGATCTTGATGCATCTAGTGGGGAATGAGGAAAGCAGAGGAGTTGGGAATGCCAGGTTTTAGGCTTGGGCAATTGAGGAGATGGTGGTACCACACAGAGAGTAATGATTATTGCAAGAAGAGCCACAGAAGTTTTGGTAGAACTAATGGTGAGGTTAGCTGATGGATAAACTGAGTCTGAGCTACTTATGGGAAGCCAGCATGGAGTGGCACAGTAGGAATGGACCCTGAAAGAGAGATAGACTGAAGATGTAGATATGGGACAGTCAGCGGGCAGTGTCCAATACAAGTGTTTGCCTGGACTTACGTATGTATTTGCTTACCAATACATATAATTCACATTGACTAAATCAGGCCTAACTGAGGAATTGAAACCTAATTTCATTTGTTAATGGCCATCAAGGCTACTATAGTAAAAACTAAAACCATTCAGATAAGCGATTAGGTTTTCAAATTGAAGAACAAATAGAAAAATCAATTCACTAATTTGCTAATTGTTCTTTATAGTGGAAATAGCTGGGCTAGATTTTAGCCATGATATACATAAAATAAACAGCATAAAAGAAATAAAACTCGGTCTGTAGTTTAAATTGACTCATTATCTATGCTGACTTTTATCATTGCTTTGCCATAAGTAAGACACTCTTGTTCCCTGAGAGTCGGGGAAGGAAAATAATAAAACTTCATGGGTTATGAGAATAATGATGCCAAAAGGTAGAAAGACATCTGTATCAAGAAAGGTTCTTTAAAAAAAAGTATCATTACTTTTAAGTGTTTATAATAACTTCATTAAGGGCTAACAGATTGTCAAAAGAGTCTCATGAAGTCCGATTGTAAGAAAAGACAGGAGGAATCATTTACAAATAATTGACTTGGATGTTGCTAGAATGCCTCCAAAAGTTCTTGGAAATGTCTTGCTTTAAATGAGATAAATGTTTTCCTTCTTGGGTCTTACTTGTCTCTATTCTGTTTCACTATCACTGAATAAACATGAAAAGCTTCACAGGTTATTATAATGAGGGAAAATCTTAATTCTGAAATGGAGGGATGAATGAGGAACACAAATCACTGTTCTCTACCAAATTAAAAAGTATGTAAGCATCTTTCATGTCTGGGTAGAAAACGAATGGGGATGCTTTCATCTTCAAAATTCCTTTGGAAAGCCAAAGATTTCTGATTCTGTGCTCTGCTCAGTTCTGCTTGCTCGCCACAGGTTTTAATAGTGGAAAAACACATCTTTGTTTTAAGACCTTTCAGGCTGTGAAACATATTTTTATAAATACATCTGATTCAAAAAGCCAGCATGTCTTCTTTGGTATTGCTCATAGTCTCAAATACTGAGTTAACTGAGCATCATACAAGTTGTTAAATCCTAAAATTTTTAGGCTATAACATCAAGTTTACACAATTTCCATGAATTTTGTGGCCTCATGTCCATAAATATGACATTAAGCTTATTCTCCCTTCCGACTATCATTCATTTACCAAGTATTTGTTGAGAACCTTCACTCTACCCAATACAGAGCAATGAACTGTAGAAGATAAAAAATGTAATGAAAAACATTCTTTGTCCTTGAGCAGCTTACGTTTGTTCTGGGAAATAAAGTTATTCAAAAGTGAAATAGTTGAATAATAAAACAAAGAAGCATAAGATTAACTGCTCCAAAAAGTGGGACTGACAATATTAAAGTAGTTTAGAGGAAGAAAAGGTCATGGTTCTTCTACATATATGAGGAGCTAGAACTGTTTGATATTTTGCAATTGTGAAACATTTTAGGAATTATTATAAAAAGGTGCTCCCTCTACCCAAATGGGAAAATTCCATCATGAAACTACAGAATCCCATTATACACATTAAAAAGAATTCTTATCAGTACAAATAGTGCAGGTCACCCTTCAGCCTACTAGAAAAATCTCCAAATGTCAATATCCTGTAATGGAAAACAGTGGGTTTGCCCATGACAGCAAATGTAATTGTGTCCTCCCCTCCCCCATCTAATATCTAAAAATGTTTTTATTCATAACTGCCATGTGGCATTATCTAAGGAATCTATCATCAAATGTATTTGTTCTTAATGTAGAATCCTGGTTCTGCTTATAAATTCTATGTGATAGACATCCTGAAATTCTCTAACTTAATATTGCAAGGCTGATGGGGGGCAACCTAGCAAATTAGATTCTTCTTTTATGTATGTATGTATGTATGTATGTATGTATGTATGTATGTATGTATGTATTTCTCTCCCCATCCCTGCCCCAGTTGTCTGTTCTCTGTGTCTATTTGTTGAGTCTTCTCTTTTTTTGTCCGCTTCTGTTGTCAGCGGCACGGGAATCTGTGTTTCTTTTTGTTCTGTCATCTTGCTGTGTCAGCTCTCTGTATGTGCGGCACCATTCCTGGGCAGGCTGCACTTTCTTTCACACTGGGCGGCTCTCCTTACGGGGCGCATTCCTTGCACAGGGGGGTCCCCTATGCGGGGGACACCCCTGCGTGGTACAGCACTCCTTGCGCACATCAGCACTGCACATGGGTCAGCTCCACATGGGTCAAGGAGGCCCGGGGTTTGAACCGCGGACCTCCCATGTGATAGACGGAGGCTCTAACCACTGGGCCAAGTCCGCGCCCAAATTAGATTCTTCCTAAGGAAAAATATGCTGTTTTAATCATAATTGTATTAAGGAAGCTCTGATGAGGAAGAGAACAATTCATCCTCACAGATCAATATGCACAACTAGACTGGGTCCAGTTTTCAACCCTAAATTCATTTTTTTCTTAATGTTGCATTGTGTTAAAAGCGAGTTCCAGAAAATTTCTCTCGAGGATTTGTAACAGAGCTAACAAGGAAGGACATATCTGGGTGGTGCCTTGAAGCCACAAATTAAAGGTCCAGCAATATCCGTGAGGGCAAGATCTCGCTAATTCATGTGTGTATCCCACCAGCAAAATAGATTACCCTTATATCTATTGAGCTGAATTCCTATACCTATTCTGACAATGCATTTTCTTTGTTTTTTAATTTTTAATGAATATATTTTATCGCTAAATTATCAAAACAAAGCAAAACAAAGCAAAACAAAACAAAACCTAAAACTTTAGAAAGAGGAAAATTATCCAGTCTCTCCAGGCCAAAATAATTATTTTGACTAATATATTGATTTCTGATCTTTTCCCACATGTAAACATATACTAAATGCCTTATTTTTAATATTATATAATAGCTGATATACTTTCATGTCCCCATACGGTCTTTCTTATAATAATTTTTTTTTTTTTAAGATTTATTTATTTATTTAATTTCCCCCCCTCCCCCGGTTGTCTGTTCTTGGTGTCTGTTTGCTGCGTCTTGTTTCTTTGTCCGCTTCTGTTGTTGTCAGCGGCACAGGAAGTGTGGGCGGCGCCATTCCTGGGCAGGCTGCTCTTTCTTTTCACGCTGGGCGGCTTTCCTCACGGGCGCACTCCTTGCGCATGGGGCTCTCACGTGGGGGACACCCCTGCGTGGCAGGGCACTCCTTGCGCGCATCAGCACTGCGCATGGCCAGCTCCACATGGGTCAAGGAGGCCCAGGGTTTGAACCGCGGACCTCCCATGTGGTAGACGGACGCCCTAACCACTGGGCCAAAGTCCGTTTCCCCTCTTATAATAATTTTTAATGGTTGTAAAATAGTTCATCCTGTCAATGGACCATAGTTTCCCAAAGTGTTCTCCAATAAACACTTAAGATATTTTCAGCTTTTAAAAATTATTATTATGGATAACAGTGTGTTGAATGTGTTTGTTTATATAGCTTTGGGCTCCTCTTTAATATTTTCTTTAGGCTATGTTCTCAGGAAAGGGATTTCTGTGCTAAAGTATGGGAACATCTTTAAGTATCTCATGTACTTTGCCATTTATTTTCATATTGTTTTAAGAATGAATTTTCTCTTATGTCCCTCTCCTATATTCATATAGCATGCCAAAAGCTTAAAATAAAAAAACCTTCACTGCCTCACAATTGTCTATTTACATTGTTTTCTTTTTTTTATATTTCCACAATTATAAATTTGGTTGTTTTGAAATCCCTGTATCTTCAGAGAGCCTATTCGTAGAAGGACACTGCCCTGAGAATCATTTCTCAATTCTCCTAGTTCTTTAACTATGATCAGTAGGTAAGTCTGTTATTCTACCTCATCCATTCAGGTTAATTACAAAAAAACTCAGTTTATTTACTTGAGTGCAAGTGAGTATTAAACTGATTTAGTCTCGCGGAGTCACAAAGTGATAACATATTGTATTAAATTTGAAGGGTATCCTTGGTAGAGCTAGTAAATCACTCACTAAACTGGCTCCATCCATTATTTGACGATACATAAGGCGATTTCCATCCCTGGGATATTAATTTTGTGGCTACTGTCATGGACTTCAGTGCTCATGATGAATGTTTTTACAATGAATACCAAATTAACCCAAAATGATTAGATGCTTTTATAAGTTATTAATGAGATGTCACTTCAGTCTGATCCTCTCCATGTGCACGACATTTTGTTAAATAATCTCCTCTTGCTGGAAAGATCAATCTTTCTCCCCTCGTTGGATTTGTCAACTTCAATAAAATGCTTCCTGCCCCCTTTGTTACTTTCTGTAAAACTGGGTGAGCAATAATGTCCTTGAAAACAGCTGTGACTTCGAGGAGGCAGCTAGTCCCATTTCTGCTCAGTTCCCTGGAAATGCTGAGAACTGCTGGCCAGCTGATGGGCTGAGCTGGTTTACAGAAGAGTTGGGAGAGGGAAGCAGGAAGATACATGGACTTTTTACAAAGAACATGTTCTTTCTGCTCAAGGGATAATTTCTGGGTTGGCATCAGAGCAAGGGAATTGCTGTCACCTCCCAATGGCCTTTTCTAAAGAGAAAGACATTTTATCAAGGTGCTAAAAGCTTAGAGGAATAGAAATTGATGAATAGGTTTCCAGAACAATGCTCCTTACTCCCTGTAAGTTGGGGAGAGCTATATGCAAGGATCCTGGGATGGTGATAAAAATTATGGCTTGGCACTAAGCCCTCTGGACACTCACCCAAACTTCTGGGTTACATTGTGCATTTCCCTGCTTTATCAAGTGCAGCTTCACTAACCTTCTCATAAATAACAAACTTTCATTTGACGAAATGCTTATTTTTCTTCCTATTCTCCACCTTTTGGTTAAACCAAGTAGCAATCACCATAGGAACAATAATAACAACCATTGTTTATTGAGTGCTTTCTTTATACTAGGTTCTAAGCCATATACTTTAAATATATTAATTTAATCTATATAATAACCCCTACAGGTAGTCATGATTATCCCCATTTTATAGCTGAGCAAACTGGGACTTTAGAGAGAGTAACTTGATCAAAGTCATGCTATCAGTGCCAAAGCCAGGATCTGACAGGCCTTTTTGACTCCAAAACATGTGTTATTAATGACCCTGGAAAAAGAAAACACAAACAAAATAAGTATCTTTTCCTTCTAAGGCTCACATTCAGAAACTTCACATTCTGAGACCGATGAGGTTGGTCCATGACACTACTGATGGAGTTTCTAAATCAGAGCTTCTAAATCCAAAGTCTGGGTTCCTGGGTGCCTACTGTCTTGCTCCCAGCTTTCTGATGCCTTCCTGGCTGTCCTGAGCCCCATGCACTTTGTGATGGCTCAGTGCTGCTGTGGGAGCTTCGTGGAAGGCTACGGCAGCGTCTCCTGCTTGACCCTTCCATCTGCAATTGATATCAAACTGAATCTGAAGTTTCCCCCCATGCCTGCCAACCTTTCAGCAGATGCCCATACCTGAGAGATGTATGAAGCAAATGCATTTCACTCCTCAGATCTATTATCCTCCTGCCCTTTTGTTCTATTTTTAAAAGTATTTTGGCATTTCAAGAATAATCTCTTCATCCAATACCTTTATGTCGAATTATTGACATTTGGGTAGCGTGAATCTTTACAACTTTAATAGACTACTTTAAAAATCTCTTTTTCTTTAAAGCAGAAGCCCAAATGCCATGAAATGAGCCAGTGTGAGTACAACAGAGCTCAACTAGGATTTCTCTGCATTCTTCATTGACTCATAGAAAAATGCAGCAAAAAATGGTCTTAGGAGTAGGAAATGTGAGCTCTATCACTTGCCGCTGCTAGTGGGGCAGGTGAAATAACTGCCACCTTCCCTTTCACTGATGACATGTTAGAAAGAAAAGTAACTGGCCTTCACTAAAATGGTCCTGTTATATAGGTGGGAAAGCAGCAGGGAGACAAAAGGACCCGAGGGTGATTTTTCAAGTTTAGGTTCCTTAGAATTGATTCAGTAATTAGAGGGCCACAGCTGATATGTTACAGGAATAAGATGGCGTGGAAGTAAAGAATGGTCCATGACTCATGTAAACATGCTCACACAGGACATCAGAGGATAAAGGTTTAAAAGGTCACTGATGTGGAAGGGTGTTGGGACACCAGCCTGATGGGTGACTGGGGCTAGGGAGGCCCAACAATGACAAGAGATACCTGGGCTAACTCCTGGGAAGTCCAGGCTAAAGAGTGTCAGTTCAGACTTTTTTTCTTAGAGGTGAATGAGTCTGGCAGGTATGGCATCAGAGGAGCATGCAATGACCAATTACATGAACGAGGCTTGTCAAGAAGTCTTTGTTTTGAGTGATAACATTTTATAAAGCTGCTAAAGAGGAACATACATAGGTCAACTACCCCTCACATGGAGACCTGTCCCTGCTATAGGCACGACACTAAGCCTGAGCAGTGTGAGACCAGACAAGTTGCCTGGACTGAGATGACAGTAAGGAATGTTGAAGAAAATTTATGTGGGTGACAGCATAAGAGAGTAAGGCCAAATGGAGAAATAACATTTGCTGAAATAATAATAGTAATAGTAATATTTTCCATGAGAAGGTAAAGTCAGCAAGGAAAAAGACCATGTCTTTCTTTGCAATATGTATCTCTAGACCAGCAAAGGTGTCTAAAGTAGAGCATTCGATAAATATTTATTAAAACAGAAAGCAAATGAGTGAATAAATGAATGACAAAACTGTCCATTCACAAAAAGATTGGCCTTTAAGTTCCTTTGCATTTAGATACTGACCAGTTACAGCAATTGTCGACCATATCTGTCACACCAGAGATTTCTAGATGTCGGGAGAATATTCGAGAGTCCAATTCCACCCTAGCCCTGAGACCTGTCAAGGGAATTGCTGTCTTAAACATTTCTTTAAAAATGACCTACATGAGGATTCCATGACTCTCTGATAAATTATTCTATAACCTTCCCTGGAAAATTACAGTAGGATTAAATATAAGCTCTATAATCAAGGCTTGAAACTCCTCATTTTGGTAAACATACTTAATTTCATTCTCCATCTCCAGGGAAAGACAGGACAATTGCTCACCATTATTGATGCCACAGCCTTTCATGTACTGAGAGATTCTGAGTAAGTCGGCTTCTTCTTCTAAGCTAGAGGGGGAAGGCTGTAAGATTTCCTTGACTTTCTTTTACGGTGGTCGTGATCATCAGCACCTCCACTCCACCCACCATTTCCACTGCTACCAACTTCTTTGGAGAATACTGTCTCCCCCGAGGATAGCTCCAGCCCCAGCCCAAGCAGGTTTCCTGGCTAACTACTCTACTTGCTCTTCATTTTTCACATTCTGAAGCTCTCACCGCATCGAAGATTTCCCAATGGACTTACTAAATATCCCTTTTAAAGCTGTTCATTTATCA
Organism: Dasypus novemcinctus; assembly: GCF_030445035.2. NCBI lineage: Eukaryota > Metazoa > Chordata > Mammalia > Cingulata > Dasypodidae > Dasypus > Dasypus novemcinctus. Next base: position 136,116,286 of record NC_080677.1, on the reverse strand, counting down.
CTATCATGGTAACAAGCCAACCAGAGAGATCCCTATTCTCTTTGTCTATAATCTTCTGAGTGTACCAGCAGAGATTCCAGTCCTGAATTCTTAATGTCTGATGCTGTACAATCTTACTTGCAAAATTTTCCATGGCACTTGGTTCCAAAAAAAAAAAAAAACAAAAACATTATTATGCAACAAATTCATGTAGGTTGTCTATGATTGTATATTGACCTGCTTAGGCACACTGAAAAGGCTGTAATTCCATGTGCAATCATAACAAAGGCCACTGTAGCTGCCCTCAAATTTTTGTTTTTTAATGTTTCTAGTTGTCACATCATATAAAGAAATTAAAGGAGATTTCTAAACCGTCAATTTAATCACATTCCAGGTTAGCAGAGATAAATTTTCATGTAAATAGACAAGCACAAATGGGGTCTCACATATGGATCAAATACAGGAAACTTGGGGGATTTCCCAATTAAGGCAGTGATTTATCTCATGAGCATGATAAAAATAAAGAGCAATTTGGCACAGAGGAATATTTAGAAATAAAATGTATTTTGAATAGAAATCATTAGTATGATAACTACTGTTTGGGGGGAGGGAGAGGTAAAATGGGAAGCATTGTGTTAGAAGTTGTTCATGTATTTTCTCATATAATCCTATTTAATCCAGCCATATCTACTTTCCTGCCTCTAGGGAAGGTAGGTTACTTCAAATTCTAGACCCTTAGAAAATGTTTCAGAGACAATCCGATTATCGATCATGACAACTACAAACACAAACAACCACCACAACAGAGACAGATTTCTGGTAGAGTGGAGGCCATTTCCATGTACAAGTTTCTCTCCTTGACCAATGATGGGCACTCAGGCAGTATTTATTGCCTATGTGATTTGAAATTCTAATAAAATCTACTGTAAAAGGTAAGAGCCCCTAATTGGACACTACATTGAGACATTTGAAGAAAATGCCTTTAATTCACTCCCAATTCAGTGTGTCATCTTCCAGTGATTCATAGGGGTTACAGAGCCAAATACATCGCTGAAGTCATTCAGTACAAGAAGGTTATAATGTACGAAAAGATCTTTGGTGAACTTTAACTGCAGCTGTGTTCTCTGCTCCCGAAGGAGAATTACTCATTAAAATCTGACTCATTATAATTAGAGTAGATTTCCTTCAGGGAGCAATATTTACTTTCAAAAATAAAATGGTGAAAAGGGATTTGTTACTTACCATCACTTAATGGGTTAGTGTGTGCAAGGCCTGCCCATGAGTGGTTGCCTATTTCTTTTGTGGCACCGAGCCTGCAGCATGAGCTCCTTACAACAGAATGTGTGGTCCCAAGCGTTAGGCTTTCTCCTGGTTTAGGATTAACTGTGAGAGCCTATGATTCTCTTAAAAAGGGGTTGGCTAACCATTGACCTGCAGGATGAGACACCTGTTGATATAAATCAAATTTTATTGAAACCTGACCATGCCCATTTGTCATTGCCTAAGGCTGCTTTTATGCTAAAATGACAGAGTTCAGTAGTTTTGATAAAAACCCTATGGCCCCTGCAAGGTATTTACTATCTGGCCCTTTGCAGAAGTTTGCTAACCTCTTCTCTAAAACAATTTCTGACAATGACTTATACTGTCAATATACTCAGTACAAGAAATGTATAATAAAATCCCAAAGTTCGAATAAGATTAAAAACTAAGAAATTCTATGAGCGCAATATTTTCTTTGGTATTAAACCCAAATATTATCAAAGGTTACTTAACTGAACATTAATTACCTTGAAGCAGAAAAGAAATTTCTCTCAACTTTAGTATTGTCCTAGAGCATATTCATATGTGGCTATTTACCACCTTCCAATTATTTTATGGTTAACTGAGTTAGGACCACAAGAACCTAGTAATTAATTAATCTATCAACCTGTTTATTCACTCATTTTTTTCCCAACAAATATTTACTCAGTGCCAGGTACTGTGTGAGGCACTCAGAATACAATAATGAATAAAAATGCTTGGACTAAAATGCTTGAACTAAAAGCCACAGAGAGAGAAATGCCAATTTACAACAAGACAGCATGTGTGACAGAAGTTTGCACAATGCAGTATGGGAGTCCTGAAGAGGGCCACCTAAAGGTGTGGGGATGCAGTGTCAAAGAAGCCTTCCCAGAGAAGTTGATACCTATTTTGTTTTCTTTCTAGTTATTCTTTACAAGATTAAATATGATTATTTCTATCATCATTTATCCCCACTCCTGTCTACAAGGGAGCATGATGTAAGTATAAAGTCAATTACCCAAGACATAGCAGTGGTTTCAGATAGGGAAGGGGATGATCTAGTAAGAAAACAGTCTGGAGACTGACCAACCCAAAGCCTCAACTTCCTCCAAATTCTATACGTAATTCTAAAGCATGTGCATGAACGATAAACGGAGTCACACACACAAACACATATACCTCTTCCTCTTGCAATTGTGGGTTAATTTTCCATTAAATTGAAAGCTCTTACCAGAAGGCAGAACTATATTGTGTTAACTCTATCCCCATATTCAGATGGTAAGGCATAAATCTATAATGCTCAGTGATGACCACTGGATAATAAGGAAAGAGCAGCAAGTGTAGTAGAAAGAGACATAGACAAGTTATGATGTTATAATGTACTTTCCCTGATTACTGTAAAAATATCAAAATATGATCACTGATTAAGATTACTCATTACCCCAACCTCTTCTCCACAGTTGTCTGAAAAAGGATAGGGTACAGAGTTATAACTCAATGAGCTTTTAAAGGATCAATAGAGGACAGGGGTAGCTCTATATGGATTTGATGGATATTGGAAAGATTTGCTTTCTAGATACCTCTTTAATCACAGACTTTCAGACGGTTTTAAATTCACCCATTCAGTCACATGACTCTTGAACATTAAGTCTTCTATGATCTCTTAAGTTGCAGTTTTTTCCTGTTTGTATAAGAGTTAATACCTTTGAGTAAAGGTTAATTTTATCTCCTTACTGAGACTGAATTGATGGACTGACAGCATTCTACCAAAGTTGGCTATCAACTTCTTCCCGTCCTTCTGACATGCTGTGATTTCAGGGTCAGGTAATGTATGCTTTCCTAAATTCTGATTACTAAGATTTTAGTACTAGGGACACTTTAGCAACAGCTAAAATAGTTTCATGGCCTATATACTCCTGTGTCTTTGAACCAATTAATATAGAACCAAAAGAATATAATTGTACTATTGGGAAAAATAAGACTATCTTCATTCCCAAGACAGTAGACAGCCTAGTCAATACAATTCCATTCCCAATCATTTAAGTGATCAATATCTGTGCTATTTTAGGAAAAAAGGGCTCAAAAATGCAGCTTCGCTTAGTCAGCTTAAAGATGCAGAAGCAAATGGTAATGTGAACACGGCAAACATGTCAACTTATCTTCAAACTACAAATATTCTCCACAAGGGGTTACACATCTTTTGAAGTAAAGCTAAACAGATTTGAGAAATATTATCCAGTTTTAGGGAAAAAATAATGCTAGAGAATGGGAGCAAACCTGAGAGATCATCTTATCCAAATCCTTCACTTTACAGCTTGGTCAAGTGATTGCAACCTGACAAGTTTAACCATCAATCCAATGGTCAGCTAGTTAGTGTAATATGCAGGCCTGGAACCCTGGACCAGAACTAAGGGGTTCTTTTCACTCTACCATTGCTGTCATTAGCAGTTTTTCATAACACCTCAGTTTTGTCCATTTTACTGGGAATCCATGGAAATATTTGACTTAGAGGTAGGGGAATTCTGTTTGTTGATGCTATTAGCAGAGAGCCTGGCTCCCTAAAGGCCAGAAAACCTACTTTCTTCATAAAACCCTAAGCAAGGATTCCAAGAGCAAAACAAAAGAAACTTTCAATGATCCATGGTTCTGATCATTCCCAAGTTGCCGCCCACCCCCCCGCTTTTTTTAGTTTATCTCTGATAAAGTTTATCTCTGAGTTCATAGTAAATCTGGAGTCTACACACATAACTACAGCTGGGTACCAATTTAAAGATATCAGATCTGGAAAAGAAAGCATATGCTATTTCAATTTTAAAAGAATTCTCTAAAAAGAAATGACAATTTTATATATTCAAATATCCTGGTGTACTTACCCAAAATTTAATTTACACACACACACACATGCATTCACAGAGTCTATAAAATAAAAAGATCAAAATTAAAAGATAGTCATTGGACTTGCTTTGCTTACCAGCTGTTGGCCTTTAGGACCCCATCCTGCATACTGAAGTTTTGCATTGCTGACTTCTGGTGGATCCAGACTTTGAGGATCCCTGGGAGGAAAAAAAAAAGTAAATGGTAGGAACCAAGAATTTAAGATGCTATCATTTTATCCTCTAGCTGTAACTTAGTACTGTCTTTTTCCTTTGCATCATTTTTAGAAGCTTGCTATTAAATAATATGTCACTTTGAATCTCTATTAGATGCCTTCAGATGTATATAATTTACATGAAGCTGAGTTGGGCCCATCATTACTTAACCCAAAGAGTAAATATTCATCAAGAAAGAGCATGCAGAGAGGACTATTGTTCATGTTTTAAAATATCCAGAATAGTCAAAATTAAAAATTGAAATGCATAGCAATACAGTAATAAATGTCCTCAATTTATGTCTCCATCTTTAGCTTTCCTAACAGAAAGCCATCTACAACATATAAAAAAGACTGAGTTTTACTTTCTTTAGGATGAAGCCACTCCACATGAGGAATTATATCTCTTTTCAGCTGAATAGGCCAGACCCTCTCTGCTGAGTATCCACCATATTTTTTATGCTAAAGACATACCTATGAATGGGCTCATTCATTTGTATTATATTACAGGAGTTGCATGAACAAAGGGAATGAGGCAAGAATGGAAGGAAAGTGAAGTGGTAAGGACCAGCTGATGGTCGGCTTGAATCATTAAAATAATTGCTTTTAATAGCGCTTGGGCAAAACAGACAATGCATTTAAGAGCAAAAGAGTTGGGAAGGTGAGATGGTCCATAACACCCCAGGGTAGTTTGGGATGATGTTACTGGGTTTGGAGAGAACAGGAAAGCCTGGAGTGATGGTGACGTGATGCCAAGTAAGGGATGCCAGTGATAATAAGAACCAGCTGAGAGGGCAGATGCTTGAAGCAGTTATAACACGTAGGGTGAACCTGCTGGGCTGGAAGTGAAGCCCCTACCCTGATGGCAGCAGTAGCAGGAGACATCATGGGCTCAGAGTGAATCTTCCCCAGCAGACTGAGGAACTGGAGCCATACCAGGACCCTACCAAAAGCACTGGGAGCCCAAGGAAGAGCAGGAGGAAGCAGAGGCAGGCCCAGCTGGCTACTCCTACCAGCCCCAGAACCAAGATCCTGAACAAGAGGAAGTGGAGTTGGCACCAGTAGGGGATGGTGAAGAAATAGTTGCTATCCAGGAGCAGAACCAGGTACTGAGGTTGCATTTGCCTGATCTGCCATTAGAAAATGAGGACGAAGAGGAGGAGGAAGCTACAGTCTTGAGCAAGCACAGCTCTATTCCCATAGACCCAGAACACATAGAGCTGGTGAAAAGGAAAATTGCTGGACTAAGGCTGCCTGCACTGGAGGTTCCTGCCATGCCGCAGGAGACCTTGGGTGCCCAGTGGGAAGATGTGGTACAGAAGGCTCTTCAATCCCAGCAGGATTTCCTGCCACATTGAGAGCTGCCTTATCTCCCAGTATTCCAGGCCAGAACCAGTACAGACTGGGCTCCATCCTTCCCATCTCCCTTTCCACACCAAGGAAAATAAGACTTCTCAGAAACCCATGTTATTCATTTCTGTACAAATGGGTCATTGGCCCAAGCCCAACCTACCTTAATATGTATTGCTCTGCGGAGAATAAAGCTTCCTTTTAACATACACACACACATACACACAAGGCCTAACATTAGCTCCAAGTAAATTTTAAATAAACCCTCCAATTTGAATGCTTTTGAATGTTCTGAAGTATTTTCATAAATATATTTGGTAGGACTGTTCATTGAGAGGGCACAGAAGTAATGACACCCCAGTAACAATGAGCATACTTAATGTCCATATCTTGGCCTCTAAATGCCATCCTACATTACAAGGTACGAGGGCTCCTCAGAGAAGTCACTGCATCCATGGCTGAGGCAGGGAAATTACAGCTTGAGCCTGAAACAATTTATGGTGCCAGAAAGTAAGGAAATACTCAAGAGCAATGGATCTTGTTGAAAGAACAGAGGTCAACCTAAAGGAGTTCCTAATCGGCAGAGATGGAACAATAAGCAACAAAATAATTACAGTATTGGGTTTTAACTCAGAGAATAAAATAATTATCCATGAGTCCACACTAATATAAATGAATACTCAAATAAATAAATAGGAGAGAAGATTCAACTTTCTCTCAAAAGAATTTCAATTAATAAATGTAAAAGGAAAGAAGGAAGTAGAATCACCATTAGACTAAAATCACAGTAATAAATGTTGCAGACAGATTCCACTGATGGATGTTAAAATTCATGGGTGAAAATCTGAGAAACATAATTTTCTCATTTTAGGGTTTCTCCTAAGATACTTATCAATTACAAAAGGAAAGATTTTTGACAGTAACTTAAGTGGTTAAGCAAACATCACCAGAAATAAGACACATCAACATCTTGAACCCTTTGATATGAAGCACTGAGAAGGACCAAGTATCAGTTTTGTTATATATTTGCCAAAAATTCATAACTTCACCCCAATAATATGAAAACATCAGACAAACCCATATTGAGGGACAATCTACATTAAAATTGACCAGTACTCTTCAAAAGTATGAGGATCATGAGAGACAGGATAAGACCGAAGAATGGTTACACAGAGGGTAACACAAAGGAGAAATAACACCTATAGGCAGGGGGAGATCCTGGAACAGAAAAAGGACATTGGTAGAAAAATTGGTAAAATTCAAGTAAGGTCTGCGGTTGGGGTTAATATTTTATTAGTGTTAAATTCCTGTTCTTGATAATTAAAGTGTCTGTGAAAAATATGAACAGTAGGAGAAGTAGGGTGATGAATATAAAGGAGTGCTTTTATACTATTTTTGCAATTTTTAGTCTAAAATTAGTTCAAAATAAAAAGTAAAAAAACCAAAGCATTTTCAGAAATTGTATCTCAGTGGTTATAAAAAATTGAGATGGAAAGGAATTAAAAGTTAGATAATTTCCCTCTCAACATACTGTGATCTTGATGCCAGGAATGGAAAAATACCAACTTCAGTATCTATCATAGTGCAGGCATTCTATTTAGGCATTTGAATAACAAACACATGAGTAAATATAGATGGGTTATGGAGTGGATCGAAGCAAGAGTACTTTTGCAAGTTTAAAGACAAGCCTAATGAATTCTATCCACCTGGCTTTATTGGAATTTTCCAGGAACAGAGGATAGGGTAGGAGATCAGAAAGAAATGTTTAAATTCCATTCTTTCTTAATATTAGAATTCATTTTTAGATTATGATTTCCATTGGTGACTGAGATATTTGGGAAAGCAGGGGACTAACTTCTCTTTAGTTTAGTAAGTACAAATGCTCATAAATGCTTACTGGAAAAGGTATCTCCAGGTGGATAATGTACTTCACTAGATTATACGTGCACGAGCGCCAAGGTGCCGGGGTGACACATGCATTTCAATTTCTCTTACCTTTTTCTCATCTATGCATAAGACCCTCAGGGCTTCTCTGAAGAAAATTTATTTCCTTCACCTCACCACCAATACATTAGACAAGTTTCTATGGCATGAAGGTAGTAGAGCATAACAGGAAGAACCCTAACTACAAATCAGAATGCTGGTTTTCTAGCTCCAGCTTTACCACGTACTACTGGTCACGTAACTTTGTGAATCGGTCACACAACCTTGTGCAATTCTCTGAGCCTTACTTTCCTTCCTGAGGAGCTAGAATAATTATCCTCTCTTTCAGAGAATGGTCATGAAAATCAAGAGAAACAAGGAATATTTACTTATAAACTCTAATACACTTTAAAGAATGAATTATTTTTGCTTGCTCACTAGTGAATCTCTCAAACTCTCCCTCTCCTCTTTCTCTGGCAATTCATTAAAAAATGCCAGAATCGAGCTGCTGTGGCAGCAATCTGTTTTAAGGAAAACACCAGGGTGCACCTCAAGGAGAGGAAGTTGTGATGTGGTGGAAAGAATTCCAAGAAGCTCTAAATTTAATTCTGAATTCTGCCACTAGCTACTAATAGAGCTTGGGGCAAGAGAGTAATTTAATTTGTTTGTTTCCTCATGTATAAAATGAGAATAATAATACTTACCTCACAAGGTTGGACTCAATAATAAACTATATGTGAAAATAGGCAGCACAGAGCTTACCTGAGATATTTGATAAATGCCAGTTTATCCATAGATAAACTGGTAAATAATTAATTCTACATGGTTTCATTCTACATATATCCCTTTTCACTTAATAAGAAGCACCAACCAGTTGAATACTGACAAAAGGTTATCAGTACCACTATCTATATGTAATTTTAACACAAGGTCCAATAATATAGCAGATATAAGGACACATTTAAGAACTCAGCAGCAAAAACAGATTCCTGTGTTAGATGGGAATTGGATATAGGGACTTACCCTCCACCATAACCTCAACATTTGTTTCTATGAAATGTTTTTTTTTTTTTTCCACCCCATTGGAATGTGATGGTATCACATTCTTTTCAAGTTTAGAGAGGATTTTAGGGCAACCTCTTCCAGCTTCCCTTACAAGGTAGGAGACCCTTTTTCACTTAACTAGATGGCCATTCTCCTCTGTTTAAATCTCCCATTGAAGGGATTCCCTTGTACAACTCTTTCCCTGTCCTAGCCTACCAAATGGCCAACTTGGTTTTATGCTGCAATCTACCTTCTCCACACCAAAATCCAGGCAATGCAGAACTACCAGAGAAAACTACCAGAGACAAGCATGATGCCAAATAAAAGTCTCTAAACATTCCTGTCATTACTCATAACCAATTATTGGTTAATTCCTGTTCTCAGTGATGATTCCAATCTTTCCTACTCTCTTCATATCCCACTTTTATCTGCTGGTACCCTGAATATAAGCAGATGACCATTGGTGTGCGTGTGTGTTAGTTAGCCAAAGGGGTGCTGATTGCAAAATACCAGAAATTGGTTGGTTTTATAAAGGGTATTTATTTGGGGTAAGAGCTTACAGATACCAGGCCATAAAACATAAGTTATTTCCCTCACCAAAGTCTATTTTCACATGTTGGAGCAAGATGGCTGCCTACGTCTGCGAGGGTTCAATCTTCCTGGATTCCTCTGGGTTCAGCTCCTCTATTTTCTCCAAAAGTTCAGCTGTGCCTATGAGGCTCTCTAGGCTTTGCCTCTCTCCACAAAGTAAGCTGTAGACTATCAGGTGAATGGCTCTATCTCTATCCCCAGGGCTCCAGCTTAAGCCTTCAGCATCAAACTTCATCTAAACTCCAACATTAAGAACCCTCAATTCCGTCCTTTGCCATGTCTTCTAACTGTGATTCCCTACCCTTTGGTGGGTGGGGACTCAATGCCCTAATGATGTAGCCCAATCAAAGCCCTAATCATAACTGAATCACACCCAGGTACAGACCAGATTACAAACATAATCCAATATCTATTTTTGGAATTCATAACCATATCAAACTGCTAAAGCGGGGTAGACACGAAACCACCCTGCAAAGAGGCGGCAAGCTGAGAGCATCCTCCGAATCTGCCTCAGCTTTTCAGCCCAGTTTATGCTCTTCCAGGGGTGGCCCCTGGCCAGTGATTGAGCATGGAAAGGGCAATACAGCCTGGCATTTCTGCCCAATTCAGAAATGGACAACCACTCCTCTGGAGGTTCTCACTTGGTTGTCCTAGATGGTCAAATGTTCACAGTCTGAAGCTCTATGACAAAATCCTGCTTCCTCCCCTCTGTCCTTTCACATTGTCACATGTGCATTGTGGTCTGAAGGCTTGCCTTACCCAATCCTTATCCTCTCAGTCTCAGAGTATGAGGCATCACCTTTACCAGCTAGGCTTGCTCTTCCTTCTGTATGTCCACTTCCTTTCCATCCCAAAACCATCAATTTCTTTCCTTTCCACTTACCTTCCTGGTAAACACTTATTTTGCTTCAGCCTCATCCAGGACTTTGCTCATTTAACATCCTTCTATCTTCATCCCCTTTTTTGTTCTTACTCCCTTCTCTAAGGCTATTCTCTCATTTAAATACAAAGCCAAACTAAACAAACCAACAAAAAAACACCACATTTAACACAGCTTCTCTGTCATCTATGGTCCAATCTCTACTACTCTTTTCACCCACATTGGCCACTCCTCAACCCAATGCAATGAATCTTCTGTCCCATTTTGATGCTGAAATTGCTCTTAAGAGTATCTGTTACCACAAAATTGGCAAATTTAGTGGACACTTTCTGTTGTTATTTTATTTGATCTTTTTCTGTACCTGGCGCTGCTGCTGTTGATCTTTATTTTAATGACACTGCCCTCTCCCGACTGTCCTCCCACCATTTTTAAAATATAATAAACTTTATTTTTAAAGAGGTTTTATATTACAGAAATGGTGCGTTGAAAATATAAGGGATTCCCATGTATCCCCCTTCCTTTCCCACATCATCTCCTATTTTTTTTAATATAGCAGTACAATTTATTATGATGTATCTGTAAAAGTCACTCATTTAAAAATGCGCATTTAAAAATGACTCACTTGTGGTAAGAACTAACTGAACTACAGTGATACTCTAAAAAAGTAAGACCATCATTGTGACATTTATCAGTACTTCACATATCTAACAAATACTGAAGGAGGCAACTACCATTGTTATAACTTCTTTAAAGCCAAAAAGTTAAGCAGAAATCAGAATTAAAGGAAATTTCAGAATGTTCACATTTGCACCCATTTTTTGGCTGAACTTTCAAAGATTCCACATGTAACAAAATCACATCTTTGAATCAAAATGAATAATAAAAACATTTAAGCCTTGTGACAAATTCACTCTACAGAAGCAAGGAAAACAAGAGTGAATAGTAAAAAAAAAAAAAAAAAGAGTGAATAGTAACAGCAGTATATTTCTAGGAGAGAAAGCAATCACTAATTTCTTTTTCATAAAACAAAAGTCAATGATTGAACATTTTAGTAACAATGATCAAGTTATTTACTATTCAAGAATTTATTTTTCAAGTTGTGTCTTTAAAATGTATCCATCCATATACCTGGATTAAATAAATATATACATCAAAAACATTTTGCTCAGAATTCTAATCTTAAGCATAGACCATAACTTATCAAAGCACAGTCCAAACACTATACAATAATGCTACCATTTAGATTTATAGACTTCATCTGAAAAACTTATCTTATAAATAGGAGTTTTGTCTGTTTCTCCAGAATAAATGTCCTATGTCTAACACTTTAAGTGATCATCAAAAAAGACATTCAAATAATTCATGCTACACATTTTCCTTCAGTGGGCTTTGATAAAAACAGAGTCATCTGGTGTTGGAGCACCAACTTTCTTCTCAGTTATAGTCTCTACAATCCCAGAAGCAGACACAATAACCATTGTTTTATTTGTTGAAGCTGTCTTCTGTTTCTAAGCAATAGCTGTACAAAGAGCAACAATCTCATCACTTTCAAAGTCATAGTCAGGAATTGACTTGGGTGAGAAATCTGTTACATCTGCTGATGATTCACTCTTTTTAATCCTCTGTGCCACTTTCTGCTGTTCCTGCAGTATTCTTGCCCAAAAAAGGTCTTCTTTCCATATTTCAGGGTTCATTGGATAGATGTGAAGGGCTACTTGAAAACTTCAAAATGCTTCTTTCATTTTGTCCTTTGGCTCTCTGTTGTCATATCATTCTATTCTCTGTCTTCTTATTCTTTAGTTTACCTTTCCTAATAACCTTCATTTCTAAACTCTTCTCCAAATCTCTTACCCTTGTTTTTCCCTTTCAGTTTGCAGCAGCTCCTTTAGCGTCTCTTGCAACCTGGTCTTTTGGTAACAATTCTATTAGTTTTTGTTTGTGAAGACTTTGAACTCACCCTCATTTTTTGAAGGACAGCTTTGCCAGATACAGAATTCTTGGCTGGCAGTTTTTCTCTTTCAGTACTTTTTATTTTTTTAAAGATTTATTTATTTATTTTCCCCCCTTCCCCTCCTCCTGCCCTGCTGTTTTTGCTGCCTGTGTTGTCTTCTCACTTTCTCTCCTCTAGGATTCACTGGAATTCGATCCTGGAGACCTCTGATGGAGAGAGAGGTTCCCTGTCAATTGCACCACCTCAGTTCCTGGTTTCTGTTGCACTTCACCTTGACTCTCCCCTAGTCTCTCTTCTGATGTGTCATCATCTTGCTGTGTGACTCACTTGCACAGGGCACTGGCTCATCACACAGACACTCGCATGGACACTGGCTTGCCATGCAAGCCTGCTTTCTCTTCTTCTTTTTCACCAGGAGGCCCCAGGGATTGAATCCAGGTCCTCCCATATGGTAGGCGGAAGCTCTATCACTTTAGCCACATCCGCTTCCCTCTTTCAGTACTTTAAATACATCATACCACTTTCTTCTCCTCCACGGTTTCTGATGAGAAGTCAGCCCCTAATCTTACTGAGTTTCCTTTGTATGTGATGCTTTGCTTTTCCCTTGCTACCTTTAGAATCCTCTCTTTATTTCTGATATTTGTCGTTCTGAACAGATGTCTCAGGGTAGGTCTATTTGGATTTATTCTGTTTGGGTGCATTGTCCTTCTTGGATATTGATATTTATGTCCTTCAAAAGGGTTGGGAATAGTAAGGGACCATGACATTATATTGGGCTTCAAATTTCGGGGAGTTCTGGATCACAGAGTGTTTCAACAATGGCAATGGAGGGATACTGGTATGGGATACCAATGACAGGTGATATATGACTGACAGGGAGCTGTACAGAACATATGTCCAGGGTGCATGGTAATGTTTGGATATACTCATAGTGGCAACAATTAAAAACCACAGTAGGGGGGGTACTGGGTTCCTGGCCAGTGGTGCTCTGTCGTGGTCCCTAGGGGAGCAGCGACAGTCTCCCAGGTACAGTGGTGGGGACCGGGAGGGAGTGAGGGTTCAACAGTGAGCCCCAGATGCTAATGACTATGCTTGTGAGCTGATAAACCCAAAATAAGAACAAGGCCTAGAGCAACTTTGTGCCTGGGAATTTCCTTCTGTCAGCCTTCATGTTACTCAAATGTGGCCAGTCTCGAAGCCAAACTCAGCATGTAAATGCAATGCCTTCCCCCCAGCGCGGGACATGACACCCGGGGATGAGCCTCCCTGGCAACGAGGGACCACTATCAACTACCAACTGATGATGCAACTGGAAAATGACCTTATATGGAAGGTTCAATGCGGATCAGCAGAATATCCATGTCTACATAAAATACCATGACTTTAAAATGCTGTTTGACCTAAAGTAAGGGGGAAATGGAAAGGAGAAATGAGTTTATATGGCTACGAGTTTCTAAAAAAGAGTCTGGAGGCTGGCAGAAGGTTTGCCCTCATGCACAACTGAGCAGAGTCAGAGAGACAGATAAAGCAGATACAACCCCCAGATATTGGTTCCTTTGAGGGCTAAAGAGACCCATGGGAGTTATGGTCATGGCCGATGGGGTTAACTACCAGGGCAGATGGCCCCTCTTTGGAAATGGTGTTTATGTGTGATGAATCTGGACTCAGATGGGATCTCCCTTCATAAGACTTTCATGCTAATGTGCTGGAGGTGCAGTTAATGTTGGGGTTTAAGATATATTTAGGGGATTTGAATCTCTGGACTGACAATGTGATAGCCAGATCCTGAGCCTCAACAGACTCCAGCACCTACAATCTGATTTATTGGACTTACCACACTCAGCTAAGATGGAGTTGAAGAAGGACAACCACCACACCATGGAGCCTAGAGTGATTACAACTGAAAATGGGAGGATTGCATCCAGCATCCATGTGGAATCTGAGCCTCCTCTTGACATAGAGGTGCAATGGACACAACCAATCCAATGTCCACATAGAAGAGGTGGCATTGGATTGGGAAAAGTGGACATAATGGACAAAGGGTATGGGGAAAGGCAGGAAGAGATGAGAGGTGGAGGCATCTTCGGGACATGGAGCTGCCCTGGATGGTGCTTCAGAGGTAATCACCGGACATTGTAAATCCTCACAGGGCCCACTTGATGGAATAGAGGAGAGTATGGGCCATGATGTGAACCAATGTATATGAGGTGCAGAGGTGCCCAAAGATGTACTTACCAAATCCAATGGATGTGTCATGATGATGGGAACGAGTGTTGTTGGGGGGGGGGGAGAGGGGGGGTGGGGGGGTGGGGTTGAATGGGACCTCACATATATATTTTTAATGTAATATTATTACAAAGTCAATAAAAAAAAAAAAAAAAAAAAGGGTTGGGAAGTTTTCAGTCATTATTCCCTGAAATATTCTTTCTGCCCCTTTTCCATTCTCTTCTCCTTCTGGGACATCAATTATGTGAATGTTTGTGCATTTTGCATTGTCATTCAACTCTCTGAGACTCTGTTCCATTTTTCCCATTCTCTTCTCTTTCTGTTCGGACTTTTCCAATTTATATGTACGGTCTTCAAAATCACTAATTCTGTCTTCAAGCAATTCAGATCTGTTCTTATGTACCTGTAATGTATTTTATTCTCTTCCAACATGCCTTTCATTCTCATATGGTCTGTTACTTTTCTTTGCAGGTTTTCAAATTTTTCTTTATGCTCTTCCAGTATCTTCTTAATATCCTTTATTTCTTTAGCCATATTTTCTTTAAATTCTTCAAAGAGATTTAGGAGAGTTGTATGATTATCACTGATTAATTATATTAAATCCTGTATCTCTTCAGGATATTTGGTTTGTTCTTTTGGCTGGATCATCTCTTCCTGTTTCCTAGTATGGTGTGCAATTTTTTGCTGCTGTCCAGGCATCTGAATATATTGGTGTATTTACTCTGATGGCTAATTTCTCTCTCTTGCCTATTGACTTTTTCTTTCCTACAGCTCTTCTTTGATATTTGGTTCAACTTATTCTCAGTGTTTAAAATTGCCCAGCTTAAGTTTTCAGAATTGGGCCAGGGACTCACTAGTGTGGTGCAGATTTTCTCCCAGGGGTTGGATACTGAGCATGAACAGTTTTTGTCCAGCATTTTCCAGACAGGCCAGCAGATGGCGCCAGTCAGTATCCCTATTTCAGTCTGGGCTTTCTTGTGTTCCTGTTTTGAATCTCCAGATCAGAGATTCAAAGCAAGTTGGCAAAATTCACTGAAGAAAAGCACCCCAGCCTCCCTTCCCTTTTCCATTGAAATGGGTAAAAGGGAGGAAGATGTCTGCTCCCCCCTCAGTCAGTTACAGTGAGCAAGGGGTTTTACCCCAGCTTAATATCTTGGGGGTGGGGAAGGGGAGCCCTTCCCAGCCACCGAGGGGCCGTGGTAACTCACATTTGTCTTTTTGGCTTCTTCATCTCTCTGTCCCTCACCCTCCTGGGAGTTGTGTAGCACTGTCCTGGCCTAATGACCCCCAAAAGCAAGTCCCTCAGACAGCTTTTGGCTCTTTCTCCATTGTTTTTTTTGAGAGCATTCAGCTATGCCTGTTAGTCCAATGCCATCTCCTTCTACCACCTTTAATACACTTCTTCGTTTCCTTCTATTTCTCTGTAAACTTTTTACTCATTCATTTTCTGGTCTTCCATTATCAGCACACTGCTCCTGACATTCTACACACTCCCCCTGGGTGACATCCTTTATTATAAGAATCAATTACAATTCATGTTATGATGAGCTCTAAAACCATAGCTCTAGACCAGGCCTCTCCCCAAACTTTAAAACTTTACATTGCACACAGGGTACCCCACAGATCCTCAAACTGAACCTGCATATCCTGCCATAACCCACTGAATGTACTGGGGGAGAGTGTAAACTACAATGTAAACTATTATCCATGTGGTACAGCAGTGTTCCAAAATGTATTCACCAAATGCAATGAATGTGCCACAAAGATAAAAGAGGTTGTTGATGTGGGAGGAGTGGGGGGTGTGGGGTAAATGGGAACCTTTTATATTTTTTAATGTAACATTTTTTGTGATCTATGTATCTTCAAAAAAATACAATAAAAAAACAAAACAGAACAAAAAACAAACACTGAGCCCATCATCTTCCTCCATGCCCCTATTTTCAGGGGGTGGCAGAACAATCCACCCAGTCACTCAGGCTAGAAACCTGTTGCAAACCTCTTAGAGATCAACTAACCAAAACACTTCCTTTCTCAGATAAAGACACTAAAGCCCAAAGGGGATAGGTGATTTGCTCAAGGACATATGACTGGTTAATTTTGCTTGAAGTTTACTTGCCTGCTGTGGTTCAAGGGAAAAAAAAAAAATCTCCAACTGACTTAAGGATCCTCAGACAACAAAGCAAAATAAATTCCAAGGAAATTTTATCTACTAACTTTTGCTCTGTCTGTTCCATGGTGCTCCCTTGTGGAATAAGGTCTTCCATCAAAGTAGAAGTCCTAAATTCTAACCCCACACATGTAGAACCTTTAAGAGAGCTCTTGCCTTATGCCCAATACCTTTCCAGTTCTTTATTTTTTTTCCTCTTTTTAAAAAAATTTTACATTAAAAAAATATATATAAGAGGTCCCCATAACCCCCCCCCCCCCACCCTCCTCATCACACTCCTCCCACATCAACAACCTTTTTCATCATCACGGGACATTCATTGCATCTGGTGAATAAATTTTGGAGCACTGCTGCACCACATGGATAGTGGTTTACATTGTAGCTTACACTCTCCCCCAGTCCACGCAGTGGGCCATGGCAGGACATACAATGTCCAGCATCTGTGCCTGCAGTACCACCCAGGACAACACCAAGTCCTGAAAATGCCCCCACATCATATCTCTTCTTTCCTCTCCCTACCCTCGGCAGCTACCGTGGCCACTTTCTAGTTCTTTCATCAGGTGGTTTTCCATCATGTATGGAATTATTCTGAAATTCTTAGTTGTGTGTGTGTGTGAGAGAGAGAGAAAGAGAAAGAGAACTAGAGAGAGAGAGAGAGAGAGAGTGGATTTGTGTGTATTTTTAGGTTATTGTTTCCTCCCCTTCTTTTTTCCTTTCTCCACCCCACCTCCTTCTTCTTTTTCTTTCTTTCTTCCTTTCTTTAGCTATCTTTGACTATTTATTTATTTACATATTTATTTAAAGAAACTATGGTAGCCTCTGTGATGAATCATCTCCAGAGTGGAGATGGATAGTGAAAAAATGATGTAAGGAAGAATAAAGTTTTCCGGATTTACTAGGCTTCAAAATAATGTAATCCATTCCGATTTTGTTTATTTGAACAATAAACACGTTGAGTTTTCAAGAGTAAATTAGTATAGCATGGTTTATTCATTTATCTGCCCTAAGGAATTGAAAAGTTTCTGAACAAAACAACATTTGGAAAGGAAAAGGTAAAAATTGCTTTTCTGGCTCCTAACCTTTCATGGCAAAAGACATTGAAAAATAGCATTTCAATATCAAATGATATGTGTTTTCTGAGTCTTCCTATATTCTTAGAATTGTGAGCAATATAAAAATTTAAGATATACTCCCAGCCCTAGAAGAATGCTTGACACATAGTTGGTGCTTAGTGAATAAGAACTGAATAATGAATAAATGGATGGATGGATGAAGAAATGGCATCAAGTCTAGCCTCCAATTACTGATCGGAAAGATTAGTGATATCTTACATTTATTTAAGGCTGAAGGATTTGTGTTACCATTTTTATATATATTTTGAATTACACTGTTAAATTCTTCACGGCTGAAATTCTCTTGAGCAAAATACTTCCTGAATGACCAAAATTTGAGTAAATATCCCACTATTATTTAAAAATTTCTCTATATCTATAGTACACAAGAAGTTCCTATCCTTGTAAAAGATTTGGATATAGTAAAAATTTTAAGGCAGAGAGACTCGGGCAGAGAGACAATATCAGTGACATATCCCCCACCCAATTCACAGAGACACTCTAGCAAAAGCAGTCACAAATATAAGTACTAAATAGTCTTACAAAGAAATTTTAAGAGTTAGTTTCCAAGAACAGATTTTTTAAAAGGCAAGTCATAAATATGACATTATCGGCTTTGATGCGAGACAATACTTAATGTATAATGATTATGGTTAATAATGACTAAGCACAAAAAGCTCTTAAGGGTTCAAAACTAGAATATGTTTTTCTCCAGTTTATGTAACATATAATTTCTGCACAGCATTTGACAGTTTACAAAGTTTTTCACTTATTTTTCTCACTGGTTCTCTCAACAACTCCATGAGGCAAGGTAAATAAATATAATCATTTTAAAATAAACACCTCTTTTCTGATTTAAACATTTTAAATATTATTAATCATATAATAATATTTAGAAAATGTCAAAGAATATAGAAAACAGATATAAACCACTTATTGTTCTCTTTAGAGATAAACACAGTCAAGGTATCAGTGTGGTTCCTTCCACACTTTGCTCTGTGCACTTATGGGCATAATAAATGTGTCTGAATGGTTGCATGTTGAACATAGAGAGTTGGTTTTTTTTTTTTTGGTCTAAATGTTCCATTTTATTTTTTTTATTAAAAAAATTTTTTAAAGATACTTAGATTACATAAATGTTACATAAAAAATGTAGGGGGTTCCCATATGCCCTACTCCCTCCCCCTCCCACATTTTCCCACATTAACAATATCTTTCATTAGTGTGGTACATTTGTTACAATTGATGAACACATATTGGAGCATTGCCAATAAGTGTGGATTATAGTTTACATTATAGTTTAAACTCTCTCTTGCACAATTTTGTAAGTTATGACAAGATATATAATGTCCTGTATCTGTTAATGCAACATCATTCAGGACCACTCCAATGTCTCCAAAATGCCCTCATATTATATATTACACCTACTTTTCTCTTCTCCCTCCCCTCAGAACCTCCAGTGGCCACTGCCTCCACATCAATGATAAAAGATCTTCCATTGCTACAATAACAGTAAGTCTACAGTAGAATAACTGTAAGTCTACTCTAGTTCATCATTTATTCCCCAATCCTGAGGATTCTGGGATGGTGATGTTCACTCCACCTCTAACTGAGAGGGGCTTAGATCCCATGGGGCAGATGGATGGGACTTTCTTGCTTGCAGTTGTAGAATTTCTTGAAAATAGAGTTTTATATTCTGCTTCTGAACACATCATGAGTATGGTCATTAAACTTGATTTGTCTTTTGTTGTTGTTGTTAGCTGGATGAAGACGTTGAGGCTCAGAGAAGTTACGGGCGTTTGCCTCGTTTCACAGAATTGGTTTAGGAAGAATCTAAGACATAAATCCAAAGTGACAAAAAGTAGATTGGTGGTGGCCAAGGCTGGGGAGAAGTGGGGAGAGACTGCTAATTGGTATGGAATTTCTTTTGGGGGTGATGAAAACGTTCCAAAATTGACTGTGAAGATGGTTGCACAACTCTGTGAATATACTAAAGACAGCGAATTGTACACTTAGAGTGGGTGGCTTATATGACATGTGGATTATATCCCAGTCAGGCTGGGAGGAGGCAGAGGTAAGGGAGGAGAAGAGGAAGGAAGGGAAAGGGAGGCAGCAGCAATGAGGGCATGAAGCTTCATTTGGAGACTCAAGGTCCAAGGCGCTTTCTGTTCTGCCACATCATCTCCTAACAACCTAGTGTCAAACCTTCTTTGTTCTCAGCGCTTCCTACGAGTAGACTTCCTGAACTGGAATATCGCTATTCACATCAACATGGAAAGGCTGAAGGATCTTAAGGGTTGTACTAGCTGGTGGCATGCCTGAGGCAGGGCTCTGGAGGAGCACCAGCTCTGTCCACATGCATCAGAACTGCGGAGAAGTCTGCTGAGCTTAAGGACCCACCCTCTTTCTTTTTCTTCACCACCTCCAGTGATAATCAGTGTGTGTACTAAAAACCGGAGCACTCTCCTTAAAGATAGGTATAAAAAGAGGGAGGAAAATTGTTTAACCAGCTATATTGTTTGCCTCTCAGCTTGGTCTGTACTCCTTCTGGAAAGACCACCTCCTTGGCTGCTCAGAGAGGGTCCCCACCCTCTGTGGTACACCTAAGCCTGATCATTCTCTCCATATAACTTTGCAGGATCCAGAACTTTCCATCCTTTTTCCTATACCACAATATCCCCTCTCCTTCATTCCTTCCTCCAGGCTGGGTTTTATAAGAGGAGACACCTTGTCAATGTGATAGGCACATGTAATCTTCACATAAGTGAAATGACACGGGAGCTATTTGGAAGCAGTGCCATTCTGAGCATGAAAAGAACATGGGCTCGAAGCCTTCAGATGTGGGCTTGAATCCTAATGATTGCTATTTAAAAGCTGTGTGACTCTTGGGCAAATTGCTCAACCTTTCTGAGCTTCCATATCCTCCTCTGCAAGACTGGAGTAATTCTTCAATGGGTTACTGTGAGAATGAAATGAGAAGATGCATATAAAAGCTCTGCACAGTGCCTGGATCCTAGCACTCCATAAATAGCTATTACTATGCTGCTGCTGCTGATGTTGACGATGGAGAGGAAGAGGAGAGCAAAGGGGATGAGGAGGAGGAGAAGAAACATATACAATTCACTGGTGCAAGGTTTATCTAAATAAGTCGGTCTATGTCATTTAAAGCAACATGGCTGGAAGCGGACTTGGCCCAGCGGTTAGGGCGTCCGTCTACCACATGGGAGGTTCGCGGTTCAAATCCCGGGCCTCCTTGACCAGGCTGGCCCATGCACAGTGCTGATGTGTGTGAAGAGTGCCCTGCCACGCAAGGGTGTCCCTCGCGTAGGGGAGCTCCACAGGCAAGGAGTATGCCCCTTAAGGAGAGCCGCCCAGCACCAAAGAAAGTGCAGCCTGCCCAGGAATGGTGCTGCCCACACGGAGAAATGACACAAGATGACGCAGCAAAAAGAAACACTGATTCCCATGCCGCTGACAACAACAGAAGCGGACAAAGACGCAGCAAAATAGACACAGAGAACAGACAACCGGGTTGGGGGGGAAGGGGAGAAAAATAAATAAATAAATAAATGTAAAAAATAAATAAATAAATAAAAATAAGCAACATGGCAACCTCATGTCACTTCAGGAATCAGCTACTCTCTTGAAGTTGTAATGAGCATACAGGTGGCCCCATAAGACTACATGGACATCTCTAAATTCAATAAACAATGAACTGTACCAGTCTCAGCCTCTGAGTTGAGCCTTCTTTAAGGATGCAGTGTAACACTTGGCTTTCCTGCAATGAGTTAGGATAAATATATTTGTTTACCTTATTGTTTTTACTTTATACCATATGGCATTCAAACAGGTTTTTGATCATTTCAAGGGTGTTTTTGTTCTTGCCCTTCAGTAAAATTCTATTACAGAACAAAAGACCTTAAGAAGGCTGCCCTTAAATGCACTCTGAGAGGAAGTCAGTGATTTCTTTTCAACATATGTCAGGAGAAAAATGAGATTCCAGCCCTGGAGATGGGGGGAAATAGGAGTTCTTCAAAGGACAAAAAGAAGTTCTTCGAAAATGTATAGAGGGCAATGTAGCCACTTCAGAAGGGTGCTCTCCCCTTTTCTTCCCACTCAGTGGGGTTTTATTTCCTTTTTAGTCCTTTCTCTATGGCCTTTTCACTTACCCAACTATTTTACTGGTACAACCTCCAACTTTGGGGGGATCTTCTCTCATTGTCCTAGAGAATAAATTGTTCAAATCCTTTAACCCAAGACTTAGTTTCAGTTAACATAAAAAAGGTGCAACAGAAGAGCACTTAAAACCTTAAAACTCTACAGCTATTTTGAAGCACTTTTCTGTGGTTTATATGATCCCTGTGAAGTTGATAAGCAAAAATAGGTTGCATATAGTAGAGCAAGGCAGCAAGGGATAATGAAGCAAATCTTGAACAAAAAACAGGAACCCTGTGACCTAGTACTGCTTATCACCAATTAGGTATATTGGCCATGTCACTTATCAACATTTTATTAAGAAGGAAACAAAGGGGTGAATATCCCTTTATCTACTTCACAGTGCATTGGGAATGAAACATAAAATGTACATGGAATTTCCCTGAAAAGCATAAATGACTCTATAAAGTCTTAGAATAATTAGATAAGTTTCATATGGCAATAAGGTCTTTCAAGGTTCTTCTGACATTTAGCAAGTGATCAAACAATAGGAGACTGACAGGCTGCCACAATTTCAGTAGAATGAAAGGAATAGAATGCTAAAACCAGAAGTTTGATGTTATCCTGACTTTATCCACAAATTCTCATGGATCCAAATGGTCTCAAACAATAGCAAGCATTATCACAGTCGTGAAGGGTAAAAGTCACATTTCTGGTTTCCTGTTTCTATACTTACATAATTTTGTTTCTCCTATTTCTCAAAGGCAGTTATAGAAAAAAATTCCATTTTTCTATTCAATCATCTGTTCCAGCAAGGGTGGGAATAGTAAGCCTGGCTGAGATATTTATGGAAATTGTAGGCAGTTTGGATATTTGCCATTAATGGTTTGGCAGTAAGAAATTATAACATTTAAATGAAGGTCACACATATCTGGATCTGAGGCTACATGTCTTAATGAAAATGATGGATTTTATTAAAAAGGGACCATCTTAAATTTAAGATTGAGGAGACATGAGATAAGGAATTTGCCTCTGACAAAATGAGAACGTACCTTTGTTAGCAGTCATCACTATACACAATCTTCAAGAAGATCCTTATCAGCATTTTGGGACAAAGTGTGTGCAGTGTAGTTCAAAATGCATATTTAATATACTGCGTTCAAAATATAAGCTACAGATAGAAAACTCAGCAAAATCTTTTTGGTCACAGTGTGGCAGGTGGTATTCTTTCAGACATGGCCATAGCAATACTCCTGGCCCCAAACACTCTTCCCAAACGTTTGCTGTAGGGAAAGACTGGAGATGGGAGCTAACTCAGCAAAGGGGGAGGAACAACGGAAAATCACCATCAGATAATACCCAACTGCAGTGGAAAATCACCAAGGCCTAAGGCCCAAGGCCTAATGCCAGAAGGTCCTAGATGACAAAAGGCCTGACATCACCTGACCACCCCATGCTTCACTGATCTCCCCCTCAGTTCCCACAAGGAGGAATACGGAGTCAGTAAAAAGTTATAGTTTTCAATCCTTCTTTTGCAGACGGCAGACCAATGAGAATGTTGGGACTTATGAGTCCTAATTTACATGGAAGGGGTAGAAGGGGGGGGGGAAGAGTCTAGCCTTAATAAAACAGTACCCCCAGCCCCAGCAGGTACAACTCATGTAACTAACATGAGCATGCCCACACTCCCACCATGAGTATGTACTTTCACTTCACATTAAATTTTCCTACTACAATATGACTAGTCCTTGAATTCTTTCTTATGACTATGTCAAGATCCCTCCTACCCTAGGTTGAGGTCTTTCTCCAAGGCCTCTCCAACATCACCTTCATACTCTCCCTCCAAAGCTGGGGTTTTTCTCCTTGAAATTGAGTGGGGCTTTCTGACTGCAGTAATGAAAGGAATGCAGCAGAGGTGACGCCACAAGACTTTTGAGGCTAAATCATAGAGACAATAATGGATTCCACCTGACTCTCTTTCTCAGGTAACTCATCTTTGGAACTTGGCCACCATGTTGCAAGGAAGCCCAAGCTACGAGGAATGACCAAATGGAAATATTCCAGCAAATGGACCCAGCTAAGGTCTTGGCTCACAGCCAGCATCAACTGTCAGGCATATAAGTGAGTGAGCCTTCAGAAGATTCTATTTCCCAGTTTCTAAGCTGCCCCAGTTGATGCCAAATGGATCAGAGGTGATCTATCTCTGTTGAGCCCTGTCCAAATTGCAGATTCATGAGCAAAATAAATGTTGTCATTTGGTTAAGTCACTAAGTTTTATTTATTTTTTTTAATTAGGGAAGTTTCATGTTTGCAGAAAAATCAGGCATAAAATAAGAGTTCCCATATACCACCCTATAGAGTCACTAAGTTTTGAAGTAATTTGTTATTTAGCAATAGCAAAATAACATGAACATGAAATAACTGGAACATGAAGCATGCATGCATGGAAAACATGAGAAAAAAAGTATTGCATGTGGATATGACTTGGGATGGTTAAGAACACATGCTCTTTATGGCATCACTTGAAAGATACATAAGCACAAAATGAAAACCTCCCTCCCTGTATTCTCTAAAAAGTTCCCACTAGCACAGTCTGCCCTTTGAAATGGGCAGAGAAATGAGGAAGTACTTCTCTCTACTCTGAAGATGTACACTGTGCTCCTTGGGAAGTGGGAGATTAGATGTCTTCCCTCTGGAGATACCTACCAATCTCTTTCAGTTGATACCTCCTTCTTTCACCTGCATTTATTTCTCCTGTGTTATCTTTTTCTTGCCTTTTCTGTCTGTATGTTGGGCATTAATATCCGAGTTCCCAAATACTTGGGAGAAATCAATGTAATTATTTATTGTGGGGATGATAAAACCTATCTTTTGGGTGATTCTGAGGAATTCATTATATTATATATATATATATGTAAAGTATCTATTGATATTTTGTTTAAAAGGCTACAAGGCAGGTTTTCAGAAACTGGTCACATGCCTAGTTAATGTGCTGGTTAGTGTTTCACCTCCATCAGGACTACTGTGGAAGTTGTTTAATTTAAAAGGCAGATTCCTAGTCTCTTTCCCAATGTACTCTGGCAAAGACAGCAAGTTGTCCTCCAATGTCATTTCCCCTTTTTCTCCTTTAATAATATCCCTCCCATGGGTGCAATAACTCAGTACTGGTCAGCTAGAATAAAGACTACCTCTCACAGCCTACCTTGTAGTTGGCTGTGGCCTTGTAATTGAATTCTGCTACATAGAAGTGGTATGCTCAACTTCTAGAAAGTGTCCTAAAATGGAGGGTGCATATTTTTCTTCTCTTTGTTCTTTCCTGCTAGCTTGAAAATGAGAGGGAGAGCTGGAGCAGCCATCAAGGAGCATGAGATAGAGGCCACCAAGACAGAGAAGCAATATAGTGGGGACAGGGTCCCTCTTACCTGGAACACCATACCAGGCATGGGCCAGTCATCTCCAGACTTTTTTTTTTATATGTGAGAGAATAAGTTTTACTTTATAAAAGCCATTGTTATTTTGGGTTAGTTGTTGCCCAAAGCTTAACCTAATCCTGCCTAATATACCTAAATCTGGGTAGATCCTAGAAATATGCATTTTTATAAGCTCCAGGTGATTTAAAAATATACCCAAAATTGAAACTGCCTGGCTAAATCACCAGTGTCTGCATCTCAACCAATGGAACTCTGACAATGGGACTCTCCACAGCTCTTAGAATGAATGCCGGGAATGCTGGGAGTTCTCTGCACCTCCTGGAGCCTTTGAAGACCTAGAAACAGATACATTGCACACAGATGTGGAGAGTAGGGCTCTTGGGGCCTTGTGCCCTGTGCGTCCCTGATCAATACTCCCTTCTGACCATGAGTGAGGACACTCAGGAGGCCTTTCTTGAAAGCTTAAAAAAAACATTTAACTATGTATATTGCTTTTTAAAAAAGCATAGTCAAATGAATTAGACTAAAGAAATGTACAGAGAAGCCAATCAACACTAAGTTTCCAAGACCTCTGGTAGGGAATGAAAAGTAATAAATTAGAAAGGATAGGGAAGCGGACTTGGCCCAGTGGTTAGGGCGTCCGTCTACCACATGGGAGGTCCGCAGTTCAAGCCCCGGGCCTCCTTGACCTGTATGCAGCTGGCTCATGTGCAGTGCTGATGCGCGCAAGGAGTGCCGTGACATGCAGGGGTGTTCCCCGCATAGGGGAGCCCCACGTGCAATGAATGAACCCCGTAAGGAGAGCCACCCAGCACGAAAGAAAGTACAGCCTGCCCAAGAATGGCACTGCCCACACGGAGAGCTGACACAACAAGATGATGCAACAAAAAGAAACACAGATTCCCGTGCCACTGACAACAACAGAAGTGGACAAAGAAGAACATGCAGCAAATAGACACAGAGAACAGACAACTGGGGTGGGGGGGAGGGGGGGAAGGAAGAGAAATAAATAAAATAAATCTAAAAGAAGAAAAAAGAAAAAAGAAAGGATAACCATGGCGAAGAGCATGAAAGAAAGGACCTCAAAGCACATCCTATTCAGATTCTACAGCTAATTAGCAAAGCAGGACTCTGGTGAGGATGATGCGTTTCAGTTTCTGCGGCTCCTTCATGCTTTCTCAAGCAGCCAGGTGCTCAGCGTAACTACCAGCTGAGCTGTTTGAAGCCTGCAAAGCTTCTTAGCTTACTGTAAAATTCCACGACTGAGTCTTGGGATTGCATTCTGAAACATTCCATCTGGCTCTCCTCCTGATTACAAATGTTTCCCTCCACCTTCTCTGTCATTCCTTTAAGTTTCTAAGGCACATCAGAGAACTTTCATGCTGATTTCATCTAATTGGGGGACTTATTCTTAGAACGAGGCCCAAAACAGCCTTGTTATTCAGAGTACTGCTTGATGCTCTGGGTAAAAGTTTTCCAGCTCTCAGAGATACTCCTCCAGATGACTGGGGCTTTGTGGGGAGGGGCACGGTACAGAGCAGGAGGAAGCCTCGAAGGATAACATCCTGGTCCAAGAGTTCCTCGAGGACTTCAGTTCAGTGGAGTCCTCCTTTCCTTTAGGCTGCCCATCTGTAAGTTGGGAAGGCAGCAACTGGAGGTGCTGACAATTATTAATGCCACCTAAGGACTGAGAGAACTCAGTCCTCATAGAAAGGAATCCATGCTATTTTAAAAACCAGCAGCCCTTCCACAGTCGTGGCAATTCTGAGAGTACCTGACGTAATTAGGCCACTGCAGTACTGCAATTATTTTTCCTGCCTCAGTTGGCCCTAGCTCTGAGTGATGCTCCAGCCATTAACAGCCAACATGGCTCTGGGTTTAGGTTAGCCTGTCAAAGGGGATGTCTCAGTGAGCTGGTGGGGCAGGAGGGTACTCAGTACACACGCAGGTACTGGGGAGAGAACTTGAACTAGAAAAAAAGGAAAGGGGCGCTCTCACCGACAGTAGATACAGTAGTTTAAAAATCACATTTTGCAACTCCAGGGCATGATACTGTTTAAGTACTGTGTAGTCTGATCAGGAGGAAAAACCGTGAATTAATTCTTTAATTTTTATTTTTTATCAAATTTCTATATAGGTAGAGTTTAAAAGTTAATTATTTTAACATGGAAGTCTTTCTTCACCCCCTCCTCCCTCTCCAGGGGACCTGTCCCACTGTGGAAGGGATATACTTTTTCTGCACAAAGGCACAGTCTTCTTGTCAAGCTGTCGGCCTGCGGACTGTATCCATTAAAGGAACATCTTTCTCCAGTTTGCAGAGTTGCTATGTAAGTTAGCGGAGGCACTAGACCTCTGTCTGTAAATTACGTGGGTATATTGCTCCATTTTTCAGCTTTAGCATTGCCCTGCCACAATGAAAACTGAAAACTTAGCTCCCTTGCCTCTTCTATTAGGCATCTTTCTATCCATCTATCTTCCCAGATATAGTTATATCTTAATTAAAATTTTATATATATTACCACATTTTATCTTCTTGAAGACGTCTCTCCCAGAGACTTCTTTCTGCCTAGCTCCAGAAATCATTTTCCTTCACCACTCTGAAAGCATTCCCGATTGCCTTATAGTTTCCAGTGTTGTTATTGACCCCCAATTCTTTGTTTTGACTTATTTCTCCCCCTCTGGAAGGTTGTGGGCTCATCAATTTGTCCTTCATGTTGTGAAATTTCACAATGATAGGCTTTGGGGTATTTGTTATGCTGGGTTCTGGGCAGGCTTGTTTTACTCTCAAAACGCAGGAACTTTAGTTCCTGGATATTTTCTTGAATTATTTTGGCAATTTCTTCCCATTCATTACCTGTTATTCAGGAGTGCTTCTAAATTTCTGGATTAGTCCTCTGGATTTTCATATTTTTTCTCTATTTTCAGTATCATATAATCTCTCTCACTCTGTCATTGTCTCTATGTTGTCTTCTTTTCTGGACAATTTCCTTGCTTTTGTCTTTAAGCCTATCTATTGACTTTGACTTTGGTTAACATATTTTTAATTTCTATGAACTTTTTGTTCACTGAACTTAAAAATATATTGTTCTGTTTCACAAGAGTAATATACTATCTTTCTAGAAATATTAATAAGAGGTTTTGTTCTCCCCACATTTTCTTTTCCTTGCTTGGTCTCTATTTTTCCTAAGTAGCTTGCTTCAGTTTGTTGGTTCATGTGATAAGATTTCTTCGGACAAACAGTAATTCTTTATTGCATGTTCATGTTTAGAAATTTGGGATTAATTTGGACGTTCTGAAGAGCAAGAGAGGGGTTTGTCTGTCCCATTACTGGGTCAGTAAATCCATGACACCAGTAACTTATGGTACTGGGTTGGTCAGTTTCTTTAAGTGAAAGATGTTCTAGTGTCCAACATGGTGGGTGAAAGTACCGCTGCCCCATTTCTGAGATGAGGAAAAGGCCAGTTTCCACACATTCCTTTCACCTCCTTCTTTCATCAGGTGCCCAACCTTCTACTGTTTTTGATATTCTCCTATCACAGACCCTCTTTTGTTTGACCTCTCTAGGGAAAAAACCTCTAGTCTTCTGAGAAGGCAGGAAGGGCAAGTAGTTCTGATGCCTTCTTAATTTTTAAAATAATTCATAGTCCCTTCATCTCACCTTCCAAAAGTACCTGGTAAGGTCAACTCCTAAGCCTTTTGATCAGAGTGGTTAATCTATCAGAACGGAAACGGCAACCAACCAGAAGACACACCATATCCAGTCAAAATGGATGCTGACCTTCAGCTAAGTACTGGCTGTATCTGTGTATGAAAGATCACCAGTCCTGCTTTGGGAGACTAAGAAATCAGGCCAATTCTTGCCTTTCTCTACCACTGGCAAAGGATTGAGATTTCCTATGTTTGGGCTACATCATTTTCCATGCTTCCTTCACTTTCCTACTTTCAAAACTTTGCTGCCTTGTCTCTTCTCCACTTTTCCACTCCTTGTGAGTTTATGCCTTAAAATATTTTCTTTTCTTTTGTATTGGTGGGAGTTTGAGAGTGAGTGAAAGTAGTTCATGTTTACCTGGAACACTTAATTCATTTTTAAAGAATTATTTATTAAGTTGTACTAAGTGTCAAACATTGTGATAGGCCCAAAGGTGGACCGAAGAGAGATACTGTCCCTGTTACAAGGAAATTATGGTCCTAAGAAGAATATGGGCAGCAGTCCAGTAAACTCATGCTAGTGAATGCATATGTGCAGGCTTGATAGGTACTGCAAGGTACAAGATATCCCAAGAGCTAGAATGGGAGAATTTAACCTTTATGGAAAGGTTCGGGGAAGGCTTCCTATTTAAGGAAGACTTTGGAATAAAACTTCCTTGGGGCAGCAGCAATTGAGGTGAGATATGAATGAAAACTAATAATCAACAGTCATTATTCCTAGAATTGGGGGGGGGGGGTTGGATTTGGGGGAGGAAAGCAGAGAAGAGTCTTCCAGGCATAGAGAAGAGCCTGTGTCAAGTCATGGGGTGGGAAGGAGGAGTGCAGCAAGTACAAGGGCTGGAAATGTAGTTGAAATATAGAGCAAAGGGATCTTTAGATCAATTATAGAGGGGTCTTCATTTGGACTGGAGATGGCTTCCAATTTCTAGATATGACAGAGTGCAATATGTTCTCGGCCATCATCACCTGATTTTGATCCCTCAACTAACTCTACCTGAAGGAAGATGGGGTACACAGTTGATCCTTTCCTTCTCATCTATCCACTTGCCCATCAAAGTCCACCTGAACCTCAAATCCTTATCTGTGAAGCTGTTCCTGAAGTTCTGAAAGTAGAAAACCCCTTGATTGTCTTATACCTTTTATATTTATATTTGGATCTGTCATACTATTGACATCTAATTACATGTGACTTTATTTTTCAGTTTTGTTTTGTTTATACCTGGTGTCTCCAACTAGAGAATAAGCTTTCTGAAGGCAAAGGTATATTTATTTAGTATTCTATAGCACTAGGCATAAGGCTGTTACTAAATATTAACAAATATTTAACACATGATGGTTGAATGCCGTCTAAGAGTGAAAATAACCAGTCTCCAGAGGTTATAAGTGTGTTTTTCAGGTTATTCATTATTATTCTTACTTTAAATATAATCCATCTGTATTCATATGTCTATTATTCATAATGCTGCCTTAGAAAATAATGGGGGTCTCTCCAAGAGTGTGGTTTCTCTAATCATATGGGTAATTCCTTAAGAATGAGAAAGGTTTCCTTTTTTCCCCTATAATCCA
Source organism: Dasypus novemcinctus (assembly GCF_030445035.2). Lineage (NCBI taxonomy): Eukaryota > Metazoa > Chordata > Mammalia > Cingulata > Dasypodidae > Dasypus > Dasypus novemcinctus. Next base: position 136,085,834 of record NC_080677.1, on the reverse strand, counting down.
TAGTATCTAGCACAGTATTGTTTTTCATCTTAGGTGTTCTGTGAATATACATGTATTGACTGATTAAGGACAAATACAAGTTATCTGGTCGCTCTTAATCTCCTAATACCTTCCCCAGAAAAAACAAAAACCATGATTTCTACATGCACATCCCCCCATGCACACACAAGATTATCTGACCCTCAGGAACTGAGAGTTCTGTTGATTCCTGCAGTGTTCAAAACCTCCTTTGAACCTCGGGTATGATTAAGGAATGGTGAGCAGAAACAGGCAGAGACTGGGGAGCCAAGGCCATTTAAAATTCCATGCTAACAAAACTGTGTTGAGAACAGATATGGCTCAAGCGGTTGAGCTCCTGCCTCCCACATGGAAGGTCCCAGGTTCATTTCCCAATGCCTCCTGAAAGAATAGAAACAAACAAGCAAAAACAAAAGAAAGAACCAACTTAGGGAAGCCCATGTAGCTCAGTGGTTGAGTGCCAGATTCCCACACACAAGGTCCTGGGCTCATTCACCAGCCCCTAGTACCTTAAAAAAAAAAAAACCCACAAAACTGTGTTATCCTTTATCTCTGGGCCTAGTTGCAAACATGAAACTAAGGTACATGAGGCCTCACAAGTAGCTGGCCTGAGCTCAGCAATTGGTCATTTCCCATAATTAACACCCATGTTTGCTGATTAGAATGCCAGACAAAGCTACCAATTCTACAAATGTCATTACTAAACACAAAGCACTTTGCCAAATTCATATACCAGAACATTGTTTTTTATTCATTTAAAACTTAGGTCCTTTTACTCCAAATCTGTTGGAGGCTCTGCCATTCACTAGCTGTGCCAACTTTCCCTCTCTATGCCCAGTTCTTAATATGTAAAATGGGCTAAGAAGAGCATATAACTCATAGGGATATTTCAAGGATTACATTAGGGGATATATGTAAAGCACTTAGACTAGTTTCTGACACAGAAAGCACTATATAAGTGCTAGCCATTTTTAAAAATTATGATTGAATCAGATTCCTAGGGTCAAGAAATAAATTTTAAAGAAGATCCTTTAAATAATCCCCCCCCCCCTCAAAAAAAAGAAAACACCTTGGAAAGAAATTGGATAAATCTTTACATCTAGATTTCTAATCATTTCCCCTTATCTAAAAGCCTGCTCTTTATACATTCTAGGATCACTTTCATAGACCTGTAGGAAACTATTCGAACTCACAGCTTTCCTTAGCCAATCTTATCTATAAAGCCCTCTGAAGTATCTATTTCAGCATCTCTGCCTGAATCCATTTAAAAGAATCCTCTTAGCTGGGTGGAAAAGAAAATGTTTGACGCTTCTCTTCATGAAAATATCTCATGTGCTACACTGCTTTTAGAGACTACATTAGTAGCAATGACCTTTATTTTTTTCCTATTTTTTAATTGCCTTTTTTAAAAAAAGATACATAGACCACAAAAAATATTACATTAAAAAATATAAGAGGATCTCATATACCTCACACCCCATACCCCCACTCCTCCCACATCAACAACCTTTTCCATCATTGTGGCACATTCAATGCATTTGGAGAATACATTTTGGAGCACTGTTACACCGTGTGGATTATAGTTTACATTGTAGTTTACACTCTCCCCCAGTTCAGTCAGTGGGTTATGGCAGGGTATATAATGTCCAGCTTCTGACCCTGCAATATCATTTAGGACAACTTCAAGTCCAGAAAATGCCCCCACACCATATCTCTTCTTCCCTCTCCCTGCCCTCAGCAACTACCAAGGTCACTATTTCTACATCAATGATACGATTTCCTCCATTGCTAGAATCACAATAGTTCTATAGTAGAATACCAGTAAGTCCATTCTAATCCATATTTTATTCTTCCATCCTATGGACCCAGGGATGGTAATGTCCATTCCACTTCTAAATCAAGAGAGGGCTTAGATCCCACATGGATGATGGATGCAATTCTTCTGCTTGCAGTTGTAGGCACTCTTGATTCCCTGCTATGGTGGTTGACCATCTTAAACTTTCTGTTAGCTGACCTCGGTAAGTCCAACGAACCAGAGAGTAGGTGTTGCAACTTTACAGAGGCTCAGGGCCCAGCTAGCACATGACCAGTCCAGAGATTCAAGTCTCCTGAGTATATAGCAACCCCAACACCAACCATAGGTTCACTAAAAGTGATAGAAGAGGCATGTGTAGAAAGGTCAGATCTGAGTCCAGCTCCATCAGAATCAAGAGCACAAATTCCAAAGTAGGGCACACTGACAAGGCACTGAACTCCAGTGCCATCTCCCATGACCGTAGAACCTGTGTGTCTCCATACCCTCAGGGGCACCAGTACCTGGGATCGTATCTACTTTGGCTGTCCCTGGGATCTTGCTGGGATGTGCGACCTCTCTGATGATCTCCTGACTCATTTTGAAGTATCATAGCCATATAGACTCATTTGTCTTTACCATTTCTCTCTTTTATTCAAGGTCTTTTTTTAGTTGCATCACCAGCTGGTGATTAGTGGTAATCCCTTGGCACCAGGGAGGCTAATCCTCAGGATTCATGTCCCATACTGGGGGGAAGGTAATGCATTTACATGCTGAGTTTGGCTTAAAGAGTGGCCACATTTGAGCTACATGGAGGCTCTCAGGTGGTAACTCTTAGGCACCCTGCAGCTCTAGGCCTAGTTGAAATTTCAGGCTCACAAGCTCATAAGCATAGTCCTCAGTATCAAGGGCTCATTATTGGAACATCCTTCTTCACAGGTCTTTGCTCTTTCACTTGGGGGATTGTTGCTGTTCCATTGGGGAATGTGACAGAGCTCCCCTGGTAGGAACTCAGCACTTCCTCAGTTGTCGTTTGTGACTCTAACTACTATGAAAATACCCAGTGAATATCTGAACATTTTAATATACCCTATATACATGTCCTGGAGGACTGCCTCCCAACCATGTGTCCCCATCAATAACACCCAACACCAGTGTTCCTCCCCTGCCATAATTTAACCCCTCTGTGACCCAAAACTTCTTAAAAAAAAGAAGGCTAATATATTGCCAAATTCAATTAGTAGGAAAATTAAATGGTAATGATAGGTTTAAAGATTAGAAATAACATACTAATTTAGAAAAAATAAAATAAAATAAAAAATAAATTGGGGTATTTAAAAAAGAAAAATATCATAAAACTTTGTTTTTGACATTTTGTCTTTCATCATTGTAATAGATGTTGCCCCGTATGTACAGTGGCAAGGCGATTTCTTTCATTCCTTCCTCAGTGTCTACATCTTTTTTTTTTTTTTAATTTTAAATTTGTCTTCAAAAAAGTTTTAGATCACACAGTCACATATACAATATAGGGGACTCCCATATATGCAACATAAAACCCTTTCACATGTTCATATTATTTTTGCTGCAGCTGATGTACAGATATTGAAACATAGTTACCAAACATGATTCCATTTTGGTTTACATTATGGTTTATATTTTAGACTGCACACTTTTCTAAATTTTTAGTTATATTATGGCTTACATTTTAGACTATACACTTTTATAAATTTTTGGTGAAATTTAACATGTCTTATATCCTTCATTGCATGATCTTGTGGAACACTTCCATTGCCCGCCCCCCCACTTACCCCTGCTTCTGTCTATTCTATTCCACTCTCCCTCTCCCCTCAGGCTCCACAGTAACAACTAAGCTTCACTGCTTGAATGATCAGATTCACAGATGCAACAATGCTGAGGGCTTGACACACTAGACTGTCCTCCTCCATTGGGAGCCACCGATTCTCTCTTGAGACTCCCTTTCCTCTGTTTGAGAACATCAGGCCTCCCCAGGATGGGGGTACACCTTCTCACTCATTTTATGGGTCTCCACCCAATGATATAACACACTATGGCAAAATGAGCACTCACACACTCCTTAGAAGCCTGCCCTTGTGCCAGATGCCCCCATTAAGCACCTTAAACAAGTAACCCTCCCTTATCATATTTTTCTAAAGAGTTTTATCAACATTACAGTTTAAATCATATACTCAACAATTTCCCATGTTCATCTGCTCCCTCCAACCCTCCCCCTAATTCCCTGGGCATCTGACCCATTCTCCTACCCCTAGCCCTCCTTAAGTCTGCAAAGCCTCACTCAGTAGTATCCCTATGCCCATGTCTTATTCCTTCCCTGTACAACTTTTATTTTTTTTACATAAACAATAAATGTATAATAGTTGTGAATTTACCAAACAAACATACATAACACAAAACAAACATATATAACATCTCACCCTACCACCAATAACTTGCATTGTTTTTAAACCTTTTTAACTATTGATTAAAGAGCATTGTTGAAATATTACTACTAAGCAAAGTATTTTTCCCCTAACCAATCTGATTATTATCTTTCTATCATTTATATATGAACATACATAAACAATTAAGCATATAGTAAAAGTTGTGAACTTACAAAGCAAACATGCATAACTTCATACAGGGGTCCCATACATCAACCCTCCACCAACACCTTGTATTGTCATGAGACTTTGTTATAAACTATGAAAGAACACAGTCAAAATCTTACTACTAATCATAGTTCTTATCTTACATTTGGTGTGTTTTTCCCCCAACCCACCTTATTATTATTTTTTAAATATATTTTTTTATGACAGAAGTTGTAAACTTATAAAATAATCATGCACATGTGCATAATTCCCAAACAACACCCTTCCATTAACACATTAATGTGGTGCGTCATTTACTACAGATAAAATAATATCATCTGATTATTTCCATGTCCATAGTGTACATTGGCTCACATTTTCCATACTGACTCAGTATCAACACAGTACATCTTTGGCATAGATGCAAGAATATTACATTATTACTACTAACCACAATCCATAGGTCACTCCAGCTGTATTTTTCCCATGCTTCTCCACATTCCCAACATCCTGCAGTAGTGATACACATTTGTTCTAGCTAACAAAGGACACTTGTATCTGTACCATCAACCACAGTTCTCACCCACCTCTTGGTTTACTGTGCTATCCAGTTCCTAGATTATTCTCAAGCATTCTGTCAACTGGCATTTACATACTTAGACTACCATTTTCAGTCACATCCCCGTTTATAAATTAGCAGTTACTCACTGTGTGTTACCATCCACTCTATACATTTCCACAATTTTACAGTAAAGCTAATTAAAACTTCTACATACATTAAACATCAGTAGTCCACTCAGTCCTTCTCTTATCTCCTTTAAGAATCCACCACCTACTACCAGGTCTTGACGATATTTTCCAATAGTTTCTTCTAGAAGTTTTATGGTTCTTGCTTTTATTTTCAGGTTTTTTTAATCCATTCTGAGTTAGTTTTTGGATAAGGTGTGAGATAGGGGTCCTCTTTCCTTCTTTCAGCTATGGATGTCCAAATATTTCAGCACCATTTGTTGAATGGAAGTTTTTCTCTCAAGTATCTTAAACATATCAGACCACTATCTTCTTGCCTCCATGGTTTCTGGTGAGAAATCAGCACTTAATCTTATTGGATATCCCTTATATGTTATGCATTGCTTTTCTCTTGCTGTTCTCAGAATTCTGTCTTTGGCCTTTGACATTCTGATGAGTATGTGTCTTGAAGTTGGTCTATTTGGATTTTTTTCGATGGGAGTATGTTGTGCTTCTTGGACAGGGATATCTATGTCCAATAGAGTTGGGAAATTTTCTACCATTATTTCTTCAGATATTCCTTCCGCCTCTTTTCCCTTCTCTTCTCCTTCTGGGCACCCACGACACATATGTTTGCATGCCTTTTGCTGCCATTTAGTTCTCTGAGACCTTGTTCAATTTTTTCCATTCTTTTCTTCATCTGTTCTTTTGTATGTTCACTTTCAGAGGCCATTTCTTCAAGCTCACCAATCCTTTCTTCTGCCTCCTCAAATCTGCTATTATATGATTCCAATGTTTTTTAAATTTCATTTATTTCACTTTTCATTCCTATAAGAGCTGCTATTTTTCTATGTACGCTTTCAAATTCTTCTTTGTGTTCATCCAGTGTCTTCTTAATATCCTTAATCTCTTTAGCCATCTCATTGAATTTATTAAGGAGATTTGTTTGAATATCTATAATTAGTTGTCTCAACTCCATTATGTCATCTGGAGGCTTATCTTGTTCCTTTAACTGGGCCATAGCTTCCTGTTTCTTGGTGTGGATTGTAATCTTTTGTTGGTGTCGTCACATCTGGCTTACTAGAGTATTTTTTCTGGATGCAGTTTCTCTCTCTAGTTTAGGGCTTCCTGTTGTTTCTCCCTTCCTGGTTATGCAGTAGGAACCAAGTATGTACTTGGTGCTGTAAGCTGTGGAGGCTCTAACTGTCCTCATTGCACCAGGGACCAATGAAGCTTCTTCCAACTTTCTCCTTTGCCAGGGGTAGGGACAGAGTCACAGCTATGTGGAATAATCCATGTGCAGGCCTAGACAGTAGTTGCCAAGAGAGACACATCCCTTTCTCCCCTACCTTGGGCAGGGATGGAGCTGCAGGTGTGGGCAGCAGTCTATGCAGTGTGGGTCCTAAAATGACTGCAGTTGCCCTGGTAGACTTCTGATTTTCAGTCTATGCCAGCCAAAGTTCCCTGCAGTTACCTGTATAGGCTGGTGCAGGGCTCCTCAGCCTCCTCCCTGCCAGAGGTGGGGCTGAAGCCTAGGTGGGTTGCAGGCTGATTTGCATGAAAGAAACTGCCAGCATGGATTCCCCTCAGGCTGGGGGCAGAGTCAGAATGGCGGATACTGGCCTCTTTCTGACTTGGGCTGGTTCTCACCCCAGCTGTTCCCAATAGCCTGCCAAGTCTCCCCATCAGTAGCTAAAATCGGCAGTCAACTGTCTCCTCCTCCCCTGTTTCTGGGAAATGGAGCTTCCAATTCCCATCACAGAACAGCTCCTGGGGCAGCTTGTGCTGCCAGAGGTAGGATAATCACAGACCTCTGTAGCTTGGCCAATAATTTCCCAGAGAGGCTGGCACAGGTCCCTCAGCTTCCTCCCTGCTATCAGTGGCACTGGGGCCTAGGCTAGAACTGCAATCTGACCTGGATGGAAGGAAGCTGGCCCCCACCAGCACTGGGATTTTCAGTCCACCCCCCTTCCCCTTGTGCCAGGCGTGGAGTTAAGATGGCAGCTCCCAGACTCTTTCTGACCTGGACAGGCTCAAACCTTAACTGTTCTCAGGATCATACTGTAGCCCACTGAATTTCCTCATCATAGTTGAAATTGGTGCCTAACCGTCTCTTCCTCCCCCGTTTTGGGGAAGTGGAGCTTTCCATTCCAGCCAGAGAACAGCTCCCGAGGTGGCTTGTGCCTCCAGTGGAGGATGGGCACCGGCCTCTGTGGTGTGGAGCCTCTACTTATGAGTCTTCTCTGCAGACGGGCAGTCTCCTCCTTCCACTCTCCCAAGGACATTGCAGGATGCTCTTCTGGTCTCCTGGAGCTCCAAACAGGTGCCTCAGCTAGCTCCAGAGAGCTCTGTTTGCTAACTGCCCTGTAGCAGGAGCTGACTCTAGGAGCTCCTTACTCTGCTGCCATCTTGCTGGTTCCTACAGCTTTTATTTTTTAAGGAGTCTTTCCATCATTTTGGCTTCTCATGAAAGCCAGATTAGAAATTCTTTTTAGGATGACTGTAATTTGGGGAAAAGAAAGCTCTGGACTTAAATTAAGACATTTTCTTTTTAGAAGCATAATAATATACCACTCTTGTGTGAACATTTGCAGACCCATGCACATATTCCTCCCGGATCATATTTCTCTGTGGACCAGGAAAAAACTCGTTACAAAAAGCAAATTCTCTACTTTGTATCAAAAGTTATTTCTTCTATTTGAATACTATTTAGTGATTGGGATTAACATGGTGGCAACATGTCACATTATTAAAGTCAATTTCTTTTTTATGTCAGAACAAGGATGACAAGGGCACCTAGGATCTCCAAATTAATGATAAGATCACTTTCACAGAAGACTTTTCTCTAAGTACAAAAACCTTGCCAAAAATAGGACTAGATGCGAAGGGGCCAGGAGACCTGGGTTAATGGATTGCTGTTGATACAGGCATCCTGCTGTCAACAGGGAGTCAGAAATGGCAAAGGGCAGTTCAACTTTGAAAATAAACCTGTCTTCAAATTGGCCCAATACAACTGATCAGATTTCCATTCCTGCAAAATCATCTTGAGCTAAGTTTCCCTGCTTGAAGATATGCCCAGGAAATCCTGGGATGGAATTCTCAGGTGGTTCAGCCACAAAGTCAAGATAGACACTGAGACTGTGCTGGCAGTGATCATGGCAATCACTGCTAGTGAATTTCATTATCTCTCAAAGACAGTCTTTTCCCCCTTTTCTCAGGGATCTTGTACATGTGTTGAGGATAGGGGGTAAGTCACCCTTAACCAAGTATCTGCTCAGCACATGTAAGAAAGAATTCTAATACAAAACCAAGAAAATACATGCATAGAAACTTTGTCTTTCCCAAGACATATTGATGACTCTGACAAATGTTTTAAGCATCTTGAGCAGTTACCTTTAGCTCCATTTCAAAAAGGAAACAAAGATACTGCTCAAGGTTATGCTACTTAAGGAGGGTGTGGCAGTTTGAGATTATTTTATGAACCCCAAAGAAAGAAAGATTATGTTTGTAAATTAATCTATTCCTCTGGGTGTGATACCCTTTGATTGCATTGAATTCAGTTGAGGGGCCTTTGATTAGACTACTTGATAAGACTGTTTTAGGACTTTTCATTGTTCTACATCAGTGAGGTATAATTCAGGTTGAGTCACGCTTTGATAATTTATAATTTTATTTTGATAGTTATTTGCTTCAGATAACCTTCATTCACCATATCAAAATAGCACCACTGTTAACTATTAATCTTTGTGAATGGTATGTCCTTTCTTGTCAAACAGATCATAAACCACAGAGGTGCTTCATAAGGTCTTTTGTTCCTAGATACAAACTAAGGAGATACATTGGTCAAAGTCACTAACTCTCAGCTTATCTAGTTGGTCACTCAGTCTTCTCCCAACCTCACAACTATTAAAAACAGTGCTTACTAAGTGCTTCAAAGCATACTACACATTATGAGGGAAACATGAATGCTATTACCTGGCCCCTGCTCTTAAGGATTTTACATATGTACAAAACTAAAAGGTGTGCCACTTTGTTTACAGTTTGGTCAGCATCTCTTATATAATATTGAAATAAGAGTGGAAAATGATATCACAGAGGGAATGCTATGCTTGGAGCTAGAAGAAATGAGTTCCAATCATGGCCAACCAATGGTTGCAGTAGCTTGAGTCACTTGCTCAAGTCAATTGTGACTCTCAGTCTTATCTCTGAAGTGAGGCTATTACCTACATTCCATATTTGTGAGAATAAAATAAGTTACAACATGTTCAAGTTTCTAGTTTAGTATCAAACACATGTAAGTGTTCATGAAGTACCTACATATGCATTTGCATGTTCATTCATTCATTCATAAAAGCAATAAAGAGAGAAGGAAGTAGAAAGAAATTTGGGCCTAGGCTGAGGTTTAAATAATGGTATTTTTAGGCATGGATAGAAAAATAAGCAAAGAATTTCAATAAGGGACATAGATAACAAAAACAGAAAATACAATGAGGGTGTGATTTGAGGGAAATAGTAAGGAAACCTTTCTATCTGGAGCAGTGGGTATATACTGGGAAGAAAAAGGCTGGATGAAACAGTACAGAGGCAGAATGGATAGGGCCTTGAAAGCCAGTTGGTGTTTAGGTTATATAGTAGGTAATAGGGAATTACTGTGGCTTTTCAAGCAGAGAGTGAGACAGGAAAAAACACTGAGGACAGCTGCATGTGGGCTGCATTGGAGGGAGATCATCAGGGGCAGGAGTAGGAAGAGCCAGTCTGGCTGAGGATGGATATCAAGACAGGGCATTTTGAGTTAGCTTCAGTCCTGATGGAGAAATTCTAATTCTGACTTCACTAATCGTTAAATGCATGGTTCAAACTGACCTTGGCTTTGGGTTGTTTTCCTCCTTTAAGGACTGTTATCTTATATTCAATGTTGGGCTGTTTATATAGGGAACCAGAGGAGGGACTCCTAAGTATGTATGTTAAGTGTGCCCTGAAAGCTACTGCCACCATTTCAAATGCTTAATACAAATTCACATTTAGGCAATGATGTGGTGAGTCAGAGTTTAGATGTAAACAGAGATGTAAAAACCTTGACCTTCATGCTAAGGATTGGGAACTTGGTTGTCCAAACTTTCTGTGTTTATAAAAAGGTAAACTCTCCAAAGGGAGGCCCCTTTCCTCCACCAGTTTGGGGCATCTTCACTCAATTTTTTGGCTGTAGAAAAGACAGGGGCTACAGATTAGGGCTAAATTCATTTTTAGTTTGCATGGACAAAAATCTTAATTTTGTGTGGCTTCCTTTTAATCTGAATGTTTTGGCTACAGCAGTGCATTACATCTTCCTCTTGAATGTCTGATATCCTGGTAAGGCTGTGTTGCCTGACCGAGCTAAAGGTCTTGGGAAAATTGGAAGGTCTTGTCTTAATAAACAATTCAATTATCTCCACCGCAAACTATGTTTTGGAGTTTTCTGGCCCTAAACTTGGAATTGGTCTTCTCAATGAGTTAATACCACGTACTGTCCATAGCTAGCAGCTCCAAAAATACTTCTTTATCAAAAAAGTACAAACTGGATTTGTTGTACTTTGCAAATCAATTAGCCTCCCAGCAAGGGCTAACACTATCAGCCTATTCTTTTCATGGGGTTGTCATAGTGATACAAGAAAAGAATGTATATGAAAGTCTTTGAAAAAGCCTAAATTGCCCTTTCAATAAAAGTTGCTTTATGACCTTTTCTAGCCCTATATAGGAACCCCAATGTCTGAAGAGGTTTCTATTGCACAAGCCATTAGATTGCTCTAGTGTGTAAGTCTCTGTCAGGCTGTAGAATTTTCCTTTAAGACTTGAAGCACTGAAAGACCCAATCCAGGCTGAAGTCAGTGACATATGCACATTTTCTAATTCTGTTCTTACCTTTTCCTTCCTTAGGAAGACTACCAAGAGGGGTGATTCTTGCAAAGAAACCCATCCCTCCACAATGACCAAGAAGCTTGGAGTTCCACTGAGTAGGGATCTAGATGTCCTCAAACATCCTCAAGGTTTGTGCCCAGGGCAGTGTTAAACAGTCCTATCAGGAAGCATTCTGCTCTGCTTCCTGCCTCTAATTTCCTATTAGGCCTTGCCACTTACTCCCCCACCTCTGAACCTATCTGTCATTTATAAAAGTGCTCCAAAACGAATAATTTGTGGGGATGAGAAATAGCACATGCTGGCAGCTCCTCTTGCAGATCAGACACAATCACCTTGAGTGCCCCAAGCAACGGGCAGAGAGAGGAAGACAGAGGCTGGGTTGAAGGGATATAAATTTGTATTCTAGGAGTCCATAAGCGTTTACCCACAGCTGCAGATAAAGTCATTCCCAGGGGATGGTAAATTACAGCCAGCCATGCAAAGTGACTTGGCTAAGGACAAGGGTTCCATAAAATGAACCCTACTGGGTAGTGAGTTTAGAAAAAAGTGTGTGTGTGGGGGAGTCTAAATGCTTTTGCTACTTTGGATAACACTTTGACAGTTTCTTATAAGTTAAACATAACTTACCATTCAACCCACAAATTCTACCTAGGTATCTATCCAAGAGAAATGAAAACATATGTTCATATAGAAATCTGTATGCAAATGTTATAGCAGTTTTATTCACAATGGCCCAAAACTGGAAATGACTCAAATGACAATCAAATGCCGAATGAACAAATCCTGATATATCCATGCAATCCTCATCAACAAAAAATAAATGAACAAGTCCATGCAACGAATCAATGAATCTCAAAAGCAATTAAACTAATGAAGCTGCAGCCACAAAAGACTATACATTATTTGACTCCATTTATACAATGTCCTAGAAAAGGCAAAATTATAGGGTCAGGTGACCTATCAGTGGTTGCTGGGGACAACACAAGGGATAAGGGAGGGGCATGAGGGAGTGTTTTGGGGGTGATGGAAATGTTATATATCTTAGTTGTGGGAGTGTTTACATCATTGCATATATGGCCAAAATTTATTGAACTATATATTTAAAAGGCATAAGTTTCATGATATGTAAGTTATAATGAAGTCATGAGCAGACCAAAACCAGTTTGCAGGCAGGTATCCTCTGTTCTTATAGTCTTTTTTTTGACCTTGTTTAACTGCAGGTCATATAACCTGAGGATATGCAGAAAACACTAACTCTTGTCCTTTAGATGACCTTTGAGACACCAAGGATTGAGGTCACCTCCCTTGGAACCAAGATTAGGAAGATAGAGACATCACAAGCCAATCAAATGTAAGAGGTCCTTCAGTAAGAAAGATCTGACCTAAAATCCATTCTATCACATATAGACAACTCTATAATTAACTCATTGGATTATACCAAGTCAAACTCCCAATTCTATCCCCCCCTCTCACCTCTCAGTCCCATAAAATCTCCCTTAGTGCTTAGATCAGGGAGACAGATTTGAGTCTTATCTCCTGTCTCCATGCCAATTCACCTTGCATTAAAGTGTTTTCTCCTCTTGAAATCCCAATGTCACAGTATTGGCCTCTGTGCACATGGGGCAGTGAGCCCTTGCTTGGTATCAATATCACTATAAACCTGTTACTATATACATGTATTCAGCTAATACAGTTCTCTCCATCACCCTTCCCACCCCATCATTTAGACTGCCTGCCCATCCCAAAGACAGATGCTGTCCTTTAGCGACTCCCTTTCCTGCTCAAGGCTGCCCTTGCTATTCATTTTAAACCAGTGTTACCAATGTAGACAAGGTCGGGGGCTCTGAGTCTGGCCCTTGGCTAGGGACAACCTGGACCACAGAGGTAAGGGGAAGATGTTAGAAAAATAAAACAAACAAGACAGCAAGGGTTGTGTGTAGTCTTTTGTGTTGATCCAATGCCTGGCATAGGACCTGGCACATGTCCAATAACTGTGATCTTTATTTCTGTAGCATGAATGGGATGCATAATACATTATAAATGTGCACAAGGCTCCAGCTCTCCAGTGGCATCAGCCAAATGCACGAAGCCCTTTCTTTCTTAGGAAAAATATCTATGAGCAAGAAGAGAACTGAACTCAGGAGCTGTAAAATGGCTCCATCTCAGGTGACCTACTCCCTGGGACTAGCTGAAAGGGGTCAACACAGGTCTCTAATTTTTGTGACTTATAACTGACACTGTGATTCTTCAGTCTAAGAAAGTGATCAACAGTCAAGATGAAAAAAAAAGATACAAAATCACTACCCAGCAGTTTTAAACATGGTTACTGGTAATATTCAAGGCGCTTATCTGCAGAGCTCTTTGAAATAGAAATAGTCGACTTAACTATTGAATTCCACAAGGTGGAGCCCAAGTGAAATGTGTGTTTGGAGTGGCCCAGAAACAAGATAAAAATAAACACTGTTGTGTCCCTTTATGGGGATGAATTAAGACTACAAAAGACTGAGCCATATCTTATCTCTTTAGTGCAGTTTGATTCTACTGGGCCTTTACTAGATATCATTAAATAAATCTCCAAAAACATTGCTAATCTGAGATCTACGACCATTTCCCTGAATCTGTTGAGAAGATAAGGAAATTTAATGTTTCAGAGGAAACTTTAGTGACATGTTTAGAAATAGTAGTGTTATTTCTTAGGCCCACTAAAATATGGGGTGAACTGTGGCTTTTAGTATTGACAGCAAATCAAAGAAGGAGCCGGGACAGATGATCTTGCTTCCACATTAAAATCCCTAACTTACACTAGACTGAAGCTCCATCCTCAGAGATTATAGTTTAGTCAGTTTGGGGTTGGGTCCAGGCATTTATGTTCTTTTTGGTCAACAGTGTTGAATTACTTAACTTTTTCAAACTACCAACCAACATTATGGAGTACCTTCTTTGCCAGGAACAAATCAAGGGATATGAATTTAGAGCTTAGTGATTGACACTGAGCCTGAGAAAAGCATGAATCAAGCTTATTTGCACCCCATTTTCAAAATGTTTTATTTGTTCAAAGACTTTTTAGACATACTAAGAGAGTCCTTGAGGACAGCTGGCTATTGGGTTGAAAAGAATGGTTGATGCAAGCTCCCTGTGCATATGATTAATTTGCTGACTAACTTCAGTCCTGTCGTGTGAGAACTTCAGCACTGGAAAGAAAGCAAGATCTTTCGATGCAGCCTTTTCCACAATTTTTATTGTGCAAAGTCATTATAGCACCCTGCGCTACAGCCATTGGTACCGTAGACACAGTCCAAGCCCCTCTCCTCTAACTCCTCTCTCTGCTAGCTAGAATGATGGCGGAGAACATGTCAGGTTATGAAGACATACTGAAAATGTTTCTAAACATTGTTTTGAAAAAATATTTATCTACAAACAGATAACTGGCAATTTAAGGCAAGAAGAAATTACAGTGTGAAATAAGTTTTAGGCAGTGACTGGACACACTGTTTGATGTGGCTGGTTCACAGAGGGCAGGATTGGCAAATACAAAGCAGAACATGCTACCATCCTTTCTTCCCCTGCTCACCATAGGCGAAAATCATTGGTGAAGGCACTCTTCCCGACAAAGCCTGACATGGTCTTGGACTATATTTAAACTCAAACCTTCAGGAAGCCATTACCACCTGAACAGAGTTGGCATTGAGGATGAAATTTATTTCTGCCCAAATGTAGGGAAACTGTGGGGAAAGGGGAATAATGAGATTGGACCATATCATGGGCCTTGAGATTGGGTTTTAAGGTTCATCCTGAATAGAGTCTGCAGTACTTCCCAGGCACCAAGAAAGGCACCTAAATGCATCTCATGATGGCATTGTGTCCCATATCATCTTTACAGTAGCCCTATGAATTCAGCATTTTATTTTATTTTATATATGGGAAAATTGTGCCCAGAAAGGAACTTTTCCATGATTACACAGAGAAGCTGACTGGGAATTTACTCTCAGACCACTTTGATGCTAAAGTCCATATTCTTTTGGTAATTCTGGCTAAGGGTTTGGTTTCAGAGGGAGGGAGGAAGGCAGGAGATGGAAGGGAATGGGGAGGAGAAGCAGCTAAGACAAAGCCCTCTAAGATCCGTGCACTGTCCACAGTTCTGAAAATATACAAGGTCAAATGACAGTAGGCTTCTCCTTCTTCGATGCCATAGAGACATAAAATGCCAAGAACATCTCTTTCTTCCACATTTTGACCTCACGTTGGTTCTCTCCCAGATCACACAAATACTCCTATTTAGACAACCTCCAGCATCTGTGACCAGAGCCAAAGTGTGTGTGTGGAAGGTCCAGCAACAGGGTCCCTGGTGACTTATACACTAAAAGAAATGACTGGAAGGGAAATAAACCACAGAAGCTCTGACACTGACACTAATTCTCATTGCTGCCCTCATGAACTTTCTACGTTGAATCTTCTCCTGCACCAGGCAGAGACTGCCAAAGATTTGATTAGACCGGCAGCATGGTAAATTCTTAAATCTGTTTTCATTTCCCAAGAAAACACTAGCTACCCATTAACTACAATGAATGTGGTTTCTACATTGACTGAGTTCTTCCCAAATTCTGTCTTCATTACCTCCCACCAGGCTTCCTAATTGAATCCACACTTCTAATCTTCCTTTTCTTCTAGTTTACTCTATACATAAACATAAACCCCCAACAACCTATTATTTTTTTAAAATCTTATCTCTCTTTTGTTCTTTGTAATGTGTTCTGTGTTCTGAGTGTTCTTATTGTAAAGCCCAATCACTCCAGGGTGGTGTTTAGGTCCTCTAAGCTCCAGGCACAAAAAAACGCCACCTGACCCTCTCTCCACCAATTTCTGTGTGAACACCCCTACTCTACCCTGGCCTGGCTCCTCACTAAATCCAGGACAATGTTGACTCATTGCAAAGGTCAAACTTGTTTTATGCTTTCCCTAGCCTGGAATATCTCCTTGATGTCTCCAGCTATTAAAAAAAAAAAAAGAAAAAGAAAGGGTCAGCTGAAGCCAGGGTTGCCCACAATGCCCTCTTCCTTCTTTGTTATCTCAGTGTTGAAAATACTCATTTGAGTATATCATATTGTTATATAAGCTTGTGTCTTTCCTTCTCAACAAGATTTTCAATTACTTAAGGATAGGAACCAGGCTTTTTTGTTGTTCGAGATTGCATATTCAATAAGTAATTGTTGAAGTATGTAGTCTACCCTGCTTCCATTGAAGGGAAGCCAAGAATGCTAAAAAATAAATTGCAGTGGGTCAAATTAAGATGAGATAAAAGAAGAATTTATTGAGCATTGAGAATTATAGGTAGTTGGGATACTACACTGAGGTTATAGATGCCTCTTTTAAGAGGGAAATTAAAGTCACAAGGCATTATAATTACTTGAATGTCATGGAACAAACCTTAGCTTAGAAAAAGTATCAGAGGAAATTTTATTATTACGTGTAATTCCACTCTTTGCAACAGAAAGAATTTGAGCTTGCTAGAAAGAAAAGTCTGATATTATTTAATCAAGAGAATACACATATAGTGCTTACTACAATAATAAGAGCTAACATTTCCCACAGTGCTCTCTATAAGCAAAATGCTTTGCTTGTGTTTTGCATATCTTATTCCACTGAAGTCTTATAATGAGCCTAGGAAGTGGGTGCTATTCTTATTATCATTTTTAAAATATGGAAACTAAGATCTATGGAGGTAAAACAACTCACCCAAGGTCACAGGGCCAAAAGTCAGCAGCAGAATGGAGACTCAAATTTAGGTGTGACTACAGAGCTTAAGCTCTTAAACAGAACATTATGGTTTTTGAAGGTGCTGAACATTGTGTATATGCATGTTATCAGCCTAGAGATCTATTTTCTAAATCAAAGGAAAGCTCATCTGCATTCCAGTCTATAAAGTTAGAGGATCATTCTGACAGAAGGAAACTTATGTCTATTATTTTCACCCATAATATGACTTTAAAAAGTCAACCACAATCCTAAAGGAAGAAAAATTTGGTACCCTTTTTTTTGGTGCCTGAAAAATAAGACTAAGTGAGAAAAGTTAAGGCAATAACCCCCAGGGAAGATGAACTGCCATAAAAAAATTACATTTGAATACTTATTCTCTAATCCATTGTCCTTTGAATTTGCTAGACCAAAAAATGCCAATAGTATCTAATTAAGGGTTTAGGCATGCCCAATTTTTCTTTAAATTGATCTCTATTGTAGGAGTTGATTTTCTCTAGTTTATGTGATTTTCAAAATGATCCTATTAGACGTGAGACTGCATATTAGAAATGTATGTATTTTTAAAGAAATTATGCCAAAGGAGAGAGCAAATCAAGAAAAAAAGTCATGTCATGAAATTGTTAAGAAGTGGACCAAGTCTACAAAAACTTGTATGAAAACATGCAATGTACCTTTGATAGAGAAGATTTAGTTGGCTACAATCTCTATCTTGGAAGATGGCTTTTTTTAGGAGGTACCAGGAATTGAACCTGGGACCTTGTACGTGGATAGCAGGTGCTCAACCACTTGCTCCCCAAGACTGCCTTATTTTGCTGAAATTCTGGCATATGACTTTTAGTGAAACTCTACGTTAAAAATAAATTTAATTCTGTTTAAATAATCTGTGCAAAGGATACATGTCCTTTAAAAATACAACATTTGAAAACTTGGTATGTAAAAGTCAAACAAATATGCCCCTAGGCACTAGGTAAATAATCTCTGAGTAAATGAAAATTCAGCTGTCTTGGGATTCCCATTATACTTCTAGCCATTTCGTGCAGAAAGAATTCTACCTGGCTCCAGCTATAGAGGTCAAAACTATAGACAGAGGGACGCCAAAATAACAAATCGTGAGGTGAGTGAGTGCCTCTTTCTGACTGGGTGAAAGAGAGAGGAAAGAGCGCACACTGTCTCTGGTTTCTCTTCTGCCTTTTGTGAAAAGAAAGGAAACCATGTATCTGAGGGCATTGAAAACTTAAATTCACCTTTCTCTATGGCTGATTGGAACAGCTTGAAGTTACCAGGGAAAAAATCAGGTTGTAAATGATAATCCCATCCTGAAAGATGGATGGTTTCTGGCACTAAGTGAAGAATTTAGGTGAAGGAGTCATAAATAGGAAAGGTGAAGACATGTGAAAAAATTTTGTCTTCAGAAGTTTCAAGAAAGGCTCTCCATTTTTGTGTGCTTGACTATTATGCATTTAAATATTTTAATAGAAATTTGTATTTTAAAAAGACTTCTGTGATCTTTATGTAAAAACCACCTACAGTTGAAGCCTTAAAATTGGGCTATGCTCTTCTCCTGCCACCTGGTGGCAGTGCACTTACACCATTGCCTTTTTTGAGAGGTCAAGTTTCTTTTAAAGATAGAAGTTGCAAAACCCCTCAGGCCTAAATGTTCTCAATGTCAGAAATCCACTGTCTTGTTAATACAAATAAGATTTTGGTAATATCTGAGATTATTTACTTGATTAATTTCCAGAAATGATTTTATGGTGAAGAGGACTAGTTGGCAGGGTCAAGAAACACCATTTTTAGAGATGTTGCGTCAATTTATAAGGAGATGGGGAGGAACACTGACTTTGATATCCATCAAAGGTTGTTTTCCCCTCTAAGCAAAAGCAACAAGTGATCTGCTATAGCTTTCAATTTATAAGAATCCTTAGAAAAGAAACAAATGAGTACGTCACTAAAAATCAGACCTTTACAGCTCTAACGTCCTCTGTATAGTAAAATTTTAACTTAATTGCAGCAAATCTAGACGGTTGTTTTAAAAGCATGGAATTCAAAGTCAGCCAGACTTGGGTTTGAAATTCATCTCTACCATAGCTAGTCTCTGATAGAGATGGACAAGTTACTTAACCTTTTGGAGCTCTCACTATAAAATGGGGATAAGAGTGCAAAAAAGTCAATCATCAAATGATGAGCATCATTACTATCAGGACCTCTACTTTAAAATTACAAAAAGCAGCTCATCACAAATCGGTATTGAATATACCATGAGGCTCCAGGTATCTGAGCACTGAAAGAGAGACTTCAGCAAGGATTGTCCTGCCTTTAAATCTGTCAGATTATTTGCCAAATGCTTGTGCCAGCTTCTCAGAATCTGTTTCTCCTAAATTATGACTGTTGCAGTAAAATAGTAACACTATATGTTAGACAGAAAATGCATTCATAGTTTTGAGTTTTACAAACTTAAATAAAATGGAATGAAATATCTATCATCTATAATAAATTCTACTGTTCCCAAAAGGGGTAGATAAGTCTCAGGGCATAATTAAATTCCTCTTTACTATGACCTTTGAAGATGCTTGAAAAATATTAGAATAATTCCTCTTTAGTTAAGAACATTGGAGTTTCTATTTGAAATACAACTTTCATTAAAAAAATCTTATGGATACTTTATTTTTACTCTGGTAGGCAATCTGTTTCTTTGGGCTTGATGTTTCCTAATAATCTAACAGAGACTATTACTGACATTTTGCTGCCTATCTACATGCACCTTTCACTTGACTGCAGTCCAAATGAAATTATTTTCTCCATGGTTGTTTTCCACGGATAAACACATGTTCTACCAAAACTCAGTAGAAAGCAGACATCAGCAATTCTAAACATTCATGCTGCGGCTAATGCTCTCCTCTGGAACAATACTTAACAATTCCTGCTGTTTGCTTAAATTTGCTTGGAAGAGTTAGGATGCCTCACGCTTAATTTTCAAAGGAGTCTATATAATATGGCCAGCAGCACAATTCAATTTCCTTAAAACTTTCCTGAGTACTTAACTTTTTTCAAAATATTGTTATAGGAACAATAGAGGATATGAAGGAGGAGAAGGAGGAGGATGGGAACAAGAAGGAGAGGGGAATTTATAGGAGAACAGGTGAAGGAAGGAGAGAAGGAGAAAAGAGGAGGAGGAAGAGAAAGAAAGAATGAATAATAATAACAAGCCACCCTAATGGTTTTTTCATCTGCATCTGATTCAACAAATGTCTTCACCAAGATTTGGTCAGTGTCTTTACTTCCTTTTGGTTCCAAAGATGAAGTTATTGATATTCATCCAAGTGTTGTGTGTGAATCTATCTATCCAGCACTAGAAGCTTAAATACATATATTGCTTTTGTGCTTGTGTCTTTCCTTCCGACACATACATTCTGGGTTCCAAAATCATGCATTATCTGACAGACAGAATGAGTGTCGGGGTACAATCTGAGATTGTGAAACAGCATGACCCTGGTAGCTTGATCTAAAAAGGGCACACGCACCTTGTTTTTATGAGCACAAATAAGCTCAACCAGGGCCAGAAACATGAGCATACACACTAGTGGTAAACCTGTTCAGGGGATGCTGAGTAGGCGGTGGTTCTTTTACCACCAGCTGTGACTTAATCCTCGGCGGTTATTCACAAATGGGCAATTAACTGGACCCTAGTGACCCTGTGATACCCTTAGTGTTCCAGCAACACCAGGACCCTTTGTTCTTGAAAGTCAAGATGTCCTGTTTACTCACTGATAAACAACAGCTAAACTTTCTACCCTTCCCTTCATTCTGCAGATTTCTAATTAAAAGAAAATGAAAGAAGAATCTTACCCGTGAGGAATTTTGCTCAGCACATAATATCCAGTGTAGGAGTGTTGATATATCTGAAACAGACAAAAAAGCAGGCATTGAGACAAATCACTATGAATCCTCAAAATATCAGTGGAACAAAAGTAGTTAATCAGGAGACCTGGAGGAAAAGTTTTAATTTAGGTAGGAAGTTAATTTACAGACCATGTTTATTTTATTTTCATCATTTGCCCATGATTTACAGGGCAGCCAGAGTCTTGATGTCATCTCCATGGCCACCTGGTTTGTGATTAAATTAGTGGCACAGATTTCTTGCTTAACTAAATATAGCACAGATACTAATGAGGGAACTTTGGTCATTAGATGCAATTATAGTCAGCTATGAACAATGGGACCTTAAGACCAATGTACTATTGGAGTTCTCTGTAAATTATGACAACTGCAAAGAATGCCTCTGTGAACATCAGTGTGCAAATACCTGTTCCAGTCCCTGCTTTCATTTCTTCTGGGTATATACCTAGAAGTGGTATTGCCAGGTCATAGGGTAATTCTATACTTAACTTTGTGAGGAACTGCCAAACTGTTCCACAGCAGCAGCACCATTTTACATTCCCATAAACAATAAATGAGTGTTTGTATTTCTCTATATCTTCTCCAACAATTGTAATTTTCCATTAAAAAAAAAATTTAGTCTTTCTAGTAGGTGTGGAAAGGTTTCTCACTGCAGTTTTGATTTTGCTTTTCCCTGATGGCTAATGATGCTGATGATTTTTTCTTGTAATTTTTGGCCATTTGTCTATCTTCTTGGGAGAAATGGCTATTCAAGCCTTTTGCCCATATCTTAATTGTCTTTTTGCTTTTGAGTTGTAGGATATCTTTATAGATATGTGGTTTCCAAGTATTTTCTCCCATTGTATAGGCTGTCATTTTACTTTCATGATAAAGTCTTCTGATGCACAGACATTTTTAATTTTGATGAGGTTCTATTCATCTATTTTTAATTTTGTTGCTTGTGCTTTGGTGTAAAATCTAGGAAACCATTATCTAACACAAGGCCTGAAGATGCTTCCCTATTTTTTCTTCTAGGTGTTTTATAGTCCTGGCTCTTATATTTAGGTCTTTGATACATTTTGAGTTGATTTTTGTATGTATGAATGGAGGTCCAGTTTTCCCAGCATAATTCTTTCCTAATTGAGTAGTATTTGTCCCATGTCAAAAATCAGTTGGCCATAATGTGAAGGTTGATTTCTGAACTCTGAATTCGATTCCATTGGTCTATATGTCCGTCCTTGTACAAGTGCCATGTTGTTTTGATAACTGTGGCTTTGTTTATCTGAGAGCGTCTTAATCTTTCCCTATTTTTTTTTTATTCCCTCCCCACCCCCTTGGGCTTGTTTGCTGTCTGCTCTCTGGGTCCATTCACTGTGTGTTCTTCTGTGTGTCTGTATTTATTTTTATTTACATCCCCCCCCCTCCTTTTGCAGCTTGCTTGTTGTCTGCTCTTTGTGTCCATTTGCTGTGTGCTCAACTGTGTTTCTTTTTCCTTGTCTCCCTTTTCGTTGTGTCACCTTGCTGAGTTGGCTCTTTGTGGAGCTTGCAGGCCGATGGCACTCCGCGGTGCTTGAGGGCCAGCGGTTCTCCCTGGCGTGCGGGCGAGCCTGCCTTCTCAAGGAGGCCCTGGGAGGTAAATCCAGGGCCTCCCATATGGTAGATGGGAGCCCAGCTGATTGAGCCACAGTCGCTTCCCTCCTTCCCTATTTTTTGAAAGAAAGTCTCACCAGATATAAAATTCTTCATTGGTTAATTGTTTTCTCTCAGCACTTTAAGTATTTCGACCCACTTCTTTCTTGCCTCTATGGTTTCTGATGAGAAATTGGCACTCAATCTAATAGGGACTTCCTTGTACATAACATGTTGCTTTTCTCTTGCAGCTTTCAGAATGCTGACCTTGTACTTTGCATTCAAATGTTTGACCAGTATGTGTCAGGGCATATTTCTATTCAAATTTATCCTGTTTAGTGTTCTCTGGGTATCTTGGGCATAATCAGATCTTTGGTAAGTTTGGGAAATTTTGTCATTATTTCTTTGAATATTCCTTCTGTCTCTTTCTCTTTTTCTTCTCCTTGTAGAACCCCCATAACATATATTGATAATCTTGACAGGGCCCCACAGGTCTCTGCAGCTATTTTTACTTTTTATACTTCTTTTTCTTTCTGTTTCTCAGTCTCACTCATTTCAACTGTCTTCTCTTCTAGTTCACTGGTTCTTCTTGCTTCAATTTACTTTTTAAACCCTCCTGGGAATTTTTCATTTCAATTGTTGCGATCTTCAACTCCAGTAGTTGTTTGGTTCCTTTTGAAAATTTCCACCTCTTTATTGAGAGTCTCATATTGTTTATTCATTGTTTTCCTGATATCCTTTACTTCTTGCTCTGTAAGATGCAAGAAGATATTCTTCATTTCCTTGAATATATTGAAGATTATTTCTTTTTAAGTCTTTGTTGATATGTCCACAGTTTTGTCTTCTTCATTGATGTTTTCTGGACTTTATCCTTTTCCTTTGGATGGGCCTTCATTTTGTGGTTCTTTGTCTTGTAAGCTTTTGTTGCACACTACATTTTAATATTTTAAAATGTTAACTCTGGGATTTATTCCCCAAGATGTCTGTTTCTTGCATTTGTATTCAGCTAGTGATATGACAGAGATTTTCTCTAGTGTCAGGAGCTAACGAAACCAGGCAAAGCCAAGTGAAAAATATCTTTAAAATTATTTGCAAATTGGTTTTTCCTTGGCCAGTCCTCTCCATCAGAATTCAGCCCTCCTGTCAAGAAGGTCAAGCCCAAGGCAAATGCAAAGTGCAAGATACTCCCTGTCTTTTCCACTGGTGACTTTTCCTGGGCTGTGTTCGTAGTGGCCTTTGGAGTTCCCCTCTTCACAGGCTTTGAATGACCTCTCTATTCCCTGGGAAAAGGACCTTCTCCCTCTCACAGGTATTCCATTATAAGACTTAAAGCCAGTAAGCCTTTGCCCCGAGGCTGCCCAAGTCAGTTGTTTTTTATACTACTTTTGTTGTCTCAAGCTGCATTTGCCTGGAGAGCAAATTCTTGGAGGAGAGGGCACACTGGAGGGGAGTTTCCCAGGTTAGTCATTCGCACTGGAACAAGGCCAGGAACCCACAAAGGAGCACAAGCTGGCTCCAAATTGCGCTGAGTGGGGAAGAGGGAGGAGACAGGAAGGGTACCAAGAGCTTCTCTCTCCCATGGGTCCCCAAAGCTGCGCTTTCTTGACTCAGCACATGCCCAGCAAACACAGCCTTCAGCTTCCTCCACAGCTCTGAGGAAGCTTACTGTCTGTAAGTCTCCCCTGCTGCCTTCATCCAGGCTGGGTTGGAACAATGACTGCCCTCAGAGCTAGGCCCCCAGCAACAGAAGAGCTAGTCAAAGTCAGTAATGAGGGCTCGCCTGCACTGTCCCACCCCCATCCCACTCTCACATCTTAAGGAAGTGGATTTTTATGTCTCTCTTTGGCACCAGCAAGAAACACCATGGGCTGGACTCAACTGCGTGCTGTGAGAATGACCTCCTGGCTCACTTTGAAGTGTCTGAGCCACATAAACTCATTTGTTTTTACCTTTTCCCCCTTTTGGTCGAGGTCTTTTTCCAGTTGCAATGCTAGTTGGTGCTTGGTAGTAATCCCTCGGTACCAGGGAGGCTCATCCCCGGAAGTCATGTCCCATGCTTGGGGGAAGGTAATGTATTTATATGCTGAGTTAGGCTTAGAGAGAGGAATGGCTGACTTCTTGATTGCTCATGAGAGACCCTGGACCAGAACTACTCAGCTAAGATGGTCCTGAATTTTTGACCCACAGTAACTATGAAATAATAACTGATGCTTATCTTAAAGTCACTAAGTTTTGGGGTAATTTCTTATTCAGTAAAAGGCAATTAATATAGTGTAGCAGTTTGGCATTGTTTATGAATTCCAAAAGTAGATATTGATTGTGTTTGTAAACTCCCTGTTCCTCTGGGAGTATTAGATTGTATTAAATTCAGAGGTTTTCACTTTTACTTGACTAAATTATGATTAGGACTCTGATTTGGCCACATCAATAGGATGTTGAGTCCTCACCCCTTTGATGGGTGGGGATTCACAGAGAAAACTACATGACATTGGAGAGAACTTTTTAGCTTTTGAAGTTAGATCCCTGGGGAGAGAGTCAAGCTGTTCACCTGATAGTTTGCAGCTGAAGAGACCAGAGCCCTGAACACCTGAGAAAGCCCAGAAAGAAACGAGCCCCAGGGAAAGAGACAAGGCTTATGCTAACGTACAGCTGAGAACAGAAGGAGCTGGGACCACAGAGCCTTAGGAGGAAGAGGCAGACTGAACCCATATAGAGTCCAGCAGCCATCTTGCTCCAACATATGTCAACAGACTTTGGTGAGAGAAGTAACTTACACTTTATGGCCTTGTGACTATAAGCTTCTACCACAAAAAAATTCACTTTATAAAAGCTGCCAGATTTCTGGTACTTTGCATCAGCATTCCTTTGGCTAATACATATGTCTGGTTTAAATTCAGAGAAAACAGATAACTGTTAAATCAGATATTGAAAAATTTCTTCTGAGTTACTAGGTTCCCTCCCTATAACTTCTAACAACTTCTAAAACAAATAAAAAACAATAACAAAAAAAGCCTCCTTATCAGAACATTTATGGTCTGGAAAAGGTGAGGGGCAGGACTACTCACAGGCCATAACACTTGGAGGAGCCTTTGAAAATACTATAAAGAAGAGTCCAAAGCAATGGAGATGCTGATGGTGGTGATGCTGATGAAGAAGATGATGAGAGTAACTAGTACTGCAGAAACACGTATTATGTATTAGATACTATGCCAACTCCTTAGCATGTATGACCCCAATCACTCTTCATATAGTTGGTATTATTACCCTTACTTTACATCCAGGGAAATAGAATCTTACGGACTTTAAGTCACACCCCAGTGGGATTTAATGTGAGGTCTGTCCCTCTGTAAACACTACGTTGGAAATTGCCAGAACAAAATGTTTATCCTTTAACTCACAAGTTATGATGCTGAGACTTTGTCAACTGAACAATCTAGGATATCAACAGAGATAACAAGTATTTAAAGTAAGGGTATATGCCATCTTTCTTGGCTGAGGCCTATCCCTTTGATCCATCTGGAAATAGTGACTTTATTTCATTCCAGAGTTACACCACTCCAAAGCAAATACCTATACTTACACCTTTGTATTCCTCTTTAAATATACTAATAAATTACCCTGGAATATAACTCTATGAATATATTCTGAGTGGAAAAGGAAAAAAACAGATTAAAATAATCCTATATAAGCAATGATGGGAAGAATATGAGAGAACTATCCATTTTCAATTCTTTGTTTGTACTGTCAGGCGAAAAAATGCATGCATGGATGGAAAATGTTATCAAATATCTGGAAAATGGAGTCACTAATTAGAAAGACTCAAACTGAAAATGATTGAGTCAGATAGTAAATACCCATAAAACCTGTGATCTGGGTCTCCTAAATATGCATGTTAAGGGAGAATTCTAGACTAAACTATTTTTTTTTAAAGACTCTATTTATTTATTTTTTTAAGTTTTATTTATTTATTTTAATTTCCCCCGTTTGTCTGTTCTCTGTGTCTATTTGCTGTGTCTTGTTTCTTTGTCCGCTTCTGTTGTCATCAGCGGCACGGGAAGTGTGGGCGGTGCCGCTCCTGGGCAGGCTGCACTTTCTTTCCCGCTGGGTGGCTCTCCTTACGGGATGCACTCCTTGCGCTTGGGGCTCCCCTACGCGAGGGACACCCCTGTGTGGCATGGCACTCCTTGCGCGCATCAGCTCTGCACATGGGCCAGCTCCACACGGGTCAAGGAGGCCCGGGGTTTGAACCGCGGACCTCCCATGTTGTAGACGGACGCCCTAACCACTGGGCCAAAGTCCGTTTCCCTAGACTAAACTATTAATGTACATGGACAACCTGAAAAAAATGAAAGTGAAATTATAAGCCAGGTGCTACTCTCAAAAAATGGGGAAGTGGAAGGAAAACGAAACTTTGTTCCAGGAGAAATAATAAAATATCATTCCCTTCCACAAACTCTTCCCTCAACACAGAGCCGAAAGGATCAAGAACATTAAGGAAGCAACCCTTTGAAGAGTACAAACTGCAGTTTCATTTGCAAAATCTATCTTAAAAGGCATAAAAAAGTTGCATCTCATTGGAAGAATTTATTTTTTAGATAATGTTTTCTTTGTGTGTTTTTGGCCACTGTGTATCTATTATATTTCTTTTTCTTTCTCTAAAAATGTATTCTAAACATGTCTGAGTACTAAGTACGGAGCCTTGGAAGTTAGCAAGGTTGCATTCAGTTATTTTTCTAAGAGTGCATTTTTATAAGTACATGAGTATGATATACTTTTGTCTCTTCCTACACCATATTTCTCTTCAAAAATGAATATATGAAAACTGTTATTCAAAACTATTCCCAAGATGGAAAAACAATTTCAGCAAATTATTATTTAAATGTTGCACACACAAAATTGTTGATATTTGCATTCAATAACTGAAACCAAACCAAACAAAAACTTCTAAACCACTCAAAGTTTTTTCTGGCATAATAAGCTCATAGTTGGTCTGTTTTTTATAATCCCTGAAATTTCCCACTGCCCATGAGCTTCCTGTCCTATCCTTCCACCCCTTTTTACCCTATCACTCCCACTGACTCATGCTTTTCATTTCTACATATTCTCTCATACCTCAGCCCCTTCAAACACACTGGGTTTTTTTCCTTAGGCTACTCATCTACTTACTTTACATCCTTTCCTCTATGATATAATCCATTCTTGTAGTTTTAAACCATTACTAAATATTAGTGACCACATATAAAGATATGGCTCTCCTAAGTTACACACCAATATGTCCAATTTCCAATTAGAATCTTTACCTCATGTCTCAGCTACCAAATCTTAATATATCATAAAATAAACTCTTTAATGGCCCTTAAAACCTAGTTGTCCTTTGATATTTCCTATCTCAGTTGATAGCTCAATCATTCATTCAGTAAACTGAGCTGAAAATTTAGTTTTTTTCGACTCTTTTTCATTGCCTCCTTCTTCCCCTGACTTCAATTCAATCATCAAATAGTGCAGGATTAACTTCCTAAATCCTTCTCAAATCCATCACCCGCTCTTTATCCCTATGATGAGTGCCTAATTCAAATTTCCCCTCCATCCTTCCTCTCTTACACAAAGCTACCATTTTCCTTTCCAAGACTAATTTTGGAAGTTTTGATTCCATTGCTTTGTTTCTTATTGAACTTTAACAGCTCCTCTGCCACAAAACACCACTGCTTATATTTTTAGCTGTACCTTTTTCATTGTTTCTTTTCCCAAGTCTGTAGACTACAACTCAAATCCCCCACTTCTGACCCTGAGCTCCTCTTTTAAACTATCATGACATTTCATAAGAAAAGTCCACCCTGCTTCATTGCTTCATTTTGTATTCGCTTCTAACCCTCTGCAATATAATCCCAACATTCTGAAACTGCTTTCTCCCCGAGTGAATTTCAAACTGCCATGCGTAATGACATCTTTTTAATTTCCAGCATACTCAGTCCCTCTTCAGCACTTGATAAAGATAATAGGAAGTAGCCTCCTATCTTAATTCCAAGATGTGTCACTGCCTTGTTCTGTACCAGCCCTTCACCCTCTAGCCTCTTTGCCCTCCTCTTTTTCTGCTGCAGATACCTTGAAAGGAGGCATGCACTGATGTTATACCTTTGGGAGGACTTTCCTTGCTGGTCTACACCCTTGCCTAGCAGATCCCATTATTTTCTTCTTTCCTATGCAGTTTCTTACCAAATTTACATTTTTTAGGTTTGATTATCTCCTGAACTCTAGGCTCAAATTTTTCAGCTTTCTGCTGGGTCTTTCTGTGTGGATGTTTTTATCCCAAACTTTTACTTCCAGTTCAATATTTTGAAAGCTGAATGTATTATTTTCCTACTAAAAAATTCTCTTTCATGTTCTTCCATTTACCTGCCTTTCTGTAGAAAAATATTGGAATTAGTTTCAACCATTCCTTTTCCTTTACTCTCCATGTATAATTGGTCACCAAGTTTCCCTAGGCCTTGTAACTTTGGAATGTTCCTTAAATTTGTATCATATTTCCCACCCTCAGTAACACTGCCCTAGTCTGCTTGGATAACACAATGACCTTCCATGTGACCTGCCTGCCTCCCAACTTCTCTGCTCCTTTCCATCCTTTCATTGCCCCAGAGTTCCTTCCCTTTCTAACACCCTATCAACCTGGGAGCTATAGAAGGGTGGCTAGGAGCTTTGGAGTAGGACATAACTAGGGCTGACCCTATGCAGCCACCATATCTTCCCATCTACCTCTCCTCTTCTGCCCTTAGCCAGAACCTGAACCTTAGAGACTGGCAAGGAGAACAAGAGTGCCACCTGCTGGCTGGGGCAAGGCAGGGCACTCC
The DNA here is from genome assembly GCF_030445035.2 of Dasypus novemcinctus. Classification (NCBI taxonomy): domain Eukaryota; kingdom Metazoa; phylum Chordata; class Mammalia; order Cingulata; family Dasypodidae; genus Dasypus; species Dasypus novemcinctus. The sequence continues at coordinate 136,056,693 of NC_080677.1, read as the reverse complement.
CCAGGGTTGCTTGGAACCATCTTGCACCACTTGAATCAAGAAAAGAAAGCTAAAGTACCTGCTAGGCTGAGAGCCACAGACTGGCAGTAGGACTGACTGTGGCTATGCTCTCCATTGCCCCTCTCTAGTTTCCGCTGGCTCTGACCCTGGTTTTAAAAGGTTTAAACAGGGGTGGGGTGGGGGTGGGGAAGTCTACTACTTACTTGCTAGGTAAACTGGGCAATTTACTTAACCTCAGTGAGCCTTAGGTTCCTCATAAATAAAAGAGTTGTAAGTTGTTGATAAGGAAATTAATTTTTTTTTTTTTATTTTTTTAAAGATGTATTTATTCCTCCCCCCCCCCTTTAGTTGTCTGTTCTCTGTGTCCATTTGCTGCATGTTCTTTTTTGTTTGCTTCTGGTTGTCAGCAGTACGGGAATCTGTGTTTCTTTTAGTTGCATCATCTTGTTGTGTCAGCTCTCCGTGTGTGCGGTGCCATTCCTGGGCAGGCTGCACTTTCTTTTGCACTGGGTGGCTCTCCTTAGGGGGCGCACTCCTTGTGCATGGGGCTCCCCTACGCGGGGGACACCCCTACATGGCATGGCACTCCTTGCGCGCATCAGCACTGCACATAGGCCAGCTCCACACAGGTCAAGGAGGCCCGGGGTTTGAACCACGGACCTCCCATGTGGTAGACAGACGCCCTAACCACTGGGCCAAGTCCACTTCCTGATAAGGAAATTTAAATCATGAAAAGGGAATGGACAGACTTGTTTAAATTTTAAAGAGAATTATATTATTTAGTTACTAGCATTGTACAATCTCTCCTATTCTGAGTTCTAGGAAAACAGGAATCCCTCTGAGAACTGTAGAGTTGGAGCTGACTTATATTAAGGGATGGTAGGTGTGAGAAAATAACTGAGATTTTTATCCAAGGTCCTTTGGACTGGGCACCTGACTGGCTCAATCACTCTATTTCTCAGTGTTTGTTCCAATCATGGGATGGACCATCCTCTGAAGTGGTGGCCCCTCAGCACTGAAAGTATTCAAGTAGAGGCTCGTTAACCATTTCCTAGGGGTACTCTAAACTAGGTCTATGTATTGCCAAGCAGTTTGTTCCAGTGGACTTCAACAATTTCTTTCTTATTTGATCCTATAATTCTATTCACAGAAGAACTGAAAAATATCTTAGGGTATTGATGTGCTCTGAATAAGATGCTCCCAAGCTAGGGTCAAGGAAATCATGTCTGGTATATATGTTAAAGAAATAAGATATGGAAACATGATTTGAATAGAGGCTAAAAATACTAGGAAAGGTTAACAAGGGAAAAAGATCAGGCAGGGAAAAGAAAGACAGATTTGGGGACTGGGTGATTAAAAACAAAAAAGGAAAATAGTCTACATGGAGATAACAGGGATGATAAAGGAAAAAAATAATAACCTTAAGAGGAAAAATAAAAGCATTAAAAACAAGTTGGAAAATATTAGTTTCTCAGATTTAAAATTGGAGAAAGTGAGAAAATGAAGTGTTTACTCAGGTTTATCTTTTCACAATTTTGATGTTCTATTACCAAATGAAAAGTAAGCTCCATTAGGGGCTAAATTGGCAGAGCCATGACCAGTTCTGCTGGGAATTAACAGTACAGACAGTCCCCGCAGAAAAAGAAGAAATCTGATTCCAAAAATCAAGAAAAATTTTCATGAACCTCTTCATGAAGGTAGTGCTCCATAAATGTTCCTTTCGTGTCTGTAGAATCTAAGAAAACAATGAGATTAAACAGCTAAGTTTGAACTTTCATTGCTTGCTCCCCTTTCCGCTTGTGTGGAGAAGGAGGAGAGGAAAATACGCCTCCTTTAAAAAAAAACAACTACACGAATTACCACATTTACAAGGTGTGCTCCTAAATCTTGGTCTTGACACATTCTTTTTTTAAAAAAAAACCCTGCACTCCTGATTTTAGTAATTAATTCCATCCATTTTGACGATCCCCTCCACAACGCAGCAGTTGCTGGGCTCCCTAGAAGTCCTCAGACTCCCTCTTTGGATGATTAATTATTGGCGGGGGTGGGGTGGGGTGGTATTTGGGTCAGAGAAGGTGCTGATGGAGCAGAAACAGACCCTCCTGCATATTGCAACCAAATTCTTTTTTGAATAATTAAAATAAATGAACACATCTCTAATAATGTGGGCTGAGACAAGTTAACCATTCACAAAGTGTTTCTGGGAAGAAATGATGTCTTATCTTGTCTAGAAACCCTTCCATAATCTTTTGGGAAATGGATCCAGTAGGAGGTGTCATACTTTTCTAGAAGTAAGACCAATAAGCAAAAATACTCCAGAGAAGATGACCAGACTGGCTGGAATCAGGAAAGAAAGTTGCTTGAGGACAAGTGAAGCTACTGGAGGTTGTCTACTAAGCGGAGGTGGATAGCTGTCTTTAAGAGCTGTCATGAGTAAGTGTGAGGTGTTCTGTTTTCATCTGCTCTTATGCAAAGAACAATGTATACATGGTAAGGAAAGAGATTTCCAACCAATGACTCTTTTGGCAGTTAATGTTAGCCAACATCACAGTGGCTTAATGGTGGGTTAATAAAAGTACAGAAGCAGAGTTTGCTCGAGCAGCACAGATAATGCAGGGAGGGAGAGATTGAAGGGGATCACCCCTAGAAGTTCTTTCTTCCTCCTCTGAGAGTCAGCAATTCTTCCTTGAGTTCCCAAGTAAGGACGTGCTGCCCCTTCTGCCCTCAGCGCTCTTTGCTCCTGCTATGAGCTTAACTGCTTCAGGCGTAGCCATAACTGCCTCGCCCTTGGGACTGACGAGTTCCTGCCTTCCCGTCAAATTTGACAAGCTCCTGCCTGTGACAGAAATTCTTTACATTCTGCCCATATGCAAAATTCACTCCCTTCCTCCCAAGATTCCACAGAAACTTCATGCCATTACAGATGAGTCTCTGCTTGATTTTTAATTTCCTGTTTCATTCTTCTCTTTCACTGGACATCCAAGAAAGTGTCACAACACTTTGCCAAAGCATCTGAATTCCTGGCTGGTCTCTGTCCCTGTTCCGATGGCTAAGGGTCCAGTGAATTCTATATCCCAGCATTAACACTTCCTTAATGAATTGCTTCCTAGAAAGGCTTCTCCTGCTCTCTAGCATAAGGTCATGATCACCCTGTGTTTTAATGATTATCTTTGGCACACATTTTTGCATATCCTGCCAATTTATTTATATCATTTTCATGAAGTTATGCTACTTCTTGTAAAGATTTTAAAATAAAAATTTTCTAGAGGGCCCCAAATAACAAGGTACGAAGCTAAATATTCAGTAAAAAAAGCCAAGATGTTTAGTTCATATAACTTAAGCAAATATTAGGAAGTAGCTTGATATAAATCAATTGTTTTGTTTTTCCCCTGGTTGCATGTCTTTTCTTTTCTGCTATATGGAGCTCACATAGGCAAAGGTTAAAATATAGAGGACATAGAGTTGTAAGATTCAGAATACAAAAGTAAGTGACAAATCCTTAGGACTCAATATTTATATCTCAGCCCCTTCTCTTTTCTTGGAATAAATGGTCTTCCAAGAAATGTTTTAAATCCAAGAGACTAGAAATGGTGACTTCCTCTTGAACCTGTAGCCTCTTAAAATGTACATCTCAAATGCCATCCTCTCTTCTCTATACCATACTCAGCCCTAATACACTTATTTGTTCTTTAATGACCATTCCATATTCACTTAAGCTATTAATAGAGAATATTTATTTTCTCTGTACTCTTAACATATGATATCTTTCAGTGATGAGTTACTATGATAAGAACATCTAAGAATAAACAGTCTGATTAAAAATGAGGACATGTCTAAATAAAGTAAATATCTTATACTTCAGAGATGAACAGTACAAATTTCAGTTATGATTCCAGGGATGTTTCCAAATATCCAAATGAAGAATCTCTCTGGTATCCAGATAGCTGAGTAATTTTTTTAATCGTTCCCTTCTGTCTTTGCTTGGGCATTTCCATTCAAATGGCTGTGTCAGTATGTTTAGCTTCATCCTCCGGGAACAAATGAAATCAGTTGTAGTGTTCTAGCAAGAAATTCAAAGGAAGTGATCCAAAAGAATTTCCTCCCTAGCTAATTTTCAAAGACATACACCAGTGTGCCCTGACTCTCTGAGTTCTGCCATAGCCCTGTTCTACAAGAAACAGATGAGTAATTTTCTTACTGGTCCTGGCAGCCAACTTGGTACTTCACTGCCTTTTCTATTGGTGCATTGCCAGGCCTTTCTGCTGACTCATTCCTGCTTTTTCTTAGGAACACAACATTTTCTTCTTTCTTGCTGTATTTACAGTCTTCTTTTTCTTGCCTGTATATACTGTCCATGCAACCAGCCTTGTGGGAAAGCAAGATAACAATAAAGAAAACTCCCCTCCATTGTACAAGTCTTTTGAATTTACAGACCATTTTCTATATCATTTAATTTGATCCTCACAACAACCCATGACTTTGGCTGGAGGAACTTCTCCTTGCTTTATCTTTTAAATTAAGGGATGCAGAATAATTTGCTCAAGGTCACAAAAGAGGAGGTTAATATCTTTATACTTCTAGCTTGAAATTGTTTCCACTAGAACACACTGGTGAGAAAGGTTCCCCCCCACCCTCAACCATCTTTGCTTTACCAGCCAGAAATGCTCTACTGATAGATTCATTTATTTGGGTTAGGAAGCTTTTCTGTTTTTGAAGAGAATCTTATTACAATGAAAATAACTCTGGGAAGATTCACACTAAAGCCACAATTAGCTAACACTCTGAAAGGGATTAGGTGTCAGCAAATTGAAATCAAGGTCTCAGAGCATGGCACAGAATCCAAAATAGGTTCTGGGGACAGAGTGATCTATGGAAAGAAATGAGGACAATTAAAAGAGGTGATGAATGGAAAAAAAGGCAAGTATGCTTACTTTCAACAAACATAGTACTGAGCCCTCTCTACTCTGAGCCTGGCAGAGTTCTGCATACAGCAAGCCTGTGGGCATTTTCATAGCCTATCCTAGTATAATCACTGCCCTGACCCTCTGGTATCTCACAATACTGAAGGACAAGGACATTGGGTGAAGACTGCATGGGAACATACTGATTCTCTTAACATGTAAACAGGCACTAAAGGAATGAAAAATATCTCATTTGGCACTTAATTGTAATATAAAGATAAACAGCAACCTCCCCTTCTTTATAGGAAACACCCTGGAAATAATTATATCTTTTCATGTACTGGAGCAGTGTCCAAACAAAGCCTTCCCAAAAGATCAAGAATGGAAAAGTATAGTCAAATTCAGGGTCTTCCTCCCCCTTTTTTTTTTTAATTGTTGTGTTTGTATCCACACGATGCCAAATATTAGGTTGGCGCAAAAGGAATTGCAGTTTCGGACCGTGAATATTAAATCATTATAACTAGGCTCAAACACATCTTTATTAATCAAACTAGGAACCACTACAATCAACACATTTTTGCCAATGAGAAATAAGTTTGTTTATTCCTGTAGCATAAAAATCCATGCTTCAGAATTCAATGAACTCTTGGAAAGCATTTTCTGCACCCTGCTGGTTGTGGAAGCGTTTTGCCTGCAAAAAGCTGTTGAGATGCTTGAAGAAGTGGTAGTTGGTTGGCAAAAGGTCAGGTGAATATGGCTGATGAGGCAAAACTTCATAACCCAATTTATTCAACTTTTGAAGCAATGGTGTGTGATGTGTGGTTGGGTATTGTCATGGAGAAGAATGGGCCCTTTCTTCTGATCAATGCTAGGTATAGGCATTGCAGTTTTCAGTGCATCTCATCGATTTGCTGAGCATACTTCTCAGATGTAATGGTTTCACCAGGAATCAGAAAGCTCTAACAGCAACAGACACCCAAACAGTGACCATGACCTTTTTCTGGTGCAAATTTGGCTTTGGGAAGTGCTTTGGAGCTCCCTCTAGGTCCAACCACTGAGCTGGTCATCACCAGTTGTCATACACAATCCACTTTTCGTCGTATATCACAGTCTGATCAAAAAATATTTCATTGTTGTTGTGTAGAATAAGAGAAGACAACACTTCAAAATGATTTTTTAAAAATTTTCGGTCAGTTCATGAGGCACCCATTTATAAAGCTTTTTTACCTTTCCAATTTGCGTCAAATGCTGAATGACCATAGAATGGTTGATGTTGAGTTCTTCGACAACTTCTCGTGTAGTTTAAGAGGATCAGTTTTAATGATTGCTCTCAATTGGTCATTATCAACTTCCAATGGCCAGCCACTACACTCCTCATCTTCAAGGCTCTTGTCTCCTTTTGTAAAACTTCTTGAACCACTACTGTACTATCTGTTCATTAACAGTTCCTGGGCCAAATACACTGTTGATATTGTGAGTTGTCTCTGCTGCTTTACCACCCATTTTGCACTCAAATAAGAAAATTGCTTGAATTTCCTTTTGTCTAACATCATTTCCATAGTCTAAAATTAATACAAAATAAACAGCAAGTAATGTCATTAGCAAAAAAACATAAAGCAAGAAATGTACATTAAAATAATGTATAACATAACCACATTTATTTAAGAATGTATGCCAATATCAAACAGCAAATTTCAAAAATGCAAAGCCACAATTACTTTTCCACCAAGGTAATAGCTTGTAAATTGATTTTTGGCAAGTCAGTTTCACATTCAAATTGACATTTCCAATCCTTAATTTTTTTATCATCCACTTAATAACTTCACTTGGATATTCTGCCCCCATTTGTCTAAGTTGGAGGCCCAAGTAGTCATCTGTCTGCCCAATCTTGCTCCTGATTTTCTCCTATATGTTAATAGCACACTCACTTGGTAACTCAAATAAGGAATCCTCCTTCTCTTGCTCCCAAGAGCTGATCATTTCCTAGGGTGATACCTCTGTCACCGAATCTTCCACTTTTCCTTCTTTTTGATTCCTCCTGGAAACAACCTAGACAACAGGGCCTTTTCCTCCCTGCCCCATCCCCCAGATGGCTCCCTCATCTGTTTGCTCATTGTTTTCTTTATTTTTTTGCTCATTATCTGCTCACTGTCTGCTTTTTCTTTAGGGGGCATTGGGAACTGAACCCAGGGCCTTCCATGTGGGAGACGGGCATTCAACTGCTTAAGCCACATTCGCTCCCCAAAAGGGCCCTTTTGTCTCAGCAGCTTTCTAAATGGCTATTTGTTTCCTTAAGGTTTTTTTTTTTTGGAGTTAGGCCAGTAAAAAAAAATTTATTTGGGAAATGGGGGAAAGTACAGAGCTTGCTGAGAAATGGGAGACAGAAATACACCCCAAGATTTGGTGTGGGCTCCTCTAGGCAGAGAGAGTGCGCTCTGCCTTGTGTACTCCCCCTTCCTTATGATAAAGGGATGGGCCCCAGCTGTTATTAGTTACCCCACCAATGGTGGGACTAATGGTGAGAACTGTTTGGAATATTTGGGGCCAAATGAAGGTCCCAGAAAGAGAAATTGGCACCTCAAGGTTACACTCAAGGTCCCAGGGAGTTCTTGCAGCCATGTTGTCCGCAGGCCAAGTGGTCAATTGAGAGTCAAGAGATAAAGTGTTTGGGGACATCTTAAAGCTGCTGTGTACATAGGTGAATTAAACAGTGGCCCTGGCAGCCAGAAGTGGTGGCAGAGTCTGCAGAAGGGCTGATGAAACAGTATCACACAGCTTTAGGAAAGCTTCCTAGTACCCACAGCAGTTGGGAAGCACCAAGAGGACAAGGAGTAGGTTACTCTTGTCATCTGTGTGCGAGCAGCAAGCTAACTGGACAACTTCACATTGCTCTTGAGTGCCCCCACCACCCTGGACAAAATACCTCACTGCAGCACTTTGAAGTAGACGCTGAGGTCCAATACCTCTTTTCTCCAACTGGACACAGATGTGCTTTCCTCTCTATGCCTTTTTCAGTTTCTTCCTAAGTAAAATTAAAAAATACAAATGCCTTGGAGCAAGTTCCATGCTTTGTGTATTTTCCTCAATAAAGTTGTAATTTGGTAAATGCCAATACTGGTAGGTAAAAATCTGTAATTTATATCTTCAGGGCTCAATAAGTTTCCTAAATTGTTTTAAACGTTTCTCCTAAACGACTGTGTGTATGTAAAATAAATAAATAAATAAACACATACCCTGGACAGATCCAAGGTATCACACAAATGCTTTTTTTATTTTAAAATACCACATTAAAAGCTTTTCAGAGTATCCTGATTGGTTCAAGAAGCCACTGATGCAGCAAGATATGTTACCCATCTCATAGGACAGAATAAAAAGAAAGAGCGGAGCACACCAGTGATTATCCAGAGAATAGTTTGTTGTCAGCATGGTGACTGAGGAAGTAGGCAAGCCTCTACAAATAGAAGGAGAACTACTCCCCCGTCACATTTTCAGTGGCATGCAGGTTTTTTATGTGTGAACTTCTCTGGAGAGAGTGCACTCCCTTGGGAGGCTGGTATCCGCAAACTTACACCAAATGCAAAGGCAAAGACTGGAGATTTTCTGCAAATAATAATAGGGGTCCTGATACATAAAAACACAGGTCATGAAGAATGGTCAGAACAAGAGCAGAGTGAGTGGAACATGTTGAAGAGGACCAGTGCTACCGGAATAAAATAGTAGAAGAATCCAGAATGGCTCATGCAGAGTGTATTCTCTCAGTCACACAAGAGTGGGGGTTTTGCGCAACCACTGAGAATTAATAATCTCGATCAGAAACCTGGTATTCTGTATCCAAGGTTGTTTTAGCTAAACATGTATGATTGTTAATACATCAAATCCCTTGTAGTAAATTAATTCCTAGGTAACATGGATAATCGGTTAGGTCAAATGGGACCTGGTAAAATTTTTGAAGCCAGTGGGTAAAAATCAGCTCAGAGAGACCTCTTCTAGAAAGCTGCTCTGGCTGAAATTACTGTCTGCATGTACCATAATTTAAATAATATTTCAAAATTCCTCTAGTACCTTCCTTGTCTCTTGCTTTCTCATTTTTGTCATTTCTGGAAATTTAATACTCATTCATGTTTCCTTTTCTACTGAAGTCTTAGTAGGTTTTATGGGAGGCCCTCTTTGTCCTTCTGTCCTATTCTCCATCTCTGGGATGGCTTATGTTCCCGCAAGGGTATGGGTTCTTGAGTGTCCCCCATTTCTCAGCCTGTCTCCTTTGCTTGCATCTCAGAGGCCTTTCCTTTCATTTTTTCAGTAACAAAATATACCTTCAAACTCTTTTGAAATTGGGAGCTCCTGGGTAAGATGTAGACTAACAGTAGGAAGAGAAAGGAATATCAGGTAGGGGGTATCTTTATTGTTCTGACTCTAGCTTCTTTTCTATCACCTTGGTTGCCTCCTTCTGGAAGTCAAAGCATTTGAACAAGCTAAGTCTTGTACCTTCAATACTTGGAGTGAGTCCCAAGAAAACTGAGTGGGTTTTGTCCAGTTAGACACTGTACACAGCTGGAGGTGGGAGGATATTCTGCAATTATCCCATGCTGAAGCAGAACCTAAAGGAAAGCAGGGCAATCAGGTACAATAAGGGGCCTCCATACATTTCCAGAGCAGTGAAATATGGCATCTGTGATTATAATCATTGCCAGCCTCTCTGATGTCTTCTTGGATCTCGAGTTACCCATTATAATATCATTATCACTATGTAATTTACAACTCAAACTGGTCCAGTGAAAGTGGGTACTTTTAATAATTATGTTGGAAAATAGGCATAAACTGGGACAGTTCCAGACAAACCAGGATATACGGTCTCCTTAGTTATCACTTCTTTGTGGGTGAACCTTCTAGCTGGCAAAATAATAAACTTACTTTTCCTATTCAGTTAGGGGAAAGGTACTTATTAAAAAGAAGAAATCCAATGAGGAACTGGTGGGTCAAAAATACAGATAAAATAAGCAACAGTGGGGAAATGTGTTGAGCACAAATTTAAGAAGGTATCATAAAGCATTTAAAATTTTTGAGTGCCAGTATCTTTGCAGAAGCTAGTACCTTATGTCATGTGTCTCATGCCTCTTTCCCAAGACAAAGTGTGGACTTTAAAAGTCAGGGCCAGGGATGCTGCTGCTTTCAGGCTGGCATAAACATCTAGCTTGAGATGAGTGGGAAGGGACCTGGAACTGAGAGCAGGGAAATGGGTGAGGAATGAACAGTGAACTTAAGGGTGAGGAAGAGAAACCTAGACCAAAAGAGGATGGAGGTAATTTTTCATTAATTCAGAAAAGGTAAAATTGAGGTTTAGAAAGTAGGTATTGAAAAAGCCCTTTGATCACCTGGTTATGCTGAGTCATATCAACTTAATCTCGGAAGTTTTTAACATACACAATATAACATATTATGGACATATTCTCAGTAAGCTCCCAAGTCACACCATGGTTGCTAGAAGTGAACAGGATCAGTTATACTGCCCAGGTAAGGAGGAATAATTTTTAAAATGCAAGTCCAGCTTTGACTAGTTTGGGGTAGAGGGACTCTGAAAAACATAGGGGTAAGATGTAAGGTGGGGTTTCAATTTTCTGTCTTAAAATAGATTTTATTTTCATCTACTAATGCCCATATATTTCTAGAGATCTCAGAAGATTTCAAAGTAGGGGACTTCTAAACAAAAATACAAATGAAAGGGCATTGATTTGAAATTTTGAGGCTCTCTCCATAAGCCTTTGCTTTTAATGTGAGTTGTCTTCTACTTTGGATGGGGAAGAATCCACCAAAATGATATGTGAATGTACTAACTGGTATTTGGTTCAATCCTGCATATGAAAACAATGCTGTACTAATCAAGGTATGGAAATAAGTGTAAGCAGATGGATGAGAGGCCTCTAATTGCTGACAGGGAACTATTATTGCTTGTAACACAGCCTGTACTGTAGAGAAGATTCTCTAGGCAGTGCCAAAAGAGGACAAACCTCATTCAGAGTGAATGCAGCCTTGAAATTATTTATGTAATGCGGAGGGGAAAAAATGCAGCCTCCTTACGTCATTTAAGATCATTTCTTAGCCTCCCATCCTAATTGGCAATTCTGTATGTAGTGAAATTTCGGATTCTACACAAAAAGGCTGTAAATATATCTTTGGGTTTTGATGATTCCAAAAACATTTGAGGAATCACAGTATGATTTGCCTTTGAGAGGAATTTTAAACCACGGTTAGAAGGAAAAGGGGCTAACATTTTGATGCATGGCACTCAGACACCACATGTTTACAATGAGACTGACATTAAAAAGTAATCAGTCAATTCTGACTATACATTTGCTGTATGCTTATGGCCCTCTAATGAGCATTTACAGAAGAATCCTTCCAGATGTGGCCTGGATTCTGAATTCTTCTTAGCCTTTTTTCTGAACTAAAAATACTAAGGGTAATTAGCATGGTGCCTTAGGACTCACCAGACCACAACTCAAGGCTTTTCGAAGTACTGGGTTCTCTAGCAGTGTTCTTCAAGGTGTGGCCCACAGACCACTTGCATCAGAATCATTTGGTGTGCTTGTTAAAAATGCAGATTCCTGGGTCCACCTCAGGATCCTTTGGGCCTTGAAGCTATATTTTAACAGAGTAGTATATATTCTTTAACAAGAACCCTTAGATGAACTACACCAATGTTTCAGAACCACCATCTTAGGCACCTGTTTTGCAAACTTGGCTTCACTTAAAATTCCCTGGGACCTATTTAAAAATACAGATGCTCAGGTTCCCCCCTCCACCAGAAAATCTAAGTTAATAGGTTATGGTCCAGTGATTCTAATGTACAGCTGGTATATGAGACCCATTCTTCTTAGTATAGTTCTTAATGTATCATCTATGTATCTATATATCTATATCTATATGCATGCAGTCACACAAAACAAAGTAGTTAACCTTGTTCCTTATTGGCTCTCTGCTGTCAGTTTCATTACTGGAAGTTACTAGGGCACTTTCAAGAGTTTTTACCCTCAGCAGTATAAGATTCTAGGTCTCCTCATCAACTATAAATTCAAAATCTTCCCTGACCATGTAATGAAGTTCGATGTTTCTAAAATCGTGTCCATGTGCTCATATCTCACTGGTGGTAGATGAGATGACCTTCAATGCTCAATGGCATGTGAGCAAACATTTATTATAATTATCTACTTGTTTGCATATATAATTGACAAAATATAAGTAGCACATCACACCTGGACTTCACTGACATTATTGATTAGAACTAAGTGGCAATAGGCAGCAAATATTAGACTTAAGTCAATTTGAAAATAATATTAACTAAATCATAGGTAGTAGATGATACCCTTTTGAATCAGGAAGACAGAGTACAAAGGTATGAGAAATACTGGGGTAATGATTGATAGCATACTTTAGCCTGCTCTGAGCATTAGTTTTCTCATCTTTAAAATTGGATAATATTAGTACTTAGATTACATGGTTGAAGTGAGGTTAAAATGAGAAAATGCATATAAAGTATTGTTATGAGCCAGGCACGTGCTAGGTTCTCAGTACATGTAAGAATGGCACATGAAAATTGCACTGGATCAGGATTCTGGAGGCTGGGGTGTAGCCAGGCCTCTATTTTATTAAAGATTTATTCTTCTCCCCCTCTCCCTCCCCCTCTCCTTCCTCTCTCCTTCTCCCTCCCCCCACCCTGCTCTTTTTGCTGTGTCCATTTGCTGTGTGATCTTCTGTATCTATTTCTCTTTTTGTCTCTCTTCTCATTTTTTTCTTCTTCAGGATTCACCAGGGTTCAATCCTAGGGACCTCTGATATGGAGAGAGTTTCCCTATTAGTTGTGCCACCTCAGTTCCTGGTCTCTGCGGCACTTCACCTTGACTCTCTCCCCTTCGTCTCTCTTTCATTGTGTCATCATCTTGCTGCATGACTCACTTACAAGGGCGCTGGCTCACCACACAGGCACTGACTCACCACGTGGTAACTTGTGCGGGCACTCGGCTCACTGTGTGTGCACTCGGCTCCCTGCGTGGGCACTCATGTGGGCACTCAGCTGACTACGCAGGCATGCTTTCTCTTCTTTTTCACCAGGAGGCCCCAGGGATTGAACCCGGGTTCTCCCATACGGCAGGCAGAAGCCTTATCACTTGAGCCACATCCGCCTCCCTAACCAGGCCTTTAAGTGAGAGTCTTGCTGTAAGTACATCATAAACTCTTGGGGTTTCAGTTTTCATAGCTATAACATATAGGGGATATACAAATATAATGAGAGTCAAATTATATGATGTCTAAGGGTTCCTTTCTGCACAGACCTTGAAATTTTAAAGGAATCAGTGATATAACAAGATAAAGGGAAAAACTGCTTACAAGAAGACAGCATTATGAGTACAAGGGAAGGATACAGAATTCAGCTTGCTTCAGTTTGGAGGTGGGTATCTCAGTCCAAAATACCTCCATTCAGCCTCTCAATGGAGCCTATTCTTGTTCCACAGAATCTTTGGTAAGCCTCTCTCAGTCTGGGAGTTATATTAGTATGCATCTGTGGTTCTGGCATCCAGCAGCTACTCTTCTTTCCCGGGACCACAGGGCCTCCACTTTGCTCTGGTTCAACCCCTTCTTGTGTTGTAGCCCATGGGCTACAGGTCAAGGTGACTCAGATAAGCCATGCCAGCCATCGGGTCCAGTCCACTGGCCCATTTGGAATGAGCACAGGACCCTGCAAAATCCCATTAGGGCCAAATAAACTAGTGCTGGGCCTTTTTAATGTGTTCTTTCCTGTGGAATATAATCTCACTGTGATATAGCCCCAGAAACTTCTAACAGTCATTTTACAGCCGTGTGAGGGGGAAAGCTAGAGAAGAGAATGCCACTAATGCCAAGACCCAGAAATAGGAGGAGAGAAACTGAATTCTGCTCACATGATTTGAGACCTGGGTTTGTAGCTACTATAGTTTAGCTTTGCCATGGCAGATATGGTGGTAGATCCCTTCCCTTTCTTTACTTAAGCCACTGTGGGTCAAGATTTCTTTCATTTGAAAAAGAAAGCATTCTGATCTGTGCCAATTACCTGAAGAGTCTTGTCTTCCTCAGTTTTCAGGCTCTCTTAAATTTTACTCTCCTTTCTCAACCAGGCTTCCCATTAGCTTGGATATTGGAATTTCTCATTAGTCTCCTCCTAACCTAGAACAATTTGCTGTTTTCTGTGAGAGAGGGTATAGAGCAGATCTTCTCTTATTTGCACATTAATAAGTACTCAAGTTATCAATATCCTTGCATATTAATTTATTTATCCATTCATAGATCTGTCCATCCATTCAACAAGTGTTCACTAAGCAATTGCTAATAGTTAGGTGTTGTGTTATGTGGTAAAGTCCATTGCTAGTTGTCACAGATTGTCAGATAAAATAGAACCAATGTTACAGGATTGATTTTTCTTATCACCTTCTGAGCTAGTAAAAAGGATTATAAAAGACAATATAAATTACCTTTCCATTAAAAAGAAAATGAGATAATCATACATAATCTTTTGGTGTGGTATAACAGAAAACAGTGGGACTTCCAGAATGTCTCCTCTTGAATTAGCTGTGGGACAATGGGCAAGTCAATTGCCAATGCTGCGTCACCTGCAAAATTTTCCCGTGCTCTTGATGCATGCTGTAACAGTATAATGAACCTTGAAAATATTAGGGTAAGTGAAAGAAGTCAGTCACAAAGGGCCACATGTTGTATGATTCCATTTTTATGAAAAATCCAGGATAGGCAAATCCTAGAGACAAAAGCAGATTAATGGTTACTAGGGGTTGGAGGGAGGGGAGAATGGGAAGTGACTTCTTAATGGGGTGTGGGGTGTATTTTTTAATGGGTGTGGAGTTTCCTTCTGAGGTGGTGAAAACTTTCTGGAACTTTAGGTGGTGATGGTTGCACAACATTGTGAATGTATTTAATTGTCACCAAACTGTACATTCTAAAATGTTTTAAATGGTAACATTTATGTGTGTTTTACTACAGTAAAAAGAAAAAAAAATTCTCCTGTATAGGGAAACAGAAACACCCCCAAGGAAATGAACACTTTAAATTCTGATCAATGATCCCCTATCAAAGTGAGACCTCCAGGGAAGCGGACTTGGCCCAGTGGTTAGGGCGTCTGTCGACCACATGGGAGGTCCGCGGTTCAAACCCCGGGCCTCCTTGACCTGTGTGGAGCTGGCCCATGCGCAGTGCTGATGCGCGCAAGGAGTGCTGTGCCAGGCAGGGGTGTCCCCTGCATAGGGGAGCCCCATGCGCAAGGAGTGCGCCCCATAAGGAGAGCTGCCCAGCGCGAAAGAAAGTGCAGCCTGCCTAAGAATGGTGCCACCCACACGGAGAGCTGACACAACAAGATGACGCAACAAAAAGAAACACAGATTCCGGGGCCACTGACAACAACAGAGGCAGACAAAGAAGAACATGCAACAAATAGACACAGAGAACAGACAACCGGGGGGGAGGGGAGAGAAATAAACAAACAAACAAACAAAAAGTGAGACTTCTAGCTGACTATGGTGCCCAAACAGGCTCCCTTTTAATGAAACACTCCATCCTTAGGCTTTATATGTATTTGCTCACTTAAAGTTCACAAAGAAAGTAAGTCATCTTCATTTTAACGATGAGGAAACTGTCTTAAGGAGTTTGACTTGGAAAAGTTTGTACAGTTGAAATAGGAAGTGGGAGGCAAAGACATTTGACATACTTCACTCATTGTGCAGTTTTGTCAAGGGCAAGCCTGCGATAAAAAATCTAACAGAAATTACTCACAACAGTTAAAGTCCTCTCCCTTCTTCCTTCTGCTTTGTTACCCAATAAAAGTACTTTAGACAGTTAATGCTAATATCTCAGAATACTTCAATTAAATGAAACATTAACATTTTATGTTAGTTCCCAGGAGAATTTAACTTGAAGTTTCTACTGATTGCTTTGCTTCTGACATTAATTTAAGTACAAGCAATAAAGGAACCTCAAAATAGTTCAGAATAACATACTTTTCAAGCAAAGGTAGGATAACATCATCACAGAAAAGAAAACAGAGTGATAAAACCCATTAAACCATTTAAAATAAACAAGGCACAGTTATCTGACTTGAGCATAAAGGTGTTTCATTTACACTTAGATTTTGTCTGGAATTAAAGCTATATCAAAGCTTGATATAGAAGGAAAATATCCCTTTTTCCCTTCAAACATCATAGGCTAATCCCATTATTATTTAGTTAAGACTTATATTTCATCTTCTCCCATAATTAAACAGACCTGGAAAATAGGAAAATTAAAAACAAACAGAACAAAACCAGTAACACAAGCTAGCCCTATACTATCCCTGTTAATTGGAGGAAAAAAGGGGAAAGAGAAGCAGGGAAAATAAAAGAGAGTCCATATAGGTGTGTTGGATCAAGAAGTTGGTAAAAAAGGAAGATGAGGAAAAAAAGATGAAGAGAGGAGAGCAATAAGAATGGAGGCTTGCTTTGGATGGGCAAGGTGGGATGGAGAGTAGAGGCACAGAGGGTATTCTGCTGTGGAGAAATGCTTTGAAGAGGCCAATTTTTAAAAAAAGAACCTGAAAGAGCACAGAAATGGTTTTCCCACCCCACACTATACTGCCTAGAAGCACGAGGCAGTCCACGACATGGGCAGCTCCTTTCCCTTTGCTAAGAAAAGCCCCCTCTCGGGGAGCTCGACATTCTAGAATTAAGGTAGATGATTGGAATGGGGAGTGCTGCCTTATTTTCATGCTCTCAGGAATAACAGATTTAGTAAAATCAATTTAGAACTAGTCATAGTTTTACCATTGGACAGTTTTGTGACCTTAAATAAGCTACTTACGCCATCTATCAAACAAGGTTTATAACTACTGTAATGTTTAACTTCTTCGTCTATGCTCAGTGCATAAACAACAACAATATATAGAATCTAAAAAGTAAAATATCACCAGATGCCTATCAGAATGGATAAAATTCAAAATAGTGAAAACATCAAATACCGGTGGGGATGTTGAGAGACTAGATTGCACATACATTGCTGATAGGAATGTAAAATGATAAAGCTGTTCTGAAAAAGTTTTGCAATTTCTTATAAATTTAACATGTAATTTTCATGCAACCCAGAAAATGTTTTCTTGGGCATTTATTCCAGAGGGATGTAATAGTCACACAAAAACCTGTACATCGATGAACACAGCAGCTTTATTCATAATAGCCCCATGTTCGGTGAATGGTTAAACAAACTGTTACATCCATACCTTGGAGTACTACTCAGCAATAAAACAGGAATAAACTGTTGATGCATACAACTTTGGATGCGAGTTACATTGAGTGAGAAAAGCAAACATCAAACGCTTACATACTCTATGGTTCTGGTTATATGACATTCTTGAAATGGCAAAATCATAGAGATGGACAACCAATTAATGGCTGGAAAGGAAGGGAGGGCAGTGAGGAAGGAAGTGGTTGGGCTAATGGTAGCCAATGGAAGCCTTGTGATGAAACTGCTCAGTATTCTGACTGTGGTTGTGGTTATATGAATCTATACATGTGATAAAACTGCATAGAAATAACCTCTCCATCCCCCACAAATGTGTACAAGTATAAGTTGGGGGATCTGAATAAGATCAGTGGATTGTATCAATGTCAGTGTCCTGATTGTGATATTGTACCAGACTTTCGGAAGATGTTACCAGTGGGGGAAACTGGGCAAAGGGTAGATGGCACAGCTCTGTATTATTCCTTACACTTGCTTGTGAATCTACAGCTATCATGAAATACAAAAGTTTAAATGAAGATGTGAATATCCTATACAAGATTCTAGTGTTGTTAGAAGTCTTACTGCAGTCTAGAAACAAAGGCACTTTTTAATGAAGAATAGCTGCTCCCGTGGCAGTAAAAATCACTCCTCTAGGATGTTTAGAAGACATAAGGAAGAAGAAAAAATTTCTAGAACCTAGGAATAGACCATTTCTTACGGATATACAAAAAGATCCACGTTTTATAATGCATTTTCTTTGTGCCCTACAAACATTTACTGAGCCCTTATTTAGTGTAAAGTGTTCCTTTCAGTGTTACAAATACTAAAATAAATAGGACACTCTCTTCCTTAACCTAGTTCCCAAGTTAGTGAGGGGAAGAGATGTGTGTACTTAGTTAAAAAGCATCATTTATCTGAGCTAATTCATGTGTTCCATCAAAAAGATTATACCTTATCTAGCTATAGTAGAGGCTAGGACTATTCAATGTAAAAACATTTACAAAACATATGAGAGTGAAGAGTCATGAAGTAACACATAGTTTCAGCTACCACTGCTATCCTTAAGTCCTCAGCATATTTAACTACAAGAAATGAGAATGTTATAATGGATATAAATTACTCTCAGGCAAGTTACCAGATAAGCTCTAGCACAGTAAATGAATTTAACTGGTAGCCAGCATGGATTGAAAATTGAAAATTTCATTAGATTCAGAGTTTGAAAGAACTGAAGAGAAGATGATTCAACATAATGTCTTAAAAAAGGTGAGAGGGTTAGAGTTGGAAATCACAATACAACACGTAAAAGCCCAAATCCATATAAACTTCTGGAATTTAAAATGAAAAAAAAAAGGACACGTCAGATGGATAAATAAGAACTAAAAAACAGTGTATACTCTGGAGCAAAAAATACCAGGAAGACCAAAAATAATTTTCCAGAGAAGAAGGCAAATAGAGGTGTGCATGCGCATGTGTGTGTGTGCATGTGTACACACACAACATCACACAGGCACAAATAACATGAACAATGTAAATTGGAATAGATATTGCTTAAGTTTCAATATATTACAAAGGTAACATTAATGCCAGATTTTAATAGCAAATGTTGGTCATAGAGTGATATGCCATTGCCAAACTCTAAGAAGAGATTTTTGATTTATATAAGTCTCTTTTGCTGCATGAAATGACAAATTCATTGCCAGAAGTTAGTTCCTCCAGATGGCAGGGGACTCAATTTTCAGGTCAACTCTTTTTTTTTTAAAGATTTATTTTTTATTTATTTCTCCCCCCTCCCCCCCCCCCCCCCCCCCGCCCCCAGTTGTCTGCTCTCTGTGTGTCCATTCACTGTGTGTTCTTCTGTGACCACTTCTATCCTTATCAGCAGCATCGGGAATCTGTGTTTCTTTTTGTTGATTTATCTTGTTGTGTCAGTTCTCCGTGTGTGTGGCACCATTCTTGGGCAGGCTGGACTTTTTTTTGCGCTGGGCATCTCTCCTTACAGGGCGCATTCCTTGTGCGTGGGGCTTCCCCACGCGGGGGACACCCCTGCGTGGCACAGCACTTCTTGCGTGCATCAGTGCTGCATA
Organism: Dasypus novemcinctus; assembly: GCF_030445035.2. Lineage (NCBI taxonomy): Eukaryota > Metazoa > Chordata > Mammalia > Cingulata > Dasypodidae > Dasypus > Dasypus novemcinctus. The sequence continues at coordinate 136,037,423 of NC_080677.1, read as the reverse complement.
TGGGCCAGCTGCACACGGGTCAAGGAGGCCCGGAGTTTGAACCACAGACTTCCCATGTGTTAGGCAGACGCCCTATCCATTGGGTCAAGTCTGCTTCCCGAGGTCAACTCTTTTCTATTCCCTTCTCCACGAAGTCACCTTTTCTTTTCACCCCACATAATACTGGGCATATTATGACTCATTTCATTCTCCTATCCTGAAATGCCTTCCCGATTACATCTTTGACCTGGATAGAATCTACCACTTATTTAAGACTCAATTTCAAGATTGTTAGGTGAAGTTCTTTAGAGCCGCAACAAACCACAATGCTCTTTCTCACCTCTGAAATAAAGCAGTTAATACCTGTACTACTTGTTGCACACTCAGGATGTGTTCTTTATATTGTTAGCTAATTAAAAGAAGTTTCATCAAGGGCCATGAGCCCTTGAAGGTAGGGATAGGACTTGTTTTCTTTCTTTCTCTTCCAGGGGACAGACATCATGTTTGTTTTGCTCACTAGTTATATCCAGCATCTAACATACCATCTATAATATGATAGATGCTTAATAAATATCTATTAAGTAAAGGAACACATGAATAAATAGATTGAGTTTGTATTTTGTATGGCTCTATAAGGTGTTGATGATGGAGGAAAAGACAGATGCTTTTGTTTTTCAAAGAGAATATGCAAAGCAGTAAAATATCTAGAAAATGCCAGAGTGAAAAGGATCTAATGAATTTACTGAAAGTAAAGATTAATTCCAGAAAAAGAATATGCAACATATTAAATAGGGATCCTATAAGACGGGCCATAGATATGAAGTACTAATAACTTGTGAGAGCTAAGGTAAGCAGTAATAACACTGAAGAAATCATGCACACATGTTTTAGCAAGACAAAAAGTTTGTACTATATTGACTGTGAACAGATTATGGCACTGTGTGCTGGAGGTGTGAGAGGTATGTACAAAATGTGTAAAAAAAAAAGAGAACCCACAGACCGGGGAAAGTGATGCAGGAAGATGCATTTGCAAGCACAGTTCGAAGAACAGAGATGGCTCTGGGTTCCAGTAATATGGTATTTTAAGCTGACAGAGAACACCCTCCAACTAAACATATATAAATACAACTTTGAAAAAGACAGCAAATCTTGAAATAAGGAAAATCCCTAGAAGCAAGAAATGAAAATAAAATTCACAATGAAAATACTGAGCTCCATCTTAAGCCTGGGCAGTTAAACGGGGTATCAGACAAGAACAGAGACCTGAGGAGTCAATGCCTCTCAGGGACAGGGCAGGTCCCGTGGGCCTCCATGAGGTCAGGAGCTGAACACAGAGAGCCCTTAATAAAGCCAGTAGCCATCCAGGGATTAACCTGCCTTGAATGTGGAACTAGAAAATTATACCTACCACCCCTGAAAAGGGGTATGAAAGTTTTCTGACCAGCCAGGACTCTGGATGGGATGGAGTGGGATTGAGAAACTCCCCCAGGGGAAATTGAAACCACAGCTTTTCCATTTGTGTGCTTGGAGTCTCCATGTATATCACCTGCACTGGTAGGGACTCTCGAGGGAAGAAATTCACATAAATATAGTCCAAGAAAGTTAAACCTCCTGCAGCCCTACCAAAGCCATATGCAAACCATTTTATAGGATCACTTTAACAATGACAACCACACCAAATTCTCCTAGCAACACCACTTCCACTGAAGAATTCAATAAAAAATGACAAATGATAAGCAATAAACCACCCTGAAGGGGAGTAAACAGAGTAAATGGAAGAATTTGCATCCTGTACCCTAACTTTTCCTGAGAACCAAATAGTATTTCCATATATTACAAACTATATCCACTGATATAAAAACTTAATGGGGGTGGGGAGTGGGGTATATGAGACCCTCTTATGTTTTCTAATGTAACATTTTATGTGATCTATTAACTTAAAAAAACTTAAAAAAATAATTTAAAAAATAAATATACATTTAAGTGTTACCAAAAAAATTTTTTAAGTAAAAAAACTTAATGGAGTAGTTACATAACAGGTTGCACACAACTGAAAAGAAATTATGTGAACCAGAATATGGATTAGAGCAAAGTATGCACAATGTGCACAGATAAATGAGATAGAAATAAACATTAAAAAATACATAAGATAAAATAAGAAGGTTTAATATATATAGAAAGGCTTCCAGAAGGAAAAAAAGAAAAAAGAAAACAAAAAGTATTTTTTTGAATAAAGAGAATATGGATAAGATTAGAACATGGTTCCTCAAAGTGAAGACATATAACAAATCAGGAGTAATACAAAAAGCCCCTCAACCTATATCCAGCAATGTATATTAAAAATACAACATATTCAAATAAGATATATCTCAGGAATGGTTGGTTTAGCATTGGAAATTTTACTTAGGTAAACCACAATAACAGATTAACCAAAAGGAAAAAAATATATGGCCATCTCCAATGTATAAAGAAATAAATACTTAAAAAATACAACACCCCTTCATGATTCAAAAATACAGAAATCAAAACTAGAGATAGAGAGGAGCAGATGTAGCTCAAGTGGCTGAGCATCTGCTTCCCATGTACAAGGTCCTAGGTTTAATCCCTGGTACCTACAAAACAAAACAAAACAAAAATTTAGAGATGGAGAGACCTTCTTCTTTCAAAATAAACAGTTAATCATACTTAGTGACGATAAAGTAGAAATATTCACTTTATGTTAAGAAGATGCATGTTATCATGGCTTCTAGATTAAAAATGTACTGGATATAATAGCCAATGCAGTAAGGCAAAAATAATAAAATAAAATAAAATAAAAAACAAATGCAAAAACAAAGATGTATATAGAAAATCCAATAGAATCCAACAACTTGAACTTTAGAAATGAAGTTGGTAACATCACTATATAGAAGATTCATATTAAGAAGTCATATTTTGTAATGCTAGTAGATCATTAGCATTTCTATTCACTAACAACAACCTATGTCAAGCGTGATTAAAAAGAACTAATTTACACTATTTAACAAAACATGCAATTATTCTAAAATATATGAGCTATTTTATGGTATTACAAAATGTTATTGGAAGACTTAAAAGAAGACCTATGTATTTATGCTATAGCAATACTCTCAAAGGGATAATTTAATATCTTGAAGTTGTAATTCTGTCCACATTAATATCTCAATTCAATACAGTTTCCATACAAATACCAAGAGATGTTTTAATGGAACTTGCAAGCTGATTCCTGATTCATGTGAAAGAGTTCCAAGTGGATTTCTAAGTCATATGGAAGAATATTGGGCAAATAATAGCCAAGGCAATTTTTAGAAAGGATTAGAAGGAGGGACTGACTGTACCAGATACAAAGATAGACCATAAAGCTATAATAATTCAAAGTTTGGGGTTTGGTATTGTGTAAAGTCAGAAAAACAAAACAGTAAAGAAGAATACAAAACAGACCATGAACACGTGGTGAATGGAAAATGACAATTATTGCAATTAAAACTAATAGGAGGGGGAGGTGGACTTGGCCCAGTGGATGGGGCGTCCACCTACCACATGGGAGGTCTGCAGTTCAGGCCCCAGGCCTCCTTGACTGGTGTGGAGCTGGCCCATGCGCGGCGCTGATGTGCGGGGGTGCTCCCCATGGGGAGAGCCACCCAGCATGAAGGAAGGTGCAGCCTGCCCGGGGGTAGCGCCTCACACACGGAGAGCTGACACAACAAGATGACGCAACAACAACAACAAAAAGAAACACAGATTACCGGTGCCGCTGATTGGGATAAAAGTGGTCACAGAGGAACGTGCAGCGGGTGGACACAGAGGGCGGACAACTGGGGGGGTGGGATGGGGAGAGAAAAAAAAAAAAAACTAATAGGAGGAGAGCAGAGGTAGCTCAAGTGGTTGAGTGCCTGCTTCTCATGTACAAGTTTCTGGGTTCAATCCCTGGTACCTCCTAAAAAACAAAAAACTAATGGGAAATGAAGGAATAATGGAATAATTATTAGATCATGACTATTCATGTAGAGGAAAAGTAGCTAGAACCTTTTCTCATGAGGGAAACAAAAATACATTCCAAAAAGATTATAGACTTGATAACTCTTAGCAGAACACACAGGAGACTTTTTTCATATTATGAATAAACTTTTAAATTAAAGAATAACTGACGTCCAGAAAAACGTGCAAATCATGTTCAGTGTTCAATGAATTTCTGCAGAGAGCCCACCAGGTATAACGCGTAGGCAAATTAAGAAACAGAACTTCATCAGACACTAAGAAATCCCTTGAGCCCCCTCTGAACAGCTACGTTCTAACTCCAAGGTTACCACTCCTATCTTAACTTCTCATAGATCAATTAAGCATTTTTTGGACTTTGCATATGTGGAATCAATTTGGTATTCTTCTTTTGTGCCTGGCTTCTATTCTTTAATATTATATTTATGGGAAAAGATGTAAAAAGTAAAAGCATAAGAGCATCTAAGAGCTCTGGAACAATATAAATGGTCTGGCATGTGTGTAATTGTAATCCCAGAAGAAGGAACAAGAGAGAATGGAGCAGAAGAAATATGTAGAGATAACAGCTGAATGAAAGACAATTAACCACAGATCGACAAAGTCCTAGAATCCCCAACAGGTTAAATATGAAGAAAATTACATCTATGCTCATCATTTTCAAACTGCTGAACATCGAAGATAAAGATAAATTCTTGAATACATCCAGAGAAAAAAGAAACATCTACAGAAGAGCACAGATAAGAATGGCAAAGCATTCTCCACAGAAACTATGCAAGCCTGAAGACCATCAATCAAAGGGCATAGTTAAGTACAGGGGGAAAAATATCTATCAAACTAGAATTCTTTACCCAGCAAAAAATATATTTTACAATTGAAAGTGAAGTAAGTACTTCTTCAGATAAACAAAAGCTAAGAGAATGCACTGTCAGCAGACTAACATTACAATGCTGAGAAAAAGTTCTTCAGGCAAAATAGAAAAATGATGCAAGAGGCAATCTGTATCTATAAAAAAGAATTGAGAAATATGTGGGTAAATACCAAGCAATTTTTTCCTAGTTTAATTATTTTTGAAGGTAGTTGATCTTTTTAACTAAAAATAATAACAATGTAGTGTGGGGTTTATATCTTATGTAGAAATACAATGACAAAATATCAGAAAGAATGGTACAGGGGAAATAGAAGAATGCTGTTTGGAAGGTTTTTACATTTTATGTAAAACTTTTTTTTTTTTTAAGATTTATTTTTTATTTTCTTTCTCTCACCTTTCCCGCCTCCCTCCCCCCGCCCCCAAAGTTGTCTGTTCTCTGTGTCTGCTTATATTTTTGTCAGCAGCACCAGGAATCTGTGTCTCTTTTTGTTGCTTCATCTTGCTGCATCAGCTCTCCGTACGTGCAGTGCCGCTCCTGGGTAGGCTGCACTTTTTTCACACAGGGCAGGTCTTCTTACGATATAGTACCATTTTGAAGATAGACCGAGACATTACAGATATTAACAGTAAATCTTGGGAAACGGACTTGGCCCAGTAGTTAGGGCGTCCGTCTACCACATGGGAGGTCCGCAGTTCAAACCCCGGGCCTCCTTGACCCGTGTGGAGCTGGCCCATGTGCAGTGCTGATGCACGCAAGGAGTGCCGTGCCACGCAGGGGTGTCCCCTGCGTAGGGGAGCCCCACGTGCAAGGAGTGCACCCATAAGGAGAGCCACCCAGCGCAAAAGAAAGCGCAGCGTGCCCAGGAATGGCGCCGCCCACACTTCCTGTGCCGCTGACAACAACAGAAGCGGACAAAGAAACAAGACGCAGCAAATAGACACAGAGAACAGACAACCAGGGGAAGGGGGGAATTAAATAAATAAATAAAATAAATCTTTAAAAAAAAAAACAAAACAGTAAATCTTGGGAAGCAGACTTAGCCCAATGGATAGGGCATCCACCTGCCACATGGGAGGTCAGCGGTTCAAACTCCGGGTCTCCTTGACCAGTGTGGAGCTGGCCCACATGCAGTGCTGATGTGCGCAAGGAGTGCCGTGCCACGCAGGGGTGTCCCCATGTAGGGGAGCCCCACGCGCAAGGAGTGCACCCCGTAAGGAGAGCCGCCCAGCATGAAAGAAAGTGCAGCCTGCCCAAGAATGGCACCGCACATGCGGAGAGCTGACACAAGATGATGCAACAAAAAGAAACACAGATTCCCGGTGCCACTGATAAGGATAGAAATGGCCACAGAAGAACACACAGTGAATGGACAGAGAGCAGACAACTGGGGGGGTGGGGAGGGGAGGGGAGAAATAAATTTTTTAAAAAAAGTAAATCTTAAACACTAAAAAGGACAACAAGGTTTAGCTAATAATCCAATAGTGAAGATAAAATGGAATAATTTTAAAAAACTGAACTAATCTGAAGAGCACAAGATAAAAGGAAAAAAGTCAGATGGGATACATAAAAAACAAATAGCAAGGCATTAGAGTTAAACCAACTCCTGTTGATAAGGATGTTAAATGCAATGGTCTAAACCAGAGGCTAGCAAATAATCTCTGTAAGGGATAGATAAATATTTTAAGTTTTGCAGGCCATAAATTCTCTGTTGAAAGTACTTTTGTAAGTAAAAAAGCACCTATAGACAATACATAAACAAATGACAGTGGTTGTTTTCTAATAAAAGTCTGTTTACAAATACAGGAGGTTGGATTGGCCCTTGGGCTATAGTTTGCTGGTATCTTGTCTAAACATTCTGTTTAAAAGGCAGAGACTGCCAAATTGGGGTGAGAGGTGGGGAACCAGACCTGATTATATGTTATCTATAAGAAACCCACTTTAAATATAAAGGTATGGAGGCATTAAAAGTAAAGGGGTGAAAAAGTGACACTGTGCCAGTGTGAAATTATTTTATGAATCCCCAAAAGAGAAAGATTATGTTTATAAACTAATCTAGTCCTCTGGGTTTGATACCCTTTGATTGCATTGAATTCAGTTGAAGAACCTTTGATTAGATTACATCAGTGAGGCATGACTCAGGTTGAGTTCCTGCCTCCTTGCTGGGTCTGATATAAATGGACTCACATGAACAGACTTGAGAAAGGGAAGCCAGCATATTTGTTTCTGCAATGTAAGAGTGAGGACTATAGGATTGTTTAAGCATAAAGCCCCAAGAGGCTGGGCTGAAGGAGCAGTTCAAGAGGAGACGGTGAGCCTTGAGGGGAAGGCTGAAATCTTGGCAGAGATTGGTGACCATCTTGTTTGCCACATGGCAACATGGTGGGTTCAACAGTAGCTGACTTTGGTGAGAAAGCATCTCTGATGGCACCTGATTTGGACTTTCCATGGGCTTGGGACTGTAAGCCTCTATCCCAAATAAATCCCCTTCACAAAAAGCCAATACATTTCTGGTACTTTGCATAGGCAGCCCACTGGCAAACTAAAACAAACATCATGCAAATTCTCATCTAAAGAAAGCTGCAGTGGTTTTATTAGTATCAGACAAGGGAATATCAATAGAACTGAAGGAATACTATCAGAGACATTTCATCATGATGGAAGAGTCAATTCATCATGGAGACATGAAAACCTTAAAAGTGTATGTACCTAATAACAGAGTTACGATCTGTATTAAACAAAAAGTCGATACAACTAAAAAGAGAACTTGACAAATCTACAAATAGAACTGGAGATTGCAATACTCTTCACTCAGCAATTTATAGAAAAAAGTAGACAAAACAAATCTCTAATCAAATAAAAAACTTGAACAACAATATCACCTAACTTGACTTGAGTCTACCCAACGTTTCAGGAAACACCTTTTTCCTCGAGCATATACACATTCACTAAGATGGACCGAGTTTGCTAAATCTGATTCCTTAGAACATGGATGCTTATGCGTATTGTTATTTGTACTTTTCCATCAATTTGAAATATTTCATAATTTAAAAACAAACTAGAGATTCCTGTGACCTAAAAAAAATTGCCAGCTATGAAACTAGACAGAGTAAGTTTGAGACTTGGCTTCCCAAATTACCAGCTGGATGACCTGGGGCAACTCATTGAACTTCTTTGTTTTGTTTCCTTATATGGAATATGGGGATAAATTGTAATAGCTAGCTCATAGTTTTCTAGTGAGGATTAAGTGGGATAATGCTCATAAAGTTTTTTAACGTGGTATGTAGCACACATTAAACACTTAAAAGTGATAGTAGTAGTATTTTATGAAATTACCTTTGGGATAGAATAAAAAATAATGTAAAGGGAATATGATTCAAAAATGATTCACACTCAATTTAAAAAGCTGGCAAAAACAGAACATCACAGGCACCAGGATAGTTTTAGGGTGCCTATTTTCCATCTGTGAGATAGTCTTGAAAATAAAATATTTGATTCTACTGAGAAATGCAGGATTGAAATGCCTCACCAGAGATGGCCCAAAGGTGAGGGACTGAAGAGAAAAAAGTTTGACTGTAGATTCAATTGTTTTATTCTATAAAGATATACCATGATTAGGAGAGGAAAAGGGGTGAGCAGACATCCCTCTCAAGTGGAGAGAATTGGCCAATGAAGAAGACATGGGTTCTTGCTGCAGCTCCGCCACTGATTTTCACTTAACTGCTGAGCCACAATTTCTTCAAATATAATGTGGGATAATATCATTTACTCTGTCCGCTTCCTGTATATTTTGTAAAATAACTGAGGTAAACAACATGAAAACACTGTAACTTCAAAACTGAATGGTAATACATAAGCAGACCTTCCTTGGGACGACCATCTGCATACATCGAGGCCTTTGTTTGCCCTTGATTTTCCCCAATGAGAAGAAGAAATGGCCTCGTTCTCTATCAAGACATCAATATACTATTTCATTTAATTTGGTTGTACTGATTTTTGAGTATGCATTGCTAATAGATTTTGGTGACAAAATGAACATAGCATCATGTTCATTCACAGTGTTTATTATCACCCTTAGAGTAAGGTACAGGTACGATCTAGCTCCATCTCTGTGAGAACCCAAACCCACTGCTACATGTATCTTCTAAAGGTAAATATCAAGCTATTCCCACACCACGTAGCCTCTTGATCCCTCGGTACATGGTAATACTTATCATGATAAGGTACCTAAAAATTGCTATACCTAACAGCACTGTATAAAATTAAGATCAACAATGACATGAAGTACCATGGGCAAAAAACAACAACCAACCAACAAAACCAACTCTAAAGAATACCCGAGCATCCTGCAGACGCATAGAGATTGTGCTACCCTCAGTCACAACCCTGTGGAGTTGAGTTCCAAAACACAAAAAAACAAAACAGGAGGCAGTGTCTAACAGACAGTGTCTAATTGTCTGTTGTTAGGTTCCTTTCTGTAATTACGAAGAGGTATTTGGCAAGAATTTACTGAAATTGTGTACAATTGTTTCCAGAAGATAATAGCAGCCTTTTGTCTATTGGAGTTGCTACAATCTATTTAAAATGTTGTTAATTTCATGCACCAGTGTTTTATTGTTAGAGTCAGTGACATCAACAATGCACTATGTAACTCGGGTTGGCAGTTGGAAACTGAGCAATGATCAGAGAGTGCAGATGTCACTGTTTTCAGGATCTATGCCATGGCTAATGAGAGCCTGAAATAAATAACATTGGTTGAAAAATGTTTTCTAAGTTTCTTGAATAATTTTGCTCTTCACAATTTAAAACTAGACTTTCAGCATTAGATGGTTTCAATCAGTAATTTTTTTTAACCTTATAGCAGGATTTTATGGTGTATGAAGTATTGACTAAACTGTGTTACTTGGTATGAAATTCAGGACTTGGAATTTGAGGCTAATTATGAAATGCATAAGTTTCATATGTTAATAAAAAATCTTGGTCTGTAATTTGATCCCGACTTTAGTAATAAACACATCTAGCTTTTTTAGAAGTCTGAACAGAAGACAATTACCAAATTTTCTAATTTTTCTTTACTATTGAAGTTGTCAATTATTAGGCAGTGAGGTACATATGCTTCCTTTTTGCACACAGCTGCCTCTGACTTACTATGCTCAAGTCACATCAGCTTTTTGTTCCTTGAATGGGTCCCAGTTTTCCTGCCTCAGTGCCTTTGCACATGCTCCTCCCTCTGCCTCAAAGTATGAAGTTCATGGCTGCTTCTTGGGTACTTTTGGAATTGAATGACAATAGACAAATAAGTAGATAATTACCTGACAGTAACATTAGTCAATAAGAAGTTCATGGAAACTTTTATTATCATTGCCTTTTTTTTCTATCTTATATTTTAAATTTCCATGAAATAAAACAAATGGACCAATAGAAGTAATTTTTTGTGCTTGCAGAAATCTGAAAAGGAAATATATCTCAAGTAAAGATGGATGCTATTATTTTCCTAAAATTGTTCAGATTTACTAGATTTGTCTGTTATGTAGATTTACAGGTTGGCATTTAAGGGCTTTTCATTCTAAGATTCTCCTCACAAAATTGTTAATTATTTAGTATTTAATGTTAGCACTGTTTATTCAATGTTTCCATCATGCAGTTAATATCACTTCTTATCTTCAGAATACTTTTGTTGTTTTTTTTGCAATTCTGCCTCCTCTTGAACTAGTGTTGTACAATGTACTTTTGCTTCAAGCCTCAGATCAATATCCATTTTCTTTCAAGAAGTTTGCCTTTTATTAATCCAAATCTTGCCAGTCTTTCTCTTGCTCTCCATTTACTTGAAACTTCTATATATGGGAATATAAAGCTATCCTGGGCATTCTTTAAAGTTTTCTTGAAATTGAATATCATTACAATGAACACAGTAATGGCACCATGGGCTGAAGATGCTGTAAGTTCTCAGCCTGCTAGAATGTCCATTCCCTGTAAGCAGGTGTTGGCTCCTCTCCACCTGCATTCCTCACGGCACCTACCTCAGCAAGGAGGAGATAGTCAAGACATTTTCCAGTAAAAGAATGAAAAAAAAATTGAACAGCTTTACTTGGGTAGGTTTTGTAGTTAGGGTCAAATGCCCTTTTCCTTTTCATCGCTAAAATGAATACTGGATCCTAGGAAACATTAAGTACTACGCTCTTCTAAGAGTGAGACAAGGGATTTTTTTATGTTCAGAGAAAAATACTCTAAACGCAAATTCCACTTGGATGTCAGAACATACTGGGCATAATGTAGTTTTTTTAAAAAATGCAGCACAGCCTCATTTGCAAATAATCCTCATTTTTTTTCCCTACCACTGAATGAATGGAGGGAAGACAAGAACTTTTAACTAAGCAAATAGGTGGTACAGTTGTTAATCACCTCCTGGGCAGTAATATAGAAATTGCCACCTAACAGAGTTTTTAAACGCACTTTAACAGTGGGAAAAGAATAACTTTCAGTCAGCACAATTATGACTCACATTTATGCAAATCTATAGTTTATCATCCTAGAATGGATGGCCTTGAAGAGATGATCAAATTCACTTCCTTTACAGATGGGAAAACTGAAATCCAGAGAAGTCCAATAATTTGCCAAAGGTCAAAATCAAAAGCACCAAGGTGAGGGAAACACCCACAGACAAAGACTGTTGTTGAGCCCAGGACTCTTTCCCCAGACTTGGGAAAGGGACTGTAAGAAAGGAAGCAGGGGAAAGAGTGCAAGGAAAGAAGTAGGTCATAAGAGACAAGACAGAAGGAAGAAAGCAACAGTGAGCGAAAGGGCATTGAGGAGAATGAGAGAAGCAGGAAAGAGAAATCAATGGAAAAATGAGCAGTGTGGTATTAATTTTGGTTTTAACTTATATTTGTTTTATTAACACCCCAAATGACATGCTTTTTTTAATTCAACAGTATAAAACAAAAACTTTAACATTAATATCACAAGAAATTGATTATATAATTGGGGTTTAAAAAAATACATGGTCTATCACAATATAACACTATGCCCTTATCAGCATGCCTTGTGCTTGCCCTGGATCTGGGAGCCTAGTCTGGATAATCACAGAAGTTTTTATCTTTGATTCATGTAGCTTATCCAGAGACAAGGGAAAGGTCTGATGTGCAGGTATGTGTAGGGTAGATCTAGATCCAAAGAGCGACTTCAACCAATGTCATTAGTCTAATGCTTAGCACTGACAGTTTACTATATATTCAAGATTGTGTGAGGTGCTACAGAGCCAGGAGTAGAAGAGATAGCAAAGACAATAAATTTTATTCCTTTAAGATAATTAAAATGGGGAATAAAATCTGTATAGTAAGGTTGTTGAATAAAAATAGAAGAGTGGGTAGCATTAAATGGAAAGTATCGGAGAGGCAGCAGATACCTTAGAAATTCAGTGTCAAAAACAGTCCTTGGCCACCGATGAACTGAGGCAGCACATATTGCTGCCTGAGCGGCACTTCCCTTCCCTCCTTCCTTCCAAATATTTATTTAGCATACACAGTAACCAGAAATTGGGGATTACAACAATGAGTAAAGACATATTCCCTATCCGCAAGGAGTTTACAGTCTAACAAGGAACACCTATCCCTCCCCCACCACCCCTTTATACCCCCTCCCCCAGAGTTGTGATGTAGTCATGGCGTTTTAGAAATGGCATTACTGGTCCACAGGCATCTTATAGAATACCTGAGCTCTGGCAGTTTGCATTGACAACATGAAAATTTCCATCGTAAGTCCACTTAACTGTCTTTCCTAAGGCAGAAGAATATCTCCTAGACTAGGTAACCCATTGGGACTGCAGATCTAACATAGTTACACTTTGGTAAGAAAGGAAGTGGGATGATGAGGGGATAAGTCATCATTTCTAAAATGTCTCCCGAGGTGCCTGAATGGATGGCACATTTTCTTGCTGACAGTGCTGTATTGTTCTCCAAAATCCAGTACATAGGCTGCTTTAGACTGAAGAGCGTCCACATTATATAATTAGGATGTTAAATATTAAATTGTAGCCAAAAGGTTTATGATGACAATATATATTTCCCACATATGATACAGTTTTGAACAATGCTGTCTAATTCACTAGCTGGATCATCTGTGTGTATGGCTTGGGTCTGTGATCAAGTGGCTACAGGGTTTGTCATGCTTCTGTTTGAGTTCCCCCAGGTACCTAGAACAGAGCTGTGTCCAGCACAAGTGCCCTGGGTTTTGCTGACTGATTCCTTGGGCCCCATCCAGGGCACCCCTTTACTCCAGAGCAGGCATAAAGACGGATTGAGAGACAAAAGCCCACTCTTCTGGGCACGTGGCCCCTGCCTATTTTTACCATTTAGACGCACATCCATGGCATGAGGATGCATGGTAATTTTTTCTAATAGGCATGCCCTAAGATCTGAATAAACAGCTGCCTAGGGTAGAGAATTACTGGTCCAACATCTGAGATCATGTCATAATTTGAAAAGCATTGTGAATAAGCAAACTTTAATTTTTAAAGTGAAATCCCATCTATTTAAGTTTTCAAAGATTCATAGAAAAGAAAATAAGCTCTGTGACCTGAGTAAGGTAGCTTTCATGCTCCAAGACTTATTAACAATGTAAAATGCATCATTATTCAGCCGAGACTTGTGCTGTTCTGCTTTCCTCCTGCCAAGTAAATCAGGATTTCGCCAGACTGGGGCTATTAATCTCTGAACCTAACAGAGTGAGGTAAAACTACATTTACGCCTGCTGTAAATACAGGCATTGGTATAGGAATGATGATTAATCTGTAGTATCTGTAACACCTGTCAGCTGCCCTCACAGTGCATCATATCCTGCTGACAATAATATTACACAATTAACTGTGGGGACTGGGAAAACTAATTGCATATGTTGCTCCCTCACATTGCAGCTCATTTCCAGTCTCATAAATGTTAACGGCAACTGGCAGAGACTTAGTCTAAATAATATTTGTAAGCCTTAGAGAGGTATGCTTCTTCTTTTATTTCAGACAGGACCGTTTGGCCAGCCCGCCAAAGGGGAGTATTTATTAGTTATTTCCCCCCACCCTCATGAATGATCTTTCTCTCCTCTTTTTGTGCATTTTGTGAAGTTGTATTTAAGGAGGGTTTGGAAAAGAGTGATTGGCAGGGTGAAGATTGCTCATGGGAAGGCAGTCAAGAGTCTAGCTGCATGTGTTTGTTTTTTAAAGATAAAGTGCTCAAATGTCGTTCTGTTCGACGCACTGCAGCTGCACGGCCTTCTTGCCACTACTCCAACAGGCAGAGTTCATGCCAGTGTGAGGGACCTGGCATTCGCACCTGTCCTTCCTCCCACAGTCCCTTCTTTCAGGTCTTTGCTTATATGTGGCTTCTTCAAAAGGCCTGCCTTGTTCTTCCTACCTCGAGTTGCCCCTCTTCTGTTCTCTTTTTACCTGAATTTATTTTTCGTCAAAGCACTTATTCCCACCTCACCTGATATATTTGTTTTTCAATATCTCTTCCCACTAGAAGAGAGCAGGCTTTCCATCTGTTTTGTTCACTGCTATATTTCCAGGGCCTAACAGAGTGCCTAGTTCATCCTAAGTAAGGGCTTAGTAAATATTCGTTGAATAAACGAATGTACATTGACAAGGATCAGAGATGAACTAAAACAGGCTACCAGTTTTATTTTCACTGTGTTGTTTCGGGTAATGTTTGAAACTGGTTTTTCTGCTGCTTCTCCCGTTCCTGCTCCATCCTGTCATCACAGGTAGGGTGGTGTTAAGCCAGAAAGTACCATGGACACCTTTCTTGGGCCCTCATTCCCAACACTGTGGCCTAATGGGCAAAACTGACTATGGCCTCCTTTTTCCCTTGTGGAAGCCACTCCTCAAGGCTCTCCTGGGATGCAGGAAGCAAAATAGCAGATGCCTGTCATCAGTCTATGAGCATAAGTAGGTCAGTCAGACCACCATGGAACTTAGGGGCCACAGCATCCAGGCATCTACAGATTTGGGAGCCTGACATCTGTCCCAATGCCACCAGAATCCAAATCTTTCTTCACATACAGCCACAGCAGCAGAAGCTACCACCAGTCCTGCAATCTCATCATGACTTTGTTTATGACCATCACTCTGTGACTCTGAACACAGAGGGCTGGTCAAACATTCCTTGAATCTAGAATTCTATTCCCACTCTCATGCCTTTTAGAATCTGTGTATCACAGGACAGCATTTTCTGCCTTAAAGAAGCCCAGCCAGGGCTTGCAGCTGGGGATGGATTTTGCAGCTGTGATCTCCTCTGCTGGATCAGGGCCTGCGGCTGTTTATATTTAGATAGTGGAAATGCTATTGAAACAGCAAAGCCCTTAATCTTGACAGTTTCACTCCCACCCTGCAGTAGGAAACACAATGAGTAGAGGCAAATCTGAGGAACTGCATATTCACTTTACTGCATACTTTGTTCTCTCATCTTTCAGGCTTTTAATTATCTCAGACTTTCTTCCTAAAGAGAGCCCACCAAGAAATAATGACAGTAAGTCCTCCTTTGATTCTTATCATTATCACCATGATAATTATCTTTACTATGTCAGGATAATTAGCATCATTGTCATCTGTGCTATTGTCATATTTTTATTATTCTCTTCATCATCTTCATCATCATCATCATAATTATTATCATTGCCATCAATCGCCATCATTATATAGAGCCATGCCCATGATTCAATTCTTAGTTTTAATTGTAATCTCCAGTAATACTTCCTTTACTGTACCAAAAGCCTTTCTGCAATTTTTAAAGCTTCAATCCTCCCTTCCCTAACGACTTTTATTGCACCATTGTCTCGATGCCACTAGTCTATAGCCTCAATGACAAGAACAAATGCTAAAATTCTTAAAGGAAGGCACAATTAACCAATTTCTATTTTGCTTCTACTAACTATAAGCTTGTTTTCCTTCTTGTTATATTCCCAGATCTTAGCACAGTACCATGTACACATTTGTTGGGTCTCCACTCCCATCACTGTTGTCTAATGTATAAAATCAACTTTGGCCTTCTTCCTCCTTTGAGAGGCCATTATCACAGCCTAGTACATAGCAGGTAGGTGTCTTAGTCTGCCAGAACTGCTGTCACAAAGAACACAAACTGGTTTTGTCTTAACAACAGCAATCTATTGTCTCTCAGTTTCAGAGGCTAGAAGTGAAAATCAAAGTGTCAGCAAGGCTATGCTTTCTCCCAGGAGTCTGTGGTCTTCTGGTGCCAGCTGCTGGCAATCCTTGGGGTTCCTTGGCTTTCCTGTCACATAGCCATGTTCTCTCCTTTCCGTGTCCGCTGACTCCCTGCTCCTGGTTCCTTCCTGTGGCTTTTACAAGGCCTTCGGTAATTAGGTTAAGATTCAGCATTTGGGCCACACTTTAACTAAAACTGACATCTTCAAGAGGTCCTATTTAGAATGGGTTCATACTCACAGGAATGCATATCAAGAACATGTTGTTGTTTCCCCCTGGGGTATATAACTCAGTTTATCACAGTAGTCAATAAACACTTATTAACAACTGGAATTTTTATCTGAGTACAAAATGGTGTCCACCACAGTAAATAAAGTGTCTTTGCTAAGCTTAGCTCCTGCATTTCAAAGGCAGCCAGAGTGTGGACTATACTCTGTTTCAAGTAAGTCTGAATGCCGTTGAACTTGTAGGTCTTAAAAAGACACTAGAAAATAACGTTCAAGCCTGTGTGAGGCATAAAAAACACACACAAAAAAGAGGTTTTGGCAAATGACAAGATTGTAATTTTTTACTAATAAAAACAGGTTTGGTCATGTTAGTTTTGCTTCCTCTGGACCCCTATCTACTTTCCTGGAAGTGGAATGGTTGGAGATACTCTACTGGACAACGATGTGGACCATTCTGCCAAAGGACTGACAACTCAGCTATCACTGTAGGATCATACACATTGCTTTGCACAACTTAGTTCAAAGAACAGATGGCATCTGAGAGTGGAAAAGGCTGTATTTCTCCTTATTAGGGGGGAGTAATGAAGGAAACATGAACCCTCCTTGGTCCTATCCTCCTCCTCCACACACCCCCTCCCAACCCACAGTCATGAAATCAAAATCATGAATTTTATAAGAAGGTAAGATAATTAGATAGGAGGAGATTTACATGAAACATGGAAACTCACTTATTCATTCACTCATTTACTCATTTAATTAGTTCATTCATTAATTCAGATATTTAACAAGTGACCAAGCTGTTAATGTCTGGACACTGATTCTAAGACACTAGTTTAGTTGGGCAAAGGAAAAATTAAGTATATATGTAGGCTGTCTTCAAATATTTGAAGGTCATCATAGAACAATGCAGAAGAGATTTTATTCAGTGTTGCTGCATAAGATCATTGCCACTAGCTATACGTGGCTATTTACATTTAAATTAATTAAAATGAAATAAAATTACAAGTTTATTTCCTCAGTCACATGAATCACATTGTAATTGTCCAATAGCCACATTTGGGTAGTGGCGACTGGATGGGCAGAACAAGTTTCAGCAGATGGAAAGTTTTAAAAGGTAGACTTAAATCCATCTAACGAAGAAGCCTGCCCCAAAACAGAACTGTTCAATCTTAGACAATAGTGGTTCACAGGGAACTAACAAATGAGAGACAGGAAATTTCTCTCTCAAAGATGTTGTGCTGGACAGTAGCATAGATACCTGCCAATATCCCCTATATATCAGAATTCTAATTCCATATTCTAGAATATGTTGAAATTAGCTCATGAAAAAGTATTCACTCATGTTGAGGAAGGCAAAGGGCATCCGCTTAACATGCATTCTGTTAATAATCTTAATATAAACAGTAAAAATGTAGGGACTAATCAAAATTCTTAAATGATATCCTAAACACGAACAAAAGTTGAGATGTTCATCCAATCCAATCCCACTCTCCAATGGAAACAGCAAAATAAAAAACAAAAACAAGACCTAAGAACAAACACATTCAGGTAGGTGACAGTTAAGTGAAAGATTCAAGTAAGTTGATTCATATGGGCAGAATTTTTAGCATCCAGATTCTGTTTTCTGCTGAAAATGGATTGAGGGCTAGAATGATCTATCAAGTTTAATAAGCCCATGCTCATTAATGGAGAACATGTTCACGCACCAGTCTTCCAGGTTATTGTCTGCAGATCGGAATCCACACCAAAATAAATACAGGGCAATTACTAGCTTTAGACATAAAGAGAAAGACCATAAGATTATTTTTAAATTATAATTAAATTTTTATTTAATTTAGAAAACCTTTCTTTAGGAATACTTAAATTATTAATTAAGCTAGTCTTATACTTAGTTGCAACAGAAAAGCAGCTAATTTATTTAGTTGAACATTATTAAAATTTCCTGAGTCTGAGGAAGACAGTCAAGTATAACTTGGGCTAAGCCCTGGAATAAATCACAGGCTAATAAAAAAAAAAAAAAGGCAAAAAGGGTCTTAATAATAAGAAACCTAGGGTAAGCTTTACTTTTTATTGCAATAGCTAGAGAAAATAATTAATTTGAGGGTACTGGGCACTGCAGACCTAAGGTATACATTATATTCCGAAGGAAGACATGCTAAACTCACATCACATTGCCCCTCAGAGGAATCATGAGGAATCTTAAAGAGCCAGTGTCCTGCCTACTAGGAATTAAATTATTCACAGGAAGCCCATTGCCAGTATCTCTTAGGTCACACTATTTTAACTAGTGAAAGATTCCTCCCTCCTTAGTGGGGCATCTTCTGGGAGTGCCCAATGATTCCAGGTATGATGGAGAAAAGCAGTATTCATTGAGTTTGATTATAGCATGTCTTTTCCACCAGTGTTTAATGAGTAAGCCTGTGGCTAGAATCAGAAGCTGCTCCAGTTCTGTGATTCTCTAACCTGAGATCTGTCTGCATCTGCTCTCCATTATCATCTGGGGATGCAGATGTGACTAGAAAAGAATTAATGACCAAAGTCTTGTCCATACTACACACACATTAAGGCTGATTAAAGCTTCCCATGGACTGCAGCTGCATGTTTGCATAACCTGATGCTGTTTACAATCCTACCTCCTTATATTCTGCCTGTTTCAAGCCTCTAATAAATTCCTTGCACAGAATATTTGAAACAGATCAGCCTTATATATATGCAAGCAAGCAATCTTGTGTCGCATCTGTAGGCTATGGAAATACATCCATACCTAGCATAAAGGAAAAAAAAAAAAAAGGAGCCCTGGGTAAAAAGATGGGTTGCTGTCTTGATTTTACCACTAATGAGTCACATTACTTTGGATGAATCAACTTCAGTTCCCTGAACTTCAACTTACTCATCTGTAGAATAGGGTACAGGCAGGATGATCTTAGGTCCATTTCAACTCTCTAATTCTGTGATGCCATTTTTGGCTGAGGGCATGGAAACCGTGGTCAGGAAATAAAAACCATTGTGATCTCCATGGAGTTTAAGATAGTAAGGTATTTTGAATAAAGGAATGTCATGATGTAGAGTCAGTCTTAGGTAACACCAGCAATAGTCTACATGGGATGTCCAGGAGGGAAAATAGTATGTGCAAGGATCACTTAGGAAGCTGTAGTTTTAGTCTTGGCAAGTGGTAGTGAGAGTACAGACTAAAGCAATCACAGTGGGAATGGAGAGAAAGAACAGAATTTCAAATAGCTGAGGCCAATCACTCAATTTGGTTTGATTCCAGAACAAAGCATTCAAGTAAAGTTTTGGGCAGAGGAGATCAAGTAGGTTGAATGGCTATGACTTATGGTCAGGCCAGCTGGATATGGTAGGAGTGACTTTAGCAAGTCATGTGTGCTCAGTGACATTGGAGGTATTACTACTGGTGCTTTCATCATAAATTCAACAAGAAAAACACCCCTCTGGTTGTTAGAGCCAGCTTCCTCAACCAGCCTATGTTTTTCTCTTTGTGATGGAATAAGGGCCTTGATTTAGCAAGTCAAGAATTTATAGAATCATTTTCCATTTTTCCCTTTCTTGCTCCCATCACACTGATTGATGCTTTCATTCATTCATCATATTTGCTGATCAAGTGCAAGGAGAAATAAGGACTAGTTCATGCCCTTAAAGAGCTCACTGCTCAGCGGCAGTGGAGACAGGCATGTTAGGCAATTAAGTGAGTTCAAAGTAATTCTTAGGGCATCTGGGAAAACTTTCCTAAAGAAATTAACTTTCTAACTAAAAGAGTAGACTACCTGCTGCACAAAGTAGAGAAGGAGATGCAGTTGAAGGAAAGACTTTGTACAAAGTCACTTGGGACTTATTTAGCTGCAAGTAACAGAAAGCTCTGTTGGTGTAAACAAATAGCTGTTAAATTTTCTAGTTAACAAGTTCAGAGGAAAGTAGTTCAAAGCATCAGACTGATGGTGCCATCAAAGTTCCAGACTCCTTCTCTTGCTCTGACATCTTCACTATGTATTTTGACCCTTGTATTTGTCACTTCATGTTTGACAGCACACCTACCTTGAAGAAAGGAATAGTTGGGAGACAGAAGGTGCAATTGTGCCCCTTTTTATCAAGAGAGCAAAAGCTTTCCCAGTGGTCCTGCAACAAACTTCTTCCTTATGTCTCATAGTCCAAAAGTATGGCTGCTCATAACTGTGAGACTGGGAAAGTGAGCATTTAGTAAGGGAGAGGCAAACTAAAAAAGTCAACAAGGCATTTTACCCCTATACTTTTCATTGTCCTTCCACTGAGCAAACACTTAGTTATCTCTTTAAGATGACAGCAGCAAAGGATCAAAGGATCAATACTAAATAAACGCTTCAGCCTGGACTTCACTTACCTTCTCACCAAGTCTCTCCCTCAGACACTGTCTACTATAGTTGGACGACATATCTCCCAACTCTGCTTACACTCACTGTGCTCGACCCACACTTGTATCTTTGCCCATGAAAGTTCTCTCATGTGGAATGCCTTTTCCTCACTTCCTTTCTTTTCCTTTACCCTGATGACTGAAATCACATTCACACTTTGAGTCCCTGGGATCCTGCTTCCAGCTTCCTCCAGGATCTGAAATCCTACAGACCACTACCTTTTGAATTACCTTTCACATTTCTCAAATCTGCCTTGTCCTTTTTGTTCTTTGTAAATAACTCCTCTCTGACCCATCAGACTTTCTGAAGGCAGGGATTCTGCTACTGTAAAGAGAGTATACAGTAAATAAAGGCTCATGGGTCTTTGATATGGAAGTTAAGAATCAGTAACCACATATTCTGCAGCTAAATATGATGTCACATATTTCACCAAAACTACATATAAATTCTTAGTGTAGAAATACTCTAAATGCCTAGTCTATGAAGCCAATAATGTGCTGAAAAAGCTCCAGATTTTCTCCATATTTGGAAGTAAAAAATACTCTTCCCTTTGAAGTTAGTCTTAAAAGGCTACACACTGTTTGATTGCATTTATATGACATTCTAGGAAAAAAAAACTGTAGGGACAGAAATCAGGTCAGTGGTTGCCAGGGACTGGGGTGAGGGGAGGGCTTGACTACAAAGAGACAGCATAAGGGAATTCTCTAGGGTGATAGAACTTTTCAGTATCCCAAGTTGTGGTGAAGATTACATGGGTTATATGTGTTTATACTTGTTTTAGAACTGTACACTCCAAAAAGCTAAATTTAATTTTAATTTAATTAATTTCATTTCATTTTCATCATGTTATAAATGAATAGATTTCTAAATTTAAATCAAGGAAGATGAGTTGATGATGAATATCACAGCTATGATCCACTAAAGGAAGAAATTGCAACATATTCTGAGCTGAATTAACTATAGGAATCAGATGCAAAGCATTCTTAAATATTCATAACCTTAAAAACCTTCGTATGGCAACCCAAATGTACATGAATGGATGAATGGATTAAAAAAATGTGGTATAGACATACAATGGAATATTACTCAGCTATAAGAAGGAATGAAGTATTGACACATGTGACAACATGGATGAATCTAGTAAGCCAGTCACTAATGGACAAATATTATGATCTTGCTGATAAGAACTAAGGATATTGAGCAGACTCATAAAGGTAGAGTCGAGAAGATAGGTTACTAGGAGACAGAAAGGGAGCACAGAGTGGTGAGCTGATGCTCAATCTGGGCAGAATCTAGGATAAGGTGGATGGTGGTAGGTTGACAGTGGAAGAGGGTGAGGGTGGTGCAGCAATCTGAGGGGATAGATGGTGCTGAAGTGTGTGAGTGGAAGGAGGTATGGGTGGTGTAATCCCTGGAACTTGGGAGAGGGCTGGATGAAAGAAGAGGTGAATAGTGGCTTGGTGAACTTTGGGGAGGCTGAGGACTGTGGTTGAGAATACAATGGTGTGAGTGTTCTTGTGGGATCTATGGCAGGGGAGTGTCACTGGTATAGGGGATCATTGGTAGGGGTTCACCTGGGGCATGCTGCTATGGAAAATGAATGTGTTTATGTTGTCACAGGGTATTTTCTTGGTGGGTGGAGATCCAAATAATAACCAACAAAATATTAAACACCATCCTGGGGAGTCCTGCTACTTTCTCAAATAGTGGCTAAAATCTTAAGTATATAGGCAGTGCCTAATAAAAAACAGGCCAATAGGCCAAGCCTTCTATGTTAATGCTTACACCTAAGAATCTTATTCTTGTAAATGTGAAACTTGGCCTAATAACAGCTCATGCCTAAGAGCTACCTCATTAAAACTCCTTGTTACTAAACTGTGGCCTCTTTCTAAGACAAACTCAGCAAATAAACTCATTACCTTCCCCCTGATGTGGGACATGACTCCCTGGGATAAGCCTACCTGGCATTGTGGGATTACTACCAAAGGCTAATCAGTGAAGCATTTGGAATGAGACCTGACCAAAGGGAGAAACATTAAATACAAAAGAGTTTTTACAGTTAATTGATTTCAAAGTGAGTCAGGGGGTCATTTCAGAGGTTACACTTTTACACATCTCAAGTGGATCTCACTAACTTCCACAGTAAACAAAACCTCATGCTTTCAAGGGCTCTAAAAACATCTGGGTGCTACAGGCAAGGCACACAGCCTCATGATAATATCACCCCAATCAGTGGGCCTTACCTGTTTCCCCAACGTAACAGAGTTAGACTTATTTATAATTTCCTTACTTATGATTCTTCTAGCCTTTTTATCTGAACCTATAATTAGCATTATATACATTAAAAATTTTGTCCCAGAGATTTAAATCTTCAGTTTTTTTCATATGCTGGTTGAACCCTGAATCTCAGCAGAGTTGCAGCCAATACCTACACTCCAGTTCCTCAGACTCACCCAGGACAACTAACAAAATGGTGATGATGGACAACCCCCATTCAAACGGACAGAGTATCTACAACTGCCAGCAAAGGAGTTCCTTCTATTTGCCCCATAAGATCTTAAGCTTCCACCTGACATGAAGCAGACTAAGCAACAATACCCCAAAAGACTCAAAATTGAGGAATGAACAAATATAAGAGGTGAATGCAACCACATACCAAAGTAGACTTACTGGTACTTGTATTAGTCAGCCAAAGGGGTTTTGATGAAAAATATCAGAACTTGTTGGTTTTTATAAAGGGTATTTATTTGGGGTAGAAGCTTACAGTTACCAGGGCCCCTCACCAAAGTCTATTGGTGAGACTATTTGGTTCCCTCACCAAAATCTATTGCCATGTGTTGGAGTAAGATGCCTGCCAAAATCTGCCAGGGTTCAGGCTTCCTGGGTTCCTCTCTTCCCTGAGGCCTGTTTCTATCCTGGCTCAATTGCTACCTCTTGCCACAAGGCCAACTGTGGACTATCAGGTGAATGGCTTGCCTCTCTTCCCAGGGCCTCTGCTGTGTCTAATCCAGCCTCCTCTCTGCTCCTCTGTGTGCTTACTTCCCAGGCTCCAGCATTAAAAATCTCCAGCATCCCTTCTCTGGTGTGGTTTCTCTATGAGTCCCTGCCCACCAAGGCGGTAGGGACTCAACATCCTACTGAAGTGGCCCAATCAAGTAAAATTGAAATCTCTGAATCCAATATAATCTAATATGCCCACAGGAAAAGACCAGTTCACAAACATAATCCAGTATCTATTTTTGAAATTCATACACAATATCAAACTGCTAAACTCCACACTCTGAATTCCAAAAAGACATTACAATATTCAAAAAAAAGTTAGATCAGTCCAATGCTAAATACAGAATCATATCATAATCAGTTAAAGAAATATAGTGTTTTGCTGCTACACTCCACACTCTGAATTCCAAAAAGATATTACAATATTCAGAAAAAAGTTAGATCAGTCCAATGCTAAATACAGAATCATATCACAATCAGTTTAAAGAAATATAGTGTTTTGAGGTAAAGTCCTGTCTACTGTAGACCTCTGAAACATAAAACAATTTATCTGCTTCCAATACACAAATGGAAAGACAAAGGATAAACATTTGCTTTACCATAGGGAGAAACTGGGAAGGAAACATGAGTAATGGGTCCTGAACAGATCCATAAATCTACAGGGCATATTTCATTAGATGTCAAAGTCTGAGAGTCATTCTTAAGATGATGGTTTCTTTTCCCTGGGGTCACATGGAGACCCACGCGTTCCATAGGCTTGCCCCATGGCCACTTTCTTGGTTTCATCCTCTAAAGCATCTGGGTGGTGACCACTCTCCAGACCTCACCCTCCAAGAGCACTGGGGATTGTCACATTTTCCCAATCTTTGAGTTAGAGTCTTAACCCCCCTAGTATAGTGGCATGAAGACAGCATCCTCTCTAACATTTGACATTCAAGCTCAACCCTCTCAGAGCAACGAGTTGGCCACCTGGCTTTCCCTAATCAATGTGGCACAGGTCCACCCCTCTTAGACTTATGAGGTGGTGACCTTAACCTCCCTAATCCTTGGGAAATGCGATCCACCCTTTCTGTACCCTGGGGTGACAAAACTCTCCCTGAACATCCAGTGGGAACATCTACCCTTTTCAACTGCTGGGGCAATCTCATCCTCTCTGTATACATGGTTGGGGTTCCTCTCTTGGCCCAAGGTGATGCCTTAATTACAGATCTCAGCTTCCATGGCTTCCTCTTAAAGCTGTTTCTCCTTCAATCTCTCCTTTCCATGCCCCTCGTAGTCCAAGCTGACAGTGGTTTTGTTCATACAGCTCTCTCAAAAATCTTGTTGGTTTAGTATGTAAGAAGCAGGGATCCAAGCCATCAGATGGTAATATTTTCCACAAATCTTTCCTAGATAACTTCACCTTCAATCCTGATTTACAAGTTCCAAGTTTAGTTAAGCCCTTAAATGGGGCACTATCATCTGGGAGCTTGATTTCCAGAGATTTGGAGTTTCCAGAATGAGTTTCTGGTTTCATTGTGCCCAAACAGTTCAGTCCTCATCGTCTCTCTCTCATCTAACATTTTGCTATAAGCTGCAAGCTACATTCTCCAAGTTTATTTTGGGAGGTTTTTCAGTTAAGTGCCCAGGCTCACCATTTTCAATGTCTGTCTTCCATAAAACATCAGGAGTCAATCTTGCTAGGTTTCTCTGCAAATTTAAAACATGGATTGCCTTTCTTCCAGTTTCCAATAATAGTTTCATCATTTACTTTCAAGGCCTCATAAGAAGTCTCTTTATCATCCATATTCCAATCAACAGTCTCTTCGAAGTGATGTAGGACTTTTCCATCAAGCATGTCACAATTCCTCCAAAAAATATCCCTTACTCATTTATAAAACTGTTCTAGCATTTTGGTATTGCAAAAGCACTTCCCCACTCCTTGGTAACAAATTCTGTATTAGTCAGCCAAAGAGGTGCTGAAATTGATTGGTTTGTATAAAGGGTATTTGTTTGGGGTAGCAGCTTACAGTTGCGAGGCTATAAAGTGTAACTTACTTCCTCACCAAAGTCTACTGCCATGTGTTGGAGCAAGATGGCTGTCTGCAAAGGTTCAGGCTTCCTGGGTTCCTCTCTTCCTAGGGTTTGTTTCTCTCCTGGCTCAGCTGCTACTTCGCTCCACAAGGCCAGCTGTAGACTATTAGGTGAATGGCTCGTCTCTCTTCCCGATGCCTCTGCCATGTCTAATTGAGCCTTCTCTCTGTTCCTCTGTGTGCTTACTTCCTGGGCTCCAGCATTAAAAGCTCCAGCATCCATTCCCTGTGGTGAGGATTCTTTGTGAGTTCCTGCCCCCTTGGTGGGTGGGGACTCAACATCCTACTAATGTTGCCAAAAACAAGTAAAAGTGAAAACTTTGAATCAAATATAATCTAATATGTCCAGAGGAAAAGACCAGTTCACAAACATAATCCATTATCTATTTTTAGAATTCATAAACAATATCAAACTGCTACAGTATTGCAGTAATTAAAGAACTTGCAACAGTGATATAAAGATAGTGGTTACCAGTGGTTCTGAGGGAGGAAAAGGGGAGAATAAGTAGAAGATGGGGCAGTGGAATTATTCTGCATGATACTGCAGTGGCAGATACAGGATATTATGTATTTTGTCAAAAACTATAAAACTGTACAGTACAAAGTGTAAACTATAGACTTAGGCTAGTAACAATGCTTCAATTTTTTCATCAACTTTAACAAATGTACCATACTATTGTAAAATGCTACTAATAGGGGAAAATGTGGGAGGGGGAATGGGTGGGTTATAGAAAGGTCTTAAAAATACTTAAACAAAATAGACCTCAAATATATAACTTAACAAAAGTGCATTTGCTTTAGGACAATGCAGGCAAACACCCCATTTACATAAATGCTCACAGCTCAGAAGGCTGAGACTGGTCACGAGCAATCACATGGAGGTTGAGGGGGCTGCAGTTCCATTTGTTGATCAAATGTATATTCTGGAGTGCCGGTGATGGGCCACAGTGTGCAAAGGAGCTGTTAGTCCAGTAGTGGTGGAGAATGGCCAACAGGCAATTGGGAAACCCTGTCAAAAGCGCAACGGACAAAGTGCTCATATATATGAGGGGCAACTAATTACTCTTTTAATGCCAGGGAATGTTTTCTATTGAAGAGATTAGATGGGTGTGGAAGAATGATCAGGTATGGAGGAGGCAGAGGCCTGGCAGAGGGAGCAGCAGGAGCAAAAACCCAGAGGGAAGAGAGAACATTGTTTATCTGAAGACCTGAAACCAGTTATGGATGTGATAAAATAGAGAAGTGGCCAAGTCAAGTAAGGGCCTCTTCCTGAAGGTTGTTACAAAAGATATTAACAGGAAGATGAAAGGTGTCATGAGAGGAAGGCAGGAAGAAGCTGAAGAGTTTAAAACTGGGAAACAGGATAGTCAGATTGATACTTTAGAAAGATCATGCTGGGGAACAAATTGAAGCTATAGTGTGGTGGAGAAGAAGGTCTGGAAGCAAAGAGGCCAGTTGGGAGGTAAATGTGGTTCTTTGGGTGAAGGTAGGCTCAACTGGAGAATGGTGATGGAGTAGGAAATGGGTATATTCAAAAGGCAGGAAAATGGGGATGATGCCTGGTGAGAGGGTGGCTAGCTGAATGGCTGATGCCCAAGGTCCTGCCAAATAGGGAAAGATGGTGATTTTCACAGTTCATGCAGATGCAGAAGACACGAAGTAGGGCCATTTAGGGGCAAAGTTGATGAGTTCAGTTTGAAGTACCTGTGGGCATCTTTCTAAGTAGAGGTTCCCAGGAGGAAGCAGGACACATGGGGCTGGAACTCAGGTGAAAGATGTGAGCCAGAGATGTGGTTTTAGGAGTCATCACTATATAGATTAGTGATTCTCAACAGTCAATGCACATAATAATCACATCTGGGTGTCTTTCAAGTGCAGTTTCTAAGTCATTAGATTAATTAGAGGTCTGAGATTCTGTATTTCTAACCATCTTCCAGGTGATACTTCCGCTGCCAGTCAGTGGATCACATTTTGGGTGGCAATGGCCTAGGCAAGAAAAAGTTGCTTAGGGAGAGTAGTCTGCATGAGACAACAAGATGTTCTACAACAGGATTTGTTTTTTTTTTTTTTTTTTAATTGACTTTGTAATAATATTACATTAAAAAAATATATATATGAGGTCCCATTCAACCCCACCACCCCCACCTCACCTCTCCCCCCCCCAGTAACACTCATTCCCATCATCATGACACATCCATTGCATTTGGTAAGTCCATCTTTGGGCACCTCTGCACCTCATGGTCAATGGTCCACATCATGGCCCATACTCTCCCCCATTCCATCCAGTCAGCCCTGTGAGGATTTACAATGTCCGGTGATTGCCCCTGAAGCACCATCCAGGGCAGCTCCATGTCCCAAAGATGCCTCCACCTCTCATCTCTTCCTGCCTTTCCCCATACCCATCAGCCACCATGTCCACTTTTCCCAATCCAATGCCACCTTTTCTATGTGGACATTGGATTGGTACAACAGGATTTGGAGGAAAACCAACAGTCAAAGTCCGAGCATAGGAAAAACTCCTGATTAGCAAGGCAAGTGAGGAGCAGCTAGCAGAGAAGCAGGGAATGGGAATCAAGAAAGCCAAAAGAGGGAGTGGTTCAAGTGGTCACTGAACATTGTCTTGGTGGGAGGAGACCCAAACAAAAACTGAAAGAATATTGAATTCCCATCTTGGGAAATCCTGCTACATTCTGTAGTACATGGATAGTGCCTAGAGAAGGGGGACAGACCATTATGCCAGGCCCTTGATTTAATGGTTGAACTTATGAATGCTTCTTGTGAAATTAAACCCTAGCCTACTATTATATACTACCTAAGAGTTAACTCTTGAAAGCCTCCTTGTTGCTCAAATGTGGGCTCTCTCTAAGCCAATCTCAGCATATAAACACACTACCTTCTCCCGCCACTGGTGTGGGACATGATTCCTAGGGATGAGCCTCCCTGGAACCAAAGGATTATTACCAAGTACCAACTAGCAATTCATCTGGAAAAAAAACTTTGACCAGAACAGGGAAATATTACATACAAATGAGTTTCTATGGCTAAGAGATTTCGAAATGACTCAGGAGGTCATTCCAGAGGTTACACTTATGCATGTCTCAACAGGATCTTATTGACTGCCACAGTAAACAGTGCCTCAAACAGCGGGGCTCATGAGGGGTGCAGAGACATCTAGAAACTGTAGGGAGGGCAATCCCAGGAATTCAGTAACCTGTCAGTGGGCCTTACTTTGGAATATGTGCTCCCCAATGTAACAGAGTTAGACTGATTTATAATATCCTTACACATGGCTCTTCTACCCCTTTTATTTGAACCTATAATTAGCACGGTACTTGTTAAATATAGACTTAAGTCTTCAGTCTGTTCATACACCAGCTGAGCCTGAATCTCAGCAGAGTTGCAACAGGTACTCTCCAGTTCATTGACCTCATCCAGGACAACTAACAAAAGGATGATGATAGATAATGTCCATTCTAAAAAACAGTGATTATCTACAACAGCAAGCAAGATAGTTTTATACATCCGCCCCATGGGATCTATGCCCCCTCTCAATCAGAAAGAGTGGGCATCACCATCTCCAAATCCTCAAAATTGAGTAATGAACAAACATAAGGGGGAGAATGCAACTATGGACCAAGTAGACTTATTACAGCAATGAAAGAACTTGTATCATTGATATAAAGGAAGTGGCCAATAGAGATTCTGAGGGGAGGAAGAGGGAAGAATAGTTGTATCATGGGGGCATTTTTCATACATTGGAATTGTCCTGCATGACATTGCAATGACAGATACAGGACATCATACATTTTGTCAAAACCTATACAATTATGCATGGCAAAGTGTAAACTAAAATGTAAACTATAGTCCATGGTTAGTTAGCAATGTTTCAGTATGTGTTCATCAATTGTAACAAATGTATCATAATAATGAAAGAGGTTGTTAATGGGGGAAAGTGTGTGTGTGGGGCTGTATGGAAATCCCCTATATTTTTTGATTTAACATTTACATAATCTAAAGCTCATTTAAAAATAAAAAATATAATGCCAAAAAAAAAGAGAGGGAGTGGTCAGTAATTGGGCTAAAGGCAGCTGAGCAGAGCATTTAAGAGCAGATGCCTACCGACCCAGGACAACTAACAAGAAGGACATGATGGATAACCACCATACCAAGGAACCAAAAGAGTCTACAACTGCAAGCAAGTGAGTCCCATCCATCAGCCATGGGGGATCAAAGGCCCCTCTCAATTAGAGGCGGAATGGGCATCACCATCCCAGCATCCTCAGGACTGGGGAATGAACTATGAACTAAAGTGGACTTACTGGTATTCTACTATAGACTTATTGTGATTCTACTAATGGAAGAACTTATATCATTGATGTGGAGGCTGTGGCCACTGGAGGTTCTGGAGGCAGGGAGAGGGAAAGAACAGGTGTAATATGGGGGCATTCTCAGGATTTGGGAATCATCCTGAATGACACTGCAATGACAGATACAGGTCATTATATATCTTGCCATAACCTACAGAATTGTGTGGGAGAGAGTGAAAACTACAACGTAAACTCTAATTTATGCTTAGTGGCAATGCTCCAAAATGAGTTCATCAATTGCAATGAATGTACCATACTAATGAAGGATGTTATTAATGTGGGAAAATGTGGGAGCTGTGGGGAGTGGGGCATATGGGCATCCCCTATATTTATACTTTTTATGTATCATTCATGTAATCTAAGTATCTTTTTAAAAAATATATAAAAAATATTTAAAAAATAAAAAATAGGATAAGCCTAACATTTAAAATGGTTAAACAGGAGAGGGAAGATATATGGTGCAGAGATCAGAAATTGAATAGACCTTTGTAGATCTATCTTGGAAACATGTAAATATTCTACATAATTATAAATAAATTAAATTAAGGAATAAAAAAAGAACAGATGCCTAAGACTGGGAAATCCTGAATCACAGCCTTCCAACTAAAGAAACTGTGCAATCACTTTATGCCTTAGTTTCTCAATCTGAAAAATGGAGATAACGATAGAAGCTTCTTGTAGTGGTTGGTAGGACTGAAGGAGTGCAAGACACACAGTTATAGAGTGAACATGAAAGAAAAAAGTAAGCAGGGTGAGCACAGTCTCTGTTTCCTGGTGATCTGACTATGAAAGGGAAGGATAATAGGTAGAGATAGGTGCAGACTGACAGAACTTTTTGGTCTTTGCTTTGTTTTGAGATGGAAGAGATCTGAGTGAGCTTGGATGATTATGATACCGTGGCAGCAGAGATGGGACATTGGAGATATGAAGGCCAGAAAGCCGAGAGATCCAAAGTACACTTAAAGGGCCTTAGGAAAATAGGAGGGAGAGGAAGGGTGGGGGTGGGGGGTGGGATTAGGCAGGAAAGGTGAGGGAGTGTCCCCTCTTCCTCCACCCACTCAGTGCTTGATTCTCAGCTCTCTCTTTACCAGTTCTGCTTTCTATGGAGGAAAACTAGAGTAGGCATTCTATCCCCTTTCAGAAATCCAATGGTTAAGCTTAACAGCTCATCTCAAAAATTCTGTAAACTTTCTTTTGCCTTTTCCTGTCCTTTGGTCACAGAATTGTGTGCAAAGCTATGAACAAATGAATATACTTTGCACATAAACACCAATAACCAACATCCACAAATCCCCTTCTAGCTGATTTTTTTATGGTTTCTAGGCTTGAACTAGGCACATCTACACTCACTTGCAGACTTTGGTTCTTAAAGCAAGCACAGGAACTTTAAAAGACCATTTTAACTGAGGATAAAGGCATAATTGGTGGCAGGAAACCATTGAGAAGTGGCAGAACAAGTCTCTAAGTACATATTCATTCATAGTGGAAGAGAAATAGAGGGAAGAAGCTGTCCTTGAGGAAGGAAAGGCTGTGGGGTCCATCTCTCAGCCCAGAGAGCACTTCAGGGCAAGGTGACCTAATCCTGCCTGTTGGAAGTAAAACACTGAGGATTCAGAGAAGATGCTTTCCAAAATCCTGGTTTCTGACAGAGCCTGAAAAGGCAAACAGGAGGAGGGTGACGGCGGCCTCTGAAGTAATGTTGGGACATTCTGGAGCTACAAAAGATGATAAAGGTAGATGATGTTATGTCTATGTACAGCAAGCAAGCAAACCATCCCCTTTTAGTGACAATTATTCTGCTGATTTTGTCAAGAAGTCCTTCCATGCCTCTGTGTGATAAACTTGCTACTCCTTCCTGAATAATAAATGTGACTGCAGAGAAAATATGACTGTTAAAAAGAACTTGAGAGACTTGGAAAGCTCTTTGATTTAAATAAAAGGTGGGCTAATATACTCTAACCCTCAAAGTCTGATCTGATGGAAAGGTCTGGGAATTCACATGGGAGTCTGAGTACCTTAATGTACTCTTGCTTCTCTGCTTGCAAGATCTAGATTTTTTTCAGTGGTCTCTCAAGTCATTGCATGAGCCCTGGGCATTTATGGACCCACATTCTGAGGCTCCTGAAAAGGAACAAGTGCAGGATCATGAGCCTAGGGCAGGGCTTACCTGCATGCGTGGCTGTGTTACTTTATCCATCTTGTCCTTTTGGTTTTTCTCTTCCTTCTCTTCTGGCCCTCACTGACCCTCATGTACCCCAACATGGACCTTCTCCTTTGGTCACTGTGATCTCCTCATTACCCCTTTCTCCTTCCATCTTCCTCCAAATGCCGTGATCAAAACTGAAATACCTCTTGTTTTCTTCAGCTCCTTTTTACTACCCTCTTATTTTATCCAGGACTCTTTGCCATGTTTGATTTCTATAATATTACCTTGTTCTTTCAAGGTGTGAGATGATACAGGGTTTGTTTTTGCTCTTTGTTGTTGTTTTTGCTCCCCCAACATTTGGGTTCCTAGACACTTAAAAGCCCTTCAAGAAACTGGTTCAAACAGAAGAAACCATTTAGGATTGAAGGGAAGAGAGAATATTTCTATATTCAAATCTTAAGTACTATGGAGGAAGTGGCTGCCAAACTTCCTGGGAAGGACTATGCTGGCCAAAGGGATAATTTTCTAGGTGTTTTAAAGTTGATTTTTATCCTCCTCTTTGCATTTTTTGTTCCTATTTTCTTCTTTTCATATGTAATCATATTCGACTCCTTTCAGCCATTCCCTTTACTGTCCGCCACTCTGGTGTCCCCATTGCTACCTCCATCCTAATGCAGCAATCCCTTCAGGAAAGCCTTTTTTTTTTTTTCCTGGTGGCATCAGTCCAAATCCTTCCCTCTATCTGGAATTTCTTCTGCATCAACCTTCTCCAAGTAAAGCTTCCCACCCTTTTTGCTTGTGGTAGCTTAAATTTTGTACTCCACAAAAGACATGCTCTTAATCTTAATATGTGGATGTGAGTCCATTTGTAAATAAGACCTTTGAGGATGTATTACCAGTTAAGGTGTGGACTCATTTGTGAACAGGGCCTTCTAAGATCCTATTTAGGTGTGGCCAAACTGAATCGGGGTGGGCCTTTATCCTTTTACTGAAGTCTTTTACAAGCTGAAGAAATTCGGGTCCAGTCCGTCAAAGGCCACAGGAAGAAAACATAATTCAGCAGAAATCAGGAGAGCAGACTCAAGGAGAGATCTCCACATGACGGAAGGCAGAGATGCAAGCCAAGGAACCCCAAGGACTAGGGCGAGCCAGCACCAGAATGAGACAGGAGAAAGTATGGCCTTGCCATCATCTTGATTTTGGACTGCTAGCCTCCAAAACCATGAGCCAATCGATTCATGTTGTTAAGCTAATCAAGGTGTGGTATTTGTTATAGCAGCCCTGACAAACTAAGACATTCCTCTTTGAACAACTAGAACATGGTATTTTCTAAATCATGGGGTTCAATCCATGTTAAAAGTTGGTTTCTAACCCCACACAGTCTTTTCAATATACAAATAAACCTGAGACTATACTGGCTATTTCTGAAGACTTGGCATAGTTCCCATGGACTCCTCACGCTCTAACTGAAAACACCTGAAGGCAAAAAGATAAGATTGCAAGAGAGCTGTCACAGACTAAGGAGGCTTATATATCAGAAGAGGTAGTAAAATTTTCAGATCATAAATCTTTGTACATCCCTTGGAATTATTAACAAGTGGACAAAACGCCTTCTAAGTTTTCCATTCTTCATTCAAGGGACATGGATGTACCACAGGAAAGTTAATTTTGCCAAAATGTCTTTGCTGAAGAAGGAAAATATATGTCTATGATCAAAGGCAAGGATGAAATACACTAAGTGATAATGAATGAACAGTGCTAATGGTGTGTGTGTGAGAGAGAACATACACAGGAGACTAAGCCCTATGGGAAAAATTAATGGCTCTGCTAATTTTGGAAACTTAGTAGACCCTTTGGAACTTAATTATATTAATTTTGGAAACTTTCTGATGATGGGGTTCATCCCTGGGAAAGTGTTCTCTCTTCTAAATATTTTATTTCAGAATGTATAGGGAGTTTATCCTCCTTTTTCCCCAAAAGATTAAAATATTTGATGACTTCACTAATTCTTTCTTTTATAATTTTTTTAAAAGATTTATTTATTTATTTATTTCTCTCCCCTTCTCCCCCCACCCGCCCCAGTTGGCTGTTGTCTGTGTCTATTTGCTGCATCTTCTTCTTTGTCCGCTTCTGTTGTTGTCAGTGGCACAGGAATCTGTGTTTCTTTTTGTTGCATCATCTTGTTGTGTCAGCTCTCCGTGTGGGTGGTGCCATTCTTAGGCAGGCTGCACTTTCTTTCACGCTGGGCGGCTCTCCTTACGGGGTGCGCTCCTTGCACGTGGGATCCCCTACACGGGGGACACCCCTGCGTGGCACAGCACTCCTTGCATGCATCAGCACTGCTCATGGGCCAGCTCTACATGGGTCAAGGAGGCCCGGGGTTTGAACAGTGGACCTCCCATGTGGTAGACGGATGCCCTAAACACTGGGCCAAGTACACTTCCAACTTCACTAATTCTTATTTTTCATTTACTAATCATATAAACTGAGCTAAATATCTACAATTTTCATGATTTTCAGTCCCTTAATATTTAATGCTATTGTTAAGAAAATACAAGGCTTTCCTTCTTTTGATAATTAAAAGTCTCTGGTGAGCTAATATGGTAACCAAAAAAAGAAATCAACATTAAAAGCTTTGAATAGGTGATAAGGTAGAGAACTAAATTGTGGAATGATGCCCAGTCATTGTTCATGCTGCTTCCACTTAAAAGAATGACTATTTTTCCAGATTATAATTTCTTAAATATATTAACAGATTGAAGCATTGTTGGATGGATAATACCGTATACTCCTTTTTGTCTACCACCTTTAGCAAGAAACTTTTAATCATCCCTCCACCTTTGCCCACCCTACTCCCCCCCCCCCCCCACACACACACAAGGGAAATCTTGCAAATAACTTTGTGTCTGTTAAATTGGCACCTGTGTCCAGTAGAGGCAAGTTACTAAAAGACCCAAGATGGCATGCAATTTAGGAATCATTCAAGCAACTCATCATTGGGCTCATTAATTTCTACCAATATAAAAACTGGGGTCATTGACTTGGCCCAATCATAGCAGATGCATCATTAAAACCCACCAAGCCTTAAACGTTTGTGTGCATTATCTAATAGAGTCTTACAGAGCAATACAATGTTTTCTCAATAATCTTCCAGCTTTATTCTATGAACACTCAGTAATAAAGCAACCCAGTAAGATGAAAAAAAGACTATTAGAAAATTAAAAACCTATTGCTTGCTGAAAACTACAAAGTTCCAAGGCCCTGGCTAAATCATGCACAGAGAGCATTTGTAGAGTCTTTCATATTATACAGCTTACCATTGTGGAAAACACTAAGAAGGAAGTGGGAACATTAAAAAAAAAAGTAACTTTTGAAAAGTATTTCATGGAAAGTCTATGTGCTACCATAAAATATAATAATTTTAGTGGCCTAGAAGAAAAGCGAAAGCAATTTCTATCCTTTTTCTAGAATTTGGATGTCTAATTTTGCCTCGTATTAAAATGGCCATGTGTATGATATTATTGGTACAACTCTGGATGGCATCTTTACTTAACGTTTTGTTAAATCATTTTCTTTGCTTGCCATTAGGGCCCAAATTCACAAATGGAATTGGCCTTAAATTACAACAATGATTAATTCTTTGCAGTTTTTAGTAGCATAAAAATGCTTTAACCACAAAGTAGAGATAATGATCCACAGTAAAAGTCTCTAAGCCCTAATTGTTGTTCAGAGGGCCTTAGTAGCTTGGTCCATATTAATCAGCTTTGAGTCTCTGCATATAATTGCTGTTAACGAGCTCACCCACAATAATGGACTGCTAAATTGGAACTGAAGAACAAATCTTTCAAGAAGAATCTGAGTCATTTTTTTCCTTCACTACATTACAATAATGGCCATTCATAATAAAAGCAATTAAGTGTTCTCTAATACCTTACTGTGTCACTTTTCTCCTCATTTACATTCCTTCATTTCTTTTATTACCAATTATACAAACTTCCCTGGTTAATTTAGATGACTCAGAGCCCCTCTATAAGCTGGTGGTCTTTAGGACTTATTATTACATCATCACTACCATGCCACAGGAAGCTGGGAACAGCAGCCTCTTCAATA
Source organism: Dasypus novemcinctus (assembly GCF_030445035.2). Taxonomy (NCBI): domain Eukaryota; kingdom Metazoa; phylum Chordata; class Mammalia; order Cingulata; family Dasypodidae; genus Dasypus; species Dasypus novemcinctus. The sequence continues at coordinate 136,001,033 of NC_080677.1, read as the reverse complement.
CTCTCTTTTTTCTTCTTCTTCTTTATTTTCTTTTAAATTCTTCAATGCTCTCTTTTCACAGATGCCCTGCATCCTTTTGTATGACCTGATCCTTTACCTGCCCCTTGCTTCTCAAACCCATCCTCTGTTTCCTCTGAGAGGCCTTTGCTTTAATTAGCAAATACTTCCATGTTTTCAGTGCCTTCTTGGAATGCTGTCTACTTCCATCTCACACCTTCACTGATGCCTGGCTCTCCCTCTGTCACAACTTCCAGTCCTCGAGGGAAGCTCTTTTTCATCTTATTACCTATGTATCAAAGGATTGGAAGATAGAGTAGGGGATCCTTCTCCCTGCCCACCGCTACCTCTGGTGCCACCTCCATCCTGTGAACCCCTTAAGTCTCTGAGGCTACGCTTCCCCTTCTCTCTTCAGCTGCCCTCAAGTGTCCTCTGAGTCACACCCCTCATTATACTAGCACATCTCATCCAATACCTGCCAGTTTCTTGATGCCCCTCACCGATTTCTTCATTTCTAATGCAGACCTCAATATCATAAAAATTACCTGGACCATCTCACATTCATTTTCTGGTGACAACACTCTGACCTCTGGCTGCTTTTGCTTAAGTTTCCCCCACTACCTCAGATTTATAAAGACTGCTAATCCATCGACTCTGCCATTCTATCCGTGGGTCCTCCTGTTTTCACATCTCTGCATGACCATTGTCCATCAATATAATCACTCCTTTGAAAATGCCCTGGACTCTTTCTTTCACTCATCTGCCAAATTCCCAAACTTACACCATACCAAACCATTGGACCACATGCTGGCAACTGAGAAGCTAAGCACTCCTGGGGAAAAGGACACAGCTGGGCTTGCCTGCATATTCATCATTAAAAATGTCAAAATCCTGGTAGTCCTCCAGCATCTATACCAGTAGTTTGCTGTCCTGCTGTCTGAAATTGCTATTCCATACTTTGTCTCTCTTGGAGCATGCTCACTCACACCCACTCCTTTTATCATCTCTCTCAATGAGTGACCTTATCTCAAAATTTATTGGGAAAAAAAAAGAATGCATTCATAGAAACCCAATGATTTTCCACGTCCAAATCTTCAGGGAACAAACCTATTCACACATTTGGTAATCTCCTCCTTCCTTTTTACTACAATGAAGAAGTGTCCTTTCCCTATAGATCAGAACATTCCAGAGAGAGGGAGCAGTGAGTTCAAAGATCCTGAGATTGTCCAGGACTTGACATGTTCAAGCAACAGAGAGAAGGTCATTGTGCTTAGGGCAAATTGAGGCGAGAAGCGTGGTGTGGGGCCAGGTCACACAGGGCCTTAGGCCTTGGTAAGAAGCACCTGTCATTCCTGTACAAAAGCAGCAGGATGCAGGAGAGTGATGGGATTTGATTTATATTCTTAGCTCACTTGGGCTACACTGTGGAGATCAGCATGGAGAAGGTGCAAGAGTAGAAGCATAGAGACCAATTAGGAACCTATTTTAAGGAGCATTCTAATTTGAAATACTGGTAGGGGAGATGTTTTCTGGCCTTCCACCAATCACAGCACACAGGCTATCATTTGTTATAACCATGTGAGCTGCAGGGTCAGATCTGCATGCATAAGATCATTGGGACTTCTCTCCCGCCTATAGGTATACCATCAGGACTATATGAAGCAAAAGAATATTTCAAGTACCATACAGTAGCTACGTTCAGAATAATTCATCTTTAAACTTTTGATGCATGGAGTGTTTCCTGTAAGTTAAATCCTCAATTTCTCCTGTCATGTCAGAACAGGACACACACACACACACACACACACACACAGTTACCTTAACAACTTTTATATTTTGGCAAGAAAATAATCATTGTTTGAGCTACATATTTTCTATTCTCAATTTTGGCTTTCAAATTTAGCTGCAACACCCGCAGAGAAAGACATGTAAAAATACACAAGCAAAAATGAGTATTAAAATCTGTTTGTGTGTATGTGTATGTTTTGAATTAGCATTCTGTTAAAACAAAATGACAGAAAACAACAAAACAAAACCTCTTAGAACCTATACTTTAAAGAACAAACAACAAACCAACAAAAAAAGCAACAAGAACCCAAACTTCCAGAACAGGAAGAATTTACTCTCTTCTCACACCGATGATAAGTTCATAAGGGGTAAGAATCCTTATCTACATTATCATACACTGCTTTACAATGGCTTAGCATTTAAATAGCTTCCCAAGAACTTTGACATAGGCTCTATTATTTGATTTTGATTTATATTTGATTTTTGATTTATTATTGATTTATATTTATTATTGATTTATAGTGCTTAGCTATGAGCTATGTGCAAACAGATGTTTCGAAAGTCTAATGACAATTCCTAATAATCCAAAATAGCAAGGAGCACAGAGAAGTAGGTCTTGAATCGTTAAAGAGCAAAATATCAAGGGGTCAACAAAACAATTTGAACCATTTCATTTAAAACTTCTGCTGCTAAGGAAAGATGTCTGGGATTGAGACAAATTAATAATAGAATACAAGGACTGCTGAGAAATGTTGACGGAGGTTTGGGTGCACTTTCAGGCAGGACTAGAGACAATTGTGGACCCTTGTAGCCTATCCAACTTCCTTCCCCTGCAAGAGGAGAGGAAGAATTCACTGAAGGCATATCTCACCTCTTCCCATTACAGCACCTGCTGGGTTCTGGTAATCAACACAGGATCAAAGGCAGCAGGCTGTGGAAATGCTACTGACTTAAGACTTGCTCTTCCAAGTTTGACGGACACTGAGAGTGACTGCAGAAAGAGATGGATCACCTCCTGTAATTCTGATATCAGCCCTGATATATGGAAATGTACTAAGCATGAACAAGTTTGTTTGCAGAAGTGGGGTCCAGAAGAGACTTCGTTGACAATGCAGAAAGATCTTGTCTGGTAACATGACATGGACTTAGACCAGAATTGAGAAAGGCATTTCCCATAGCCTCATCTTGGGAAAGATTTCATCAGTCCTTCTAATGGAGAAAGGATGGTAGCAAACATGAGAACCACATTATAACAATAGCTGTATTGTTTACAACATAGGAACTCATATACTCAAATTTACTTTGAAATACATTTATAGTACCGTCCATAAATAAGGGTTCAATAATTTATAACTAATCCTTTACATTATTAAGTGTCAAGTTATTTTTTAAAATTAAGTCTTGTAGGCATAGATAAATAGGTAAGACCACTTCAGTAGGCATTAAAGACTCCAGAATTCAGCTGGAGTTCACCTTACCAAGCAGTGCTGGATCAGACCTACCCATGTTTGGGTGTGCTTCAAGCTTTGCATGACATAAATTTCACAGTCCCTAAAACAGCATAATGGGCATACATCAACTCACCACAAGGAGAAATGTATTAAATGTGGAAACTGCTTCAAACTCTTGTAATGAAAAGCTCAGTATCAAATAGCCTTTTCTTAGCAGGATAAATCTGCAAGTGGGCAAGTAAAGGTGAAAAGGATCAAGCACCTAAAAGATGTGCAAGGTATCCTTCTCTTTGCAGAGCAAGAAAGCTTCTGGAAGCTATGGGATCATTTAACTTCCTATTGTATCACCAGCATTTGTCTTCTGACTTTTCAAAACACCAAGACGAGAGGTCTGTGACCTGGTTAAAAACTAGGAGTGAAAATGTTTTAAGTCCTAGAGACTCAAGAGAAACATCACTTTCTCTGTATGAAGGATACATGCCTAAGGCTCCTCAAGTCTCACTAATCAATTTCCAGGGCTTTCGTGCCATGGAATGCAAGTAGGGGTTGGGAGATATAAAACTTGATAACAATGAGACTTGGATATGAATTCAAATGTTCTTTTTAGGAATCATTCTCTGTATTTAGAACAAGTTATTTGATTAAGTTCCCCAAATAGCACTATCACTAATTATAATTATTAGAAGAAAAAATGAAATATTTCTTTGTATGCTTTCCTTTTTAGCAACAAGTTAACAAAAAAAATCTCTGAGAAATGTATCAGTAAACCAAGGGAAATGAATCCACATTTAATGGCCTAATGATTTCTCACTCTGATTTTATCACTAAATTTGAGATTTTGTAAGTGGTTAGCAGAAAACCAATGTAAGGTTTTTGCTTGGAGTCCTGGGAGAATCATAAAAATACTTCATTTTCATGGATTCACATAGCATCTTTATTCCACTGAGCTTGAATATAAAATAATAAAAAATAAAATATTAAGAGCTTACATATATAGAGTATCCACTGTATGTCAAGATCTGGGTTAGGTATATTCTTACATAATTTAGTGTATTCTCACAATAAGCCAGCCAAGTTTTTATCCATATTGGTTTTCATAATATTCCTGAGTCACTAATGAACAACTCCTTATTTACATTTCTCCAACAGAAGGTGACCCTAGGTCGTCAGAAAGTTACTTGTAGAAGAGTGATGAGAACTTGATATCCCTTATGTCCCCCACCCCCACCCCAGGCCACTGTGCTCTCTTAAGATTAGGCTATAATCACACCTCCTTGCTTCTTTACTTTCTTAGCACCTTGGGGGCCATGTGAGAAAGAGAAGAGCTTATTATACATTTTAAGGAGATGGAAGGATACTTAAGCACCTTGTCGCTATGAGGGACCACCTTCCCCTACAGGCCTCTGATGGTGTGGTTGGCTGCTTCTGAAATGGCTCCCCAGGCTCCCCACTCCTGGCGTTCACCCTGCGTGATACCCAATCCTTGTTTGTGGGCTGGACTTAGTGACTTGTTTCTAACAAACAGAATAATGCAAAAGTATGTGTGTAGGTGTGGGTTCACTTATGATATTAAATCATAAAAGACTATGCATCCCACCTTGCTGACACTGTCTGGCTCTTCTTGCTTGTTGCTTTGATGAAGCAAACTGTCATGTTATAAGATGCCTTCTGGAGAGGCCCATATGGCAAGGAAGTGAGGACATACTCCAAACAACAGCGGGAGAGAACCCAATGTCTAGGGAGGCCCTGAATCCCACCCACCAGCACAAGCACTGAGCTTGGAAGTGGGTCCTTCCCCAGGTGAGCCTGTAATGGCTGTAGTCCAGCGGACACCTTGATTGCAGCCTTATGAGAGACCCTGCATCAGAGGATCCAGCTAACTTGTGTCCAGATTTCTGATCCACAGAATCTTTGAGATAATAAATGCTGTTCACTTTAAGCCACTATATTTTGGGATAATTTGTTACACAGCAACAGGTAACTAATACAGATAGGTTGATATACAGAAACATATTTTGCTGACTAGAGGGTTATGAAATGGATGGGGTTTTCATTTAGATCATATTTTAGACAAGATTTTATTTGGACCAGAACTATGTTCCACTGAGTATAAGTATAATCATTCCAATTACCTCCTTTGAACATTGCAATGGCATTCTTCACATATATTCAGTAGCTCATTTCAGAAAAGATTCTCTACGGAAGAACACTTCCCAGATGTGAGTTCTACTTCCTTTTTGAAAACCATATAGTATATTAATATTTTAAATGATTGAAGATGCTTCATTTAACTTCCTTTTTCCTACTCCCAAAGGAGTTTTGTAAACTTCATATTTGTCAAATACACCTCACAATCTATGAGGGAACATGGCTGCTCTAATTGGATGTTTGTTTCGAGACAATTTCCCCCCATACTAATGGTTTTCAAATAAAAATTTTAAAAATTTACTATTCTCTCAAAGTCTAGTTTAGTTTCAGGAAAGTTCTTCAGAAACTGTACATTGAGAAAAGTTAGGAATTTTGGTATATGAACTAAATAAAATAACGTTGGTTTAGGAAACTTTGGCCCTTTGGGAAGATCTTTTGAGAAGAAATGAGATGGTATAAGTAAACACACCTTGCAAACCATAAGGCAGATATCACATAAATAAAAAGATGATATTGGTTTATTATTTTCCACATTCCAGACACACCATTTATGGACTTGGAGGCAAAATGGAAAATTGTAAACACGTTTAAAATTTTTTTCTCTCTCATAACTACTGGTATTTTTCACTTGTTTTTCAAGCAACTTTCTCTAATTTTACTTTTGAGACCATCATTGAAACACAGGATTGACATTTTTATGATTACCTAATTTGTGAATGATCAAGGATGTTAGCCAAGTTAGAGTTTAGTAGTATTAGGAGAGTTTAGTAGAAAAAGTATGGTATGAGCATGATCTCACATTTCTAAAATAAATGGGGCATGTTACCAAGATATTTTAAAAATGGTTCTCTTCATTTTATTTACATAATTTTATTCTTTTGTGTATATGGCTGAATTTCAAGAACTTGTAGTGCAGAAAGTCACTGAATCTTGGCTCAGTGCTATAAGGTTCAGAGAGAAGATGATGTCACAAATCAATTTGTTCAACACCCAAAATGTACATGGATGGTCCTGTGCTAGGTCCTGAGAGACTGGGGTGGACAGGAGACAAATCTATGTCCTCTCCTGGAGTCGTTTACAATGTAAATGGTCAAATAAGACTAGTATAGGTCAAATAGTTGGAAAATGATGCAATGTTGCAGTTATGTTGAATAAATGAGAAGAAGTGATATAGAATAAATATAAAAATTAAACTTTACAAATCGCTCTCTCAATTCTTATACTCAAGTTATTGCCGTGCCTCTTTTCAGCCAAACTCCTTCATTTATCTGTACGTGTTTACTCCTTTATCTTATCACCCATTCTGTATTGGATAGCTCTTGTACATCATTTTACTAAAGTCATGGCCAAGGTGACTGAATCCATGCACACTTCAACCAACTTGATGCAATGCAGTGTAATTGGTCCTGGGCACACACATGGATCCACTCTCTATTTAAGCATGTGCAATCTAGAAGAGCTGGGGAGTTAATGCTTATTGGGCCACCCTTCACCAAGGAGGGGCAGAAGCTGATGGACAAACACTTCCCCTTTTTATCCTCTGGGCAGAGCACTCCGTGATGCATTGCATAAGACTCCTCAGAAGGTCTGAAAGGGATCAAGAACAAGTAGGTCGTAATGGTGATCAACCCTATACCATAATCCTTTATTGGCATTTCTTCCTTCACTATTTCATTCTCCTGCTCTTACTTCCTAAAATTAAATTACCAAATAAATTATACTTATGCAAGCATTTGTCTCATGCTTGGTTTTCTAGAAAACTCAGTAAGCACATTCATACATACATTCCATTCTAAGATCCATCATGTTATAAAAGCATCTGTCACTGAGCTCAAAAAGACCACCAACAATGACAGTGTCAAGTTCATTTGCTATTTTTCAGGATTCACCCTACTTTACTTCTCAGCAGCATTTCTTTAACAATTGACTTAATAAATACTACTTCGTGCCAGGTACTGTTTCATGCAATTGAGGATATAGCAGTGACTAAAACAGACTAAGTCCCTGCTCTCATGGACCTTTCAGTCAAATGTGGGATGGGAGGAGACTACGAACATATATAAATTTAAAAATAAAAGTATGTCAGGGAAAGATAAATACTATGCAGGAAAATAAACTAGACAGGGGGCAAGAGGGATTGCCAGGGCAGGTGGAGGTTATTGGTTTGTGTATGGTGATCATGGGAGTATCACTGCAATGACTTGAGTGGACCTTTAAAGAAATTAGGGCACAAGTCATACAGCTATTTGGTAGTCAAGTATTTCAACCAGAAGAAACAAGTGCAAAGGCCTTGTGGAATGAGTCAGGGGAAAAGCAGTAGAAGATACAGTCAGGGACATAGCAGGGTCAGTCATGTTGGGCTGCAGGGTCACAGTGTTTTGACTTTTAACTTGGAGATGAAAGCCAATGGAGGCTATTGAACAAATAACAGAAGAGCAAATGATCTGACTTATATTGAATAAGGATCAGTCTGGCCATGGTGCGGGGAACAGATGGTAGAGGAACAGGAGTGGAGGTAGGGAAACCAATTCGGAGGCTGTTGCAGTTATCCAAGCAAATGTTGATGGTGTGAACCAGACAGTGGAGGTGATAACAAGTGGTCATAATATTCTGAAAATATTTTTTGATGATAGAGCTAAAAGGATTTGCTGCTGCAGGGTGTAAAAGAAAGCGAGGGGACAAAGATGACTCCAAGATTCTTGGGCTGAAGGACAGAAAATATTGAATTATCATTTACTAAGATGGGACTTTGGGAACAGCAGGTTGGGGAGGAAAGATGAGAATTTCTATATGGGACCTGATAATAAGAAATATCTAATTAGACATTTAAGAGTATGAGTCAGTTAGGCAGTCTAGTACCACAGCATCATCTAAATGGAGAGAAAGTGGGGTAGAGCTGTGGCTAAGGGACTGAATTTGGGTATTCTACCCTTTAGGGGTCTGCAATGAGGAGCACCCCTCCTTTAAGCAGCATTTTCTTTCTTTGGAGTATATGCATAATAAGACATTTTATTGGTCTTTCTCCCATCTGTTGGGCCGCCTTTTACTCATCCCTTTGGAGATTTATCCTTTATAACCATTATAATATATATTGGAGTTCCTTAAAACTCACTCTTGAGCATTCTTCTCTTTTCATTTATCTCATATAATTCTTCCCCCTGGGTGGCTTCATTCACACCTGTGGTTTTACTTTTCCTCCTTCAAGGTAAGTGCCCTCAAGATTTTCTCCATTCCATACCTTCCCTATGAAATTATTTACTTAAATATCTTAGAGTCACCTGAAACTCGACAATCCCAAAATCAAATTCATAAACAACTTACAATCTCTCCTGCCTACTTTTACCACAAACCTATTGGAGATGACTCTTCTCTCCAGCCACAATGGATTTTTTTATCCTTATTCCCCTTGCATGCTTCTGCCATAAGGACTTTTCAGATACTTTTAAGTTTCACTTCCTTGTGGAAGTCTTCACTCCTAGATCAAACCCCTTCATTTTATGCTCACATAACTTTCCTTTGCTATCCTTCTCACCACTGCACTGTTTACACATTTAGTTATATTGTAAGCTCTGTGAGGTAAAGTAGCATATCTGTTTGGTACAACATAATGCCCAAAAACTTTTTTAAAATAAAAGAATAAATTGACATACCAGTGTGGATTAGAATAAGTGAAATCTTGCTTGGAAATATGACCTTTTTCAGACCCTTGGAGAAGAACATTGGAGAGAAAAATCGGGACTAATATTTATTGAGCATCTACCATTTGCCAGATCTGTATTTTGCAGCAATACTATCAGATACACAGTTATACTTGATTAAAGATAGGAACTCAAGCTCAAAGGAGTCAATTAATTGCTTGAAAGCATCAGAACTTTGAACCTAGGGTTATTTACTTTCAAGTACACTATCTTTGGGTAGGCATCAAAAAGAAGTCAAGGTTGGATAGATGGTGATTATACTGACACAATGTGGAATATCTGGATTTTTTTTGAAGGAAGATAACTCTTTATGCTGCCATGTTATTTCAAATCTCACATTGACTCAAACAAATGAGAAGTGCTCAGGAATTAGACAGTTGGTTTATGTTAAAACATTTTTATGATAGTCTTTCTAAAATTTTTATTAGAGAAGTTGTGAGTTTACAAAACAATCATGCATAATGTGCAGAATTCCCATAATCACCCCACCACCAATACTCTGCATTGTTGTGGAACACTTGTTACAAATTATGAAAGATCATCAAAATATCACAGTAACTAAGGTCCAAAGTTTACATTTGGTGTATTTTTTCCATAACCCCCCTATTACTAACACCATATATTAGTATTGTACATTTGTTATGATTCATGAGAGAATGTCCTCGTATTTGTACTGTTAACCACAATCCATCATCCACCACATGGTTCACTGTGTTACACAGTCCCAGCCTTGTACACACCATCCAAAGTGTTTACCCAGGGAAATGGATTTGGCTAAACAGATAAGAGTATCCGCCTATCACACGGGAGGTCCAGGGTTCAAACCAAGGGTCTCCTGACCCATGTGGTAAGCTGGCCCACATGCAGTGCTGATGCACGCCAAGGAGTACCGTGCCACGCAGGGGAGTCGCCCACATAGGGGAGCCCTACGTGCAAGGAGTGTGTCCTGTAAGGAGAGCAGGCCCGCGTGTAAAAAGTACAGCCTGCCCAGAAATGGTGCCACACACATGGAGAGCTGACGCAGCAAGATGATGCAACAAAAAGAGACACAGATTCCTGGTGCCGCTGACAAGAATACAAGTGGACACAGAAGAACACACAGCAAATGGACACAGAGAGCAGACTGGGGGTGGGGGGGTAGGGAAGGGGAGAGGAAAAAAATCTTAAAAAAACCAAGTGTACACTCAGTGGCTCTCAGTTTCATCACAGATTTGTGCTGTCAGTACCTCAATTTTAGAACATTTTCCTTACTCCAACACAGAAAGTCTCATGCCCCGCTATTTTTGACCCATAGCGTTGACATAGTAACTTCTTTGCCATTTGATGCAAGAATATTTCGATACTGCTATTAACTCTAGTCCTTAAGTTAATTGATTCTATTTTCCCATGTATTACCATATTCTTAACACCCTGTAATAGCGGCATACACTTGTTCTAGTTCATAGAAGAACATTCTTATATTTGTATTATAAACCACAATCCTTATCCACCATCGAGTTCACTATGTTATACAGCTCCTAGATTATCCTCTTTCAGTTGACATTTATGTCCCTAGACGTAATGCCACAATCACATTTATAAATCAGCAGTGTTACTTATTAGTCAAAAGGCGTGCTGATACAAAATACCAGAAATTGGTTGTTTTTTATAAAGGGTATTTATTTGGGGTAGGAGCCTCCTGATACCAGGCCATAAAGCATAAATTACTTCCCTCACCAAAGTCTATTTGGAGCAAGATGGCTGATGATGTCTGCGAGGGTTCAGGCTTTCTGGGTCCCAGTCTTCCTGGGGCTTGCTTTTCTCTGGGTTCAAGGTTCCTTCCTTCCTGGTGCTGGCTTCTCTTTCCTCTGGGTGCTGACTTTCTGGGTCTTTAGCATCAGACTCTAACATCAGAAATCCTCAGCTCTGTTCTTCACCATGCCTTTTATCTGTGAGTCCCTACCCACCAAGGGGTGGGGATGCAATGCCCTAATCATAACTCAGTCATGCCCAGGTACAGATCAGATTACAAACATAATCCAATATTACTTTTTGGAATTCATCAGTTACATCAGACTGTTACAGTTACACTCACTATAATGTGTTATCATCAATGCTATCCATTTTTTACACATTTACAATCAATCTAATTAAAAATTTTACATACATTAAACATCGATACCCCTTCTCATCTCTCATGCTATCTCCTAGTTTGATAGTCTTTTAATGAAAATTTGAATTGGTTCATATAAACAAGATATTCTAACTGCCATTGAGATACATAAATAAGAATATGATAAGCATAGATCCCAGGGAAAAGAATTAATTTCCTTTCGATTCAATGGGAATCTCATAAAATAATACCCATGTGGAAAACACTGTGCAACCCTCATGAGAATATCAAAAGGTTCAAATATCCTAAAGAAATTTATTTAACTTTGTTAAACTAGAGTTATCAAATTTATGTCAAAATGTAATCCTTCCTCCCTCCCCCCGCCCCCAAAGAATATTCATTAACCTTTTGAGGGATAAGTATTCTAACATTAAATATGGCTTAGGAAATCCTGGTCTATTTCATTTATTCCAGAATTAAAGATCTAGACACTTCCCTTAAAATCTATTTTCCTTTTGTAAAATCAATTTATATTTTTATTTATCCAGTTAAGAAGTTATTCCTAATATCTAACTTCAAATTCTTATGCTGAACCCTAAGGTTTTCCCCTCTGTTTCTTCAAAGACCAGAGACTACTTCCTTGGAAAATTACACATTCAGTAGCTGCTCAATACTTGAAAACTATCAAAGGTTACTTCTTTTATTCAAGTTAAAATGATCACATAGTACTTATTTTCAATATTTTAATCATTTTATAGGTCTCTGGATCCATCCCAAATTTTCCATATTTTCATTCACTTGAGAAAACAAACTGAACACAATCCTGCTCCAAAGGCCAACAAATGTACAGTGAGAAAAGGTTGAGGTTTCTATTTATAGCCAGTATTCTCACATTTAGCCAAATATTCTTTACCATAAAGGTTACTGGTTGGAATGGGACCCTTAGGCACTCTTAGCAAAGGAGCATTGGGAACGTGGAGGAAAACTGGTGGAGAATTCTACCACACACAAAACCACAGAATCATAGATGGAGCACTCTCATGCTTCAAATGATCCAATGCCAGAATCTCTTCTATAACAATCAGGATAACAAATATAAAACTTTGTTTTGAAATCTTCTAGGAGTAGAATGCTTGTTACCTTACAAGATATTCCATCCCATTGCTTGGGTGCTACAATTGACCTGAAATCTATCTTTCTGTGATCTCCTGGAGCAATACCGAATGAATCCATTACTTTGTCCACATGAAAGTCCTTCAGATACCTGCTGAATTTTTTCTCTCATTCAGGTGTAAGGATTATATTTTTGGTGGTTTCCAAAGGATGACCTTGTTTCATGCCCATCATGCCGAGGAGCTAGAAGCTTACAAATGTTAGATTAGGGCTAGATATAGCAAATGCAGAATCAGGAGGCTAAAAGTCACCTCTTAGAACGTGAAGCTCACCAACTGCTCCCAGTCCCTCAAAGAGATACATATGCTCATTGTTTCGAGGAATTTGGACGGAGAAAATGAAAACTTTTACAGGTGACATTTTAAAAAAAGCACAGGGACGCGGACTTGGCCCAATGGATAGGGCATCTGCCTACCACATGGGAGGTTCGTGGTTCAAACCCTGGGCCTCCTTGACCCATGTGGAACTGGTCCCTGTGCAGTGCTGATGCGTGCAAGGAGTGCCACGCCACGCAGGGTGTCCCCCGTGTAGGGGAGCCCCACGCGCAAGGAGTGTGCTCTGTAAGGAGAGCCGCCCAGTGTGAAAGAAAATGCAGCCTGCCCAAGAATGGTGCTGCACACACAGAGAGCTGACACAACAAGATGATGATGCAACAAAAAGAAACACAGATTCCCAGTGCTGCTGATAAGGATAGAAGCTGTCACAGAAGAACATACAGCGAATGGACAGAGAGAGCAGATAACTGGGGTGGGGGGAGGGGAAGGGAGAGAAATAAATAAAAAATAAATCTTAAAAAAAAAAAGCACAGAAAAATGGAAAGCTGAACTCATAAAAAGTCTTAAAAAGATCTATATTTTTTAAGGAATAAAGTTGAAAACTCCAATAATTAATCCAGCGGTAAAACCAACTTTTTAAAAATATATTTTTTATTTATTTTTAAAAGATATTTAGATTATATAAAATGTTACATAAGAAAATATAAGGGATCCCCATATGCCTCACTCCCCAACCTCCCACTTTCCTCCACATCAATAACTTCTTTCATTAGTGTGGAACATTCATTGCAATTGATGAACACATTTTGGAGCAATTCCACTCAGCATGGATTATAGTTTTCATTATAGTTTACACTCTCTCCCACTCAATTCTGTAGATTATGGCAGGATATACAATTGCCTGTATCTATCATTGCAATGTCATTCAGGTCAATTCCAAGTCTTGAAAATGCCCCCATATTACACCCTTTTTCCCTCTTCCTGACTTCAGCACCTTCAGTGGCCACTGTCTCCACATCTAACTTTTAAAAGAAATTGAACTTGCATCTCCATGGGAACTAACCCTTGGACCTCCCAAAATGAGAGGTAAATCAACAAGTTTGCCCTTCACTACTATGGGAAGATTCTCTCAAATTCACCAAGGAGTGATTCTGAACAGAATTAAAATGCAGGTACCATGAGATGTCTCAGAAGCTTCTGAAAACTCTAATTAAAGTGGTCTCAGAAGAAACAGAAAGGCTATAAAATTCTGTATTTTATTTGCCAGATAACAAAGTCCCACAAATGCGTATTTCAAAGGTTACAAATCTCTTGTAAACTAAACATCTGCTTCACTTACAACTTTCACTTGCTAACTCATTCAAAATTAAAGAGCCAAAATGAACCTAAGAATTTTTATCAGCATGATAATGAAAAACATTCTAGATTTTCAAGTTTCAAGTTTTAGGCTACAACTAAAGCCCAGGGTAAGATTTTATAGAAAATTCTGGTGAAATTTTATAGAAGACTCATTAGAAATGTTAGAAATAGAGATTTATATAATGAAAATGATAGCTCAACCCCTATCTAGAACACTACAAATTGCTCAAAGATAATTAATGTGCTAATTTAGTTTAGAGAGAACCTGGCAGTAGCTTTTTATTCTTTGGATAAAAACTTATGGTGTGGCTTAGGAAGATGGCAAGAAAAATAACTGCATGAAATAATCACATCAATCTCTATAAAAAGACAAGTTCTCACAATCTCCGCAAGAAAGTCATGTGAAATAGTCCTAAAGTGAAAGTCATTAAGCTAAGACTTTTATACCCTTCCTGTCTCCTAGGTGGCAGTGTGGCATACAAGAGAGATTATCCCAGGATCAAAACATTTCAGGATTCAAAGGATTCAAGGAAAAATACTTAATGTCTCAGAATAAAGACAGAAAGAAATACTACTTACTGGTTCCACATTATATGAAAAAAGTGCATACTCTTTATCTGGAGATATTTCATATCTGATGGCTCTTAATGATTCCTACAAAAAAATACAAAGAATTTCAAAGTATTACATATAACATAACCAAGAATTTTGTAATAAAACTGTACACTCTGGTGTTATTTTGAAAATTTGCTAATAAAATTACTATGCAACAAACTTGCTATAGCATATTAAAAATGGCTCTTATTCTCTTCTTGTTTGTCTGAACAATATCCAGTTAATTGATACTTTTTCACATTTTGGTCTTTTTTTCAAGTTTTTTTTTTTTTTTTTAAAGATTTATTTAATTTATTTAATTTCCCCCCCTCCCCTGGTTGTCTGTTCTCTGTGTCTATTTGCTGCGTCTTGTTTCTTTTTCCGCTTCTGTTGTCGTCAGCGGCACGGGAAGTGTGGGCGGCGCCTTTCCTGGGCAGGCTGCACTTTCTTTTCACGCTGGGCGGCTTTCCTCACGGGCGCACTGCTTGCGCGTGGGGCTCCCCCACGCGGGGGACACCCTTGCGTGGCACGGCACTCCTTGCGCGCATCAGCACTGCGCATGGCCAGCTCCACATGGGTCAAGGAGGCCCGGGGTTTGAACCGCGGACCTCCCATATGGTAGACGGACGCCCTAACCACTGGGCCAAAGTCCGTTTCCCTTTTTTCAAGTTTTAACAATACATTTGTACCTAGTAAAGCAAATCAATTTGAAATAAGTATAAAAACAAGCAACCTTTGTCAGCAGCACTCCCACGTTTTCTGTATATTTCCAAATCCTTTTCCTTGTTCACTTATAAATTATGTGGATTTGGGAGTGTTTCTTACTAAAATAGAATCATATTTTATATTATTTTGCAACTTGCTTTCTCACATAAAAATTCATTTTGCACACTCCTACAAGTTAGTATATGGAGGACTATCCTTTTTTCCTTTTAATATGTGGTCATGAGAAATGCCATGTTTCCTTTTAACTTACGCCACTTTTCCCACCCCACTCACACTGCTGCACAGATCCTCCTCGCCGCCCCTCCACTCCTAAGAGCCCTCTACTGTCAACCTGGTGTGGCTCACTGTATAAATGCTCATACAACCAAATGAAAACATACAGATTACACAATATTTTAAAATGACATCACAAGATAGTTTTACTTTAGTGTTTTCTCACGCAACCATACCTTAAAGAAAAGACTCCAAAGCCATTGGTTCAGTTTGAATTAGCAATTTTTGAAGACTGTATAATGTTCCAAGATGTGGCTATAACTGAATTTATTCACTTAGGGGTCCTTACTAAAGGGTAATTACTTTGTTTCCAATTTGTTGCCACCATAAACAATGTTGTAATAAAGACCTTCATTCACGAATCCTTACTGCTTGACGATTGCTAAGGTGGGGTACGTCTCTCAATTTATTTACAAGGCTTTAAAAAATTTAATAGATATTGCTAAATTGTTTTTCTAAAATGATTTTGGAATTTACACTGCCACTACTGATAAATGAATATATCCTATTTTTCCTTCTCTGACAGCCGTAAGTGATATTTTTCTTTCTTTAATTTTGGAACACCTTAGAGTGTAAAGTGGTGCCTCACTTTTAGTTTCTATTTCTCTGTTTATGAGTACATTTGATCATCATTACATTAGACAATGTGGATTTTACCTTTAAAGAGTTGTCTCTATCTCCTTGGCATTATTTTTCATAGTGCAAATTT
Source organism: Dasypus novemcinctus (assembly GCF_030445035.2). Taxonomy (NCBI): domain Eukaryota; kingdom Metazoa; phylum Chordata; class Mammalia; order Cingulata; family Dasypodidae; genus Dasypus; species Dasypus novemcinctus. The sequence goes on along the minus strand of NC_080677.1, from coordinate 135,984,750 downwards.
TCTCTTCCTTTTCTTTTCTAAGCTCACTGTTATAATGTTTCCACCCCCACCATGTCACCAAAACTCCTTTTCTGGAGGTTACAAAAGACTCATGTTGTTAAATGTCATAATTTCTCAGGTCTCATCTCACTTGACTTATTTGAAAATTGATCACTTTCTCTTCAGTTGGCTTTCAGGACACACACTCCTACATTCCCAGCTGTTTCTTTCTATGCTGTATGTATATATGTATGTACGTATGTATTCATTTGAGAATGAAAAATCATACTAAAATATAGGGTTTCCAAATACTACCACCCTATTATTAACACCTTGCACTGGTGAGAAATTTGTTACAATTGATGAATACACATCTTTATAATTGAACTGTTAACCAAAGTCCATGGTTTATTTGGTTTAACATGAATTAAACCAAGCTCCATCCTCTTCCCTTTTAGCTCCTGTCACTCCTTCATCTCAAATAACAGCAATTCCATTCACTCAGCTGATGGGACAAAAACCCTTGGCCATCTTGTGTGTGTCTCTCTCTCTTACGTATCTTACACCCAGTTAATTAGAAAATACTCTTGTTCTACCTTCAAAATATATTCAGAACCATTCTATTTCTTCTCTACTTCTACCACTCTAGTTTAAGACATCAACTTCTTCTTCTTCTTTTTTTTTTTTTTAGCTATTTAGCAAACAAAATAGTCTTCTAACTGCCATCCCAGATTGTACCTTTGCCCTTCTGCATTCCATTTTCACCACAGGGGCCAGAGCCATGTATTAAATATGTAAGTCATTACATCATTCCCCTGCTTGAAACCCTCTTTCCCATCTCATTCATGGTAAAAGCCAAAGTGTGACCAGCGGGCCCTGTGTGTCCCGGTCCCCATTCAGCTCTTAGTTCCCACCTCCTATGCTATCCCTCATCCCCCTTAGTTCCTTTGCTGGCCACACTGTTTTCCCACCCTCCTAAATCAAGCCAGGCCCACATTTGTCTCAGTCTTTGCAGCTGCTGTTCCCTCTGCCTGAAATGCTCTCCACCTTTCATTTCTTTAAGACTGCTTTTCAAAAGTCACTTTGTAAGTATGGCCTTCCATGACCTTCAATAGATCCAAAATTTTATCTTGTCCCAATTTTTCATAATCCCTTTCTCTGATTTATTTCCTTAGGCCTAGTCAATATCTAATATAATGTATTTTACTTATTTATCTTACTTGTTGCCTAGCTCCTTTATTAGAATGTAACCTCCTGGAGAGGAGGGTTTTAAAAATTCTTAAATTTCACTCAGCAATGTTTTGTGGTGTTCAGTGCACAAGGAATGCACACATTTTGTTAAACTTTCCTTAAGTATTTAATATATTGATGCTTTTACATGGTATATTTTAATTTCAATATCCAATTGTTTATTTCTAGTTGATTTTCAACCTTTTACATATATTGACATCTGTTTAATGGGCCAGAACATGATCTATCTTAGTGAATATTCCAGGTGAAATCACAGAGAATGTATATTATACTGTTCTTGAGTGGTGTGTTCTACAAACATCAATGATGTCAAGTTGGTTATTAGGGTTTACAAGACATCTATATCCTTACTGATTTTTCATTCTATACATTCTATCAATTATTCAGAGAAGAATGTTGTACTTTCCAACTATAATTGAGGATTTGTCTATTTCTCCTTTTGGTTCAACCAATTCTTACTTTAAATATTGTAGCTCTATTGCTAGGTGCATATACATTAAGATTGTTTTATCTTCTTGAGGAACTGATACCTTTATCAGTATAAAATTTTCCTACTTATTTCTGATAATATTTCTTGTTCTAAAGTTTACTTTGTCTTATATTAATATAGTCATCTAAGTTTTATTTTGATTAGTGCTTTGATAGTGTATCTTTTTCCAACCATTGAATTTTAACCATGTCTTTATATTTAAAATAGATTCTTGTGTAGTATATAATTGGGTCTTGTTTTAAAAAGTAATCTCAAAATCCTCCAAGTGTTGTAAGGGGGGGGGGGGGAGGTGCTTGTAGACTTAATGATACAGGATATCAATTATCTTCCAGTTTATGATGGCATTGTTTTCTAATTATGTCATTATCTCCATAATGCATTAAAATATATTCATATATCAAATACTCATTTATATTAGATCCCACTTCTGAATTCTTTAATCTCTTTCACTGCTATCTATGCTATTTCCATGCAAAATTTTATGATTTTAAGCTTGGACTATGGAATCAAAATACCTGTGATTCATAGCCTGGTTACACCACTTACTATGTGACATTTAGCATGTTTTTTAATCTCTCTATGCTTCTATAAGAAGAAGATAATAGGTGTATCCTCCTCACTGTTGATGTGAAATTTCAATAAAGTAATACAATGCCTGGTACATAGCAAGTATTCAAGGGTGTTAGCTATTATTGTTATTGAGTTGACTAAAATGTCTTTATTATATGTTTAGATATTAAGTATAGACAGTAAATATTATTATACATCTTTAATTTTTTCATGGCTGTATTTAAATGTTTATTCTTACATATGACAAGATCATTTTAGCAAACATTCAATGCTAAAAAAAATTTCAGAGTTCAAATTAGTACTATATATTAACAGAGTTTTAATATGAATTTTAAGAAAATTAACATTTTAATATTGTCTCCTTATATACCATCAGTTATATCTTTAAATTCATTCAAATCTTGTATAAGATTTTATAGTTTTCTATACTCTAATTCTTATGTCATTTTTGTTAAATTTATTCAGAGGCATTTTATAGTTTTGTTTTTACAGTGAATGGAATATTTTCCCCATTTCACTATGGTATTTACACTTGTTGAAAAGTTATTGAATTATTTATAAATCAATATATAATTGCATACACACATATACAATATATACATATATAACAGATATAGTTCTTATATTCTACTATCATAAGAAATACTCTTATTATTACAATCAATTTTATAACTAAAATCCTTTAGGTTTTCTGGGATAGAAATATATTATCAAAAAAGGGTAGGAGAGGCAGGGGTAGATGGCATCCAAGTGAGTGCACCCTCGTCATCTCTCCTGCAAAAAACCAGCTGAGTGGGGACAGAATCCTGCCTTAGTGAGCAGTTTTAGAAACCCACAAAGTAGGAGCCTTCTGGACATCGATCTGGAGAGACTACAACAAAAGGAGAGCTTGCTCAAAGTAAAGCTGTGGGTTTCTGACACTAGAGCTGGAAGCTGTGGGAAGGCAAGGCAAAACCCTTCCCCTAGGGCTGATAGCTGCAGCATTCCCGGAACACCGCCGGTTGCACTTCTTACACCCCCAACCCCACATTCCCCGTAATCCACGTTCCCCAAACCCATGTCCCCCGAGCCCACATTCTCAGAAGGCCATTTTCTCCAAACTCAGCACTCCCCAAACGCCAGCATTCCCTAGCCCTCTGGTCACAGATAAACTCCAAGAGCGGGAGGGTTTTGGTGAGGGATGCAGAGGGGCCCGAGGAGTGCAGGTTTGATTGTCTGGTCCCCCCTTTTTTTGAGCTTGGGGGAGCATGCCAACTGGCTTGGGAATAGGCTAGGAAGAGGAGAGGTGAATCTGCTGGGAGAGCCCAATTTACATAAACACCATGGGACCGGAAAACTTGGTCTGGGAGAAGGTGGAGTCAGAAAATTAACTAGTCCTATTGTAGCACACCTAAGGGAGGGGGACAGTAGGACATGCTTTGTAAGCTTCCAATAGCATATTTAGAGTTCCTGGCAAGATGTGGATGCTCTCTCTCAAAGAAACTAAGACTCATTATTTTCTGTGGTGAGTTGGTCCACCAGAGTCCCATTTGAATCTCTGAGGGGAGCCCACACATGGCTTTCCTGCTGCCCTGGGAGAGAAGGAAGTGAGGAAGGGAGAAAGGAGGGAGGATAGACTCCTAAGCAGTTTATTCAACTGCAAAGAGAAGTCTATGCTTGAGGCCTTGTCTGGTCTTTTTTGTTGGTTTGTTTTCTTGTCTTTCCTTCTTCTTTATCTGCCTAAGTCCCTGTGTCTCTCTCTCTCTTCCCCGCTTCCCCGACACCTTTTTCTTTTTACTTTTTTTCCTATTAGGTGCTGCAGGCAGTGTTTCTTATTTGCTATGCTTCCTTATCCTCAATTTCCTCTTTTCTGGGTGCATTGATTTTGGCTGCCAACATGATCCCTTTTACTTTACATCCTTCTAACTTCCATCATCTATTGTTTCCCTTACATTCCACCTCTCTTGGTTTAGCCCCCAATTTCTCTGACTTTTTATTTCTAACACCTCTATTCTGTTTTCTATCTGTTATTCACTCTTTATGTTGCTTTCCTTTCTTTCTCTTTCCCTGTATCTTGACCACACTGGCCTTTCAGTTCATACTATATTCTTCCCCATATTCCATTACCCGTATTCCATTACTATCTCATTGTACTCCACTTTTTTTACTGTTATAATTTTACCCAGCTCATATGAGTTTAATAGCCATTCTCCTAGATTTCACATGGTTCTCCTGCTAACATTTACTATCAATACTACTACTATACTTTCTCTTTTCTTACATATTTTGCCTTCCCTGGCACTAATATTTTCTTTCAAGGGAACTTAGACAACAAGAAAATAGAATATGAAGAACAAAGTGTCAAAGAAAAGACTTACATACACAAAAACAGCACCTAAATAAACCCTGAAAATAGACAGAGAAGCAAATCAACTGAACAAACACATCAAGATAAAATGAGGACCAGACAGGAACAAATTACAAACCATTCCAATAATCAGGAAAATATGGCCCAATCCAATGAACAAACTAAAAACCAGGAAGTAGAGCAGAACATTGAACAATTAATCAATGCTCTCAAAACATATATCAAGGACAAATTTAATGAAGTGAAGAAAGAGATTAAGGATATTAAGAAAAAAACTTGGAGAGCATACAGAAAAAATTGTAAACATACACAAAAAGATAATGGATATGATGGTGATGAACGGTACAATCCAAGAAATCAAAAATACATTCTCACCAAATAACAGCAGATTTGAAGAGGCAGAGGAAAGAATTAGTGATGTGGAAGACAGTACATCTGAACTCAAACAGATAATAGAATTTATCGATAAAAAGACAGAAAAATTCCAGCAAGGACCTGAATGACAACACAAAATGCACAAACATGCACATTATAGGCATCCCAGGAGGAGAAGAGAAGGGAAAGGGGACAGAAAGAGTGTTGGAATAAATAATGGCTGAAAACTTCCCAAACCTATGGAGGGAGATGGATGTACATGTCCAGGAAGCACAACGCACCCCGAACAGCATAAACCCCAACAGGCCTACCCCAAGACATATACTTGTCAAATAATCCAGCGCTGAAGACAAAGAGAAAATACTGAAAGCAGCAAGAGGAAAGAGAGCCATCACATACAAGGGAAGCTCAATAAGATTAAGGGCTGATTTCTTATCTGAAACCATGGAGGCAAGAAGGCAGTGGTATGACACAGTCAAGGTACTAAAAGAAAAAAATTTCCAACCAGGAATACTCTATCCAGCAAAGCTGGCATTAAAAAATGATGGAGAGTTCAAAATATTCACAGATAAACAGGAACTAAGAGAGTATGCCAACAAGAAACCTGCCCTTCAAGAAATACTGAAGGGAGTTCTGCAGGAGGAAAGAAAAAAACAGGAGAGACAAAGTTGGAAGAGAGTGTAAGAACAACTAAAATGACAAAAAGAGGGGGAAAAAACCCCAACAATGTGACATACACAATTCCAAAGAAAATATGGCTAATGTAAGTAATTCCTTGAGAGTAACAACACTGAATATCAATGGTTAAATTCACCTGTCAAGAGACAGAGATTGGAAGAATAGATAAGGAAATATGAACCATCATATGCTCTCTATAAGACACATATCTTAGACCCAGGGATTCAAGGAGGTTGAAAGTGAATGGCTGGAAAACAATCTTACAGGCAAACAATAACCAAAAAAGGTCAGGAGTAGCTATATTAATATCAGACAAAATAGACTTTAAATGCAAAACTATCGTGAGAGACAAAGATGGACACTACATATTAGTAAAAGGGGTAACCTTTCAAGAAGAAAGAACAATCATAAACATTTATGCTCCTAACCAGGGTGCCTGCAAATATGTGAGGCAAACAGTGGAAAAACTAAGTGAAGGAATAGATGCCTCTACAGTTATAATGGGGGACTTTAATATACCACTCTCACCATTGGACAGAACATCTCAACAGAGAATCAATAAAGAAACAAAGACTTTGAACAATATATTAGAGGAGCTAGACCTAATAGACATATACAGAACCTTACACTGAAACAGAGCAGGGTATACATTCTTCTTAAGCACACATGGATCATTCTCCAAAATAGACCATGTGCCAGGCCACAGAGAAAGTCTCAATGAATTCAGAAAGATAGAAATCATACAAAATAATTTCTCTGACCACAGTGGAATGAAGCTGGAAATCTGCCGAGGGCCACAGACCCAGATTAGGAACCAAGATATGGAAATTAAACAACACACTCTTAGACAAACAGTGGGTCAAGAAGGAAGTTGCAAAAGAAATCAGTAAATACCTTGAAACTAATGAAAATGACAACACAACATATTAAAACTTATGGGATGCAGCAAAAGCTGTACTGAGAGGGAAATTCGTAGCCATAATTCATACATCAAAAAAGAAGAAAGAGCTAAAATCAAAGACCTACCTGCACAACTAGAGGAATTAGTAAAAAAAAAAAAAAAAAAGATAACAACAACCAACTAACCCCAAAGGAAGAAGAAAGAAATAAACAACAAAGATGAGAGCAGAACTAAATGAAATAGAAAATAAAAGCGCTAGAAAAAATAAACAAACAAGGAGCTGGTTCTTTGAGAAGATCAATAAAATTGACAAACTCTTAGCTAGAACAACAAAGAACAAAAGAGAGAAGATGCAAATATACAAAACAAGAAATGAGAAAGGGGATATCACCAATGACCCCACAGAAATAAAGACTATCATAAGAGGATACGTTGAAAAACTATATGCCACCAAGAAGGACAATTTAGAGGAAATGGGCACATTCCTAGAAACACATAAGCAGCCTACATTGATGAAAGAAGATGATTTCAACAAACCAATCATAGGTAAAGAGATAAAATCAGTCATTAAAAAACCTCTCAACTAAGAAGAGCCCTGGGCCAGATGGCTTCACAGATGAGTTCTACCAAACATTCAGGAAAGAACTAACACTAATCTTGCTTGAACTCTTCCCAAAAATTGAAATAGAAGAAACATTGCTTAACTCATTCTATGATGCCAACATTACCCTAATACCAAAGCCAAACAAAGACAACACAAGAAAGGAAAATTACAGACCAATCTCTCTAATGAACCTAAATGTGAAAATCCTCAACAAAATACTTGCTAATAATATTCAACAACACATTAAATGAATTATACACCATGACCAAGTGGGTTTCATTCCTGGTATGCAAGGATGGTTCAACCTAAGAAAATAAATTAATGTAATACACCACATAAACAGATCAAAGGGAAAAAATTACATGATAATATCTATAGATGCATAAAAAGCATTTGACAAAATATAGCACCCTTTCTTGACAAAAACACTGCAAAAGATAGGAATAGAAGGAAACTTTCTGAACATGATAAAGGGTATATATGAAAAACCCTCAGCTAATATCATTTACAATGGTGAAATCCTAAAATCTTTCCCTCTAAGATCAGGAACAAGACAAGGATGCCTACTATCATCCCTCCTATTTAACGCTGTGTTAGAAGTACTTGCTCAAGCACTGAGGCAAGAACCAGTTATAGAAGGCATCCAAATTGGAAAGGAAGAAGTCAAAATTTCACTATTTGCAGATGACATAAGCGTATACATTGAAAGTCCTGAGAAGTCTACAATAAAGCTTTTAGAACTTCTAAATGAGTTCAGTAAAGTCACAGGTTATAAGATCAATGTGCAAAGTCAGAATTTCTGTACACCAATAATGAGCAATCTGACAAGGAAATCAAGAAACAAATACCATTTACAATAGTAAATTAAAAAATCAAATACCTAGGAATAAATTTAACTAAAGATGTAAAAGACTTATACACAGAAAACTACACAGCACTGCTCAAGGAAATAAAAGAAGACTTAAATAAATGGAAGAATATTCCCTATTCATGGATAGGAAGACTAAATATCATTAAGATGTCTATCCTCCCTAAACTGATCTACAGATTCAATAGATTCCCAATAAAAATCAACACAGTATTTTTTAGTGAACTAGAAAAACTATGAAATTTATTTAGAAAGAAAAATCGCCAAAGACATACTGAAAAAGAAAAATGAAATTGGAGGAATCACACTACCTGACTTCAACACATATTACAAAGCTACAGTGGTGAAAACAGCATGGTATTGGCACAAGAATAGACATACTGACTAATGGAACTGAATTGAGAGTTCTGATATAAATCTTCATATATACAGTCATCTGATATTCAACAAGGCCACCAAGCTCACTCAACTGGAAGAGAATAGCCTCTTCAACAAATGATGCTCAGAGAACTGGATATCCATATGCAAATGAATGAAAGAGGATTACCATCTCACACCTTATACAAAAATCAACTCAAGATGGATCAAAGACCTAAATATAAGAGCCAAGATCATAAAGACCTTGGAAACAATGTAAGGAATCATCTGCAGGACACTGTAATAGGAAATAGCTCCATGAACTTTACACCCAAAGCACAAGGAGCAAAAGAACAAATAGATAAATGGGACCTCCTCAAAATAAAAGCCTTTTGCACCTCAAAGGAGTTTATCAAGAAAGTGAAAAGATAGCCTACCCAATGGGAGAAAATATTTGGTAACCATACATCTGATAGGAGACTAATATCCTGCATATATAAAGAAATCCATATCTCAAAAATAAAAAGACAAACAACCCATTTTAAAAAATGGGCAAGAGATTTGAACAGACACTTCTCCAAAGAAAAAATACAAATGGCTAAAAAGGACCAGAAAAAAATACTTGAAATCACTAGCTATCAGGGAAATGCAAATCAAAACTACAATGAGATACCATCTTACTCCTATAACACTGGCAGCTATTAAAAAAACAGAGACTACAAGTGTTGGAGAGGATGTGGAGGAATGGGAATACTCATCCACTGCTGGTGGGAATACAGAAGGATCCAGCCATTCTGGAGAACAGTTTGGCAGTTTCTTGGAAAACTAGCTACTTATTTGCCATATGACCCAGTAATTCCACTGCTGGGTATATACCCAGAAGAACTAAGGCAAACGTAACATGAACATGTAAAAAGACCATTGCTGGGAATGGGGGAAAAGGGTTTTATGTTGGATATATGGGAGCCCCGTATATTGTATATGTGACTTTAGTGTGGTCTAAAACTTTTTGAAGACAAAATTTAAAATTAAAAAAAAAAGGATGTAGACACTGAGGAAGGAATGAAAGAAATTGCCTTGCCACTGTACATACAGGGCAACACCTATTGCAGTGATGAAAGGCAAAACATCAAAAACAAAGTTTTATGATATTTTCCATTTTTTAATACCCCAATTTATTTTTTACTTTTAGTTTTTCTAAATTAGTATGTATTCTATTTCTAATCTTTAAACCTATCATTACCATTTCATTTTCCTACTAATTTAATTTGGCACTATATTAGGCTTCATTTATGAAGAAGTTTTGGACCACAGAGGGGTTAAACTATGGCAGGGGAGGAACACTGGTGTTGGGTGTTATTGATGGGGAACACATTGTTGGGAAGAAGTCCTCCAGGGCATGTATATAGGGTATATAAAAATGTTCTGATATTCGTTGGGTATTTTCATAGTAGTTATACTTACAAACAACAACTGAGGGAGTGCTGAGTTCTTAGCCAGGGGAGCTCTGTCACATTTCCCAATGGAACAGCAACAATCCTTCAAGTGTAAGGGCAAAGACCAGTGAAGAAGGATGCTTCAATGATGAGCCCTTGATACTGATGACTATGCTTATGAGCCTGTGCACCTGAAATTGAACTAGGCCTAGACCTGCAGGGTGCCTAAGAGTTACCTCCTAAGAGCCTCCATGTTGCTCAAATGTGGCCACTCTATAAGCCTAACTCAGCAAGTAAATGCATTACCTTCCCCTCAGCATAGGACGTGACTCCCAGGGATGAGCCTCCCTGGCCCTGAGGGATTACTACCAATCACTAACTGGTGATGCAACTAAAAAAAGACCTTGAATAAAAGGGGGAAATGGTAAAGAGAAATGAATTTATATGGCTAAAAGTCTTTAAAAAAGAGTCGGGAGGTCATCAGAGGGGTCACGCTTACGGACGCTTCAGCAGGATCCCAGAGACAGCCAAAGTAGATACAACCCCAGGTACTGGTGCTCCCAAGGGCTATGGAGACACACAGGTTCTATAGTCATGGCAGATGGCTCTGGAGTTCAGTGCCTTGTGAATGGGCCCTACTTTGGAATTTGTGTTCCTGAGTGTGATGGACTTGGACTCAGATGTGATCTTCCTACACATTCCTCTTCTGTCACTTTTACTGAACCTGTGATTGGTGCTGGGGTTGGTGTATACTCAGGAGACTTGAATCTCTGGACTGGCCATGTGCCAGCTGGGCCCTGAGCCTCGGCAAAGTTGCAAAACCTACTCTCCAGTTCACTGTACTTACCCAGGTCAGCTAACAGGGAGGTGAAGATGGTCCACCACCACAGCAAGGAACCAAGAATGTCTACAACTGCAAGCAGGAGAATCGCATTCATCAACCTTGTGGTATCTAAGCCCCCTCTCGATATAGAGGTGGAGTGGACAACACCATCCCAGGGTCCACAGGACGGAGGAATAAAATATGGATTAGTGTGGGTTTACTGGTATTCTACTATAGAACTATTGTGACTAGTAATGGAAGAAACTGCAGCATTGATGTGGAGAAAGTGGCCATGGTAGTTGTTGAGGGAAGAAGAGAAGTGATATGGGGGCATTTTCTGGACTTGGAAATGATATTCCTAAATGATATTGCAGAGACAGATGCTGACCATTATATATCCTGCCATAACCCACTGAATTGTAGAAAGTGTAAATTACAATGTAAACTATTATCTATGTGGTGCAGCAGTGCTCCAAAATGTATTCGTCAAATGCAAAGAAAGTGCCACAATGATGAAAGAGGCTGTTAATGTGGGAGGAGTGGGAACCTTTTATATTTTTTAATCTAACATTTTTTGTGATCTATGTATCTTCAAAAAAATACAATTAAAAATTTTTTTAAAGAAAAAAAAATTTTAAGTTACTTGATAAGAGCACTGGAGTCATATTAAAAAACTTTCAAAGCAATAGGTGATTCTCAAGCCAGAAACAACATAGCATTTTAAAACAGGCAAACCAACCTTGAACATTACGTATAAATATTTTTATACATATTTATACATATTTATATCAGAAAGTGGCCTTTTGGAAGAAGTCATGTATTTGTTTTTAGTTGTACTTTTTCTAAATTTAATAAAAATATCCTTAACACTAAGAAAAAAAAAAGGGTACATAATTTTTCTTCTATTTTCTAGTACTTATCCCAACCATTTAGCTTGCTCATATACTGCCTTTCCTACCATCTCAAAGAATATATTAAATATCTGTGATAATGGTGAGTATTCCTGCTTGATAGCTGTTTATAACTGAATTGGTTTTATTGTTTTCCATTTAAAATGTTCTTCACTGCTGGTTGGTTCTTGGTAAACAGACTTCATCATATTCACACAGTTTATTTCATCTTATCTTACCTGGAATTTTTATTAAGAGTTTCTGATAAACTTTATCCATGTCCTTGCAGCATCTAGTGATATAATTGTAAGGATTTTCTTCTAATTAATTTTAATTGATTTTTAAAATTAAGTCCTGATATTTAAATGCTACTATCATTAGTTATCCCTCCTTAGTCATTGCATATGATTTTAATACATAGCTGGACTCTACTTGCCAAAATTCTATTATAATTTTTGTGTCTATAATCACATGCGAGATTAATGTAGAGTTTACATTTTTCATTATTTGGAGCTATTTACTTAATAACCGCATAATTTTTCATAACATTCTAACTTCATTAAAAATACCAATCCATATATACGATGATCTCATTTACGTAAAATTTTATGTAGAGCAGCTCGGGCGGTGGGAGGAGCAATAGAGCCAGCAGCCCAGCTCGAGAAGGTTCTAGGCGCATGTGTCACTCAAGACCATCCAGATGCCCAAGAGGAAGGTCAGCTCCGCGGAAGTGGTGGGGAAGGAGGAGCCCGAGAGGACACCGGCAAGGCTATCCGCTAAACTCGCTCTGTGAAAGTGAAAACGAAGCCAAGAAAAGGCAGCGGGAAAGGATAAATCTTCAAACAAAATTGTGCAACCAAAAGGAAAAAGGAAAGCAAAGAGAAAACAAGCTGAACTGGCTAACCAAGAAACTAAAGAAGATTTACCTGTAGAAAATGGAGAAACTAAAAATAAGGAGAGCCCAGCCTCTGATGAAGCAGGAGAGAGAGAAGCCAAGTCTGGTTCATGCTGTATACCATATTTTATCAGTGGTCTCTATTTCTCCTTGTACAATCCAGAGGAATACTTTTATCAGCTATTTTATCAATGTAAGTTTTTTAGTAGATCTAGAAGAAACATTTTTTAAGAAGGCGATTGGAATCCCACCTCATCCCATTTTTTAAATGTAAATGCTTTTTTTTTTTAAGGGGAAATTATTTGCTGAGTGTTTATTTTTTGGTACAACCAGAAAACAGTGAGATATTGAATTATTGGAGGCTTTGACTATCAGGTATCAACTGAACATTCTACTGGGGGCTGGCAGTTTTTATACCCTTTAACACGACACATACTAAATGGTGATTTGGAATGACAGTCACGCATTTAATATGTGTTGAACATTTTAAATTACTACCACTTTTTAGTAGACATGTTTCTCAAAACCACTCCCTGATCTTGGCTCTCCCCATCAGAACTCTGTAACATCCTTGGTCATGGTCGTCCAGTTTTTCTAATAACCTTGTTACATGCTGTAAAAGATTGGAAATGTGAGTATGTACTGTGTATGGTAGTGTGAATTCATGGGATGTAAAAGATGTAATAGTTTATCAACATTTGAAGATATCAGTACTTGATATCCTCTTAAGGGAAACTTGCCTCTAAATTTTAAGCTGGAAAGTCACTGGAATACCCTTAGAAAAACACCTACATGGCTTTTTAGGTTTTTGGTGCATATGTTAAGAGTTGTGTACAAATTGTTCATAACGCCTAGGCTGATCTTCAAAACCACCAATAAAATCTCAATTGTGAAAGAACAACAAAAATTTTTATGTATGTTTCTGGTGAAATAGACATCCATAAGGCTAGTGTCTTGTTTTCATTTAATTTGTAAATATGCATGTGATTATTAAAACAGAGAAGGAAAAGTGGTCATTAGAGGAAGAGGATATATAAAATGACACAATTTTTCAATCAGTGAAAGAAAAATGAATAGTAAAAAGCATAAATATATTCATTGGAGTTTTCTGAAAACAGATGATCCCCTCATGATGCTCATAAAGGACAAATTAGAACAGTTATACAAGACGAATTGTGATAAAGACAAAAGGCAATCACAGAAGAGATGAAATGAATGAAAGGATACTATGTGCAACTTCATGGGAATACGTGTCAATCTTAAATGGGTGATCCTCTTCAACCCCTTCCTCTCCAACGAGGAGAAGGCAACACATGAGCCGGCATTAGGAAGTCTTACTGACTGCTAGGCAAGGCTGCAGCTGGGCCCTTAATATACTCTGAGATCACTGAATTTGGAAAGAGAGAGTACCAGGTGCCATTCCCAGTCTTGCCCTTTAGTAGCTGCAAGAACCAGAGACCACTTGAAAAATCTAGTTGCTATAAAAGAGTGTGAAAGGATGATTAAAGATCTACCATTAAACAGTTTCCAGATGGTTTCACAGCTGCGTTGTCTCTAACCTTTAAAATAGATCATTGCAGGAGGCTTAGCTGTTTCAGCATTGTTTGCATTAGGATGCACCGACAAAATGTTTTGCCTCTCCATTCTTTATCTTAAGTCAATACCAAGTGGCCTCAAAGAGTAGCCATGTAATAGTTAATGGTGGAGTCGCAAGGTCTGAAAAAAACAAAACACTTGAAGCTATTGCATCTTTCTCAGTTTCTAAAGTTATGGACTCAACCCCATCTGAACAATCCTAGAGACAAAGGCTTCAGGGAATCCTGTATGCAGTTGAGAAATAACTTAGTTCAGAATTAGACAAATTAGAATTAGTACATCTCAGTACTATCAGCTACCAGTAGTATGACTTAGAAAATGTTCTTTTAACCTCCCTAACCTTTATTTTTCTCACCTGTAAAATAAGAACAAAGCAATGCAGCTCACAGGATTCCCAAGTTTTCAATAAAATAGGAGAATGCATATTCAGTGTTTTGGATAGTTCCTGTTCACTTCCCTTGGTTTGCATTCAATGTATCAATTCATTCATTCATTTTTTCCCACATTTCCCCAAATGACCATGTCAAATATCTGCCCCTCTCCTGAGGCTCCTCACTCCATTTTCCTCAAAGCTCACCCCCTTTCTCAACTACAGAAATTTGTATAAAAGGAAGCCTTCCCACCTCCTTCCTACCTGCCTCCGGTTTTCTCTCCATATCACTGCCTCTTTCCTCCCCTCTCAGAGGCACCCACTTTTCTATTCATAGTTCAGAATTTGACCCCACCTGCCTTCCTCACCATGAATACAAGTCTGTTCCACAAGTTCTCCCTCTCCAAGTCCCCTCTCTTGTGTTACTTTCTCTTGCACCTCTCTAAACATGCAGGAGAATTTCTCAAGCTAAAAACAAACCCACGAAACTCTTCTTTAAACCCTAAGCAATCTTTCTCCTTCTCTGTACCATCAAACTACACCTTCAACTTCCTCATCTCAAGTGATGCCCAAACACAACATCCCATGAAAGGGGTATTGCAAATATCTGTGGCCTCTGTGCTCACCCTGCTTGACCTGTCTGCCTTCTTTCATGCCACATCTGACCCCAGGACACTCTTAAGGACATTATGTCAGGGTGCACAGCTTGCTAGCCAGGCACTCCCATCTCCTCCCCTGTGGGGAGCCAGGTGCAGTTTACACCATGGCACAACCTAGGCACATGGGATTGGTTCATATTAAGTTAGTCCGTAAAATCTTGGCTTTTCCCAAGGTTCTAGCCTCATTCCTCTTCTTAATTTTCATGTTTTCACTTAGTGGAATTAAGGGAATGGATAGAATTGTTTTCACTTCTATAGTAATACCTTCAAAGGTATCTGGTAGGCATCTCAAATTCATCCTAAATACCCCTTGCAGCAGCATCTTCCAAAAAGTCACCTTGATTTTCACTCTACAACCTATTACTTCTCCTGACTTGTAGGTCTGTTCCTGAGATCTCCCTCTTCCCTGCTAACAAAGTTCAAATCGCCATACGACACAGACTATTGTTTTTAATCTCACCTCCCTGTATACAAAATGTAACCAAATGTACCAATTCTACTTCCATGATATAACTTAAATCCATTTCCCCTCCTTGGTCTCATAGCCACTACCTTAATTCAGGAGCTCGTTTATCTTTTACTTGGATGTGAAGCAGCCCTTGTGTGCGCCTTGCCTTGTAATCTCTCACTTCTCCAAATCATCCTCCATATTGGTCTAGAGTTATTTTACTAAGGCACACAGACTTGATAATATTATCTTATTCAAAAATTCTACTTCTTCCAATTTCCTGTAAAGAATAGATGACCAAGTAAAGTTTTCCATGGCCTTGTTTTCCTTACCTTGATTTCATTTCACATAGCACCTCCATTACAAAATATATTATATAAAACTGTTATTTTTTTGTATCTAGGCTGAAAAGTACCTAAAAGTAAAACATGTTTTTGTAATCACTGTATCTATCCACCCATGTCTAGTCCAGTGCTTTGATCAAAGAATGTACTTAATGCCAAATCACTGACGATAAGGTATGATGAAACACCTACATCATATTACCTTTAGCCTACAGAAAATAGTAGGTTTGAGAACAGGCATATAAAATCACTTCCTTATTGCTTTTCAGATCTTTTAAAGTTCAAAGTATAAAATATTCTACTCAGCTGCTCATTTAGCACATAAAGAGTACAGCCCATAAATAAGTAAGAGGAAAAAAAGTCAAAATATACTTTTCTTCTCTGTTACATCTTGCAATAGGAGAAATAAAAAAGGAAAAGGATGGATGGGGAAAAATGAGGAAAAGGAAGAAAAAGAAAGGTTGGCTGAGAAACAAGTGGAGAAAAAGAGTAAAAGACACAGGTGGACAAGGAGAATAAAAGGTACCATGTACACACAGAAACAAACATATGGAAATAGTTCGGGCCATGACTTTTTGCAATATTCTGGCAAAAATTTTGTTCCTAGTCTAGTGGGAGGTTTGGAATTCAGGGGCAATTCAGTAACAAGTAAGCAAGGATGGACCACCGTGGGACCTGGACAGTCAGGCCCTGTGGAAAAAGATACCAGCAGCTATTTAACTCCAGCCAGATCTTGCTATGAATGAGAAAATGAGGTCTCGCTGCGGCCAGATCTTCCTATTTTTCAGGAAAAGTCAGAAATCTGAGCCTCATGTTTGTAAAAAAAACAATTTGGGAGGCAAACTAACCATTTCAGTGGTCATCCAAAGCCACCAGTTCTTTCCCCTCTGACCTGTAGACAAAAATAAGGATTTTTTCTTTTACATTTTTAGTTACCTGGTAACTGACATTCAGCCTAGGATTGGAAATTGCTAGCTGGCTCTCCCAGGCCTGTTCCCATTACAGACACTTCTAGTCATAAATCTGGTGGCCACAGTGTTTCAGCCAAGAAACACAGGGAATGCAGAAAATGGAATCTCCCTGGGGCTGGGCTGTTTTTACCTCAGGTCCTTGAAGTAGGTTGGAAAGATGATGCTTTGGGAGAGACTTGTTTCATATATAAATATCACACGGTGCTCTGGTGAGAACAAGAAAAGGGAAGGATGCAAAGGAATGGAGTCTTCTTTCTCCTCATAAAGCCTGCCACCTAGTTGGGTGGAAGCACTTAGTGAAAATTAAATGAAATAGAATGAAATGAAAATTATGGGTGGCGGACCTGGCCCAGTGGTTAGGGCGTCCACCTACCACATGGGAGGTCCGCGGTTCAAACCTTGGGCCTCCTTGACCTGTGTGGAGCTGGCCCATGCACAGTGCTGATGCGCGCAAGGAGTGCCCTGCCATGCAGGGGTGTCTCCACGTAGGGGAGTCCCACGCGTAAGGAGCGCACCCCGTAAGGAGAGCTGACCAGCGTGAAAGAAAGTGCAACCTAAGAATGGCGCCGCCCACACGGAGAACTGACACAACAAGATGACGCAACAAAAAGAAACACAGATTCCCCTGCCACTGACAACAACTGAAGCAGACAAAGAAGACAACGTAGCAAATAGACATAGAGAACAGACAACCGGGGTGGGGGGGGGGGGGGAAGGGGAGAGAAATAAATAAATAAATCTTAAAAAAAAAATTATGGAAGTCAAATATACTTGTAAAAAAAAAAAGAAAGAGTAAAAAAAGTGGTATCGGATTCTATTATCTGTAGCACAAGTGGGCCTGTTTATTGGATTTTCTTGCTTTGGGGATGGGTCTAATAATACTTGCCTAATTTATGCTTCTCTTTCTGAGGAGTTAGCATTAATTAGTTTTTAGAGAGTGAGAGAAAAATTCAAATTCTACGGTCAGAAGATTGTATAAAAGTAAAAGAAACAAAATGACTTGATTTAAATATTCTCATTAGTCATTAAAACAAGACACAAAAAGTGAGAAGACCTGATAAAAGCATAACAACAGGATGCCTTTTTTAATGACTTATTTTCCCTTCCAAGTATTTCCAGGAACCATGTATAGCTCTTACAAATTCATCACTGGAGGAAGCCTAATTTTTTTTAGATATGAAGCTGAATTTTTAAAAATCTGATTAAAATTATTGAATAACTGGTATTGAAATAGCAATTATGGAAATCACCACACTGGAAAATAATACAAAGAATTTCATCACTCAACAAGGATAACTATGTCAATAGTTCAATGTTAGCTTCCTATCTTTTCAATACACACAGATGACATTTATATTTGTTAACTGAAGTGTGTGATATTGTATTCTGTGTTTATTGAAAAATAGCATTATAAATATTTTTCATATAACTATATAGCTTTCATAATTATTAGATTAATAGCTACATCCTAGTTCATCTAATTTATTTATTATTTACTCATCTCATTTTCCCTAATTTCTGATATTTTCACTATGACAAATAATGCTACAACTTTGTGCATTTGGCTTTTCCTTACCTTTTTAAATTTTTTATTTACTTAAGAAAAAACTCCTTAGAATAAGTCAAATTGCATAAATATTTTATTGTTCTTGTAATGTATTTCCAAGTTGCTTTCCAAATACCTGTAATAATTTAAATGACACAATGACTAACCATGTCAGTCTCATCACCTCTTGCAACCAATGGTATTTTCAACAGAAAGGGTTTATAAAATATGAATATCACAGGTCAATATAGTGGTTTATTCTGAGCTGACCTGTGAGATGAAGAGTACCATAAAGTCCAAGTCCTGGGCCTAGAGGTCAAGTTTGCAGATACTCTTGGTTTCCTCATCTGAGAAAAAGGTTTGGATGACATAATGTCCAAAGTCTAGCCGAGCTTTACCTATCTAAAATGTAAAGCAGGCGGCGGACTTGGCCCAGTGGTTAGGGCGTACATTTACCACATGGGAGGTCCGTGGTTCAAACCCCGGGCCTCCTTGACCTGTGTGCAGCTGGCCCATGAGCAGTGCTGATGTGCACAGGGGGTGCCATGCCACGCAGGGGTGTCCCCTGCATAGGGGAGCCCCACCACAAGGAGTGTGCCCAATAAGGAGAGCCGCACAGTGCAAAAGAAAGTGCAGCCTGCCTAAGAATGGCGCCGCCCACACGGAGAACTGACACAACAAGATGACGCAACAAAAAGAAACACAGATTCCCGTGCTGCTGACAACAACAGAAGCGGACAAAGAAGACGCAGCTAATAGACACAGAGAACAGACAACTGGGGTGGAGGGGAGGAGGGGAGAGAAATAAATAAATAAATAAATAAATAAGTAAATAAATCTTTAAAAAAAAATCTAAAGCAAATGCTGAAGAAGACTGTTGTCCTTTTCTTGACCAAGCTGCCTGTGTTACTTCTAACATGCCTCTACCCACTCCCTCCCCCATCCAGCCTATCTTGAAACCAGTCTTGAAGCTGTGCACCTGCAGAGTAAAACAACTTGGACTGCAGAAAAATAAAATTATATTAAGTTTGATATTTAAATTATTTTATTATTTTAAGAGTGAAATATATTCTGCTGCATCAAGCATGTAACTTAGGCGAGGGTTATTATTATTATTATTTTTTAATTGGTGGG
Source organism: Dasypus novemcinctus (assembly GCF_030445035.2). Taxonomy (NCBI): domain Eukaryota; kingdom Metazoa; phylum Chordata; class Mammalia; order Cingulata; family Dasypodidae; genus Dasypus; species Dasypus novemcinctus. The sequence goes on along the minus strand of NC_080677.1, from coordinate 135,965,218 downwards.
TGCCCTTGCTATAATTACCAGTTTTTGAAGATCCTGTATCACTCTGGGAAGTGGCCAAGACTCAACTCCTGCCCGGGAAGGAGCTGAAAATCCAGGCAGAGCAGATTGCACTACCCTTGTACTGTTGCCTAGGGCTTGTTCACATCCTGACAGAGTATTCTCATCAGCCTCCTCTGAACTCCTGCTTGGAACCATGCACACTCATCCTGCCTGTCTTCTTGGACCCTGAGCCCCAACTAAGCTCTGCAATCCAACCTGACACTCTGGAGTCCACATGTGGTATACATCCACATCCCAATACTTTACATATAATCTCTCATTCAATCCTTACAATATTTCAGAGAGATAGGACTGAGGTTGCCCTGGTTTATACCACTTGCCTGAGGTGACAGTGCTAATAAGCAGAACGTGATTCACAAGCTGGGAGGTAGATATCAAAGCTTAAGATTTAAACTGTAGTGCTGACACACCCCTCCAACCACTCAGCCACACTGCTATTTTTGGAAAACTGCTCATCACTACTATTATATTAGCCTTTATATTCATTCATAAAAATACACATAAAATATTGTACTTCTATTATGTGCAGATCATGGTGCTAAGCTCTGGGGGTGAGACGGGAGACAAAAGTAAGTCAAGGTAGAACCTGCCTCCACGGAGCTTTGCAGCTTAGCAGAAGACCTTACAGCCAAGGAGAGCTCTTCCAGAGGCGACATGCTTGTGATTTTTGCAATTGTTCTTTTACTTAGTTCATTCTCAGTAGAAACCTTAAAGAACACTTGGTAGGAAAATGTGCCCAGACCTCTTAAATATTCCTAAAATCAATTATTATATACAACAATTATAGCATCAGATAATAGGGTCTAAAATACACCAATTTTTAAAAAAGTACCATAACATACAAGGATGAAAAAAAAAAAGCATATGATGTAATTATCATAGAAACGTAAATGTATGCATGAATGTTCCATTTTAAAAAGTGTTTGTGGTATTCTGAAATACTTCATGATCTGATTTCAACCATTTGGATGTATAATAAAGGGCAACTAATTAACACTTTTGATAAAAGAAAGTTGTTTGGGGGAAAGAGGGTGAATACAGCACTTAGCACAAGTTCTGCATTTGCATAATCATCAATTACTATAAAAGCTTTTCTGTTGGATTGGCATAGCATGTGTATTCATTTGCCTCCCCTTCTCTTCCAGGCAAGTGTTGATTATGGTAAGGCTACCTTAATGTATTCATGTCTATCAATGATTTTTGTGACTAGCAAAGAAGAGAACGAGGTTAGAGGTCAAGGGGTGAGGACACATTTAAAAATTCTGATCACAGAAGTCATTGCTTTGCTATTGTTTTTTAACTAGTTTCCGGTTGTTTTTTTTTTTTTAGTTTCATTTTATTTTTTTTAAAAATATTTATTTATTATTATTATTTTTTAATTACATTAAAAAAATATATGAGGTCCCATTCAACCCCACCGCCCCCGCCCCCCACTCCCCCCACAGCAACACTCTCTCCCATCATCGTGATACATCCATTGCACCTGGTAAGTTCATCTCTGAGCATCACTGCACCCCATAGTCAATGGTCTACATCATAGCCCAGACTCTCTCACGTTCCATCCAGTGGGCCCTGGGGGGATCTACAGTGTCCCGTAATTGTCCGTGAAGCACTATCCAGGACAACTCCACGTCCCGAAAACGCCTCCACATCTCATCTCTTCCTCCCGTTCCCCACACCCAGCAGCCCCCATGGCTACCGTTCCCACACCCATTTCACATTTCCTCTGTGGACATTGGATTGGTTGTGTCCATTGCACACCTATGTCAAGTGAGGGCTTAGATTCCACATGGGTACTGGATGCACTCTTCCCGCTTCTAGTTGTAGACACTCTAGGCTCCATGTTGTGGTGGTTGACCTTCTTCAACTCCATGTTAGCTGAGTGGAGTAAGTCCAATAAGTCAAAGTGTAGGAGCTGAAGTCTGTTGAGGCTCTGGGCCTGGGTGTCATATTATCAGTCCAGAGATTCAAATCCCCTACATATATCTTAAACTCAGCACCAACTACAATTCCAATAAAGTAGCATGCAAGTCTTGTGAAAAGAGATCCCCTCTGAGTCCATTTCCATCACGCAGAAACACCAGCTCCAAAGAAGGGCCATCTGTCATGGCAGTGAACCCCTTCTGCCATGACCATAGAACCCGTGGGTCTCTTTATCCCTCAAAAGAACCAATACCTGGGGTTGTATCTACCTTATCTGTCTCTTAGACTCTGTTCAGTTGTACATAGGGGTATTCCTTCTGACAACCTCCAGACTCTTTTTTAGAGACTCACAGCCTTATAATCTCATTTCTCCTTTCCATTTCCCCCTTACATTAGGTCAAACCGCTTCCCGAAGTCATGTTATTATATGTAGACAGGTATATTCTGCTGTTCCGCATTGAATCTTTAATTCAAGGTCATTTTCTAGTTGCTTCTTCAGCTGGTATGTGGTAGTGATCCCTCGGTGCCAGGGAGGCTCATCCCCGGGTGTCGTGTCCCACGCTGGGGGGAATGCATCACATCTACACGCTGAGTTTGGCTGTGAGAGTGGCCACATTTGAGTAACATGAAGGCTGTCAGGAGGAAACCCCCAGGCACAATGCTACTCTAGGCCTTGTTCTTATTGCAGGTGCATAGGCTCAAAAGTGTAGCCATTAGTATCAAGAGCCCACTGTTGGGCCCTCCTTCCTTCCTGGTTCTTGCCGTTGCACCTGGAGGATTGCCGCTGCTCTCCCAGGGCCCACAACAGTGACCCCCCGGCCAGGAGCCCAGTACCCCCCCAGCTGTTGTTTTTAATTGTTTCCACTATGAGTATATATAGACATTACCATATACCCTGGGCATATGCCCTGTATAACTCCCTGTCAACCATATATATCCTGTCAATAACATCCCATATCAGTATTCCTCCACTGCCATTGTTGAACCACTCTGTGATCCAAAACTTCCCGTAAAGTGAATCCCAACATAATGTCAGCTTCAGAAGAGTCTTAGATCACCAAAATTCATATATACAATATACAGTATTTCCCCAGATCCACCATAAAACCTTTTCCCTTCCACAGCAATAATCTTTTAACTTATTCATATCATATTTCCTGAAACTGATGTACAGATTCCGAAACTATAGTTTTCAAACAAGGTAACATTTGTGCTTACTATGTCGTCCATACTTTAGGTTGTACAGTTTTCTAAATTTTTTAGTTATCCTATGTTTTGTCTTATGGTTTTCATTATTAGTCTGTCGTCCTCTATATGTTTTTGGTGTAATATTAGCTGTTTTATATTCATCCTCGTGTACTCTCACATAACTCCTCTTTTGCCCCCTTATTTACCTTTGTTCCATCCATTGCACGTCCATTTTCCCCTCCCCTTAGGGCCCACAACGCCTGCCAATCTAATGCCCTGGGAGCCGTCCTTTCTCACGAGAGATACAGTTCTCTCTATTCGACGGCATTAGTCTTCCCCAGGATATGGGTCCACCCCACCCAATGGTAGAACCCACCTTGGCAAAATGAGCCTTCAGCTATTCCCTCCGGAGTCCGTCCCGCATCAGACCATACCCCCTGAGCGTCCTAACCAGGTGACCCTCCTATTTATACTTTGATACGTTTTACTCAACATTTAGTTCTCAACGAACTTCTGGCACTCTCCCATGTTTGTATGTTGCCCCTCCCTCCCACCTATTTCTTGGACCATATTACCCCTCTTCCCATCCCCAGCCCCCCTCAAACCCAGAAAACCCCACCCGAAGGTAACCCCTTGCCCCCATTTTGTCCCTTCTTTGTGCTCATACTTACCCCCAGCTCATCACAGATTCCACCCCTACAGACATTAACTCACATCCTTCCTCCACCCCCCGATTTCTAGTAAGCCACTTTTCCAGACTCTAGCTCTCTGAGGCAGTTAACTTATTTCATATCATTGAGGTCATATAGTATTTGTCCTTCAATGCCTGGGTTGCTTCACTTAACATAAGATTCTCAAGGTTCATCCATGTTATCACGTGCGATTGTAGTGTATTGGTTCTTACAGCTGAGTAGTATTCCATTGTGTGTATATACCACATTTTATTGATCCACTCATCTGCTGATGGACTTTTGGATTGATTCCAACTTTTGGCGATGGTGAACAATGCTGCTATGAACATTGGTGTACATATATCGGTTTGTGTCCTTGTTTTCAGATCTGATGGGTATATACCCAGCAGTGGTATTGCTGGGTCATATGGCAAATCTATGGATAATTTTTTGAGAAACTGCCAAACTGTCCTCCAGAATGGTTGGATCCTTCTGCATTCCCACCAGCAATGGATGAGTGTTCCCCTTTCTTCACATCCTCTCCAGCATTTGTATTCTACTGTTTTTTTCATGGCTGCCAATCTTATGGGAGTAAGATGGTATCTCATTGTACTTTTGATTTGCATTTCCCTGATAGCTAGGGATTTGGAGCATTTTTTCATGTGCTTTTTAGCCATTTGTATTTCTTCTTTGGAGAAGTGTCTGTTTAAATCTTTTTCCCATTTTTTAAATGGGTTGTTTATCTTTTTGTTTTCGAGATATATGAGTTCTTTATATATGCAAGTTATAAGTCTCTTATCAGATATATGGTTGCCAAATATTTTCTCCCATTGTGTGGGTTCCCTTTTTACTTTCTTGACAAACTCCTTTGAGGTGCAGAAGGCTTTAATTTTGAGGTAGTCCCATTTATCTATTTGTTCTTTTGCTGCTCGTGCTTTTGGTGTGATATTCATGAAGCCATTTCCTATTACAAGGTCCTGTAGATGTTTCCCTACACTGCTTTCTAAGGTCTTTATGGTCTTGGCTCTTATATTTAGGTCTTTGATCCATCTAGAGTTGATCTTTGTATAAGGTGTGAGATAGTAATCCTCTTTCATTCTTCTACATATGGCTATCCAGTTCTCCAGGCACCATTTGTTGAATAGGCCATTCTCTCCCAGTTGAGAGGGTTTGGTGGCTTTATCGAATATTATATGGCTATATACATGAGGTTCTATATCTGAACTTTCAATTCGATTCCATTGGTCTGTGTGTCTCTCCTTATGCCAGTACCATGCTGTTTTCACTACTGTAGCTTTGTAGTATGTTTTGAAGTCAGGAAGTGTGATTCCTCCTATTTCGTTTTTCTTTTTCAATATGTCTTTGGCTATTCGGGGCCTCTTTTTATTCCAAATAAATTTCATAGTTAGTTTTTCTAGTTCCTTAAAGAAGGCTGTGTTGATTTTTACTGGGATTGCATTGAATGTGTAGATCAGTTTTGGTAGGATAGACATCTTAATAATATTCAGTCTTCCTATCCATGAACAGGGAATATTCTTCCATTTATTTAGGTCTTCTTTGATTTCCTTGAACAATCTTGTATAGTTCTCGATGTATAAGTTTTTTACCTCTTTAGTTAAATTTATTCCTAAGTATTTGATTTTTTTATTTACTATTGTGAATGGTATTTGTTTCTTGATTTCCTCCTGATCTTGCTCATTATTGGTGTATAGAAATGCTACTGATTTTTGCGCATTGATCTTATAACCTGCGACTTTGCTAAACTCATTTATGAGTTCTAGGAGCTTTGTTGAAGATCTCTCAGGGTTTTCTATATATAGGATCATGCCATCTGCAAATAATGAAATTTTGACTTCTTCCCTTCCAATTTGAATGCCTTTTATATCTGGTTCTTGTCTCAGTGCTCGAGCCAGTACTTCCAAGACAATGTTAAATAGGAGCGGAGACAATGGGCATCCTTGTCTTGTTCCTGATTTTAGAGGGAAGGATTTCAGGACTTCGCCATTGTAAACAATGTTGGCTTTAGGTTTTTCATATATACTCTTTATCATGTTCAAAAAGTTTCCTTGTATTCCGATCTTTTGGAGTGTTTTTATCAGGAAGGGGTGCTGTATTTTGTCAAATGCCTTTTCTGCATCTATAGATATAATCATGTGGTTTTTTTCTCTCAATCTGTTTATATGGTGTATTACATTGATTGATTTTCTTATGTTGAACCATCCTTGCATACCTGGGATAAATCCCACTTGGTCATGGTGTATAATTCGTTTAATGTGTTGTTGAATACGATTAGCAAGTATTTTGTTAAGTATTTTTGTGTCTAGGTTCATTAGAGAAATTGGTCTGTAATTTTCCTTTCTTGTGGTGTCTTTGTTTGGCTTTGGTACTAGGGTAATGTTGGCATCATAGAAGGAATTAGGCAGTGTTCCTTCTGTTTCGATTTTTTGGAATAGTTTCAACAGGATTGGTGTTAGTTCTTTCCGGAATGTTTTGTAGAATTCACCTGTGAAGCCGTCTGGCCCTGGGCTCTTCTTAGTTGGGAGATTTTTAATGACTGATTCTATCTCTTTGCTTGTGATTGGTTTGTTAAGATCATCAATTTCTTCTTTCGTCAGTATGGGCTGCTTATGTATTTCTAGGAATTTGTCCATTTCCTCTAAATTGTCATTTTTGTTGGAATATAGTTTTTCAAAGTATCCTCTTATGATAGTCTTTATTTCTGTGGGGTCAGTGGTGATATCACCTTTCTCATTTCTTATTTTGTGTATTTGCATCTTTTCTCTTTTTTTCTTTGTTAGTCTCGCTAAAGGGTTGTCAATTTTGTTGATCTTCTCAAAAAACCAGCTCTTGGTCTTGTTTATTTTTTCAAGTGCTTTCTTATTTTCTATTTCATTTAGTTCTGCTCTTATCTTTGTTATTTCCTTCCTTCTTCTTCCTGTTGGGTTACTTTGTTGTTGTTTTTCTAATTCCTTCAAATGTGCAGTTAATTCTTCAATTTCTGCTCTTTCTTCTTTTTTGATATATGAATTTATGGCTATAAATTTCCCTCTCAGTACCGCTTGCTGCATCCCATAAATTTTGGTATGTTGTGTTATCATTATCATTTGTTTCAAGGTAGTCATTGATTTCTTTTGAGATTTCCTCTTTGACCCACTGTTTTTCTAAGAGTGTGCTGTTTAATTTCCAAATTGTCGTGTGAAGTCTGGGTCTCTGTCCCTTGCAAATTTCCAGCTTGACTCCACTGTGTTCAGAGATATTGTTTTGTATGATTTCGATCTTTCTGAATTCATTAAGCCTTTCTTTGTGGCCTAGCATATGGTCAATCTTGGAGAATGTTCCATGTGCCCTTGAGAAAAATGTATATCCTGCTGTGTTTGGGTATAATGATCTATATATGTCTATTAGATCCAGCTCTTCTAATATACTGTTCAAATGTTTTGTTTCTTTAGTGATTCTCTTTTGAGATGTTCTGTCCAGAGTTGATAGTGGTGTATTAAAATCCCCCACTATAATTGTAGATGCATCTATTCTTTCACTTAGTTTTTCCAGCGTTTGCCTCACATATTTAGAGGCGCCCTTGTTAGGAGCATAAATATTTATGATTGTTCGATCTTCTTGACAAATTGTCCCTTTCACTAAAATATAGTATCCTCCTTTGTCTCTCACAATTGTTTCGCATTTAAAGTCTATTTTGTCTGATATTAATATAGCTACTCCTGCCTTTTTTTGGTTGTTGTTTGCTTGTATGATTGTTTTCCAGCCATTCACTTTCAACCTCCATGAGTCTCTGGGTCTAAGATGTGTCTCTTGTAGGCAGCATATAGATGGGTCGTATTTCCTTATCCAGTGTCCCAGTCTGAATCTTTTGATAGGTGAGTTTAATCCATTGACATTCAGTGTTATTACGTTTAGAGAGTTATTTATGGTAGCCATATTTTGGTTGGATTTGTGTTTGTTATATTTTGTTTGTATTATTTTATTTTCCCCTTCTATTTTTGTCTTTCTTGTTGCTTTTACACTCTCCTCCATCTCTGACTGTCCTGTTTTTTCCTTTCTTCCTGCAGAATTCCCTTAAGAATTTCTTGAAGGGGAGGTTTCTTGTTGATATACTCTTTCAGTTTCTGTTTATCTGTGAATATTTTGAACTCTCCATCATTTTTGAATGCTAGTTTAGCTGGATAGAGTATTCTTGGTTGGAGATTTTTTTCCTTTAGTACCTTGACTATATCATACCACTGCCTTCTTGCCTCCATCGTTTCAGATGAGAAATCAGCACTTAATCTTATGGAGTTTCCCTTGTATGTGATGGTTTTCTTTTCTCTTGCTGCTTTTAGAATTTTTTCTTTGTCTTGAGCATTGGATAATTTGACAAGTATATGTCTTGGGGTGGGCCTGTTGGGGTTTATGACCAGTGGAGTGCGCTGTGCTTCTTGGATATGTACATCTGTCTCTTTCAGTAGATTTGGGAAGTTTTCATTCATTATTTCCTGCAACACTCCTTCTGACCCCTTTCCCTTCTCTTCTCCTTCTGGAATGCCTATAATACGTATGTTTGAGCGTTTTGTGTTATCATTCAGGTCCCTAAGTCCTATCTGGATTTTTTCTACCTTTTTATTGACCACTTCTACTATCTGTTTGATTTCCAATGCACTGTCTTCCACATCACTAATTCTCTGCTCTGCCTCTTCTAGTCTGCTGATATTTGCTGCAAGTGTATTTTTGATTTCTTGAATTGTGGTGTTCATTTCCATCATATCTGTTATTTTTTTACGCATGTCTGCAATTTCCCCTCCAAGTGTTGTCTTCACGCTGTTAACCTCTTTCATTACTTCATCAAATTTGTTGGTGATAAATGTTCTGAGATCTTTCATTGCTTGTGCGAAGTCCTGCCCCCCTTCCTGATTTTCAGTTTGTTGATTGGATTCAGCCATGTTTTCCTGATTACTGGTTTGGTTTGTAGATTTTTGTTGCTGTCTTGTCAACATTTTTTCTTGATGGGTTTAATCAGTTCCTTAGCTTCTTTGTCTAGTCTTGGAGATTAATTAGCTGTTGTTTTTGCATAAGTGTTATATCTTCTCTTTGTCACTTTGTTCTTCTTATTCCAATTTCTTATTGCTAGTTAAGCTCACTTTAAAGGAAAGTATTAGTGCTGGGGAAAGTCAATTGTGTAAGGAAGGAAAAAGTGTGAAGTAGTATTGGTGATATATGTTTACAAAGCAACAATATGAGTTCTGGGAGGATGGAGGTTAGATCATGTAAATTGTGTAGAGTTATAGTAGTAGGAAAGTACCTATAATGAGGTAGACGACTGAATATGGGAGGAATGTGGTACGTACTAAGAGGCTATTGTTTTCGTGAGAGAGGGAAAGAGAAAAGAAAGGTAATAGTTTCAGGGACGAATACCAAATGGAAAACTAAACAAAGGTATTAGAAATTAAGAGTTAGACACTTTGTGGATCAAAGAAAGGGAGATGGAATATAGGAGAGATAGCAGATGGTGGAGGATATCAAGTTGTAGGGGAAAGGGGATAGTGTAGATAGGCTAAATCTATTCACAGAGAAATGAGGCAGTGGAGGGTGAGGAAACCCAGCAAATGTGAGGTATTTCCTGTAGGACCTTCCCACCAAATCGATATCCAGACACTTCCTGCCCTGAAAAAATCCTGAAAAAGCCTGATCCCGGAGAACCTCCAGCGGTGCCCAGCTGCCTCTTCCCAGGAGCGACGGCAAGGCAAGCTCACTCAGCCACCATCTTGCCGGAAGTCCCCGGTTGTTTTATAGACCAACCTAAAAACTACAGTTGGCCTCAGGTGTTGCATGCTCTTTCCCTCAGTTTGGCTTTATCGTTTAAACAATTTCATAGTTCTTAGAATTCAAGAAGGAAGGCAAGAGAACAGAACGCTGCAGAGCTACTGCCCTACATTCCCCTAGACCCTCCATTCAACTATCATCAGTACTGCTGACGATCTTATAGACTTCATGATATCATGCTCCACTTTCTTAATTCTTGCACATTAAAACTCACAAAGCATGCAGTATTCTATCTCTGGACCTCACAGAAGACCTGTGTTTTAGGCTAGCAGAAAATATATTAGTTTTAACTTAGAGATGGAGCAGTTGAACTATAGGGAGGCTAAATGACTAACTGGCTTAATGGGACTTACATCCAGAGTTTCTACATTCTATATTATGATGCAGGCTCATAAATGACATTTCCCCTTTTTCCTTATTTTTAAGGTCTGTCTATAGCAGCATTTAAATGTAGCTTTGAGACAAGAATAAACTAGGTAAAACCACGAATAGCATTGATCAGTCTGTACATATTTGGTGCTCAATAAATGACTGTAAAATGGATGAATGACATTTTAAGAAGAAAAAGATTGCATTATATAGAATAAGCCAGTCAATTTGCAAGATCAGGATTTCTTTTTTTTTTTTTCTTTACCTAAGGTAGCTTTTGAAGTCACCTTATTACTTGGCTAAACAGCTTCAGTTAAAATATATGATCTGTCATGAGCTATTGATTTTAGAAAGAGAAGGAAGTTCATATCTTGTATTTCACTACTAAGTGCAGCTATATGTACAGCACCCTTTTACTAAACTGACATCCTCAAGGAAATACTTATAATATTTGACATTAAAATGTAGTTATCCTCAGCATCAGTCTGATCATTTTCTCCTCTTGATTAATATTAGAAACCATTTCTGCAAATTTAGTACTTTTAAGAAGGTTGAATCAGATTTTCTTAGGAAACTAATTCTACCAAAGATTTAATTTTTTAATACAAAAACAGAAGCACATTCATTCTTTCAGGGTCTTGTGTTGGAGAATACTATTTAATCCGGAGCAGAGAGCTATCATTTGGTGTACACCATAATCTACCATTATTATGCCTCCCTTGTATCAGCAAACAGTCTATGTAAAGGACAGAATCCATTTAATACTAATTCTTAATACACCTTTCTTAAAAAAGGTATCTTTACATCAAAAGGAGAGAGAGAATAAAAAAAATTAAATAGCAAGTTTAATTTTCTTTAGGAGGGAAAAGAAAGTGGAGTAGCATTTCTATGAGTCCTGTGATAGTGTGGCATGAAGATGGAGCCAACCTTTCTTCTTTCCAGGATAGTGGATCCTGGGAATTGTGAGTTGGCTGCTGGATCAAGCCTGAATTCACATACTGTACTCAATGAACTATAGGACTCTGAAATTCTCATTCACAAATACTCTGGGCTCAGGATCCTTATGTATAAAACCAGGGAGACTTCCAGAAAGAGAGATGATTAGAAAGGCAGAGGGCTCACCTATCACCCAGAAAAACAGCTAGAGGACAGGCAGAGACCATCTGGAAAACTGTTCTAGGGCTTAGGACACCAGGGGAAGGCTGGACAGAGGGCTGAAGGAAAGGAGACTTAGCTAGTTGGAAAAATCCTATCAGTAAAGTTGCAGTAGCAGCTGCTGGCACCCATCCCCCCACCTTTGGAGCAAATACTACTGAGTCCTCTGGCCCCTGGCAGGTAGCTACAGACTGAGGGGGTTGCAGGGGCCCTCTTCCCCAAGAAAGGGGAGAGGAAGGAACACAGCCTACAGCAAATTCAGATTTTGACAGCAAACATGGTCAGCTGCATTGGAGGGGTCACACAATTCCAAGCTGGGTGGGGCTGCAACATTGTTTGCCCTGAGAGCTTGTAGGGAGCTCTGAGGACAGAGAGGGAGGGAGGGTACAACAAGCCAAGGGAGGAAAGCAGCTTCTGAGAAAGTAGGTTAGGGAGGCTTGACCCACACTGAGGACATTATTTCTGTTCTGCCCACCTGAGAGGGGTTACGGTGAACACATTCCCCACTAGCCTCTGGGGTCTGAGCTGAGAGGTCTGTTGAGGAGTGCCATCTGCTGACAGACCGGGAAAATGCATGCAAAGAAGGGAAAAATAGTAAGAAATAAATCAAGGAGGCAATCTGGTGCTGTTGCTGGCCCTCTCTCCAAGGGGGGAAACTGGTCTGCATCCCATTACTGGGTCCTTAGCCCTGTTTTGAACAGTTAAACAGATGTGATCCTAACTATCTGGAACAAGTTGAACTAAGAACCAAAGAACACACACAGCTATTTAATTGTCAATTCTTAGGCAAGAGAGAGAAACTGAAACATCAGAGTAAATTTAGCATCATAATCAGATGCCTAGACATCACGAAAAAAATTTACAAGCCCTACTAAGAAAAAGGAGTATATGATTCAGGCAAAAGAACAAAACAAAACTTCAGACACAGGACTTGAAACAACCAATTATGTTTATACAAATCTACTAAATCAAATAATGGAGTTGAAGGACAGCGTGGCTAAATAAATAAAAGACACTGGGTAAGCACAAAGAAAAATGTGAAATCTTGGGTAGGAAAATAATAGTTCCAATGGGAATGAAAGACACAGATGAGTTTAAAAATACAATAGAGGCATACAACAACAGAGTTGAAATCATGGAAGAAAGAATCTGTGATGTAGAGGACAGAATAGCTTATAGTGAAAAGAGAGAGAAAAGAATGGGAAAATGGAGCAGGGACTCAGGAGTTGAATGATAGCATGAAGCACACCAACATATGTGTTATGGGAGTTCCATAAGGAGAAAAGAAGGGAAAGGGGCAGAAAGAATATCTGAGGAAATAAAGACTGAAAATTGCCCAACTCTTATGAAAGACATAAATATATATGTCCAGGAAGCATAGCGTACTCCAGTTAAAATAAACCCAAACAGACCTAAACCCTGACACATAACATTCAGAATACCAAATGCCAAAGATAAAGAGAAAATTCTGAAAGAAGCAAGGGAGAAGCAAAACATCACATCCGAGAGAAATCTAATAAGACTTAGTACAGATTTCTCTTCAGAAACAATGGAGGCAAGAAGGCACTGGTAGGAGATAATTATGGTACTGAAAGAGAAAAACTGCCAGCTAAGAACTCTATCTGGCAAAACTATCCTTTAAATATTATCATGAGTTTAAAATATTCACAAATAAACAGAAACTAAGAGAATTCATAACAAGAACCCAGCTCTGCAGGAAACACTAAATGCAGTTCTGCAACCAGAAAAGAAAAGCCAAAATAGAGAGGCTTGGAGGAGAGTGTAGAAGTGAAACTTACCAAAAATGGTTGAAAAAAAAAAAAAAAAAAGATACGGCATGTGAAAGCCAAAAGATAAAATGGTTGATGTAATGCCTTTACAGTAATAACATTGAACATTAATGGATTAAACTCCCCAATCAAAACTTAGGCTGACAGAATGAGCCAGCCATATGCTATCTGCAGGAGAGTCATCTTAGACCCAAGGATATAAATAGACTAAAAGTGAAAGGTTAGAAAAAAGATATTTCATGCAAACAATAGTCAAAAGAGAGCAGGGGTAGCTATACTGGTGTTGGGCAAAACAAACTTTAAATACAAAAAGGTGACAAGAGATGCAGAAGGCTATAATATACAAATGAAGGGACAATCCACCAGGAAGGAGAAAGAGTCATAACTACCTATGCACCTCACCATGGTGCTCCAAAATATATGAGACAACTCTGGCAAAACTGAAAAGAGAAATAGACATCTCCACAATAATAGTTGGAGTATTGAACACAGTACTCACATCAAAAGATAGAATAACTAGATATGAGATCAACAAGGAAACAGAAAACTTAAATGATATGATTAACGAACTGGACCTGACTGATCTATAGAAAACATTGTACCCTAAATCAACAGGTTATATATTCTTCTCAAGTGAGCATAGATCTTTCTCCAGGATAGACCACATATTAGGCCACAAAACAGCTATCAATAATTCTAAGAAGACTGAAATGATACAAAACACCATCTCTGATCATAATGGAATGAAGCTGGAAGTCAGTAAGTCAGGAAAGGAGAAAATTAAAAAATATATGCAGGTTAAACAACATGCTCCTAAATAATCAGTAGGTCAGTGAAGAAATTGCAAAGGAATTAGTAGATATCTTGAGGCGAATGGAAATGAGAACACAACTTATTAAAACTTATGGGATATGGCAAAAATAGTGCTGAGAAAGAAATTTATAGCCTAAATGCCCTTATTGAAAAAGAAGAAAGAGCTAAAACCAAAGACCTAACTGAACACCTGGATAAACTAAAAAAAGAACAGCAAACCAATCCCAAAGCAAGCAGGAAGGAAAAAAAAAAAAAAGATTAAAGTAGCAATAAATGAAATTGAGAACAATAACAACAACAACCAAAAATAAAAGAGAGAAAAATCAAAACCAGAAGCTGGTTCTTTGAGATCAATAAACTTGACAAACCCTTAGGTAGACAAACAAAGAAAAAAAGAGAGAAGATGCAAATTCCTAAAATTAGGAATGAAAGGGGTGACATTACGACTGACCCCACAGAAGTAAAAAAGGTCATAAGAGGATTTTATGAGAAACTGTATCCCAACAAATTAGATAACCTAGATGAAATGTACAAATTCTTAGAAATGCACAAACAACTTACATTGACTCTACAAGATATACAGGAACTCAACAAACCAATCGTGAATAAAAAGATTGAATCAGTGACAAATATCTTCCAACAACAAAAATTCCAGGACCAGATGGCTTCACAGGTAAGTTCTACCAAACATTTTTAGAAGAATTGATACCAATCCTGTTTAAAATCTTCCAAAATGTTGAAAAAGATGGAAAATTACCCAACACATTTTATGAAGCCAACATCACCCCAACATCACCCTAAAGCTAAAGATACTACAAAAAAAAAAAAAATTGCAGGCCAATCTCTCTAATGAACATAGATGTGAAAATTCTCAACAAACTACTTTCAAACGAATCTAACAGCATATGAAAAGAATTAAACACCATAATCATAATTTCTGGTATGCCAGGATGGATCAACATAAGAAAGTCAATTAACATAATACACCACATTAACAGAAAGGCGGGGGGGGACCACATAATCATCTTGATTAATGCAAAAAAGGCATTTGACAAAATTCAGTATCCTTTCTTGATAAAGACACTTCAAAAGATAGGTATTGAAGGAAGGTTTCTCAACATAATAAAAGGCATATATGAAAATCCTACAGCCAAGATCATACTCAATGGGGAGAGGTTGAAAGCTTTCCCTACAAGATCAGGAACAAGACAAGGATGTCCACTATCACTGTTACTCATCATTGTGCTAGAAGTTCCAGTTAGAGCAATTAGGCCAGAAAAAGAAATGAAAAGCATCCAAAGTGGAAAAGAGGAAGTAAAACTCTCACTGTATGCAGATGACATGATACTATATTTAGAAAATTCAAACTATCTAGAGCAAAGCTATTAGTACTAATAAATGAGTTAGTAAAGTACCAGGCTACAAGAGCAACACATAAAAATCAGTAGTGTTTCTATATACTAGCAATGTGTAAGCTAAGGAGAAAATCAAGAAAAAATTCCATTTACAATAGCAACAAAAGTCTCAACTATTAAGGAATTAATTTAACCAGGAATGTAAAGGATCTGTATTCAGAAAACTATAAAACGCTGCTAAAAGAAATCAAAGAAGACCAAAACAAATAGAAGGACATTTCATGTTCATGGATTGGAAGACTAAACATACCTAAACTGATTCATAGATTCAATGCAATATCAATTAAAATTTCAACAGCCTAGTTGACAGAAATAGAAAAATCAATCATTAAATTTATTTGGAAGGGAAAGGGGTCCTGAATAGCCAAAAACATCCTAAAAAAGAAAAGTGAAGTTGGAGGACCCACATTTCCTCATCTTGAAGTGTATTATAAAGCTACAGTGGTAAAAACAGGATGGTATTGGCAAAAAGATGACACACTGATAAACAGAATCAAATTGAGAGTTCAGATATAGACCCGTACCTCTGTGATAAGCCTACAAAGTTCACTTTTCTGGGACAGAACAGTCTCTTCAACAAATGGTGCTGGGAGAACTGGATTTCCAAAACCATAAAAATGAAAGAGTATCCTGTCTCATTCCCAATACAAGAATTATCACAATATGGATCAAAGACCTAAACATAAAATCCAGGACCATAAAATTCCCAGAAGATAATATAGGGAGACATCTACAAGAACTTTTATTAGGTGGGAGTCTCTTAAATCTCTTTTGTTGCACAAGCAACAAAAGAAAAAATAGATAAATGGGACTTCCTTAATCTAAGCACTTCTATACCTCAAAGGCTTTGCAAAGAGGGTAAAAATGCAGCCTACTGAATGCAAAAAAGTATTTGGAAATGACACATCTGACAAGGATCTAACATCCATGATATATAAAAAGGTCTTAAAACTCAACAATAAAAAGTCAAATGATCTGATTTAAAAAAGGGCAAAATACCTGAATAGACATTTCTCTAAAGAAGAAATAGAAATGATGAAAAAACACATTTTAAAAATGTTTAACATCACTGGCTATTAGGGAAGCACAAATCAAAGCTACAATGAGATATTTCACACCTATTAGAATGGCCACTATCAAAACAAACAGAAAACTACAAGTGCTGGAGAGGATGTGGAGAGATAGGAATGCTTATTCACTGTTAGTGGTAATGTAGAATAGTACAGTCACTGTGGAAGTCTGTTTGGTGGTTCCTAACGAAGTCAGATATAGATCTACTATATGGCCCGGCAATACCACTACTAGGTATATACCCAGAATATCTGAGAGCAGGTACATGAACAGACATATGGACACTGATGTTCATAGCAGCATTCACAATTGCCAAAAGATGGAAACAACCCAAGTGTCCATTAACTGATGAATGGATAAACAAACTGTGGTGTATACACACGATGGAATATTTTCAGCTGTAAGGAGAAATGCCGTCATGGCACATATGACAACATGGGTGAATCTGGAGGACATAATATTGAGTGAAGCAAGTCAGGCACAAAAGGACAAATATTGTATGATTTTGCTATCATGAATTAAATATAATGTGCAAACCCATCGAGTTAATAGTTAGAATATAAGTCACCAGAGAATAGAATGTGATTAGAACACGGAAAGCTGAGGCTTAATCTGTGTAGAATTGGTAAAATGTTGTTTGGAAATGTTTGGAAATAAATAAAAATGGTGAAAGCACATAGGATTTGTAATTAGTAGTGGTAACATATGGGTATGATAGTGGTTTGTTTTTTGTTGTTTTTTCTTTTTTTGAGTAATGAAAATGCTCTAATATTGATTGAACTGAGTAATGCACAATTATGTGATAATACCAAATGCCATTGATTGGACACTTTAGCTAAACTGTATGTTTATGAACAAAAAATTAAAGGGAAAGTTGGGGAAAAATACACAAAATATAAGATACAGACTACAGTTTGTACTAATATTTTGACAATGCTCTTTCATAATTTGTGACAACAGTACCAGGTAGTGGTGATTGGGTGATGTATGGGAGCCCTGTACGATGTTATGCATTCTTGTTCTGTAAATTCACAACTTTTACTACACACTTATAGTTTATGTATGTTCATGTATGAATGATATACCTCAATAAAGTTTTTTAATGAAAAAAAATTAAAAAACAGGAAGCTGATTAATTTTTCTAAGGTCCCCTTTAATCCTCAGATTTTAGGATTCCTATTTTTGTCATTTATACCAGAGCCATGTTATGATAGTTCTGATTGGGAATTGATGGTCTGTTTCAATTTTTTCTTTTTTCACCTAGATTTAGCCTTAGTTTTCTTCTTTTGATTTCTCCAGTTTATTCAACAAGAAAATGATCAATTCCTTAAAGTTGAAGAATTGGTTATTCAAAGAATAAATATGAAAATATTGTAAAAAATATTAATTCTTTACGTTGATTTTAGTGTGTAAAATTTTTAATAAATATCTAAAGCCAAAATTTTAATATAATTTAAATCTTTGGAAAGACAAGTCTTACTAGAAAACAAAGCTGTGCTATTCAAATAGAATCAGTACTTAATTTAAAGCATACACTTCACTAAATACCATGAGGGTAAGTAGCGTTTCAGTGCCTGAGTTAATATTTCTTGTGCATGTGAAGATGATGGTTTTTTATTTTTTTTAAACAAGAGTGAGCAAGTGCTCCTGGAGTATTCTATATGCCTTATTGCAATTGTTCTGTAAATGTGTAAAAGCCTTAAGACTTTATCTTTCAATTATATATGATATGCAACACTTGTTTCCAACACCTGCAAAGAAATTTCCCACACACTGAAAGAAACTGTGCTTTCATCTTATTAAATTAGTGTGGTTTCCATTTCACATTATCTTTAGTTGCTCAGCCTGTAGTATTATGCGTTTATTGCTTCTGCTTCGCTATACTAGAGGTGAAACCTAAAGTCATTTTCTGCTTTATTGACTTGAAGGAGGAACAACTGAAGTTATTCTGGTTATTAAAGAAAGTACTTACAATTTTTTTGCCTTCTATTAAGACTGTAGAAATATTTGTTTCAACATTCCGTAGTATCACATTTCCTTTCTGTTCTCTGTAGATGAATTCTTTATCTGTAGGAGAAGAAATCAAAAAAAAAAAAAGAAGCATGATTCATCAAGGCACTTCCTATGCTTCTGGTGGACACTTAAGTAAAATGAATTGACCAGTTCTGAAAAAAATGTACCCTTTTTGTTAGAGGGTCCTTTAGAGGTAAAATATGTCCCACTCCTCTTAACATAACCTCATGTAAAGCTCAATCTCAACCTTTTCTCTTACTTTAAACACTGACATAAAAAGCACATGCAGGGGGAAGCTGACTTGGCCCAATGCATAGGGCGCCCGCCTACCATATGGGAGGTCCGCAGTTCAAACCCCGGGCCTCCTTGACCCATGTGGAGCTGGCCCATGTGCAGTGCTGATGTGCGCAAGGAGTGCCCTGCCATGCAGGGGTGTTCCCACGTGCAAGGAGTGCGCCCCATAAGGAGAGCCACCCAGCACGAAAGAAAGTGCAGTCTGCCCAAGAATGGCGCCGCACACACGGAGAGCTGACACAACAAGATGATGCAACAAAAAGAAACACAGATTCCCGTGCCGCTGATAAGGATAAAAATGGTCACAGAAGAACACACAGCGAATGGACACAGAGAGCAGACAACTGCGGGGAGGGGGATTAAAAAAAAAAAAGCACATTCATATATACCCATAAAATCTTGGGAACAAGGTAGAATTTTCTTGGGTAGGACACACAGTAATGACATCAAGAAATAGAATTGGCACTATATTTCTTAGACCTGAAAGGTGGGGGAGAAATCTGTGTCTGTACACATGCATAATCATAATACCTGTATCTACATCCTGCAAAACTAGCTTTCATTATGTCCACAAGTTTCTCTTTCAGCTGCTGGAGGCTTTGGCAGTTTCACTGCCATGAAAATTATTGAAATCTATGCATTTTATCCACGGAGACACTTTGTATCATCAACTGAGTTTTCAATTACAGAAAAGCACCCTAAATAATGTTCATGTATACATATGTATACATGTAGGCATACAGGTATGTGTGTGTACATACATGCTGTGTTGATTTTTTTAAGTGATTCATTTGGTTTGTGTATTAAAGTACTACCAAGAACATAAATGAAAACTATTCACATACTGTGAAAGAAATGATGAACTTTCTGACAGATAAGATTATTGGGGAAGGAAAGAATTCTCTTCAATGATGGACACAGTGGGGAGAAAGAAGTCACAGCACTTAGCTTTTGTGAGGAAAACTAAGTATACTAACACAAGAAAATCCTTACTACATACAAGGTCTAGATTAATCCATTTTTTTTCATTCTATAAATTACATGTAAAAGTTCTGGTGGTAAAGTAATGAATAGAAGTTCAGGTGAAATAGTTTTTGTTTGTCTTTCTGGTAACATTTTCATGTACAAATAAAATGAGTCACCTCTCTCTCTTTTAAAGTAAACATATCATGATGTATTTATCTTTTGAACTATCTCCCACTAGAGGTATCCACCTTCAGAACCTCTTCAGTCATTCTAGCAAAATTGCTCTTGAACAACACATTTTTAGAATTTATTTTTTCAGAAAGCACTAAAGAGTCAGTTTATTAGTCGCATAAGGCATTTGCAAAAATGGCTACCATTTGGTTTTATTATCTCCTCTTATTCACTAGCTTTCACTCTGAGCAAATTTCTAAAAATCAAATCTGCCTTCAGTAGATGAAGGCTGACCACCATTTATTCCCCACAAGGTTCTGCTCTCGCCCCCTTTACATTAGTGATCACACTGAAATGCAATGAGTTCTTAAAAATCACAATATTTGATAGGCATGTGTTTACATTTTAAAGTGAAATCCATGAACTGCACACCCGACTTAAGAGTTAAAGCATAGCACCTCTGTTAATACCTCTTTCCATATGCCTCTCTTACCCCATCCTCTTGCCATCCCTTCCTGAATTTTATCATTCCAATACTTTTATTTAACATTTTTACCACATATTTAGGTATACCTAAATAATAGGTTGTTTGTCTGACTTACTCACATTTGAGTTTAACTAAGTGTTATTTCCTCTATGTGGTCCTTAGCAATTTACATTACATTTCTAAGATTAGTCCGTGTAGTTCTGGCATTTAGTTTTTACAGCTGTACATTATTCAAGCATATATCACAATGGATCTCAGTCATTTATTATCACACTGTTATACTGTAAACATTCTTCTTTACATCTTTTATTACAAATGTGCAAGACTTTTTCTTAGGTGTATATTTAGGAAGGGAACTTCTGGGTCCTAGGATTTGGGACTGCTTAACTTTTTACAAGTTATTTTCAAAAGTGGTTATGACAATTTAACTTGAGCCAACAGGGTACAGGAGTGTTCATGGATTCACATGCCCTACAATACCTCCTATGATCAGACTTCTTAGTTTTTACTGATAGAGTGGGTATAAAATGATAAATATCTCTTTCTGGTTTTAATTTGTATCATCTTATTAATAATGGGTTCAAGAGTCTTTTCATGTGCTTATTTACTTTTTCCCGTGTTTTGTGAAGTGCCTTTGTTTATAATACTTTGCCTTTTTTAAACCTATTGGACAGTTTATATCTTGTTGATTCGTAGGATATATTTTTATATATCATAATGAAATTTTTGACCGTTTTATTTTTTGAAAATATCTTATCTCAGATATGGCTTTTCATTTTCCTTATGGCATATTTTAATAAATAGATTTTAACATAGATAAAATTTTCAATATTTACTTTTATTGTTAGATTTTGATATACCGTATTTAAGAAATCCTTTCCTATTACAAGGCCCTAAAGATATTCTCCTATATTTTCTTCAAAACAGTTTTGGTTTTTCCTTCCAAAAGTAAGACTTCAATCCACTCGGGCATGACTTGTATGTATAGTGTGATATAGGGATCTGATTTCATTTGATTATATCTATAACTCTTTGTCCCAGCACAATTTGAGAAGGCCATTATTCTCTCAGTAATATGCAATGTGACTAATAAAATTTCATCAGTGACATTTGGATTTATAGGGTCTTATGAGGCTTTTTACTTTATATGGCCTTACTGATGAATTAGCTCATCCCTGGGTCGATACCACACTGTCAAATGAATATACCTTTAAAATAATTCTCTTAATGTAGAAGGACAAGTTTCCTACCTTGTTTTCCTTCAGAAAGGGCTTGGTTTTTCTTGGGATTTTGCTATTCCTTATATACATTAGATTCAGTCTGTGTAGTTAAAAAACATATTCTCCTGAGGAACTGATTAAGGTAACATTACAAGATCAATTATGGTAAAAAATGGCTTATTTACAACATTGAGTCTTCCTGCTACAAACTTAGTCCATCTCTACATTTATTTACTTATTTTTAACATCTTTCAATGAGTTTTTATATTTTTCCATTAACAAGAGCAACACAAACAATAAGGTACCTAGGAATGAATCTAGCAAAAGATATGAAAGACCTGTATGCCTCTTGGCTGTTGATCACCTTCTCCAACCAATGGCCCTAGGCAACTACTGATTTGTTTTCTACATGTTTGTCTTTACTAGAATTTTATAGAAATAAAATCATACACAATAGTCTTTTCTGTTTGCCTCCTTTCACTTAGCATAATGCTTTTGAGATTTACATGTAACTATAATTTATCTTACTCAATTTACCTTATCCTTTACATTGCAGAGTAGTATTCTGTATATACTTCAATTTGTTTATGCATTCATCAATTAATGAGCATTTGTGTTGCTTCCAGGTTTTTGCTATTAAGAAAAATGCTATGTACATTCATGTACATGTCTTTGTGTAGACATTTATTTTCATTTCTCTTGAATAAATACATAGGCATGAAATTGCTAGATCATATGGTAAGTTTATATTTAACTTTATAGGAAATTGCCAAATAGTTACCCAAGGTGTCTACCATTTTGCATTCCCACCACAATCGTATGAGATTTGCAGGTACTACACTTCCTTGACATCATCATTAGTCTTTCAAAAGTTAGTCATTCTTGTAAGTATATGGTGGTATCTCACTGAGGTTTTAATTTGCATGTGATTAGTAATGTTGAGCATCTTTTCATGTGATATTGGCCATTTGCAGATTTCCCTTTTGTAAAGTGTCCAACTATCTTGCCCATTAAAAAAATTTTGTATTTACTGTTATTGAGTTCTCTATGTATTCTGGATACATGCCCTTTGTACGATACAGGCTTTATAAAATTGTCTCCCAGTGTGTCTTTGATTGTTATTTTCTCACCAACATCTTCAGAAGAGCAAAAAGGTTTTAGTCTTGATGAAGTCCATGCTATTTATTCTTTTCTTTTATGATTCATAGATTTGTCCCTTAAGAAATCTTTGCCTACTCCAATGTCAGAGAGATTTTCTCTTTTATTTTCTGCTATAAGTTGAATAATTTTAATTCTTTCATATAGGTTTCTGATCAAGTTTTAGTTAATTTTTGTATAGTATGGTGTTGAGCTTAATTTTTTCCCAGTACGATATCCCATTATTTCAGCACATTGTTGACAAGACTAATTACCTTAGTTTTCTGTCAAAAATCAATTGAACATATATGTGTAGATTTCAATTTTTGAAGTCTATTCTATTAAATTCATCTGTATGTTTATTCTTTTGCAAATGTCACACTATTGATTAGTAAAGCTTTATAGTACATCCTGAGATCAGGCAAACTTTGTTTTACTTTTTCAAAATTGAATTGGCTAGGTTAGGCCCTTTGCCTTTAAATATAAATTTTAAAATAATCCTGTTGATGTTTTCAAAAAAAGCCTTTTAGGCTTAGGGTTGGTATTTATTCTACCCATACACCAATTTGAGGAGGTTTGCAATCTTACCAATATTTGTTCTTCCAATCTTTAAACTTAGTATATCTTTTCCTTAATTTCCCTTTGCAATTTTAGTGTTTCAGTTAACCAGAGTACTATCTTTTAAAAATTCAATTTCTAAGCTTTATATTTTTGATGCTGTTGTAAGTAGAAATGTTCAAATTCATTATCAAATTGCAAATTGTTAAGTTTCTAGTATATACAAATAAAATTAATTTGTTCATTGTCTTTATATCCTGCAACTTGACTAAATGCACATTTTAGTTTTAGTAGCTTTAAAAATGACATTCCCCAAGGTTTTAATATATATAATTATGCCATGCAAATAAGGACAGGTTTATTTCTTCCTTCTCAATCTGTCTGGCGTGTGTGTGTGTGTGTGTGTATATACACATAATTTGCTAGGACATTCAACACAATGTTAAATAGGAGAGTTGTTAGAAGACAACCTTGACTTGTTCCTGATGCTAGTTAAAAAGTATTGAGCCTTTTACCCTCTAGTATGATATTAGCTGTAAATTTTTTCATAAATGATCTTAATAAAGTTGAAGAAATTACCATCTATTTCTGGATTGTTGAGGGTTTTTATCATGAAAGTTGTTTAATTTTGTAAAATGGTTTTCTGCAGCTATTGAAATGATCAGATGGCTTTATTTTAATTAACATGGTGGACCACAATGATTGATTTTTAGATGTTAAACCAATCTTGCATCCTTAAGCTAACTCACTGGTCATGATGTATTATACTTTTTCATGCATTACTGCTTTTTATATGTTAATGTTTTGCTAAGGATATTTACATCTATGATCATGAGGGAAAATGGTCTGTAGTTTTTTTCTAAAGGTTTCTTTGCTTTTAGAATTGGAATATTAGGTATCATAAAATGAGTTCAGATAATTCTCCTATCTGAAAGAATTTATGTAGGATTTGTATTATTACTTCCTTAAATGTTTGATAGGATTCATATACTAAAGTCACCTGGGTTTGAAATTTTCTTTTTGGAATGTTTTTTAATTACAAACTCAAGTTCTTTAATGTATACAGAGCTGTTTAAGTTTTCTATTTTTTCTTAGGTCTGTGCTGATAATTTGTGTTTTATGAAGAATATATCCATACCATCTGGAATATAAAATTTATGAGTATAAACTTTGTTCCTAATATTCTTTTATTATCCTTTTGGTAGGATCATAGGATCTGCTGTAGAGAAATAGAGTAGGTTTGCAGTTCTTTCATACATCTTTCCCAAATTATTAATTTGTGTCTTTCTTTATTCTTGATGGAACTCTAGATATTTATAAATCCTGTTGACCTTTTCAAAGAACAACCTTTTGGTTTTATTATCTACAGACTATCTGTATTCTGCTTCAAGGAATTTTTGCTTTTATCCTTTGTATTCCTTCCTTCTACTTACTTTAGCTTTAATTACTTCTTTCCTTTTCTAACTTCTTAAGGAAGAAGCTACGGTCATTTTGTTTAACATTTTCCTTATTTTCTAATTAAGACATTCTAACTAAAAATTTCCCTCTATGCACAACTTTAGCTACTTCCTGCAAATTTTGAGATGCTGAATTTTTCCTGTAATATCTGCTTGGCTCAATGGTTATTTGGAAATATGTTGTTTAACTTACAAAGTTTTAAAGTTGTTGTTGTCATCTTATTGCTATAGATTTCTAATTTAAAATTAGATTTCTAATTTAATTCCATGAGATCAGAGAATACTCTACATATAATTTCCTTCCCTGCCCCCTCCTCTACCCCTTCCCCCACTCTGCTGTTTTTGCTGTCTGTGTCCATTTGTTGTGTGATCTTCTATGTCTATTTCTCTTTTTTGTCTTCTCGTTTTTTCTCCTCTAGGATTCACTGGGATTTGATCCTGAGAACCTGTGATGTGGAAAGAGGTTCCCCGTCACCTGCACCACCTCAGTTCCTGGTTTCTGCTGTGCTTCGCCTTGACTCTCCCCTGCTTCTCTTTTTTTGTTGCATCATCATCTTGCTGCATGACTCATCTGTGCGGACACTGGCTCACCACACGGACACTCAGCTCACCATGTAAGCATGCTTTCTCTTTTTCTTTTTAACCAGGAGGCCTCAGGGATTGAACCCAAGTACTCCTATATGGTAGGCGGAAGCCCTATCACTTGAGTCACATCTGCTTCCCATCTTTAAGACTTGTTATGGTTCATAAAATGGTTTAACCTGATAAATGTACCATATGCATATTATTGACATAGCTGTGTTTGAGCCTACCAGTTTTGTTTGTTTGCTTTCTACTTGTCTCATATTTTTGTTCTGATTCTCCTTTCCTGGCTTTCATTTTTCATTTGAATTTTTTTTAGCTGTATTTCTTTGCATTATTATTTTAGTGGTTACTCTAGAGATTAATAATATTAATCCTTACTTTTCACATTCCACCTATAGTTAATAATATACTACTTCTCAAGAAATAAAGAAATGTGGCAAGCTCACAGGACCATATGCACTGTTGTCTTTTATGCTATTGTTATATAGATTATATCATCATACATTATAAGTCACATAAGACAATGTTAAATTTTTTATTTGTAACAGTATACAGTTTATAAAGAACTAAGAAGAAAAAAATCATATTTTGCATTTACCAGTATTTACCTTTTATGATTTTTTTCCACTTTGTTATTAAGGATCTGAGTTTCCATCAGGTATCATTTCCCTTCTTGAAAACTTCCTTAAGGATTTCTGGTTGTGTGGGTGTGTGGGCAACAAATTTGCTTAGCTTCAGTTTTTCTAAAAATGTCTACCTCACATTCACTCTTGAAAGTTTCTTTCTCTGGATGTTTCTACATTGACAGTTATTATTTTTATTTTGAAAATTTGTTCCATTTTCTTCTGGCCTCTATGATTTCTGTTGAGAAGTCAGTCATGAAATGAATTTCTCTGTATGGAATAAGTAATTTTTCTTTTGCTGCTTTCAAGATTTATTCTTTGGCTTTGGTTTTTAACAGTTTGACAATGAGGCACCATAGATTAAGCCTTCTTTTTATTTATTTTGTTTGATATTTGCCAAATGTCTTGTATCTGCAAATTTATCTTTTACCTAAATTTTAGCCATTAATTTTCCAAATATTTTTCTGTCCCTTTACCCCTCTCTACTCTGATATTCCAATTATACATATATTGGGCAATTTGATATCATCTAAAAGGTCTCTAATACAGTGTCCATATCTTAAAAATCTTTTACTCTCTATTCACCTTGGATAATTTTTATTAATTTGTCACCAAGCGCACTCTTTCTTTCTTATCATGGCCATTCAGATTTAAGTCCATCCAGTGACTTTTTTTTTTTATTTCAAATTTGTATTTCTTCTTTCAGGAATTTTCCTGTTTTGTTGTTGTTGCTCTTGTTGTTTCTAATTTTCTATTGAGATTTCTCATTTGTCTGCTGAGATTTTTCATGCACTGAAAACATGCTTTGTGTTATTTCATTGAAAATAGTTACAGGCGGCGGACTTGGCCCAGTGGTTAGGGCGTCCGTCTACCACATGGGAGGTCCGCAGTTCAAACCCTGGGCCTCCTTGACCCATGTGCAGCTGGCCCATGCACAGTACTGATGTGCACAAGGAGTGCCGTGCCACACAGGGGTGTCCCCCACGTAGGGGAGCCCCACGCGCAAGGGGTGCGCCCCATAAGGAGAGTCGCCCAGCGCGAAAGAAAGTGCAGCCTGCCCAGGAATGGCACCGCACACACGGAAAATTGACACAACAAGATGACGTAACAAAAAGAAACACAGATTCCCGTGCCACTGACAACAATAGAAGTGGACAAAGAAGACACAGCAAATAGACCCAGAGAACAGACAACCAGGGTGGGGGGCAGGAAGGGGAGAGAAATAGATAAATAAAATCTAAAAAAAAAAAAAGTAGTTAAAATAGCTGTTTTATGTATTTGTTAATTCCAATGTTTGTTTCATCTAAGGATTGAACTAAATTGCTTTATGTTGAGAGTGTATTCCACTTTCTTGCTACTTTGTATATCAGACAATTTTGAATTAAATGCCAGAAACATTACAGATATAAATTTCCGGGGAGTGTGGACTTTATTAATATTATTCCAATGACTGTTGTTTCCTTTGCTAACATAGGTGACTTTTTTCCTGGGCTTTGCCTGCCAACCGTGTTACTTGGGCAGCACCTTCATTCTCAATTCAGATATTTTGTCTTTGGCTGAATTGCTTTGATTCTCTACCATATAGATGAAGGTGGTTCTGGGGCCAGTCAGAGATGTGAGATAGCAGAGACTGGGGTTCCCCTCTCTGGATCTTTTCATTCCAAGTTTTTCCCACTCTCTTTAGCATTCCCATTTCCCAGCTTTTCTTTTCTAGTTTCACAGGCCAGAAAGATTGGAGCTTTCCACAGGTCTATTGTTGCTATGATGGTGTATTTTTTAGGCTAAACTTAGAGACTGTTCCCACAGGCTTACTGCCTTGGAGATGTGAACTTACTTGTCTAGCTCACTGTCTCCCTCTTCCTAGGCGGTAGGCACTCATCATTTGGAGTCTGGTTCTGCTCACTCCCTATATTACTCAGGTAGCTATTTTTTTTATTATGCACATTTTTTTGAACTTTAAATTACTGTTTTAACTGAAATATAATTCACATAACATCAAACATACAATTCAATGGTTTTAGTATAGTCACAAAGTTGTGTAACCAATACCACTAATAATAGAATATTTTCATCACTTCAAAAAGAAACACTGAACCCATTAGCAGTTATTTGCTATTTCTCTTTTGTCCTAACCCTCAATAATAATCTAACTTTTTTGGATATTTCATATAAACAGAAACATAAAAATGGATGTTTCGTGTCTTTAAGCTCATGTTTTATACCTGTTTTTTGCACGGTGTAAGGGGGTCATCTGGTGGGGTCTTAGTCTCTCATATCTAGATGCAGAATTAAATTTGTAATCTCTGCTGGCTGTCTAGTTCCCTGTCTTTATTTATTTTTAAAGATTTCTTTCTTTCTTTCTCCTACCCCCTGCCCCAGTTGCCAGTTATCTGCTCTCTGTGTCCATTCGCTGTGTGTTCTTCTGTGTTGTTTGTGTTCTTATTAGGTGGCTCTGGGATCCAATCCCAGGACCTTTTGGAGTGGGAGAAAGGCACTCAATCTCT
Source organism: Dasypus novemcinctus (assembly GCF_030445035.2). Lineage (NCBI taxonomy): Eukaryota > Metazoa > Chordata > Mammalia > Cingulata > Dasypodidae > Dasypus > Dasypus novemcinctus. Next base: position 135,936,937 of record NC_080677.1, on the reverse strand, counting down.
TGTACCACCTCAGCTCCCTGGTATGCTTCGTCTCTTATTGTCTCTCCTCTGTATCTCTTTTTGTTGCATCATCTTGCTGCACCAGCTCTCCGCATCTGCCAGCACTCCTGCGTGGGGCGGCACTCCTGCGTGGGTTGGTACTCCACGTGGGCCAGCTCACTGAATGGGACAGCTTTGCCTTCACTAGGAGACCCTGGGCATCGAACCCTGGACCTCCTATATGGTAAACGGGAGCCTAACTGCTTGAGTCACATCTGTTTCCCTGTCTTTAGTTTTAATAATTTTATTTGTGTTTCTCTACATTTTTATTGCCATTCAAACATGAAAATATTTTATTTGGCCTTCTCAAATAACCCACTTTGGGCTTTGCTAATTCTATTACATCTTTATTTTCTGTTTTATTAATTTGTGATCTATTTTATCTTGTTACCTAATGTTTTGACTTTTACTTATGTTTGACATTTTATTTTAGCTTGATTTCAGTATTCTTCTTTTCTACTATAATCACAACCAAGGTGAACATCTTTCTCCTAATTACTTACTTATCACAAGTCCATCAGTTTTAATGGGTATTATTTTCATTATTGCTTATCTCTATATTTTAATTTTTTTGTGATGTCTTATTCAACCTACAAGTTATTTAGGATTTTTAGTTTGCAAGTACATGGGCAATTTTCCTATTTATCTTTTTATTATTTACTTGTAATTTGCCTTCACTGTGGTCAGAAAACATGTTCAAATTAATTCTTTGAAACTTTTTGAGACTGGCCTATCATCTTGTTCACCTACTCCAATAGCTTCCTAATGGGATTCTCTCCCTTATTGCCATTCTCTATGTTGACCAGGCCGCAATCCTCTTCAGAATTTTTATTTTCTTGGACTCCTATTGGCGAGAATATTTTAGCCAAATTCCTTCGCCTTCCATTCAAGGTCTTTCATATTCTGGCCTGGGTGTATCTTCCCATTTTAGTTGTCCACCTCACCCATTAGGCATTCTAAAACACAATCATACCTTTCTTGGCCCTCTGCATTTCCCATGTCTGCACTGCTGCTGGCAATGCCTTCCTCCCACTCCTGCCACGTCAAATTTTTCTGGGCTCTGCAAAAAGGTCACCTTCTTTGTGAAGTTTCACGTACCTCTCTGCCAGGCAGAATGAATCACTCTCTGCTTTCACTTTAATATTCAGTCCTCTTGTTTTATACTCATCAGAGTATGATAGCTATTTGTTTATTATATCTCTGTCTCTTCTAGAGAGCATGTGTCTCAAGAAAGGAAGCCAGACCTTGCTCATTTACTATTTCCAAAACCTAGCATAATTCTTCATATGAAATAAGATGCTAAACAAATGAAGGGAGAGGGAAGAAGAGGTGTGATACGGGGGCCTTCTTGGGACTTGGAGTTGTCCGGAATGATATTGTAGGGACAGATGCAGGACATTATATATTCTTCTATAACCCACTGAATGAATGGGGGGAAGAGTGTAAACTACAATGGAAACTGTAACCCATGCGGTGTAGCAGTGTCCAAAATGTATTCACCAAATGCAATGAATATGCACAATGATGAAAGAGGTTGTTGATGTGGGAGGAGTGAGGTGGGGGATATATGGGAACCTCTTATATTTTTTAATGTAACATTTTGTGTGATCTATGTATCTCTTTAAAAAAGACAATTAAATAAAACTTTTAAAATTTTTAAAAAAGAAAATATGGAAGAAAAGATGCTAAATAAATGTATGATGACTTTAAGAAATTAATAATGTCAGAAGTCTAATTCCCATATTTAATTTACATGTGAAATACTAAGCAGAATATAAGAGTTGCTGATCTAGATCAAGGAACAATATCAGAGGCAGAAGAAGGTGAAGGGGGAATGGATATGGTGGTTTTATCAAATTATATCTTCTGTTGTCTTTTTATGTTTCAGTTACAGCTTTTTTTTTTTTTAATCCTCATGTTGCAGTGCAATAAGATGTTACAGAGGAAATAAATAAATAAATCTTAAAAAAAGAAAAGAAAAGAAATAGACACAGCAAATGGTCACAGAGAGCAGACAACAGGGTGGGGGGCGGGGAGAGAAGGGGAGAAAAATAAATAAAAATAATAAAATTTTTAAAAAAAGATGTTACAAAGAGGAGTATTCAATGCATTTGAATGGTTTGGGGATAGGATAAGTTGAAAAGCTATGCTTGATGGTGATTCTAAAGAAAAACACATGTGGAGTTTTTAGTAAAAGTTTTCCCAAAGAAAATCTTACGCAATATTCCAATTGCTAGTTCCTTTTCATAGGCCAAATATCCAATGCTCCACATTTAAAATATTATTAATTTCATTGTTTTGTGAACTTTTATAACTCTACAAAGCTAAAAATATTAAAGGAATAGAAATAAATTGCAATGGTAGCTAGCACAAAGATGATTATTTTTCATTTTATTTTGCTTCCCCAAATTGTCAGATAAGAATATGTAGTAATTTTCCACTCATTTACTTTGAGTATCATGTATCATCTGACTTTACGTATTACTTAGTTTTTCTCAACAATGTGTTTTTTTTAAGTTTTCAAAGGTCAATCCATTAATGAAATTAAATAATATTATGGTATCTTACAGTAGTATAGATTTATTAAAAATTGAGTTAACTTAATTCTTTTTTTTAAGCATTCATAAACCTGTAATTTATTTTCTGATTAGTAAAATACAAATACAAAATCATCCTTTTCTATTTGAGTATATTAACTTTGGTTATACATTTCCCACTGTTGCCTTAACTGTCTCCATACATTTGAAGTCTTTTATATTATTTTTTTTAATTTAATTGCCCTTTTTTTAAAGGTACATAGATCACAAAAAATATTACATTTAAAAATATGAGGTTCCCATATACCCCAAAGCTAACTTAATTCTCATTGCCAAGCATAATTTGTATATGCTGGTAGGTTTTGAAGAATATATTAATCCTTGATTATATAAATATCATAGAGAAACCCTGAATAGGAAGAAATTTTTATTTCTGATGCAAATAGTAATCACAATCAATGGAATAAATTTGATTTTTCTCATTATCATTTTAACATAAAATATTGCTAATGGAAACAATGTTGTATTCCACTTATTGCCTATTTTTGTGCTTTTTCCCGATATGATTTACTTCTATTTATATGTTTTATAACAAATAGCATACAAAATATCTTCTAAGACAGTTACTGTCAATGTGATTGTCATGAAATACAAGAACTTAGCTGTAATATGAACCCAGATTGTATTCTAGAAATACGAGGATTCCTTGTGTAATTGGCTGAATCTCTGCATGAGGAAGGAAATGTATGAAAGCAAGGTAGCTGTCAAAGTCTATTAGGACCACGTCAAAATAACTCAGAAACCAAGTTGAAGAGGTTCCCCAGCCAAGCATAGGACATACAGACAATCAAGAATAAAAACTGCAGATGCCATGAACAGGAATGGCAAATGGAGGCAGAGTAAGGAGCTCCAAGAGTCACCTCGTCCTACAGTAGTTAGTAATTACCCAGAGCTTTGTAAATCACCTATGTGGGCGGACCAGGGCAACAGAAAAACATCCGATAACATCCTTGAAAGACCAGAAGGAGGAGACTGCCCATCTGCAGCGAAGATTCGTGAGTAGAGCACTCCTGCCAGGGAGGCTGGTGCTCATTCCCCACTGGCGGCATAAACCACCTTTGGAGCTTTTCCCTGGCTGGAGTTGGAAGCTACATTTCCCAAAAGCAGGAAAGGAAGAAATCGTCAGGCATCAATTTCAGCTACTGATTGGTAAATTCGACTGGATAAAGTCTAATCCTAAGAACAGCTAAAGTTTGAACTTGTCCAAGTCAGAAAGTGGACAGTAGCCTCCATTTTAACTCCTCACCCACATGAGGGGAAATAGTGCTCATTGAAAATCACAGTGATGGCAGGGACCCGTTTTTTTCCATCCACGTTGGATTGCGGCCCTAGGGTAGGCTCCAGCCACACCTCCAGCAGTGAGGAAGCAGAGGGGATCTGTACCAGACTTTCCGGGCAACTGTAGTTGTTTTTGGCCTGCATGGACTAGAATGTTGGGCAACTGTGGCTTCACCCCTGTTTCCAATAGGATAGAAGGGGGCCAGGTGACATGAAAAGATGAAAGTAAGAACCACTGAGTATACACTTTGGATAGACTGTAAAAGGGATTGGACTGTATAACAGTGAACCAGGTTGTAGAAGATGGACTGTGGTTAACAGTATAAACATGAGAGTATTCTCTCATGAACTATAACAAATGTACAAAACTAGTACATGGCATTACTAATAGGGGGTGTAAGGAAGATATATACCAAACATACATCATGGACCATAGTGGTAATAGTACGATGATGATCTTTCATAATCTGTAACAAATGTTCTACAACAATGCAGAGTGTTGGTTGTGGAGTGTTGTATGGGAATTCTGCATGTTATGCATGACTGTTTTGTAAGCTCACAACTTCTCTAATAAAATATATATAAATTAAATAAAAGAATAATAACTGTGGTAGATTGAAGTTCATCAGAATTGAACTTATTCTAATGATCCTTAAAAAACAAACAACTAATTAGTTACCATTGGAGGATGCTAATAAATCAATATATTATTTAAAAACTGGTAAATGGGAAAAAATCTAGCTCTTCTTTTCTGTACAAACTATATCATCGAGTAACCAAGTTACATTTTATAGAAGTATTATAGTTATCTTATGAAAAAGTTTGATGGAATTAGAATACCATTATTTTGCAACTGCCAGTGAATTAAGGCATTGATCATCGATGGCTGTTAACTACAAAATGAGAGACAATCAGCATTAAGTGACTCCTCATGGAAGAATACAGCAGCATAGATAAAGATCTTAGCAAAGAAAGAAAGAAAGAAAGAAAGAAAGAAAGAAAGAAAGAAATCTAATCAAGATATTAACAGCAGATATTGAGACACTACAACAAATAATGACATGTGAAAGTGGAAATTTAAACACTAAGGGCAATTGAAGCTATTAAAACTATTGTTTTTGTTTTTTCTTTTTAGCATGGCATGGAGACTATGCTTTTGTATTTAGCAAGTTCTTATATTTTAGAGATATTCATAATTAAATATATAAGGATAAAATGATATGATGTTTGAGGTTTGCTCCTAAATAATGAGAAGAGGATAAAGATGAAACAAGATTGGCTTTTAGGAAATAATGGTTCATGTTGAGTTATGGATACATGTGGGTTTATTTATTAGTTTCTACTTTTGTTTAAGTTTAAAATTTCCTATAACAAGTTAAAATTGATTTTAAAGTTCAAGTAATTTTTTTTAAAAAACCATGCAGCTATAACAAGAATAAAGCTATGATGCTTCAATCTTTCATTTCATCCTTGATTTGGCTTTTGTGGTAACTTGTGTTTGTAGAGCAAATCTGATATTTTTGTTGCAGGCAGCTAGTGGCTGTATTTTTAATGATATTCCTCCAGTAACCACTGGGCTATAATTTAAATTCTGAAATCTTTCCCTCTAGAGTCTGGAGCCAGGGCAGGAGACTTGAGCCAACAATGACAGTCTTTTCTCCAGATATAGATAGATACATCGCCTCTGGCCATAAGTAATTTTTTTCCATTTGGTTCCCAAATAGTAAGGTTTGTATGGCAAGTTATAGGAAAAGACATGAATGACTGGAAGGTTCATATTAGGGATTACAAGTTTATTCTATGAAAATTTTTTAGTTAGACCATATTAAAGAACTATTTAGACCTGTGGTGCCAACATGTCACTAACCAAACGTACCTTTTTTAAAAAATTAACTAAAATTAAATAAAATTTAAAGTTCAGTTTCTCAGTTGCACTAAGCTCTCAATAGTCACATATGGCTAGTGGGTATTACTTTAGACAATGTAGATCTAGAACATTTCCATCATTGCAGAAAGTTCTATTAGACAGCACTATCTAGAAGGTTATAATATGTGACTATATTTTATTCCCAAAGAATGTCTTAGTTTTCCCCATAATTTATCCTTAATCTAGAAAAACCACCCTTCTCAGGCTATAGCTATTAAGGAGAAAAGGGTGTCCTCAAAAGGTGAGCAGCAGACCTTCAGACATCACTTTCCAATCTTGTGTACATACTGTGAGATTAAGGTGATGGTTGGGGAAAAAACAAGATCTTTAAATAGTTATAAAATATTTCCAGAATATGTCAAATGCAATGATACATTTGAAAAGGAAAAGGAGTTATGCTGTATCCAGAGTTCCAACAATCATCATCAGTATGAATGGGTAAAAAGTAGAAACATAAGTGTTAAGGAAATACCAAAGTGACTTCTGTTTTTGTTTTTTTTTAATACTGTGTTTAAACTCATGATATTTCCAAAGAAACAAGTATCCAACATAACTATATCCATTCATTTGAAATTATTAGAATAGTATATAGGCCTCCAACACACCAGGGAAACACTAGTACAGATAGAGATGGTGAGGAAATATTTTTAACAAAATGATATGCATTCTGCTTAAAGTAGATAAGTAACTCATTTCCATGAGAATGTAATTTGAAAAGGTGAGAGTGTTCAAGGAGAGAAATGATGGGAGAGAATGGAATCAAAACTCAAAGAAAGAAAACCACACAATAGCTATTTTGCTCATTCAAAAAATATTTACATTTGGTATACACCATAAATTAGAGACAGGCCCTGACTTAAAGAAATTTATGATCACATGTCATTGCATGCTCTCTGTAGTAATATATTAATCACAGCTTTGTACAAAATACCTATAAAACGTGTTTCCAAGCAAATAAGTAATTTTGTTAATGTTATTCAGAACGAAGATATTCTGTGTAAGAGAAAACAGATTTTACATTTCAAATCATGGGAGTTAAATAAAACACTTTATTTACATATGAGAAATATCAATAGAAGCTCATGTTTGTTTGTTAGTTTTTCAAATACATAGTTGATATCTTTGTTCACAGAAAAAGACTGGAAGAATGATTATCCTAGACACCCAGATTTTAGTTTCTAAATACCATCCTCACTAAAAAGAACAAGGGATCCTTTCAGAAGTTGTTGCTTTCAGGTCTGAAGTTCAGAACATATAGTATGTGCCTGGAATATATTATTGACCAGAAAGCAAAGAAGTGTTTGACAACTAATGGGGACATGTGAGCCCGACAGTCTTGTTGATTGCAAAAACGGCCACAACTTTTCACCCCATCTATGCATTGCACAGTCTTTGCCATGTGTTTTGTAGGGCCCTTCATCTTGACTCTGGATTCAAAGACATGGCTTATTCTGACAGTTTTAAGTTATTTTATGAATCCCAAAATTTAAGATTATGTCCTTAATCCATTCCTGTGGGTATGGTATCCTTTGATTGCATTATATTCAGCTGTGAAATCTTCGATTAGATTACTCAATAAGCTCTCTTTATGGCTTTTGGACTACATCCGTGAAGTATGTCTTATGTTGAGTCTCTGCCTTCTTGTTGGATCTGACAAACAGAGACTGAGAGAGAGACAGACACACACAGAAATAGGCAGTTCTGCCATATTTGATCAAGCCATGTGAGAGAAAGCACTCCTGGTTCACCCACAGCTACAGAAAAGTTGAGAAGTTAAGAGAGACAGAGAGGAAGTCCAGACCAGACAAACCCTATGCCTAGTTGCCCACAGCTGAACTCCAGTAAATGGTAGATTCTGGAGGAGAAGGCAGGGACTTCAGCAGAGATCAACAGCCATCTTCGCCATGTAGCGAGACAACAGGATCAGTAGTAGCTGACTTTGGTGAGAAAGCACCTCTGATGGCACCTTGCTTTGAACATTCCACAGCCTCGGAATTGTAAGCTTTTACCCCAAATAAATCCCCATTATAAAAGCCAACCCATTTCTGATACTTTGCATCAACAGCCCTTTGGCAAACTAAACAATTAAATTGGTCAATGGGTTATTAGCAAGTGGAGCCCAGTGGAGTAGAGCTGAATTGCTATAGTCAACCAATAGGAGGCCATTCTAGATCAGTCAACAGCCAATCAGTTGCCTGGCCACGTGAGCAAATCAGCCAACAAATAAGCAGAGTTTCATAACCAACCACACAACAACTAGATATCTAAGAAATAGACTTATTGTTGTATGTAACTGAAGATTTGCAGTTGTTTGTTATATAGCACTATTATGGCACTAGACAGCCGAGAGGATAAGAACCAGCTGGAAGGGATCTCAGTCGCCAAACTTGGAACAATTTAAGCATAGAAAATAATGCTACAACTCAGTAAAACATGTTCAATATATAAAACAGTTCATGAGTCCACAATAATGATATTCACAAAAGAAAAAATAAACTCCTAACATTTTACAGTTGAAGGTAACTACTATGCCAACTCCTTACTCTGAAAACTTACTTTAAAATGAATAATTAAGGATTCATCCTGACATTTTAGTAGTTCAGGGGAAACAAACATCCCCTGAATGAGGGGGAGCTCCTTCTTTCTGAAAACTGTCAACTCATAAATATAGAAGGAATGACAAATATAGAAAACCACCATTTTGCATCTTTAGTGACGTAACTATTTCATACAAGGATCATCCGCTAATGCTAAAACCACTCAGGGAAAAGCTGATGGGAAACTTGGTGCCAAAATATTAACCCACAGAAAATATGCTAGTATCAAAGGGAAAAACATATCTTTATAATGAAGAAATTATAAATTGGTCACCACTTTAAAGTCTCTAGTAGTGAGACAATCAGACATTACAGAAGAACACGTTAAATACAAATGCAGAATATTCTGCAACACAACAGGCCAAATTTACGAAATAATCTATATCAGAAAAAAGAGAAGTTACTCAAATTGACGTATACTTAAGAGACACAAGCAACTAAAATGTAGGATCCTTCATTTGATCCAAGCTGGTGAGTGGGGGTAAGGGAGCTACAGAAAATATTTTGGGAATGAATGAAGACATTTGAATATTTCCTGGGGACTCAAATGATATTAGGAATTTACAGTCATTTTTTGTTAGATATGGTACTGTTCTTGTGGATAAATAGGAACATATACTTTTTGAGATGTATATTTTAGTATTGAGGGATAAAATAAAATAATATGCAATTTATGCTGAAATGCTTTCAGCAAAAACAATTGAGAAATGACACAAAAATGGTAAAACATTAACACATGCTGAAACTGATGGTTACACAGGTGCTCACTGTACTCATCTTTCTATTTTTCTATAAGTCTAAATTCTTTCATTAAAAAAAGGAAGAAGAAAACATAATGACATGGCCCCCTGATTCTAGGAACTTATAATTTACTTGGAAGGAAACAAGAGCACTTACCCACAGAACACGAATTGCTCAGGAGCTAATTGGCTTGTACGGAACAATCACTTAGAAGAGTCTAAAAAGCTTTTCCTTGGATTGATCACAGTAGATGATCCACAAGGGGGCTTTTGAGTGCATCTTGGGAGAGGGTAGAATTCAGAAGGACTAATACAGGAGAGACATATTTCGGCAGACAGTTGAAAGGCAAGCAGAGGTGCTAAGTCATCAGCCCTACATTTAGGTAAAACAAGTGACAGAAGTGGGAGGTGCCTAATTTGGAAAGCCAGATTTGTACACCCCTCAGAAAACAATTGATTTTGAAGATAGGAATGCTTCATTCATTTTCTGATCAGAAGATTATGGGAAACTCTGGAGCACGGCTATAGTTAAATATGTGACTTTAGCTGAGAAAAAGTCAAATGGTTCCAACATATTTTTTTAAAAGCGGCCTTTTCTTCCTTCTGATTTTTTGTCTATCTGGTTGTATCGCAAAAAACTGTCAGAGGGAAGCAATGCTGACCCAAACGAGGTCATTGGTTTTGGTCTTTTAAAAGACCATGCTACTGCAATTACTTTCCTTAACATCTAAATACTAATTTCATTCATTGGGCCTGCCAGTAAGCACTTAATCAAGGCAGAACAATCTTGACGTTTGTGAGACAATATCCTGCGACCTCAGGAATTCTTAGTTTCTCTATTACCACTAAGTCTGATGTAGCTGCCAGAATCACCCACTGGTTAATTTGCTCTTTCTGCTCAAGGACTTCATGCTGTGCTCTTGATTCAGATTTGTGCCAGCAACTTTACATATGTGGCAGGACAGCCTGACTAGGAAATTAACTGTTTCTTCTGTAGGAACTTCAGAATGAGAATAAATTAGGAAGACTGAAAAGTAATGTTTTCCATCTTCTTTTCATGCATGCAACCAGGATGTCCTCTAGGTCTGAGGATATTAAGAGGAATTTGCTTTAGAAAGCATAAATTATTGAAGAAAATGAGTTGGGTTGTCTAGGGTTGAAATGGGTAGGTGGGTGTGGGTAGATGGAGGCTTAAATTCTGTGGGCTTCAAATTATAGTAAACGATGTCGTAATACCCACTTTTATAGCTTGGGTAATTACATAGACCAGCGCCTTCAAAACAAATAATGATTTCAGCTGAGTAAAAACATTGGCAAGTACATTTCAAAGATGACCTTACTGACTTTAAATTTCATTCAATTTTCATCATATGACCAATAAGATCTGAGATTGCCCAATTTTTTGCCTTTGATTAACAGACTGCCCAAATAGCTTTTGAAATTTTTAAACTTTCCTTTCATCCTACGGGGAACAATTCTTATGCACCTCAACAGAGTCATGTTTAGATTTTTAAATAGCCTATTATACAAAAGCCCAAAAAGCAAACAACAAAGCACTTCTTTCTGAATTTAACATGGTCAACAGTACGCTTATGCTAACAGTATGCTAAAGGAAAAACAATGTATTTGGAGAATTAGTATTTGTTTTTGTAATTTATTTTTTCCCCTGAACCCACCAAAATAGAAAAGATTCAGGTGGGTAGGATTTCAAATAAAAAGACTTGGATGGGTGAAGAAAAAAGAAAGATCAAAGAAAGTTTCTTTCTCTGAATGTTATAACACATTTTTACTTCAACTCTAATGAGGTATCATAAAAATCTAAGATTCCCTTACGTTCTTTTAAGTTATTATAATAAAACAGCTTTATTATGTAGAAACCTCACCGGAACAATCAAATAACAAATTTTATTGACGCTGTCAGGAAAAATGATGAAATCTTTGAAATGGGCAAAAATTGGGTGGCCCTTTAGCAGAATACTACACATTACCTAATCAAGTCTTCAGGGTTATCTAATTCTGTGACTCTTATTGTCTTTAAGCTACTTTATGATCCTATAACTTGTAGAAAACTGATAGCAATGCAAATGCTTTTTGCCAGAGAGATGCAAATGAATCTTGTCTGGGAAAGGTAATTGATTCTCCCCAGTGAAAAGGCAAAGTTTGCAGCAAATTCATTTCAGCATTTCTGATTGCCTATACATATATCTTTTTAATTCTTCTCTGAATTGGATTTTCTTTTCAGACATCTTCACTGATTCCTTTATTAATTAACGAGCTAAATAAAATCTTGGACACAGTTCATTTTACATGTATAAGCCTCATGACTTTTACCTTTAAAATTTTTTCCATTAAAAAAATTACCTTTAAAAATCTCTTACTACATACAAAATACGGGCCAAATTTCATTGATAGGTTAGGGGGAAAAATCACTAAATCTATGACCACTTGAAAACGGATTTTGGCTATCTTTTTGTTTTGAAATGAACCACCCAACAGATAAACATCTTTTGTACAACACCATATTCCATCAACACTAGTAAAACATCAAAAGTCATGAACCACTAATGGACTCTTGAATTCACTGGTCAGTGAAATATGATGCTTTGTTATTCCATTGCCACAGTCAATCAACAATAGCTGTTCAACAAAGCAATATCACACATGTTCCAAGGGCTATCATTTTAATCAAGATGCTAATAGCTGGATCAATACTGAGCTCCCTACATACTTGACTCAATAGGCATTCTATGGCTTTAGCTATTTTCCAGTACAGGTATAGAAGAGAATACCTTTTTGAAAAATATTAGGTTAAGGTTCAGGCTATTGCAAACATAAACTCAAGTTCTCTTGTGTCAAAATTGTTATGGAACTGTTATTGAATTATTCTGGAATAAATTAGCAAAGAAAAGTGCTTAGATTAATTAAAATGATCATCTGGCAATGGACTTGGCCCAGTGGTTAGGGCTTCCATCTACCACACGGGAGGTCCGTGGTTCAAACCCCGGGCCTCCTTGACCCATGTGGAGCTGGCCCATGCGCAGTGCTGATGCGCGCAAGGAGTACCCTGCCACGCAGGGGTGTGCCCCTCGTGGGGGAGCCCCACGCGCAAGGAGCACACCCTGTAAGGAGAGCCGCCCAACGCAAAAGAAAGTGCAGCCTGCCCAGGAATGGCGCCGCACACGTGGAGAGCTGACACAACAACATGACGCAACAAAAAGAAACACAGATTCCGCTGACAACAACAGAAGCGGACAAAGAAGATGCAGCAAATAGACACAGAGAACAGACAACCGGGGTGGGGGGGGAAGAGGAGAGAAATAAAAATAAATAAATAAATCTTTTTAAAAAAATGATCACCTTAGTTTATCTAAGCGTCCATGAGAAAAATCCCCTTTTATAGACAAAATCTGCAGCCCATATATGGACTGAAAGATAGAAACCTGACAAGAAGATTTCAGCAAGGAAAACTCCGGTGAAAAGTGCCAGTAACAGGAGGCAGATTGTTGATAAAAGGTTAGACTAGGAGTATGGAAACTACTAATTCAGGCTGGTATAGATTCTTAATCCATAGAAGAAAAAGCCGAACCAGATAATATTTAAGTGAGAAACTCCCAGTTATCCTGTAATATCTGTTCTCTTCTACAGTAATAAAATCCTTGATTTTAGTTTGGCCCATGACTTCCTGCAATAAAAATAACACTTCCTAGCCAGGCTTGCAGCTAATTAAGGCCATGTGATTAATTTCCCACCTAAGAAATGTAAACAGAGGTATAGAGTGAAACTTCTTAAATAGCTTAAAAGGATAAAGTATGTTTCTTTCCTCTTCTTTTTTTCATACCTGCTAGCAGGAATGTTTTTATGATGGCTGGAGCTACAGCAGCCATCTAGGACCATTAGGTGATCTTGGAAATGGAATATAAAAGCAAAATAGACAGAACCTAGGTTCTACCTCCTGCCTTTTATGTGAGATTAGAAATAAATTTCTATCTTGCTTAAAAATACTATTCTTTTCAAATTTCTGTTGCCCAGAGCTGAATTTAATCCTAATAAAGAGATACTGCCATGCTTTGACTCTGGAATTGGAGTCAGGAGAAATGGTTCTAACTCAGGTTGAATTGTCCTCCTGAGGCAGGTTATTTTATCGATCAGTCTTTCATTTTCAATAACAAATGCCTTATTTTTCCGAACGGGTTACTGTGATGATTAATTGAGATCAGCGATGTGAAGGAATTTTAAAGGAGGGAAAAAAAGAATACCTTGTATAAATATAAGATGTTGCCTCCACCAGCAGCCCTCAGATCTCTAACAAGAATAAACGGTCTATCTTTCTACTAAACATTCAGTATTCTTTTACATGTAAAGGAAAGAAGCATTATGAATCGTGTTCTAGGAGACTTTTGGATGAGCGTCTGTGTAAAAGGTGACCTTTGTACAGTTCTTGTCCTTCTGACTGAACAGCAAACAAAATAACCCAGAATGCATGCGGCAGGACGGCTGATATCAAATAATGAAAGAAGAAACTCATTACACCATCATGACACAAAACAAGGCAGTCCATTAATTTGGGGTGGGAAAAAAACAGAGAAACAAATGATTAGGGGTTCTTTCACTCTTCCAGGAAAAGTAGGCAGGTACCCTTCGAAGGAATCATTCACTCCTTTAGATTTGTTCATTTAGGTCTATCAAGCTTCCAAATGCCTGATTACATAGTGGATTCCAGCGGGCTGTTTCTTCCAGGGAGGAAAATTTGGCGCGTGTAACAGATAGAAGCTGTCAGGCAGATTTCTCTCCTGCGGTGTGCAGTTGCCTTGGTCCATCTGCTGTAAGCAAAATGTGAAGTCTAATTTTGAAAGGCTCTACAGACTGTCTGCCCCAAGGCGGTACAGACCACCATCGATTCACGCCTGCCCAGGCTCCTCCTCCAGGAGTATTGGAAGTTTACCAAATACTTATTATAAATTCATCTCTGTCTGACCAAAGACTCTTTCCCTTCAGGTTTTGACCCTCACAGTCTTTACTGGGATAAAAAGAGAAAGTCAGTCAATTAGAGAGCCAGTCTGGAAGCTCCAGCATGAATGATGAAATCCAAGTAGGCGAAGTCCTAATCACACATTCCCCAGTGATATATTGTACTAATTATAAGCATGGAATCGTCCTTGCTTTTATTTCATAGTCAAGTGAGAACCCATCTTGCTCAGTAGATCATTAGCCTAAAATACCAGAAAATGTCCTGCTTTACTATTTATTAACTGTATAACCTTTGAGTGATTATTTGATTTTTCTGTGCCTTGTGTTCCCAACTGAAAAAAATGGGATTGTTGATTAAACCTAACTTAAAGGGTTTAGGGGAGACTGAAAAGAGATATCTATATAAAACAATTGGAATAATGCCTGGGATCATTTTTAAGTACTACTACGATTATTAGCAGAAAACACCCAGCGACAATTCCTAAGCACCTGAGTAAGTGAAGACTTCCTATGAAATTCAAAGGTATACCTTACATGTAGAACCTGATAAAAGTGTAGTCTGAAGAGCAAGAATTGCCATAGTCCTTTTATTTGATATATTCCTAATAAGACTATGTAATTTATCATGTACACTAGGACACTTAAAAATGTAAAATGAAGCTGCTAATAATTACATGAGGACAAGGGATACAAACCTGGACACAGGAAGGCTAGTTTATTCCCAAAGTCACAGTTCAAGGCATTTTTCACTAATTACTAAAACTAGCATTGACAGAAACAAATTTTCACATTTACCTAAAGTTTTCAAAATCAAATTTCTGACCTCATTTTGTGGATACAAATTTCACTCTAATCTAGCTGGGACAGAAAGATAACTACACTTAAACTGTCAGGACTACGTATCTGACTATATTCTATATATGCCATCAATAAATATTCTAATTTAGGAAGCAACAAATCAAACCTCTCAGAAAATAACAAATTGATCTGCACTGCAATTTAACAAACATTCAACAAGGCTCAGCTAATCTTCAGGCTATATTATTGTAGTCATCCACAGAATCAATGAATGGTATTTCAGGGGTCCTGTGGTGAAAGGCATTGTTTTACGAGCGAAGTAGCATTCATTTTAATGGTATACAACCCAGTCGAAGGCAGCGTAGCAATCTTTGGTCAGTAATGAATTCTGTCCTGTTAGCTGATGGGGATGTTCAGCTCAGTTTATTGCTATCGGTCGAGCTGATAAAGGTCATCACTGCATCTCATTTATTAAAGCTTCCTCTCTGAATGGTGGAGGTGCAGGGTAAATGATGTTGAAAATTTTACCTAGCAGCGGACTATCTGTTTACTCTATTAAGGAATGGATTTTTTTAAGTGCCCAAGTTCTGCTGGTTTCCTTTTTTTGCACATTTTTGCTTATTTGCCTTGACTTTGAGTACATACAACTGCTGTGATTTACATGTTTACAGTTTCCTATTAAACAGAAAGAGTACTATTGGCCAGATGAAATTTACAAGGCAAAATATCTCTTCCCCTCCACCACTGAATTAGAAAGTAATTTTTCTAACCCCAAGAATACTGTTATTCCTTATTTATTCTATGGAACTAAAACAGTGTTGACTAGATTAACATCAGTAACACTCACGTGATAATTCATGCACACACATGCACACACACAGCCCTACCTAACTGGTGCTAAAGAATCTGACTTGATGAACCACAGACTAGTCTTCTAACTCTGTTGTAGGATTGCTGATTTCATCCAGATCATTCATCAGTTTCTTAAGGTAATCTCTGTGCTAGACACACACATTAACTGCTAGTATCTTAAAATATGCTTGTCTTCTACCCCCAGCAGAAGGGCTGAAAACCTCTGCCTCCACACTCAAGATCTAAATCACCCTTAGAAATGGGATATCAGGGAAGTGGCTGTGGCTCAACTGAGAGAGCCTCTGCCTACCACATGGGAAGTCCAGGGTTCAAACCCCAGGCCTCCTGACCCATGTGGTGAGCTGGCCCATGTGCAGTGCTGATGCATACAAGGAGTGCCGTGCCACACAGGGGTGTCCCTGCACAGGGGTGCCCCATGCGCAAGGAGTGCACCCTGCAAGAAGAGCCACTCTGTGTGAAAAAAAGTGCAGCCCGCTCAGGAGTGGCACCGCACACATGAAGAGCTGACATAGCAAGATGACACAACAAAAAAAGTGCCGCTGGATAATGCAAGTGGACATAGAAGAACACACAGCGAATGGACACAGAGAGCAGACAACAGCAGAAAACGGGGGGATGGGGAGAGAAATAAATAAACAAATAAATAAGTCTTTTTAAAAAACAACAAAAGAAATTGGATATCATTTATCCAAACCTTTAACAAAACCACACTATTACTCCAACTGAGAACATCAAGTAAATATTACCGTGGCTATGCCTTCCACACATTAGGCATAATAGGAGATTTCCCCACCATCCCGCTAAGCCCCTTGATTCCTATTTTTTTTCCCATAACATCTGCCCCATGTGTATTTTCCTTTGAAAGGACAGACCATGCCCTGGTATGCTTTAATTTGTTTTCATATAATACAGGCATAATGAATATTTCAAAGGGGAAAAAAAAGTAGAAATTGTGATAGAGAAAAGACTAGAAGAATGTGAGTGGAACTGGAAAATTAGGTGTGATATTCTGATGTGCAGAACCAAAGGCATACTGTCAGAACAAACTATACCAAAGAAACATCTGATCCTTGTGTCCTTTTAATACCACCAATTGTTCAAAATATGCTCTCATATTTTGCAAGTCTGACAATTTGATTTTTGTTTATGCTTCTATTCAGTTATATATTTAAACCATGAGCCAGTAAAACTGTTTCAATTTAATTTTAATTTTGAATTTTGTACATTTTATAGTTCTTATCAAAGTCCCAGTCTTAGTCACTAATCCATGGTCTAAATCAAAGTATAGAGTTTTACTTAAGTGAATAAATAATTGTTCTTCCCAAAGAGGATGCTCATGTGTGATTTGTCTGGTGGTTTCTCCCTCCATGAAATTCAGCCATGATGTTCACAATATGAGCATTTATTGACTTAAAAGTCACATTTTCTTAAATCACTTTATATGGTGCAATTCTGCTAGGAGACCATTAATGCCTTCTCTAGCTCTTAGCTACAGTTCATTATTCTAACTGTAGTTCATTTCTTCTCCTTTCAGCAGGGCACACTTTTCTCAATGCTTTCTCGGCTGGTAAGTGGAGTCAAATAACATCTCAAGTCTTTTGGGTTGCAAGCAACTTGGAATACTGCACCATATTTTCATATATTTTTGTCTGAACCAAGAATGAACCAGAGTTCTATGAAGGTGCAGAAGAAGGACTTTTGGACATTGGGAAAGCAGGTAGACAACGTCATCACAGCTATTTTAAGTACTAGCTTTATGAAGCAGTTAAACAAAACTGGTGCCACAAGAGCATAGCAAAAAAGGAAGATCCCTAAGACTCACCCCAAAGTTCACTGGAATATCACCAGACCAGAGACAGAGTGACTATTTTTACAGAAAAGAGAAGAATGAATAGGGACAAGCCAGTCAACTGAATGTATAGCATGGGCCAAGTTTGGTAAAGTTGAGCACTAGTGATGGTCTTAGGCAATTTGTATTGTGGAATGTTAAAACTGGAGGAGACATTGGCACTGTCTTAGCATGCCCAATGTATTTATTTTACTAATGAGGAAACAGACTCATAAAAATTAAATCCCCACATTCAGAGAGCTAACAATAGCAAAGGAACAGACCCTGATTTTCCTTTCACTGTACCATCTTGCCTCTCATTTGCTTGATGATCTTTGATAGATGAAGAATGCACATAAGGGAACACAAGACAAATTATTCAGTGAGGAAATAGAAGAAATCTGCTTCTCCAATCATATGGATAGTAAATTCAAATATAGCAAGTCAATGGCAATTCACATTGTCATTGTGAATTGCAAAGCTCCTATTTTGTTGTGTTTTTTTATTATGTTTGTTCTCATACTTTAGGAACAAGTTCTTTTTCCTCCAATATTTGCTGCTATAAATTTGTTCACTTTTGAGGTATCTGTTATCTGAGACAGGTATGTGCCCTTTCCATTTAAAAGACATTTCCTGGTGAAAAGGTAGTGACAGATGCCTTTTTAAATTTTCTTAATTGGAACCAAATGTGATTCCATTTGTGGCCTCCAATGAAGTCTTTTCAAAATAGCCACAATCAACAGACAGCATTAATAGATCACAAGGAAGGTCATCATCTTTCTTCACTCTCTAGCTCTGATTATTATTTTTGACACCTTGGTGACTGGTACCCCCGTCTACCCAGCATCATAAGCAAGGAACCTAAAGACTGGTAAATCCAATATGTTTTAGGCAAAGTTATGAGGCTGGAGTCAAAAGTAAGCTAACTCTGTATCATTGCAAAGCCAGCTTCAAAGGCCAGCATTTAGTTTTTGTATAAATTCTTTAAAGAAATGGTGCATTGCCAGTTCTTTTGATGACACCAAGGATATACAGTAAAAAAAAAAAAAAAAAATAAGGCAAACACATGCACCAATAACTCAGAGTCAAAAGGTTTTTCAGAATCATTAGAATATAAATAAGAAAATGACTTAGGAAGAACTGTGATAATTTAGTTTCCTTCTATCAACTTTAAAATCTATGTTCAAGAGTAATATCTAAAAAAGAAGTCATTGTCTAAATTAACTCTTTCAATTAATACAAAAATTGTAAGTGATGTGAAAACATTGTTCATTTGACAACATCCTTTTCTTTCTTAGTGTTATATAGAAAATAATGCCTATCTTATAATCAAAGTTCTTAGATTGATGGAATTTATTATTAATTTATCTTTAATTTATCTATAATGAATGTAACTTTGTTCACAAGCTCTCATTTTTTACCTGTTGGAGAAAAAAAAATCTTCCCAATTCAAAATAAACTCAGTATCTTTAAAAAATTATTCAATCAATTAAATATCAGCTCAAGATTCCCAGATCAAGCTATGTCTGTGACACGGTGGAATGAAGAGAAGATGACAGTCCCTTCTTCCAAGGTAGCTCATGGTGGGCCACCTCAGCTTAGTCACTGCACAAGGGGTTTGCTTTGAATGGTGTGACTGGCCTGCCTGCAATTGCCTCTCTCACTTTACCCAAATCCCAGGGAAAATGCACCTGTAGGATTGATATTCTCAAACTTCTTCTGGAAAGAAAAATACTAACCTCCCATATTCCCTCCATCCCCTCAAATTCAGTGAGGGCTCTTTTGCGGTCTCCTCTTATTCCCTTTGGAGATCTCAGAGGGTATTTATATCTGAGTTGGGGCTGGCAGGAATTAGAGTTGACGGAAGAGGTAGTTTTTCTGCTTTACATGAACTGCATACTCTTTTTGTTTCTTATCATCTGGGTTATTTTGATGACCAGGGAAGCATCTGAAATCTTTGTTCCACTTGTCTCTTGCAGGACATGGATGCAGAGTGGAAGAATAATCCTTTGATGTCTAAAATTTTAGGTCTGCTATGTAGCAGTACTTCACATACCTTCCCAAACATATTATTACATGTTTATCTTCTAATCTAGGTCAGCTTTGAGGGAAAATAAAAGAATGTAGCACATAGTAGGTGCTTAGTAGATGTGCTTTAATGTCTGACTGAATGAGCCAACACTAAAAGAAGCCACATGGATATTCATGATATGCAGTGATGTGGCTGTTTATCAGTGGTTAATAAGAAAGAGATCACTTTTCCATAAGGATATTGTACTTTCAGACAAACACATATAAACCCTAAAACTGCTGAAAGGATAAGGCAACAAAACAGGTGGACTTTTAGCACTATTCCTTCCCCTTCCCATCCTCCACACTCTAAAACACTGACATCAGGGAGTGGATGTGGCTAAAGCAGTTGAGTGCCTGCCTCCTACATGGGAGGTCTGGGGTTTGGTTCCCAGTGCCTCCTAAAGAACAAATAATGGCAAACAGATGAGGGAGACAGCTCAGGGGAGCTGATGTGGCTCAGTGGTTGAGCATCGGCCTCCCACATACAAAGTCCTGGCCTCAACTCCTAGTCCTTAAAAAAAAAATCAAAATACTAACCAAAATACCTGCAGTTTATAAAGAAAATGTAAGACAACCAAATATTCAGGTTAAAATGAAAAGGATTGGTTGGTCCACAAATATAATACTAGCTAGCTGTCCTGAGGTAACTCAGAAGAATCACTGACTATCATTAAATAGCTAAATCTCTGATCGTCCTGTACCTGAAGGCCAGATGCATAGTTTCCCATGTATGAGAAGCAGATTAATTTTCTGCCCTTGTGACACTGGCTTTGGGATACATAGGTGTGCTAATTCACATGGTTTGGCTTTACAAATCAGTATGCAGATGGACCTCTGCCACATTTAGTTAGCTATTCTAGAGAATGGTGGCGAACATTTTGAAGTGCCATACTGGAGACCTCAAAAGTGAATTTTATGGCTGATAAATACAAAAAGACTTTCTCAATTAGATAATCTCTTTAGTCGCTTTTGCATAATGTAGTAACAAACTAACAAACAAAAACAATGCTATTTGAATTAAAGAAAGAAATTATGTATCATTTGTTCTTTAATATGTCAAGCATTTTACTTCAGGCCTAATGTCTTGGGTATTTGTGCCAAAAAGGCATTGAAACAACATTGTCTCCTTTGAGGTCATCTGCTATTTAGGTGATTTCTGAAGACTAAGAATTTCTGACACAGAAAATGGATTTAATATTGAGTATGTGAAAAAAGAGAGAAGGTCCTAAAGTATATAAATATATATTTAGTCCTTTCTTTCATTCAGACTTAGGTTTATAGCTTTGGAAATCATGGGTTCTAAAAAAAAAATCCGGATCAAAGAAATGACTTATGGCTAATTTAAGAAAGATTTATAAGTTCAAGAAATTATTTATTTGATTTATATACCACCTCTCCCCAGCAGGTTATTCTGAATCATTGCTGGGTGATACTTCTCCAGGGTTGGTAAATTGATCCTGGGATGACTCAGTGGTAGAGATAAATTTTCCCTGCACAGAGCTATGTTGGTCCTGTAAAAAACTAGACCAAGGAACCACTGAGAGATTGTGGTAGAATTATTATAGGACTATGGATCACATGAAATTATATCCTGTGTTTCTGATGGTCCCGTTTGCAATGGATTCTCTTTTTGGAAGTCAGACACAAGCCACTGTTTCACATGAAGAGCTCCTAGCCTGATTCAAGCAAGACTTATAATTACTCCTGAAGGAGAGAAATAGAGTACGAGATTAACACTCACTTGAGATCTTTTTATCTCAGCATGTGTCCCACACTAATAAAAGGTTAACTGAGCTTATGAAACAACAACAACAACAACAAAACCCAAATCCTTAATTCCAAGGGGTGTTTGGGGTAATTAACTTTCTGTGGATGGTATTCTGGTAAAGGCCCCTCCTGCTGTATTTGACTGGCTACACAAGGCAATGCAGACTTCTTGGATTGGAGCCCTGGTGAGAGTTCTGTTGGACATTAATTATTCACTAAGACCCATATTATGAATTAAACAAAAATTCAGTAGCACTAAATAAGAGAAATAGAAAATCATTCTATTTGCTGTAGAAAATGACCCTGGAGGGTACTTGAAGGCATTCTGTTATTAGACGGATTTAGGGCCTTTGGATTGAAGAGAAGGCAGAAAAAAACAATGGAAAAACTAGTGGGGAATCACCCTCTTAAGATATGTTTAATAAAATACATTTTTTTTTCCCTCCTCTGTGTTTAGGTGCAGTCATCCCTAACCATTAACCATTGCAAAAGAGGTGGTGGTTGTTCCCATTCCCGGAGTTAAGGAAGTTTATTATGTATTCTATGGTCTCAGAATTGCCACTGGAGTATGTTTTCTTGTGTTTTATCTATTTACTAACATATCACTATATGATTGTTTTGTCCTCACAAAATTATCAGTCGAGAGATGAGACTTCATTTTGCCAACTATCTGCAAACAACAGGATGTTCAGAATGAACACATTCATTCTCAGGAAGAATTTGTCATTGCAAAAGAATATCTCAGTCTCTTCCCATTAAAAGTGATTTCCGTTTTGTAAGATTTGATTTGAAATTTTATTTGTGCGGCAGAGCAATAGGGCACTAAAGTCTGATAGTGTTCATTTTCTGTATAAGAACCATCCTCATCCCCTTCATCTACGCCATCAAAAATATTGCTCTTCCACAAATGGGAATGATGCATTGCAATTAAATGAGTATTACATTGTTATTTTAAATTTGCAATCCTCTTTTCTTTACCATGGTCAAGAATCTTTAAAATGAATGGGACCTCACATATATATTTTTAATGTAATATTATTACAAAGTCAATAAAAAAATAAAAAAAAATAAAAAAAAAATAAAAAAAATAAAAATTCAAAGCTTTAGTGAGGTGGCATTATGCCTGGATGTTAAGAAGTGAAGGAAAAATTACCTTTAGAAGTATCATTGATCTACTATGAAAATACTATGAAAAATAATATAACATCCTTTAAAGTATTTTATATAACATTATACATAGAAGTACATAAGGGAACTCCAGTTAAATAGGAATAGAAAAAAATGGTCATTTCTGTGATGGGATTACCTGAAAACCAATACTGATTTCACTTTGCTATTATAAAGAAACTTCCATGGGTTTAAAGCTTTTTTTTTTTTATTAACTGGGCAAAGTTAAAGCACAATTATATTTAAAAGATTACACACATTAGAAGAAAAATAGTGCGATGTTTATGAATTGGATGCCATGATTTTAGGGAAAAGAACAGTCTTTTTTCAATGGCTTCAATGATTTTTGACACTTATTCTTAGTCAGTGTACCAAATTTATATAAGTAGATTCCATTTTTCATGAAGAATCATGGAAACATCAGATTAGATCTGTTAAACCATCACCTGGCGGTCTATGGCAGGTATTAAATAGAAAACATATAGAGAACTGTGTTACATTAATAATTTAAATGTTTTAGCAAATTCTGTTAGAATCATTTATGGCATGAGGAAAATTATATTTCCAATTAATGTTTGAATAAATCAATTTCATTTGAAAATATAAAAACTATAAAAGCAACATTATGGTAAGATCATAATTGCTTCTCTCTAAAAAGTTCAGAAATTTTTGTGGCCTACAATTCAGTTGTATCAGAATATAGTATTCTCTCTAGGACAAACCATATATTTTCTAATCTGTTCTAGAATTTGCCAGTTATGAACATTACTTCTGTGCATTCTACCTTGTTTTGGATAAGCAGCACAATATTTTTCTATTTCTAGTCTTTTAGTTCCTCTCTCATGCACCTATTCTTTCTTACTGATTATTGGCAGTGATTCTGTAATTTCTTTGACAAGTCAGTCAGTTAGGAATAGAGCATTTGACTACTGAACAAAGCACCAGCAATTTGAACCTGGGGATCTATTACCTGCTTTGAAGTATCAAACACATGGTGTGGTCTTTCACTCTCCAGATCCAGAAAGAAGCTTGTTCAAACTCTAGCTTTGGCCCTGACTTTATGAATGATGTTGACTAAATTACTTAACTTCTCTCAATAGCTGATCATTATGTTACCTACTTCACAGGTGGTAATTCCAATGGTTAAAATAGATAATGCATTCTAGATGTTTGATGCTAGTGTCTTTCACCTTGCTGTTTTTAACATGTTCCTAGCATAAATTTACTTTAGTCTGCAACAGGTTAAGCCACCTGGCATCTAAGGGTTCTCATTGTTTCCTCACCTACTCCCTACTCCTTTTAAGGAAATGATGCTTAATCTTCCTCACTGATTTTGGAGATTATTCTCATTATTGGGGAAGATCCAAGCACATGAAGAACACTTCTCACAGTCATGCCAGACCTACACAGTCCCTTTCTTGCTCTTTCTTTTTTTTTTTTTTGTAACAACTCTACTGACGTATAATTCACATATAATTCATTCATTTAAATCATACAACTTTGGAAGGAAGTGGTTTTTAGTATATTCACAGAGTTGTGCAAACTCCGTGCTCTTTTATTTGCTCCAGTATTCCTAGGCAGTTCTTTTCGATGACCTTTATGTTTTTTTCAAGGTTCACATCATGTCAGTCACTCTGGCACTACTCCCACAGTTTTGAGCTCAGCTCTACTTTTTATTCACATTTTTCTTAACACAGAGATCATTAGAAAGCATTCCACTCTGCTCCACATGGGTTTCTAGGGATGCTTGTCCTATTTCTTCCTCATTAGTATTTTTCATGATCATGTCATCAGAAATCTATTTCTAAGGACCTGCCAGGACCCTTTCACAGACTTTCCTTAGGGTAGCCCAGTGACTGTAATAGCAATACTACCTTTGTTGCCATCCATTTTATACAGCTCTGTAAGATTCTAAGCACTTCACATGCATTACCTTATGCAATTTGACTCCATGACATAGAGGACCAAAGCAGTCATCTACCCCTGAGGTTGCGAGGTTTGAAAAGTATAATCACTGCTTTTCCCTCCTGGGCCTTCCGCCAGTCAACATTTCCCAGATTCCTCTGAGGTTAGCTGGGGATGTGCGCCTGAATTCCAGCACACACAGGGGCAGAAGCAATGACCACTACTTCCAGGTTGGGCCTTTTTCCTCCTAGCCACACAAACTAGACCACACGTCCCAGCTCTCTGGCAGTTAGGTGGGGTCAATGGGAAACATGAAGCGGAAGAGACGCACCCTTCCCTCTGGCCCAGTCCCTAAAGCGCTCCTGTGAGAGCCTCTAAAATGTCTTCCCGAGGCTGCCAGCAAGATGAAGAGCATCCAGTGGAGAAATCTGAGACCGTAGGATACCACAGAGTCTTAGCTGGAAGCAGCCCAAGTCCCCAAAAGGCTGCAGGGCGTAACCCCCAGTGCAGCCCCGTTGACATTACCTGCCACAGAGGAAGGAATGAAACTATTCACATTGCGGTAGTGCCTGGACAGAGGCCTATCATCCCTGTACAAGACAGTAAGACAGAACTGGGTTCTTGAGTTAGGAGAGTGATCCTGAGGAAGCGTGTCAAGCTACGAAGCAGGAGGAACCAGAGACAGCAGCTACTAACAGAATGTGAGTACCAGCTCAGACAGTTTAAGGCTCCTTTGCTTACAAAGCTTACAAACAGCAGAACTGGGGCAAGGCACTCTTTTCTCAGATTTCTAATCTAAGGCACATTCAATTAAACTGAATGGGAGAGAGATAAATAATATCCACTTCCTCCAAGATTGGAAGAACTGGCACAAAAATAATTGGATGGTTTCTGAGTTGTTCCAAAGTAAATGATATGATATGCCATATTAATAGAAAAAGAGACAGAAACTGCATAATCATCTCAATAGATGCAGAAAGAGCATTTGACAAAACCCATCATTCTTTTATGATAATAAACACTCACCACACCAGGAGCAGAAGGGAACTTCTACAACCTGATAAAGGAATCTATGAAAAACTACAGCTATCTTATCTTCATACTTAAAGAACGATTCTTTGTCCTCGTCTCCCTCCCCCTACCGCCCATGATCAGGAGTAAGACAGAGATGTCTGATCTGGCTATTTCTAGTTCATATTGTACTGGAAGTTCTACCCAGGGCAAGTAGGTGAGAAAAAGTAATAGAAGGCGTCCAAATGAACAGAAATTTCTATTTGTAGATGACATGGATATACTAAAAACTCTGGTTTGTTCGTTTAAAAAAATAATAGCAAATAAACTTTAAAAAGAGTAAAACTATTGGGGCAATAAAAAAAATAAAGTTAGGGGAAAGGCTAAATACAAAAGCAACTGTACATATACAATATACCCAGATATATACATTTGATTCTCATGGTGATATAGGTAAGTAATTCTGAAACTGTTTTATATATACAGTGGGGTTGAACAAATAAGTTAATGGATGGTGGGACTAGGTTTCTTACTGTCAATGAATTTACAGATAAGCAGGAAGTGACAGAATGTTCCATGTGAAGATACTAATATGAAGTCATGTCTACCTTAACATAGATGCATATACATAGGTATACCTATAGAGGCAGATATGTGTATGTACACAAGTTAGCATGCACACCTTTATTTCCTTGCTCTGTCAGCTGGAAGGGCCTTGACACAATGGCATCTTAGTAACTATGCATAAACTCAAGTCCAGATCTTGGTTTCTAACACTATTTGTCAATTTAAGGAACCAGGGTTCCTTGGAGAAATAAAGCTAGTTCTGGGGCTGGAGTGGGTAAAATATTAAGTGATTCTGCAGCATCTTTTAATGCTAGAAAATAAGAAAGTGAAGGGGGGGGATGGAAAGAGGGAAAGAATGCAGGAAGAAAAGGAAAGGGCAAGGGAAGGGACCCTTGATGACTGAGGAATATCAGAGGGTATAGGAGTCAATGAAAGAGTTCCCAATGGCTGAAACTGGAACAATTTGTGTAAAAAAATAAAATAATATTGGCTCATAACCCAAAGTATAAAATAAATGTCTATGAGTTCACATTGATAGAAATAAATGATTGGATAAAATAATAAATGAAGGAGAAGAGACAAATCTCCCATACAGAAGAATTCCAAATATCTCTAGGTAACTCCGTTTTCAAGGAAGGGGGAGGGAAGATATCAGCCCTGCTCTGTGGACTGCGCATAGTGACTCCCTTCCAAAGAGCAGAGAATAGAAAGTGGTGAAATGAGAGAATGGAGGACTCTAACACTCTACCCCAGCCAGGTGAGCAAGGTCAACATCAACAGTAGTAAACACCTGACCAGTACTCCTCCAAATACCTGAAGTTGATTCCTGTGAAGTTCATCAAAACAAGGGAAGTCTGAGAAACTTTCACAGCCAAGAGGAGCTAAGGAGATCTGAGGACTACATGTCATGTGGGATCCTGAATGGAATACTCAACAGAAAAAGGACATTAGATAAAAACCAAGGAAATATGAATAAACTATAGACTTCAGCTAATAATGATACATCAACATTGGTTTATTAATGACAAAGGTACCATACTAATGTAAGATGATGATGAGGAGGAGACTGGGAGTGAGATTTACGGGAACTCTTCATACTACCTTCACCACTTTTCTGTAAATATACATTTATTATAGAATGAGTAATTTATTTTTTAAAATTTTACATAATGAATTCAAGCAAAGGATTAGTGGGGGAGGGATAGAAGGTGCTAGGCTACAAGAAGTTCCTTCAAGCTCTGAGATCCTTGTAATCTGATCTGGAATTCTGTCATGAAACTGTGATGCTCAGATTTTCCAGATGCTGCTATCTAGACACAGTAAAAAGAACTTGTTCCTGGTTAGTGTGGAGGCAGCCTTCCAGTTTGACTTCTTCAATTACATAATAGAACAAGTTTGGTCAATTCAATTTATTAAATATGTACAGGCCTTACTTTCCCAAAATAAAGTATCTTTCAAGAAGGTAATTTTGACTACATGGTTCCTGATGAATGGTAATGCACGATTGAGGATATAAAACTATGAACTCCAAGTTTCAAAAACTCCTCTAATTTTAGTAGCATTTCAAAGCAAAATAACATTGAAATTGTATAACTTTCATTTACTATTTAAAAGCTGACTAAATTTTTAAAAGGATAAACTTGGATATCTTTAGTTGAGAGAGGCTATTTTTAGAGGCAGTAATTAATGTGCATTGTGAGAAAGAGGATTTTGAGGTTTGAATGGTAATGATCTGTTGCACACAAAAAGAATGAGAAAAAAGTAATTCTTCATAAAAATTAGGTCCCATAGTTGATCCTTTGACTCATCTATTCCTGTGCTCATATCTCTTCCAAATCACACCTAACTACATTTTAAAAAATAATTATTAAGGCTCTTGGCTTTGGCAGAAAGCAGTGCTCTTGCTCAAATGATCATATGTCATACCTCGCTAACATTATTATAAATGACACACATCTAAATTTACACTGAGGGTAACATTATATATTAACAAGCGAATTAATAGGTTAATGATCAAGAAGCTACATACCCAGTTAAGAACCGGATCATATCTGTCTTCATGCCGATTTGTTAAATATATACAATATAAATATCTGCAGCAAGATCACATGTCTGTTAAATGCTGGCCTTACAATTCTTAGCTAGCCTAAAAATAGCAGTTACAGTAATTTTCAAGAGCATCCTTCACCACTGGAGGGCACTGTTTTACAAAATGCTCTAAGTACTACGGCGGCTAAGAAAAATAATTGAAAATAATAGTGCATGTAAGACATTAAGACACATTATTGAATTCATCAATGTTGGTAAGCCTGGATAAATCAGGTAAAATACTGTTTTACTGTTTATATTTTTAATCTATAAATAAGGAGCACTAGCTTTTAATCTTATTCCTTCATTTGGGAACTGACATATAACCTTGAAATGTAATCTTAAAATGTCTGTAAGCCTCAGTTTCCTTACCAAAAAGAATCAAACATTTGTGGAAACGTTTCAAAATATACGTGCAATATTTTCACAAAATATATGATTCTGATTTTAAATGTTCTGGCTATTAGTCTCATGGCTTTCTTGAAAGGCTCCTTTACTGAAAAGTTTTTGTTGCCAGGTATGAACAAATGCTTAGTGAAAGTCCAAAGGAAATAGCAGATTCCAAAGGTAGAGCTATGTTATTTTATCATTTATAACAGCCAAGGTTGTGTGTTTACAAAGTGCTTTCTGTAAGTGGTCCCATCTGCTCCTCAAATAATTATATAAGAAAAGCAACATTATCAGTACAACTGACAGGTGAAGAACCAGTTAATTGGGATGCTGGGGCCAGTCAGGTAGTAAAATAGAAAACCCAGGACAGGAATCTCTATCTATTGACTTCAAAATGCACGTTATTTCTATTTTACTACAATGCTTTTTTCCCCCTTACAAATCACCTAGCCTGGAAGGTGGAAGACGTTCAGCAAATACATGTTTTCTAGGAATTTCAGTACTACTACTATAATGAACTATATTGAAAAGTATTGTGCTATATTGAAAAGTGAACCTTAAGCTAATCAAGCTTCAATTTTCCCCACTAAAAAAAAACAAAACAAAAACAGGGAATATAAGAATAAATGGTATTCTCAGGTAACGCAAATCACACACTAGCAGAATAATCCATAGTAGCAGCTGTTCTGCTGCTGAACAGAAAGAGATCTTGAAAGACAAGTTCAAGTTTCTTGATTATGATGATGACTCTCAAACTTTAAAAGACTAATGAAAATGTTAGACAAGGCTGTGTCTTAGTTTCTCTGTATGCTGTCCTTATTTCCCCCCTCTGCTGCCAATTATCTTCCTTAAATAGTTTTCATTCTGTAGTTCACATGGTCAAATATCATTTGATGGCTCCCAAAGAATAAAGTTCACAATTCTTAGCACGGGAGCAGATGTGGCTCAAGCAGTTGAGAACCCACATCCCACATGGGTTTGGTTCCCGGTGCCTCCTGCAAAAAAACAAAAACAAACAACATGCAAAACAGAGGAAAGAGCCAACTCAGGGAAGCTGATGTGGCTCAGTGGAAGAGTGCCAGCTTCCCATATATGAGGTTGCATGTTAAATTCCTGGCACCTCAAAAAAAAAAAAAAATCTTAGCACACTATTTAAGTAAGGTCTTCTACAGTCAAAATGTAACCTATATAAGTAATTAAATCTCACAACATATGCTTCCTTCTCTACTTACTACCACATTAGTAACACAGGAAATAAATATACATATATATTATATGCCAAATATGTGCATGTCTCCTCTTCCTTGATTCAAATTGTTGTCTGCTTAGAATGCCCTCCACCCATCTCTCTCTACCTTCTTTCATCTCTCACTTAAACTCCAGTACAAATGCAAAATTTTCCTAAATCTTCTTTAGCACAAATATCCTCTCTTTCTTCAATACTTCAAAGAAGCTTTTCCCCTTGATGCTTTTGATACACTCACCAGCTACTTTGTGCAATACCTGCTTCCAGGGTAAGATCATAAACATCTCCAGCACAAGGTCAAGCCTCTTTCAGCTGTGTATGCTTATCCCTGTGCAGGCTTAGAGTGTAGCCTACTTTTCAAGTAAAAAATAGTCAACTGATGCTGAATGTCAGTTGGATAATTTTTTACAGGGGCCTTGGCTAATTTAAATAAATTTGAGTTTATTTTTATTTTTTTGAAACACAAAGTAACTCTTAGAATGAATTCCACAGCTATCACTGAGAAGATGTGATTATGATCAGGTTAAAATGTTGCAAAATACAGCCAGAGATCATTCCTACAGTGGTGTCATGCTGATTGGCTAGCTTTGGCCTTTTTGGTTTATTGCTTTGCTTTTTATTTGTTTGTTTTTAATATTCCAGACACTTCAAACATGTTGAGACAGAAGGGTTGGTATGCTTTAGTATGTCCTGTTTCATCAGTGGAAGAAATATCCCCCAAAGAACATGGGCTGGATAGAGAACAAGCATCATCCCTGGTCTACCATCCAGCTGTGCTTTACTCAGCAACATCTCCACTGGGAGGTGGAAGTGAAGGCAGGGGATGGAATACTAACTGCCTAATTTTCCTAGATGTCATTCACAGAGTGGTAAGGAAATTTACAGTGAATATTGCCAGAAAGCTTGTTAGCATCTTAGGAAAATACTGTAAGGTAATAATAGGAGATGTAGGCTTTAGGTGAATTGCATTCGTCCATGATATTGGAAAAATTAAATGGTCATCATTTTCATAAGTAGTGCCCTAGTTCAGGTCCTCAACTCTGGTCTGTTAAAAAGCCCGCTAATTAGTGTATCTGCCTTTATACTCTTCACCCTCCTAACAGTTTCTATCCCCTGGTTTCAGTGTAATCTCCGATAAAGTCAGTATTTCCCTCAACAAAACCTTCCTGAGATGGCTTTTCTATTAACTACAAAAGACGATTTGAACTCCTTACATGACACTGAATATACCATAATATGGCCCCAAAATCAACCTAAAAGTTTTAGCTCTCACTATTCTGTCTTTATAAAAATGGTACTGGGTGGGATTTTTTTTTAGATAAAATATACATAAAATTCACTATTTTAAATAGAGAATTTAACGTGTACAATTCTGTTGTACACTTATTATATTCACAAAGCTGTGTAATCATCATTACTATCTAATTCCAGAACATTTTCATCACCCCAAAAGGAAACCCTGTACCTATTAGCAGTTAGCATTTAGGTGGTATGTCTTACTATGGAAGGATTATATCCTTTCCTAGTATATATTCTTTCCCTAGTATATATTCCATTATCACTATGCAGTCTGCCCATCCTTAAAGTTCAAGCTGGTACATCACATTTTCCATGAATCCTGCCCTGACAGCCTGAAAAGAAACCTATCCCTATTGCTTCCATGGCATTTTGTCTATGATTTCTTACAGATCTGTCACATTTGGCATCATACAGAATTCACCATTCTGAACTTATCTAATTTTTTCTCAAGGAAAGGGGTTGTGAGGGTTTGAAGCTGTATGGACCCCAGAAAAGTATGTTCTTAAATCTAATACATCCTGTGGGTGTAAACTCATTGTAAGTAGGACCTTTTGATTTGGTTACTTCAGTTAAGGCATGGCCAAGGGTGGGTCTTAATCTTCTTACTGGAGTCCTTAATAAGAGCATGAAATTCAGAAAACAGAAAGCCATAGTAGCAAGATTCTCAAAGAAATGAAACCTGGAAGAGAAGGGAGAGACGAGCAGATGCCACCATATGCCTTGCCACATGACAGAGGACTCCAGTACCATGGGGCAGCTGGTCTTCAAGGAAAAGTATCACCTGAAAATGCCTTGATTTGGACACTTTTCTCAGCCCAGAAAATGTAAACTTGGAAACTAATAAATTCCCATTGTTAAAACTCAACCCATTTTATGGTATCTGTTTGAGCAGCTTTGGCAATCTAGAACAGTGTGGGACCAATTTGGCTACACTCTAGTACAGGGGTTCTTAACAAGGGGTCCATGAGCTTGAATTTAATTCAGAGAAAAATCGTTGGGATATGTTGGTGTGGATGTGATATATTTATTAAATAATACATAATATAGCATGGACTTAGTAAGGGGTATGTGATTTTCACCTGACTGACAAAGGGGTCCATGGAACAAAAAAGGTTAAGAACCCCTCCTCTAGAAGGGGAGAGAAAGTTACCCATGACCAATTGGTTGCTGTACTGAGAAGAGACTGAAGTAGGCATAGGGAAGGATTACAGAGGCCTCCAGCTGGGTGTTTTAGTTACCCAGGGCAAGGTAAGTGGGGAAGATTATGGAAGAACATGAGAAGTAGTTGGATTCCAGTTATATTTTGAAGTTTCTGACAAGATTCTTTCACACATTAGATGTAGGAAAAGAAGAAAGAGGAATCAATTTGGGACAATTCTTCTTTTAGCATGGGAAAGGGATTGGGTAGCAATAGAATGCAGAGTTTTGAAATGGTGAGGGACAAAGAATTACTGGATTTAGGCAAGGATTAGCAAAAGCTGCTGACATGAAATCAAAAGGCAGCCAGACTTAAGTTATCTCCTGATTACATAACCACCACTCATGAAGTACCAAAAAAAATCATACCAGAATCTGAAGGTGCTTTTTATTAAATAGATAATCTACAGAAAATAAATGGGGAACATGTTACATGACAACAAGGAAATGTAATCTATAATATGGAGAACACTGTAGGATAAGTTACCTTGTTTCCTTAGGAACCATAAAACAGTACAAAGAGCAAAAAGAAAAATGGGGAGAGATCTTTAGACTAAAGGAAATATAATATACATGTCAACAAGTAGCAATATGTGTCTCATACATCCTGCTTTAATCAAAGGATTAAAAATTGTTAGGTCAATCAGGGATATATTAACAGTGATGGGAATTTTGATGATATTAACGGATTACTATTTTTTTTTTTACATTTGATAGTAATATTATGGTCATGTTAAGATTCTTATCTATTAGAGATACAAACTAAATTATTTACAGATGAAATAAGATACATGGGATTTGCTTCAAAATCCTCTGAGAAGGAAGGAGTAGAGATGGTCTAGATGAAACAAGAATTGACCATGATATAATAATTGTTGAAGCAAGGTGTGAAATTATATAGTAATTTGTTTTGTCATTCTCTAATTATGTATGTTTGAAATTTTCTATTAAAAAGTTAAAATAGGGTGAAAGGAAGCAAGATGGTGGTGGAGTAAGGAGGTCATAGAGTCAGCTCCTGCTACAGGGCAGTTAGTAAACACTCAGAGCTTTCTGGAGCTAGCTGAAGCACCTGTTTGGGGGCTTCAGGAGGCCAGAAGGGCATCCTGCAACATCCTTGAAGGAATGGAAAGAGAAGACTGCCCATTTACAGAGAGGACTCATAAGTAGAGCACTCCACGCCATGGAGGCCAGTGCCTATCCTCCACTGGAGGCACAAGTTGCCTCGGGAGGTGTTCCATGGCTGGAATTGAAAGCTCTACTTCCCAGAAAAGGGGGAGGAAGAAATGGCTGGGCACCAACATCAGCTACTGATGAGTAAATTCAGTGGCCTAAAGTATAATCCTGAGAGCAGCTAAAGTTTGAGCCTGTCCAAGTAGAAAGAAGCCAGGTGCTGCCATCTTAACTCTGCACCTGGCAAAAGGGGAAGTGGGGAGGACTGAGAAACACAGTGCTGGTGGGGACTGGCTTCTTTCCATCCAGGTCAGACTGCAGGTCTAGCCTAAGCCACAGTGCCACCTCCGACAGGGAGGAAGCTGCAGGGGCCTGTGCCAGCCTCTCTGAGAAATTGCCAGTCAGGCTACAGAGGCCAGTGATTGTCCTACTCTGGTGGCACAAGCTGCCACAGGAGCTGTTCTATGATTGGAATTGGAAGCTCCATTTGCCAAAAACAGGGGAGGAGCTACTGATTGGTAGACTCAGATGGCTAAAGAATAACCCAAGGAACAGCTGGGGTGTGAATCTGTCCAAGTTGGAAAGGAAAGAGACCAGTGGCCACCATTTTGACTCCACCCCAGCCTAAGGGGAAGCCTGGCTGACCAATTATCACAGTGATGGTAGGAACCATTTTCTTTCACTCAGATCAGTCTGCAGCCCTAGCCTAGGTTTTAGCCCCTCCTCTGGCAGGGAGGAGACTGGCTAGCTCTGCACCAGCCTATCCAGGTAACATCGGGTACCTTTAACTGCCACAAACTGAATAATCGGAAGTCTATCAGAGCAACTGTGGTCATCTTGGACCTGCGCTGCATAGAGTGCTGCCCACACCTGCAGCTCCATCCCCACCCCAGGCAGGGGAGAAAGGGGCCTGAAGCTTCATCAGCCTCTCTGGGAAACCACAGTCTAGGCTTGCACAACTTGGATTATTCCACACAACTGTGACTCTCTCCCTACCTCTGGGAAAGGAGAAAATTGTGAGAAGCTTCATCGGTCCCTGGGGCAATGAGGGAAGCTAAAGCCTCCACAGTTTATAGTACCAATTACCTCCGTGGCTCCTACTACACAGCCAGCAAGGGAGAAAGGGCAAGAAGCCCTAAACTAGAGAGAAAAACTGTACCCAGAATAAAAACTCTAGTAAGCCAGATCCCAAGACACCAACCAAAAAATACAATCCACACTAAGAAACAAGAAGATATGGCCCAGTTAAGGAATAAGACAAGCCTCCAGATGACATAAAGAAGTTGAGACAACTAATCATATATGTTGAAACAAATCTCCTTAATAACTTCAATGAGATGGGTAAAGAGACTGAGGATATTAAGAAGACACTTGATGAGCATAAAGAAGAATTTGAAAGCATGCATAGGAAAATAACAGATCTTATGGGATTGAAAAGCACAATAAATGAAATTTAAAAAACACTGGAATCATAACAGCAGATTTGAGGATGAAGAAGAAGGACTGGTGAGCTTGAAGAAATGGCCTCTGAAAGTGAACATACAAAAGAACAGATGAAGAAAAGAACGAAAAAATTGAACAAGGTCTTAGGGAAGTAAATGACAGCAAGAGATGTGCAGACATATGTGTCATGGGTGTCCCAGAAGGAGAAGAGAAGGAAAAAGGGGCAGAAGGAATATTTAAAGAAGTAATGTTAGAAAATTTCTCAACCCTATTGAAGGACATAGATATCCATGTCCAAGAAGCACAATATACCTCCATCCAAAAAAATCTGAATAGACCAACTCTGAGACACATACTAATCAGAATGAAAAATGCCAAAGACAAGGAGAGACTTCTGAGAACAGCAAGAGAAAAGCAATGTATAATATATAAAGGATACCCAATAAGATTAAGGGCTGATTTCTCACCAGAAACCATGGAGGCAGGGAAGACAGTGGTCTGATATATTTAAGATACTATGAGATAAAAACTTCCAGCCAAGAATTTTATATCCAGCAAGACTGTCTTTCAAAAATGAGGGCAAGATTAGAATAGTCACAGATAAACAGAAACTGAGAGAATTTCTAAGCAAGAGACCAGATTTTCAGGAATTATTAAAGGGTGTGCTAGAGCCTGAAAAGAAAGGACAGGAGAAAGGGGCCTGGAAGAGATTCTAGAAATGAAGACTATATCAATAAAAGTAACTGAAAGTGTCAAAAGAGTGGTGAAAATAAAATACGACAGATAAAACTCAAATAGGAATAAACTTAACCAACAACGTAAAGCACTTATATTCAGAAAACTGCAACTCAATGTTAAAAGAAATAAAAAAAAGTCCTAAATAGCTGGAGGAACATTCCATGGTCTGGATTGGAGGACCAGACATCATTAAGATGTCAATTCCACTCAAATTAACATACAAATTCAATGCAATCCTGATAAAAATTCTACCAGCATTTAAAAAAAAATTGAAAACACAATTATTAAATTTATTTGGAAGGGTAAGGGGTCCTGAATAGCCAGAAACATCATAAAAGGAAAAGCAAACTCTCATCTCTGGACTTTACATCATACTACCAAGCTATGGAGGTAAAAACAGCATGGTACTGGCATAAAGACAGACACATAGACGAATGGAACCAAACTGATGGCTCAGAAGCAGACCCTCACATGGATGGTCAAGTGATTTTTGACTAGCCTGTCAAACCTGCACAGTTCAGGCAGAACAGTCCATTCAGAAAAATGGTGCTGAAATAACAGGATATCCATAGCCAAGAGAAGAGGAGAGGATCTTTGTCTCACACCTTATCCAAAAATTAACTCAACATGGATTAAAAACCTAAAAATAAAAGCAAGAACCATAAAACTTCTAGAAGAAATTGTAGGAAAATATCTTCAAGACCTGTTGGTAGGTGGTGGATTCTTAAAGGAGATAAGAAAAGGACTGAGATGGACTAATGATGTTCAATGTGTGTAGAAGTTTTAATTAGCTTTACTGTAAAAGTATGGAAATTATAGAATGGATGGTAACAAATAGTGAGTAATAGCTAGTTTATAAATGGGGATGTGGCTGAAAATGGTACTCTAGGGATATAAATGCCAGTTGACAGAATGCTAGAGAATAATCTAGGGAAGTGAACAGCACAGTAAACCAAGAGGTGGATTAGAATTGTGGTTGACAGTACAGATGCAAGAGTGTCCTTTGTGAGCTAGAGCAATGCATTTCACTACTGCAGGGTGTTGGGAATGCATGGGAAAAATAAACGGAATGACCTATGGACTGTGGTTAGCAGTAATAATATAATATTCTTGCATCTATGCCGAAGATGTACTGTGTTGATAATGGGGCAGTATGGAAAACGTGAGCCAAATGTATACTATGGACATGGTAACAATCAGATGATATTATCTTATCTGTAACAAATGTTCCACCACAGTGTGGTGTGTTGATAGAGGGGTGTTGTTTGGGAATTCTGTACATGTGTGTGACTGTTTTATAAATTTACAACTACTGTCATAAAAAATATATTTAAAAAATAATAATAGGGTGGGTTGGGAGAAAAACACATCAAATGTAAGATAAGGACTATGATTAGTAGTAAGATTTTGACAATATTCTTTCATAATTTGTAACAAACATCTCATGACAATGCAAGGTGTTGGAGGAGGGTTGATGTGTGGGACCCCTGTATGATGTTATGTATATATGCTTTGTAAGTTCACAACTTTTACTATACACTTAATTGTTTATGTATGTTTATATATAAATTATATAAAAATAATAATAGGGAGGGTTGGGGGAAAATATTTTGGTTAGTAGTAATATTTTGACAATGCTCTTTAATCATTAGTTAAAAAGGTTTAACAACAATGTAAGGTGTTGGTGGTAAGGTGAGTTATGAGAGTCCTGTATGATGTTATATATGTTTGTTTTGTAAGTTCACAACTATTATTACACACTTCTTGTTTATGTATGTCTGTGTGTGGGTTATATATTTCAATAAATTAATTTTTTAAAAGTAAAAAAAAAAAAGTTAAAATAGGGAAGTGGATGTGGCTCAAGTGATAAGGCCTCTGCCTACCATATGGGAGGACCCGGGTTTGATCCCCGGGGCCTCTTAATGAAAAAGAAGAAGAGAAAGCACTTCTGTGTGGTGAGCCAGGGCCTGCGGGGTGAGCCGAGTGCCCGCACGGCGAGCCAAGGTGCCCATGAGGGTGCCCACACGGCAAGCTGACTGCCCACATTGTGAGCCACGTGCCCATGCGAGTGCCTACGGGGTGAGCTGAGTGCCTGCGTGGTGAGCCGAGTGCCCCCACTGAGTGCCTGCATGGCGAGTCAGTGCCTGCATGGTGAGCTGAGTGCCCGTGCAGCAAGATGAGTGCCCATGTGGTGAGCCAGTGCCCGCACAAGTGAGTCACGCAGCAAGATGATGACACAACAAAAGAGAGACGAAGGGGAGAGTCAAGGTGAAGCACAGCAGAGACCAGGAACTTAGGTGACAAATTGACAGGGAACCTCTCTCCACATCAGAGGTCCCCAGGATCAAATCCCGGTGAATCCTAGAGGAGAAAGACAAGAAGAGAAGATAAAAAGAGAAACAGATACAGAAGATCACACAGCAAATGGATGCAGACAGCAAAAACAGCAGGGTGGAGGGAAGGGAAAGAAAAAACAAATCTTTGAAAAAAGTTAAATTAATGTGGAGCATTTTAAAAATGTTTCAAACTAATAAGCCAATAAGTGGAAATGATGAACTGACTTACGTGATGACCAACTGTACTACTCCAACACTTAGCTGTTGACCCCACACTACAATGAAGTGCAAATTGTGATGACTGTACATTTTCACATATGGATCTGAAACTTTCCTCATAGTAGTGAAACTGGATATTAAAGTATAATAGAGAAGATACCCCTTCACACCCACTAGGCTAGTTATTGTTAAAAAACAAAACAACTAAACAAAAACAGAAAAGAAAAATTGGTGTGTATGTGTAGAAATTGGAAACCTTATGCATCACTGATGGGAATGTAAAATAGTGCAGCTGCAATGGAAAACAGTTGGGTAGTTCCTCAAAAAGTTAAACATAGAATTGCCACATGACCAGCAATTCCTCTGCTATGCATACACCCCAAAGAATTGAAGCAAGACTGAGATACTTATACTGCAATGTTCATAGTATCATTATTCACTATAGCCAAAGGGCACAACAGCCCAAGTGCTCACCAGTGAATGAATGATTAGTGTGATATATACACAATGGAATATTATTCATCCACAAAAAGGAATAAAGGTCTGATACTTGCTACAGCATGGATGAACTTTGAAGACATCATGTTAAGTAAAACAAGCGAGGCACAAAAAGACAAATATTGTAGTATTCCATTTGTATAAAATAATTAGAATATGCAAATTCAGAGACATAAAGTAGAGGTTATCAGGAGCTCAAGGGGCATGAATAGGGAGTTATGGCTTAGTGGAAACAGAGTTTCCATTTGGGATGATGAAAAAATTTTGATAATGGATAGTGGTGATGGTAGTGCAATAGTGTAAATGTAATCAATGCCACTGAATTGTACACCTAAAATGGTTAGAATGGAAAATTTTACATTATATTCATGTTTATTTCTATATCCACACAAATAAATTGGAGAGTCCAGTTTCTTTAGGACTGGAGCACTGTATAGTTCAGAGATACTTTGTGGTCTTTAAAAACTGGGAAGTAATGATGTAATGTGTGGGCAATTATGCTCTTCTCTGTGACAACTTTTTGGTATAGCATAATACGGCAAGGTCCCTCTGTTTGTATCTACAAAATACTTTACATTTAGGTCCCCGAAATACCTTCTTTTACTCCTTTCCCCTCTAATATCTTGTGGTAGACAATACCAGCTGTCTACCCAATATCCATTAGCCCTCTTAAGTACAGGATCTTTTCTCTGATTCAAGAAAGTTACAAACTGCCACATACCTTCTTAAACAAGCATGACCTGATCAGTTAGGCCATCCCCACTCCACCCTCAGAGAGAGCATAAGTTCATGTTCTGATAGCAAGAATCTCCCTATTGTTCTGAGTAGGAACATTTTGGCATCATAATAATAAATGTCTTTAGAGGTCTTTAGGCAAAGTAACTGAGTTATTTCTAGCATCTTAGAGGACCCAAATTTGAAATCTTGTACTTAGATTTTCTTCCTTTTCTTTGTTTAGCATATGTAATAAAACTCAAATATTTACTGCCATAATTTTAAAAATTTATTTACTTCCTTATTCAAGGCATGTTTCTCTCCACTTTTTCTTTTCAGTCCTAACAACTAAATGTATATCATGAAATTTTAGATCTAGAAGAAATCATAAAGATCATTATTTTATAGATTAAGAAACTAAATGCCCCCCTAAAGTGAGTCATTTATGATAATACAGCTATTTAGCAGCAGAACTGGGATCAACAGCAAGATTTATGATGCCCAAGTCCACTAACTTTTCTACTAGAGTAAATCACAATTGTGCTGCCATGATGAGGGTCACTACCTTCATTAGAATATATACAATGGAAAATCTATTTGAGGGTAGAGATCATGATATTTTTGAATGTTAAATTTTACTCTTGAAATGTAATATAAAAGAAATCAGAAAAGTCAGTTAAGTAATATAAAAGTCAGATAAGTAATATAAAATGGAATATGTAATCCTAAATCTAGGAGATAAATATTAAGGACACATTACAGTATTCTCTTCCATATTTTTTCTCTTAACATATGTAGGAAATACAAATCTTTTGTAAAGAAAGTGGGCACATTTTATACTATTTTCAAATTCTTTCATCCAATAATATATCATGAATATTTTTCTGTGGATAGTGATCTTATTTAGATGGTCCAACCTATTATAGTGATGAAAGGCAAAACGTCAAAAACAAAGTTTTATGATATTTTTCATTTTTAATACCCCAATTTATTTTTACTTTTAGTTTTTCTAAATTATTACATATTCTATTTCTAATTTTTAAACCTATCACTACTAGTTCATTTAACTATTAATTGAATATGACAATATATTAGGCTTCATTTTTTAAGAAGTTTTGGACCACAGAGGGGTTCAACTATGGCAGGGGAGGAATGCTGATGTTGGGTGTTATTGATGGGGGATACATGGTTGGGAGTTCTCCAGGGCATGTATATAGGGTACATAAAAATGTTTGGATATATGTTGGGTATTTTCATAGTAGCTACAGTTACAAACAACAACTGAGGGAGTGCTGAGTTCCTAGCCAGGGGAGCTCTGTCATATTCCACAATGGAATAGCAACAATTCCCCAAGTGCAAAGGCAAAGGTCAGTGGAGAAGGATGAGTCCTTGATACTGATGACTATACTTATGAGCCTGTGTGCCTGAAATTTGAACTAGGCCTAGAGCTGGAGGGTGCCTAAGAGTTACCTCTTGAGAGCCTCCATGTTGCTCAAATGTGGCCACTCTGTAAGCCTAACTCAGCATGTAAATGCATTACCTTTCCCCCAGTGTGGGACATGACACCCTGGGGATGAGCCTCCCTGGTGCCAAGGGATTACTACCAATCACTAACTGCTGATGCAACTTGAAAAAGACCTTGAATAAAGGGGGAAATGGTAAAGACAAATAGAATATATGGCTAAGAGTCTCAAAAAAAGAGTCAGGAGGTCATCAGAGGGGTTGTGCACACCTCAGCAGGATCCCAGAGATAGCCAAAGTAGATACAACCCCAGGTACTGGTGCTCCTGAGGGCTATGGAGACACACAGGTTCTCTGGTCATGGCAGTTGGCTTTGGAGTTCAGTTCCTTGTCAGTGGGCCCTACTTTGGAATTTGTGTTCCTGAGTGTGATGGACTTGGCCTCAGATGTGACCTTTCTACACATGCCTCTTCTGTCACTTTTCCTGAACCTGTGTTTGGCACCAGGATTGGTGTATACCCAGAAGACTTCAATTTCTGGACTGGCCATGTGCCAGTTGGGCCCTGAGCCTCAGAAGAGTTGCAACTCCTGCTCTCCAGTTTGTTGGACTTATGCAAGTCACCTAACAGGGAAGTGAAGGTGGTCAACCACCATACCAAGAATGCCTACAACTGCAAGTAGGAGAATCACATCTATCAACCATATGGGATCTAAGCCCCCTTTCGATATAGAGGTGGAGTGGACATCACCAACCCAGGGTCCACAGGATGGAGGAATAAAATATGGATTAGAGTGGGTTTACTGGTATTCTACCATAGAACTATTGTGACTAGTAATGGAAGAAACTGTAGCATTGATTTGGAGAAAGTGGCCACGGTAGTTGCTGAGGGCAGGGAGAGGGAAGAAGAGATGAGATGTGGGTGCATTTTCGGGACTTGAAGTTGTCCTAAATGATATTGTAGTGAAAGATGCTGGACATTATATATCCTGCCATAACCCAATGAATGTACTGGGGGAGAGTGTAAACTACAATGTAAACTATAATCCATGCAGTACAGCAGTGCTCCAAAATGTATTCGCCAAATGCAATGAATATGCCACATTGATGAAAGAGGTTGTTGATGTGGGAGGAGTGGTGGGTGTGGGATGTGGGGTATGTGGAACTCTCTTATATTTTTTAATGTAACATTTTTTTGTGATCTATGTATCTTTAAATTAAAAGACAAGTCAATAAAAATAAAATAAAATAAATTTCAGAAGGGACAATATGTTCAAATTAGAAGGCACTCTAATTGGACAGAGTACACTAGTATTTCTAGTTTCTTAACCTATAAGTTTAGAGTATGAACAATAAGATCATAAAAGTTCTTTTCAGCTCTCCCAGGCTTTGAGCTCTGAAAAATACTGTCCACCTTGAATGACCTAGCTGCATGAGGGCTGGAGATTTGTCTTTTTCACCTCTTAATCCCCAGCATCCAAAATACTGCCCGACCATGGTAGATAGTCAGCACAATGCTGAATGAATAAATGAAGGAATGAACAGATGAACAGACTAGTTTTTTTTTTTCTCCTAATGTAACTCAATAAACACAGAGTAAAAATTATTTACCTATAATCAGAGAAGGCCAAGTGACAGGAAGGGAGATATCCATCCAGGTCCCTAGCACACATTTTTGAGTTATTGTAAGAAATAGATGTGCTCAATAGCACTATTGGACAATACTGATGGGTCAGATCTAAATTGACTCTTCCCCTTTTCGTTAAAGAGGTCCCCTTACAAACCTTGTAACAGAGATTTGAAGACTACATCACTGCTATGAATTAAAATGGGCTCGATTTTTCTACCGGGTTCTCCCATGTGTGCAGATCATTCTTAATGCTCAGGAGATATTTTCTGTGGAAGAATCACCCTCCAGTAAAGTGGTAAAAATTAAGGGATAAACACATGACACTGGGTAGTGGGATATTCTCATATAGTAAAAACCTAAAATCTCTGGGCTAAAATATCCCACTGTGAGGTCAAAGTAATTATATTAAGTAAATTCTCATAGCTTTAAGGTTCATAATACCTTCATGCTGCTTTTCAAAAGTTAATTTGTTCTTTCCAGGAGATTTGCAGGCTCAGATTCTGTTAAAAAAGATTATATTTAGCACATTTAAGGGGTCTACTTACATTTGTATTTTTCCTGAAATAAATTAAGTTCACTTATGTTTATTCCAGAGAGAAAAAAATAATAATCTTAAGAACACATCATGGGTATATTATTTAAAACTAAGATATATATAATTGTGAAATTCTAAAATCATAAGAGATTCTTCTTTATGAAAATTTAAGACTTTGCTCAGTAAATTGCCCAGTACAAATATGTACTCTGGGTTGATACTCCCTTTTGTTGAATCACTGTGGAAGAGATGTACTCCATTCCAGCAGATATTTATTTAATGTTCATGAACAAGGGAGGGCCTGCAGACCACGGCTCCAACGATCCCATGCTAAATGCACTGCTGTGCCAAATGCTCGGTGATTTTTTTTCACCTCTTCCACTTTCTGCATTTAGCCACATTCCACAGCTATTTGTGTATATGACTTGCTGTCCCCACTAGATTCTGAGCTTATTAAAGCAAGCAACCTTGCCGAGTCACCTCAATTCCCTTCACTGTAGCCTGCAAAGGAAACTCTGAATGTAGAAAGTGCTTCATAGAAACATATGTATTTTATTTCCCAGTCCACTATCATCCTATGAAATACAAAGGAGTGTGTCTCAGCCACTCCAGAACCACCATCGGGCCCTCCTGCTAAGAGGAATAGACTCACCTAATGGCCTTGACAGTGTGCACCCAATCCAACCTTGCAGCCTCATTTCCTACCAGTATCCTGAATGTTCCAAACTTAAGCCAAGCCATCATTCCAATCAGTTTCTGAATATGCCATGACTGCCCCTACCCTTTTGCCTCCAATGTTTTAACAATCTCCTTGCTCTTTCCTTGTATACCAACCATTTTCACTCGGAAAAGTCCTATTTATATTAAAATGTCATGTTGGTTCAAATGTCTCATCTGTAGGGACTCTCCCACAATCCCAAGACAAGCTGCTGTTTCTTTGTACTCTCATTCCATTCTATGTTTTTGGAAAGTACTCACGGTTCATTATATTATTTAATGATTTATCTGAATTTACTGCTAACTAATTCTGGAATACCCTTTATAAAAGCCAACAGATTTTAGATATTTTGCATCAGCACCCCTTTGGCTGACTAATACACCATGTAACACACTGGAGGAGAGGTGACTTTAGGTTTGTCCAAGTCTGTGATGTGGTCCCTATGCCATGCTACAAGGAGGTGGGTTTTGAAACAGGGATAAGAGAGGCTCTTGTTGTTCTCATCTTCCTCTTTCCCTCTGCATCTGAAGTTTCATTCTGAAAGTCAACTATAAAATCTTAGGGGGCAAGACTCATTTTGGAACAGCCTAGAAATAAGAATGGTGCTGGGTGGAAAATGGCCTTTACCCGGCCAGTTGAAATCCATGAAGCTACCTTATCCCTCTTCTTACAAAAGGTTCAGTGGCCTCAGTCTGCAGGTAAAGCCTGAGATACTTTTAGAAGATAGTGCTTCTTAGATGACTAGGCTTAATGGATGCATCTGGAAAATGTGGGATCTATCTGGGAAACATTCAATCTATGGACAATAACAGCTGTGCATGTTGCAGGCCAAATAGAAAGAGTCAGATCTTTTTAAGCTCAATCTTCAGTCACTCTTTCAAGCTTTTGCATCAAGTATGAGTTTAGTGAAGGAATTATGTTTAGGTTGGTTAA
The DNA here is from genome assembly GCF_030445035.2 of Dasypus novemcinctus. Taxonomy (NCBI): domain Eukaryota; kingdom Metazoa; phylum Chordata; class Mammalia; order Cingulata; family Dasypodidae; genus Dasypus; species Dasypus novemcinctus. Next base: position 135,892,189 of record NC_080677.1, on the reverse strand, counting down.
GTGTCATTTTATTTTTCAGTGATTCAGTGAACCTGAGATGGTGGGCAGGTACATCCATAGAAGGCCTCTAGGGAAATTTTATTTATATGACACAATTGATGCTCAATGCCTATAATTTCATTTAAACATCAAGAAGAACTGAAATGTTTGGCTTGATTTTGTTCTGAAGTAGGTCTTCTTTATTTTAGTTATGATCTGTCAGTGATCTTATATAAATGAAAACAACTTAATGCTATGAAATCTTACTAGTTTAAAAAATAATGGTTGGAATATTTATCTATTTATCTAACACAAAGTTATCTTGTTCTTTGGCTTTCTTTTTTTTTTTTTTAAAGATTTATTTTATTTATTTCTCTCCCCTTCCCCCCTCCCGCCCCAGTTGTCTGTTCTCTGTGTCTATTTGCTGCGTGTTCTTTGTCCGCTTGTGTTGTTGTCAGCAGCACGGAAATCTGTGCTTCTTTTTGTTGCGTCATCTTGTGTCAGCTCTACATGTGTGCGGCACCATTCTGGGCAGGCTGCACTTTCCTTCCCGCTGGGCGGCTCTCCTTATGAGGTGCGCTCCTTGCGTGTGGGGCTCCCCTATACAGGGACACCCCTGCATGGCACGGCATTCCTTGCATGCATCAGCACTGTGCATGGGCCAGCTCCACACGGGTTAAGGAGGCCCAGGGTTTGAATCACGGACCTCCCATATGGTAGGCAGACGCCCTAACCACTGGGCCAAGTCTTCTTCCCTTCTTTGGCTTCCTTGAAACAGTGTAATCGGTTTTAATTTTTGAAAGAATTCCATTTCTGGAATTACCTGTGGACCTGAACTATGCTTACTAAGCCTCTGTATATAGACACAGACAAGGAGCTAACAAGTTTTAGTGAGATATGTCATAGGTCTGCAAAAGCCATCTGATTTTGTAGACCCTTTCCAATGCAGACCTGCTAAACTTCTCCAAGGAATTGTAGAACATGAGATAATCCAAGGACCATCTAATAGAGTTCCTTGATTACTCAGGTGGAAAAACGAGGTCTGTGATGGCTAGATAATTTATCCAAGTTTATATATACAATTCCTTCCTGGAAAATAACATGCACTATGGGCACTTGTCTCATTTTTTCTATTATTTGGGGGATGGGGGTTAGGATCGTATAATTGCTGCCTGATGCTCCTTTGATTTGCCCAAAATACTTTCTGGAAGAAAATGAAACACTGTGCCCATCCATCCATTCATTTAACTAATACTTACTGGACATTGTTTCAGGTATGAGAGATACAGCCCCCAGTATAATTAAGCAAATAAAAATGCACTCATGCTAACAGTGAGATGAAGATGGTCAGCTACCATACCAGGGAATCAAGAGTGCCAACATTGCAAGCAGAAGAATTGCATCCATCATCCATGTGGAATCTAAGCCCCCTCTTGATCAAGAGGTAGAGTGGGCATCACCAACCCAGGGTCCACAGGATGGAGGAATGAAATATGGATTAGAGTGGACTTACTGATATTCTAGTATAAAACTATTGTGACTAGTAATAGAAGAAATTGTAGCATTGAGGTGGAGAAAGTGGCCACAGTAGTTGCTGACGGCAGGGAGAGGGAAGAAGAGATGAGATGTGGGGGCATTTTAGGGACTCTGAGTTGTCCTAAATGATACTGCAGGGTCAGATGATGGACATTATATATCCTGCCATAAACCACTGGATGTACTGGGGGACAGTGTGAACTACAGGGTAAACTATTATCCATGTGGTGCAGCAGTGCTCCAGAATATGTTCACCAAGTGCGATGAGTGTGCCACAATGATCGGGGAGGTTGTTGGTGTGGGAGGAGTGGGGTGGGGAGGTGGGGGGATATGGGAACCTCTAATGTCTTTTAATGTAACATTTTTCGAGATGTATATATCTTCAAAAAAATACAATTTACAAAAATGATGGGGGTGGAGGTGGGGAGTGGGTTATATGGGAATGTCTTATGTTTTTAAATGTAACATTTTTTGTGACCTATTAACTTAAATTTAAAAAAGTGTTAAAAAATGAACTTTATATCTTAACATTAAAATACTCCCTATATTCTCCATGCAAGGTGCAAGTCATATTTTGTATCTATTTCCCCAAATCATCAATGAATCAGAATTCTAGACATCTAGTAAATGATTAAAATATTAATGAAATTAATGAAAGATACTCTAAGGATGCTACTTTACCTAGTGCACTGTTCTGTGGAGCCCAAGCCACTGAAAACTAGTCTTTTTTGGTACCACGATGGAACCCTTGAGCTACTGAGGTTGAACAGTTGCTGCGAGATATTACTGCCGCAGATAGAAAGTTATGGAAAAAAATTGTTAGAAGATTTTCTAAGGGTCATGAGCAAGCAGATAAAGGGAGCTTTCCACATTCTGTTTGGGATCCCCAAATTATAATCCACTACTTATATCCAGGACATTCCCTAAGGTATACCTAGAAAAATGTCACCTAGTCCCAGGCAAGAGCATTGGTTTAAAATATTGACCCCCAAACAATAATTATACAATGACTTTGTTTTTCTGACTCTTTCATTTTTTTCCTATTTATCAAATATGCATGCCAGCTAGATTGGAATGAGGTAATATGGTGGTGTACTTGTTCTTTAAATCTCTGTCCCCTGCTATTTCAAAAGCATGAGGAAACAAATATTCTGTACAAAGCTGAGGATCTAAGGGCCAAGGAAGATGATGGGAAGGGTAAAGGGGAAAACAGGTTAAGATTAGAGTAAAAGTGAAATGCAAACTTGAGCCTTCAATACGTTGTGTCTTTTCTTAGGCACTTAATGATTTCTTCTAGTCCTGCCTATGGGATCTGAGCAATTAAAAAGAAAGGCTTTTAATAGTTTAAAGAATTCTGAGGAGTGCTAATGTGATCTTTGTTTCTAATGGCCATTAACCAGTAAAGTAATAGGCTTTAATGTTATTTTCAACCCATTTGTTTGTTTTTGTTTAACCTTACTTATTAGGGGATCTTAACCAAAAATTAAGTTTAAAAACAATTTGGCTTCAGGATGGCAATGCACATAGGTACTTTATGTTTGGTAAAAGTCTACTTTAATGTGATGAGATTCTGTCATTGAGAAGAAAGTTAAAAAACAACTCATGAAAGATTGGTATTACGTTATGTTCCCATTTAACCCTCTGATTTCAGTCCCAAAGGCCCATTCTCAGTAGCTAATCATAGCATATCCTTTGCTCTACTTTTCATATTGCTTACGCATATTCACGTGCAGATTACAGGTAGGAAGTTAGAGTAGAATCTGAAGTGGATCTCATAACTGAGGGAGTTCAAACACAATAATGCAAATGGCTTCCAAAGATTCATTCCTGATCAGTGGTGAGAACTAGGCAGCAAGTGGGCAGTATCCATTTAAATTTGCTCCATTAGAATTCCTGACTGAGAACTTTTCGACCCCCAAGTAGTAAGCATGCATTTATTGCAAATCTACAAGCTAAGTGTTAGATTCAAACAGACAAATAATTCAAGACCCTCAGATTATTATCCAGCAATACTGATCTTTTCAGGCTTATTTCTTCCTTTACAGATCACAGTTGTATTAAGGAAAGTTTTTAGTGCCCAGAAGTGCTCGAGAAGGAGCTGAGAAACTTACATAAAAATAACTCAAACAGCAAACATAAGTAAATAACATCTGGTGGACAGAGCAAAGCTCCCATTCCATCTGGCTGCCCTGTGGAGCCCCAGAAGGCCAGCACGGGACTGCCAACAAAACCATCACTTACACCACAGCACTTTTGCTGTGACCTTCATGATGTCAGGCTAGCAATAAGTGACAGGGCCATAGGCTATGCCAGTGAGTGAGTCTGATTCTGAGATAGCCCAAGTGGAAAGACACCCATCAAGTCTTGCCATTCACAAATACTTTTGGGCTTCCATTGCACATTAGGGTACAACCCATAATGACTAAATAAATGCCCTGGCATTTCATAAACATAAACTTCCCACTGAACCTTAAGCAAGTTCTCAGAATTCTCAGTATTTTCAGAGTAAGTCTGACAGAACTCTTAAAAAAAGACTAGTTCAGCTGCTTGTGTGGCCCAGGCAGATTACTTCATCTCTCTGACCTTATCTTTAAAACTGCTCTTAATGGGAAGCGGATTTGGCTCACCTGATAGAGCATCCACCTACCACATGGGAAGTCCAGGGTTCAAACCCAGGACCTCCTGACCCATGTGGAGCTGGCCCATGCACAGTGCTGATGCACACAAGGAGTGCCATGCCACGCAGGGGTGTCCTCCACGTAGGGGAGCCCCACGCGGAAGGAGTGTGCCCCATAAGGAAAGCCACCACTTGCAAAAAAAGTACAGCCTGCTCAGGAGTGGCATCACACACATGGAGAGCTGATGCAGCAAGATGACACAACAAAAGAGATGCAGTTTCCCAGTGCTGCTGGTCAGAATACAAGTGGATACATAAGAACACACAGTGAAGGGACACAGAGAGCAGACAACTGGTGGGGGTGGGGGAAGGGGAGAGAAATAAAATTAATCTTAAAAAAAAAAATTTAAATTGCTGTTAATAGGAAATACTCTGCTGCTCCTTAATCTCTGAAGTATGCTCTATTTCCCCACTACTAATGGTGGGGATGAAAGTTCTGTCTAAGGATATGCTCCAGAAGCAGTTTAAAAAGAAACAACAACAAAAAACAACTCTCAGGGAGTGGGTATAGCTCAGTGGTTGAGCACCTGCTTCCCATATATGAGATCCTGGGTTCAATCCCTGGTACCTCCTTAAAAATATACAAGAGTGTATATGTATATATATATATATACATGTATGTATGTATGTATGTATGTATGTATATATATAACTGGTTCCCTGCCTTGCAAAGGATAGAGATACCAGAAATATCTCTTTAGTTCAGAAAACTTTCAGAAAAAGTTCAGAAAACTTTCTTAATCTAGATTATATCTTGTGGTTGATAAAGGTCAAATAGCACCCAAGGCAGGACCACATAATAACGGAAGATGGGTAAGAACAGATGAATGAATCTGCATAAGCAAAGTTGCTAAAATTTGGGAGTTATTCCCTGATTTCTATAGAGGGATGAAATGTTAGAGGACGCCAAAATACAGAGAAGAGATGAGATGGATAGAGAATAGAGAAGGGAAGACCATGACCCAAGAGGCAGTCTAGATTGGGATCTAGGGAGTGCTGGCCCAGAAGTACTAGATGGGAGGTTGGCACATATTTGGGGGAATTGGTTCTAAAAACCCAGAACCTGTTTAGCATCAAAAAATCCAGATGCCAATATATCTATTTATATAAATTCCCAACATTTCTACTCCAATAAGAGATGCAATAAAAGATGAATTCCACTTCAACACTTTTTAAACTACTAGATATTAGAAGGGTCTGCTCTGTTATTCAGAATAACTTCCTTCTGGAAGATTCTCAGCTTGCAGAGACAATGTAGGACATTGGGTATTAGACCTACACAGGTGACTCGAGGACAAACTTCTTAAGGATGAGGACAACAGTTCTGGGTAACTTACTGATTTCCCCTCATAGTAGCTCCCTAAAACATTTAAAAAGTAAGCATGAGAGAAGCAGACGTGGCTCAAGCAATTGGGCTCCCGTCTACCATATAGGAGGTCCAGGGTTTGATACCCAGGGCCTCCTGGTGAAGGCAAGCTGGCCCACACAGGAGCGTTGGCCCACAAGGAGAGCTGACACAGCAAGATGACACAACAAAAAAAAGAGATGCAGAGGAGACAGTGAGAGGAGCAGCAGACCAGGGAGCTGAGGTGGTACAAGAGAATGAGTGCCTCTCTCCCACTCCAGAAGGTCCCAGGATTGGTTCCTTGAGTTGCCTAATGAGAATACAAACAGGTCAGAAGAACACACAGCAAATGGACACAGAGAGCTGACAATGGAGAGAGTGGGGAGAAATAAATAAATCTTTAAAAAACAAAAAGTGAGCATGAGATTCACCCTAAGTTAGAAGACAACTCTGTGTCATTTCTGCAGCACTTAGCTCTAACTCCATCCTTATTCGCAACCACGTGAGGACTAGTTGAAAGGTTCTGTGACTGAAGCAACAGCAGCAAAATCTGGACAGTTTTCAGATGTCTTTCAAAACAAGAAAAAATGAAGGCCAGTGAAAAATTCTCTGTGACAAGGATGCCAAGGGAACTCAAAGAGAGTGAGGTATTCATTTTTTAGTTGCTTCATCTTCTGTGGTGGGCCAGTTCTCTGTTATCCTCTTAACTTTTAGTAAAAGTCTATTATTAGTAAACAATTTAGTGTTGCATATTTTGGAGAAAAAGAAGTGATGGTGTCCACAAGTGGGCCAAAGTAGTGAGAGGAGAGGACTGTAACCATGGAAGCCAAGATGGTGAGCAGGGACAGAGAATTTAGGAGGGGTGTGAATGTGGATGAAGAGACAATGGACTTCCCATAGGACAGGGGTTCATATTTATTCTTACGATTGACCCCATACAGTTGGAAGATTTGTGGATATTTGGGCTATGTGGTGATGAGGATTAAATGAGATGATGCACATAAAGGACTTAGCACCGTATCTGGCATATTTTGCCTATGATCACAAAGTAGCATTAAAATTATGAGGGAGAGAACCAATCTAGTATCCAGAGCTATTGCCACCAGTATGCTTTTCAACTATGAGGACAGCCCCTTGATGCTGCATCAGTTACTACTATTTCTCCAACAAAGATGATCATTATAAATGACATGGCAAAGCTTTCTGGAAAGGATAGTCTGACAGAATTTTCAATGAAAGCAGTAAAAAGAGTAGACTACATTAGAGCTGTTTCCAGAAGTGCTCTCTTACTGAGAGCTTCCCTGGTTGTTTGATATGTTTTAAAATATCGTTATACAGAATGCCTGTCTTGGAATGTTACATTTTCTGTAAATTTTATAGAAGATATTTTCCCTCACAACTTTTCTTTACTCAACCCTAATTCCAACAAGCATGAATCCTCCATTACTTCTTGACAGAGGAGAAGGTGAGGAAGGGTAAATGGCTTCATAGGTCTTGTGACAATTTATTGGACCAAGAAGGAACTTAAGAGGTGTCCTTCTGCATCCAGGGCACCTGCCACCTCCAGAAGGTCCTAGGCCAGGCTCACTGAGGAGCCATCGCTCTTTCAGCCAGCAGTCTTGATGTTTTCTCCTGACCCCACCAGTGTGTTCCTATTCTCATCTCTCCTTCTACCAGAAATTATATGGAATATCTGTGGAGCTTGGAACTTCCTAACTGAGTATAGGGCAAGGGTTGTCAAATTTGAGAACTTGATCAAAATTCCCTGAAGTGCTTGCTAAAACACAGATTGCTGGGCCTCGATCAGTAGCCCTGTGCTGGGGGCCCAGAGAATTTGCATTTCTTATAAATTCCCAGGTATTGGTAAGGGATCACACTTTGAGAACCACTGCTTTAGGGTAGTGATCAGTAAGCTTTTTATGAAAAGGGCCAGGTAGCCAGTATTTTAGGCTGTGCAGTCCACACAGTCTCTGTCACAACTACTTACATAATTTTCACATGTCAAAAATATTCTTTTGATTTTTTTCCCCAACTATTAAAAAATGTAAAAAAAAGTCTTAGTTTGTGAGATATACAAAAACAGGCAGCTCCACAAGCTGGATTTGACCCGTAGTCCATAATTTACTGCACCCTGCTTTAGGGGATAGGCTATTGCTGATGATTCAATGACTCAGATTTTCACAGCTGACTTTATCATCAATGTTCACCTTATCTCCAGTAAACCTGGCTGCCCTGATTTTGCATATTGGCCAGGCCAAGTCAAGCCAAACTTCGGCTTATATGCCCAAGGAAACCTGAGCTATGGGGTTTCTTGCCTCAGATAAGTTAGATGGCAATATACTGTTGGTGGTCCAGGCCTCTCCTTCCACATGACCCTGAAACCAGTCCCTTTAGGTCTCTCAAACTGCCCTCTGGAATGTCTCCTAGGTACTGGCTGCTCATCTGGTTTGGCTTCTTCCTGTGAACTGCTGGGGGGAAGGGGGGTGCCTATCCAGACAGATGTGCATGCCTAGGGCAGTGGCCATTCTCAACTGGACCCTCCCCAGCTCTAGCCCGTTCTTGATTTAGCAAGTATCTGACCTGGGGCTTCCCATGGACAAAGCATCCTCCCTCTCACCAGGCACATTCACATATAAGAAGTTTCCCTCACATGTCAGAAAGCATGAGAATGCCATCCAATAGGGAAACCAGCTTCACAAAATTTTTTCTGGAAGGGGGAAATGGCCCATCCATGGGAAGTGGCTATGCCAGGCTACACATGAATACAGTAATCAGTATCTAACCTACCCAGACTCTCAGTTAAATATATTTTCCCCTAAGCTAACACTTTATGGAAAAATGTCAAAGGGTCTCATTTTGATATTTGAATATTTACATACAAATTTAAAAGTCCAGTTGATTTTCTAAGATCAATTAATATTTCCTCAATTTCTTTTTTAAACCAATGAGAGTTACTATCCAAAATGATGGCCTGAAGCAGGAATCAGCAAACTTTTTTCTGTAAAGGGCCAGATGGTAAATACTTTTGGTTTTCCAAGCTATACCATCTCTGATATAAGTAAACTCTGCCCTTGTAGCAGGATAGCTGCAGCCACAGACAATATGTGACACGTGTGGGGCTGGGTTCCAATAAAATTCTACCTGCAAAAACAGGCAGTGGAGTGGCCAGATTTGGTCCATGGCCATAGTTTGCCTGCTCCTGATCTTGAGAGACAGCTCAATTCTTACACTAAAGAAAAATAAAATAAGATCTAGTAGATTCTCCTTATTAAAGCAAATAGAATCAGATATATATTTATCAGTATAAATATATGTAATTTCTTAAAATGCTAAGGGATACAATAAAGAATCTGTTTAGCCCTCGATCAACAAGAAATTCAGTTACTTGAGCACTTCTATGAATATTCAATTTGCACATGAACCAAGTCATTCAATCAATCAAAAATTTTATTGACAGTTTATTGCATGCCAGACACTCTGGTCTATGGTGAAAATATACTAGTCACCTAGATGTATTTATGGCCCCCAAGAAGCTTATTATCAAGGGCAAGATATAGATGTAAACAATAACATCTGAACATAAAATTAGATAAGTTGTGGGAAAGGATTGATGGGTCATAGGGGATTATACACAATTATGGAAGAGATCAAATGATTCTTTTTTATTAATTAAGATGAGCCAGCATTTTGAAAAGATGTCAATGATAATTAGCCTCTCGTCAATTGACATGGTTAAGGACTATGTGGGATAATTTAATTGAAACAATAAATGATAATGCCAGTGCCCCTTTGTGTGTCACTGCTTTCAAGGATTCAGAGTCTCTAATTAACGGTACTTTCTGAATTGCTTTTTAAAAAGACTACTTTAGAAAGTGCACATGGAAGAATCATGCCTTTGGGCTAAACAGGCTACAGTAAATTGCCACCTACCTGAGTTCACAGACTCTCTTAATTTGGATGAAACCAAATAAATGCAAAATATGTGAATCCTGGCCTGGGGGCTGCTGAGGTAGACACACTCTTTTCTTTTTTTTTCTTTACTAGGTAAATTGTGGGCTTACAAACAATCTTCCATAAAATATAGGATTCCCATATGCCACCCTACCACAAACACCTTGCATTAGGACACTGGTTACATTGATGATACCACATTTTTATAATTATGCACTTAATTAAAGTTTATGGTTCAATTTAGGATAATTTAGGATAACTCCATGGAGTTAAAAAAAAAATTATCTTGTTACCTTACATACAAACATTTCACCTTTTAATCATATTCAAATATACATTTCAGTGCTGTTACACTCATAATGTTGTGCTACCATCTATTACCAAAACATTTCCTTCATTCCAAACAGGAACGCTGTACATTTGAAGCCTTAACTTAACCATTGCTTATCATGTCCCATGGTAATCTATATTCTGGATTCTGAATCTATGAGTTTGCTTTTAATAATTTTTTCAAATCAGTGAGATCATACCATATTTGTCCTTTTGTGCGTAGCTTATTTCACTCTACATGATGTCTCCAAGGTTCATCCATGTTGTCACATGTATCAGGACTTCATTTTATGGCTGATTAACATTCCATTGTGTGTATATACCACATTTTATGTATCCATTCATTGGTTGATGGACACATGGGTTGCTTCATCTTTTTTTCAATTGTGAATGATATGAACATCAGTGTGCAAATATCTGTTTGAACCCCTGCTTTCAGATCTTTTGGATATATACCTAGAAATGGGATTGCTGGGTCATGTAGTAATTCTATGCTTAGCTTTCTGAGTATAGAAACACTTGTCTTTCACAGCAGCTGCACCATTTTACACTGCCATCAGCAATGATTGAGTGATCTTATTTCTCTGCACTTGTCATTTTCTATTAAAAAAAAATACTAGTCATTCTAATGGGTGTGAAATAGGTATCTTATTGTGGTTTTGATTTGCATTTCCCTGATGGCTAATGACGTTGAGCATCTTTTTATGTGCTTTCTGGCCATTTCTATATCTTCTTTGGAGAGATGACTGTGTAAGCCTTTTGTCCATTTTTAAAACTGGGTTGTCTTTTTCTAGTCAAACTGAAGGATTTCTTTAAACTGGATATTAATTGCTTATTAGATATGTGGTTTCCAAATACTTTCTCCCATTATGTAGTTTGTCTTCTTATTTTCATGAGAAAGTCCTTTGAAGAACAAAAGTTGTTTTGTTTTGTTTTGTTTTTGATGAAGTCCTGTTTATCTATTTTTTCTTTTGTTGCTTGAGCTTTGGGTGTAAAGTCTAGGAAACCATTGTCCAACACAAGGTCTTGGAGATGCTTTCCTATGTTTTCATCCAGGAGCTTGATAGTTCTAGTTCTTATATTTAGTATAGTTAGGTCTTTGATACATTTTTAGCTAATTTTTGTATATGGTGTGTAGTAGGAGTTCTACTATTTTATTTATTTTTTTGCAAGTGGAATTCTAGTTCTCCCAGCAGCATTTGTTGAAGAGACTAGTCTTTCCCAATTGAGTGGTCTTTGCCGCCTTGTCAAAAATCAGTTGGCCTGAAATGAGAGGGTTGATTTCTGGGATCAAAATTCTATTCCATTGATCTATAAGTGTGTCCTTGTGTGTTGTTTTGATTACTGTGGCTTTGTAATAAGTTTTAAGTTGAGAATGTGTGAGTCTTCCAACTTCATTCTTTTCCAAGATAGATTTAGCTATTTGGGGAGCCTTACCTCCCACATAAATTTGATGTCTGTCTTTTCCAATTCTGCAAAGAAAGCTGTTGGAATTTTGATTAGGATTGCATTGAAACTATAAATTGCTTTGGGGATTATTGTCACCTTAATGATATTTACTCATGGAATATCCTTCCATTTATTTAAGTCTTCCTTAATTTCTTTTAAGAATACCTTATGGTTTTTTCTGTATAATTCCTTTATATCATTGGTTAGATTTACTCCTAGATACTGTATTCGTTTTGTTGCTATTGTGAATGGAATATTTTCTTGATTTCTTCTGACTGTTCCTTGCTTATGTATAGAAATACTATTGATTTTGAAGTATTGATGCTTTAACCTGTCACTTTGATGAATTCATTTATTAGCTCTAGAACCTTTCTTGTGGATTTTTGTATGACTTTCCATACCTAGGATCATGCCCTCTGCAGAAAAGACAAGTGTCATTTCTTCCTTTCCAACTTGGGATGCCTTTTATTACTTTTTCTTCCCTAACTTTTCTGGAAGAAATTCCAGTACAATGTTGAGTAACAGTGGTGACAGTGGTCCCTTGTCTTGTTCCTGGACTTAGAGGGAAAACTGTCAGTCTTTCACCATTAAGCAGAATAGTAGCTGTGAGCTTTTCATATATGTTGAAGAAGTTCCCTCTATTCCTAGTGTTCCACATGCTTTATCAAGAAACAGTGCTGTATTTTGTCAAATGTCTTTTCTGCATCGATTGAGTTAACCATGTGGTTTTTCTCTTCATTCTGATAATATGATATATTGCATTAATTGATTTTCTTATGTTGAACTAACCTTGTGTACCAGGATGAATTCCACTTGATTTCAGTATATAATTATTTTAGTATGCTGATAGATTCAATTTGCTAGTATTTTGTTGAGAATTTTTACATCTATATTCATAAGAGATATTGGTCTACGGTTTTATGTTCTTGTGCAATCTTTATCCAGGTTTGCCCCACCGTCTCTTCTTCCCCCATTTTGTGAAGTGGAGCTTTTAATTCCAGCCATGGAACAGCTCCCAAGGCGGCTTGTGCCTCTGGTGGAGGATGGGCACCGGCCTCTGGGGCATGGAGCGCTCTACTTAAGAGTCTTCTCTGCAGATGGGCAGTCTCCTTCTTCCATTCCTTCAAGGATGTGGCAGGATACCCTTCTGGCCTCCTCAAGCACCCAAACAGGTGCTCCAGCTCGCTCAGATAGCTCTGGGTGTTTACTAACTGCCCTGTAGCAGGAGCTGATTCTAGGAGCTCCTTACTCCGCCACCATCTTGCTGGTTCCAAGTTTCCTCATTTCTAAAGCCAAGATAAAAATTTCTGCCTCCTTGGATTAGTGAAGAAATTGAAGTTTTGCCACAGCTACTGCTATTATTTCCATCACTGCTTCTACTACTGCTGCAACTGCTACTAAATTATATTGTCTGTTGAAGATTTCCTCTAGGTTCTTGTTTGGGGATTGAATCGTGTCTCCCATAAAAGGCTTGTTCAAGCCCCAACCTCTGTGGGCGTGAACCCATTTATAAATAGGGCCTTTGAAGGTGTTAGTAGGTAAGATGTGCCTAAACTGAATGAGGGTGTTAGTAGGTAAGGTGTGCCTAAACTGAAGTCTTTATAAGAAAAAGAAACTGGACATATAGAAGAGCAGTGAGAAGCTGGAAGTCAGTGGAACTCAGAAGAGAAAGGAGAAGATGCTGCCATTTTCATTGTCATGTGACAGAAAAGTCAAGGAAACCCAAAGACTGCCAGACAGTCAGAGGATAGAACACTGGGCAGAAGCAAATATTCTAGCTCCTGAAACTGTGAGCCAATAAATACCTCTTGTTAAGCCAACCTATGGTATTTGTTTTAGCAGTTAGGAAACGAAAATGGTACCCATAGGAAACTCCAATCAGAAACTTTTGAAGAACTTCAGACAGTTTTAGTTCAGATCCTAGAAATCTTGAAGATACACTACAGGATGAAACCAGAGACAGAACAATAAGGCAAAGGGCTTTTGAAATAGTATCATTCTGAGTAAATGGGAGCAATAGCATGAGCAGGTTTTACTGTATTAAAATTGTTAGAGATAATAATTGGCCTCCTTAATGCTAGGCAACTGAGAGTCTTTTCTCCTGAGAAAAAATGGAATCCTGAAAGAGATTCCTGAAAGAGAGAAAGTAAGTTGGTAGTTTAAGTGAACTTGTACTGTAATTACATTTAGCTTATTTCTTAAGGGCTTTAATAAGGCACAATGATTTTCTTCAATGTGTGTTTTATACAATAACTTCAGATTATTATCTCAATCTAGTCACTGAGCCTTGGAAAGACAATTTTACTCTTTTGAAACCTATCTTGTTTGGGCATTTTCCTGAAATAATAGTTGGCCAACTAGCATAGATTGTACCAGATGATCTCCAAGGAAGTTATTCTCTCTCTCCACTTCTAAAATGTACTAGTTTTGATTGGAAAAAAAAAAAAAAAGTGACTTCAAAAAGTAACAAAAATACCCAAACCATTTTAAACTTGAATTCCCCTTCTACCTAACCCTATGAGCGTTCTAAAAAAAAAATCCATTTGCTTTTTCAAAATAACAAAAAGGAAGAGGATAAAGTAAATATGGAAATCAAGTTGCTTTGAGGCCTGTGCACTAACTCCAATTTTATCTTCTAAAACATATACTTTTCCAGTATCAACTAGCCAGCTGATATTTTCCTACATTCAAAGGAAGCAATTTTCTCCAATTTTACAGTCTCTCTTGTATTCCATCCTAGAGACACAGAGGGCTCTCTTCTAACAAGTGGCTGGATTAATGGAAATGAGCATAAACAAACACAGGCAGCGGAGAAATTCTGTGCCTGGTGCCAGCTACAATGGGCTTTCCAACATATTCAGACTAAAGTTGCATATGCCACGGGGAGAAGAGAGTAGGGATCAGCTGTGGGGCCAACCTGGGCCTGGAGCTAGCAGAGGAGCTAATCAAGCCTGTTGACTAGCTTCTCCCAATCAGCCCAGGGCCTGCCTGAATCCTAAAGTTCCTAGGAGAGGAGAGCTGATCCCCTGAAGGATGCACCTAGCATCCACTTGGTCAGAGCACAGGACCCAGGGCTCATCAAATCATTCCCAAGGTTTGGTCCAGTTTGCCTTCATAAAAGGCAAATTTACAAAAGCAAATATGTTCGTTGATAGTGCTTCTCATGCCTAGGCTTTACTAGGTGCTATAAAGCTACCTGGGCAGAGTGACCTAATTCCATTGAGACAGATGAGACCATTTCTGTTTTTCACAGGTACAATGAGAAGGAACCTGAAAACCGTTTATATATAAGTATCTTTCATCTTCTTTCCAGACTGAAGCATACATGACTTTGCATTTTCTCCTCCAACCCTTCCAGCTCTCCCCAACTCCAAATAGTAGAAGAATTACCAAATAGTTAAAACTATAAGCCCTTGTGACCAGTGACTGATGAACAAATCTTATACTAGGATGCTTAACCTGTTTTTCCAGAAGCCTGCCAAATGTCATGTTTTCCCCAAACTGCCTAATCACTGCTATATCAATAAACTTTTCTTGCCTTACTGAAAACATCTGTTCCTTTAGGATCTGTTCCCACACAAGTCCCCTAAATAAATGCTTGTTACTCGCCAGCTAGACTTGTCCGAGTCTTTCTTTGGTCTGCTGTATCCCTGCCAGCTCAGCGGGAAGCTGTTGCTTTGCACAGCTCCTGGCTACATTTGGGACATAGGCTCTGTTACAGTCTGAAACAAGGCTAATGTAAGGCCATTTGCCACGTAAATCAGTCTCGTTAGGGGGAAATCCAAAATCGAATATGAGTTAAACTGCCCGAATGACTTGCTGCAATCAAGTTTTAGGGCTGTTGTGCAGAAGGGAATGTGTCTATAGCAGGGCAATTTTTCACAGACATATTCTTCATCTGCCATTACAAAATCTGCAGGGCATTAACTCTGCTATCTGACTTCCTCCCGCATGCCTTCCATGGTACATTGTTCTGGTTCTCATCTTGCTCTCTGACCACACCTCTTGGGTTTTTCTAGAGGACTTACTTTCTCCTGCCCGGTACTCCAGAAGCCTCTTTCCTCTGAAAGGCTTAAAGCAGTACTGCTATCTTGAACACTTTCCACATTTCTCCTAGTAGAGATAACATTTCCATTTATCTTTTCATCAGTTGCTACTCTGAGTTCATCATCTAATCACTGAAACTGACTTCCCATCAATTTCTCACTAGTCTACTTAACCAGGCTTAAAAACTCCAAGTCATTCTTGACTGGATTTTTCTTCTCTGGTCATCCACTTTTACTCCGTTAGCATATCCTATTGATTTATCATTCAAAATAGCTTCTTGTTTCTGTCACCTTGTTTCCATTCACAGAAGACTGGCCAACTTAAGGCACATTTATATAATGGAATGTCAAAGCATTAAAACAATAATGAAAAATGCATATTTATTTATATGGAAATATATTTATGATATATATTATTAATTTCTTCCTCCTTAGTATGTTTATTAATATACCACATATATTATCTGAAAGAATTATGTGAACATTTAAAAATAGTTATTTCTAGTTGGTGGGCTTAAAAGTGACTTATTATCTTTTAAAATTGTGTTCATCTGTTTTCTAATTTATATGTAATTAATATGTAATAAGTATATAATAAAATAGCTGATAATACATAAGCCTAAACTGCTAATAGGCCAAATCCAACGTTACAGCTTTTCTAAATTCTATTCCATACCCATTTGCCCACCCTCATCTTCCAAGAACCACCTAGATCTCATCTATTGCTCTTTTCTCCCTTGTTCTCAACATCGTTCAAAACATGCCAAGCAGGATCTAGAGGTTCCACTCTGCCTGGAATGTCCCAGATATTTGTATGATTCTCATGGTCAGGTCTCTACTCAAAATAACTTTGGGAAAGTTTCCCAATGATTCTGTCTAAAGGAGCAGGCC
Organism: Dasypus novemcinctus; assembly: GCF_030445035.2. NCBI lineage: Eukaryota > Metazoa > Chordata > Mammalia > Cingulata > Dasypodidae > Dasypus > Dasypus novemcinctus. The sequence goes on along the minus strand of NC_080677.1, from coordinate 135,875,985 downwards.
CACTATTATTCCTTGTTCTCGTCAATGCTCTTGACATATTACGATGTTTTCATTTGTTTGCTGTCTGCTTTCCCACACTAGACAGTAAGCCCCATGAGAGCAAGGACTTTGTCTCTTTACCTGCTCTAACTCTATGACCTAAAACTGCTTGGGACATAGGGATATACACACAGAGAGACACACATGTACATCCTCTGCTCTTACAAAACAATCTCTACCCTATCCTCAGAACTTTGCAATTGCACATTATTTTGCCATTTTCTGGTACTTTGGATCTATGGGCCTAAATCTCATGGTTTGCCTCCAAAACTCCAGTCACAATTATTTTAGTATCAAATGCTCTGGATTTCTTTGGTAAACGACATGTCTTCCTTTCCCAGTCCAAGTGGTTTTATGGCGCTGACTCAAGACTGGACATGCAAGTGAAGTTACAGCCTTGCTCTTTGGTTGTGAGAGCCAGAAAAGATAGTATGCCTTAACTATGTGGCTAGGCAACATTGCTTACGGCAAAAATGACTCCTGATCGGCAAACTGCATTTCAACCGGCTTTGGGTTTCCCTGAGTGGGAACCCTGGATGCTATGCCAAAGGAATCTTACAGGAAACATCGTCTCCTGTGGGGCAGAGTCTTATCATCCAAGATGGACCCCAAGCCCACTAATGTAGTTCTCTTTGCCTGTGGAGAAGGTAAATCCCAAGAGCTGCATATTCTGCAGGGTGGACTGCCATAAGGACTCCATCAAGAGGAACACCTGACACTACCCTGCTGGCAAGCCGTGACTCCTGTCTCATACATTTCTGTGTAGACTGGTACCCAGTGTGGTCTGCAGTCATCTTGTGGCTATAAATGTTAGTTAAAATTAAGAAAACCCCTTAATGGGTGTGGCAGCACGTCCTGTAGACATGTCACTGATTCAGGGAGAAGCACAGGACCTAATTTGGAGGATTGAGGGAGGTGGGCTTAGGCTTTTGTCCAAAATACTGAGACAGGTGCACTCTCTCTCATTCACTTTTTCACCAGACTTGAACCTGGGAGTAGGTAGGCTGAAGATCCCAGCTACCATCTTGTCATAAGGTAGAATCTGAGAGTGAAGCAAACGCAAGAGTCGTGTAATAGGAAAAACAAACAAACAGGTTGAATGGCATCTTTTGAACCCCTAAATCCAGTCAAGTCTGAGCCAGTAAATATGCCCTCGGAAGTTGTGGTTACTTTAGCCTAGCTGTTCTCAACCAGGAGTGATTTTATCCCCCAGGGACCATTTGCAAATGTCTGGAGACATTTTTTACTGTCACAACTTGAGGGGTAGGGTGGGGGAAGTATTAATATTACTGGCATCTACTGGGTATTGGCCAGTGATGAAAATAAATACCCTGCAATACACAGGAAAGCCTCCCACAATAAAGAATTATCAAATCTAAAATGTCAATAGTATTGAAGTTGAGAAACCCTGTGTATTAGTCAGCCAAAGGGGTGCTGATGCAAAACACCAGAAATCCATTGGCTTTTATAAAGGGTATTTATTTGGGGTAGAAGCTAACAGTTACCAAGCCATAAAGCATAAGTTACTTCCCTCACCAAAGTCTGTTGCCACGTATTGGAGTAAAATGGCTGCTGACGTCTGAAGTTTCAAGTTTCCTCTTCCTCTTAAGACTCCGTGGTCACAGCTTCTTCCAATATCAGCTGTAGGTTGGGAAAAGTCTTTCCTGGAGCTCATTTCTTTCCAGGCTCAGCTGCTCTGCTCTCTCTACAAGGTCAGCTGTAAACTATCAGGCAAATGGCTTGTCTCTCCTCCCAGGGCTTCTGCCATGTCTAAGAGAGCCTTCTCTCTTTCCTCACATATCTTCTTCACTATGTATTTACTTCCCAGGGCTCCAGCATTAAAACTCCAACTTCCTCTTCTGCCATGTCATTTTTCTGTGAGTCCCCACCTACCATGGGGGCAGGGACTCAACTGCATCCTACGACGTGGCCCAATCAAAGCCTTAATCATTATTTAAGCAAGTAAAAGTAAAACCTCTGAATCCAATCCAATATAATATGCCCAGAGGAAAAGACCAGTTCACAAACATAATCCAACATCTATTTTTGGAATTCATGAGCAATATCAAACTGCTACATTCAAACTGCTTTGGAAAAAGTTTTCTTTTGAAACTTGAGTTTCATTTTCTGTCTCCTGACAAGAAATGGTCTTCCTGATTTAAGTGAATCAAAACTTTAGTTGAACTCACCCTTCAGGGACCACATCGTGTTCCATTTCTTCCATGAGTCATTTTTCATTCATTCTATTCCCTCTGTTGAATGTTAATCTTACTTGTAAACGATAATATTTCTTTTTCAATTTTGTGTTAGTTTTTAAATATTTTAAGTATATAACAACTAGACATCAGCTTTCAATGAGCAGTATTTACACAACTCCAATAACCTTCATCTCCACTCTATTTTAGACATTCAATTCCCTTGGCTGTATCACAAACACTACATCAATCTAATTTTCTTTCTATCTCTAAATCCATCTATTATCCATACATGTACCCATCTGTTTTTACATTTGTCCATCCATCCATCCATCTACTTTCTCATTCATCTTTCTTAACTACTGTGAAGCTTATAAATTCTATCTCTGACACCTCCTAGGTGAATATTTTTGGTCATGTCACTTAACATTTATAAGTCACAGTTTCCTCATCTCTAAAAATTAGGTTGCTTACATATTAAATAAGAAATTGTTCAAAAAGTGCTAGCATATGGCTGTGTACCAGGTAATTTGCTAGGTGCTGGGAATAAAGTGGTAAATAGACTGGGTCTTACTTTGTAGAGTTTACATTTGGAAGGAAAGACAGATACAGAAAAAATAATTATAGTTAATTTATATAACAAAAGGGCAAGTACAAGATACACAAGGACCTAAAACTGGAGGAGTTAGTGCAGAAAGGGAACACTGCCAGAAGAAGTGGGCGCTAGGGAGAGATCTAAAGGAAAATGATGACAGGTAGTGTGGGAGTTGGGAAAGATGATAAGTGGACACAGGAAGAGCGGGAATGTCCCATGCAGAAAGAACTATCTATGAAAGAACCCTTAAAAAATAAGAAATCCAAGTAGTTCAGATTAAGTGAAAATTGGGGAAACAGCCAAAGGATGAAGCACAAAACATGAACATGGACAGCCCAAGAAATGAAGGGCCTTGTAGGCTAGGAGTGTGTGCCTCATCCTAAGAGCAGTGAAATTTCTATCATGGTGAAGAGGTCAGAAGATGATTAATTCAGAAGTGGCCATGTAAATTTGAGGTGCTTATTAGAGTGGGCATGTAAGTTTGTCAGTGAGAAACACACACACTCACACACTACAAATGCTCAGAAGAGCATTTTATCTAGAAATATATAACTGAAACTCAACATAATATAGAGATAACTAAATTCAGGGGAGTGAATGATTTCTGAAGGGGAGTTGACATGAAAAGGCATGAGAGCTGTGAGGGATTCAGACAACTTAAAATTGAAAATATAAACATTCCTCCACAGTTACTTAAGAGATCCCTTCTCCTTGCATCTGAATTATTATCTGAGAGGCAGAGAAAAGCCTGGGACCTAGTGCCACCTCTATCCTTCTGAGTAGACTGGGGCCACATACAGCCTAGGCAGTCATGAGTCTAAGTGCCCATTTGAGGCTAAGGTGGGTGCTACATATTTGAAGTATAAAACTGGATTGGATGTGGGTATAGGAGAAAGAGCAGAGTAAAAGATGACTCAGAAGATTTTAGCTTGAGCAACCAGAAGAATGAATTTCCTATCAACTGTGAGGGGGGCAACTATGGATAGGACAGGGGTCTTTTTTTTGGGGGGGGGGTTCTTTTGTTTTCATTTTGTTTCTTGGGGTAGATCAAGAACTTAGTTTTAGAGGTATTAAGGTAAGTTTGCCATGCCTATGAGACATCCAAATAGAAAGCTGAAATGTTTGGGTCTATAGTTCAGTAGAGAGGTCTGGGCTGGAGATAAAAAGTTAGAAGTTCCTTGGCATATTTTATAACTGAAAAAGAAAGGACCAAAGACTGAGGCTAAGGTAATGACATTAAAAGTCAAAGAGAAGAGAGAGAGCCAGCGAAAGAGGCAGAAAAGGATCTACTGTGAGGTAGAAATAAAATCAAGAGAATAGAATAACCTGGAAGTCAACTGAAAAAGTATATCAAGAGCGAGATACAAGCCTTGGGTCAGATGTTGGTGATATAGGTCAAATAAGATAAGGTCTGAGAGTGACCATTGAATTTAGCAAACTGGAGGTTATTATGACCTTGACAAGAGGAGTTTCACTGGAGTACTCTGGGTGAAAGCCTAAATGGAGTAGGTTTAAGAGAGAATGAAAGGGGAGTAATTGGAGATGTCATAGACAACTGTTTCAAGTTGCAAATGGGAGCTGAGAAATCAGGCAGTACATGGCAGGGTATGTGGAGTCAAGATAAGTTTTCTGCATATATTTAAGATGGGAGAAATAATAGTATATTTCCTTGATGATGGGAATAATCTATACAGAGTAAAAAGAAATTGGGGGGAGGGATTTGCTGCAATTACCCCTTTAAAAAGTGACTGGCTTTAGATCAAGCATAGATAGATCATCTACTATCTGGATGGCAGGTACAGATTTTAGTAGGTGGTCAAAAATGATGGTGGAAGAATCTGTACTCTTTCTTCTGATAGGTTTAGCTGAGAGAGAGGATGGGGGAGGAGTTTGGAGGGCTGAGGTTCAAGGAGAAGGTCTGAAGTCATCATCCAGGAGTGGAAAAGAGAGAATGGACTAGGCCAGCCCAGGATGACTGTTCCATGTAAACAAATAAGCTCAAGTGCCTGAAGTAATCAAAAGACCTCATCACGACAGCAGACACATCATGGACTGCAGCACAGTATATCAAGGGGTCCAGAAGGCTGAGAAGCACAATGTGATCACAGTATTAGAACAGATACACAAATTTACTCAACTGAACAAATAGGCAGAGAGACTACCCTTTAACTCCAAGAAGTGTATGCCTCTTCCTTTGAGAGAGTGGAGCTCAGAATGAGTCTCTTTCTGTTGTCAGTTCTATTATTCTATATACTTCATTTGGTGTGCCTCAGGGGTTTTAACAAATAAGGGAGGGAAGTCTACAAGAGCTTTAGGACATTACAGAGTTTAAAGGTTGTTGTACCAATCATTTTCAGACAAGGTAGATTGAAAAAAGTGAAACCTCTGGTATAAATACACATTTCCTTCAGATAAATAAAGCCATCTTTATCTAGACTACTAAATCCAATATCAAATTTGAGACAATGTTTGTTAACTTTACTGGTTTATGTGCACTAAAATATCAGAATTATTTTCCCCCATGGGGAATTACACTATTTTCTTTATCACTTGAGTGTTTTGTTACTTCAGGATAGGTAGGCATTATGAGAATAAGGGATGCTAGGATAGAGAATTTAAGAAATGGCAGTAATTCTGAAATACTCACAACCCATAATTTGGTTAAAACATGCAACATAGTTAGTGAAGTTGGGAACAAAATTAAGTGGAGAACTGACAAAGGTAGTTAGTGGATTCTAAGCAATGTAGCATGGTGAATAAAAACCAGAGAGATCTAGGTTTAAGTCTGAACTCTATGACTTACTGTAGGATAGTGATCAAATCATGTGAAAACTGTATCAGTTTCCTCATCTGTAAAATGGGACTAAGGATGTTTGTGAGAATAAATTACTTAATATGTGTACAGTACTTACCTCAGAGCTTAAGACATGGTAAACACTCATTAGATGTTGATGATGGTGATAGTGATGGTGGGGTGATGGTGATGGTGATGGTGATAACAAAGTTAACTCTTAAATCCACCACTAGGAAACAGTTCCATGGACAAATTATTCACCCTCTCTGGGCCCAGAAATCTGCCTGCTACACTGGAGGCTCTCAATAAATATTTATTGAATGAATGAATGTTTTAATGGTTTTTAAAGTTCCTCCTAGTTCTGCAAATCTGTACTGTTCGCTGGATCTTAACACTTAGACTTGTGGTATATACAGAAATTAATAAACTCTATGGTATTTTTTAAAAAATCAATTATAAAGGCTTAGTCAATCATTGCAAAGTTTTTCCATTCACTTTAAGCTCTTACATTTTTAGGAAGCAGGAAAAAAGGGTATGATCAAGAAGAGTAAGTGAAAGAAGAGCAGGAGTGCAGCTAAAAGAAGTGGAGGGGGGAAATTATTATGTTCCAAAACACTTCAAAGAGTGCCCGGTCTTCAGGAGATCAACAACCTGGTTACTTCCTGGGAGACCTCACATTGGTGTGTAAATTAACAAAGGAAGAATGTTTCTAAGAAAGCTTTTGAATGCCAAGGACACAGTTCTTCAGAACCACAGGTGTTCTTTATGACTAGATTTAACCTCAACAGAACAGGCAAATTGGGCATTACCCATTGAGCACAAGGCCACTTCTCAACTGTTTGGATTAATGCCAATTTTAGGGATATAGGGAAACTCTGGCTGTCTCCTCTGGGCCACCTCCACTCATTTGCACTATGAATTTGCTCATGAAATAAAACTCCTTCTAACATTAACCAACATGGGGTCCTGTCTCCATGACTCTGCTTACACACTTCCTTGCAAATAGAAGGCTGATTTAGGCCAAGTCTGAAACCAGGTGCACCCTAATAAAAAGTCATCAATATCTACAATTATCTTAGCACCCCAGGGAGTCTTTCCAGAGCCCTTCCCTGACCTTCTTCTCTGAACCCTACTGCTCTGCTTTTGGTGTCCCTTGGTGTATTATTCAGACAAAGGGGTATTGATGCAAAGTACTAGAAATCTGTTGGCTTTTATAAAGTGTATTTATTTGAGGCAAAAGCTTACAGTCACAAGTCAAAAAGAGTCAAACCCAAGGTTGCTCTCTCACCAAAGTCAGCTGCCACGTGTTTAAGCAAAATGGCGTGCAATCTCGGCCTGGTCTCTCCTTCTTCCTTCCTCTTCCATCTTCTTCCAATCTAGGCTATAGGTTGGCATAGGGCTCATCTCTCAGGGCTTTCCAGTATCAGTCTGGCATGGGGCTTGTTTCTTTCAGGCCTCATCAGCTGCTCAGCTGCTCTGTTCTCTTCAGCTGCAAGTTATCAGGAGAACAGCGCATCTTTCCCCAGGGCTCCAGGATCAAAACTAAGTTCTCTCCTCTGGCATCGATGGCACTCTCTCTGTCTTCCCGTGTGTCTTCTTCTGTGAGTGTCCATTTTTCTCAGCCCACCAGGGGGCATGGACTCAACCCTGAGTCAGGCCCTACTGACGCGGTTAAATCAAAGCCCCAGTCTTTTATCAAGTAAACTAAAAACCTTTGAATTTAATACAATCAAAGTGTATCACAGTCAGAGGAACAGAGCCATTTACAAACATTTTCTCTTTTTGGGGGGTTCAAAAATAATTTCAAACTGTCACACTTGGTCTTAGTCTCTTGATTCATCCCTAGATTCTGCTTCTCTGTCAGCTTTCAAAAAAAAGTAATACTGTTTTAATTTTTATCTCTGATAATATCACTCAGTTTACCCTAGGTTCTCCCAACTAGGGTTTAGCACAGGCTAACGTTTCAGACTTTTATTTTTCCCAGGGGTCTGTTCTCTGTTTTCTCTATTTTGCAAACCCTAACCATCTCTTTAAAACCAAGTTCATATGACTTCTCTGAAACATCTCAGGAAGAATGAGAAGCATCTTCCTCCTCTGTGTATTTGGAGTGTCAGGATTACCATTGAATGTTCACTCCTTTGTCTCCAGATCACAACTTTGAGCTCCTTAAGGAGAATAATCATGTCTTATTCCCAAGAGCTGGCCAGAGCATGACACAGATACTTCACGCCTGCCTATATAATAGGTAAATGGAAACACAGGGCAGACACTAAGTCAGCCTCAAGAAGAAGAAAAAACTTAAAATGAACTCCTAAGTCAAGCCAAAAAGACCAAACCACCTTTGTTTTATCTTTTTTTTTTTTAATCTATGTCCTCCATTAGTACTCACAATACCCCAGCCTCATTTCTCCCCAATTACATTCTCTAAAAGACTTTCCCTCCAAGATCCATCTATTTCTGTCAATTTTAAATGAGCTAATCTAAAGGTCAGAAATTAACACTGAAGCCATAGCAGAGGACGAAAGAAAAGCTCTTGCCCTAAGTAGAAGACTAAAGGCGAGGAGTCATTGCTAATTAATTTTCTGAAAGTTTGTAAAGCATGAAAAGTATTTCAGAAGCAGTTTGACAGCAAAACCCAATGGCCTGTGTCACTAAATACAACAGTGTAGTGGAAAGAACACTGAACTGGGAGTCGAGAGTTGTGCTTGTAGCACAACTTTGCCACTAACCAGCTCTGCAACCTCAGGAATGTCCCTTAGCTTTTCTGGACCCCATTTACAAAAGCTTGGATTTGAACTAGACCTCTAGCATTCCACTGGGAGTTTCTTGGACCTCATGATTAATTATCAAGTCTATCTCACTGAAACCTAAGACAAATGAGGACAGTATCACTGGAGATTACAGGAGCGGTGTTATGGCTGGACTACTTAAGAGGGGCGCATCACAACCCATCAAGGGATGAGTGAGCATCAATTTACATCTTCTCTTCCATGAATGTATGCTAAGTTTATTTCAGATCCAATTAGAGGAAGTAGATTACATTCTGAACCATTCTTTGATGATTAAACAAAAAAGAGGCATTATGAACATATTGCCTTTTACTCCCAAATCTATTTTTTGTTGTTTAAAATATGTCCCCTAAAACAGAAAAACTAGATTTTGTCTAGATTAAAGTTCAAGAGAGAAAATGAAGCATTCATCCATTTGTTTCCATGGTTTCAATCATTTGGCAATATTCCACAAGTTCCTTTTAGTTACTTTTGGTCCCTCTCTCTCATGGAGAGTGAAAGCAAGGAAAGCACAAAGGGAATAAAGAACATGGGATGGAGGGAAGGCTCTGCTGTGTCCCTGTACTGTTCCTGTTGCTTAGCAACATTTCACATCTCCGTCTGAGAAATAATGATTCAGGGAGGTGACATATAGAAGCAACCTCAGCAGACCCATTTCTCAAGAAGTTAATGCTGTGCTGATGCCTGTGAGGCAAAAGCATAAAAAAAGAGAGCAGCCCAATTTAAGTTTACCAGATCTACATTTTCTTAGAATTACAAGAAGGTGATTATTATAGTAAAAGTCTTGTAGACCCAGTTCTATAGCCAAGGAGAGAGTTTGAGAGAGACAAACAACTCGGCATAAACTATAGAAAAGTCAAAAGTCGCAGGGAATGCGGAAGTGATTTCTCATTTGCACGCAGGACACAGGACTCACCACTTATCCACTTAGCCTCGGGATCATGAATTTTGAACTCTTCACTGAACAGGTCTTCCACGGTAACCTTCTTCTTTTGAGACAGACTGTTATCTTCCGCTGGAAAAGAAGAGCAAATAGGTTTTTTTTGTGTGTGGGGAGGGCAGAAGGAAAGGACCATATGATATTATAAATAGCATATATGGCAGAACCACCATTTCTGCACATAAATGGTGAACAAGAGCTACTCATACTTTTTTGGCTTTTAATTACACTATCAAAAAACTGTGCTTACAAAGTCATGATTCTGTAAAATGGCATCACTCTTCCCCTCCATTTGCCACAAATGACCACAATTTCTTAGGTATGAGGTAAGTAACTGTTTTTTTTTAAAGATTTGTTTATTTTATTTCTCTCTCCTTCCCTCTCCCACTGCGGTTGTCTGTTCTCTGTGTCTGTTCGCTGCGTTTTCTTCCTTGTCTGCTTCTGTTGTTGTCAGCAGCACGGGAATCTGTGTTTCTTTTTGTTGCATCATCTTGTGTCAGCTCTTCGTGTGGGCGGCACCATTCCTGGGCAGGCTGAACTTTCTTTTGCACTGGGCGGCTCTCCTTAGGGGGCACACTCCTTGTGCGTGGGGCTCCCCTACGTGGGGACACCCCTGCGTGGCATAGCGCTCCTTGCACATGTCAGCACTGCACGTGGGCAAGCTCCACATCGGTCAAGGAGGCCCGGGGTTTGAACCGCGGACCTCTCATGTGGTAAATGGACATCCTAACCACTGGGCCAAATCCACTTCCCAAATAACAGTTTTAATGTAATTTATGAGCATTTAAGGAAGAAAATGGTCTACTAGGATATTAGGAGAAATCAGTGTTCTGTCTAAAGAGTGGGAGTGGTCAAGACAGGAGGGAGCAAACATCCAGAAAGGATGTCAATTGTATTATGTAATCAATCATTCATTAAGCAATTATTAAACGCCATAACTCTAGGTAGCATGTTGGGCACTGGGAATGCAAAGACAAATGAATTGCATTAGGTTTTTATTCTCTATAAACTTCATTTGTCCTTGGCAATATCTGGGTTCTGGATTAGTTGTTTAGAAGGGATCACATGCCAATCACTTATGCACTGACCACTAGATTCCATCCTGCCTGATCTAGGTTATTATGCTTAAGAATAAGCACACGGAATAAGCTGATGAAGGCACTAAAATACTATTATTATTTACTTAATGACACCTGTGGATAAGATTTACCACCCTGCCAGCTGTGGTCCTTTTTCTAAAGGTCAAAGCTTCTGGTATTTTAGATCTTCTCAGAAGAGGCTTTTCATTCAGAGGGCACAAGAATCCATTTATCTACTTTTAAAAGACAAAGAACTTGCAAGGAAGCTGGCAGGATGCCTGATCTTGTGAGCCTAAACTAACAGACAAAATATAAGAGTCAGTTCATTAAATCACTCTCACTTCTAATCCACGGATGGGCATGCCTCAGAAATCTTTATCTTCACTGATCATTTTGAATTCACATCATCTACCTAAAATGCTTACACACTTCCCTGCCCTCCTAAACAGAAAATGCTAAATATAATTTTACTTATCCTGAGGACTCAGGGTCATCATTCCATCAACATCAGCTTGTGTCCTGCTATTGTGCAGGTAGGAATGGGGTAGGGTCTCCCTGGTGCTAAGTAAGGTACACAGTGAAGTGTTTATTGTACATTGAGTGGCTCCCATTTGCTGTGTTTTTGCATTTTATGTCTAGTTGGTAAGTCCATTTCTCTTTCCAATTCTTGGATCTTGAACCACACAGCTTTCTCTTTTTGAACTGTCATTATGTTACCCTTGACGGTCCCTTGCCTCTTTTAATTTTGTTTCTATATCATGGCAGGTCAGGAAAACAGCAAGAAACTTTGTTGGGATTACATAGTTAAATAGCAATAAATAATATCTGAATTACGTCCCTGAGGTTTCTTTGAGAAATCTAATGCATATATTTTTTTATTTTTTATTCTTTATTTTCATTATTTTTCCCCTTTTTGACTCTCTGAAAGTTATAGATTACTGAGGTTGTGAGAAAAGCCATGTATTGCTTTGTATATTAATTGATTTCTTGAATATCAAATAGGATTAATGTGTGTAAGTTTTCTGGAAATTACAAAATGATGCAATGTAAGGTGGCCCCATTATTAGCCATGCTTTTATTTGTAGGTATCCCAGGCGCTAAAAACACATGTTTAATGAAATCAAATTGTTCCTCCAGGAACTTTCTGAGACTGAAACAGCCCTGGAAAAAGACACACAATTTAGAACATGAAACATTTCAGTACAAAAAGCAAACTGTAAATACAATTTTGAGCATTACTAGATATGGATCTATTACAGTTACATTGTGATCTAGCAATTAAAAAATACAAAAAATTTCTGAGACACTCTTAAGTATATTATCATAAAATAAATGATCATATGTGATGGTTAAGTTCATATGTCAGCTTGGCCAGGTTATGGTGTCTAGTAGCTTCATCAGGCAAGAACTGGGCTGTTTGTTACTGTGAGAGTATTTCATGGGTTTACATTATCAGTAAGTTGATTGCATCTATGGCTGATGACATCTACAGTCAGCTGAAGAGATTGCCTTCAGCAAGGGCAGAACTCTCATCCAATCAGTTGAAGACTTTAAAAGAAGGGATGATTTCAGCAGTCAGAAAAGAGAATTTCCCTCTCTATTTCAGCCAGCCAATTTCTTCCGGAGAATTTATTGAAAAACTTCGTTTGAGTTCCCAACTTGTGGCCTGCCCTGTTGAATTTTGGACTTGCCCACCCTGACAGTCAAGTGAGACAATTCTTATAAAAATCTCATATCATAGCCTGTCAGTTCTGTCTTCCTAGAGAAGCCTGATTAAACCATCACATTACAACAAATTGTATTTGGCAAAGAATCATTCCTTGAATAATGAAGTTATTGTCACATTTTGATGCAGCCATGTGTCAAGTGAGAAAAGAAATATAAGACTTCCATTTATACTACCTTTGGGTAAAGGGAGGAAAGGCAACTTATTCACTTTCTGAACATTTTTTTCATAAGTGACTGCTATTCATTTTTTTTAAAACTGCTGTTTTTTAAAGCAGTTTTATTGACACACCATACAGTCCATCCAAAGTATACAATCACTGCCTCTCAGTATGAACATGGATTTGTTCATTCATCATCACAATTTTCTTTTCTTTTATTCCCCTTTTTCTTTAGGAGGTACCCCCACTACCCAATCACCACAATTTTAGAATGTTTTCATTGCTCAAAAGAGAAAAATAAAAAATATACCATTTATAACCCTATATTATTAACACTTAGCCTTGGTGTCTTACATTTGTTAACATTGATATAAGAATATTAAAATATGACTGTTAACTATTGTCTACAGTTTTCATTATGTGTACTTTTTCCCATATACTTGACACCTTGTAATGGTGGTGTACATTTGTTTTAGTTCATAGAAGAACATTCTTATATTTCTACTGCTAACCATATTCATCATTCATAACAGGGTTCACTATGCTACACAGTCCTATGTTTCATTCTCTAACATTCCTTCTAGTGATACACACAACTCTAAACTTCCCTTTTCACCGCAATCACACTGAAAACTCAGTGCTGTTAATGACATTTACAATAATGTGCTACCATCACCTCTATCCATTTGCAAATATTGACTATCAACCTTATTGAAAATTCTGCAGAAATTAAGCATTAGTTCCCATTCTCTACTCTATTTCTATTTCCTGGTAACCTGTATTCTAGATATTAACTCCCTTAAGTTTGTTCATTACAATTGGTTCATCTTAGTGAGATCAAAGAATATTTGTCCTTTTGTTTCTGGCTTATCTCATTCAACAGAGTGTCCTCAAGGTTTATCCATGTTGTTGCATGCACCATGACTTCATTTCTTCTTACAGCTGAATAATATTTCATCATATGCATTTTTGCTTATCCATTCATTGGTTGAAAGACACTTGGGTTTTTTCTGTCTTTTGGCAATTGTAAGTTAATTCCACTATGAGCATTGGTGTGCAAATGTCTATTTGCATTCCTGTGTTCAGTTCTTCTGAGCACACACCTAGAAGTGGGATTGCTGGATCATATGGCAATTCCATACTTAGCTTCCTGAGGAACTGACAAACTGTCTTCCACAGAAGTTGTACCATTCTACATTCCCACCAGCAGTGAGTGTTCCTATTTCTCCACATTCTCTCGAACATTTGTAGTTTTCTGTTTTTTTAATAGTGGCCATTCTAGTAGTTGCAAAATGATATCTGATCATGGTTTGGATTTGCATTTCCCTAACAGCTAGTGATGTTGAGCATCTTTTCATGAGCTTTTTACCTATTTGTATTCCCTATTTGTCTTTTGCCCATTTCTTTTTTTTTTTTTAAAGATTTATTTCTCCTCCCCCCGCCCCCCCCACCCTGCCCCCCGCCCTTGCCTGCTCTCTGTGTCCACTCACTAGGTGGCTCCAGGAATCCATCCTGGGACCTTCCAGAGTGAGACAGAGGCGATCATTCTCTTGTGCCATCTCAGCTCCCTAGTCTGTTGTATCTCTTGTTGTCTCTTCTCTGTGTCTCTTTTTGTTGCATCATCTTGCTGCATCAGCTCTCCACCTGGGCCAGCACTCCTGCGTGGGGCAGCACTCTACATGGGCAATACTCTTGTACAGGGCAGCACTCCTTCATTGGGGCAGCACTCTGTGTGGGCCGCTTACCACATGGGCCAGCTTGCCTTCACCAGGAGGCCCTGGGTATCAAAACCCTGGACTTCCTATATGGGAGACGGGAGCCAATTGCTTGAGCCACATCTGTTTCCCATGCCCATTTCTAAATTGTTGTTTGTGTTTTTATTGTTAAGTTGCAGGATTTCTTTATATATTCTGGATATTAATCCCCTATCAGATATGTGGTTTTCTTCCTTTGAGAGAGAAAGCTGTCTTTTCATCTTCTTGGCAAAGTCCTTTGAAACACAAAAGTGTTCAGTTCTGATGAGGTCCCATTTATCTATTTTTATTTCATTGCTCAAGGTTGCATGCTTTGGATATAAGGTCTAAGAAACCACCAACTACCTCATATTACTTGGTTTTTGAAGGCATTTAAAAACTTATAATAGGACTTTCACATAGGAAGAATTTGTGGTTGAGGAATTAGAAAATATACTATAAAAAGTACTCATGTCAAGCGAGGAAGCTCAAATCTGTCAATAATTAACTGTGCTACATTAAGAAACTCATTGCTGATGTCTCTGTACTAGCTGATTTGTTTACACAGTCAACTATTATCTAACTTGTTAATTTATATTTTGTTACATTCCAAAAATTTTTTGAGATAGTAACCAGAACAAGGGACTTTTATGTTCGAGGAACCATGCTCAGCCCAGAAGAACCAAAACTGAAAGACCTTCTAACAGACTTTAAGAAACCAACAGAGCAGTAGAAACCAAAGTCAGAGTGAATAATCACAAAACAATAGGAATGGTGCTGATAGAAACATGAAATGGGATGCACCATACCAACATTCTAAGGCAGATGGTGCATAAGAAGTGGGAAGAATTCTGGAAAGACTTGCCGGAGGAAAGAACCTGCTGGCCAAGATGAAGGAGATAAAAGAAAAGTATTCGAGCTAGGAGGCATTGCCAAGAGCATAAAAGTATCAGTGAATAAAGTGTTTTCAAGAAATTATGAGTGTTTTGGCATCACTAGCAAGTGGCCAGAGATGAAAACAGATTCTCTCATTATAGCTGATATTCTATAATTCAATTAGAAAATGTCCAGCTGTGGATTTTTTAAAGAAATCATTTTTTGCAGTCAGTAGCATTTTCAGTCTAAAAATTATCTATTCTTCTTATCAGGGATATTTGCAATGATTATCTAATTTAATATTGTCTCTCCATCATACTACTTCCTCTCTCCAGAATGCCAATTGGACCTGTAGTGGGAGCTTGTAGGTCCAATTTTCATATCCCTAGCTTTTTCTTCTGCAGTTTCCATCTTTTTCTCTCTTTGGGAGGAATTTTCATATTTCTTCAGTTCAATCTTCCCATTTTATTCTTCTCTTTTATTTTTTTAGCATGTGTGGTAGTTTGGAGCTATGAAGCCCAGAAAAACATGTTCTTAATCTTAATTCATTCCTGTAGGTATGAAACCATTGTAAGTAGGACTTTTTGGTGAGATTACTTCAGTTAAGATGTGGCCCAATTTACTCAGGATGGCTCTTAATCCTATTATTGGAGTGCTTTATAAACAGAATGAAATTCAGACACACAGAGAGAAAGTCACGGGAAGAAGCTAGAGGCCATCAGAACCCAGAGAAGCCAGGAGAGGCCTCCATGTGACAGAAAAGTCAGGGATCAAGGACTGCCAGCAGCCTGCCCCAGAAGGTCAGTATTCCGGGAGAAAGTATTTACCTGATAATGCCTTGATTTTGGATTTCTCCTACCCTCAAAACTGT
The DNA here is from genome assembly GCF_030445035.2 of Dasypus novemcinctus. Taxonomy (NCBI): domain Eukaryota; kingdom Metazoa; phylum Chordata; class Mammalia; order Cingulata; family Dasypodidae; genus Dasypus; species Dasypus novemcinctus. Next base: position 135,860,188 of record NC_080677.1, on the reverse strand, counting down.
GAGCCAATAAATTCCAGTTGTTCAGGACAACCTATTGCATGATGTTTGTTTTAGCAGCCAGGAAACTAAGACAGAATACCTAGACTCTTCTTTGATCCATCTACTAAGTTTTACAGTGTTAAAAAATGATTACATATTAATTTCTAATGTGTGTAATTAGGGTTTTTTGGTGTGGTTTTTTTCCCAGAATAATCTGTTCTTAATTCATACTTGCAAGCTCCTATATCAAACTGAATTTTTAAAACCTACAAAGTCATTTTCTCTTTGTCCTGATGAATTATATTTCTTTGGATTTGACTTTGTGATCTCCATTTTCAGGGGACTGTTTCTACAGGTCCTTTCTGATTCTTGATTGTAAGCTTCTCTCCCAAAGGAGTCCTAGATCATGAGAGACTCCCGGTTATGTGATCTCAGGGATGTCTTCAGGCAATTTTGTGGCTCTTTCTGGTTAATAGCTCTCAATCATTACCCACTTGGTAATTTGGACTTGAGGACTGTGCCACTATTGGGTAATAATTATTCAAGGCCTTAACCAAGGATGAGGGGATCAGTTTTGACCATAAACCCAGATAGCAGTTGTCTAGCTTCTGGTCTCTCATAGACATCAGACCCTCCTGTTGGCCTGATTTAGTTTCTATCTCTTGAAGATGGCAGAGATTTGGCTTTATTAGATGCTGTAAGTTTATACCTGTCCTTCTTTCAAGGAAACCTCACCATCCCAGGTATATAAAGAACTCCCTTTCTTACTTTTGAATGCAACTATATTATTTATTTTTCTATCACTTCTATATGCTGGAAATGGAAAGGGGAAGATTTCTCTGGTCAATCTGTCATCTGGAAATGGAAATCAACATGGAGTTGGAGATACAAGAAGTAACCAATAGTTTTGATAGTTGGGATTTAATCCTGAAGGCAATTTGGGAACCACTGAAAAATGTAAGTTCCCTTTAGCTCAACATATTATGGATAACCACATAGCATCTGTAATTAACTTGGCATTCTTGTTAGAGCAACTGAATAGCAAGGTATGCTGTAATCTATAGGAACTTAGTTATCTTTATGTAAGTCAGCATATATGTAAAATTGCTCAAGCTCCTTTTCTGTTGTTAAATAGCTAAATAGTTCAACAGTAAAATTACTGGAGAACATTCTGGAATATTTTCTCTAGAGATTTTAAAAGTTGGAAATAAGTTTTTACCCTAAATGTATTAAGTGGTTGCATCTGAAGGACAACCATGCAGTGAGGTTATCAACCACTGCGAATCAAGGTTAGCTTGATTTGGTAACAAGGCCAATTTGGTAACAGAAAACCTACCCATATTTGTCAGAAGTCTTTCATAAGGTTCTGTTTTTGTTAGCACTTGGAATAACACACAAGGCTAACATGCTTTAGAGTCTTCAGAGTACACTGGCATTTTTTATCTCTTCTGAGCCTCACAACAACCATGAAGAAAGAAAGTCATTTTATGGAAGGTAAACATGAGCTACTGAAAGGTGAACTGACTCATTACAAAGATAAGAAGTGAGTTAGTAAAGCTAACACTAACTTCATTTCAGTGCAACTCAAATATTCACATTATTCACAGAATCTGTTACAACCATTTCCAAGAGTGGGATGTTAATTTCCATGTTTTGTTATTTTTATTACCAGGCATGCAGTTCTAATGATGCTATAGATAAAACTCAATGGTCTATAGATAAAAAATATAAATACATAAAAGTTTAAGAAATAATATGGACAAATTTCCTTATTTAGAAAATGCTTCAGCCACCAAAGGAGATGAACCAGTAACACACACTATAATGACTGGCACATAGCAAGCATTCGTGGATGATATGGCAGATGTCAAGAACTAAGTATTTTCCAAACTCTAAGAAGAGAAAGACTACAGTGGACTAGTCAGATAAAGTCTTGTAGAAGAGAGAGACTCCAAGATACACTTCACAGTAAAAGGATTCTTTATATTTAGAAAGTCACTGGACACATTTATATGCTAGTTCTTAAAAAGTTGATAGTGATATTTGTTTGCTTACATACAAACTCTTCAGAAGAACATGTGGAAATCAAAATAATCTGTTCATTTTTCAATGTCCGTGTTGTTAATCCATGAGTTCCAATGAGGTATTTCACAGCCTGTTACATCAACCTAACATGGATAGTTGCTTAGTAAAAAGGAAAAGTCTAAATGAAAACACATTTCGTCAGCATGTTTGTTGAATAAATACTCTATGCCAGTCGCTGCTAGATGGGTGTTAACTGGTACGTGCAGTGACATTTTTTTTTAAGTAAAAGAAGTACAACCAATGATGTCTGTTGCAGATGTAATCATATTTCCTTGGTAGATTTTTATCATAAAGGCTAAATTTATATCATTCAGTATCAAGAGCTTAGAAACAATGAAATTGAAAGCCAGGTAACATGTCTACAATTCATGATACAGACTTTAGGTACTTCTGACCGAATCTTTAACTAAAATGTCCAGCTTTTGCAGACTGCTCACCATATGAAATCCTTTGGTTAGGACTGAGAAGCCAACATCTCATACATAGGATTAAAACCCTGGGGACAGAAGGAAACTGCAGCTGTGAATCCAGGGTACTCCCTTCTCCCTTTACAGAGTGAGATATACTCCAAAATGCATCAAAACATATTTGTCTAGAGTACTCTCTCTGGAATAGTCTAACCCTGAATATAAAAACTAAACAACTGTGCTTGAGATAGGAGTTACATTAAACCACGTTATCTGGAGGAAAAGTATAAACAATGAGGAGCTACAAGAAAATCCACAGTCACTGCCTCTTATAGCATACATTTCTTTCTGATCACGCTTTCCTTTCTTCCTTACATGCTTTCTGAATTGGATATTTGCTTGAAAGTCCCTTTTCCATAGTTGCTTGATTTTTTTTCTTTTTAAGATCGCAATTGTTACTTTTTCATTTCTGTAAGAGGCTTGGCACACATAGTAGGTGTTTAATCAATTTCTGTTGAGTGAAGAAAGTATTTTAAAAATCTCCTCCTTTGCTACTGTTTTATGTTTATTCTTTTGTAATGAAGTCTTTGTGTTATCGAAGTTTTTATTATTTACTATGTCCCAAATTTGTATATGTGAAAAGGTTCTTACATATTGATTTATCTTAAAGCTTTTTTTTACATGACTTCAATGCTTGTTTATAAACCATCTAAGAAAACTAGTAGCATAATATCATATGATAATTAATCA